>NC_071087.1:148158497-149573497 GCF_027358695.1 Spea bombifrons
TTATTTAAAAAAAAGTGGAGGAGATGAAACTACGAGTAGCAGAGGCCAGTATCCACAATGTGCTGGTGACTTTGATTCCTTTGATGCAAATCAAATGCGCTGTGGACTTGTCACCGATATATTCAGGCCTGCCCCTGTGTGTTTCATCCAGTAAAGTTGCTTGAATGAAAATGTTCACGTATTGTAGGGTTTTGCCCATACCATTTAATCAGTGTGCGCTTATCAGTGATTTTCAGACTGAATCAGCTCATTAGTTAATTTGTTTTAAAGTGGCTTGAAAACTCTGCGTCTAGCAGTCTCATTGAGCCACAGGTGGCTTCCTGATTAACAATGACATCATTATAAACAGAAATTATTGTCAAGTATCAAATAAAAAAAGAAACAAGACACTTTGGCGCTCTTGAAGAGCTTGATATGCTAAACTGTATTATACATCAAATATATGCAGTCAAATAGTAAAACTGTAGTGAGAGGAATGTTGTTTTTTATGATGCAGGGTGAATTGTTCTCTGACAAATGTTCTTTTCCCCTATATTTTACTACAGTCCTCAACTGAGGGCATGCCAACTTTCCAGTATCTCACACCAACACGTCAGAGTATGTATGATGTCACGTGCAGCTCTGCTAATACATGGCATGATGACATCATTTCACAATTACTATGTTGCAAAGTATCTCATCCTTATCTCCTCTATTCCACATGCAGAGTGTCCTGCTTGGGTACTATCCACCCAAATGCTCCAACGGTTATGTTAAAGGAAACACATATATCCTAATTGTGATATATCTTTTTTCCTTTTATTTTATATCGCTGAGATGAGAACTTGCATTATAATTTTTGAACCCCCATAGGCTTTTTCACCAACGAGCACCCCTCCAATTCATCTCAGCATTCCTACCACTTGTTCTATGAAACATCACTGATTGGGGCTGTATTTTGCTATAGATGGCATAGCCACAAAGGACAAACATTTTCTAAAAGTTGCTGTGTCTCAAATATAGCATTTTCATACTGAAACTCCCCCATTATCTACTTGGCAGTCAGTTGTCATAGCAACTTGACATTTCAGGTTGCTTGAAAGGGACCGTAGGAGAATGTGGTCTCTGCGTAAATATATAAAAAGTATGGCGTGTCTGAGTATTATTGAGTGTTTCAAGTTAGCAGACAGCATTGTGATTAAAAAAACGGTAATATTCGGTATTAATCCAGGTATTATTGTGATTGGCAGAATTTTTATGGTGTAATATGAGAAACCAGAACACTCCAAATGTGGTATGCTTGATTTTCTTGCCATGGTGCATTAGAGGCAAGTCATTGTCCTGTAAACAAAGCCGTTTCACAGAGAAGGAACGGTAATATGAAGATAGGCTGCAGTCCAGCGGAGGCTCGTTGTGCAATGATATTTCTTTTGCTTTACTCAGAGGGTGGTAGACGTTGAATAGCCTGTCAGCTGGAGTGGTAGAGGCGAATACAGCGAGGGAATTTAAATGTGTGGGGTAGGCATATGGCTCCTGAATGTAAAACAAGACTAAGGACGGATTAAGTCTCGGTCTCTAAAGCAGGAAAAATGGGCCATATGGTTCTTCTCTGCATACCTAGGAATACTCTGGGTTTTGCCTGGAGACTCTTGGAGAAGCGCTGCTTCTCCAGGTCATTCTAACACGCCCCACTCATTTCTCCTTAGACAGCGGCATGTACTATGACGTCAGTGGGACCGCCGGCGTCAGTGGGACCGGCCACGAGATCAGGGGGACTTCCTGCCCGCATCCTGCAAGGATGTAGGCTCTGGTTAGTCGGAGACATAAAGTTCCCAGGTGTGCTCATCTGCCATCACATTCTAGGTTTCCATAGTTCTTCAGCTGCTTCTGAATCCCACGATTCTCTGCGGCAGCTTTACCCACATTGATTTTAGTTCTGCAACAGCTGTAGAATCACCTGTTCAGTTCCTGTAAAAGAATCCATACCAAATACTGATGCTTGTGAATAATATCCAGGAACCAGTTTAATCAGAATGATGCCATAAAATGTATATTATTAATTTTGAAATGAGTTTAAATCAACAAGTTTTATTTAAGAGCCATGTGGCATCCCTCTGACTAGATATATTTCCACCTGTCACTGTTTATATTGAAAACTCCTAATTTATGGTGGTTTACTGGCAAATTGTATCCTGTTCTTGGTTGTTCTTGGCAATAAAATGAATAATAACGGAAACAACATAGATTTGTTTTATATGAAGAGCCCTATGCAGGCAACTAAGCATTATGTGTGTGATTGTTGGGCACAGATGTCAGAGATCTAATTGAAAATCAGATAAAAGCATCACGGATATGTTAAAATCTAAAGGTAAAGAAAAAGATAAAAAGGAATAAGGCCTTATAAGAGGAAGAGCTTTGACGTAAGTCCTTTTGTGAAAACCTGAACTCGGGGAACAAAAGGGACACATGAAGGCACAATGAGATCTGTGAATGATAAATACAGGCATATGAGTGCAATAGAGAAACCTTGTACATCAGACCCTGGCACTCTCGACACATTGTTATCTTTGTGAATAGATGTGAAATCTAGTTAAAGGTCCTGTTCTACCAACTCTGCTGACTTTAACTTTTGTACCTAAACGCAGCATCAGAAGCCTCATTCCCTATCGAATGCCTATACGAAGTTACATTATTCATAGTTTTTGCCAGGAAGACTAAATCATCATGTGACACAAAAGCTGGCACTTGTTGCCATAGAAACTAAAAGTTTCCTAAAAAAACATGTTTTATGTGATTAAGCCTTCAGAGAAAAGAAAATGGTTGATTTGCCAAGATTTATTTGAAAGGTCCAGACTGGCAAAGCCTGCACCCTATGGTTCCTTCCACCTCCCTTTATTGCTGCTTGCGCATCAGATCCCATCGCGTGTATTCCGCCGGCAGCTAGACGCTAGTGTAGACCGCACCTTTTATGATCCTTTTATGATCCACTGGCCAGAGTCAATTATAACAATTCAGAAACAGTTTGTGGATTGTAACAAGTAAGGGTGATCTAAATGTTACATCAGCCACATGTTTTAGATCAGACGCTTGTATCAGTAATACAGGTTGAGTATCCCTTACTCAAAATGCTTGGGACCAGAAGCGTTTCGGATTAGGGATGATTTCGGATCTGTCTTCTTACCTACGCTCCGTTGTTCAGGCTTCTCCACGCGGACCCAGAGCGCTTCCTGTCCGATTTTCAGGCTTTCTTAGAGCACTTCCAGGCCAGAAAAGGAAGCGGAAGTTCTCTGGGAAATTCTGAACAACAGACCGGAAGCTCTCTGGGACCGCGGGGAGAAGCCTGAAAAGGACATAATTTATGGCTTCTCTAACATGGACGGTACTACAATGTCACAGGGTGTTCCATTGGCGATGGAACCATTGTGTTTTGTTTTGGGAAGAGTTGAATATTCAGTATTTATGTAAAATGTAAGCTGTTTGATGTAAAGTTGATTGAAAAATTGTGGAATAATGTTCAAAATTAGCTTTTTTTGGTGAAAAGTACAGTGATTGCTAAGTGTATACTAGTATACTGTAGTTTCTATGGTGAGGATAGAAGCTAGTGGCTAAGATTTATCTAACGTTCCTGGTATATTTGCTTCAGCATCTGGGATAAACTCCATAGTTCAATTAGCTCTTCGGGAAATGAAATTACAATGGCAGTTTATTAGGTTCTAGGCAGGGAATTCATTATTTCAGCTTTCTAATCAAAAGGAAGTAACCCCGTCTCTGCCAGAGGTTGCTGCAGTGCAGTATGTCATGCAGATATTCACCTTAACAGATACCCTAAACCAATATATAAACGTCGAAGAAAATTATTTAAAAAAAAGGCTGCTGTTATCTGTTAGGTATATCGTTCAGATATTCTCAAGCTGAAAAGTTTAGTAGGATATACCTTCCAACATTGGAAAGGACCGGGGAGACAGATAGTTACATGTATGACTAATGCTTTCTCACTTACCTGAGATAGAATCTGCATGCCTACTCCATGGTCTGATGATTCTTGCCACTGATTGGCTGCTTGAAACAGCCAGTCAGTGGCAGGAAAGCTAGCCCATTGAAATCAATCTGGAAAGACCTCCGCCAATATGCGTTAGCCAAGCCAACGATCGAGCTGTCTGGCAGTAAGTATATCTCTTTAATGCATCTCCTGCACACAGAAGGTGGGGGAAGGGCCGAATGCATTGACAGATTCTGCAGAATGCCCCAATTATTTGCAAAAGGAGCACATAAAAATTGAAAGGGACCAGGCAGCTATCAGCAAAAAGTCAGTTTAATTATTATCAAACATTCTGAGTTCCTAGAAAACTAGACACCTAGAAAGTATGTAATATTACGTACAGAAGACATGAGTTATAGCTAGCTGCCACCAAGAGAGTTAAGCGTTGCCTGAAGATAAATGCAAATTTACAAAAACAAACAATGCAGGAAATCCAAAGTCAAGCAATTGAACTGTGGATCTGTCAGCAGAGAATTTGTTTAGCCCTGTTTAGTAAATAATTGTTATACAATCCAGGTTTTTTAGTTTATTTCAATAACGGACATAGAAAGCACTTATCAGTCCAGAATACACTGCATGGTTGACAGATAAACTCTCTGCTATGACACGGTGCTGTGTAGAAGTTGTTTGTTCGCCTAGATTTTTGGCAGGTGATTATCTGGTGTAGTCCATTGAATAGACAAAATGTCTCAAAAAGCAGCACATAATGCCATGAGCTAAATAAATTCAAGAAGATTGACATATGTCAGTCATATGTCATTTCTAACATTTGCCAAAAAATATCTCGATGACCGACAAGAGCTTTGGGATAGTTTTTTGTGGACCGATGAGTCAAAAATGTGACGTTTTTGGGAGACGTGTTCCGTTATATATCTGGTGTAAAGCTAACGCAGCAGCAGAGAAAGTCAGAACAAACAGCTGGATTTTTCTGATAGTTGTATAGAATTATAGGTTATATCAGGCGGTATATTTTTCATCTTGGCTACGTTACTAATGGTGGAGCCATTCTGTGGTCCATTCCTGGAGGAAAGGGGGGGTGCTTGATGACGCCGTCCATCTCTTATTCCATAAATATGCATATGTACCCTCCCACTGCAGGCCGTAGGAGGACAAGCCTCAGAGTGCATCGCCTGGGGCAACTGGGGATCCCACGCACTACAAAAACGTATACCCCCTTGCTGTTGATTGCACTCATACAGGGATCACGCAGCACCAGCAGATTTCACAATATTCCTTGTGTTTTCTTATGCAACTGTCTTCTTATTTCAATATGGACAATAGTTGAACGTTGCTTATGCTGCTTATGTTGCTCTCTGCCACCTGAAGATTTTCGCTACATTAAGGGTAGTGAATTTGCACTTTAAAAGGATCTGGTACATCAAAACAGCTTGAGACTTGGAATAGCTGTATTTTCTGGACATTAAGGATGATTTTTTCCGAATAAACTGATCCACTTATATCACGTTGATAGTCTTGATTCTCAGAAGAATAGAATTTAGGACTTTTATCTGGAGTTTATCTAGACTTTCTGGAGTGCAGTCGTGTAGCCCTGTGTATCTATACATACACCTATATTGTTTAATATTTTTCATTTTGGCTTAGCAGAGAGTGCCCCATGTACAGGAGTTCCTCACTGAACACGGTGATCATAGTGCAAAAGCGCACGTAGCGCTGGTAACTATATTGTTAGTCCCTGCAAGGAGTGTTTGTGAACAGTTGTTGATATGTACAAATGCACCATTTTATTTCGCTTTTCTCTTAATCGTTTGTTTTAACGATTCCAGGTTTAATTTCCTTTGGCAGTATTAAAGTTTTACTTGTGTTACGTATGAAGGTTTGTTACGTATTTGTTTTATGCTATCTGCCAAGAATGGCAATATTTACTCTGGAAGATGATGCTTCAGAGTCCTTAAATATGAATTACCCAGTATTTAAGAAGTACTTTTTGTATGCTTTTTTATTTAATAAAGAGCTCAGCGTTTTACCTTTTTAATATACAATGCAGAAACTGAGCTTGAAGATCCTCTTCTAAACCTTGTGGTGTTTGAGGGTCCTGTCCCAATGCTTTGCCTTGCCTGCAGCATTTTACATTCTTGCATGTGTTGTGGGCTGAGCTGGAGATGACAAAGCAGCCCTTGCACTTTATTGCCAGTGTCAGTCGAAGTAATTGTGTATTGCTTCTCTTCCATAAGTATGTACATCCCACATACTGCAGGGCACCATTTTACCTGGGCTGGTCAGCAATATGTGTAAATTATGTGTGTCCTGGAAAACATGGCCGATGTCACCCTAGTCCAGCCACCAGCTAGGTGCGCATGACACACATTTAATCTTCATGCTGTCTCAGTGCTCAGATGCATACTGCAAGACCTGATCTGCTGCTGGAGCAGCACTCACCGGCCCACTGGACTTATGGCAGATGTCCTGTCCATGCCTGTGTGTGAGCATTCATGTTGTGCCTACATCGCTGGGCACACAACATGCATCTTGGTGTCTATTTTAACCTGTTGTCATCATTCCCTCCTTTGGTGAGCTTTTGAGTGCACTTATTATTATTACTAGTGTCTTCCTGTTTTTTTTTTTTTTTTTTTTACCTGTTCTACTTGTTGTTTGACTTTGAGTTATAGTGACATTTAATTCTATAGGACCTGATGTACATGCAAATCTGCAGATAAAAAAGTTCTGCCTTTGTCTTTTGGAATCTGGGAATGATTTTTTTTTAGAAGATATTGAGTATACAGTTGTGTGAAAAATAAAGTACACCCAGGACATAACAACAATCATCTGTTGCTTACCAGGTCTAAAAATTAGGTAAATACCGTACAACCTCAATTCATTGAGGTTTGTGGACATTTGGTTATGCACAGCTCATAACCCCCTCCACCACCGTGCTTGAAAGTTGGTACAGGGTGTTTGCACTAAAATGCTGTGTTTGGTTTCTGCTAAACGTGGTATGTGCATTATGGCCAAACATCTCTACTTTGGTCTCGTTTGTCCAAAGGACCTTGTCCTAGAAGACTCGTGGCACTGTTTCCATAGGAATTAAGATGCTAAGTGGCAGACAGGTGGTGCTAATCAAATGCTTTTTATTAATTGATCATCAGCAAGTGTGCCCACCTCTATAAAGGCAGATATTATACCAGTTTCCTCGTCTGGAGCATTTAGGTACGTGTTAATACAATGCCAAAGAGGAAAGACGTCAGCAATGATCTTAGAGAAGCAATTGTTGCTGCCCATCAGTCTGGGAAGGGTTATAAGGCAAATAAAAAGTCCATCATTCTACAGTGAGAAAGATTATTCATAAGTGGAAAACATTCAAGACAGTTGCCAAACTTACCAGGAGTGGACGTCCCAGCAAATTCACCCCACGTAATGCTCAGAGAAAAAAAGTTACTTTCCAGACTCTGCAGCATTTTAAAATTCATGACAGTACAAAAAGTTATAAAAAGAGTGAACAAGTATGGTTTGTTTGGAAGGGTTACCAGGAGAAAGCCTCTTCCCTCTTAAAAGAACATGGAAACATGGCTTAGGTTTGCAAATTTGCATCTGAACAAACCACAAGACTTCTAGACAAATGAGACCACAGTGGAGATGTCTGGCCATAATGCATGCTGATGGGTCATTGTCACTTTTCAACTATAATTACTATGCAATGTTATTTTATTGCCCTTAGGTTAGCAGGCCTCCCCTTTAACGTATTACTTCTAACAGGAGAAAAATGTAATCTCCAGAAGAGCAGCTTAGCTCACTTGACATACTAATTCCACCCTTGTCTTTGAAATGATTTATTTATTATCATGTTTTTCTCTACATTTTGTGTGAACTCAAATGATGGAAGAATAATTATGTACAGGAGTGGGTGTTTTTCCTTAAAATAGCGTATATGATTGGATATTATTTTTCCTTCCACAATTAAAAAAAAAAAAAAAAAAAAAAAAATCTTTAACAGGTAAGGTCTCTGGTGGTTATGAAATTACAATTCCCATCATCATTAACTAGCATCCACCAAGCCTGCCTATTGCCAATGCCTATGATGCTTAGCTGACTATCAGGGGAGCTGGTACTCATGATCCTGTTTAGTTGTATATATACTATGAAATGTTTTTGAATACGTCACATAACACACTGCTGGTTCTAAAAATTAACATGCATACATGAGATTTTGGGACACAGTGCTACTGATCATCCATTAAACTGTTTAATGTTGATAGCTTTCATAATGATCTGACCTTTACAGATAAACTGCAAAAGCTATCCAGCATCAGCATAGTCTTATCAATCTTCTTACTCTACCAGCAGGAAGTAACTGGGAATTAATGAAGCCAACTTCAACTGGTCATAGAATCAAAAGGCATCCTTAAGTACATTCATTCTACTTTGTGCCCTCTGGTGATGCGTGAGTTCATTGTTTAACATTGTAAATGTCACTGCGTGCACTGATGGAAAGATACATTTTATTTGTGACTCCCTGTTCAGCTGTGCTTAGGGCCTCTGGCTAGAGACAATGGATGGTGCAATTTACACCTAGCTGAGACTGAAGCTTCTTGCCGGCTGCTATTGGTACCATGCTCTTTCAGTCTTTGGTAAGGTAAAGGGTTTATTTTGAGAATTCTATAACAATTATAAGAGAGGCATAATTTGATATACAGTCGGTGGCTTCTTTATTAGGTAAGGTCTTCTGCTGCTGTAGCTTCTACTTTTTGATATTTCCTACATTGTGTGCTCAGCGATTCCCTTCTGCATACCACGTATTAAAGAGTATTTGTGGATCTACTAGCTCGAGTCTGCAGGATTGACGATGTTCTCAATGACACTCTTGCTCTATAGCTTTAGATACTGTAGTGTATCAAAATCCCAGGAGGTTAGCTGTGTATGGGGTGCTGGAAATACCACATCTGGCACCAACAGTCATACCACGGTCCAAATCATTTTGGTCACGGATCTTTCACATTATAATTTTTCTGGACTAACACCTGCCAAACCTCTTTACTATATCTGCATGCTTCATAAATTGAATTGTAGCCACATGATTTGCTGTTTGTCTATACCGATTAAGAAACAGGTGTACCTGATAAAGTGACCACTGGGTGTATATTTAAGAATAACCATTTAAAAAGTAAAATGGATAGACAGCCATATTATGCAGTGAAGTAGGACTGCGTATTAAGAGTAAAAAGAGAATATGGAGCAGAATTCTGTTTGTTTCTATGACGGTTTCACATGCATCACTTTTTACATTTTTGGCTCATGTCATTTGGGGAGCTTTGGGCAAGATGCAGCCACAAACCCCGTAATTTATTTCATGTATTAGTTTATAGATGTGGTATAAAGTGCTGGTAATTTTTCTGCTGTGTTTTATTCACTAAAAACTGAGCTGGTGAAAAAGTTTCTGTCTCTCGGTCCCTCTTCCTATCCTGTCGCTTTCCCATCCAAGATTAGCTTGCATGGCCCTATATGAAGCATATTAAAATCGGTGAGATTTCTCGATTGAAGCAGGCCTAGACTGGCCATCGGACAAACTGGGCTCACGTGGTTCCCATGTGTCTTCATAGCCGCCCCTGTGAGGTCTCCAGTGTTGTAGTTGGTGGTGGCATGTATAGTAATTTATCGTCTTCTGGCTACTTCTATAGTATTTTACAGGGCCAGCTCATCCATATATGCAGGTAAATTTTCTTGGGTGGCCCTTTATATTGCAGTGAATTCTAACGTTAGTGTATCAATCCTGTATTGCTGCCCTCCAATGCTATTTTACTATGGTAGGGAGGCATTTATATTTAGAATTCTTCATTATATGCACTTATCTATATAGTCAGCAGACTTGGCTTGTTACTGTCGGCTATTATAATAGTAGCCCGTAGGAAGTAGCCCACCATGTTGCTTTGTATTAGTAGGGGAAACGAAGGATTCTTTCTTATATCTAGTTCTGCCGTGTTTAATGCTTAATATTAATATCCCTTTGAAGCTTTGTGCATCATTTTTGTATAAATGCAGGATCCGGCCTTTGTAGTCGGCCTGAAAATCAGTGGGTAAGACACAATAGGTTTAGGGAAGATTGATGATGTGTGACGCCAATGTTACGCTTCACATACAATGAGCGGCTTTTCAGTTGTAGCCCTGTTTGCGTTCTCTAAATTTTGTCATTAAGGCAGTTACCTGGGTTTTACAAGATGTTTGCTTTCCTGTGTTTGGATTTTCAGAGATCGCATTAAATAAGGCTGCAGCAATCTGGAAGGTTTTAGTAACAAATGAATAGAGAGGAAGCCTGTCGGGAAATTGCTCACCCTGATTGACTTTCCTGCTATATGAATGCAATTTGACTACATAAAAATAATCTGTGGTCTGGCTGTTCTAAGTATCCCCATCTCTCTTGTGAGATTTTACAGCATACTTTTAAATGGCGACAATAATCGTAGACACATTATTTCCTGCCGAAATATTAAATCACAAAGTTTATGATTGAAATCTTTTTGCTTTTTTTTTTTTTATGGACCTATTCAAAAGCAAAAAAAAAAGCCACAGTCTACTTGTAACCCTTTGAGTAACAGATTGCACAAAGTAGGGGCTTAACTTGTGCATTGAAAATCTGTGTTGGGTAAGTGTCCTAGATTTACAATAAAGCACTTTTAAAAGGTCACGGTGCATACTCCTAAAATTTCATTTGTCCAAGGTGAGACGCCTTTGTTGGGGGCTATGGTTAGAGGGAAGGGCTTTGGTTAGATGCAGGTATTGAATCAGAACTCCGAGATATGATGTGGTATTGTGCTGATCGACATTACATCCCCAGGTGGCCAAGAGTTGGTGTTGAGGTCTGTAAAGGCATCGTTCACTTTCATAGCTCAGTGGGAAGTCAGGATAGATCATCTGACCCTGCTACCCAACCCATGATTCCTACAGTGGGGGCAACTTGGCAGGACAACAGAACAGTCCTGTGTAAAATGGCACATTTAGGAGATATGCAATGTGAGGCCAATATGGCTGATTAAACACCAGCTCTTCCCATGCTATATCTCTGCCAAATGATCTCTCTCTCTCTCTCAACATGATTGCGTAATTGCCAGTATCGCTCCTGATTTGGTTGGGATAATCCTGACAGCGGGGCTCGGGTTTCCAGTTGATGGCTCTTGTGCCATGAATCCTAGAAACTGTGTACAGACAATACCCAAATCGAGGATTTGGCAAGGTATGGACTGGCCATGCAGGGAAGTCACATTGATATTATCTATATTCCATATTCCATTGGTAAACAGAACATTAAAATAAGTATGTTAATAATAACAATTCAGACCTGCAGAAACAAGAGATGAAGAAGGCCCTGCTCACCAAGAGCTTACAATCTTGAGAGAGATGGGGTATTACACGAGGTAGAAGTGCAAATTTGGTGTGGACCAGCCACACAACTATATCCCAGTGCAAACATTGTTTCAATAATATTACTAGACAAATATACAGTCCAACGGAAAAGTAAGAGGGTAGGGTGGGGGACTCCTGAAAGGAGTAAAGCTAAGTAAGGTTTAGGTATTTGTAGATGGGAAAAGGTGAGTTGACTTTTCAGTTAATCTATATGTAGATCAGGGTCAGTATCCTTGGGCAGCTTTTGGAGAGTCCAGCAATAAAATCAAACCTAATTTTAGCATTTAACGATTTAATGAACTCATTATGAATGAGCTAGTGGTACTACGCATGCCAACTTTCCAGTACCTCATGTTGAAATGTGGGAGCCTGTGACTTCACACCATGTGGTTTGAATTCAATGTCTTTACCAAGGGCATTTTATTTGAGCATTTTGGCATGCGGTCCTAGCACCTGGGACAAATGCCAGGACAGCCGGTACAACTGACCCAGTTGCTGACACCAATGCTTGTATGCACTGGAAGAGCACGTTTAGGGCAACTTTTACATGTGAGATAAAACCTGTTTATAAAAGATATTTTCATTTTTTAAAAGGGCAGTTTTTTAATAGCTTTACATTTCCATTGTATCTCTTTTGCAAATGCATGAATGGATTCTACATAATCACCCCCCATATGGATTTTCTCCTTTACCTCCTCTTGCCTATTTTCTGTGCCAAACACCTCTATTTGCCCGTGTTTGCATGCAACAACCACCATCCTCCTCCTCCTTGATCCCTTCCACCAGGGGCGAAGTTATTGGGAGCTCAAATGCATATTTTGCCCCGCGCAGGTTTTGCCTGCTTTTGAGGTGGGCAGCAGGCACCGTGAAAACAAATGAATTGTATTTCTGATTGAAACGTCACTCGATCCACCGAATGAAAGGCAGAAAATGAGGCAGCCACTGTTTCTTCACTTAAAAACTAGAAAAAAAAAAAAAAGAAAATGGAACATTACTAGCTTTTAGATTCTCAAGGTTCCAGACTGCACTGGATGTTAGCCCGAGCAGGATGGTGGAATGTAATGATTTGCATTGTTAGACTGCTTTTAGCTCTACAAATTGTTCATTTCCTCTAAAAAGCTATAATCACAGAATTGGACCTGATGATGGACCTATTGTAATGCTGAAAAAGATGGCAGGTGCCACATACAACCTAGCAGAAAATGGCAAAAGTAAAAAGAATAGAGAATACATACATTATATATATTGTAATGGTGTGAGAATTTAGGTCAGGTATATCCCGGAATAAATTTGTCCTCATTGGCACTTGAAAAATCAATATTGGAAAATGTAACACACATCTAACATTGGGGGAAAGGTGGTAGGGTAGATAACTTTAAGGGTTATGGATGACAAAAATAATCATAAGATCTTTTAAAGTGTAAAAAAATGATAAAATTAGATTTTACACATCAAACATGCGTGTTTGTGTGTTTGACCCCATACAGCCAAATCACCATATAATGTAAAGCCACAATCTGCAGTCAGATCAAACATTTAAAACACAAATAATATCACGCAAGCCAATCATGCTGGCAAAAATGTTTTGTGAATTTGGTTAACTTAAGTTATATATTTACCAATTTTATATGCCATACAGATTGTGTAGAGGCTAAACCTGCATGGGATAGGCATGTAGAACATGAAAAGACAAGACCAGGGATTATTTAAGGACTGAGTGTTTATGGGCAGACTAGATGGGCCAAATGGTTATCTGCAGTGAAAATTCTTTGTTTTAAAGGATGTAGTTTTGTCATTTTATTTGCTAACCTGATAATCATGGTATCGTATTATAAAGCACTATTATTCTTAACAGGCCTGCAGAATGTTAATGGTATTTAATGGAGTCTTTCAACTGTGTAAGTTACATGTGTGTTTATTAGAAGCAACATCTATTAAATAGATGGATTCTGCATAATGTCCACATATGCATTGGCACGCCATATACTGACCCCAGTGGGGATGTTTCAAGCAGCCTGGGAGTGGCAAGAATTGTTGGTCCATGGATGAGGAAGGTAGTTGCATCTCTAGATTTAGTATGTCAGTGGCATTATAGAGACTATGGTGGGTACTTTGTGTATGAGCACCTGCGCTTTTACTGCGGGGTCACATTCCCACCTCTGCCAGTCCTTTTTTAAGAATTTTGTAGGAGCCAAAAACCAGGATTTTGCAGAAGAGCTGAACATTTCAACTCAGTGACATCACATCACCTTATCAAAGGCTAAACCAAGTGAGCTTATTATTCAAGGTCATCTGCATTAGATCAGTATAATACATAGTGATATCCATGTAATGGCTTTCAGGATATCCCATACTATGCACTATGCAGGGCCAGCTCAACCATTATTGGAGATGCTGTCTTTTGGGTTGGCTCTTTTCAATGCACAGTGAAACGATGGACTGGGGAAAGGGGGTTTGAGATGGTTTGTGTAATTGATAATGTATAGATGAATGTTGATATAATTGAGTAAGGCATAATATTTTATTTAAATACACACTATCATTACTTATTCTTTTCAGGGTATTCATTATTGCTTGTAATATGCAGATCATGAGAGAGAATCAGGTTACGTAAAATACCTTGCATGTCAGATGTTGTTAATGGCGTGCCTAGTGTTTGAAATAGTCTGTTTACCCAACACAATCTGATCAGAACCATGCTCAGAAAACACTGGTTTTGATGAGCAACCTGTTATGATCCATATGCTTATGATGAAATATTTTGCTTGAAATGGTGCAATCGCTCCTTTGTGAGATTGCAAAGCTTCTTGACAGTTTTATAAAGGAATAATACAGTATCAAGGCTTGGAGAGGTACTGAGCTATGATAATCTAAAGGATAGGAATAACCTCCCTTAGATTGAACATTTAAAAAAAAATCTAAGCTGTTCCTTTTACAGTAAACCGAATTGAAATAATATGCTCTGCTTGCAAAATAAAATAGTTTTCAGTGCTGATGGGGTTGAGGTAAAAACAGAAAATGTGGCTGCTAGCCTCCCTCAGAAGAGGGAGAGCTCCGGGTAGCCCACCCTGGGAATTTCCTAGGTATCCTCAGTTCGCTTAGTCAATTCTAGAGGTCAGTGGACTGGTCTAGGGAGGTCTCCTTCACCAGTCCAAGTTCACCACTCCCAGCAAATGTAATAATGGGGCAGCACAGTGTGCCAGTGCTCAGAAATGGGGACACTTATAATGTGTGGAGACTTCATAGGAAAAGTACTGCCAAAAAATCACTGAAGAAAGCACTCACGTCAGTGAGAGGGTGTCAGGGTACCACTGAATCTGGACAGAGGCAAAAGAGTACTGGTCAAAATATTTATTGAAAAATAAAAAATAACAACAAGAAGCCAAAGTGTAAGACAAGCAGGTAGTCATGGATCAAGCCAAGGTCAGAAGCCAGAAGGGGTAGTCACACCAGCCAAGGTTAGGTTGGGAAGCTGATCTCTTTTGTCTGTAGTAGAGTTGGTCCCTACATATATCTGCCGAGTGTGATCTATCCCCTCATAATCCTTTCCGGAGAGTCATCGGATACTGTGTGTGTCAGCAAAACAGAGAAGGTTGTGGGTGCAATATCAGTCAGAATTCTTAAAATTATAATATTGTTTTCTTTCCTTGAATTTACATTGTATCTAACTATTAAATGTAGTAAGTTATTTATTATTATTATTACTATTTGTTTTATATAGCGCCATCAAATTCCATAGCGCTGTACAATGGGTGGACAGGACATAACAAGTAGTGTGTAACATAACAATTTTGACTTTGACAGAGACAACGGGTGAGGAGGGCTCTGCTCAAACGATCTTACAATGTAGTAAGTAATAGAAGGTCAGGTAGATATGCGTTGGGTATATTAGTCCTTGGTATAAAAGCTTTTCAGGAGTAAGCCATAATTATTTTCTTGTTTGTTTAGGGGGTGGTGGATTGTGATCACATAATTTCATAGAGTAAGTATATAATAATAATAATAATAAAAACCAGCCATTAATGTTAACAATGAGTATATCTGATAAAAGATAGATAAAAGAGAGTGCAAATTATACACAGGGCTGTATTGTTTACGATTTCAAATCGTATAATCCTTAATAATAATCACATACCACAATAAAATATGGTTAAAGTGTTCACTGTGATTTGTTTTCTTTTGTTATTGGGTATGTGAGCTTCAATTATGCGTTTGGGTTTTAATTCCTGTAAAGCAATGTTTACATCTCTCTGCGAGATCGTTAGAACAGTTTGTACGTGACAATGCCATGGAGTAATAGAGATATGTTAAATTTCATAATAGAAATGCCAAGTTGCGTCTTTGAGAACGTAGTCTGAGGGCTCTTGGTAAATGTTTATATACATTATTAAGTCGAAAGGAAAAACCTAATGATATCCTGCTGGGTGATGTCCAATTGCTGTGTTGCCATGGCCTCTGTCTCCCATGTTAAGAGGATTTAAGTAAATAGGGTACACCTTTAATTAAATGCAGCTTATGAAGCTCTTCTTCCATGTCTACTGGACTTGTATGCCCAAAAATTGAAAGAGCTTCTCCTATGTATAGTTTCACAAGGCTCTATAGATTTGTGCTTTATGCTGTATTACTTGTGGCTAAAGGCAATCTAAATAGAAAGCTTTACTTGTAGGTTTTTTATGATGCGTGAAAAGTGTTTTTTTCAGATTGTTACTTCACACCAGATTGCAATCCATGATCCAGAATATGGCGAAGCATGTTTATTCTGATGTATTAAGGTTGTCTAATGTATCCAAGGGTCTTAGGGTTAGCTCAGTTTCGAGGTTAATTGCCACAATTCTTCTATAACTTCAGTACGTGGACTAAATGGTTCTTGGGGATGAGAGCCATTCAGTGCATCCAGCAAAAAAAAATAGTTGATAGAGCCGTAAAGAGAGCAGGGCCCATTCTTTTCTGTCTGTTGGTTGCGTTAATAGTAAATTCATGTTAACAATGAAGAGGCTATAGTGATTATGAGCAGCGTTTACTGGTGGACACAGAGTAAATGTAAGTCATGGTAATACTGTAGTCTTACTAAATTAGGATTTCTCTAATCCTTGCCAGCAGGTGCCAATCTCTTGGTTCTGTCATAGTTTCTGTACCAGTCTGCCACTAACAGATTGAAAGCAATGTTTTGATGAAATCTATTGTTATTACACAAATGGTTCACAGATAAAACAAAATATTTTTTTATGTGTTTGTTTATCATACATAATATTATCTGTTACTATATAGTACAATAAGCATATGCTTTTCTTTCCTCTGATGTAATGCTGGCAATGTTATTGCAATGTGTAAATATGTGTTTTCTTTTTTCTCCCCTAGGTAAGTACTTCCTGAATATTCATTGCGAAATGTGTTTCTGAGAAGCAAGAACAGGTGAATTATTCCTCTTACCGAATGTATTTCTTCCTCTTGAAGCATAAACAGGACAAACGTCTACTCTGTGATAAGTATGTAACTAATGTGAATCAGTACTGGCATACTAGGGGTAACTAATCAAATTAAAATAATTTGCTTGGGGGGGGAAATAGAACAAACTAAGATGTGGGCACTACAACTATTAATCACAACAACCCGTAACACATTGCAGCAACTCAGATGAGGACAGTAGGAGTTGAGGTTTTTGCTATAAAATTGGCATATGTCGATGTCTGGGAACTGTCCTGGTTGACCTGGAATCTCGTGGTGAAGTCCTGCTTTCCTAGGTTCTGGAGTCACTTTCTTCTTTTTACGGGCAGGGGAGCAGTGTGGCCACAGGGTCTCTCCACCCACATCCAGCCTACTCCCCACCCAGTTCCCGCCCACTAAACCGCCTCTTTACGCCCCTATGTCAAACTGGCCCCACAAAGCCACTCTCCAGAAGATGGGGAGCTCCAGGTGCCCTACCCTGTGGTAACTTTCAAGGTATGCGTATGTCCATTGGCCAAATCTATTTGACTTTTTTCGGACTTCACTTTTACTTCCATTTGTAGCCACTAGAGTTGTGTTAATGCATTTCGAGGGCTCTTTGTGGTCCATCTCTGCACTTCCTTTCTGTTGATTGTTTTTGACCAGCGTGCATTGAACTAGTTGCATTACATTGGTGTTGTCTGTGTGTGTAGAGTTAGCGAGCCCCCCGAACCAATTCTTTAAGTCTTTTGGTTAAAAAACAACAAAAAACTGCATCAAAGGATGTGTTTTTACTTCACTGTGTTCTTACAAGCTTTATTTTCATGATCTACAGCTCATCAAGATATGCATTCAAGTTTTTGTGGTAAATCTGTAATAATCAAAGCAGCCTCTATTTTTTATGCATCAAGGGCTAAATGTGTTTGTTGTAAGGACACTTGTGGAAATGGGGCTTGTTTGCACCTTGTACTTTATTCAATACTTTATTATTGATTTGTTTTTTTTGTAATCCAAAAAGATTTCAACGGAGCAGGATAAAAGCAAGATCTGAACAAGCGCAGTATGTGTAGTGAGTTAATTAATGTGACAGGGAAAAAAAATAGCCCATGTTTAAAGTTAATTAGGAAAAAAAAAAAAAGCCGCCTCTTTTTTCAAAGCTTTTCCAGTAAATTTTGTTAAGCAATAATAAAATTAAAAAAAAATTAAAATAGTCTGAAGTACGTGCATGGCGTTGCATTGTAACCTCCAAGAATCAGAAAATGGCAACGTGGCAAAGCAGAAGATCAAAATAATAATAACAATTTATATATATATATATTTCTATAGAGAGATAGATGTTAATTGCCACAATCAATTTCAGGATTATCTTTTCACACATTACATACATTCACATTTGCACACATATACACACAGATCCTGTTTTTGTTTTTGTGACCCTAAAAAAAATCACATGTGCTAGCAGTGGAAAACCCCATACACACCAGCAGGGTCTGTAAAATATACTGAACTCGAGGTAGAGATGTTATTTGTGCTTTAACTTATTTCTTGTAGAAACCAGTGAGTGTTCTATAGCTTGTTGAATAATCGCACCTCCATTGTTCCTTGTGTATATAAATGCCTGGAAGGAATAGACACCTGTCAAAAACTATCCCACATGCTGTCAATCTGTATTATGCATATACTGACAAATGTATTATACAAGCTTTCTTGAATACGCAGCCTATATTAAAGTTAGCAATGTTCATTTTGGAGAGAGCATATTTCAAAAAAAAATTTGGATATTTTTCGCCCCAGAAAATAAAAATGAAATTTTTTGACTGCTTACTAACAATAAAACACAAAGGCTTTAAGCGTCTGTTTGTATCTATACACACACCCACTCCTGGTACTCAAGGAGTTAAACCTAATTATATTATAGAAAAGATGCATTGTTCTAGCTCTGCGTTGGCGGACGGTGGGAGCTTATAGGAAGTGACATGTTTAATACTTTACCCTTTCACGAATGCCAATGTCCAAGATAATCCCAAAATAATGATCTGAAAAATTAGGCATTTAAGCTTCGTAAATAAATTATAACCGTATATAGAAATATATATTCAGGATTACAGACAGTTCTGAAATATTAGCTATAATGCTTTAGGATTTGTACAGAAACTTTGTACGATATACAGTTTGTCTGTATAAATTTATTTAAATGCTCTTTTTGTATTTTAAAATTTTTAGAATTTTTAGAGGTGAACAAAATCCTGTTTAGTAATAATATGCCTACAAAGAGCATGTTTGTTGGTAGACAGCCCTTTAGGAAGGAGACCCAAGGAGTTGACAGAGTGGACCCTCAGGTTAAATTTCTTCTGGAAATCTATAAATCTATATAGAAAACCATTAGTGAAATAAATGAAATGGAAACAAGTTATTTTTAGCTATACGGTGCCAGCCCCCCCAGGTGCCAAACCAGCCTTAAACGTAACATGTGAAATGTACACGTGTTCTGGAATTCCCCAATACCGCGTGTATTACATTTTGTTAGTACAGAATAAACTTGTTTGCCAGTGTTTCTTCATCGCACGGTGAATTTCCAGCCATCTTTCGCATGTGTTTTTTTGTATAGTTAATATAGGTGCGTAACATGTAATGTTCTGAGCTCCGGGAGCCGTTTCTTATATTTTGTGCTTAGTAAATCACCTGAAATAATTTCTGTCCTCTTTGTGCTCTGGGCTTCTGTAAAAGGCAGTCTTTGGAAATTCTTACATAACTGTTGTCTGATACAAAGAGATGGAATTAGCATAGCGATAAGCGCCGCAGACTCCTTTATCTGGAATTATAGGCTCTACCGTTACATCTGTATTGGGTCGTATTGTAAAGAAATTGCTTGTCATTGAAATCGTAGACCCGCCATTCATGGATATTGCTGTTTCTTATATGCACTGCGTTGACTTTTGTTCTTACATGAGTGATGGGTGCAGCCAGCATTTAATTTGTACTAAGTGTATGTCATATTGTTTACTAAGAGCTGCGGAATACTAGTTTTCGTGTGAGAAAGGAACTAAAACATACAAAAAAAGGATTGGGAATGTCTTTCAAATTTACATGCTGCAATTATTACGCGACACGGCCGTATTGTAACAAAACTCTAATGCTGTCGTCGCATTGCAGGAAAGCGCTGACTGTGCGCCGGGAGCAGTGTGCAAGCAAGCAGAAGTACTTTCCGATGGCGACATGTATAGTTAAGAAACCTCTTTTACCACCAGCAAGGGAAAAAGCTCAAGTTATTGTATATATCGCATGTACTAAAGTGTGCAAAGTTTATCTTTCTTATACCGTCTGTAGAATAATACAATAGATGAACGACTATATAGTGACTTGAGATCCAGTCGGATTACAGGACTTCAGAATGATGGATTTATGTAAGGGGCCCTATGTGGTTTGTTGTATAACACTTTTTCATTTTAAACACTTTTAGTAGGTTAATTACATGTATAGAGTATAGCAGATAAGCCCGGCATAGAACACTCAGGTCACATACCCCGTAGGCTGGGTCGGGGCTTGTAATTGTGGCCTTATGTGCTTTAATACCTTGGCCTGGTAGAAGAATTGTTGAAAATGGAAAATTTGGAAGATAAAAGGCTGAATTCATTAAAATGTGGGTTACAATGGGGCTATATTGGCACTACTTTCTTCAAAGGTGACCCTCAGGGTTTCCTGTGTCTTCTGTGGCGAAGCTGAGTGAGAGAGTCCACCATCTGCACATGAGTACAGACATTGGCGGAGTGAATGCACACACTCCAAAACCTTTTCCCACTTGGTTTGGATTTTCCTTTGAATCTTGTACCTAGAGTGTAGGTTGGATAGACCGGTTTAATTTAAAAAGGAGTCATGAAAAATAACATTCAGTAATAACAATAATAAACTCTCATGGCTGTTCCGTGAGTACCAAAACCCCCCTAAAATGAATATCAAAGATGACCCTGTTTACTGCAGGTGCCTGCCCATCCTGTCTGTGGCACTGAGGCAGCGCAGGTTTTCTCTTCAATTCTCGTTTCTGATAGATGTTGCTATGATCCTGTAACTTGGTGTGCTGATCAGCAACATGTGAAATGGATGTGTATGAGGGAAAAAATGGATATTTTAGTCTGTATTGGGCAACAAACCGTAAAACAAATATATTAAAAATGATTAGAATGTGACTGATAGGGTTAAATAACACACTTTTGCAAATATTCTAGCTTTTATTTGGTATTGAGTGGCCACCGCGTTTCGAAAACCCACAGGGATAGATACTAGACAGACAGGCGTAGTTGTGTGGGTGGTGTGAAAACTACTATTCTAAAAGCAATTGTAAAAAGTAAATTGTGAAGGGACTGCTAGCTTTTGGGAATAAAAATATAATAAAATTGGCATTCTGAGCACTTATGTCCCTTGGCACCAAGATATATGAGATTCAGCATGGAGCCATTCATCATTCCTGTCAGCTGCTGAAAAAAAAGTGCTTTGTTAAGTGAAATTTTCTTCAAGTAGTGAAGGATTCACTGTTTGGAGAATTCTCTCGCTGTCTATATTGTCTAATTTGTAAATAAGCTTACAGATGAAGTGGGGCTCCATCAGACGTTCTGTAACTCATAAACCATGTGGACAAGGCAAAGCAACTCCTAGGGGTGAGCCTGGGGTTAGTGACGCCTGTGTGCAGTATTTCTTCGGCTTCCCTCATAACTAAAACACATTCAAATGCTGGTACTCAAACTCACTGTAACACCATACTCTTACACATACATACGCACGCTATTTCCTAACTAACCATAAGCTCAACTCTGACGCTCTAGCATCATATGCTGACACACCCGCCCTAACACCATGCACAAACACAAACTCATGCTAACATCATACATTAAGGTACACACACTCATGCTAACACCATACAGTCATGGCGCTAGAGTGACAACAATTTAAATGAAATACCGTATTTGCTCGATTATAAGACGAGGTTTTTTTCAGAGCAAATGCTCTGAAAAATACCCCTCGTCTTATAATCGGGGTCGTCTTCTAATCAGACCTCAAATAGAGGTCTGATTAGGAGACTAAGATCCAGATCCCCCGCACCGCTGCAGGGGACCTGGATCCTCCTGTCGTCGCCCCCCCCCCACTTACCGGTGCTTCCGGAGGTGAAGTTGGCAGCGGGGGTTTGTATGCGTCCGTCGCAAATACCTTCCCCGACTGTCAGAGATCAGAGTTCCTGATCTCTGACAGCCGGGGAAGGTATTTGCGACGGACGCATACAAACCCCCGCTGCCAACTCCACCTCCTTCCGGCTGCCGCGGAATGAGACGTCAACCCGCTGCCCCGGCAATACAGCAGGAAATTGGAAGCACCGGTAAGTAAGTAAGTAAGTGTGTGTGTGTGTGTAGGGCATTTCTGGAATGCCTTACACCCCTATATGCCACTCTGGCACTTAGGGGGTTAAAAGGCATATTATGGGGCAGAGTGGCATATAGGGAGGTATAAGGCATTTCAGGAGGCAGAGTGGCGTTAAGGGGGCATTTAATAGTGCACTCTGCCTCCTGAAATGCCTTATACCTCCCTATATGCCACTCTGCCCCATAATATGCCTTTTAACCCCCTAAATGCCAGAGTGGCATATAGGGGTATAAGGCATTTCTGGAGGCAGAGTGCTCTATATAATGCCTTTTAACTCCCTTAGTGCCACTCTGCCTCCTGGAATGCCTTATACCTCCCTATATGCCACTCTGCCCCATAATATGCATTTTAACCCCCTAAATGCCAGAATGGGATATAGGGGTATAAGGCATTTCTGGAGGCAGAGTGGCACATAGGGGGTCAAAAGGCATACCATGGGGCACAGTGGCATATAGAGGGTTAAAAGGCATATCATGGGCCACAGTGCCATATTGGTGTGGCAAGCCTGGGGGCAGATGTGCGTAACTGGGGGACAGGTTGGAAAATACAAGAAATAAAAACAAAAAAAAAATATTTTTCTCAATCATAGCTTTTATTAAAAAAAATAGTTTACATGAATTAACATTTACTGGTAAAACTTTTTACCATCGTCTTATATTCAGGCTTTTTCTTTTTTTCCTAAGTTAATATTCAGATTTTGGGGGGTCGTCTTATAATCAGGGTCGTCTTATAATCGAGCAAATACGGTACTTCCCATTTAAAAGGTAAATCTGTTAACCCGAACAGCTACTAATAGCTACTACTTTATTTTGTAGTAAGAGACTTTGTTACTGTTTTTGTTACTAATAAATGATTGCAATCATCTCTATGTAGTTATTTGTAGGCATAGAGTTAAAAACAGAATTATGGCTGCTCGGTGCGCTGCCATTTAAAGTCATCAGCAGAAAAGTAGGAACATGTTGCCTTTTATGTGGATTTCAGGCTTGTGTGTTTTTGACATTTGTCAAATAGCAGAATCCCGTTTTTAAGATGCAGCCCCTGTATATATTTAAACCAAACATGCGGTAGTCCACTAAATCTTTCTCTCACTCACTCTCTCATTAAAAGCCTTCTGATTTTAGTACTTTTACCAGTTTTTTTTTTTTTTTTTTTTATGTGCGTGCAAAAGTACAAATTTCACTAAACAATATTTTTATTATAGTGATTTTTAGAAAATAGGTTAATGAGCAGCAACTTGAAGGAAAACTCTTTTTACTTTAGTAACTATGGGGATTATTATAAAGGTCAAACCATGGCAAATTACTCCTACAAGAAGGGCTAAGCATTAGAAGCTATCTGGGATTATACCTTTTATAATGCATAGTTGTACTGGTAGGTTGACAATGTGGCTCTGCTGCAAGCTCCTGCTTTAGTGGATAAACCTTTAAATGTTTACAGTTTGACAGGTGCAATAGGATGTGTGCTGCATTTTCTGAAATGGCCACTAGATGTCACCAGTGACTATCAGTGTTCCCAAGTATTCCATTGCACTATTACAGCCTTTAATCCAAAGTACATGCAGTTTATGGTTTAATAAACTATTTTATTGTATAGTTTAAAGTATTCACTGATTTGCTCTTTGTACTGCAAAGCAGATAGCACTGTGTATATGGTTAGAAATCAAGTATTTGTTTTAGATGGCATTTACTGTATTTTCACAGGTGCTGAGCTGGTAGTGGCTTGTATTCACTTTTTTTGGAAGTGCTACAATTTGGTTAAATAACGCTGTTTTATAATGCATAGGCAGCACTCTGATTGTTCCTCCAGCTCTGGTTTCACTATACATTTCATAACCATCGCCTATTGTTGTTACACCATTTCACGTCATAGGCGTGTCAACGCGTTCTGCAATATGTTCCACAACCCTCTGGCACTTTTAATGGATCAGATTTAATGTGTTCCTTAAAAAAAGAACACAGTCATTATGTAAATAAACGTTTATCCTCTGACTGCCAAAGGGGTGATGCGTATTTATGTGTGATGTCATTGAGATTCCGGTGCTCAAGCTGCGATACCCAAAAATTGCCCTGCCCTGTTTGTGGCCCTTGAGTCCTAAACCGGCTCTGCAATATGGATGGGCGTAAGGAACTATATACTTCTCTCTCTCTAGTAAAAACCTAGCTTATTAGGTGCATTTGAAAAATATGTAAAGGATATGTATTTTAATTTTAATTGTCGTAAACAACATTAAGCATCTTTACCATAGGATCAATATAAAAATCATTTGTCAATTTAGTTTGATATTGATATTAAATGCTAGAAGGAAAACATTTGACTATATCTTAGAAGATAATATTTCTGTTAATTTACACCCTCTTTATGATTGTTCCAATGCCCTACTTTATATGTATCTTGCAGAAATCTTATATATATATATAAAAAAAAGTCAAAATATTCCTGGATGTATTTTTTTCAGTATTTTTAGGCAAGGTGCAGTAGATTGTGATCTCGAAAGTTGCTCTGGTAAATGTTCATTTAGAAATGAAATTCTATGAACACAAATGGTATCCCTTCAAAGCAGGGAGCTTCAAACACCGCGTCTCGTTTGATGTCATTGAAACCACACATTAGACATGCATTAGATACACATACCTATTCACGTATAATCACAGTGGACAACTCATTACCGATGTAATAAATAACTAGTGGGGAGTAACATGAAATTACTAGCTCACTGATCAGCCGGTCATGCTGCAAGTCATGAGCCATTAGCCAGGATTACGATCCATGCAAATTCCTTTTTGGCAACACCAATGGATCTTCTCCACAAATTGATGATAAAGTGATGCACATCCTCTGTTACTATGTGCTGTGATTTAGTATTGATGCAGTTTTGTATTTGCCATGCCATGGACGATACGTTCAATCTGTGTGTTCTGAAGCAAAGAACCTCTTTGTAAGGATGAAGAAAATGTGATGGAAGAAGTTCCAGTCTACCCTCACCCAATCTTTGGTGGAGAGTTGGATTTACTATGGAGGACATATTCCATCTAGTTTTGGGATTTTATTCCATTGACTGCAGAGGGCTTTATTTAAGTTTACCTACTACTGATGTGGCAAAACATGTGGTGCATGGGCTTATGTTGCCGGATCGTTGAATAGCAATTGAATTGCAGTTCTTCCATAAATTACAATAAGAAAGTTCCAATCTGTGGGGTGATTGCCTTCAATTGCTTGTGCTGGATGTATCTGCAGCATTGCTTGCATCCTATTGTCTCATAAGAACCACAATGGAGGAAGTTATACTTGTATTCTGTTATATGTGTTCCTTTAGCACTGACGGAGTTAACCATGCACTTACATAATGATTCATATCTCTTCCTATGCCCATGTGGATTGAACACATGGGAGAAAATGTTTTAACTGCACATTATACTGAAAAAATAAAGGTGGCTTCACAAAAGGCTATAAAATTAAAATTCCATGGGGAGAAAGTGTTCAGTGACACATGTAGAACAAAGTGTGTTATTTTGATTGTAGAGTAGACAGAATGAGTTAATGCTGCTCATGATTTGTCCGCTCGCATATAGCGGCTGTGAAATCTGTGCTGTAATGGTGGCAGTAGTAGGATTTTATCTTTCATGGCATTCATGCATTCGTTGAGACCTTGAGTCAAGCTTGTCTTATTGTGTGCTGAATGTGTGTTTAGAATAAACCGACCTTTTGAAGGTCACAATACACTGACGTTGGCAAGGCATAGCTTATAATGCTTTGATGTGCTTTACTTTTTAGGATATAAATGCTTATACCCGATTACTTTACGTCAATGATTTACGTAAAATCTGTAATTTGCAGCCCACATGTGCCACATACACATAAAAGGGGCACGCTAGCATTTCAACCCTTTCTTCCAGTGTATGGGTGTGTTCTATAATCCAGCCGTTGAGTTCCTGGCGCTGTGTGGCCGCCATGGATCAGTGGCAGAGTCCATTTGCAGGACCAAATGTGACAACATTTTTAGATAAGGAAAGCCTCGTCAGGAGCTGTCCAAATATATGTCAGAATGCAAGGTGGATTAAATAACAGGACAGGACATCTTGAGGGATAGTCCAGAACAACTGAGCACAGGATGAAGTTCAAAAAATGTGCCTAATGCTTGCTTATGGGGGACACGTTAGTGAGCACCCATTTCAACCAACAAGCTGGACACTTCTGTAAAGAGACTTTTTGGTGTCAGGCTTAATAGGAGAGACCTTCGTGATAACTAGGAGACCAGTGAGGAACGCAACCGTGACCCAGCAGCTTGTTGGTAAAGGGAAAGGAATCACTTGTTGGCAACTACTCTGAAGCATTAGCAACTTCAGTCTCAAATAGATGCCTGATTTATTATTATAATATCTTCTTAGGTCTTTGTAAATTTTATAAATTGAAAATTTTAATAAGGAATACAAACATTACTGTGATGAAGTGAGTTGAACCTTTCCTAACTGCTAAATAAATAAGACATGCGCTCGTGTGTGGACACCAAGCAGTCATTGGATCACCTTGAAACGTTCCCTCTACTTTGGGTGCATTTCCAGTTAAGGCATGCTCCCATTAGGTAGATGGCATATCTATTAGGGAATTGTACACTAAATCACTTATACATTTACAGTTCGACATTAATACTAGACTTGGGCGCCGGCAAACTCTTTGTGTTCGTCTTCGTGGGGGAAAAAAAATCTTTGTATTCCATGAATATTCGCCCATTCCTGTGTTCAGTTCAGGCGAATATTTGTGTACGTTCTTTGTGTTCGTTTTGTTCTTTGTTTTTTGTAAAACGGGTTAATACGGGGTTAACGCAGTACGCACTACCGCTTTGGCACCAGGATTTAAAGGTCTGTACGAGCAACTCTATTGGTCGCCGGCAGGGGCCTCTACTTGCACGTCATTGGTTGATGGCAGACAAGCCCCCTGCTGGCGACCAATAGTTGCTCGTACGGACCTTTAACTCTTGGAGCGGGTAGACCATGGTCTCCCCAGGCCAAGTTTTGCGGTCAGGAATAAAGGGTCTTGGGAGGGACTCTATTGATTGCCAGCAGGAGCCTCCTTTGGCATCAACCATTTTTTCCGCTCCCTTTATCTACGCACCATGGCAGGAGTAAACCACTTGATGTATGCACATTCATGCTCACAAACATACACATCCAGGCTAACAAATGCTTACATGCTAACACACACTCTATTGAATCTAGGTGTAACAACACCTCCGCCATGGAGGGATATTGGTCTGGGGCTGGTTTTCAGTATTTGGGCTAGTCCCCTTAATTCTAGTAAAAGGATAAAGTTAATGCTACATCATACAAAGACATTTTAGAAAATTGTATCCTTCCAATTTTGCCACCAGTTTGGGGAAGGCCCTTTCCTGTTGCAGCATGACTGTGCCCCTGTGCCCAAAGCAAGCTTTGGTGAGTTTGGTGTGGAGAAACCTCAGTGACCTTTACAGAGCCCTGACCTTAACCTCATTGAACACCTTTGGGATGAATTGCAAAGCATATTGGGAACCAGGCCTTCTGATCCAACATGAGTACCTGACGCTCCAAAATCTTGTGGAAAGCCTTCCCGGAAGAGTGAAGGCTATGGTAGCACCAAAGGGGGATCAACTCCATATTCATGTTCATGGTTTTGGAATAGGACATCCAATAAACTCATATAGATGTGGTGATCAGGTTTCAAAATACTTTTGGTCATATCATTTTCTTGTGATTGCCTCAACTTTTTTGGATGTATTTCATCCAATTTGTATACAGAACTGCTTTCTGTCAGCTATCTTTACATTACATGATTAATTTTCCTATTTTGTTTTAAAGTGAAGACTAGTCTTCACCTAAATTAGATCATTTTATTTTCAATGTCAAACATCTTTTGCAAATCTGAAATGACTTGTGACCATAAAGTTCCAGGATGAAATATGAGTTTGCTTTGTATTCAGAATGCATTTCTCAAACAAGGGAACCCATTTCATGATGGCAAGGCAGTAGTTGTCACCTTCTCGGTGATAATATATTTTCATTAGATGTTGCTGTCAGTGGGTGGCACATGGCCGGTTATTGCAGAAAGATTCTCCTTGTTTTGCTCAACTTTTCCTTCATATGAATGTTTATCATGTATAATCTTAGGTCACAGATGAATGGAAAGATGACAACATTAGACTCTGTTCTAATAAACTCTATCAGTATGACACTTAGCAATTATTAAAGGAACAAACATAGAATTGCATAGAAACATTGATTGCATATAAAAAAACATTCTGCCAATATGATCTGCCTATTTCATTATTTATTGACTTATATAACACCTTCATATGCCACATTAATGTACAATAGGATAATAAAATAATTTGCTAACATCTTTTATGACATGGCATATAATACAATTATGATTTTTTGTGTCTGAATATTTTCAGTTAAGATTGAAGCACTGAAGGCTTTTTATCTTTACATTTCTTTGTTGCGTTTTGGGGCCAAATAATCAACCAACCAACACCCAATTGCACCAGTCGTTTTGAGTGTTAAAATTATTAGAATAATGCAGCACGGTTTCTTTAAAACATTTTAGTGAACTTCTCTAGTCGTTCATATGGGGAGCCTGCCTTCTAATAATGCAACATCTGTTAGTTGTTTTGAGTTCATACATGTTCTGTGTTGTATAACCCAACATGTATTGAGTAATGTTTAGCAGTGACACATATGAGCCTCGACAGAATGTTCTTGGAACAGCTCAGTGTCCGTTTAGATAATACTTTTGATTGTTGTTTATATTTTTGGGGGGGACAACTGTTATTAGAAAAATTGATTTATCATTATTTTTAGACTGATTTGTATGTTCATTAGTTTGTGGAATTCTACTGACTACATGCTGAGAATCTCAAAACACATTAGTTTGCCGGTTTTATCCTATATTGCAAAAATGCTCGTATTAAGGGTTTTAGCATAGAAAAGCTTGCATTACACTGGCCTTGATATTTTCTTTTTACTATGTCCTTTGATTATAACTTTACTTTTAAATTATTGTTTAAAAAATATGTATTTCCATTTGTGTCTGATTCGTCAAATGTCTGTAGTGCAAGGTGACTGCGAACAGTTGTAAAAGTCATGAAAGCATGTTAACGCACATAGTTTTGTTGTTGTTTTTTATGTTGCCTTGGGTGGAATTTGTCATATTGCATCTGCTGGCTGACGCTTCAATCTCACCTCCTAAATTTTACATGTCCATTTATAACAGATTACGTATTAAATGTACAATACTTTTTTCTTTTTGTTTGGCATGTCTGAATATGGGTAGTTTATGATAAAATCTCCGTACAGCGCTACGGAATATGATGGAGCTATATAAAACTATAAATAATAAATTCTGAATCAACCAAGTATGAATATGTAAAAACATTGTAGATATTGGGAAGGGTCATGAAATGAAATGAAATTAAATACATAAAAGTCTCAATGTGCGGGTGTTAATGAGTGTGTGTGTGTTGGTGTGTTGGTGTAGGATACTGTGTGCGTTGATTTTGTTGTATATGTGTTTAAGTAGACGCACTATGGTGAGGGTGGTAAGTGGATTTCGGGTTGTGTCAATATGACATTTCCTTAGTGTACAGGTGTACATCAGTGTGCACTAGAGCAGCAGTCCCCAACCTTTTTGGCACCAGAAAGGCAATTTTTCCACAGACCGGGGGCAGGGTATTTTGGGTTTGATTCAAGTGCATTACTTTTATTGTGCATTTTACTTCTATTATTATTATTAATATTTATTATTATCAATTATCTGTAAATATATTTTATTATTATTTATAATATTCCACAGCACTCCATACCTGGCTGTGTTTAAATATAAAACTTGTAAAGTAAAGCTGCTCCTTCTCTGGCTGTCTGTCCTCCTTCCTCGCGGTTGCCGCCAAACAGAAAAAAACGCAGTGTGGAAAACTTTATTGAAGACACAGCCTTCCCATGCAGCACCGCGGTCTGTCTGCTGCGCGATGCGATGCGCATGTAAGTTTTACAGTAGTCGGGCAGCCGCGACAAGCCCAAAGTAATTGATTGTATAGCAGGCAGCGGCAGGTGGCTGCTTTTCGTTGTGCCCAGGGGAGGGCTGGCAGCCTAAGGCCTGGGGGGCAAGTTTAGTCAAGTGGTCCGTTGCGCCACTGAACCAGCCCACCATCCATGCGCATCTTTTCCTGATTTTCTAACACATATTGATGTAGTGTGATGGTATTGGGAGTTCATCAGTACACTAAAAAAAAAGTCATCATACACGGGACACCTGAAGCCACAATTTAGTGCCACTAAACCTTTTTCTTTATATAAATTTTTATTAACCCCCATGGAGCAAATCATAAACCTTTTTAATAAAATATGCAGATTGAAATAGAGTAAATAACACAAAGCCTTTACTTTTCCTCACACTGATTTCTAGGCCTAAAAAGTTTTGTCCTCTGAAATGACTACAAATTCAGGAGGGCGTTTTATCTCTGGATAAGTAAAAATTAACTAGTTCAATTTATCCCTACAGAAAGTAAAGTGCCAGGAAACAGATGACCAAATACACACCAGGACAGGCTCTGCCACACCGACACCCAAACACACACACCAGGACAGGCTCTGCCACACTGACACCAAAACACACACACACACACACCAGGACAGGCTCTGAGGGAGCAAAATTTAGCGAGAAGTTGATATAGAAAAAAAATTCTGTACAGAGGAAGAAGGAAAAAGAGAAATGTTACGTTTTATCAGACCAGTGTTAATAGAGTAAAATATGGATTCGTATAAACTTTCAAGACCTTGGAAGTCCCCTCTTCAGAAGCAGTGCTGCTTAAAGCAATATAAATTCATCCCAAATAGCATATACCTTCTTTTATACTGCAAGCTTATGCTTGGGCAGAATTATCTTTCATAACTTGAAAGCAATTCTTACATGAAAGCATAGTTTTAAAAACATTTCATCAGTTGGTTGTAATCAGAATAAGTGTTAAAGGTGCTGTTCCATATAGATGGTTTTCCCAACTTTCCTAAATGTTTGTTATTATGTACTCCTATGGTATACATCTTAAATGTATTTTCTTGCTGAAAACATTTCAGTGGGGCCTGTTTTCTACTTTTGTTCCCTTTGTAACAATGGCATTTTAAACACGTCTGTGGTGTGTAGCTATGTTTTTGTCCTCATTTATTGTACCCACACAAATTATATATTGTTTTTGTAGATATCATTATTTTGATCATATCATCTAATTTACCATAAAAATATTCCGAATAAAACACTTTTTCTGACTTTTGTTTAAAAAATATTTTATCTCATCTTCAAAAGCTAATAAAAAAAACTGCTAAATAGATTCTAATAGTTGTCCTGAGTTTAGAAATACCCAATGTTTTTTGCAAGTTATAGTGCAATAAGTACAAGTAGTATGTTGCTATTTCAAAACCATTTTTTGTCCAAATCTGGTCATCCTGCTCCTATGTCATATTTGGGACATCTGTGAAGCTGGCCAATTCAATTTACCCCTGTCAAACCATACACCACACATTATACTACTGGTATGAATTTACAGCACACAATGTGGTGCAATCACCATGGAAACCAATGACATGTACACATTTATAACATCACACGCCTCACCAAAGAAAAGAAGTTCCAGCCATCACGTTAGGGGTGAGTTATTTAAATGACCAAATATAGCAGGCTTGTTTTTAAGTTGCTATTTTTGTATGGCCCACGAATATACCGGTAAATATCCAAATGGCCCTTGGCAGAAAAAAAGGTTCCCCACCCCTGATCAACACAAAGCAGAACATATCTGGGGATATTTTAAGAGGTGGAACAGCACCTTTAAGAGTTGAATAGAATATTATGCCTCGGCAATTAATTTGTATATTACATGACATTAAACTGCTGTCACTATCACAGGCAACTAAATGTGAAATATTGCAGGCCTTTTAAATGGATGCTGTATATTAAAGCATTATTGCGGATAGGATTGTTTTTAATGTCTTTTGTTTAGTATTTTTGCACAGTGATTGTTTGTCCTAATTCTGTTTGATGTCAACATTCCAATTGTTTATTTAACCCCTTAGTGACCAATGATCTGCCAGGCATGTCACAGAAAAACAGTTAACTACAAACAAGCTTGGAAAGGAATCTAAGATGACTTGAAAGGGAGCACAAAAAGGACCCAATCATAGCATACATCAGGCTGTGCACCTCTAAGAGGGCAGCTGAATATCTCAGCTTAAACACAGACATTTCAATTCAAAAAGGCACAAAGCTGCTTATGCACAGAACTCCTTGCCTATTTGTAGCCCTTGAAAATTGGGGTTGTGATGCCCTGGTGCAAATCCTGTTTTATATACAACATAAAAGTTTTTATATAAATATAAAAAAGAAATAAGTAGTGATCCAGTCTCATAAAATTAGAGCAGCCCAAGGGGCAATTGCCCTTCTGCCCCCCTATCCCATTTACAAAGCTAGCTCCAAAGAGGAGTCTACTAGTTGCCAAGGGGGGTCAATTTCTCATGGCCCAGCCAAATCATAATATTATTCTAACACTGTACCCTCACATTAACCATTTGTTGTACAGGGGCCCTCATACACCTGCTGCATCCAGCCATAGTGTCAGATTGTAAAAGGGCCTTGAAATACCTCTATCCCTGTAAGAAGAATATTTCATATCATTTATCAGTAGCAGAGAATTATATAATAATCATAATTGTGGTCCAGGAATGTACTGTGGATTGGGCATGTGGGGTTGGGCCTTGAGGAGAATAATGAGCAAATAGAGGATTTGGAATTATATGAAGGGGGTTACGATGTAAAGAGAATCATTTCTTATATAAAGTGGCAGATTACTGCATATAAATAAGTTTACTTAACCTACTGGCACTTAACCCAAGTTCCCCCGATACATTATACTCAAGCCAGATCTTATTAGACTAAAGCCCCTAATTTCTACCCATACTGTTTCATTTCCCTCATAGCAGATGCTGCATTTCTATATATATAGTAACACCGTTTCCAAAATGCAGTCAAAACCTATCCTTATTAGAATCACATTAAAAAAATAATTTGCTGCGTTTTTTTTTCTAAATTTTAAGATCATGTCCCATCTTTCATCTTTTCTGTCTGCTGTAGTTTTTTGAAGTAGGTCATTTATCAAGGGAAGGAAAGTGATTAATTTGGCTTCCCAGAAGCCTCCCTAGCTGGAGTTTGAACACACGATGATAACTTTATGCTATTTTATGTCCCAGTTTTTGGAAGGGAATCAGTTACTAAGTTATACATTCCATATCCTGTAGGCGGCAGCACTCTACATGTACTGCTCGGGAAGATGGAAATGTATGTGTGTCCTGGAAAAATGCTTATGTGGTCCCACTAATTGGATGTATATAGTTCATAAAGTTCAGCCACCTTGGTGTCCACAGGATTTTTCCCAGGGAAGGCAAAATATCTTCCCTACATTTCCCCTCTTCCACCCCAATATCTTCTTACCTCCTCCACATTGCGTATCTATGTTGGCTCAGAGAGGGGTTTCCTGGTGGGAGGCAAATGTTGGTTACCCATTAATATAAAAAATATGACCACAGTAGTAGTAGATACAGACCAGCATGTACCTGCGCAACATGAGAACTTTAGTTTACAATAGCTGGGGTGCTAAAGATTCCTAGGGTGTTCATCCAGGAATGGCTAACTGTATATCATGGGAACTGCAGTCATATGGTAGTAAAAAAGGCACATAAAATTTTGGAACAAAAAATTGGCACTTTTGCTGCAGTTGTGGCTGACATTTGCACTCAAACTGCTGTTACTACATTTTTCATGATCAGACAACCAAATGGAGGGCTGAGAATCATGAGAGTTGCATTCCACAGCTGCTGTAGCACCAATCGATAATGATATGAATGCTAACCTTTGGCACTCTAGTTGTTGAGTGCTTTCCCATGATGCTTAACATATAGACAAGCTGAGAGTCATGGGAAATGTTGTTTCAGCAGCTGGAGTATTAACTAACCCTAGCTGCAATACATGTTTGAAATAAACTACCTTGCGTCTGCAGCATGCAAACTGTGTCTTTGCAAAGGGGACTCTGTACCTGTGAAGGAGCAGCTACTAGAGTGAAGAGGAGGAAAGCAGCTAGAGGGAGAGGAAGGGAGCAGACCAAAACACTTTGGCAGCAAGGGGTGCACAGAATTAAGTTATTTTCTGGATTCTCTTGACTACCAGGATTTCTGCTCTCTCCATGTGTAGTTAACCTAATCTAAACTGCCTACTTTAATCTCCCTCCCCTGCTGCTACTCCAATGGGAACCTTTGAATTTCCAGTGGGGGCGAGTGCCTCCTCTTGTCCCTCCCATATTCGGACATACCGAAATACATGTAATAGAAGAAATGTCAGAGTTTAAGCCCACTCTTTTCTGGTGCCCCCGGTTTCTATGTTTAATGGGCATAAGGCTATCACAGAGCTCTACAGGAATATAACCAACAATGATGTGGTTTTAAAAAATGTTTTAAAGTGTGAGATAGGTTTAAATAAATACTATGCTTGGTTACTTAGATAAATCTTCAATTAGGTCACCTGATAAATCTTTTTGTAAACCCTGCCATGCCTTCAACAATGTCACCTTCAAACAAGAGAGTCCTCGTTGGCTGTTGGAAATGATGTACACTAGCTTTCGTAATGGGTGACTGCTGGGTCCTGGAAATAGATGGTCTGTGTGAGTTACCCCTCTCTCACCAAAGGCTTTTTCATTGAAGTGACTAGTAATGAGGTTGCAGGGGTACATTCTGCACTAGCAGACATGCTTTATGTATCTTGGTAGCCTGGAAACTGTTTTTTTTAACTGTCTATGCTTGACTTCTCTTCTTACAGACTGCTTGCTATAGATTCTTTTGTGGGCCACATCAGTCTGTCAGCACTTCTGCGGGACCGTCATATTTTGGTCTATAAACTTTCCGTTTTTGCTGCCATGAGCTACTCAAAGTTATAAGCTTGGCAACTTTGAAGAGGTGTGCATGCATATTGCATTGGAGGGGGGATTCTGAAAGGTCACATCATATAAAATGTTTTTTTGTTAAACCAGTTGGTTTTCCAGCCAGTATAATAGTAGGTGTTAAAAGCTTTCAGCTCCCATTTGCTCTGATGGACACAGTGAGTCCTGCCAGCGATGATATCACGTGTCTTGGTCTGCAGAATGACACACTGTGTTATGACAGCTGGGAAGAGAATCTGTGGCATTATAAAAATAATTCCGAATTCTTCCTCATTCAGGATCGGCACAGTCTCCCACATCATATTTTGTTTGTATGAAAATGCAAAGGTCATATTTTCATTTTGTCTTCTCAAGCTATGTTGACTTTAACAACTGTGCATTTTTTATTTCTAAAATACTGAAATGTCTTGATACAAGTCAACTTTTCAGGCAAATATTGAGAGAAAGTAAAATACAAATGATAAGAAATAGATTTAATTGTATCCCCCGCTCTGAAATCGAACCCCAAAGTTCTAGTATTCACATAGAGTTCCCAGCTATGGTTATTATGCAATAGGGAAGAATTACTGTACTCTAGAACTGAACTCCAAAACCAGGCCTGGTCTTAGTACCAAATGACTAAGGCACCTGGTCCATGAAGGGTCCCAGATGCCACCAAAGAAATGTCCCCAACGTGCGAAGGTGGGTTGTTGAAACATGTCAGCATGCTAAATTTGAACAAAAGGACATGTATGTGAGGGTTTGGGGGGGGGGTTGGTTGCCAGAGAGGATTCTTGTGCTTTTTGATCAAGGCCCTGTCAAGAGCTGTCTTCACCAAGTTACTCCATAAACATAAAGCATCAGGTGAGATGAAATATCTTTCTGTTCAGTAATGTGAAACATAACTTTATTCATGACTCCACGGTATGTTGTTTTTTGACTTTGGTTACATATTTCCTCCTTGATTGTGTGTAGTTATCTGACTGATTATCTGGAATTTGCCAACATGGTTTACTTTGTGATACTCATAACATCTGTTGATACGAGATATGTTTCCCATGTTTATTTTGAAATGTAATTTGAAAGTGTGCTGATAGTTGATGTATTTTGTAAAGGCACACAGGGAGTGAAGCACAAAGGCAGGGACATGCTAAGGAGTGTGCATGGTGAGTGCGAGCCAAGACGCCCAGCAGGACCGGGCACAATCCTCAGGGGAGTGTATGTGTAATTCTATTGTGTTAGAGGGTGTTATTGTAGGCCATTAGAGTGAGTGTTTATGGTGTTAGCGTGTGTAACCAATTGATGTGTGTTAGTGTTTGCTTCAGTGCCAGCATATATATATAAATGTGTGTTTGTGTGAGCGTATTGTATTAGTGTGTCTGTGTGTTGCTGTACTGTTAGTGTGCATATATCACTGTATGTTAGCTTGAGTGTCTGTGCCAGCATATGGCATTAGAGTGTGTGTTTCTTTTATGGTGTTAGTATGTGTTAGTATTTTGGTATTAGTAAGTGTATGATGTTAGCGTGAGTGTGTTTTGGGTGAGGTTAGTGGTGGAGAGGAGGAGCGGAAAAATATAGTGTATGGATAGTGTGGGGGTATTTTATGGTGTTAGGGTGTGTGATAGTATCTAACACACACATTTACTAACATACTCTGAGGGGCTCAGAATAAATACTGCTCCCAGGCCACACAAGCCATATGGTCACCCTACATTACAGTGTTTAAAGTGCAGGATGGACATACTGCCTAAAATCACACCCGTGGCACAATATCTGTGAACAGATTCAGCAGCCTGTAGCAGATGTAATACTTTTAATGTAAAAAAACAAAAAAACCTTGAAATTCAGTTTACCCCTTTGTCTCCATGCATTTTTGAGCTTTTTTTCCGTTTTTGTGTTTGCAACATCTTTTTTGAGTCCCGTAATTATCGACACTTCGAATCCACACTTAAATGCTTTGTAAAAATGTTACATTTTGTTTTGATCCGCTGACAAATCCTATGCCAAGCTGAACTTTATTTGAGGACCAATATTTGCAAAAACTCCCTTCTGCTGCATTACATCAATGTACTCCGGGAGCTCTTTTTTGAGGTTTTATTATGTGGTATATGTCTAAAGAAAAAGCGACTCCTTGTATTCCAGCAGAGTTGGTCGTACATCTTGCACCCCTTCCAAACAACATTTCATTTAATGTTACGGGACAAAATGAAACGGACACAAAGTAACTTTGCTTTTTCTGTAACTAGGAAATCTTTTATTATGCAAAAAGTTTTATATTTGGCCTAAAATATAGCCCTACTCAAGTCTAAAAACTGTTTTACTGCATTGCACAAAGGAGTTATGATGGCATTTAAATAGCAAGTAAATTCATTGTTGTGCCTTTTTTATCCTGAAAGGCATGGCTGAGATGGGTCCTAACTGAGACTTTGTGGCCTCGTGTCCTGCTAATGGTTCTTTTTGTAACGTATACAACAACGCATTCTATTTCCTGAATATAAGCAGGTTTTCTATAGGTTTTATCCATACTATTGTGCCTTTTAGGGCTGCTGGACACAGTGATGCAGATTATTCCTAGAAAAGAGGGCTAGAGATATCTAGATGCCAAGGAGGCAACTGCCTCAACCAAACTTTGGACAGTTAGCAGATATGCATTAACCTCTGGACAACATGTACTGCCCCATTCTCATCACAGTCACTCGAGTTCCTTTAACTGACAATAAGTTTATTTTCAGGGACAGCCAGGCAAAGGCTGCATTTGATTTAAATTAAATTATTATATAAAATCCATCAAATTATTTTCCCTGTGACTGAAATGTGTGTGCTTAGCATGCATCAGGCCATAGTGCACAGGGGACACCAGTGAGCAAGAAGGGAGCCTCAGCCAATGCACTGATCAATGGTCCCAAACTAGGTTACCTGATTACGTTAGGAATCAGCCATGGGTTCTAGAGCTGAGTCTCTTCTGAATCCTCAGGGCACTCGCTTCAGATGAACTCCGCAGAACAGAGTTGGGTTGCTAAATTTCAGCTCGCGTGTCCTGGCTGCCCTCAGCGTTAGATACTCAGGATACAAACCATGTGTGGAGTTTGCGAAAAGCCCGGTAGGTTAGTTTGGCTATCCTGCCTGATACGGAAAACATATCCAACATCAGATCCTAACGAAATCCTGCTGATCTGCAGAAATGAAAGCACACCAAGGAATAAATTATGGCTGATTTCACGCACGTTCTCACTGCAGCTTATACCGGGTTGGAAGTTTCTTTATTTGACGGATTGTAACACATTTTGTTTAGCCGTTTTTCATTTCAAAAAAAGATCTGCTGACAAGGGAGATCCAGAACTTTCCTTGAGCAGTTGGAGATTATTTTTGGAAACGTCACATTTTTCCTGATGGGGTTTATCTGACAGCCTTTGTAACTGGACTGCTTACTTACCTCTTCTAGCTGTCTCTCTTTTTGCTCCTCTGATGTTCCCCGGCTTGAATTCATCAATACGCAGTCCTCTGCATCACGTGGGCAATGTGAGGGACCTCATTCAGCGACCCCATGTATTGCTCTAACGTGATGAATCCCGGTCATTGAGTCGCAATGCCATCTTAGGACTGTAACACTGTAGCACTATTTGTTATGGACAGAAAACAGCTCCTTATTTCAGTGGTCACATTTGAATGTTGTCAACAGGGAATGCAGCTCGTCAGTGTGTAGTACATCGGATGTTAAGCACGTATTTAACCCTTTGAGTGCCGGGGCACTGTTCTCCATTTGGGAGACCAAGTTGTTTTTCTAAAGTTGCATTTTAGGGGACAAGCATATAAAGGTCTGCATAGAGAAAAACGATATTTATTTATTTTTCAATCCCGGACAAGTTAAGCTATTTACAATGTTTCACGGGTGCCTAGTTTAAGACAAACCCGTGCATTTGATCACATGATCACAAGCATAATTTTCCCATAGATTCCAAACCAAGTAGCAAAAGTAACAGAACAAAATTCCAGAATGCTCCCATCCTACTTGGTAAATGAATCTAATAGATATAGGTGTAGACACATATAGATTGCATATGTACCCCATGTAAGTGAACAATATAATACAGCTAAGGCACGCACTGGACGGAGTTAAATTTAATAATTATGCTAAAATACAAAAAAATAAAAAAATAAGTAGACATATACATACAAGTATTCCAACCTTTTTTTTGCTCGTTTGGTGCACCAACTTTTGAGGGCTACAGCGTCCATCACCCTCATCACCCTCGGTATGCCCTAAAACCGTACAGTTCACTATTAAAAACTGCACTTGTAAGGGCCAGTGATTCTTGGATAAAATGTACTGTGTTCAGCAATCAACGTCTGTATGCAAGGAAAGATTTAGATTAAATAAACTTCTCGTTTACTAAATTTTTATAGATCTTTTTCTTTGCGTAACAATTGTTGTGAATTACTATGCCAAACCCATAAGACTCTTTTCTTAGCATCAATTAGGCCACAGCATTGGGTGCGCCAAGAGGCTGGCTGAGCATTGTGGGAGTTGCCCTTCACAGTAGCTTTAGTGTAAAGGCGCACACCATGCATGTTTTATGACATGGCAAAGCCTTAAGGTGCTAATCACGCTATGTACGGCTTTTTTTTTTTTTTTTTTTTTTTTAAAAAAAACAGGTTTTATGTTATGTCATTTTGTTATTTTGTCTCTGTTACACTCCATGGAGAGCATGAGTCAAGTCGTCTGGGGCATAATAGCAGAAAGGCGGATGCTCGGAGCCTCTAGAAAAATGATCTTTTTAGAATGAAAGAGTAAAGTTATCGTGAGATCCAGATATTAGAAAGCCTTGTCAGTAGCTAAATGTGTGACGCTGGCTTACGAGACACAATCCCCTTTTGAATCGTTCTTGTTCTTAGTTCTGTTGAAATCAGAAATTTACATACAATGGCCATCGGCGTACGTAAAAAAGGGTATGCCTTGTTTTCTGTATCCAGCCCTCCTTGAAGTGGACATCAAGTTAAAGCTGTGTATGGAGAACCCACCTAGAGGGCCCCCTTGATGCTAGCTCATCCTCTGTCAGCCAGAATTCACTGCAGCCTGAGTCTGACTGTACAGTGCAAGCGAGTCCCGATCTGCAATCAAGCGAGCGCACAGTCCAAAGGATAAGCAGAACACACACGGTTAACCCGGGGGAATTTGCATTGGGAAAATAACGTCGTCGGCGTCTCTTATGCTGTGAGAGTGAGGACTGCGCTTGCTGGAGATTCCAGAAGAACCCTTAATGTGTTGGAGTAATGACTTCTAAAAGGGACCCTGGCAGACATATGCAGAGGACAGCAGTATGAATGGAATTCTTAGAAGGCATAGAACAAAATTTCTCTGTATGCCTTTTTCACTCGGCGGTTGTATCGGAAAGCACTGCCCTGGCTCTGATACATTCGGGTTTAGTCTAGATCTTTGAGTGTTTTATTACAGGGGAAGAGAAGCCTTTGTGATTCCAGACATCACCTATGAATGAGAATAAGACGACATCGGGCAGTACTATGGCAGTTAAATGCAAGCCTGGGTCTTTCAGAAGAAGGAGACGGTTACATTGTTATCCACTGAGCTGAAGGAAGAAAAAATACAGACGGATCAAAGTTCAAAAAACAGCAGCTATTAATAGCATTATTGCCTATATGCACCTTTTAAGGAGAGCCTAGTTTACATGGGGCAAAAGGGAATATGTGCTTTGCGAAGAAGAGAGGACACGGTTTGGGTGGTTCCATTATGGCACAGAAATTTCCAATTTGGCATTTTTTTTGCTAAATCCCCTGAGGCTCCGTTAGTCCAAAACAATGGTTTGACTATCCATTCACAGCAATACCGATTACGTCTATCATAGTGGACATTAATGCTGCAGTTTTTAGTTGGCTAAATAACTTTTTTTTTCAATATATAGATATTTTTGTTATATATTTTTTATTTTGTGTGTGTGTAGTTAAATAACCATCGTGGAATAAATGGATGGATTTACGCCTGTGAAGCACTGTGATCGCTTGCCTTGCACCTCCTGGACATTGCTGTGTTCATGGAATATATTACTGGCAATAACCCATGACTCCGGCAGTGCTGTTGCTAGATTTTGGATTAAATCTATTGAAATTGTGATGGAAAAGGAACAGCTGGGAAGTTAATGTTGCAGGCCTTGTGATAATGATGCATGTCAATAATTTTCCATTTCGGAGACATTCTTGGATATGGTAAGCAATCAATACAACCTTCAGATGGGAGAAGAAAACAATACGTATGCCTTTTGTTTAAAGAATGTCAGTTTTTTGTTCTACAGGTTTATTGCATCTATTTAAGTATATGATGTTGCATGCCATTCAAAGGTTTAACATATGTTTTAGATCAGTAAAATAAATTAAAAAAAAAAATGTATATAAAATGTATACTTTTTTTACATATACTTTACAAACTAGATAGATAACAAGCAAAGTTAAGTCAGACACGGTGATTATTGCAGCTAAAAGTCCTGCTACAATATGATGGCCTAACACATAGAACGAGGCACAAGGTAAAATAAACGATGGTGTTACCAATGCGTCCATAATAACCAAACCAAAAAGCTAATTCTATAAGACAATATTGTTCAACAAGTATCCAAATGGCAGTAGTGTTAAACTTGAGTAATAATTGAGTAATATATTGACAGTGGATTCTGCGAAGCTAATCTAGAAGTAGATAAACTACCAGTGTCATAAAACCAAACACTTGCCCTTCACCCCTAATCTCTATGAATGCGTCTTGTTTTTGGATCTAAATGATTGTGACAACAGAACAAATAATTAGCCAATTGTGCTTTTATGTTATGGAGCAAATAAACAGGAAGTGGCAGTAATATGACGTAAACCCGGTGATGTCATAACAAACAGTTGCTTGTGATAACTACATGCATCCTAAGCAGCAGATGCCTTTGGGTCTCCTTGACTTGGCCTCTGTAATGCCACGGTAGATTTGTATTCCCTACCGAATTTCCATGATTTCGGTAAAAGATTCAGTTTGTGTTACGCTGTGATAGATGCCACCTGCAGCAGCTTCCCTCTCGGGGAAGATGTTGATAAAGCTGCTTGGTGCAGTAGTGCCCCAATAAAATAGACTGGAACACTAATCCCGATGGAAAACACTTTATTAACAGAAATAAAATGCCACTAATTCCGTCTGAGACACATTCAGTCTCTAACCACACTGTTGGAAGCAGTCTTAAAGCGGCAGTGTGGTGTCCCATACAGCCCCACCAATAAATAATGATTAAAGTACTGTATATGCAGCAGCCAATCACTGGCAAGAAATTGCTCCTATTGCATTTGGTGGGGTGCTTTATAAGCATGTGCATGGGGAGTCTCATTAGATCTGGTGATGATCCATGCCTTTACAAGGTAGTAAAAATGGTAAATGCATTCAACTACATATGGCTGGTGTCCCTTTAAGGCATTATGTCTATTATCACACATGTGACCATGCAATACATGGTGCTGGCGCATGTGTTTTTCCGTAACTATGCCTTATTTTACGCACACAGTGGGGCCGTGCAGAACTTCTTGAACACGTATGAGAATGTCCGATTTTAAGGGGCATGGATGATTTTATTCTTCAGGGGGCTGTATTCATTATTATACCTTTGGAGGGATATCTCCTTTATACCACCTTACATTTTGCAAATCACTAATTAGGTTTATGATTCTGGCTTTTACCTTGATTCGCTGCAATTATTGTGTCTAGGAATTAAAGCACATTCCTTTGCTTCGGTGTTGGAATTTGTGTTGATGCCAGCAGGAAATTTGATTAGGGATGATTGATTAATGTATAATGTTGTTTGTTAATGTCAGAGATAAGTCATATGTCTGGAATCCAATCAATAATAACTGATTTCTAGCTTAATATCGGTAATCCGGGGCCTAGCTATAGACAGGGAAAGAAGGGAAAAAAGGAGCCTTCCTTAAACTTATTATATATTTTATATGCATTTGTGATATTACATGAGTAATCCATGAAAGAGAGCTGGTCAAAGCTGAGAGCACCAACTAGAGGCTCTAGTCTAGAGCTGGTTGTACTCACCTGGTATAAAATGTCACATCTGGTTATCCATCATATCATACTATACTAATTCCCTCGCTTAACAAGAAAAATACTTTAAATTAAACGTCAGAACAATTCTATAACATTAGGTACCCACCTCTTCTTCCACACATGGTTAGATGGAACCCAATCCCATTTAGAAAGGATTCAGGTCCTAGAGGAGAATCTCATAATGCTTTCAAGGAGCCAAATTTAAATCCCCTCTTCTGGATATCGTACAACAGGCCATTCGGTTTATTTTAGGGACTGATGGTGCCAGACTAGGTTCATTCAAAATCAGAGATAGTAGTACTTAGTAGATAAGCAGCTGAAGCAGCTCCTAAGTGTACCCTTGGAGAATATGGAAGGGGTGAGACACAGACTCCTCAAAGGTTATACGATGACTGCATTTCAATAAAAATACCATTAGGTATTGCATTTCTTTATGTATGATTCTTTTCATTACTTATATTATAAATGGAGCCTCAATAAATCTGCTAATCTGCTTGTGTAGGGCCCTTAAGAAAAGCTATTTTTTTTTTTAACAATGAGTAGAGCACTATGTCATTGTGTGATGTAATATATCATTGTGATGGTTTTTTAAAGGAACTTCCATGGGCTTTTTTGTTTTATTTAAGTCTTTTATTTAAGAAAGACCCAGATTCCAACCCAATGCACTGTTGTCTTGCGTTGTGCAGGAATATCCTTGTTTGAACCCAGAACAGCTGGTAAAAATAACTAGTCCCCAAACTGACTCACCTGTGATTGCGCATGGCGAGAGCATTAGTTCCTGGACTTGTAGGTGTGCATTGCGAAACAAAATCTCTGTTGTAGACATTTTAAATCCCCATTAATGTCTTTTGAAGCACAAGGTCTTGGCCTTTGTTCTAGAGTATTGTGTTGGTCTATCGACACAGAGCTATTTATTGATTTAATAGTGGGTGAAACTCATTTGTTCCCATTCATTCATGTGGTTCTTTGGGGGGTGACTAATAAGATTTTGCAAGAAAGTGACAGCTGAGGAAGCGGACTCGTGATCACAAAGACTTGCAGAGTCTTATAAAGCGTACTTACTGCTTGGTTGAAAACAAAAAAAATACATTTGGAACTGTCTCTATCATAGCCTTTATCGTTATTAAAGGGACACTCCGACCATCAAATGCACTTTAATGCATATGATCGTTGTGTGGTCTCTCTAAATGTTTGTGTTTTCCATTTTGCAAAATCCTCCGTTTCCGTTGGGACCCTTTCCCCACCTCCACGTTAAACGCTGTGCGTGGGATGTATTCGAGTAAACGTGATATCCTCACTTCTAGTCGGCTCCAGTGCTGGCTCTGCGTATGCTGCGGGCGAGGGTCCGCCAGATCCCTGTGTGCATGCGTGGAAAGGGCTGCCATTGATTTCACTCAATAGATTATTATTTGTAATAAGTTGAAACATATGGTGCATACGGCTGAATATAGGCCAATTGGTACACAATAGTTTTAACCGTTTGATTCTTCACTGAATAGACTCGGCTTTGTAATAAGTTGAAGCATATGGTGCACATGGCTGAATATAGGCCAATTGGTACACAGTACTTTAACCCTTTGTTCACTGAATATAGGCCAATTGGTACACAGTACTTTAACCCTTTGTTCACTGAATATAGGCCAATTGGTACACAGTACTTTAACCCTTTGTTCACTGAATATAGGCCAATTGGTACACAGTACTTTAACCCTTTGTTCACTGAATAGATTCAGCTTTGTAATACATTGAAGCATATGGGGCATATGGCTGAATATAGCCCAATTGGGTATAGCCCATTCCAAAGGTGGTTATGACACCTGTTGCCAAAATATATGTTTATAGAGACAAATATCTGAAAAAAGGTTTCTGAATGAAAAGGCAATGCTGGTGGGTAACCTTAAATGCTGGATCTATACTTTAACCCTTTGATTGTTCTAATACCTTAAGCGTTTTAAAAAAGGGGCGTATGTCAACTTCTCTTTTGAGTGCAATTTTTATGTTTGTCAAGCACGTCATTAAACTCTTTGCATTTAATTCTCATAGTTGGACATATGCTATATTACACAGTAGATCAATAGTCATGGAAGTAGCAGGTTTCTACAAAGACAATATCTAGTATAATAGAAGAAATTGGGATTGAAATTTAAAGTTCATAAAAACTGCTATACAGGACAATCATTTTTTGCTAGAATACAAATATTTATCCCATCTAGCAATCTTTCCCTCACATATTTGTGACCAAAACCCCCTCCCCATCTGGTAAATAATATAATACATCACCCCAAAAGACTAACTATATATATAATCTGCTATTTTTTTATTTTTTGTCATCAAGTATATGTACAATTCCAGAGTGATTTGGGTTGTTATAAGAGATGGGGAAGAGGAATGATGGCAAAACTCCTTATAGTTAGCCGGCATTCTCCGCTGAAGGTTATGTTAAGGTGAAACTTGCAATTCATTATCCTGTTCCTGAGCTTACTGGCATTTCCAAGCAGACGTTACTACAAAGCAAAGACCGGATAGTCTGATTGCCTCTCACGTTACGAAAAAGTAAAGGGGATACATAGATAAGTCATGCCTAAGATTGTTTTCTTTTGCATTAAAGGGGACTTTACGTCACAACTTAACTAAAGTTTGTGTATGAAATATATATATATATAACAATTTTGTTTTCAATGGGTGTTTCGTTTAAAAAACACCCCAAGGAATCGGAGATCTGCAGCAAAAGGTGGCAAAACTGACGTATCAAATCAAATTTGTTTCCTTAGGTTCCTTCTCTTTTCCTCCCCCACCCTTGATCAACAACAATCAGCAATTTAACAATAGGAGAGATAACTTAATAGGGATGAATAATCCTGCATATCCTGTGAACAAGTAGAGTATTGTGTAGGAAGAGGTCCAGACCATCATATCACCGGGGTAGGACTGACACCTTCTGGCCTTGGGGCAAATACACAGCTGAGTGCCCCACCGTCCCTTGCTCCCCCGGTAACATACTTGCATACATACACTTACACTAATAAACATACATTCATACTCACTCTAGAACACACTGAAACAAAAACATACTTCACGTACCTTACCCCTCCATCACACACACACACACACACACACCCTTACATTGAGCTCTTTCTTATGGCTGCTCGCACACTGAGCTGCACTTTTACCTTGGGGTCACGTCTCCTTATTTCACCCCACTGCACTCCTGCCTCCATGAGTGGTCTGGTCCTATTTGGACTGGCCCCATTTGAAGATCTTTGGCCATCACTGCATATCAAATTTAGTTATTTGACATAAGATGCATGAAGGTAAAAGAAGTCACGAATCATTGACTCTGTGACCCTCTTTCAGTTGTCACTTTTTTGTTTATTCTTCCAACAAATAGATGTAAAAGAGAACACAGAGATGGGGAATATTCAACATACATAAACATAAACTATCAATAACTGTTGTAGCCTTAGTAAAGAGCAAGAGGTGTGATAGTCCACACACGTATCATTAATGGTCAATATGTAGCCCTTAGTGTCTTTTGTGCAAAATAATGATGCCGTTCTATGTCAATGAAAATGTGGCAAGCAAGAGAGTCAGAATTTATTAACCTCTGAGTGCTGAAATTGTAGCTTTAGTAATCTGTGACTGTGATGTACATGCTTAGGTGAAGGTGAACTTTGGCATTACCATTAATCATCACTAGTGTTGTAAATAATTTTTGACCTTTGCAGTTTACCGCTGCATTGGTTTCAATGAGCACTGATAAGGAGAGACCTGGGAATTCTTTATACATCCTCAGCACTGATAGCACGGAACCTTAGCGCTGTTGGGGGGAGGGGAGGGGGCAGTACACCTATATAGGGCCCAACCGGTGAAGGGGCCACTCGTACTTCCCTCCATCTTACCTTGAATACTGATGCTGGGGTGCTGAGCTGTGCTGAGGATCCTTTTTTTTCATCTTAACATGGAGAGAACCTTAAGGGATTGACAGTAATGAGAGGGTACCCTGGGCCCTAAGGTAGTGCCTCGGTATCTTTGATGGCTTTCCTGTATGCAGAGGGTATGGAGTATCAATTCTTTTTTTTCCTAAAAATTAAAATAAAATTGAAATAATACAACTTGTCGTAGGAGTTGTAGACATGTTTGTTCAAGGAAACTGGCTGGGGGCAAATGCTATGTAAATCCAAAAATAAAGGCGCAGCACTCACAGGCACACTCTCTCCTTAGGCACTATTTCGGTAGCCATGTCTTTAAGGAACATAAGCCATTTACCAGCAAAACCATGTTTCAAAATCACATTATACATACAAGCTTCAGTCCACTAGATGTATATTTATACATATAGCCTCAGTGGTATTTCTCAGAAGGACCATAAAGTACCTAGAAACTGCTAAATTGATCAGCAGTTTTTATGACATCATTATCAGCATTATGGCATTGTCTTTGTGCTGATAAATGCTGAGCTGAACATGTAACCTGACTTAAAGTGGATTCAACTTTGCATTCTAAATGGAGCAGTGGAAATGTAGTTGGCATTAAATAAGACCTAGAATGGGTTTCACTTGAGTTACAATTGGCGAATACCGTTGACCCCATGAAGTCGCATTTTGAAGCTGCATCATCTGATGCTCTTTCCCAGTATTATCTGATCATGTCCATAGTGTGTAATTCCAAAACAGGGGTCACCAATGGGCAGCTCCTCATCTGTAAAAGACTGGTACTATTATAATCACCAAGTCTCTAGGTTCTAGAATATAATTATATGTTATTGTGCACCATTTACAGTTTTAGAGCTGTGCTTCATCTTAAAATAAGTCCTTTCAGTCTCCATGTACCATGCATAGCTGCTTAACACCCCCAGGGCACTGGCATGTTATCCTGTCCAACAGGCTAAGGTGCGCATGGACACCTCGTGACTGGGCTTAATCCCGTACCCTTCAGGTAGGGGAGAATGCATGGTGAAGTGTTTGCAGAGACAAAGCGTCATTGACTAGTGTTTATCACTGAAATGCTGGTAGACACAGTGGTAGAAGGCATGTCTGTATGACCCATGATCAGCTTTATTCTCCACCCTTTACCTGTGCCTAATAACCAGGCTTTAAACCCATTGGCAGGAGTGCATAGAAAAGGATGTTTGGACTATGGAGGATCTTGAGTCTTAAATACCTCCCTTGTTCCATCCTGTCACTGTTGCTTTATTATAGAATGCTTTACTTGTATACATATATACATACATGAATCACAGGTAATGGAATGCGGTTTTATATTGTAACATTCAATCCCTACTGAAATACGATTACAAAATATCAGGTTCAGTAGCGTGTTCTGCAGTATGTAATTTACAGCAGGAGTATGTCAACACGGCTATAATGTGGCTTTTTCCTTGTTATTGCATGACTGTGAAATACAGTTGACTGTTGTAAGTGGAGAGGGTAAGTGAGTGGGAGCTGGCGGTATATTTTCTCAAAGTAGCCAATGATGTTTCAAAATTTGAGGATAACTAAACAACCATATAACTATAGAGGTATATTAAATCCTGAACATAATGTAAGACCAGGGAGCTGAATAGTTATTTGTTGTAGTCCAATTATGCAACTGAAAAAAGCAAATGACTACGAGATATAACCATTTTATTTCTAATATTGTTACTATTTCAGTTATGTAACATTAAAATAACTTTACAAATGCAGCATGGCCACCATAGTGCATGTTTCTAATGACACCTCTAGGATGGTCAAAGTCTTCCATGCTTCCGGCAATCTCTTCTAGCATTGTCGAAATGCCAAGCCAATGAAAAGAGTGCTCAGCAGGATCATAGATACAGCTGCAATGGGGATTAAACGAGAGGAAACCCTTCTGCAAAAACAAAACAAAATACAGTAAAAAAAAAAAAAAAAAAAAAAAAAATTATGTTAAACAATAAAATGTAAAACAAATACATAGACCCTGGGGGTGTCGCTATGACATATCTGGTTACAATGGATCCTAAGAAGAAGGAAAATAAAAAAAATAAAAAAAAAGGTGCCATCCAAGTTATACTTGGAGCAGAAACTAGCTGGGGTTGAATCTTTATGATGTATAATGAACTCTATGAGTGAAGTGAAGCTGCAACTCTCCTGCAAACACCTTTAGTGAATTGCACGCAATGAAAGGTCAGAATGAGTGCATTGGCGGGTCAGTCTCATAAAATGGTCATCCATTGTTGTATAAACTGAGCATCTTTTCAATATATGCAGTCTTTTTCTGGTATAATTGTGCTTTGGTAAACTAAGGTTTTCTTTGTGTAGAAAAATAGGTGGACTAGAGGGGGCCTTTTTCTTTAACTCAAATGAATGTCCTGATCCTTGAGGAGCGTTTGCCCCGGTAAACCAAAGCCTATTGACTTTAAAGGATGCATTTCAAACAGCAGTTGTGCGGTGTATCCTCCATAAAGCAGTAGCCTCCACTCCCAGCCCCCTTGCACCATCTCACCGCATGCAATCGCATCTCATTTTGTTTGTGTCGTAAGTCAGAGTGACAGTCATCTGTGTAACCGGTTGTCTAATGAAGACCCTGACTATAAATGAAACTCTCCATAGTCAATCTTGTGGTGAAGTAAAGGGATTAAGGCCATTAGGAATGGTAATGGAATACTAAATTATATCCTGATTTAAATTCTCCAATTGGTACTTAATCTTCGATTTGCATTGATTATTCATCACAGGTCCAAATGATATATGGGCATTTGCTGTTTATACGTTAGCACCAACTGCTGGGTCATTTTACTGTTACATTAATTATACATCTTATACTAAATATCTGGGTGCACTTATGTACACGGGGTCTCTAGAAGAAAGTACTCTGTATCATCAAGACCCCATAAAAAATGGGGTTATATCAAGAAAGTTGTACTTGTAAACACGGACTGCCTCGTAAAAAGGAGAACTGATGTAGACTGTAAGTCTTTCCTTGATACTCTCGGTATTCACATTTTACTTATATATCATCTTTATATCTAAACAGTATACTCTGAGGTCTCACCTGCGATTCAGGAAATCCAGATCAGCACTACGAGGTCATGTAAAAAGCATTTTTTTTTATATGTAAAACCTTTCCAATTAGTACAGACAGCAGAGATTGTGCTGCGGTACATTCTTATGGAAGTCCAGTAAGTTGCGAGATGGAGCTTCTATGGATCATATTTGTTTGTCCAGCACATCCCACAGATGCTTGATTTGACTGAGATCTGAGGAACTTGGAGGCCAAGTCAACACCTTGAACGTATTTGTTGCTTTCCTCAAAGCATTCCTGAAGCAGTTTTGCTTTGTGGCAGGGCGCGTTATCCTCATGGACCAGCCTTCGCCCCTCACGTGCATCAATGAGCCTTGGCCCCCATGACCATGTTGCCGGTTCTCTTTTTCCTTCCTTGGACCACTTTTGATAAGTACTGACCACTGCAGACCGAGAACACCCCACAAGAGCTGCAGCTTTGTAGATGCACTGACCCAGTTGTCTAGCCATCACAAGTTGGCCCTTGTCAAAGTCGGTCAGATCCTTTTTTCCTGCTTCTAACCCATCAACTTTGAGGATGAAATGTTTACTTGCTGCCTAATATATCCCACCCACTGACTGGTGCCATAAGATTATCAGTGTTATTCACTTCACTTGTCAGCGGTCATAATGTTATTGATCATTTGAAGACCCTTTTGCAATTACGTTACACAGCTAGAAATGTCCTTGTTTTCCATAAAAACGGCTAAGTGACCCCAAATATTTCAACAGTGAATATACCGTGTAATGGTTTCATCTTGGAACTGCAACGGTTAAACTTTATTTTCAGGAGCCGTCTCCCAGCTTAGCTAAGGGTAACTAATGTCATACCATGTCATAGTAAATATGATCATGGTGCTTTTGTTACATAATAAACTGTTTGAACTTTTCACACAAAGTTTACATTTACCTGAACCAGAAAGACAAATACAGTCTACTGCAAGCTCAGCCTGTGATACTCCATTAGGGAAGAATGCCGTATAATATCTCCATAGATCAATACGTTGTGCGGTATCCTGTGCATATTTAATTGGACCTACTTCCTTTGTAAGGAAATAGTCTCATTCTAAACATATTTATTGTATTGATTGTATATCCTTTTAGGCAATTAAGTCACATTCATTTTTCATTTTCTTCTGCAGTCAGTTGATATCTTGGCAGGAGAACACACAGACTTATGATCTGTCACTTTCTTAAATCCTATATTTCACGGTTCAGTACACTTAATAAATCCGTGTAATGGTGAATATAGATTTTAAATGGCAATTATTATATATATTAGCAGGGCCAGACTGGGGAATGACATGGCAGCCTTTTACTAATACCAAATGGCGTCCAGCTGGTGGGAAGCTTACCAGCCAACAGTCCACCGGGCATCTGCTCCGGTGTGCCAGATGGCCAGTCCAGGCCTGTGTATTAGAGACCAATACATGGAGCATATATTAACTGTTTGGGGGGTTTTGGTGAAAGCTGGTTGGATCACACAACCTTTGTAAGGACTGGGGGAGGGGAATTCCATATAAATTCTCCTAAAACAGTTACAGTGATCAAGCTATAGCTAGTCTTAGTGAATACATTTAGTTATGCTAAAAGCTGTGGAGATGATGGTTTCCCCTTTGACCTTCAGCTTTACCACTAACTTAACTGCACTTAATAGTAACCCAAGTAACTTTGTTGTATGAAACTTTATTGGGTCGCAGATATCTAATCCCTTCTGTTGGTGGGTCAGAGAAGACTGGAGGCCATTGGAAAACTCCATAGAACCAATATATGGACATCCTTGTTGTAAACCGTGCTCATATATAAGCACAAAACACAGGTGTGACTGGAACAAAATCCAAATTACTTGGCATGCCAAACAATTGCGTACATTATTAGTTCTCCATTACATAGGTGGTGGTGCACACCGTACTATACAGAGCCAAGTTGGGACTTCCTGCATTTTTAAAGGGCTTTTGCAGATCCCTGGAACTAGACAAACTATAGTGTCTTGCTTGGACCATCAACTTATGTGAGTGGGGAGCCAGTGCCAAGCAAGAGACATGGTGGTTGTCATTGGCATCACCTCTAATTGGGCTGGGGGGGGGCAATAAAACATAATGCTGACCAGGTAGGACTCTGGCTAAAAAAATAAATAAATTGGGAGTATTAGATGTGATCACAGCAGTGTAGAATTAAGAGGGAGTCAGCTCTAGATCGTGTGACCCTGAGAATCTGCACCTTCACCCTGAGGTTTGGGCTAAAACCTTGGGACTCAGAGTCAAGCCCTGGGAGTTCTCAGGTATATTTATCAGCCGGCAGCGCAGATGTCATTTAGCAGCCATTGGTCTTAAAGCGCCAGGGCCACTTTTCATCTCCTGTCCATCCCTGCTGCGCATATACTTGGTGAGCTTGTTGCACATTAATTTACCCAGGTGCAATACAACTATATTATTATATGATTCATTTTCTGTGTAATTGCAGTAACATGTCAGAACATTTTGATGGGTTTTATTAACAAAAATGCCCTGGAGCACACAGGAAAAAAATAAAATGCCCTGTACTACACACATTTGGACAGTTTCAAATTTCCTTTAACCAGGAAAGCTCAATGCATGCATTATTTGAGCCGTGACAGTTTCTAGGGTATCAATCAAATGCTTGACAGGACAAAATTACCTGTGTGAACATACTTTATTGGTTTTGTCCATCATCTTTACTGGTTTCTTTCAGCTCAATTTACACAAGGTACTATGTGAGGATAAGAGTATCGGATATAGCTGTTAATTTTGGAACCTTTCTCTGACACTGTTTGCGTTCAATGTACAGAGTGACAGAAGAGCATTAAACTTTGTGTCACGAAGAAGAGACCCGCTACTGACAGCTAGCCAGAGTGAGGTTTCTATTCTGCCTGTGCCTACCCGACAGCCATCTTCATTGAGGTCCTGTCGGGCTGCTGGAGAATCTGTGATGCGCAGTAGGGGCGTGCAAGCTGTGCACCAAATTTCAAAGCCTGGAACTGATATTCAGAAGTTCTGTTATAGATATCTGGCGATTCTATTCCTTAAAGTTCTGTTTTGACTCCTGACTTGTCAGATTACTCTCTGCCTTGCAATTTTGATCTGTCTACCTGCTCTGTTTACCGGCCTTGGCTTTGTCTGACTACCCGTTTAGTGTACCAAACACAGCATTGGCTACTACCTGACCTGGCTTTCTGTGGTACCTAGAACATTACCTGCATCTCCAGCAACTGCTTTGCTACATACGGCTCAGTGCCTGTTTATATCTGCCTGTACTTGAACCTCTACACTATCGGGATCCTCAAAGTCCCTGTCCTCTTATCTTGGGGCTCAACCCCTTGCTAAGTCTATCAGGGTGAAAAACGTTTGTGGTGTGTGCTTTCTGGAGCTAGCCCTCCCATGAGCAGCGCCATTTTTTTTTCCCTAGTGTTGGCTGGAGTATAAACCAAGCCTCAATCACATGGAGCTGAGCGTCTTAAAACCCTTAGCAATTCATCAGTTTTTTTGCCAATATAGTATTGAATCTTTTAAACGCGGCATTGGATTCTGATTCCCTTTCAGAAAGTAAAAAAAACGAATTCCTTGATCAATGTATGTGCAGCCTGGTTATGTCTGTGCTACACAAAAAGCTCTTCCTATATTGCTCTACATTAACCTGCCACAGCTAGAATGAGTCACCATATTTACAATGCGGCAAAATGTCATTATGGAAGCATTCAACTGCACGGAGACTCTCACGCTGGTGAGATGAAAACGTTTAGGCCATTCAAATGAAAAGGAGAGATTGCCTAGAAGGAGAAATGAGCCCTTTGCCTACACCTGACGCTAATAGATACAAAATTAGAATGTAATAAAAAGATGCGACTTGCTGGGAGAGAGGAGTGAGAATGTTATTAATATTTGTCTTTTTTGTTTGCCATTATAATAATTAGGAACCTTTCCTGGAAGCTCAAGGGGGGCTTGTGCTCATCAGAGGTTGTAAATTGTGAGTATTCACAGACACAAGTGAGTCTCATTTAAGTTCTATTGAGTTGCTTATTTGGAGGAAGCACCAGCTTCAGTGGATGTCTAGACTCCAGTAGGCTTGAGTCACCATCAGGAGTGGGCGACACTAAGCTTTGTTTCTTTTGGCCAGAGTTCAAAACAGTGTCCCAGGAAAATCTGTAGTTCTCAGGTATTACAATATTTGTGTCCATTTCTGACTCTGATTTGACATTTATAAACAACTTTGTTCAAGTTAATCAATTTCCTAACATTTCAGAAAAGACAATAGGGCCACTCTTGATGTAGGGGTTACCAAGACCTTTCTTGTGACTGTTTCTAATTGATACCTATGCCATTGAGTAATGTATTTAACAAATAATCTAAATCATTTTCTGCTGTTTTATATACAGTGGATATAAAAAGTCTACACACCCCTGTTAAAATGCCAGGTTCTTGTGATGTTAAAGAATGAGACAAAGATAAATCATGTCAGAACTTTTTCCACCTTTAATGTGACCTATAACGTGAACAATTCAATTGCAAAACAAACTGAAATCTTTGAGGGGGGGCAAACAAAATCACAATAACCTGGTTGCATAAGTGTGCACACCCTTAAACTAATACTTTGTTGAAGCACCTTTTGATTTTATTACAGCAATCAGTCTTTTTGGGTAGGAGTCTATTAGCATGGAACATCTTGACATGGCAATATATGCCCACGTTTCTTTGCAAAAGCGCTCCAAGTCTGTCAGATTGCGAGGACATCTCCTGTGCACAGCCCTCTTCAGATCACCTCACAGATGTTCAATTGGATTCAGGTCTGGGCTCTGTCTGGGCCATTCCAAAATGTTAATCTTCTTCATGCTTTTGTGGATTTGGATGGGTGCTTTGGGTCATTGTCCTGCTGAAAGGTGAACTTCCTCTTCAGCTTCCTAACAGACGCCTGAAGGTCTTGTGCCAAAATTGCCTGGTATTTGGAACTGTTCATAATTCCCTCCACCCTGACTAAGGCCCCGGTTCCAGCTGAAGAAAAACAGCCCCAAAGCATGATGCTGCCACCACCATGCTTCACTGTAGGTATGGTGTTCTTTGGGTGATGTGCAGTGTTGTTTTTGCTCCAAATATACCTTTTGGAATTATGGCCAAAAAGTTCAACCTTGGTTTCATCAGACCATAACACATTTTCCCACGTGCTTTTGGTGGACTTGATGTTTGTTTTTGCAAACTTCAGCCGGGCTTGGATGTTTTTCTTTGTGAGAAAAGGCTTCCATCTTGCCACCCTACCCCATAGCCCATTCATATGAAGAATACGGGAGATTGTTGTCGCATGTAGCAGAAATTCTTGCAGTTCCTTTAATGTTGCAGTAGGCCTCTTGTAAGCCTCCCTGATCAGTTTTCTTCTTGTCTTTTCATCAATTTTGGAGAGATGTCCAATGGTAATGTCTCTGTTGTGCCATATTGTCTCCACTTGATGTCTTCAATGTGTTCCATGGTATATCTTATGCTTTGGAGATTATTTTGTACTTCTGACTGATATCTTTCAACAATGAGATCCCTCTGATGCTTTGGAAGCTCTCTGAGGACCATGGCTTTTGCTCTAAGATGCAACTAAGCAAATGTCAAGTAAATCCTACTAGAACAGCTGAACTTTATTTATGATTAATCAGAGTTACTTTAAGTGATGGCAGGTGTGCAATGACTTCTATTTAACATGAATTTGATTGTGATTGGTTAATTCTGAACACAGCCACACCAGGTTATTGTGAGCCCCCCACCCTCAAAGATTTCAGTTTGTTTTGCAATTGAATTGCAACGGTATAAGGTCACATTAAAGTTCTGACATGATTTATCTTTCTCATTCTTTAACATCACAACAACCTGGTATAACCAGTCAAGGAATATTAGACTGTAATACCAAAAAATTGCCGTTAACTTTAAAGTTGGGTGCGCTGGCCGATTGTCACCTGTTTTTTTCTTTTTCAATGTAGGATGGTAAGCTGGGCATAGGTGGTGCATAGAAGGGGATAACAGCTGGAGAGGGCTAACATGCTCATCCTTTACCAGACATCGGGTATCAATAGAATGAGGTCGGGCATTGGTGGGCTAAAATTTGGCCATGTTCATTAAAAAAATGGCTCTTTACTTAGTTGTCTAGTGCAAAACCCGGAGAGTTACCAGGTATGCTGATCACTGTGCTGGAAAATAATTAAAAGGTGGTCTTGGGGAAATTCCGTGAGGGTACCCCCATCCTGGAGCATGATCTTTGATGGTAGTAAGCTTGTAAGGTAGTAAGCAAGTAAGCTTGTTTAAGCAGGGGCCTCCTTACCATTTATTTCCTTTTTACCTCTTGTACATCGCTCCAAAATATGATGGCGCTATATAAATAGATTGTAAATAGATGCAAACTAATAGACGTTAGGAATACTTAACTTAGGAATTTTAATTTTTTATTTTTTATTAATAGAGGGAGGGAATAGTTTGTACGGCGTGACACATTCTAGAAATCTTACTATTAACAAGCAGAAAATTACCTCCACACGTAAAACAGGGATCTATTGTACTTTTATTTATCTATCATTCTGTAACCCAATAGAAGAACAAATCCCGGATTTAGTTACGAGTGAACTGCTTGATTCACGTCGAGGAATTAGGGTGATTTTGTGAACTGTCAAATGTGAGATCCGGACAACACATGGTTTGTGCCTTTGACGTTGGTTAACCCTTTCGTTGGAATGCCTCAGGCAGTGAAAGGATTAATTGAAGCATGTTCCATTCCATGACGTCAATGGGATTTACTGTGCAATCTTCGTGCGATAGACGTAATGATAAAACAGCCCCTATGCCTCCCAAACAGAATAATCCTTAAACAGAATCATGTACGTAACGAAGCTGGATACTGATTTAAAAAACATACGGCTTCATTGTATACTCCGTGAATAAAGCGCATTCGAAGCAGAGCTTTTAGATGGATATAACTTGCCGGATTGTCCCTTGTAACTGCCAAGTCACGGGGACGGAGATATTTTTAAAGGGACGATATCACTATAGTTTATTTATAAAGTATTTTAGCAGGAAGGATACATTGAGATTTCCTGGCCTTACGAACATTGCGTTCTTACAATAGGTTACGATATAACATTAAAAGTATAAATACACGGCCCTCCTCACCTGTTGTCTCTGTTAGTCAATTTGTTAAGTTACATACTATTTGTTATGTCCCGTCTACCCATTGTACAGCGCTATGGAGTTTGATGGTGCTATATAAAACAAATAATAATAATAATAAAATACAAAGTTAACAGAACTTAAACTGGTAAGAAAACAAGTGAATTTCATTACTTTTACCCTTAAACGTGGGTATAAATTTTATTTTATTAGAATTGATTTTATCTTATCTTTAAGTTAGATATTCTAAAATCCATGCAGCTATTTATATACATTGTACATGTGGGAAGGAACTGGACTAAGGTAAAGGGGTCTGGTTTAACCCTTGTTAGAAGGGAAACTTGCTGGAGTCCAGGGCCAGATGCGGGAAGAAGTGTGGCCCTGGTTTTTATGCTGCTGGACCTCATCCGCTGTTGGGGGAAGTGTGCTGTCGGCCACCAGCCTACCGGGGGGCGTTTACCAGTCTGTATTCTAAGTATTCTCATGCTCAGTCAATTTTGAGGCGACCTGAGAATCATGGGATATATAGTATACGGATATTTGTTCCTATTTGAATCGGCTCCTCTCCACAACTTGTGTGCACAGACTGCTAGGCAGGACTGCGGGAGATCCTGCTGCATTATCCATCGTACACTTTGTAAAGATTGGTCCTTGGTGGCCGAGTCACATGAGTGCTGCTTAACCCACGTGCCTTGCGCCTACGTGAGTCCACATATTGGCTTGCAGTTTGGAGTCTAGCAAGTCTTTGAATGCACGCAAGTGGTGTATAATGTGTCGGGGGGGTATAGTAGGCAGCAGAAGCTCAGTTTTGGTGGGCGTGCTATATCGGAGGCGCAGATCTAAGGTGTAAAAAACTCTTTACAAATACAATTTAGATTAAAAAAAATGATGAAACAATGCCAGCCTTTTGCTTTTCTCGTGTACCTACTTTTGTTGGCCAAAACTCCTTATCAACCTAGCTGGTAAAAAATTATACAATATGTGTAAAAAAAAATTGTATTGTTTTATTTTCTCTAACTAGATCTAACTCTCAACCTGCTGGGATACTTTAACATTTAATTTATGTTTTAATACTTTGTGTATTAAACTTTCTATGACATGGTAGCTGTCAGCCATAGTCTATTCTATTCTAAACTAGGCCTTGGGGAGTAGGCCACAAAGGCAACAATAACCCCCGCAAGGCTTGTCATGGACACTCGTGTTCTTGAATAGACACTTTTCCCACTCATGCTCTGAGTTAATGGGGGACCTTATTATGTCGCTAGCCACATTAGGCTCATTACACAATTGAAGAGAAACTAATCATATGTAGTTTCTAGATGTTGGATATATTGATTTTTGGTACAATTGCTTTAAGCCTCTTTATTGGGTGAATCGGTAATCCTTCACATCCACAAAACTTTGGTATCTCATACAACTCTTTCTTAAGTCTGTTTTCCTGCGCAATGTTTTTTTAACCTTAAAGAGGAAAACAAAAACACAAACATATTACTTCCCATGAACATATGCTAGCACTTAGTTAACAAACTATCAAATGGATGCATATTTAACACTTCCATCTGTCTAACATTTAATTCAGCTTGTAAGATGATGGAATATTACATGCACAGCATTTTATTACAGGGACATAGTTATATCTTAGATTTGTGTATAGTGGAAATGATGTATAGTTTCTATTCTTTATTTCCACAAATCTCTCCTTGATTCATTTTGTTGTACAATGCCATCTGAAACTTAAATGTAATACATACCCTGGAACTCGAGAAGAGAAATGGCCCACAGTTTCCATCTTGTGTGCACATATTGTCTTTGGTCTTGTGTCATTGTATCAAGGACCACCTTGAAAGGTTCCTTGGACCATTGGTGGCCGATAGACCACGGTTTGCAACAAGTGCATTAACATTGTACCTATACATTATATGGTTATTAATATGAATTAAACTTCAAGCTGCTCGAGTACAGCTTGCACAGGTATAGGCTCAGGAGTTATTGTCCAATGTTCATATTTGAAGATCTTGGTTGATCAGCCCTGCTTTATGTAAGACGTTCAACAGCAACAAATTAACAGATATAGGAAAGGCTAAACTTGATGGACGCATGTCTTTTTTCAGCCTATATAACTATGTAACTATGTTGGTTATATCGCAGAGGCCCTGCTGACGTGTTTTGTACAGGGAAGGTGGTTCACGTGGCACAGTGAGTTATGGCCAGAACAGTAACATGCCTCTTAGAAGACAACCTTCCACTACAGCAAGACGGAAAATCAGTTTAGTACAACTGAAGCAGTGTATCCGCAATAATCATTTCTCTGCATACGTGGACATGAAGAATTAACAAAAGCCTGTGGCAGAGCACATTAAGGCAATACTGAATCAAATAAGCCTATTATTATAGTGACTTGAGCAGAATGCCAGCAAGACGTGATATTCTGCTGCACATTCGAAATATAATTTTTGTTTTCTGAAAAATAAGTTCATATAAATAATTCTGAACTGTATAGAATACTGTATGGTACGTCACTATAAATACTACTACACTTTTGTGGACTATTGTTTAAGAAATGTTATTTTCAGGATTATTAAAAAAAAATAGCTCTAGGGTACCATAGATCAAAAATGAACAATGTTTCTGGACAAAAATAAATATTAAAGACGTATTCGTTCATTCTGGGGCTATATTCCTGTTACATATTCAGCAGCAAGACCTTTGGAGTAATCTCTGGTGCTCCGTGTCCCATGCATTCAAGCCATTGCAAATGTTTTCTCAGCTCTTGGGAAAATGGGATAATTTATTCCTCTTTTATTATCCAGGACTAAGAGCACAGCTATATTTTATTAATATTGGCAGTTGGCGCTTTGCCTCACGCACATTCCAGGGACCATTATATTTATATAGGATTTTTTTTTCTAGTAGTACTCGCGCTAAATGTGACCTAACAATTATTCTAGAAAAGAGAATCTTTAATGCAACTTAAATGGCTTTTAGCCGGGTCCTCCCTGATCAAGTGACCCCAAAGCTCATCATAAAAGAATTGTACACTCATTCTATTCTAAAACAATAACAACGCAACACCCTCGGTGGACTCATCGCCAACAAACCTCGAAACATTTGAATTGGCCAAAGGGTGATGCTGGAGGCATGGCCAAGGGGCTAGACTTAAAACGGGCATCGTATGCGATTCATTACCTTTTGATGCTGATTTTCTGAAAAAGAATAACACACTTTGTACAATTTCATAACTAGAAATATTTTTCTGTGATTTCTATACACATTATTTAGACTTTTAGACTCTAGTGGGACGCACTGGAGAACAAGCAACCGTCCCCCTCCATTGTGTAAAATAAATAAAATCATTGAAACGTAATACAAAGCGGGAGGCAGACGAAGTGTTCGTACCCAACACTAGTGTTTGTGACGAGGCTTATGAAAGTTATTGTTGCTTATGGGGCATTTAGTTAATGTCCTTCACAAATAATGGTGCGGCTTACCTCATCATCACATCATGTCATCACATCATGTCATCGCAGACTTTGGCTCTGCCTAGTAAATCGCAAACTCTGAAATGAGACCTTTTCATGGAGATTTCGAGATGAAATCAAACCTGTATGAAGGTAGTGGGGACCGTGCAATCAACCAACCTGTTCACCCCCCGATAACCCTGCAGCCCCCAATAACTGAGAAAGTGCACTGTTATCCTAAACTTAAATATAAAAACCCTTATCAAGACAGCAATAAAGCAATACATGAATAATAACAAATACAAAATGCATACACATGCAATAACTTAAGTTGTGTAACACAGTACGAAAAATACAACGTCCTTGCCGGTCCCCCCTGAAACTCCGGTTACCACCTAAACAAAAAGGTACTCGCCTTTCCCCCAATAATACTGACAAGCCCATTTCAGTTGTAACATTATTTTCTCTTTAAATAGCACCAGGTTTCATGCAGAAAATGTGTCTTTGGACATCTGGGTATATGTATGCATCAGTGTTCTCTATTTACTGCTTCCACTTAAAGGATGAGCTCCCTCTACTTATCTGTTAGCAAAAGAAAAATATACACGTAAACATTAACTTTTAGAGTAAGCATATAAAAAATTGAAAGTGACTCCTAAGTGAGATTTGTCCTTTAAAGTTTTTGTTAGGGAGGGAGGAGGGTAGGAGATGCTTTTGAAGGCTGCAAAATAGACAAGATGCAGAGTAATGAGTAATGGATCTCTCCCGAGTTCTTTCAATGTCAGGCATATAGCCACAAATCAAACGCGCCTGTCTCCAAGCTGTCAGAAACTATAGGAGATTCCCCTAGATTCCCTGTAATGTGTAAGCGAGCGTCTGGTTTGGTTTTGAGTCCTAGATATTAATTGCTATTGGGAATATTGACGGACCTGGAATAATTGCAATGTACGGTTCAACAAAAAAATCATTAGAAAATAGGAGCTGAGCTACATCTTTCATTATTCTCGGCCAATCTTTAGCGTGATGAGAATTGTTGCTGTTGTAGACCATAACCTCTTTAGACTTCTACCTGCCCTACGCCTAATCTGTTGTAGTTTGACCAGTAGCAGGGGGCAGTATGGCAGTGGCCAGCCCCAAATCAGCCCATAGGGGGTTAAACACACATTGCAACCAAATGATTGACTAGTAAAATTTATAAATATTTTCACTATCCCCTTATTGTAGCAGAGTTATGGAATCTGCAGGAGCGATATACCTTATGTGAATAAAATACTGAATCCAACGGAGTGGATTGCTTGGTCCCGATAGAGCATATAACCCACTGCATTGTTGATAAAACTTCATTAAAGGAACATTTCAGCCATCATAAGCTGTATGGCCCCTTTAAATAAATGTAAGGTCCTGTTTTTTTCTAATGCATGGGGGGGATTCCCCATGTGTTTTTGCAGGAGATGTGCTCAACGGAACATATCCCCTTGCGCATGATATACACGCCTCTGGTCGGTTCTAGAACTGATTCTAAGAGCTCTGCGGGCGGAGAACCCCTTGTGCGCATGTGTGGAAAGTCCTCTCATTGATTTCAGTGGAAGAACTTCCCTGCCGCTGATTGGCTGCCAAGAATAATTGGACTGTGGAGTGAGGGACAGCTGCAGCAGCAGAGTAATATGTAGCCTTTGGTTTGGTTATTTTTTTTTTGCATATTCTTATTATTTCAGGTGCATTTTAAAATAGAATGCATAATGGTGTTAAAACGTTTGTAGTGATTGCATACATGTGTGTCTCCAGGGTTGGGAGTACCGATTTCCCCCACAGAATCTTGCCCCAAAACTTCTCTGCTATTTCTGGTTAGGGGTACCTAAGATTTTAGCTTTCCGTTTTACCTTTTATTCCCTCTTTCTCCCTACCTGGGAAGGTTTCTGCTTTGTCGGCTTGTTCAATATGTGAAGAAAAAATAAAATCCGTTTTGTTGTGAAGAAGCATCGTTTTTATTGCAGGCGCTGGCTCTCCGTCACCAAGGCCCTGTCTAATTTGAGGCTTGTGTGAAGGATCGCCGGTTTCAAGTTAACAGCTGCTCTGTGTTATTGTTTAGCTTTTGATAATAAAACCTATCAGTAAAGGGCATCGTAATTGGATTTTGTGTCCAATGGTGACTCACATCCCATCTGGAATGAACGCGGGGCGCTGCAGATCCTTTCTTATACCGGTTGTGCCGTTTGTATAGAAACCTCGTCCAAACATTTTGATTTGACAGACTGTGTTTTTATTGTTCTTTAATTATTGTTTCTCCCACATACTTATTTACAAAACAAAACACACTGGATTTTTTTCCTCCTCGTTTTGGGCGGTTTCGTATAGCTTTTCAGTTACATGGAAATTTTAAGCATATTTAATGAATTGTACTTTTATTTCGTATTTTTGCCCATAAAAAAACGCATAAAAAATTATCAACTTTTTGATGTTATAAATGTCCCGGTTTCACCCTGCTCGCCGGGCTCCTGCCAAAGAGAGGTGTTTTTGTTTTTTTGGTGTGGTTGGGACCCATGGTGGCTATAAGCGAGATTCAAAGTAAAAAATATTTTTTAAGTGGCTTCTGGTAGTAGCTTCAAATCAGAGAAGCTCAAGAGTCATGTGTTCCCCCATGGGTAGAATGGAAAGTTTTGAGGTCCACTTGCTCATTGCCAACCACAGAGTATCTACCACCAACCATAGCCTCTAAGCAAGATCTGAAATCTTAACTCTCCTGTGTAGGAACCGCCATTGCTCTTCTATACATATCTACTGTACTATTAATTAAGGGGGCTTACAGGTTAATTGGGGTTTTAAATCTCCAACTTATGTGTTATGAACAGATTCAGTTGATGGGTTGAAGCAGCAACTCTATTGCAAACTTCTTTTTACTGAATACTGTATATATGTGGGACTCGGCACACTGACCCGGGTATGGGTATATACCAAGATTTTATTAACTTACAATTAAGGCAACAGATAACATATCCCTTAGAATTACTTTGTAATTAGGCCCCTGAAGGAATAGCAAATAAGTGTCCATCAATCAGGTGCTTAGGGCTGGACAGACCTACCGGGGAAGCTGGGAGATTTCACACTGGGGCTCGCGCTGTTTTCTATACGGCCCGACAGCCGCGTAACGTGGGCCTACAGCTTAGCACTGTGGCTTACCAGCATGCACACTGAAAAAAAACTCTTTAACAGCCAAGGTTCCTGCTTCCCCTGAGCCGGAAAAGAGAGTAAGCTGCAGGCCCGTGTTACGCGTTAGACCTCTACTTGGCCCTGGTGTTGATTGGCCAGCCCCTAGACCAAATAAATCTACAGGTGAGGTAAAGGGGTGTGGGAGGCTGAATGAGCGAGTGAGTGAATCTGTGTATAAGTGTTTGGGGCAGAAATGGCACAGGCAGGCTTTTTAGGGGCAAAGGTGGTACAGACAGGCTGTTTGGGGGTACTGAAAAAGCTACTTGGGGGCCAAAGATGTCACAGACAAGCTGTATGGGGGCAAAGGTGGCACTGTAGGACATGTTGCTTGTGAAGTTGGGTTGTACCAGGGCACATTTTTTTGCACTGGGGCCCTGTGGTTTCTAGTTACGCCCCTTGTATGGCGTGTGGGAGTTCAACCTCGCAAAAAATATATGGGTCTGTTGTCCAAATATTTCCAGGGCTGCTTTTCATTCCTAGTCCGGCCCTGTAGGTACTTTAATGGCACATCTTCTCAAAATATTTAACTTGCTGTGCATTATTTTTTTCCCCCTTGATTCAACTGGCAACCTTTGACCACCTTTTACTAGACTGGCAATTCCGATCATTTTATGCAGTTATAGACACGTAATGAAAGATTGCTATGCAGCTAATTATGGCTTTCTCTAATCTAGTCGCAAGTGTGTAAAAATATGAATTGACAGTTAATTATTTAAGGCCAACAACTATTACATTATCACCGACTTACATGTAGTAATTATACAATTAATGTAGTAGTTGTAATCTGCGACACGGTTTATTTATATGCAACATGTTTTTGCCTTTACAGTTTATCCATTGCATGCGTGTTATGCGAAATCAGCCAGCGAGCGGCAGCCAGGGCTTCAATGCCCCTTGGAAGTCACGCAGACGCGCAGTAATCCAATTCTCGCTCGTTTAAAGCTAGACATGTAGGGAATGCGAGGGGCTATTTGTAGACATGTCATAGTACCAGACCATCTGTTCCGAATTACTGATTGAACTTTAAAATTTGCTTGCATCATATTTTGAAATGGGATCCTTGTAATGTTATTAACAACGTCTGCGGTGTGATGATACTACCATAAAGTCCTGTTTGAGAGGACACAACATTGCTGATCTGTAGTCTGCCGTGAGGAGTGTAAAGTTACGTTTACAACTAGTCACATAACGCTAGAGATCAAGTAGGGTGGCCTCTGAGCGATCCTGCTGGGGTAACAACGCTCTGCCCATCCTGCCCCAGGGATCCAAGAATGGGAACATGGCATTGGGGTTACAGTATTACACTCGCCATATACCTATGGGCCGCACAAATCGTATATTTCTTCATATGTGTGTTTTCAGTGTGGGCATATATAAACTATTACAAATATACAGGGATAGCCCACAACTGCTATGAAACACGTAACAATAAAACGCCCTGCACTGTAAAGGTTTACACTATCCATTAGTTAATGTCATTTTTGATACATAGACACCTGGACCTGAATTGTGTTCTCGCACAGAAAGACCACGAAGCACAAAGCACTCTCCATTTCTCAAACTTCTAAACAGTTTACCAGACTTTAAAGGTCAAGCAATTGCTCCATCTAGTGACCGACTTCAGACTGTTCTTCTTTCCGCCTTATATCGTTATAAGATGGGCGTTCCGGTGAAGAATAAAAATAGTTTTGTGCATTAAATACAGTACTTTGAGGCGCAGGAACGCACAACTTCTGGCTCCAACATGCTCCAATGTTTTAAGCTCCCGACTTGAATCATCAAACTACTTGTACTCTCTGCAGCCCTTGAGGTCTGGAGTTGCGAACCACTGATATAAAGTAATGTAGCTTTTAAGGAAAGCTGGTTTTATTTCATTTTGTTCAAATAAACTTTCTTTATCTAGTGACATGTAGGCAGCAGCGCAGGTGGTGAGTGAGAGGCCATTGTATTACCCTTCTCTGTAGCCTGTCTAGAACATCTATGTCCTTCTGTAGACAGGGCCTCCTGAACTGTACACATTGCTCAAACTCTGGCAGAAGTCTGTAAAGTGGCCCCTGACAGCATAGTGCTCCTAATATTGTATTCATCCTTTGGATTTTTATGTTCCAATTGCATTATTTTACTTTTATCAACTTTTGAACAACAAAGATTGTTTCATTGTAACTGCTCGCATTATACGTGCATGTGTACCCACGAGACCTGATGGCCCTCAGATGATGAGCACAGGGTATAAGGCTCTGTTGGACAGTTAGTGAAGTGTGACTGGTATCGCCATTGTCTTTAATATAGTATCATAAAATCAACGTGTTTTTTTTTTTCTTTTAAATCTTGATAAACTATTTAGCAGTACTGTTTTTTTTAAGGGGGGGCATGTGATTTCTACAAAAAGTGGCTTCCAACTCACGACTACAAATGTAACCTCAAAAACTTCTGATCTGCAACATCGACCACGGTTGAGTGCTTTGCAGACATCGTCTTACCGTGGGATTGCCCCGGGCATTTTCAGAGGTATTAAGGGTTTTAGTGTATTCAGCTGTGCATAGACTTAAAAATCGTGGCACGCCAGAAGGGGGGATGCAATCGCGTGAATAGAGTCTGGATTCTGTTTGCCGGCGGAATAATCGCACCGCCAAAAATACCACAGGAGACGAGGTTACATGTGCTCAGTAGGTGTCATGGTATGTCATTAGTTTGTATCCAAATTCCATATTTTATCAAGAATTAAATGCAGTGTGAATTTTATATAGTAAATTTGCCATTTTTTATTTGTGGTCTATGAATCGAGACTTACATTTTTTTTTTGTATGCAAAAGCCGTGCATTACGTTGTGTAAGCTCCACGCGTCTGTTCGTTTTTCATTGACAGTTTGACAGCAGGGGAGGGGAGGGTGAATTTGCATTTTATTCATAAAAATACTTTTTTCTCCCCCTCTTATCTACCGGCAATTCTGAGACTCAAGACTCTGTGTTCACGGAATCGCTGCGGTTGAATTGTATGTCATCTGTGTATCGCACAACATTTTAAAGCTCCATAGTTTTGCTTGAAGTGGAAGTTTTACAGTTAGAAGGCGTTTAGATAACTTCCAACAGTCCCAAGTTTCTAGTAGTGGCCCGCTGTCCAGTATGGGCTGGATGGGAGACCAACTCTGTCCACTTTTGGATCTTTCCTCCAAGTTGGGCGCCCAAAATTTTGGGGGTATGCATTTACATGTGCTCTGCTTCTCCTGTTTATATACATCGTGATACACTCATAGCCACCAAACGTTCAGGGAATAGAAGGGAAAATCATAGAAGGAAAGAGGGGCAGGGGAATTAGGAGCCCAACAATGATATGTCACTCCTAAAGGGGGATACTTTATTTGAATTTAACAGGGGCCACAGTGCGTATTACACAAAATGAATAATGGATCTTCATCATACCTCTTCTCTGGTGCTTTGATTCAATGTTCAATGAATAAATTAATACTAGCATGTCGTCTCAGTCTGAGTATTCACTCAATGATCTCTATGTTCCCTGATTCAGGAATCCGCTATGCGTTATGTCACGGGCGCGCCGCGATTTGAGGTGTCATAGATGTGATCTGAACTGCAAATCTTCAGTACAGTACAGACTGTGATAAACGAAATGCTACCACTGGCAATCGATCTCTAAAAGGAAGCTCGAGTGTCCTACTGCGAAAAAGACTTTATCCTACAAGTCCTCTCGTCTCCTGTATCCGGCCGCGTGTGTCTGCATCAGATATTATAACTGTAAACTTATAAACGTTCTTAGAAACGTAGAACAATACACACACCGGGACGGTGTCACGTTATTCAGGGAGGAAACGAGATGATCTAATGGTCAGGAGTACATTGCTGGGCATCTGAAGGGTGTGATCAGCCTTTGGCAGCACAAAGACCCATTTATACAGCTTCCTATGCGGAGGGGGTAAAACACACATGTTGCGGGGCATCAGAAAGTGCTAAAAACTTGAATAGACAGTAATGGATGTGATATTCCAGATCGCAGTTACACGCACAATCTTTTTACCAATTTCCAATCCTACTTTCCCATCCTTAAGCAGGTTTAAGCATACTGGATGCGGTTTACATGATCTGATGCCTTGGTGCGTACAGTTCTGCAGACCCCGTTTCCAGAAGGACTTAACATTTTGGAGAGAGTTCAGAAGAGGGCTACTAAAATTATATTAAAAAGTGTGCAGTATAAAAATGATAAAGAAACACTATGGGATCTTAATATGTATAGCTTGGAGGAAAGAAGAGGGGGAGACGGGAGAGACGTTAGGGCAATAGGTCATAATCTAAAACTAGATGTTTAGTGGCTTAGGTGTAAGGAAGTTTTACTTTACTGAAAGAGGGTGGTAGATAAATGGGAGAGACTTCCAGCAGAAGTGGTAGAGTCTAATATATAGAGGGGATTCAAACACACATGGGATAGGCATAAAGCTAAGACTAAGGACTAAGTCTTTACAGCAGGAAAAATGAGCTGACCTTATGCTCCGAAAGGTTCTTATCTGCCATCAAATTCTGTGTTTCCAAGTTGTCAAGAGATTGTTAGAGATGACAACACTTACAGAAATGGCGGTGTAGAAATATACACAGAGGGTAAAGCTTATGGCATACCCACCCCACACTCCAAAAAGATTCCTTTTGTCCTTTGAGGGTTCACGCCAGTACAGCGAGTGCTTCTCTTTATAAATCAGGAGGTCTGTTTGAATAGAACAAGGGTGATCTGCATACCTTGGAACTCGTCCTCTCCGGTTACCTGGAGCCTCCCCTTGCAGTGCATACTGACATTGGTGGGCGTTCCCACTGCCGCCAGTGGGCGTTCCCACAGACTTTGGGGAAACACCCCCATTTAAAGGGGAAATGGGTGGAGAGTGGGGCGTGTCAGGACCCTGCTCCCGCGACCCAGACGATTCAGGTCTTGACCCGGAGAAGCAGCTGTTGGGCCAAACCAAGAGAGTTCCTAGGCGAGGCGATCTGTTTAGCCTCTAAAGCCAGTGCTGCCGGTGACTAATCTCACAGCAGGCTTTGCTTAGAATCCGTGACGTACTTGTGGACATCACTAGGTATTTTTGCAAAGTGAGATATTAATAAATGTATGCTGAGCAAAATATTTTGGGTTTCTTACAAAATAAATGCTAGGCCTTAGCGAATGGGAGCTGTTGATTTCCAATTCATGTAGTTCATTTTTATTACCTCACTGTCACTTAGGTTCATTAGGAGTAAAAGCCATTAAAATGCTTTTAGTGGTGATGAATAGTATGCCAAGCAGTGCAGCTGGAAATAGAAGGGTTTAATGTTGGGCATTGATCAAAGTGGCATAGGTTAGGGGAACTGTAAACGCTCTTCTTTTATTCTAGAAAGAGATTTTTTTTCTATAGAAAGGTTTTGTTTTATATGTGATATTGGAAGAGGATTATTCTAACATTTAACACAGGGAGCACTATGGAATAACCACCAAGCTTCTCAATTTTCATGGGACAGTCCTGATTTTTCAGGACACGTCCTCGTATAGCAGCCCCTTCTTTTGCAGACAGTGGGGATCAGGGCCAGTTGCGGATATCTTTTTATTTCCTCTTACTTGCCCCAGGAGCTGTGAAATCAGAGATATATACTGTAACATTGCAGCTCCCACACGGCCACCTTGTGACGGCTTTCAGCAAAGCATCTCAGAGTGGCCTTTCAGGTATAACGGGTGGGTAGAAGTAGTCCCACCTGTCCCACCCTGACCATATATCCTGGCATGCCCCATCATGATTTACACACCTGTAATGGGAGGTTTACTATTTGTACTTGCATGCTTGTGAAGTTTTGGGGGGCTTTGTTTTTTTTAACTATTTTAATTAATTAAAACTACTAAATAACTTAATTTTTATCAGTTTCCACCAAAGCGGGACAATATTTTATTGAAGGTAAACAAAATATATATAATTATACAGTATAAAGCTTTAGGACTTCAAATTGAAGACTATTTTTGGCATTTGTACCCCAAATTTGAATTTTTTTTTTCTAATGTACTTTAACATTGCAGCGTATATTTGCAGGAAAAGATAATTATGTATGTAACTAATCGTGAAGTCAGAATAAAATACTAAAAATTGAATGATTTTAAATAAAAATATTTTTTTCAGGGTTTACGAGAATAATCGCATAGCCGGGTCCAGCCTCGATCAGTGAGGTCTGCCTCACACCGTGGAGTCAGGACCATGCCGCCATTTTTAAACGATGATGTTCTCGCCGTCTTTTGGTCCTTAACGACCAGTGTTCCCAGTAGAGTATAGAGCGTCCTGAATTGGGAAGTGGTTAAGTATTTATAGGGAATGAATTTTAAATGCACTTTACAAGGAAGCAAATGGAATTAGCATGTCTACTGCTCTTGTGCGTCAGGGGAGAGAGTCATAGCTTTTCATCGATGTAAAGAAGTGGGGTAACTTATTTGGTACCCACACCATACTCAAAAAGACCCCCCCCCCCGCAATTCTACTGACTCCAGATTCATATCAGTACGACGACTCTATTTATAAATCATGAAGTTAATCTTAATTGACATCTAAAATTTGCAGTTGTCTGCTTTTTCATTTTTTTTTTTTTTTTAAATAAATGAACCCATCCCAAATCACTGTAAATTACCGAGGACTGCACTGTGTCCCCGTTCTGATGAATGAATCTGGAAGCAAAGCACAGATGTCTTTAGTGATATCGGTCGCTGAACCAAACTGTGCTTATTAAACGGCGTGCGGCTTTTGCAGGTACCAGATAGAAAGCATTAAACTTTAATCAGGAGGAGGAATTCTGTGCCATTCCTTTGTGCGGTTAATATGTGCGATTTTTAATGTCACGTTGCACACGTTTGCATATGAATAATAATGCTTTAAGCTGGTTTCCGTATCTTCAGAAAATGTATTGTGCTGATATTTTGTTTGAGACAAAAACATTAGAGAGAAGCAGGATTCCAGCGGCGCTCAGAGGGATCAAGCAGCTGACAGTGCAAATTATCTGAATTTGATATTAATTGACGTCAGAGCATTGAAAAAGCCCAGGGCAGACCGCACACTGGCTCCACCATGTATCCTCTTGATAATGACTAATCAGTCATTGGGAGGGCAAGTTAAGACATGGTGGAAATTAAATCCCAAGTAGTATAATGAACCGTTCATTTTCTAAACTTTATTTTTTTTTATTATTATTTCTTGTTAGAGCAGTTCTTTTCTTGAGGATGTTTCGAAACAATAGTTGTGTTTGTAATAGAGTTCTGCGTTCCATTTTATTAAAGATGGGTTAATTAAGAACGCTAAATAGTACTTAATCGGTAGCTATATTATTCCCGTAATAGAGGGTAGCACATTGTGCCCCTTGGACAAACACATACCTGCCAACAGTCCTGAATTTCCCAGGACAGTCTTGTTTGGGGGGGTCCCGTCCCATTCAATTCAGATCTGTCCCAGCATCAAAACAGTGATGCATTTTAACTGTGTACGTGAGACACGCACATCCTAAACGCTTGTAAATGAGCTCGGAACTACTCAGTATCTGTATTGGGTAGCCTAGAGCTCAATGCTGCAGGGTCACGCAGAATGTGCATCCAGGGATGCAGGAAGGAAATGCTGGCGAGTATGCTAATAGTATACGGCTTCTCAGCAATTTGGACCTAAATTAACATTTTCCGGCATCAGTAAAGGCATGTTAAGGCCTTGTTTTTAACATATTCACATTTTCTTCATTGTTAACCCACTCATCTCTCGGTTCCTTTTAAACTCCCCCTTTCCCCATTGTAAAGGAGACAAACATTGCCCTTTCTGCCACTCCGCGGGTTACACAGCCATGCAAAGACGATTGCTTGAAGTTGCAGGGTTTGAGCCGGCAGACTGACCGGTCCAAACAGTGGTTGACTGCTGCAGTTGCGTGGCAGCGCATTGTTACAGGGGCAGAAATAGAGGCAGGAATCATGTAGGGATGGAGCCTAGACTAACTGGCTTCTCAAGTCTGCAGATCACAAGATGTTTCGATTTAATATTTGATTCGGTGTCAGATCCGGCTAGTGCCCATGGTATGGACTCTCCTCATACAGCAGGGAAGTCCATCTCGGGTTGTTCATGGCTTAATGAGCCAATCTCAATGTCTAACTCAGTCCCTGCTCAACTGATGACTGCCGGGTAAATGATTCAGCAACATAAAAGAACCACTAGCCATCGTGTAAAGGTGTTTTCTAATGCTGCCTTGGTATTCCCCTTCCTTTAATAGATGTGGTGACCGTATTCCACCTCGTTTCTAAGAGCGCACGCTTAATTAAAGAGGCAACATCATGCTTTATCTTGTGTTGCTACCTCTTGGAATTCGTTAACCTTTATTTTTGTTGTATTAGGTCTGTATCACAAATACATGGGAACTGTCAGGGACATGAATGACTTTTTGGGATGAAATCACAGCGGTGTGCGTGTGCTGATCTATTCTATTATTTTTATCTCCTTTATTCCTTTTGTATTTGGCAGTTCAGATGCTCCATTTCATGCTTGGCTGTGTCTTCTCCGTTGAGCAGTTAATCAGGTCACATTGTTTAGACGGGGTTGAACGTCAGGTGCACAGGGATTGGATAAAGACACCTCCTGGAGAGCTTATCACAGGATGTCTGCTTCCCGACTCTTCCCGGCAATCTGTCTAACGGCAGAATAGGTTTTATACGTGAAATCACATTCCCCAAACATTCAGAAATTGTTTTAAATTCCTTAAACATAATTTGCTCACAAATATTATTCTTTAAACATCAATTTTATTCCAACAGCACATCTCGATTCCATCACAATAAAATGTTGAAGTTCTGCTGACAGCACAAAACCTAGTATGGAGGCATTTTACAATAAGGGTACATTAGATTAAATGGGTTTTTTGGCACCCGAAGCAAAGTACTGTTTGCTGTCTCACACCATGCTCTACAGGTATGTGCTGACCAAAACAATTTACTATAAATCGTTTTCATGCATACCTGTCAAGAACCTAGTGCTTATATTGCATATATCATTCATCCATATGTCCTCTCTTATACTTAACTCAATAGAAAAAATGCCACCTCCCCACAAGGGTTTAACTATAAACAGGTAAACATAGACAAACATGTTTATACGTGTTTGTCTGTATTAAATTAGACCTGCCACGTGAAATAATATTATATTATACCTTTATAAATTGTATATATATTTGTGTTTTTCTCAGACAGCATAAAAGATGAAGAAATATAGAGTTACTACACAAATTAGGTATCTTCTTGTACCTCAAAATTTCAGAAGATGCAGGGTTACCAAAAGTTCTCCTTGTGAAGTTACCAGAATGTGTAGAAGTGTAGAAACATACGTTATCTCGCGATCTTCACATATAGATTGAGTAAAGACTGGGTTCTATACTTGATTTTGGACAGTCTAGTGGTCGTTGTTCTCTCACCTGTGCAGTTACCACCAAAAACAACACTAACACACTTTTATTGATGAAATACATTTTTACTTATGCTATTGGATTTATAATTTGTCCATGGTGGCCATCCAATTAAGACACCATGACACTCCAAACTTAAAACAAGCTTCTAAACAGCATATTATGACATCGCCAATACATTATAAATGAATAACATTACATTTTCTTAACAATGACCTAACAGCCTTGTCATTGTATAAAAGTTCAGCTGAACCCTATGAAGTGGAGAAGTTTATGTATTGTGGCAAGGTAACGCAGTCTGTGTATATCAGTAGCAGGTTGGAACGCTCATTATTCCCAGCATGAGGGGGTTAATTGCTGGGAGGTCAGCAGGTGGAACCAATTAACCTGCACTGAGGTGTTTAAAGGGCGGCCATTAAAGGCATCAGTTGTCTGGTAACAGGGAGAGAGGCAATCAAGCCAGAGGCCATCAGACTTTATGAAAAAGGTACGGTCCAAAATACTGTGTTGTGCTGCTATTACTTTGATGACTGGGACTGGATTAGCTGGCCGGTTAGTTAGTGAGGTAAGAATCTTGTATAGTTAGTCTCCAAGATGGAGTAGGATTTGTTTTGGTTTGTTTATGTATCCTGTGAACCTTACAGCAAGCTGCGATAAACCACATTTTGCTTTTATTCTGCTGGTGTTTGGAGTTTCTTTTTTTATGATCGGGCTATCCTGCCGCAGTATATAAATGTACCGTTACCGTTAGCCAGAAATTAACCAAATAAATAAACCAGCCCTGGTATAGGCATATTGCTGCAGAACTTTACTCGCTGAAGCCACGGGCGTTCTCCCACTGGCATGGTGGCTACAAACTCGCCTTATCGCTGATGCGCCAGGCCCAGGGAGTGCCCTGTACATGCGCCCAAAGGCTTGTGCACAACTTGCTAGGCCAATACCTCAAGGCAGCCTATTCCTATACTATGTGAAAATTAATCAAATAATTACCAAACCAACAGCCAAGCAATAAAAAGAAAGTGAGAAGTTGAGCAGGAGAATAGTAATATTTTGGTTAAAGGGGAGAGAGATACCTCATCCCACCAATTATTAATGTATTGGCTTCCAGCCAAGTTTTGCCCCAACCTGAAATTACCCCGTTATGCCATACACGTGTGCCCTATATACATGGTGCCCTGCCTGGGATTTTTCCCCTTTTAGGGCTTATTCTAATATCTTTTCATTGATGATCGCTGTATTCAAAAATGTGAAAAACAGCGTAAGGACATAAAAGGGATACTTTTTTTGGGCGGTCTAATTACATTGTGAATTGATCACAGCTGTGGCAGTTTGCCTGGTGGTAATTTTCATCTGCATTTCTCTTCCTCTGGGTAGATTCTATTCCCCTGTTTTGCCATTTGATGTAAATCATTTATTATCCTCCGAACACTTTCCTCTGTTTAGCCTTCAGTGATTTTCTTCCCATTTAATTATCATGTCCTTTAGAATGAATGTTAAACCGTTGCTCACGATGCCTCGTACCCTCTTTATCTCAAATTCTGTTTCACACGCTTTCCCATATGCCTACTTATTTTTGATGAAAAAGTCTGCATGACTTTCTTTTGATAACCGTTTACTGTACGTTCCTGTTAACTGCTCCACTGCTGCTGAATACGCCAGGCTTTCCGAGTCTCGAATTTATCCCAACGATGGCTTCAGAACGTTTTGTCTTGGCACAAACAATTTCTTCCAAGGAAGAGGGATTTCGGACTCTGCACATAGCCCCTGCTCTAATCTAATAATCGTGTAAATATGCGGTAAATTTAATTATTAGACGTTTTTTTTGCAAGTCTCTATTTGCAAACAAGGACCTAGTGATAAAAGATTATACAAAGGGCAGTGCCTGTCAACGCTCAAAACAAAGAATTGGTGCCCACCCAGCAAATACACCCAGAAAATGCTATTCTAAAGCAACGATTTGAAGTATTTATATATGGGATTCTGTCGCCAAACATTCCTTAGCCGGCCATTAAGTGAAAGTGTCCCAATTAGAGTCCTGTCTAATCTTTGGCTATCCCATGGCAGTTTTGTTTACTGTGGCGCTGTATATAATGATGGTACATTACTTTAAAACCCCTGAGACTCTCATGCAATTTATGATCCCTTTCAAGAGGTTTATTTCAGTATGTATCTGCTGGATGTGCACAGGTTCCTTACTTTGTTGTTACCCATTTTGAGCTGCCTATTTACATATTACATAGACTTATGCTCTCCGGGTCATCTCAGGTGCGATACACACCGAGGAACACACGTGAACCTTTAACTGAGCTATAAGGATACACGCTAATGTTCTCCCCCTTGACAAATTGCCCCTAACAGGAGGTGGGTTAGTACCGTGGTGGGCTTCTGCTTGCACCAATGGACGTTCAGCTCCCAATCGCATGCAGGTCCGTGCAGGGTCTGTTTAAACATTTCCGCACGTTGACAAACAGTAACAAATATATATTTCACCCACACCTATATTTATGTAGATTGGATAATAAAACACTCCAGCTCAATTAGCGAAAGGCTCTCATTGTATTTTATTCAGTGAGGAAAGGCTCATTCGGAGTGTCAGCTTACATTACAGCCTGATGTCGCGTACGGAATGTGCCAAATGTGTAAAGCGTTTAAACACACGTCGTAACAACCTGTTTTTAGCAAAGCAAGGCACAAATTAATTTCACAACTTGGCTCGCTACAGTAAAATTATGCTTAGTGTCGCTCTCACCATGTAATTAAAAGCAATTTCGATTTTATGCAGTTAATGCGCAATAAAATATTAGCTTCTAAGTTTCAAATGCACATAATGCTTACCTCAGTGAAACAAGTTTCTTGTTTAATTAGAAAGTTGAACAGAATACTTGACTGCAGTATTAATAATAGTTTTGCTATAGCAATCACTTTTCATGGAGTATCAGGGATCCTTGCGTAACAGTTTAATGGCGATAAAATCACCAAGAAGTATGCATTGTTGTAATGATGTATTTGTCGTTTTGGGGAGTTTCTCTGTTTCTGTCAAGAATTGGGTTGCCATATCAGCAGTTTTTATATGCTGCATATTGCAGGACAGCACAGGTAAGTGCCCTGAAAAAAATTAGCTGATATGGCAACCCTTATAGAGTCAACCTACTGAGGAATCCAGGTTATCATCCAGGATCTTGTAGGGTAAAGGTTACCATTGTCTACAATAAAACCAAAATTAAAATTAAGAAAAAAATTCAAAATTCAAGGAAAATAATAAAAAAAAAAGTTTAGAAAAACTGTTTTTGTTCTTCCTCCAATGGTATCCCAAGTTAGAAGCTACCAGTCCAGCACCCTCAGAATCCAGTGGAGCATATAGCTTGCTTTATGTTCCAATATGTTATATATTTATTACCCTCCCCAGCAGTAGAAGATGATACTTTAAGGAAGATTTGTTTGTCCTTCTACCTGATTTTTGTTTGTAAATTGTTAAGCGAAGGCTGGCAAGGAGGACATTTTGGACAGCAAGTGAAGATTTTGGACCACTACATTTTTATGGCAATTCTAAAGTAGCCACCAGATTGTCTATAGTAAGAAAGGCTCTAGGCGGCATTTCTTTGATAACTGCATCCCATCCAATTTCTATGTATTCTCTTTCTGTAAATGTGTTTTGGACAGGAATGTATATTGTACTCAGAGCATGAATGTTACCATCATTCCCCAGTGGATTATTGTGTGTTCATTTATGTGTTGAGTTTTTATGCATATGCCAGGGTATTTTATTCGCTACCTTTATGTGCATCTCTACTATAACAGGGAATCTGTTATTACAGTCGCGCTCTGGGTTTAATTAGTCCTTTAATTTAATCCCTAAATAATGACCTTTTTTTATTTAAACAGTTTTAAATTTTGAATTCTTGCTCAAGTATAAGAATTGCAAAGAAAAATTAAAAACCTCTGCCTTTTTTAGGTCATGTATTATACTAACAATATTTGAAAGCACAGAGAAGGCATGTAATCTGCAGACATTGAAATATCATTAATAATTCATCTACCGCCTTGAGACTCTTGCATGTTATAAGAAAAGAGAACTCGGCTGCAAACTTCCTTGAGAAAGTCAAACAGAACGGTCTGCTTGACTGACCAGTAATTGGTTTTCCAAAGGGCTCATCATGTCTTATAATGGGAATAGCTTTGTGTGGACACTGCAGAACAAAATGACCATGTACCATACTTCTGTAAAAAATACTACAAAAAATGGTAAATCAGTGGCTCTTTTTTATGCACAAAAATGTTCTGACAACTGCAAGACGTTTTTTTCTGTGTATCTGGAGCCCGTAATCATTTGCCTTGCCCTAATTACAGCTGCGTTCCATTTTATTTTCATTTTCTAACAAGTGCCTTAATCTGAAGCCTGTTAAACTTTTAAGTTAACATTTTCAGACCAGGGGAACTAGCGGCTATTCTCTTTTGGAGCTGAACATTTCAGTATAAAATTCAATGTATTTAGTTTACAGTGTTATAGGGCATCGTTCTATTTTATTGAATTAAATCATATTAATTAAAAATCAAGCAATATGTCCTGTATCCTGATATGATTTGCTAATCTTTTTTTCTTCTTCTTCTTTTATTCTAGGTAAGTAAATTTTCATCTCCTACTCTTGACAATGCCCTTTAAGCCTGGTGACAATTGTAGAGCAGATCAGTGTCAACAAAAACCCTAAAACGTATATGGTTGGCTGTATCTCATGAAGCTGCTTAATTTCCAACTGGTAAGAAACTATTTTATAAAACCAATGCTGTGTTATCTACAGAATGTCATCCCTTCAGAAAATAAACACTAATGGCATGAGAAACTCTGTTCGCCACACAGTACTTAGTAGCGTTAGTGGGTGGAAGGATTAAGGAGTTACGTAGAGACGCTGAGTCTATTTTGTGACCCCCTTATGCAATTATTTACAATTTAACCAATAGTAGTGGTAATCTGTAAAGATTACATTGCATTTAATAAAACACTGTGGAGAGCATAAGCTTCAAGGGGTAGTCCATGTTTTCCATGAAATAAAAAATACCGTATTTGCTCGATTATAAGACAAGTTTTTTCCAGAGCAAATGCTCTGAAAAATACCCCTCGTCTTATAATCGGGGTCGTCTTATAATCAGACCTCAAATAGGTCTGACTATGAGACTAAGATCCAGCGATGCAGGGGACCTGGATCCTCCTGTGTTATGCCCCCCCCCCAACTTACCGGTGCTTCTGAGTCCCCGGTGCGTAGTCTGGGCAGCGTGTAGAGCTCTACACGATTCGCGTAGACAACTTCCGCTCGAGCGGACTAAGCACCGGGTACTCAGAAGGACCGGTCAGTTTGGAGGAGGGAGTGTTAAATGGGGGGCATAAGGCATTTCTGGAGGCAGAGTGCTCTGTGAAATGCCTTTTAACCCCCTTAATGCCACTCTGCCACCAGAAATGCCTTTTAACCCTCTATACGCCACTCTGCCTCCTGAAATGCCTTATACCTCCCTATATGCCACTCTGCCCCTTAATATGCCTTTTAACCCCCTAAATGCCAGATTGGCATATAGGGGTATAAGGCAATTCTGGAGGCAGAGTGGCACATAGGGGGTCAAAGGCATATCATGGGGCACAGTGACATTTAGAGGGTTAAAAGGCATATCATGGGGCACAGTGGCATATATGGGGTATAAGGCATGTCTGGGGCAGAGTGGCAAGCCTGAGGGCAGATGTGCATAACTGGTGGGGCAGGTTGAAAAAAAAAGGAAATAAAAACAAAATATTTTTCTCAATCATAGCTTTTATTGACAAACAATTGTTCACATAGTTTACATGAATTAACATTTACTGGTAAAACTTTTTTCCTATAGGGTCGTCTTATATTCAGGCTTTTTCTTTTTTTCATTAATTAATATTCAGATTTTGGGGGGGTTGTTTTATAATCAGGGTCGTCTTATAATCGAGCAAATATGGTTTGTACATACAGTTTAGTGCTATGTACAATAATGTAGGTTAGCATTGACTAAAGCTGATTTTATCTAATTTTGTTCCAATAAACTTTATGTTGGCTGCCGTTTTTGTCAGTCATATGATATTTTGAGTGACTTCCCGGCTCAAACACCACATTGAGCTGATTCTTTACGGTAATGCTAATTAAGTCCTTTCCTCCTTTCATTAGTCAGTGTGCCCAGCTTCCATAAGGCAGTATGATAAAGAGTCAGGATGTTAGTCTAGAAGATAACAGAGCTAGAACACATAATAAAACGGCTAATATTTAGCTATTTGAAAACATATTTAACCTTACAATGTGAAGCTGTTGCAAGTTACGGTTGCTACAGAACCTTTTTGTAGTAAAAAGAGACGTGTTAATCCAAAACAGAACCTCAAAAATACTTGAATGTTTAATACCAAATACCCCAGGTTACAAATTCAGCATATGATGCCCATATGTATAGCATATAAATAGTTTCCTATCAAACAGTATTATATGTTCAAATAAAGAGGAAGGGTAATATGATCGTGGGGTGTTAGGTTATTAAGGTATTGAGCCTAGGCCTGCATTAACTTGAAACATTGCCCAAAGTACAAACACTGTGCAGAACTAAAAGAAACCTCTTCTGGACATCTATTTTTAATCGGGGGTGATCCGTTCATATTAACGCTGGGCTGTATCATCATCTTTTAGGTTGCAGTTATTTTGTTCAGGGCTCACTCTGCCTTCCTTTGGTCCCAATGTGTCTTGACTAGTAACATCACTAATCCAATTCCGTGCCACATGCACAGTGCAGAAGTATTGGTATGTTGCTCCATTCCATATTAATACATTCATTTAAAGTCCAATGTGCTGAGGCACATGTGTCTTTTTGAAATAATTGATTTAATAAGTTGACGCGCAGTGACCTGTCGGTCTGTCCGCCATGATGGTGGGGTTTATAGGGTGACGGGTCACTGGAAACATGTTAAATATTGATAGCAGAGTCATGTGGGACAAACCTAGGTTGTTTGATTCCTGAAAATGTAATTTTAGGTACGATGCTGTGTGCTGGGAACGTTTAGTGTCAAAGTGTAATTGTGTTTTGTGCTCTATATTTCTGAAATGTCCTCCAGAGGGCAGCATCGACCTTCACATTGCTTTTTTTTTTTCTTTTTTCTATTTTGTTACTAAGTATGCTCTACATTGTAGTTGTTAATCACGATGGGAGTTTAATGTACAGCAACTGAGATAGAATATATTGCCTGTTGATCTTTTCTTCACAATCCATTTGATAAAACGTAACGGTTGCTGCCAAGATACTTATGTACTGTATTGACGTTTGTTTTGCATTGCTTATTGCAGATAAACATAATTAGGAATTTTATAAATAATAGTCCATCTCAAAATTTGTATTGTAACGAATGGGTGTCATTAACCTGGAGAAGAATATGAAGGAGTCCGCTCCCCATAGGAATTTGTTCACTCCGAGACCCTAGGCTTGGGGTGAAACCCTGACACGCGGGCTCATTTAAAAAAAAAACAAAAAAACGTTTTTAATAGCTCAGATATATGCGGGTCCAACGTCTTATGTGCGCACAGGACAAAAGCTTAGTGAATTGCCGAGCCGCCTTCCTCACCCTAATCTGTACATCGCCCTGACTTGGCCGGTGGTGAGAAGAACCATGGCTGAAGGCAGCAAGTTGTTAACCTGTTGGTAATAACATTTGTTTTTAGGGTTTGAATTCCATGAAAGATTGAAACTGCTCCTTCCATGGCAACTTTTCTCACCTGAAAGCAAAGATACATTTTATCAGGGTTATTTAAGCCTGTGAATTAATGGACCTAAAGCATAGCCTTACTTCCATTGGGTAATATAATTGAAATACTTTCAGCATTTTTTACATGCTGTTATTTCTATGACATCGGGTCATTGTGACCTTCAACAGTTTCCTGGCTGATTCAGGCAGAACGAGTAATCGTTTAAATATCTGTCACTGAAAAGGTTCACAACGGTTTTGTTTCAGATGACGTTATCAGCTGTATAAAGCCTGCAGAATACTTTAATGGGCATTTTTATGGCGAGGGCGTTCCAGGGATATTAGACTGTCCCTTTAAGTATATTAGTGATACATAATGCTTTCGCCAAAACTCCCATAAATATTACGTATTTCACTTTCCTTTTATGCGAGTGCTCCCCTAACCCAGGTTCCTCGTCTACATTTGAAGCTGGCCCTCGCTGCCTACAAGCCTCTTGGAGATCAGAATACTGTACCCATTAGGTGAAACGCAACATAGCGTGCTATTATACAAATATGGATATAGCAAATTGCGTCCAACTGATTTTCCACAAATAGACGCAAAATTCTGGCTCATTTTAAACATTGCTTGGTACCCTATTGAAAATGCCGTCTTCTAGATTGTAAGCTTGTTGAAGAAGAGCTCTCATCTTTTGTTTCTGTAAGTCTAAAATGTTACGCGCTACTTTTGTTGCCAGTACTTGTCCTGGTGACTCGCTGTACAGAATTACATAATATGATGGCGTTACATAAATCAATAAATAATAAATGACAGAAGGAGAAGAGGGCTTTGCTCTTGTGAGTTTACACTTTATTTGATTTACTTAATTCCTCATCCTGATATTACTCCTGCGCTTTAATGGCAACCTTAGAATGGGGACTGAGAAAAGGGTATCACTTTTGCACTGAAAGGCATAAAACCCACTCAATGTTTCCTGGAGTTGTTTGTGAATAAAGATATTTTGCTCCATCCCACATTTACAAATATTTTCTTTTTGACATTATCCAGATTGCTTGTCGTTGGCCTGTAAGCATCTGCTTCCATTTTACTTTCATAATAACAGGTTAACAAAAATTTCACAATTATTCCTTCTGCAATGACCTTTCTTGCTCAACATGCTTCCTTTGTCTCATTCAGGCTGTCCTCAGGCAACCTTAACTATACATAAGTAATTACTAACTCATAGCTCCTTGGGCACGGTTTGCCATAGCTCCTACTTTCACATCATTATTAGACGTTCCTGACAAATTATTTTTTAACTGGCAAACGTTAAGGGCGTAGTGATTTCTAGATAGATCAATAAGAATAGATAGTAAGTTGAAAACTATATATATTAAAAGGCCTTCATCTAAGACTTATCCTGGATCAGATAACATTATTACAGAATTAAACAAAATACGGTTTAAATGGGAATAATAATAATAATGATAACATTTTCTAAAACAGAGCATTAAAGGGACAGTCTGATGACCTTGACACCCAGTGACGTATCCAGGCCTAGGCCGACAGAGGGCAGATCGTCTTCTTGGGTGATCAAAGTCCCTCCCCTGGTGTCTGGACATCTTTGATCTCCTAAACCGACTTACTTATGCTATGGAGGCTGTGCCGGCTTTGAGATCTATGAACTTTACGTCCAGTTAACCTGCGCAGGTCCCTATACTTCTGGTTTTCCAGCTGTATTTGCATTAACAGGTTCATCTGAACCTTTTCACGTGATAGCACATGTTATCCGTAACTGCTTATTTATGTGTCAAAAAACAACCAGCAAAATTATTTCAGCTGATGCAGAATTCTTCACTACAGTTAAGGTGGATTGTTTATGGAGAACTGTCGTTAAGAATTTTACAGCGGAAATAATTATGCCAGTCATTAAAAAAGCCCATCCAACACCTATTTTTGTAGATAACAAGACACGTTTGACGTGGGTATCTTATCCTTGCCTTTGGAGGTTGTAATTATACTGTTTTCTCCTCTAAATATACTTCCTGGACACAACGCTAGGTTGGGTATTGTGGTAACCAATGTTCCCTCTAATTTTTCTTCGGTGGTGTGCGCAGAAAATTCCTGTTGTGCAAAATTTTTCCCAGAGCCAAAATTTTTTGCGCACAATATGCTTCTACAGTCCATATAAAGTGAAGTTGGTGGAGCTGAAAAAAATCACATTGCAAGGGGGGTGGAGCTGTTTTTTGCCAACCCTTTTGACTCCATGGTCTACTTTAAAGGTGAAATTCTCACTGCAAAAGTTAATTATGAGCGAATCACGAGCAGGGGCTACGGGCTGCATAAAGGATTAATAAATATATATATATATATATATATATATAAATTTTTTTTTTTATTGGGAAAAACTGCACAGCTTCTGTTGTTAGGCAACCATTGACGGGTACAGCATAACACCTATCAATATATACTGAGGCAGACATTGACGGTGTTGCAGCATAACTGCTATAATTATATACTGAGGCACTCATTGACGGTGGTACAGCATAACTGCTATCATTATATACTGAGGCAAACATTGACGGTGGGGCAGCATAACCCCTATCACTATATACTGAGGCACGCACTGACGGTGGTACAGCATAACACCTATCACTATATACTGAGGCACAGCACAACACCTATCACTATACATTAAGCCAGACATTGCCAATAATGTAGCATAACCCCTATCACTATATACTAAGCCAAACATTGATGTGGTGTAGGCCTACTGCTTCAGTTTCCAGCTGAATGAAAATTCTGGACTGAAAATTCAGCATTCACTTGACCGAAACTGAAAGTAACCCCCTCCCCTTTAAAAACAAAAAAAAACACCTACTTTATTAAAAATAACACACCAAAATTGGACAAAAAACCCAACAACAATGTTTTATATAACAGCAATCACACTTCTATCTTGCCCAGGCAGCTAGTACATGCTGGAACCTGGGCATCGTATTAATGTGATTACAGCCTCCCTATGCCATGCTAAACCCCCCCCCTTACACATCCATGCTATCACACACATTCACAAACATTCAGCATAAACTACAGCATAACACCCATCACTCTCACACACTTACTAATCCACTCTCACTTAATGTTTTCGTACCTTTCCTCTGTTAGTTACTTTTCCTCCTCCTCTTCGTTCTTCCTCTTGCCTTTTCTTCTTCTGTGTCCTGTCCTTCCGGTGCAGTAAAGACGGTGGGCGTGGCTTCAGTGCTGTGCGCCGGGATATGACATCAAATCATATATACTGAAGCAAACATTGACGGTGGGGCAGCATAACACCAATCACTATATACTGAGGCACGCACTGACGGTGGTAATGCATAACACCTATTACTATATACTGAGGCACAGCACAACACCTATCACTATACATTGAGCCAGACATTGCCAATAATGTAGCATAACCCCTATCACTATATACTAAGCCAAACATTGATGTGGTGTAGGCCTACCGCTTCAGTTTCCGGCTGAATGAAAATTCTGGACTGAAAATTCAGCATTCACTTGACCGAAACTGAAAGTGACCCCTTCCCCCCTTTAAAAACAAAAACAAAAAAACCTACTTTATTAAAAACACACCAAAATTGGACAAAAAAACAACAACAATGTTTTATATAACAGCAATCACACTCCTATCTTGCCCAGGCAGCTAGTACATGCTGGAACCTGGGCATTGTATTAATGTGATTACAGCCTCCCTATGCCATGCTATACCCGCCCCCCTTTACACATCCATGGTATCACACACACACACTCATTCACAAACATTCAGCATAAACTACAGCATAACACCCATCACTCTCACACACTTACTGATCCACTCTCACTTAATGTTTTCCTGCCTTTCCTTTGTTAGTTACTTTTCCTCCTCCTCTTCGTTCTTCCTCTTGCCTTTTCTTCTTCTGTGTCCTGTCCTTCCGGTGCAGTAAAGACGGTGGGCGTGGCTTCAGTGCTGACTTCAAATCCCGACCCACAGCATCAGTTGCCGCGCGCATCGCAAGGGAGCAGGATCGGAGGTCTTCATTTTAAGCCCCAACCGAGCTTGCTCCTCCGGCGGCGGACATTACTGTCCGTCTCTGGAGGAGTGCCAGCGTCACCCTGGACGGACTGCCCGCTCCCCCAGCTCCCCGTTAGGTACTGTGCGCACAATTTTAGGACGTGTGCGCTCTCTCAAAAAGTTATGTGTGCGCGCACAGCTTAGAGGGAACACTGGTGGGAACCCTCCATAGCTAGAGCTAATATAAAAGGCTGAACCACCATATCGCCATCTAGGCCTGAGTGGGTAACCTCTATACCTTTCGCCATTGACAAACACGCTATACACTGAAATGTTTTAATCACATTATTTAAATGCTTAGGACATTCTATTACATCATGGAAATAAATAACAACCGCTAGGGAATAATAGTGTCCCCTGTTATCCATTAGTCTGTACAGACCCTGCTTGGGTCTTTGATAAGCATATTGCTCTTGCTCCCATATACTGTGAAAGAGATTAAGATGGGGAATGAATTAAAAGAAATAGAAAAATTGAAAAATAATATATAAATATATACAAGCCCCAGTGATGCTGTCATATGATGTCACCACTGCATCATCAAGGTTTTCTTTTTGCAAAAAAAAGCCTGTCTTTAGGATACAAACGGTGTTTAAAGTAAGTGGTCAGCAGTAGCCGCACATAGCGGTTCCTGAGTGTCATTTAGTCCTGCAGACCTGTATGGTATACTCAATGGTATAGACTTAAATTTCTCTGCAGTTTCATTAGACACGCACCAAACCAAACCATGTATTTATGAAATAGTTACAAAGAAAGCAACTATTGAAAAAGTGCAGGATCTTGTTGGAAATAAATAACAGAAAAATATAATTTGACTGTGAGTATGTTTAGTCTGTTCTTTCTCCTTCCTTCTCTAAACCTCAAATCTTTCTTGGTCCTCGTCGTCTCAGTAAGATATTTTCTAGTATAACAGCTCTAAACCTCTGCTTTTATACCACTAGCTTTTGTTGTGGCATTTTTCCTTTAACCTTTTCAATTATTCCCCCATGTCTCCTGAATTGATGTTCCTTTTGTGCCTTACCATTTCCTGATGATTTTTTTTTAATCTTGAAGACCATGCTCTGTTTTATTAGCCCTTCTTTAGAATTCCTCCAGAATATCTATACACCTGCAAAAAAGTTGGGTCCAGCACCGTAGACAACTCTCTAGGAGAAGTCTGCGAAATGATATGTAAACTCGCATGAACGCTTCCCTCGTGCTTGCATTGCTGCCGTGTAACATTGCCTGCCTGCCTGCCTTTAGGTCATCAGAAATAATTGTTCCTATTTGTCTGGTTTGTCTGCAATATTGTACTATTAATACCATGTAGGCAGCCATCAACGTAATCCAGTGATTTACACTTGGATCACACCACCGTTTTATACCTGAACTCATGTTACATCATACTTAAATAGGCTTATACTGTCTTCTAATTAATACAGTTAACTACTTAATTGTATAATATACTGCTTCCTTCCTTTTGAACAGCCTCAAAGAAGTGTTATTGTGAGCTTGATTTGTAAAATATATGATTCTGCTACCAATACCTGTGTTTTTTAACACATTAAATGTAAGATAACTGTGTACTGTACATTGCTGCATACTCTTTGTACTGTTAATATTATTGATTAAATATTATTTTGATGATAGGTTCTAATACATACAATATTTGGGTTACAGAACTGATCACAAAACAATTGTAACAATTGGAGATTATCTCACATCTCATGATCGTAAATGACCTCCTCCGGGGATCTAAGCCAACTGCTGTCTGAGTTTTACTGAAATTGCTAAACGCTTGTTCATTTGGCTTCTTTTCCCATATCTGCACAAGGTGGCTACTATAGAACACAGTGTTGCAATCTTTTATAGAAACAACATTTTTATTGATTTTCAATTTCACAATATATTATAAAAAAAAAAGATTTTTTTCAGATACATCTGTCTAAAAGAGCGAGAAATACCCCATTAAGAATATCTCAAATTTCCCAGATTTTAATATTGAGGATGTGCATTTTAAAATGTTGCTAGTTCCATATCATTATATGTACATTAAGTATCATCTTTCATCCACTAATTACAGGAATCTGAAATAGCCCTGACATTTGTCTTCTAAACCTTGCAGTTTATCATTATAGCAGTTTAATATTGCACTTCCAATTGTCCTGTTAATGAAAGGTTTGGAGAAGATTGAGATAGCAACTGTTGGAGTTGCGCTGCTTTCCACCTATTCCAAGAACGCTCTTCTCTATTCCTGTGGATTTATAATTTGCTCGGAATATCTCGCACTACTTCTTAACAATGCTTCGCAGCCTTCAATGCAATTGTGAAAATTATTAATAGTTACTCAATATTTCATAAGTCTCAGTCCTTTGCCTGCATTGTGTTTCTGTATTCACAATAATAGCTGTTCTGCGAAAAGAAAAGGCTAAATCAATAGGGATGACCTTTCACCAATGTCAGAGGCATATAAATCTAGCTGATATGTCTTGATTGATTGCTTTTGGAGCGAGTAAAGCAAATACTCACCATGGACAACTGGGTGAAACAAATATGTAACTTAAAAATCATTTTATAGTAATTTACTAGTTAAAGTTTAACAACGAAATGTCCAGAGTAAAAGTTTCATATGGATTGTTTTCCCATTAATATTGTCGTGTATTAGTTTGGAAATGTTCTGGTACCTCGGATTGGTGTAACAAAGACTTATTTAAGACCCCATCTGTGTACATGCATTTCCATCATGGAGAGGATTTAAGGAGAAAGCTGAAGTCACCCTTATATTGGGTCATGGGGGATGACCATGTCATTGGCGCACCAAGGTGGACAAAGCGGTGTGTTGTGCGTATGCTTTCATAAAGTTAGCTACATCTAGATTTCAAACCTTAAAATATTATATTTATGGATTCTAAACATTGCTCTGTTTGTGTTTTAAATGACCATTTTCCAGCAAAAAAAATGCATTGCTCATTTAACCCTAGAAATTTGGTTCTAGCCAGTAGAAGTCAAATCCTCATAAATCAAGACTGTCCCAACTAGATTGAGACTGCTGGTAAATATGCTGTTCCCGCCTCCTGTTAATTTCTGCTATATTGTAACACAATGGGTTCAATAATCATCTGTAAATAAATATTTGCCCCAAGGGACAATACGCATATAACAGAAAATAGGATGGCTTGATTAGTGTTAATCACTGGTTTATTTTTATATTTAAGCATATAATCATAATAATCTATTGAAACCGTATACAGAGCCTGTTTATAAAGTGGCTCTGTGATAGGAGGGCAACTGTATCTGGGATGAAAATCTTCTCAAAGCAAGAAGCAAGTCCTTGGTTGTAAGGACCAACATAGCATGCGCAGACCAGAAGCATTTAGAATTTGTCTTAACTGAAAGCTGGTTTCTAGTGGTAACATTATTATTAGCAGGTTACACTGCCAAAATAACGTAAACATATCATAGCCTGTTCTTAGACGTTGTATCCATATAAATGACTATTGTAGCTGGAATCTCTGATTCTTAATAGTATATCTTTATAGGAGTACAGAGGTCCTTTATCACTCCCATCACTCCTGTGTTCCAATGGCACATTGTCAAGAGACAGAGCTTTGAACTTTATTTGTACCATTAAATTTTCCTCTTAAGAAATCCTGTGGTCTTTTTCTTGATTAATAAATGGGCATACGCTATATGACCAAAACTACGTGGACACCCCGCCTAATTATTGAGGTGTTTAAAAATTGCCATGGAAATGTTTTTCCGTTACAAGCAGCTATACAGAAGCTGAAGATCACCACGCACAATGCCAAGCTTTGGCTGGAGTGGTGTAAATCGCCACTAGACTCTGGAGGAGTGGAGATCTGTTCCCTGGAGCGATGAATCACGCTTCGCGATCGGAAAGTCTGATGGGAGAATGTGGGTTTGGTGAATGTTAGGAGAACGCTGTGTACGGGCATGCGCAGTGCCCACTGTAAAGTTTGGTGAAGGAGGTATAAGGGACTGGGGCTGTTTTTGCAGGGCAAAACTTGGGTTAGTGAAGGGGTATGCTTCCACCTTTGTGGGGACAGTTTGGAGAAGGCCCTTTCCTGTTCCAGCATGACTGCGCCTCTGTGCACAAAGCAAGGTCCATAAAGACATGGGGTGCTGTAAAGGAACTTAAGTGGCCTTCATAGAACCCTGACCCCACTAAACGCCTATGGGATGAATTGGACGTTGATTGTGAGCCAGGCCATCTTGTCCAACATTAGCGCCTCACAATTGCTCTTTAGGCCGCATTGACACAACTTCCCATAGAGATGCCCCAGAATCTTATAGGACGCATTTCCAGAAGAGTGTGTAAGCATTTATAGCCTCAAAGCAGGGTGGGGAACTCCATATTAAAGCCCATGATTTCGGAATGGGATGTCCAAAAAGCTAGGGGAAATGTTGCGTGTCTGCATACTTTTATACATATATGTGTGTGTATATATATATATATATATATATATATATATAATCACACATTTGGGGTAAATGTTAGCTTTCATATTTAAATAAACAATACTTAATATGAAGCTGAACGCTCATATTCCAGCAGATATATGAATTCATTTTTACGATTGATTAATGAGTCAATTAACTCTAGATAAGATACCAGGCACTGAATTGCTGCATATTTACTTTTCCATTTTTTACACGTGGTTTTTTGAGGTCAGGTATATCGGCAATTGATAAAAACAGAGCAGTTATTAAAAGGCACAAAGAAATCCACGGTCCCTGTGAGATATCTGTATGAAGATTACTCAATGGTGCTAGACAAAGACAGGTTGGCAAATTTCACCCAGTGATATGATGATGTCTCATAAAATACATTGGCACTGATTTCTAATACAGATACAGAACGTATATCTTGCCTCCTGGTAACATTTGTATATGTTAGTCATTTATTTTAAATAAATGTCAGAACATGTTCATTGGTCACAGTATTTGGGCTGCCTCACAAAAATATGTTATCCCCTGATCTTGTTATTATGAAAAACCCCTGTGGCCATAATTGGGATTTCACGTTACCACGGAAAATCTCTTTAAATCATAGCAATCCAATGAGAAAGAATAAATGTGAAAGAAATCTTACTGTTTTATTATGCCATTTGCCGACGTTTTGGGTCTTCGTCAGGGCCAAGCAGAATAATTACACGCTGTTCTTCTGCCTCCTCCCATGTGATTGTCAGGTACGATATTTGCTCTCCTGCCATTTCATTGCAGACATTGGTAACCCTTAGTGTTGACATATACGGTTTTCCCTGGTACCTCCAAAAGGGTCGGACATTGTTCCGTAAGCATATAGTTTCAGCTAAAATAGAACCAACAGAAGCTGTTGTTTAGGAAACAGGTCTTTTAATAAGCTGAATAAATACAATATCCCTGTAACTTTTGCTGCATCTCAGTAATGTGACCTATGTTTTTTAATATTACACGTAACCCGATACAGTGATGATAATCACCGTCTGGTAGAACAAGGGTAGATGTTGAGATAATTGTGTCTTTGTTGGTTCTTATTTAGCATTTATGCTTTATCTGTGTAACATATCTAATAAAGAAACATATTGGCTTATTTGTTTCCCAGAAACAGCTGTTGTATATTTATAACCCTCCACCTTTTTTTCTTTTAATTATGCATATTTGTTTTTGACTTGCACAGCACACCTAGATAGCGGGTCATGGCTTTAGTTTGATGTGGTGCTCAGTGGCAGACCCTGGCCTTCTGTTTCATATGTGAAGGACAAGTTCCCTATTCACACTAAACTTAGTTAAGCATTTGTTGTGCTCGGTGGTCACAGTGACTTGGGTTATAACTGTCCAAGCCGGCTGGTCATCCACTGCAACTCCTACAAGGCTGAACGAACCATAAAAAGTCAAACAGCAGCTGAATAATGGTTAATAAAACAGTATGGCTGCTGGTGCAGTTGGAGCTAGCAGAAGACTTCCTACCTCTTCCTTTAATGCAGGGTATTTGTTTTTTACTTGTAATATTGTTGATAGCTGCAGGCAATGGAAATCGTTATAGGGGTCCCAAGGAAGACGGTGTCCTGCAATATCATACATTGACTCCCAGGCTTCACAATGCATGAAGGGCAACTTAATGTCTTGCTCTACAGTGGAGGAACTTAAGCCAGAGCTGACCCAAAGGCAGAAACCAGTAAAGCTTTGCCTCCTGTCCATTATCAGATCAGCCTGGCCAGGGTGTGGACATGTCAAAGTGGGCTCATAGTAGGGTGACTGAAGTGAGATAAGAGGTCTGTACCTACAGCACTTACCTGACCTAGAAGTTGCAGTCCTGCTGCAACAGCTGCTCTCCTCCTTCATGGTTTGACATTTATTGCTAGTGATTGACTGCTTCAGTGACAGGAAAGTGCTCCATTTCAAATCAGTGACAGGAAAGTGCTCCATTTCAAATCAGTGACAGGAAAGTGCTCCATTTCAAATCAGCTGCATCACTTTTCACGCATGCTTAAGGAGATCTAAATGGATGCATGAGCCTTCACAGAGCCAGGATATGAGAATATCCTGTGCAGGGAGATGTGTTCCTGCGTGACATTTAGCTGGGAAGTGTGGAAAGGAGTAAATGCACATGGGAGGATACTGCATTTGCAAAACAGAAGGTACCACACAGCTATTATATGAATTAAAGTACATATGATGGCTGGAATGTCCCTTAACCCCTACGGTACCTTAACCCCTTCTTCATCGCTGATTGGTCATCACAGTGATCACATCAAGTTCTGTTAACGTATTGGTTCTCGTGGGACTGCCTCCATTGTAAGGCGGTCCCTTGCATCGCAAATGAGCCGGCTGGAGAGCACCCTGGGAATTTCTACAGGACATACCGGTACATCCAACACGTAATCCTGGCACATTTTTAGTGGACATACGAGTACGAGGTTAAGGTTCCTGGCAAGGCCTGACTAGGGATTAAAATCTGCCTTGGCACTCGAATGACATATGGGTACACATGGATACACATGACTACATGCTATACACCCTTACACTCTTGCTGCATACTAGGGACCATCTGCCACTGGTGCACTGGGCATTTGCCCAGTTTGCCAGCTGCTTAGTCCAGGCATGGTTCCTGGTCTTGATTTAAGTATACAAAAATGTACTTTTCTCATTACAAATAGACATTTACCTCATTTGTGATTAGCCCTTGAGGTAGCATAGGATGGATAATATAATGTTAGCAGGAATGAGTGCTTGTCACCTTATTCCACAAATCGAATAACTACAGGGGTAAAGACTTCTTGGTTTAAGCCGGTATCACTCCACAGGAACAAAATCAATTGGATCTTGGAAGGAGTCGGCTCATTGCATCATAATACCCATCAAATGTATTGATATTCTGAAAACGGTTTCTTAGCCTACAATTATCAAGAATCAGAGATGTAACAGGGTTTTTCTGGAAAGAGAAATGTCATTGCTAAAATATCAATTTTGACCATTCATGTTAAGGAAAAATGTTTTTTTTTTTTGGTTTAATTTCTTGTAACACTTAATATAGCAAGATTTAAATAAAATAAAAATGGTTCCCATCTCGCTTGCCCCTTTTGCTGCCTGCTCTAACAACTTTAACATTAAAGGGAATAGGTGGGTCCTTGACTCTGTATTGTATTCAGGAACATCTAATGTCTATCACATGTATAATTAAATTCCCTCTCAGTTATAGTACAGGGTGAGCATGTTACCGAGGAACAGTATTAACGTGTGCATTGCTGGCTGTGTACGATAATGGAATGGTTTTTTTAAAACCTGCAGCCACTTAAAAATAGTTTCTTTATTTTACAACTTCCCTTCCTATAATTTGGTCATCATAACACTGACTTTGCATGTTCTACTGTCACGAAAGTGATGATTACAGAGATGTTCTTATGTGTCGTGGCCTTCGAATAAGTACAGAACAGAGTACATTTTGAACGCCTTTTAATGATGAAAGTGGGGACGCAGCCTGATCAGAATGCGGCTTTCCCCCACTGCCTTTCCTCGTCTTACTTTATAAAGCACAATCACTGTGCAGCCATATTCTAAATGTCCTATATTCTTTTAATGTATTCTTTTATATTTTAAAATTCTGTACTATTCACGTTGTTCCAGTTTAAATGTTCTTGCCGTTGAAACGTGGGATTGTACTAAGGCTTTTCTTTTCCTTGTATACTCTGTTAAGATTAGCAAGCCCCATTGATTACCGGTGTAGTCCTAGTCTTGGCTTTTGCCGACGGGAGCTCAAAATGTGTTTGAGTAGTTAAAATTTTAAGCAAACTAACTACGTTTGAAATCTTTACTCTTATCAGGAAAATTATTATAATGCTTTCTGGTTGCATTTGTACATCGCTCAGACCATGATCAATGCTGGAAAGTGCATAAAATTGTCATCTCTAATCAATAATATTTAACAGACAGTATCAAATATTGCTCAATCACAGTATTTGGATCCTTTGATATAAGAGCCAGCTTTTCATTATGCCAACTTCTAATTACCATAAAAAAATCTCTAGATCTCACCTGGAGGCTGTGGAAATGAGAGCAGATTACCGGACTCATGGGCCAGCATTCAGTCTATGGGGATTGCTATTCAAACTTGGCCACTCACTGCCCTGATTCCACCTTAAAGTTCCCAAGAATGCTGGTTAGAGAATCGGTTCTCCTAAACACAATCCCCACAATCCAGTGCACTTTATAGCAGTGCGTAGAATATTTACATATATTAGAATATTTTCGTGTCTCACAGCCATGACTGGGGAAGAAAAACATCCCTGGTGCCTCAATGCCAGCAGCCACCAAACTACATATATGGGGCCACCGGCTGGATATACATTTGCCCAGTGTGCCAAATGGGCCTTTCTTTCTGACTCCAGCTAAACTGGACCCCCCCTTCTGGGATGCTAGTAGGAGGTCCTACTGACGTCCCACTGATGTTGCCACTACCACAACCCAGAGTTTCCCCTAAGTAACCCAGAGAAGACGTGCTTCCCCCAGAGTCTCAGGGCAAAACCCTGAAGAGTTTCCAGGTATAGAGCTGTCAACAGTTGTGTGAAAAAAGAAAGTACATTCTCTTTAAATTCCATGGTTTTCGCATATCAGGACATAATACCAATTATTACGCTTCAGGGCGGAAGGGCACTTTCTAAACAATTTTTAACTGGCACAGGGAGACAGAAGCATATTGGGGTCACATTACACCATGTGAAGGTGAAACAGAGGCTGCTTGCACAGTGTTGGAGTAGCCGGAGAAAAAACTGCATGTCTGTAAGTGTGTGTGTGAGTATGGATGTGTAATTGTGTGTGTGAGTATGGATGTGTAATTGTGTGTGCGTGAGCATGGATGTGTAATTGTGTGTGTGTGTGAGTATGGATGTGTAAGTGTGTGTGTGAGTATGGATGTGTAAGTGTGTGTGTGAGTATGGATGTGTAATTGTGTGTGTGAGTATGGATGTGTAATTGTGTGTGTGTGTGTGTGTGAGAGTATGGATGTGTAAAAAATGGAGTGTGTGTAATTTGTGTAAGCGTGTTTGCATATGTGTGTGCCTGTCACCTTTCGCCGGCGGGTCTGTCCAGGGGGCTCCACTGCTGCCATCCGGTCGTCTCGCGTCCCGCTCCCTCGGGTGGGGGCATCCTCGATGGTGCCTGCCGTCGGGTCCTCCAGCGATGCTCGCCGCCGGGGATCGCCCTCTTCGCCGTCCTGCCGGGGGTCTGCAGCGGGGGTCCTGGAGAGGTTCTTCTGCCGTCCTCGGTGTGCTGGAGGTGCGCACACTGCGTACGTCACGCTAGGGGGCGGGTCCTCCCGCTTTTTATCTGATTGGCTGATTATTGGCTGCAGCTGTTAGGCACCAAATTTAAACCCCCTGCTCACTCCAATCTGAGCCCTTGTGTGGTACATACGTTATCACTGTCTCAGTGTGTTATATTCTGATTTACTGGTTTCCTGACTCCTGCTTTGTTCCTGACTACTGATCACCGCCTGGATTGACTTTGGATTGCTTTTTGGACTTTGCTTGTTTGCTGCCTGCCTCGACCTTGGACTGTGACCTGTTTATGCTATTGGAACTTTCCTGCTGTTGTCCCACTATTCCTACTGCTTCTACCCGTCCTGATATCCCACCATTCTGCAAACGGGACCCGTCAATCGTCGGATCGTTACAGCGCCAGAGTGTATGTTGGAATTTTTGCACCAGGACCCTGTGGTTTCTAATTACGCCCCTGGTAAATACAACCTCAGAAGAACAACAACACATGACATATTACACTCATTAATAATAAAGCCAAAACAGAGAAGCTATATGTAAAAAACTAAGTACAGCTTATGATTCAATAGCTTGTAAAACCACCTTTAGCAGCAATAACATGCAGTATTGTTTTCTATATGTCAGTCTCTCACATTGTTGTGGAGGGATTTTGGCCCACACATCTCTACAACGTTGCTTCAGTTGATTGAGGTTTGTGAGCATTTGTTTGTGCACAGCTCTCTTAAGGTCCCGCCACCGCATTTCAATGAGGTCTGAACTTTGAGCGGGACGTCGCAACACCTTCATTCTTTTTTCCCAGCCATTCTGTTGTAGATTTGCTGGTGTGCTTGGGACCATTGACCTGTTGCATGACCCAGTTTTGACGAAGCGTTAGCTGCCGGACAGATGGCCTCACATTTTACCCTAGAATTACTTGGTATACACAGGAGTTAATGGTCAACTCAATGGCTGCAAGGTTCCCAGGTTCTGTGGTTGCAAAATAAGCCCTCAACCACCGTGCTTGACAGTTGGTATGAAGTGTTTCTTCTGATATGCTGCGGTTGGTTTTCTCCACTTCACTTTGGTCTCGTCTGTCCAAAGGACATTGTTCCAGAAGTCTTGTGGTTTGTTCAGATGCAAACCTAGTCATGCTACCATGTTCTTTTTAGAGAGAAGAGGCTTTCTCCTGGCAACCCTTCCAAACAAACTATACTTGTTCAGACTTTTCTAACCTTTTGTTCTGTCATGAACGTTAACATTTAGTATGCTAACTGAGGCCTGTAGTGATGCAATACTTGGGATTTTTGCAATTTCTCTGAGCATTGCACGGTCCGACCTGGGAGTGAATTTGCTGGGATGTCCACTCCTGAAAAGATTGGCAAATATCTTGAATGTTTTCCACTTTCGAATAATCTTTCTCACTGTAGAATGATAGACTTTAAATTGTTTGGAAATTGCCTTATAACCCTTCCCAGATTGATAGACAGCACCAATTGCTTCTCTAAGATCATTGCTGATGTCTTTTCTCCTTGGCATTGTGTTAACACACACCTGAATGCTCCAGACCAGCAAACTGCTAAAACCTTGGCTTTTATAGAGGTGGTCACACTTGCTGATGATCAATTCATCAAGGGCATTTGATTAACAGCTACTTAGCATCTTAATTCCTATGGAAGCAGTAAGGGTGTACTAGTTTTTCACACATGGCTTCTTCATTTTGGCTTTATGTTTGTTGAATAAATCATGACACAGTATAATATGTAATGTGTTGTTCATCTGAGGTTGTATTTATCTAATTTGTAGACCTGCTAAGGAACAGATGATTATGGTTATTATGTCCTTGGATGTAAAACCACAGCATTCAAAGAGGCTGTACTTTATTTTTCACACAACTGTGTGTATATATATATATATATATATATATATATATGTACACATTAAAAATGTCTTAAATATGTAAAGTAAATTGACTATGATATAAAAAGTATACTAAATAATGCTGTTCTAAATAAGATTGGAACGATAGCCTATAAACAATCATGTAGCATATATATATAATATATATAATATATATGTATATATATATATATATTATAGCGTGTGTATGTATAAGGATCCCCTGTCTCCCTGTCTGAGTGCATTCAGAGGCTCATTCTCTATGTTTAATGTTCAGAAACATTGCGGGTTTATTTTTCTTGAATCTGTATATTTGTATGGATAGTGTATTTTGCGGTGTTAATGTTCTCCTGTGTTCAGGGGTATTCATTAGGCATGAAGCACAGACTTGTATTTCGGCTTAAGAGTAGAATCTTTTATTTCTGCATATTGAGCAGTATCGCAGGTTTGGCTCATGTAGACATAACCCGTCGACTGCCAGAGCAATGAGACATTTGCAAGTGAATTAAATATTTCAACTCACTAGGTTCACTATGCATTCATAAGCCCCCTTCATGATATATAGTTAAATCTGTGAGATGTGTTAAATATTTCTACATTAAAGTGACACTCCAGACATAATGTGTGCCATAGTGCTGAGAGGTCCTTTTTAATTTGTATGGTGTCCACTTTGAAAATTACTTGGGGAATTCGGTAGAATTCAACCATATGTGTGCTCCCCACCCAGCTATTTACCAGGAACCTATCTACTTTCATATTAGTAACAAAAGATTGTGCTGGGTAAATCAACGTGTAATATCCCTTTTATTATGACATTAAGGATATGCGATATTGAATAGAACTTGTTGTTACATACATCTGTTACTTTCATAAAGGATTCACCTTCTGCCACCTGTTATGGATCCACCTCCATACCCCCAACCAACTATCCATACCTATCCTGACTGTAGGTGATTGTTGTACCATCCTTGGTTGTTTAGGGGGGATAGCAGTAGATCAGCTCCCTCAGTCGCTAATAAAGTAGAATATGAATGTCTGATGGTAATAATCTATACCAACAATCAGGCCTGATTGCTTGAAAGGGGGGCCAAAAAAGAGAAGGATCTGGTGATAGCAACACCTACTCCATGATCTGTCTGTGTCCACTAGCCCCCTTGCCACCTGGTTTTGACCTGTGCCCCTTCTTTTAACATGTTTTGATTAATATGATGGGTCTTCAGGGGCACCTGTACCTAGGGGCACCTGGAGTGGAAATCTAGCCCTGACCTAGAAAGGAAGTCCTCTAGGGTGCTTTCCAGCTTCACTCCCAATTTGCGTGTATATAGTAATTTTATATCTATAGAAAACAAGAATCTTCAGTGTATTAAACAGTTTTTACAATGATCATTTTTGTCCATATTCTATAAAACCTCAATGGACTTGTATTGTCAGGCAATATGAGAAGCATTTTCCTTTATAAAGATACAGCACATGTATCTGTTTTTATTATTTGTGCCCATGAAGGGGTGCTGAATAGATCCCCAGCCCTCTGATTCTTCCAGCGATGTTTGCCTGCACTGGCTTTTAGTGATTACACAGAAAATTGATCAAGCTGTCAGTACATGTAGTCAAAAGTACTACGTTGCCCTCTGCTTTTGTTAAGCTGGGGACTTTATACCCAGCCTTTGCAACAAGTAATTGGTCAGAGCATGACAGCGGATTGGAACAACAAGCAAGGTATTGCTGTAGCGATGAGGAACACAGACAGGCAGTGCATGCAGCTGAATAAATGTTACTTTTAAACGAAAGGAGATTTCTAGAGGAAACCTCTATTGGAGACTGAATTTCAGGATCTGAAAACCAAGAACACACGCATTTATTTCTAGCATCCAGAAGAATGTTTATCAGGTGCTTCTAGATCCTTTGTGTAGCAAAGATGAGTTTACCATCGAACTGTGAATACCTGACACTTGAGAAGGTAGCTCGGTACCGAAGTGCCTACATACATGGATCACCGTATGCGATCAACAAGCCCATCGATATTAAGCAACAGAGGAAACGGTAATTTACTATTATAATCACCACAAAATGACACAAAAATAGAACATTTTCTAGACTAGATATTTTATTATATTTATCATGTATATATTTATAGTACATTGCATTTGCTTAGCCGTTGTAAATATTATAGATGAATATAATTTTATAATCTATTTTGTATTTCAAATAAAAAAAATGCACTGTATATGTTAAAGGTTTAAACTAATTCTGTATTTAATTTTTTGTGTGTTAATGGATTTATGTTCCATAAAAATGTTTTTAAAACAAGTGTGCGCGTGTGTGTAATATATATATATATATTAGTATGATATTATTATAATTGTATATATATAATTATAATAGTATCATACTATATATATATATATATATATATATATATATATATATATATATATATATATATATAATACTATAATTGTATATATATAATATATAATACTATAATTGTATATATATAATATATAATAGTATAATTGTATATATATAATATGGAATTTTTTAACACTTGAAATGCCCAATAATCCAGCATTGCCCATATGTCCAGATGGGCTAATGTTAATGCATTTTGTAATTCTTAATGGAAATGAAAGCAGAGTGATGCTTAACAAATTGATTTCTGAGAATCTGTTGCCAGCTATAGCCTGGAACCTACATCAGCAGCATTAGTGAAAAGGGGGAAAAAAAAGTGCAAATGCACTTTTGTGCACGGGGTGTATATGAACATTTACATGTTTTTATTATAATCTGTGTAGTCATTACTAGCTATGGATGTTGCGTGATTGACTTTGAAGAGAGATAATTAGGTTTATTACATTGCCGTTTTTCATAAGGGCCACCAGATAAGCATCAGCCTTTGTCCATGCGCAATCCTTGAATGAGCACAATAAGGAAACAAAGGAACCATGTTTCAAGTTTACTTTCACCCGGCAGCTTAGATTAATATTGAGAACGTAATACATGTTGTAGGTTAAGAGCTGAAAGCCTTTTAATTAATGATTCATTTCTACTTAATACATAGCAAATGACAACAGCCAATAACCCCTGATGTGAGGAACATGGTGAAGCTCCCTTTTTATGCAATTCCCACAATTCATCTCTTGTTGCCATGTTGAAAGGAACGGCAAATAATCGTCTACCGAAACATCCTGCACATCTGTCATTTCGTGTCATTTGAAAATTGTGTTTTAGTCTACATGTCTTCAATATTGGCGGCCTGTTTTGATGAGCGTTAAAGCCATCGTTTATTAAAAGGACGTTTTTATTTTTAAAAATGGAGGCCACCCCTGCCTCTATATGTTCTACAGGGGGTTTCCAAAAGAAAGACTCTCCCTTTCAATGGTCGATGACAAGTATTGGTTCACAAAAAGATTCCACTCGACTGGCCACTGCTGGAACAGTTACTTTTCTCTAATACAACAAGTGAAATCTCGATGATGGTAAAAGTTCGATACTTTTGCATCAAAATTCGTCATAGTGTTATAGTTATTAAATTTAGCACTGATAAAGGCAGACTTATTTTCCCTTTGAGACAAAATTAAGAATAGTAGGCTATTTTACCTTGTACCTTTTCATTTCAAATTACAAGTGTCAGATTCATTGGCTTTTCTACATATTGCCTGCATAAAATATATGGTGTGTTTAATATGAATTTGAAGATACAAAGGTTTTTTTAATGGCAGGTTCATGGAAGCTGACATACTAGACTTTTGGTATTACGTTTTTTTTTGTAAACCCCTCCCCCCCTCCAAAAAAAACCCTTCAGACGTCATGGTACATCAGAGTTATTGGGTAGCATTTTTTAACCTTTATCTATTGGACCTATAATAGATATTTTTGACAAATAAATCATGTGCCTAGGTTTGAAATTGACATTCATATGAATTTCAATGAAATATAAGAGGATTATAGACTTGACCTATGAGCCCTCTGGATGACCAGATGGATTGAGCTTCTGTTCCCAAACTGCAGCTGGTTAGCAGGATATATTTTTATCTGACCAGGGTGACGAAGGCCGCCCGCTATCCACAGTGCCTTTGCCTAATAGTGGTCTTTGATAGAAAGAATATTGTGTCCTAAAACACAAATGAGGTTATTCACTAAAGGGAGAGTTGGCAGAAGAGCTGCGGTTTCATCTCCAAGGCTGCTCTGCCTAATGTATTATTCAATGAGTAAGAAGGCTTTCAAGAAATCTCAGTGATTTAACCACTTTAATGCTACTGATTCATAGATCACAGGCATTCCGGCGGCTGCTGGAAACATAAACTACATAAACCTAGATATAGAAGTATAGCTTACTCTTTAATGATTCCAGCAGGTGGCCACATACTACGCTATAGCATTGGCCTTGACAGTGAGTCGAGTTATCGGGCGTTCACTCACCTGGCATTTGTCTGGTATGCCCTACAGCCAGCCTGGCCCCGGATTTAACTGGAGTTAACCGAAAGATGTGTGTTTTTAGATAAGACAAAGGGTTGCTGTTATGTGCTAAAGTTATTCAGACTCCTGATGGTCTTCTGCTGAGCATAGTATGCAAGCTAGGTGGCCACTGAGGGTTCTGAGGTGGAAGATTGTGCCATCATGAGTGCTAGCAGACAAGTGCATGTAGCAGATAGTACCAGAACCATAGTTCATGAAAAGTGCAAGAAACCCTTGGTCATTTGTTGACTTCTTAAGATGACAAATAGATTATACCCCCTGATCTATCAGTTATATGAGATACATATTCTCCCGCCGGACCACCACAGTCTCATGAAGCTATGAGACCCTCAGGGGTTTAGTCGCTGTAGCACCTGTTTAATGTATTACTTAGCTCTTATGTTAAATAACGCAAAAATCTGGCTTGGTATAAAGGGTGGCCAATTCGGAAGGAAATTAATCTTATTTCTGACCTCAATACCGTAATTAGATATGCATACAGTATAATTTTAATAAACTAACTTTAAGTAAAAGTGAAAAAGGATTTCCCAGTTTTATACAAGCTGTGCCATTATCCATTATCGAAAAGGAATGCATTTAGAAATTCACGCGTTTGTTGAACACAGCCTTTCAGCCATGGTTTTGTCAGCTCTGTATACCTGATTTTTCAACTACTTCTTATAGTAAGTGAATTATTGTGCTTAAATGTCCGTTATAATGTTAATATAATGTGCTAAATGAACACTTGTTCATTTCAGCACATTATAGCAAACTCTCTGGGCAGACACACTTTTTAGATCGCAATATAAAGTAGAAGATATGTGGGGACTACGCCTGTCTTATCCTCAATTGGGGAGCTAATTCCACAAAAATTGCCTGAAAAGGAGTGTGCCGGCCTAAATTACTCTAAATGGTTCATTGTTAATGTGTGTGGGGAGACCAAAAATTAGGAACACCTACAGGCCTTATTACAGTTTCCTAACTTTATTGATATACATCATGATAACATTAATAGTATAGTATCAACTGATTAGTAAGCTAATAAATTAATCAAATGAGATAAATTATTTATACAAATATATGTGTTGTATAAATAAAGTTATGAAATTGTAATAAGACCTGAAACCCAGTATGTGTAGGTGTTGCTAATTTAGTGTCTAACTACATGCAAAAAGAATTAAGCTTTTGGATCTACCCGATTTATAATGCTTTATGGATTTCATTTGCTATATACCAGCACAACTCTAAATTTGAACCGTATTTTAATATTTGGGCTTAATTGGTGGTTTAATTTATATTTGTACTACCAGACAGGCAAGTTTGTAATATATGCTGTTCAGAAGAACCATGACACAAGGTCTGAAACTGCATGAAAGCCGCATGAGGCTTCTCCGTTCGTGCACAAAACAATGACAGAGGAGTTTATTCACTTGCTGTTACAGCTCGCTAACTATGCGTTATGAGCACTTAATCCCGGTACGTTTTATCCTCAAGAAACGGCTGGTCCTGTATAAACAATATTTAAATCAGTGATGTTTCTTTTATGGTATAGTATTAATTTACTATGATGTAATATGCATTACACAGGGTTAATCCAGCCATTCTCATATGTGAGTAGGGTGGCCTTTATGGAGTTGCTGAATTAAAACTGAGCCTATGGATGATCAGTATGACCCAGAGGCACCCTTTACAAGATAGAGCTGATATTCTTTATTACATCATACGCCTCACTCCACTTCTGAAAGGAAAAAAAAACCATAATACAACCGGGCTGAAGCCTTGGAACGCACAGACTGTAGTATAGTATATACAGCCAAAGTCGGTAACCAAGGGAAGTGATGAAAAAGTGAGCAAATAGAATATATGGGGGAAATGGGTCTGATCGTAGAAAAGCAATCATCATATGTCCCAACTTTCATGGTTTTTGGGTGCTGTCCTGTGTAGCTGCCCGCTGTCCTGCAATGTAGGGAGTATAGGCTGGCTCGGGAATTCCTCTTTTGCATCATCACTAGGTCACTATTCAGGTAAGGTAGAGGAGTGGCAACGTCTCCCATCTTCTGACTTTTAGACCGGCCCAGCCTAATTTTGTGGCAGCCCCCTTTTCCACCTCTTGCTACATACCCCCAGCACAGTGATTTGGACACCTGAAATGTTGAGGGGTGTGCAGTATGAAGCAGATGGGTGTAAACTGCAGGTGGTAAAAAGATGGTGATATGGTAGCGTAACCATGTACCTGGAGCATACCCTGGAATGGGCTAGGTCTATAGGTACCTAGAACATCCAGGCTCCAGCTACCCTGGGCTTTCTACATTTTGGGATGCGGGTGGACGATCCTGCTGACGGTGGGTGGTCCGCTGATGTCAGGGACGATCCCAGGAAAATTGGCCTTGGTTGGAGGGAAAGTGGGCCGCTCCTGTGACCCAGAGTATCTCCATAGTGAACCCGATATGTGGTGCTTCACCGTGATGCTCCGTGCGAATCTTGGACAGTATATAGCTCACTATGTACTAAGGTGCATCTAGAACTAAAAGAGGAGATTTGGAATTATAGAAGCGCTAATGCGTATATGTACTGATTGGCTGCTGATGACTAGACTAGGTGCTAGATGTTGAAGCAGCCAATAAGTGGCAGGAAAACACTCATATTAAATTCAAAGGGGATTGATCTCCATGCATGTTCACCTAGCTGACTAGCGGTAAGTATACTACATGCCAGGAGATCTGTTCATCCAAACACATCTCGGGCACTCAACCTAATCGGGGTGGGAAAAGGAAGAAATGCATGTGGGGAATACTACAGAATCACACCATGAAAAATGTTGCTGAAAAAAATATTTGAAATGATAAATATACCTTGTTTAAATTAAATGGGGATTTGGCAATTAAATAATATGATTAATGCTTGCAGCGTCTACAGCTGGATCCCTTGGTCTGAGATGCTTAGGGATACATGTATCTGAATGTAGGTTTTCTTCCTATAGCTTATCCCCTGGTGAAGCACCCAGGTACTGTGAACACCAGGTGTTTGCGCCACACACTTAAAAATATTAGAGATCCTATCTCAAAGTCGGTAAACATGCCGAGAAATGTCAGGGCAGGCTGTGATCAAGCGAGGTCAAATGGAGAAGTTGAGGTCAAATAATGGAAATGTCAGTAACATGAAAAGAATCGCCACATCTGGTTCACTATATGAGCAATGTGTAAGAGAGACTGGTTTAAATGGTTGGCCAGATGGATCATTTGGCGCCAATACAGCGTGGTGATGTCCGGCCACACGCCAAGCTATGTACAGCGTACAGGGATAAGAGGACAAGCAAACTAAGAGACCAAAGAATGAGATGCAGAGACACTGACCCAATGCTGTCTGCAAATGGAAACACGATGCGTTCCTGACGCAGAGAAAAGGGTTAATTATATTTTATACTAAGCGCACCATATATGTTAGTAAATTCTTTGAGCTGCTGTGTTTACAACAAATGTGAATGTGAGTGCTTTGTATAATTCTGCTTCAGTATTATTCTCTGCGACCGTTTCAGCAGAAGCTATAGAATGTGCGTCCATTAATGCATTGTGAACTCTGCTCTTATGGCTTTCTAAAGCGTAATGGCACTTACAGTTCAGTGTTTCTTAGAATTTCAAATATGCATCTTTCAATGTATGGGTTTTTCTTTTTACCACCAGGTTTAACATAGTTCTCAGGCTGGGTTACAGGGAACTTCTAAAGTGATTAGGTTATCGTATATGTATGCATATATAGATATGTGTATGTATATATAGATATATATTTTTTTTTTCCATTTTTTTTTTTTTCAAAAGGCATACTGAATTTTTACTGTAAGCCCCAATATAGCAGATTTTGTTAAAAGCATTTCTATTCTTAAAATAAAATTATAATCGGTGTACTAACCACATTTTTCCATGTGTGAGCTATGTTATAATAACAATAATTGCTGATTTTACTCACAAAAATATTGGAACTAACCTGGGAGTGGATTATTTCAGCTCCTTGGCCTTACTACATATATAGGGGCAACATAACCTTTCTTGCAGGAGACGCTCACAGGGCTTGGCCCTTCATAATGCAGAAACTGGTAACTCTACCAGTTTACTGAATACAACTCATATGTAATAATGTGTAACATAAAATGTATGTATAAATTGAGCTTCCAAGAGTAAGAGAAAAAGCATATCATCCGGAAAATAAAATGGTGGTAACAGTTAATATGGGATTATTTTGGTTATATCTCTTCTATGATATTTTTCTGTTTTGTTTAGCATAGTGAAATATTTTTTATGTATACATTACTGCGTATTTGGTTATAGCTATTGGGAGTTTGGGACTGTAATATTTTGTATGTTAACCCTTGTTTCAATTTCTGTGTGTATTTAGATTGACTCGCTGTCTAGTCTACTTGTAAGTGTTACTTCCCTAATCCATTCTGTTGTGTATTCGCTATTGTTGAATGTGGATATGAGACTGGTGCCAGTGCTAGTATGTTATGTATTAAGTACGGTATGTTAAATGTTTCCTGTCTAAGTCAACTCGCTTTCCCCTGCTAAGTGGTTATTTAAACAATGTCCAGTCCCAATAAAGTGCTCTCTTGCATCCTGACTGGTGTGTCGTGTTGTGACTGGTGGTATTGTTTCTTGGGAAATCCTTTCCCCCAGATAAACACATTTACTCTGAGAACCGGAGTGGCTGCTCATCTTGTAGTCGGCTTTCTCTACAAGGAAGGCCAAGGACATCTCGGTAGACCTCCTGGTTCCCATCACAAGTGGTTTTTTAGTTGTTGGCCCTGCTTGTATTTTCGACATCACTTTATGGCACCATGTGATTATCTCTCATGTCGTTTTTGAAGAATACATGGTGAATTACTCAGAGTACTTTAATACGTAATCTTCTTTAGTGAAATTGACAGGGAGAGTAAACTTGTTCCCTTTAAGGAAAAGTCTGACATGGAGCGGGAGGGATGTTCTGATGTCAAGGGAGAGGTTGAGTTGGGTGGGAAGGACACGGTGACACGAGAGATTGAAGAGAAAAGAGGTAGCGGAGTTGGAGTAGTCGGTAGACCGTTTTTTCGGCACACGCTTGTAAAATTAACTAAACTGGCATAACTTTCTTTTAATAAGGGTATTATACGTTTCTTTACTTGTATATTGAATGCCCGTGGTCTAGAGATCTGACAAGGTTAACTAACCGCTATATGCGTAAAATATTGTTTAGCAGAATCACATTCTGTAAATTCCTATTGGTTGTAGGAAAATTAACTCTGGCCAATAGCGAGCTGAGCCACTGACCTTGGTGCTTCTGTACATTGAAAGAGAATACAGCTTTGTGCGGGTGCGATGCTACGCTTTAAGAAGTCCTAAGCAAAAAAAAGTTTGTGCGTATAATTATCTGGTCATAGATTTTCCCTTTTAAAATGTACATGGTTACTTTGGAAAATAAAAAGTCAGATCAGCTTATTTTTAGTACTTTAATAAGACACTTTAATAAGACACAGCGCTTATCTAATGATTTTTGTAGGATTCATAGTACCTTTAAGATATAAGGTTCAGAGAAGCCAAGCAACACCGATGCACAAGGCTGCCATGCACTGCAGATTAGATTGTGAAAATCAATCGACTTGCTTATTGCTTAAGTCGCTTCTGCCTTAGTTTATTTACGAGTAAAATATTGAAAGGGACCACTGTCATCTGTTAAAGTGTCGAATTAATTACTGTATTAAACATTGCAAGGTTTCATCTTGATGTTCATGATGAATAACAGTAGGGAAGCATGTTACAGCAATATTAGGTGGAACTAATACTCTTCTTGTAGTGCGGTATGTGTCTCACAATTGTGTACACATTTGGTGTTTGCATTTAAAAAATGTATGTGATAGCATCTTGACCTACAAAGTAATTGTACTTATAATATATGAAAACTATTGGCATGAAGGCACATGAATAAAAATTAGAAGAATTAGAAGGACAGGAGCTGTTCCGTGGGTTGTTTGGGGGGCTACTTCTAATGTAGACGTGCAGCATATGGCCGGACCCCTGTGATTTATGTCTGCTGGCCTTAAAGTGCCAGGGCCAACTCCAGTCCAATGTTGTGTTCTTTCACAGGATTTAGTGATTGCTCAGAGAGCATTATTGTGGCAAACACACGCAGCCCACGTAGGTTGGTGAGTAAGTACAGCTAGGAAGATAGTATCTATAATGTGCCGGCACTCAAACTGTTTTAATACAGATTATACAGATTTGTATGTTCTTTTGCGGGGCTCATTGTTGGCTGGATAGCTTCTTGATTGGTTAGCTAAAAATAGCAAAAATAAAACATGGTCGCTTCTGTGTGCAGTTATGGTGCATACTGTAGCTACCAAGATATGGGAAATCAATTTATGACTTTGCTCAGTATATCCTATCCTGTTTATCCAACAACATAATCCATGGATGAGGTCCAAGAGAGCCAGAAATCAATAAAATGTGTTTTAGGCTCATTCTTGGAACCCAACAAAATGGATAACAGAAGATTATCTCCAATGGGTTTAATTGCATAGATCTAGTACAAAATGTACTCTATGTATGTATGTATGTATGTATGTATGTATGTATGTATGTATGTGTGTATACGGCATATATAATCAGTGGTTAGGAAGGACACTGCCCCTTATCTTTTCCTCAGCGACTGGAGACAGGGTGGTACGCTTCATGATTGATTTTGGGGCGTTGGAGGAAAAAGAGGTGTCCCCGATAGCCTGGTATTTTATTTACCTTTTTGTTCTAGGTTCCAATGGTCTTGTACGTGCAAATTGAAACAATGTTTATGCAAACATGTATCCGTTTCATGACCTTTAATTCCTTTGTAACATATGTGTCTGCTATGAAATAATGTTTAGAGCCTTGCTTTTGCAAAATCAAAATTGTTACTGTGCAAAGCCATTCAACTTGCATTAGTTTCTGTAAATTCCATTTCTCAGCTCCCTAATATCAAGATCCCAGTGAGTATTGTTAAAAATGAGATAAATAAATAATAGAAAAATTCAAACTGTGACCAACCTAGAAAAACTACTACAAGAGTATACTAAATGCTGACCTCTTTCCAGCTGAGGTTATTACTTTTGGTTACTCCTGTCTCCACTGATCTCAAGCTGGTGTACTAAACATACCTCGTTACATTTATTATTATTTATTGTTTTATATAGCGCCATCAAATTCCGTAGCGCTGTACAATGGGTAGACAGGGCATAACAAATTGACTTACAGAGAAAACAGGTGAGGAGGGCCCTGCTCAAACGAGCTTACAGTCTAGAGGCATTTCAGATGTCCAAAGAAGGAAATTTTTATGGCGTGTATTGGGCTTGCAGGCAGTGCTTTATTATGACTTTGTTGCTCTACTGACTGTTGTTTGTATTACTTATGTGAGAATTTAGAAGAAGAGTAATCTTAATTTTTAAACAGTTTATTTGTTGGTTATTATAGCGAGAATCAGGAGGTCCCTGGCCGTCGCTGCCACCTTTCTTGCAGTGTGAGCCGGCTACAGGTGGGAAGCTGCTCTGGGTCTCGGAGTAAGTGTGCTTCTCCGGAAAAATGTCTCCCAAACAAACACAAACCAATAGTAATGACAGGACGTACCAGTCAGGGTGCAAAAGAACCAGAGACTGTTTAATGGGGAAAACACAGGGTATTTAAGGACACCGGACATAGGTGACGCTGGATAAACTGGTTTTACACACAGTTGATTTGTTCTCTATGGCCAATGGGGCATCAAGTGTCCCTTCAAAGTGGCCAGTAAATTTAAGCTTCTGAAGATGAGGGACAGAGACCAACCAGAAAGGTGGCTTTTATTTCAATGGGGGGACAAGTTGATGGTCACGTAGTACTCAAGAAAGTACAGTGGACAGTTACTGGGTCATGGGACACAGCTGCCGACGGGGCTCCAATAATACATTATAACAGTGATAAGATATAATAACAGAAACAGCGTACCGTAATAAAACAGCCATTTATCAACAGGTACAACACATTAAAAGGAAACGCTTATAAAAACATTGTGCCTGTGATCAGTGATGTATTTACCTCTTCTGTGCCGCCGTCATTATTTCTAGTTGCCACTCTGTAAGTCTGAGGCTCCCTGTTATGCAGTTCTATTCTTTGGGTTTATTTCAACTTCAAGTATTATCTGGATCGATTTTTAATTCATTATCGTAACTCTGTCAGCTATCTGTTGGCTCAAGTTTTCAATGCCACTATGTGTCAGTGCATTTAGAATGAAATGATTTACACAACAATACTATCGCGTCTATATGCTGTGATATTAACGTTTGCCTTCTTTAATAGAGCAATAAAAAATGTTTGCCAATTCAGTTTATCATAAATAATGTTTCCTTTCTATCATCTTTACAAACCTGCAAAATCCGGAGCATGCAGAATCTAGAAAAAGAAATTAATGAGATATTGTGAAAATGCTATTAAGTCAAATAGCTATTAGCAATGCTTATTTGATTGCAAGATTTAATATTTGCTTTTTGTAGGACATTTGTTAGTCAAGATAATTACAGTAAATAGGATAGACCATTCTGCCTTAAAAAAAAACCCAACCACACACTGTAGAACAGCTGTTCTCCGTTTGATAAGCATCAGGTTACATATTGTATAGGCATTAGGTACGTGAAATTTCCAGGATAGTTACCATTCACATAAAATGTTGTTCCTGCAACCGTTTTAATGTTTTCTGCTTTGAATATTTTAACATAAAAAATGGTCTTTGGTTAAAAATCTTGATTTGCTGATGCCAGTGGTCTTCAGTCCTGGTTAGAATACACACAGCCCATTGTGCTAGGAGTACCCATTCTTAGGTGGCACATCTACTGACTTTAAATATATGCATAGCTGGAAACTTTCTGGATCCAGCTACCTTGCGGGGGATGCGTTGATGATGTGGGTGGTCCCGCCGACCTCGTAGGACACACGCTATTTTTAAGTTTCCCGTAGTGACCCGGAGACCTAGAGAAGCAGCGCTTCACCCGGAGTCTCCCTGCAAAACTTAGAGCTCCCAGGTATGCATGTATGTTCAGTTTATTTAAAGACAATATCCCATGGGGCTGTTCACAATAACATTGACAAAATATAATTTAACAGTAGGTTAATACATGTTAGGACACACTGGTTCCTATAAGTAAATTATCCATATATATCACTGCCTAGAGAAGAAAGCCCTCTTTGGTGATCAGCTCCCTGGTACCCTGCTTACTTAATGTATCAGGGAGATTAGAGGTTTAATTTGTAAGTGGCCCATGTGCACTAGAGAGGCCTGTGCCCACTCCCCTGACGCGTATACTTAGAGACCGAGCTCGTGTCTCGGTGTTCATAACAGAGGACAGAGTCCTAGGGGGCCAGTTTTGTGTCAAAAGGAGGGAAAAAATCTTCTCATTGCTAAAAAAAAAAAAAAAAAAAATCTAGGCGACATTTTGAAACATTGAATTTAATAGCACAGCCGCTATTGGCAGTAAATTCCACATTTTTAGTGTTCTTTTTCGCTCTATGTGAAAATCCCTTTCTTCAACTCTGAATGGACGACCTCTTTGCATAGTCCTATTAACAGGTCATCTGAGAGCGGCTGGTATAGTTTCACGTGACCCAACTTTCCTGCTGTCTTACTGGCCTCTACCTCTGTTCTCCTTCAAAACAGAGGTAGAGCTCGGCGGGCCAGTAGGATTGGGGCGGCAATCTCATGGTTCCAATTTAATTCTCCGGTGTCCCAGACATATCTAGAATTGTAAGCATGCACAGTAGCACTGCCAGTTTGAGTGACACTCTACCTCCAAAGCTCTGCCCCTGCCAAATCAGGACAAGAAGTTGAGAGAGGTATGTAGTCTCTGTATGTATTTGTGTAATGATATTATATGATATATCTTCTTATATAATAATGCATATAACAATCAAAACACATCAGTCTTCACTTAGCAGAGAGAGATTCATTTACAAAGAGGTGTTGTGAGCATAGTGAATACTGGTCCCAATGGCATGTGCAGTATACTTGTTTTTTCCTGGCATCCAACAGTTAAGTACTTTGCTTTGAGACATCATTGATATTTAGAGAACATTTTGATGGGTCATTTTTTAACTTTCCCCCTTTACTTTGCCTGGATCCATTCACGATCCTTTGACTGGAGATTTGGATATTAGTGTGCGTTAATTGAATTCCATTTAATGTTATTCCCATCTGGCTTCAGACAGTCTCCCTGTGGCAGAGACATTTATCAGCAAGTTAAGTTAATAATGGGTGTCCGTGTGTCAAATCCTTCAACTCCAAAAGCCCTGTAAGAAAAGGATCATCCACAACAAGGTACATTGAGTAGGGCAGCCTTGTGACAGCAATGGAAATAAACATTTCGAGGGGAAATGGTTGCATTCAACTTTAGGCTCCACATTAAGCACATCTCAAGCACATATTGTCAATTCAGCTTTATTCAGTACAATTATTTAATGGGACAGAACCACAATTACCTATAGCTTCCAGGTTTTGTGTCTTTTACTTGTTTTGGAGATATTTTGTTTAACCTAAAATAAGCTGAGATAGGTAGACCAGTTATTGATGGTACTTCCCAACCCTGTCAGTCTGCTCAGGAGGATGATTCAAAAGTGTTTGAGGTTTGTGCATTGGGGCGCAGTCATGCTGGAATAGAAAAGGGTCTTCTCCAAAGTGTTCCCACAAAGTTGGAAGCATAGCATTGTCTCGGTATGCTGAAGCATTAAGATTTCCCTTCTTTTGAAGTAAGGGGCCCAAACCCTGATTCCAATACTTTTGTCCATATAGAGGGTGCACAAGGCATGGTTCATAAAGACATGGTTGGGCGACTTTGGTGTGGAAGAACTTGAATGGCCACACAGAGCCCTGACCGTAACCTCATCTAACATCTTTGGGATGAACTGGAAAAGCCAGACCTCCTCATCCAAAATCAGTGCCTGATTAACACAAAAACACATCAAAGTCTTGTGGAAAGCCTTCCCAAAAGAGTGTCATAAATGCCCCTTTCGGTGTAATGGTCCGGTGTCCCAATACATTTGTCCATATAGTTTACGTATCCATACTGTACTTGCAATCATTGATTTATAGAACACCATAATATTCCACAAAGATGTGTAATGGTCAAACAGGACGTAGCAAGAAATACATTGCAAAACAGTTTGGACTTACAGAAACAAAAGGTTAGGAGGGCCCTGTTCAAACAACCTAGCAGGATGTGGAAGTGCAAATGTTTGAGGTAGAGCAGCCTCACAAGTGTATCTCAATGTAAACATTGTTTAAATACATGGCATTACTAGAAATACATAGAGACTGAACAGTATGAAGGTATGGCAAGAGACCAGTGACAGGAGTAAGACCGATGAGAGGTCTTCTTTGAAAGTTAAATGTTCTTGTGTTTTCATGCACAGTAATCCTGTTTTCTTTGCTGGTGACAGCTACTTTACACATGTACATATGTTAGCTAAAAATGGTGAACATATTGTCAAGACGACGGCTGTTGTGCGGTGATGACACCGGTTGTTTTAAGTTAGAGGTGATGTCACTGGAAGGAGAACCCTGTTAGGAACTAATGTGCTGTTGCTATAGGTACCTTTTAGCCGGGGGTATTTATTGATTTATTTATTTTTTAAGACAAAACGTCTCGCTTAAGCCATTTATTTTTTTCTTAAAAAGAGTGACTTTGGGAAATGTATTATCTAATGTACTTTATGCTTCGAAATGGTTATTGTGGGAACCTGGCACTGTCGAACCGTGTAATAACAAGAACAGACACTGTTAGAATGGAAAAGCGGAATAAATCAAAGGTGCTGTTCCACTGGATATTTTTCAAAAGTTAATTCCTTCAATTATTCCGTTCTCTTCTATATGCTAAATGAGCTTAGCCCTTTTTTGAAAGACACTCCTGTTTTGCTGTGCGAATAATTTCTATAATAAAACCCGCTCTGCTTAGCCGGATCATTTCTGACATCATTTCTAACATCATGCTTCTGACCATGATTGGACGTTATATTATGTCCTTCACAATGTTCTATGATCGCGGCAAATTACAGTAGCTACCAGCCCCCTCCAACCTGTGATCGCTCCTACAAGAGAAATATAACCTCAACTCTTTGATCACCAGTTTGCCGACTTCAATTATGGTTTTTTTGGTCCATAAATAAGTGTGGGGAACAACCCCGACCCACCCCACCTGCATGGTCATTACATGAGAGCGATCATGCAAGCATTAACCCCTGCAATTAAATAATAACATTTAAGATCATACACTCTTGTTTTTAGTCTAATTATGAGATTTATTATTATATTCTATTTATATAACGCCAACAATTTACGCAGCGCTTCATGTAAACATTCATAACAGGGAACATGGCTACAACTCAGTTAAGATAACACACAAATTCATCAGGAAATTAGACTTTTTTATTTTTTTTTTTTAAATTGTCCACATACCCAGGGAAGGAGCCATGCCATGTGTGCAAGAAAAAAGGAAAGACTCCGTTGTGTAGCATTCATCCTGAAAATGTGATAAAGGATGGAGGAAAAAATATCTTGTGTTCATGTTACATTTGTGGTTTTCTGTCCACCTAGAAAGATAGTGTCTTGATGTGCTCGGGTAATGTGATTTCAGAAAATACATCGTTTATGGGGTAGTTTTACCCCCAACTTAATGATTTTACTGTAAAAAAGAAAACCACTTTCCATTATCATGAATTGGAGGTGTCTTGTGGCTGTGTAACACTGACATACCACACAGGGCAAGTAGGGTGTTTTTGAGATTATGCTTTCAGGGAATATATAGTTTGTAGGGTTTATTTTGGTTTTGAGTAGCAAGGTGTGCATCTACCTGGTTCATCTGATAAAAAAAAAGTGAAACCACTTTGCACTGTCATGGTTTGGGAAGTCTCACTTTTGGGGTTGTAACGCTGATGCACCAAATATAGTTAGCAGCAGATCCTTTAAGTCAGGCATGTCCAAAGTCCAGCCCGAGGGCCAAGGACTTAGAAGGCCCCACAGATAAATTGCCCAAATATAGATTGTGGGGGTTTTTTTATATTAAAGGCAGAGTGATTTAACACCTGTTTAGATTTGTCATCCAAGTCACAAAATGAAAAGTATGCCGTTTTCAATAAACTTTGCATAAAATAGTTAATTTGCATTTAATTTTAATGGTTCAAAGAATGTCAGGCAATGCACATGTTCACTTCATGAAATCTGGCACTCTTTGAAAAAAGTTTGGACATGCCTGCTTTAAGTATTAGCGTTGTCATACCCCTTGAATATATGTAATGTAAGAAGTGCTGCATAAATTGTTGGCGCTATATAAATAAAAAATGATAATAGTATATATATATGTTACCTGTATGGTTTTAAAAAGAAAGGCCTAAAATACTGGCACAAATATGTAACATAATATATTCATTAAATTGCCCTGTGAGAGTATATAAACTTTTTTAAGGAATTTTACATTTGTCATTAAACTTAAAATTTACAGAGACCTCTAGTGGTCAAACGTGGCATGACATGGGAGAATTCAAGGCCATGTCAATAATAATAATGACAGCAAAACAGTGGGAACAAGTAGCAGGGGCATGGTTCCAGATTTCGAGGAAGTAAAAGACACAACCAGATTTCTTTTAGGTATGAAAGAAACAAGAACAAAAATGAAAGCGTAGTTTACTGTTGCCAAGGTAAATCTTGCTGTCTTGATTAAACATTTGTGGACATTACTCACTCGGGGGAGCTCTGATGTGTGGTAATTTCCTTACTGGAATGTTTTTATCATTTAAAGAAATTAAGGCTTAAGAGACATGTTTATTTTCCCATGACTTGAGAGAATAAATCTCTTTTTGAAACATCGAAAAACATTCTGGTAAAAATCTACAGATTGTCATAATATTGGATCTGTGAATGGCTTTAAAAGGAAACTGTAATTTACTAAATACTAACATGTTCTAGCAGCTTGTTTGGTGGGAAATGGTCACAATTAGAATGGGATCTGACATTTCCTGATCTGTTTAAAATATCCTCTTTCCTGTCATGCAAATGTGTACAACAAAAGAAAAAAGCGTTTGAATTGGCTATAAGGCAAGGTGGTTGAGTCCCAGCTTAGCCTTCTTTAAATGCATTGGCTCTAGAAAGACCACGGCATATACATCTGAATGAATCCACTTCATTCTGAGCTGCCTAACATACCAAGTTCTGGCATTCATAGTCCGCATTCACTTTTAGTGCAGGGACAGACACGGATCATGGCGGACATATTAACAGATGCTGAACTCAGCGAAGGACATTATAACTTTTTTAATTTAAAACAATACTAAATAGTCCCTCTGGTTAAAATGTGTAATTCTATATCCTTTAGGCCCAAAACGGTAATAGTAATAGACACACACATACTACCCTTGCACCCACCTTCCCATACATACACACATACATTCATGCTTGCACTTGCATGCAAATATCCTGGCTTACACTTGCCCTTGCAGCCACACATATACTTGCTGTAACATGCAAACACTCTCTCTCCCCTTTCTCATTATCCCCTCTTATGATCTCCCCCCTTTCTCTTTATCTTTACCAGTTCTTTCTCTCTCTCATTTCCCTTTTATACCCCCTTCTCAGTATCTTTCCTCTTCATCTTATCGTTATTCTTTCTTAATCTCTCCTTTTTTCTTTATATCTTCTTTCTCTTTCTTTCCCTTTTGTTCCTACCTTTCTCTTCATCTGTCCTTCTCTTTCTCTCCCTTTTTCTCATTATCGCTCCATCTATCTTCTTTCTCATCATCTCTCCCCTTTCTGCTTATCGTTAATTATCTCTCCTTATTTCTCATTATCTCTCGTATTTTTCTCATGCACGGACACCGTGGCCACCCCTGCTTTAGTGGTACTTAGCTGTGTATGTAGATAACCTAGTTATTAAAATGATATACCTTGATCATCATAAGTTAATCAATTTTTTTTAATTGACAAGTAGTTTTACTGGGATAAGCCAAAGCCGTAAGGCCCAATAATATAGACAACCAAAACACCACCAAATTCTGTACACACTGGTCGGTGTCAGCACTCATTTGCATTAAATCCCCTAGGTTAGGTATCAAGTGGATAAAGATATGAATCAGAGCTAGAAGATATTAACATAACGTTTATTTATATAGCGCCAGAAGATTCCGTAGCGTTGTTACAATCAGTGTGATGATTTAAAGTCACACACAATAACAAATTGGTACAAAGTAAGAAGAGGGCCCTGCTCTTGAGCGCTTACAATGAATAAAATAGAAAATTCTGATAAAAATTAAATAAAAAATTGAAAGTACTGGTTTTAGTGCTTCATTCAGCACATCTTTAGGATCATTCTACTCCCATTCTTATACCATAGGAGTTTATGAAATGCTCGCTAGCTATGATGAATATAGGCCTCGAGGCGTCTCTGAATAGACCGCAGTTTAAAACACGCTGCCTAAAAGCCCGTCAGAGCCGTACAGCTCAGCATGAGTGACATCCCTGGCAGTTAGAAGATAATGACATATATTCCCTTGCCTGAATACGAGTTGGAAGCAATTGACCCAGATTGGCTCGCTAATATGTGAGCTGGGTGATCAGGTTATCAGCTGCCCAAAATAACGCAGTGCATCAATAAATGACTCATAAGGAGTCAGACATGTCAACCGAGGTGTTATGGTGATTGTGGAAATGCCTTGGACAACACGTACATGTGTGTGGGAAGCAAGGTTACAACGCAACGGTACAAGACGCACAGAACCCGACGAAGTGCAGTTTACTTGTCGTAGAGAAATAAACCGATATCTCCATCTTGTTTATTAGATTGACACTAACCTTGCTACATCCCAAACTGATGCCTCTCCTTTCTTTCATACAGATTATATGTTCGCTTTAGTTTGCAGCTGTTGAGATCAGGTGGCCTATTTTACTGGGGATCTGTAATATAGATTTTTCTGTCGCAAACTGCTCTTGGCTTAATGTAGTATGTGGATGTATACCCTAAACGCATAATTTTCACTGATCTCTAGCTTGGGAAATGGGGCATTTTGGGTGAGACAAATTTAGAAGGATCTTTTTTCTATATTAGTGTTCTAAGTGTTTTTTATTCACGCATCTACTTCATCTCTTGCCAACACAACGTATAGTTGAAATACTGCACACTACTAAAAAAAATTACTCTATCTTAAAAAAAAAAAACCAACGAAATACCATAAAATTATTTGTCCTTTGAAAGTGTTGTTGTGTGTAGAATAATTTAGTAAAACCAAAATGCTACTTTAGAGAATGTCTGACCTCATCTGTGAAATGGCCTGAAGAATTGACATAATGTAGAATGTTAACCTAATGTTAACCATAATGTAGAATGTTATTTGAGATTATTTCTCTTACTTTTTAAGCAAATCATTCTAATTATTCCTATTGAATACTGGTTTTGTTGGGAGATGTCAATAATTATAGCTAACCTTACTGTCTTCTTGTTTTTCAGGTAAGTGCAAAATGCTCATTATTTTGACGTGCTGTGCATCTGAGAAAGGTAGGATGCGACCCGAATAGAGTTTACCAATTGGCAATCCTTGGCAGATGTTAAAAACAGTATACAGATCTTAAACTGATTTGTTTTGTGACCGTGACAATGGTGTAGTTGCAACCTCCATTTTTATTTCCACTTTTGTTCCACCATTTATTGTGACTCCTGGCATCACATGTGATATTGATGCCAGTGAGCTAATGGATTTTTTTTTTAATTTTTTCCCCCATTATTTTTTTGAGCTGTTTATAGTGTCTGGCAGATGTCAAACTTGGCACCCAATTAAGAACTTGAAAGTATTACACATTCTTAGAGTTCCAGTTTAAAATCCTAAGAGACATCCTCTTTGGAGGTATTTTGAATTGCCACATAAATCCTAAGCAACTATCAATTATTTTTTGTCCAGCAAGTTCCAAGAATACGTATGCATGAAGAGTATGTCAACAATCTGCCATAACGTATAAAAAAAAATCCCAAGCAACACAGAAATATTGGTGAAAAAAGTGCAGAAAATGATTGCTATGGCTAACTTTGGCAGCGACTGCTGGGCTGCATGTCAAGTGTCCAGAAGCTTTAGCCACATTTGGTCTGCTTTACAAAAATCTATACTTTAGTGGGGGTATTTTGAACTGGGGGTCAGCTAGACAGTCCCAAATGAGACATAGGGCCAGTACCGCAAAATGTGAAAATTACATGTTTAGAAATGGTAACGGGCATTTTATTCACTTTAATGTGGGGTATTTTCGTAATCTGGAGATGCAGCTGAACAGGTTGGGGTAGACTACTATAACACATAACGTGTGCAAACAATTTCTAAGCATTGGTAACAAAAAGCACAGCAAATTATTGCTACGGCTAACTTTTGGCAATGACTAGTGGACAAATGGCAGCATACTAAATGTAACAAAAACATCCATTTTCAATCAGCAATGCACACCTTTTCATCATACCTGGGAACTTCTGGGCTACGGCTACCCGGAGCCTTCCCTTGTGGGACGCGGCCAGGACAGTCCCGCCGCCTGTCGGTGGGCGGCCCCGCCGACATAAGTGGAAAATGGGAGGGGAGTGTCAAGACCTCGCTCCCGCGACCCGGAGGATTCAAACCTGGAGGTCAATCACGGAGGTCAATCCCGGAGAGATCCCAAGTATGCTTATTATGTGCCCTATAGCTGGTTAAAGTGTGGAAGTTCTATACAGCTGGAGTATTTCCAAAATCAGGACTGAATTGTTTCATTTTGGCGGTATTTTTTATCAATTTAACTAATTTAGTGAGAATTTACATGAGGAATATATTTGAAAACGTGTATTTTTTTGTCTATTTTTTAAATCACTCATACTAAATGTTCGAGTAAATATGGTATCAAAAGAAAGCTCTATTTTGCCTTGAAAAAACAATATATACTTTACATGGGTACACTATTCAACCATTATTCCCTTTTTTTGTGAACTGACATGACAGAAATGCAAAAATAGCTACGATAGCTACCCCCAGTAGTGAAGGGTTAATACTTTGCTTAAGTGAAACCGCACCTTTAGAGTAAGATTAAAAAAGATCAGAGCTGAATATCTGATTATTTTAGGACAGGGCTCGACAAATCCCAGGTTTTGTCAGCCTCTTACATCCAGAAAAAATTGTGGATGTAAGAGGCTGAGTCACCACACGGGGGCGCTGCTGCTGCTGTCTGCCCAGGAGTCTGGGCAGACAGCACAGCCACTCCGAGCCCGCCCCCGAGCCTGAGATCACTCCCACAGAGTGAGCCTGTAGGCTGAAAACGTGGTTGCTGCAAAACCAGCAATCGCGTTTTCAGCTGCCACAGGCAGCTTCAGGGAAGGAGGTTGTGTGTTGATTGGGTCCCCACACAAGTGTGGGGACCTGACACAACACCCCCCTGCTGCCTGATCGCTCCATGAGAGCGACAGCGGCATTTAGGGGTTAATTCCCGTTTTGTAAGGGGCTCTGCTGCTGGTGGTCTGCCTGGAAGCCCAGGCAGACCAGCAACAGCAAAAACGAGCCCCCACACGCCCTTTGATTCCTGTAGGCGTGGAGGCCTACAGCAGTCATCAGAGACTCCCCCCTGCAATGACTGGTCTATAGACCAGCAATTGAGTCCCAGCTGCCAGAGACAGCTTCAGGGACAGGGGAGAGGGTTCTTTGGTCTCCCCATGAGTGTGGAGAGCAGCCCCAACACCCCCTGCTGCCTGATCGCTCCCTGAGAGCGACAGTGCAACGTTAACCCCTTCAATGCCACAATTGTGTATGACACATTCGTGGCATTGCAGGGGTTAACATTTGTCCCCACAAGCTTGTGGAGACTAAATATCAGTCAATGCTGTGCTCCAATGGAACATCAGCATTGAAAGGGTTAAAAAATAATAATAAAAAAAACAGCACTGACCTGAAAGTCCAGGGTGCTTCCAGGTCAAATGCTGTGAGTTTAGTAAGTGGGCTGATGATGATCAGATCACTCCTGACCAACTGTTAATTTAAAAAAAAATCCTGGCTCCTAACTTTTTTACCTGGCGCTTAGATTCACAACAAATTTGTCAAGCCCTGTCTTAGGACTGTCCCAGAGACTGGCAAATCAATGCCATGCCCAGTGTCTCCGAGGTCAGTCCAGAAAGTTCTCAGATGTATGTATTGTACATTGAACCAGTGTGAAAAACAGGTTGGGCACGTCTGATATGGAAATACTACAATAAATTATACTAACTTTTTCTTTATTGTGACCTCTGCCTGGCGGTGTGTGCTAGATTCCGTTCCAAGATGTTTTAATTTTTTGTATTTTATTCGCCAGAAACAAGAAATAGCAATTACAGTTTGGGTTAGTGTAGAATATTTCTCCAGAAGATAAAACCTCTGTACTACCTTCCTGACATGAAGAACATAACCTCTGCTTTGAGTTTTGGATGTTATAACGTTCATGAAACGTAGAGGAGTGCAGCCTGGCACTGAGTAAGCTCACGCTCTTCTTCATAAGTATTTTGGTCTCATGAGCTGCTTTAAAATTCATATAAAAGGGCTGTTCAACTGGCACGATTGCGGAATCACACAACACGATGCTACATAATACTGCGGTAGTGAGAAAGAAGCCCCCCAAGAAGGTAAAGGAGAGAGAGGGTAAAGGAGGCAGGCAGATAGTGAGAGGCAGTGTAAGGAATAGAGGGAGGCATGGGGAGAGAGGGTAAAGTGGTAAGAGCAGGGAAGGAGGCAGACAAGGAGAGAGAAAGACTGTAAGAGTAATAGAGTGAGTATGTACGTATGTTAGACTATATGTGTAACTGTGTGTGTTAGTGGTATCACGTGTTAGTATGCGTGGGTATGTATAAGAGCGTGTGGGTTAGCATGAGTGTGTATGTGTGTTTGCATGAGTTATTTAGTGTGTTCTCACCACTCATGGCTAACTAACCCTATCTTTATCCACTCCATGTTCCCAAAAAGAAGGGCATTCATTGGTACCCGCCAAGACACGTGCCAAATGCCTATATTATCCATTTTTTTAAACAACCCTAGTACAGATAATATCATAGTACCTCATTCTGGCAAATGGAAATATATATATAGTTCATGAAAGAATATGTAGGAATAGCTTGTAGTTGGTCTAAATTCCCTGTTATAACCTGGCTGATTGCTGCAGTTAAATTAACCCGCACGTTACAGAATTTCACCCAGCGGATCATACGGAAATATCTGGCAGGACTCTCACCGCAGCTATAACCGTTCTGACAGCTAGATGCATTTTCTAATGTTAGGATATGTCTCCCTCTGCTGGTGATAAGTGTTACAGCATGACAAACATTCTGTGCTACCATAGGAGGAAACGCTGCATGCCAAGCAACATGAGTGCTCGGAGCATTTTGTGCTTTCTTGGAATTTTTTGTGATTGGTCTTAAAAAATCTACTCGTCAGTTATTATTAGAATGTATTTTATATAATGGCATCATATTCTGTGGCACTGTACAATGGGTAGACAGGACATAACAAGTAGTATATAACATAACAATTTGATTTACAGAAGCAACAAGTGAGGAGGGCCCTGCTCAAACGAGCTTACAATATAGGGTCTATTACACAATAGGAAAAAGCTAAAAGTGTCATTAAGGATTAACCAGCCGCACTAGTATGAGTATTGCAGGAGAGGGACTAGGAAAGGTGAGCTAAATGAATATGGAAGGAAGGGTGTTAAGACGTATGTTCGTAGGGGTCATTAAAGACGTGGGTTTTGAAGGACCGAAGGCAGGGAGAAAGGCGCATAGGCCAGGGGAGAGCATTCTAGAGGATAGGGGCAGCTCTTGAAAAATGTTGTGTGAATGAGAGCTAGAAATCAGAGGAGAGGACAGACCTAGGTCATTGGATGAGTGGAGAGACCGTTTAGGAGTCTATTTGGAGATGAGTGATGAGATGTAAGTAGGGGAACCGCTTTGAAAATGAATCATGAAGCGCACAGGCAGCCAGTGAAGAGACTGACAGAGGGGAGAGGTGTTAGTAAAGCGATGGGAGAGGAAGATGAGCCTGGCAGCAGCATTCATGCTGGATTGTAGAGAGGTGAGACGGGTAAGAGGGAGAGCAGCTTACACAGAGTTACAAAAGTCAAGGCGGGAGATAATGAGGGTATGGACAAGAGTCTTTGTGACATCTTGTGTTTATAGTCATTTATAACCATTAACATTGAGGGAAACAGATGAGGAATGCTAGCATTGGAGGGAGGGGAGATCAGTATATCGCTTTTACAGCTATCTATATGTGTGTGTAAACTTTTTATGATGACACCAATACTAATTCCCTAATGTATCACATGGTAACAACTCTTGTTTCTTTGTTTATTTAAATGAGAAATGAAAACTTCCAAAACCTGCCATTGGTGTATTGTGTTAAAAAGTCCTTGGAAACCATAAGCTAAAAATGAAGCCTTTAGCAGCCTGATGTTTAAAATAAATAAGTATATATTTTGAGAATCAGCATAATCCTATTTCTCAACAGTAACATAAAAATAAGAGCATATTATCAGCTAAATTGACATGTTTGTCCCTGTGATATATAAATAAATCTAATATAATAGAGCAAAAGAGGTTTGCACAAATGAACAGGCACTAGCCGATCTCATACAAAAATAAATTGTATTTATTACACACATATATGTGAGACTTAAGCCTAGTTGGCGTCTCTGCACGATGGTAAAAAGGTTACTAACTGTGACCTGGGTTTGACCCGCGAGTGAAGATTTTCAGCCGGCTGATTTTTCGCCATCCACCTGTTATTGAACAGATTAGGCTGGTTCTAAGAGGTACTTTTTAATTATATTCGATCCTCTTAACAGAATAAGTATAGAGTGAGCGCCTAAAGCGGACCTGTCGTGAAAACATTGCATGGTATAGGGGAGATTTTAATCTGTGCATTGCGTCAATGACCGGTATAGATATAGCCCCCAAAATATTTGACAAACTAAAGCAGGTGAATCTATACTGTATAATATTGGTGAGACGAATGCTTATGGTTTGCTCAGTTTTTTTTTTTTTAAATAGTGGCTTCTTGAGCTGATTTCTGGTCTTCTGCTCTGATGTAATGATAGCTGGGAGCCGATGTGACCAAACTCCCTGCAGGAGCAGAGTTTCGCTCAGAGACTCTGACGCGTACAACCAATGAGTGGTCTTGATTTGTGCTTTTCTTGCTGATTTATTGTCATACCGGGGAACTGCTACATTTCTGGCCAGTGTCTTCAGGTGAAGCCCTGCCTTTTCTACAATCCCAGGAGGGGAACAGCCCCGGAAAGCCGACCCCGGGATGTTCCCGGGTATGTGTAATTGTTCAAATCCCAAACAAGTGATTGGTTTCTTAGGTACCGTTTATTCAATCCATGTATAGAAGGAAAACAAAAAGGATCAAGTGAAATTCATAAAAAAAGGAGAAAGAGTTGGTGGCTTGCATTTCCTCATCTTGAGGCTTCTGTGAGAAAGAAATATGGATGTATTATACCTAATCGTTAGGACACAGAGGGTCCAAACAAAAGTAGTTGCCATAAAACAGTATTATAGATGCATAAAAACCCTCCTTTACGGTTATTTTGATATTATAGATTATTATATTGATGTTTGTAGACGCCGAGTCCGTTCTGCAGGTAAGGTCTACGATAATCACAATAATGTCAGCCAGTTTTGAAATCAAGGCTTAAGGCTACTCCACAGTAATCTTAATTGTAAGAAGCTTATTGCCCTGACCTCGTTCAGACCGTCTGTGTTGGAAGGTTTAAATGATTTTTTTTTTTAAATCTGCGTCGAGAGAAACAGAGGTGTAATGATCTTGTATCCTGCAGTATTTTCGGGAAGCAGATAATGCATGAAAAGGTACCCACAGGAACGCGTTCAGCTATTTTATGTTGGTTCCGTAAAATAATCAACTTTTCTGCTAAAATTTTGGTTTGCAATTTCTATAAAGCAGCCAATCAGAGGTAGCAAAATGCTCCCATTGAAATGAATGGGAAGACCCCTGCACGCAGCATTCAGCCGACCGTTCAGGGAGACGGATCTGGCCAAAGGCATCGGCAAATCCACCGGGTGCGGCGATTTTGCTGGCGGTGGGGAAAGGGCCAATTGCATTTGGGGGGATTCTGCAGAATTCCCCCCATGCATTGGCAAAACAGACCACACAAAAATTTTAAGGGACCATTCACCTATCATATGCATTAAAGGAACCTTTTTGTTTCATGCAGCATAAAGACACCATTGCTTGTGTCTACAGTGCTATGGAATCTGTTTGGTCCAGTACAAATAATAGTTATTATTGCTATACATTGTGTATTGTGTTTTCAATAGTTACAATCTACTGAATTACATGGACGGATTTAAAAAATCTATTATATTCAGGTATTGTTTGAAGTTTACATTATACTGATCTGTAATGCAGTGAAAAGGTTTCACACGGATCTTCAAATGTCACAGCCGCGTTTTCTCAGTGTTAGATGGATGTCAAAAGAATGTTCTCCGTGACCTGTACTAAAAATAAAAAGATGAATGAGAGAAGGGTTGAGGACCTGGGATTTTTTCTGTTTAAAGCATGTCGCTAATACATATACCCCGTACAGACAGAGTCACCCTTCTAGACGCAATGGAAGGATATAGGACACCTGGAATATACTTCTATAACAAATAATAAAGTCACAAAATATATATTTTATGTCAGTGGAAATAAGAATACTGGCTTTTGGAGATTACAACAGGAAGCCAAAAATATAAATAAAAAAAATATATTCCATCTATAAATCCAGGGCAGAACTGACAAACATCTTTGACAAAGTACAAGACCCTATGCGTTTGCATGCAGCGCATTTTTTGTAGGAAGACAGGAGTACTCATTTATGCATGCCTCCTAAATGTCCATCTTTAGGACACAAATACCTCTGTCCTGCTTTCCTCTCATGATGTCCCTATTTTCTAATAATCTTTGTTGGCTATGAGTGTATCACAGTGTTCTACAGTTCTATACACTATAATATGCAGAATTCAACTGTGCAAATAAATAAAATAAAAAGCATTAGTTTTTGAGAGGTATGCACAGGCACCCTCTGGCCCAGGGAGGCAGGTACAGCTGAACATCCCCCCAGTAACACAGTAACAAACACACATCCACACGCACTCTTACACTAAAACTTACTCCATCACACTTATCGGTCACACCACACACCCTGTCTCTCACCCTCCACCCTTACATTGCTTATGTAGAGCTGTTCCTAATATAACGTCAAGTGACTCCACTGCATTCCCAGATTCACAGGTCGGACCAGTCCTGGTTCCAGGATGTTGGACTAGCCTGCGAGACAATTGCCCCATGACCCCTGGGACAGTCTGTCCCTATCCCTTTAACACCAACTTTCCATGCTCAAATCCTAAACCCCAATTATAGGCAACAACCCCGATTAAAGGAGGCTTTGTTTTCATAGGTTTTGTCAATGAAAATAATTTTTTTACATAGGGAAATAATATGGTTGTTTAAAATAACGAGTCTATGTATGATTACATGGTGTTCTGGTTATTTCATAATGAAGCAGGGAAATCTTGTATATTTATGTTTATTTAAATTGCATATTTTCTAATACTAATTAACTAAAATGTTAACCTTCCAGTAAGTGTTTTACTAATGGGCTCCTTTCATTTGTGAATGTGCGAATTTCATTATGGGGAACTTTGGATAGGGTAACCTTACAAATAATGTATGATTCAAATATGCAATATGGTTAAATCTATGTATTGAAGCAATATTATAAATAAAATCACTATATTCCATGTTGTACCATTATAAACTCACCCCTACACATACTCCAGAAATGAGTTGATAGAACTACCCAGCCAGTGATATTCTCCTTATCTAGAAAACCATATTCCATTGTGAATGAAAAGCCTACTTCTGTGATAATTTCCTTCAAGTGTTGTAATGCAGCACTTAATATCAATTATTTATAAGGTCTTGACGTTGGAAGGCTGCAGACACATCATGATACCTCAAATAGTGCCTGTTAAAGGTTACATAAGGTAACACTTTCAGTCCTAGATCAACACCTCCTCGTAGCCTTCAAAACCTCTTATTTCTGTACAGCGGGCCTATATATATATATATAGATAGATAGATAGATCTATAGATATATATAGATATATATATAATCTACACACACATAGGGCATAAGTTCATAAACCCCCAAAATGTACTAGCAAAATCATTAAAATGCCCACTTGAGCATATAATAACGTTTTATTCACAATGAAAAGCAAAAAAGCTAAATTCAACACCACCCGGATTTTCATCAGGAGAAAGAAAGTTGTAGGGCATGTTCTTACCATAACAATTTCATAAATGAAGTGAAAGCGTTCCTTCAAAACCATGTATGCCCATCCTCTGCAGAGACGTGCGGGTTGTTTATCAGGGATGTTGCTTAATTGAGAGACCTCTGGAGATTCGAGTTACATATGCTTTAGAACCTCCAAGAAACTGGAAAACGATCAGCTATCAATCAGCTCCCAGTCTGTAAGAGACGTGTCCTTCAAATGGCTGCTTCTGCAGAGATAAACATGTGGAGCGGAGTATGGGGGGAGCATGGGGAAAGGAGAAGTAACTTTTAACTTTTAGGTTATATGAAGGCCATCAACCTACAGATAAATGCATCCCAGGTGTCCCTCTTTGAAACCCAATTCCTTCTCTCCTTTTTCCTACTCTTGTGTCTTTCTTTAATAGAATGTTCACAGGATGTGTCAGAGTGTATTGTTCTAAAAACCCTCGCTCATTTACGTAAATATCTAGGTCCCAAAAAGACACATTGAAAGTTTTGGTAAAGCCCCAACGCAAGCAATGCCGATAATGACTCTATTGGGCATTTTAAATGTTGGGGGTGTGCACCGCAGGGTCCATGGCAGGTAAGTTTGATGCTTTATGAGTACAAAGCAAAATTATTATTAAATAAGTATATTTATGATATCTGTTTCCAGGCCCCGTCCAGTAAAGCTGCCAGGATGCCATGCACATACACACGCTCTCCCAGACACCTTCTGTTCTTATGTAACATAGTGCAGAGGGTTGCTGGGGTGTGTGTGAAACTGATACATGTTTGTAGTTTGTGTTCATTCCATGTCCGTACTTGAAGGCATAGTGATAATAGGAATGGAATATTTTAAATAACTTTTTGACTAAACATTTGCTTGCCAACTAGCTGATAGGAAGGGGGAAAAGCCACCCCCTACAAAATGACGCCTTGCTATTATTCAATGACAGCTGCGCTTTGCTAAGGACTTATCACTAAAAATGCACTTGGTATTTATCAATTGACCTTGTTTAAACAAACCAAGTGAGAAAAATGAAATTTATTATGACTTTCATTTTTTAGACATAAATCTAAATCTCTTCTGCGCCAGTCAAACAACAGAAGTTTCAAACATTGATAAATGGACTGCCGGTTGGTTACCGTTTAAGTCATACAAATAAATAACAGTAAGCGTGCATATTGAAGAATAAATTACCTATATTGTGATTAAATACATTGTAACATGTGTTTATACAGCACAATTATATTGTAGATAATGAACATGAGAAAAGAGGAATCATTAACACTTAGCACTTAAATTGCACAAAATTACCATATAAAATCAATTCGACCAGCACTTACAAACAGATTAGTCTTGCAGCACAGAGCTAATAAGGCTTAATCTTTCACAGTAGGAGTCAGTGGTGGTGAGGAGCAGCGGTGACGTGTTGGCATCTCGTCCACCATAGTCTGTGCTGCCAAACTGAGCTGCACGTATCCTGGCGGGATTGGAGCAATTCCATATGTTTAGAGCAATTAACAAAAAAACATGTTCAAATGAATGAATTTTTGGTTTAATTTGAAACCATCACTATCTAGTTTTGCTGCAGGAAATGACCTATGGCGGCAATAGCGTGGGTTATAGCCCCTGGGTGCAGTATTCACCAATCACAATAGACCAGGGTTTGTTACTGAGATATTTTGATTTTTTTTAATTATTAATATTGTGTTGTGGAAAAAAAAAAAAAAAAACTTTTTACATCCCAAATTTCCTTTGATATAAAGACCCCAGTGTCCCCAAACAAACAAACAAACAAAAAAAAAAAAGGTAAGCTTTGCATAGACTTTAACTTGGAGCACCATGGAGGTGGATGAAGTTACTATTAAGCCTTTCGTGTTGGAGCCCCAGGGGTTAAATATCACCAGGCTTGGCTTCCAGCTATCAATGATGATTTGGTGGTGGGATGTTACTGGTTAAGGCTAAGAGATATAATGGAGTCTCCTACATTTAATAATGCTGCTTTTCCACAGGTGTGTGAATGCACCTTTAGTTAATTAAAATAAATGAAATATTGTTGCCAACGTAATTATTAATAATATTTATAGCATAGTCTGGCTACTATGCTGAGCTCAAAAGCTCAGCAACATGTGTTTGTACATGCGGTACGGACGGGCATTTCATATTACATGCAACCTGTCTCTTCATTGAGCTATTTTTGTAACAGATAAACAGATTTAGCCAGAGAGATTCCCATTTCGATAGTGAAGAATCTGCTTGGAGAGTGCAGGGAACGCGGCCGCTCTTTTAATCGGGCAGATGTCACTCAGCGGGGAATCCTGGTTATCCTGTATGGTCTTTTTCTTGTCTCCGGACGTTTGCCCTGAGCGTGACGTGCAGGTGACCTCCCCAGAGTGCTGAGGGGGCTTCATGGTTCCTGCAGGGTGTACGCTGTGCGCTTCCCTGCTCGCTGTCCGCCCGGATCATACTTTACACGCAGCATTAACCGCGTCCTTCCCATGGCCTATCTATGGGACCCACCTGTTGTCTCCACTCCTCGTTTATCACCGAGAACAAAGATGAGATTGAGGCTCCTCAAATCCTACAGGTATCTATCTTTTAACTGTCCGCAGTTCTTCTGCCAATATGTGTAGAATGTACAAAACATGCTATGTTTATAGTATTCTGTGTGCCCTGGAACAGTATTTCAACAAATTATTATAAAAGTATCTAATTAAACCGTACGGGCAGCGTAGGTTTCTGTGTATGTATCGCTGCAAACAGTCTCTGGTTAACCCTAATCCACTGGATACAGAAATAATCCAGAGAATAGATAGGCTTAACATGATACAAGTTAGCAACACGGATCGTCATTTCGACTTTAACGCTTGGGATGGCTTTTATTATTTAAACCCTTTGTATAAATATCATATAACTAACAAAAACATTCAAATATAGTTATTTTTAGTTCCTTCCTCTCTATTTTTATTATTTTCTTTTTCTTTTTTCACCCGTGTAAATCTTAGCTTGGCAACCAGCTTCAGTAATTTCCCAGATATTGTAGCTTTACATGTAGAAATTGTTTATACGGTTCGTTCAAGCTATCTTCACGAGCCCGGTAAGGATATCTTTAGTTTGTTACATGCAGTTTCATGTTCATCTTGCTGAGTGTTTGGAGGGCCGGTGCTGGTGCTTTAGGAATAAAGAATAAGAAGTGGAAAGTCATACAGCTTTTGGGGTCTTCCCAATAGAAGATCCTTCTCCTGATCCTTCACAAATCTGCAAGAGACCACTAGGTCAAAAACAACCCTTTTATATTACTTTTTAAAATGTTCTTCTGTGTATTTTGGATCCTGAAATGGAGGAATACAATGTCAGGTCTGCTGAGGTTTATTTGCTTAGGCAACTAAATGCAGGTAATGTTTTATTTAGAAGCTGAGATGATAGTAGCTGGTTCTGGCTCTCTTTGTAAAATCTTTTCCCCCAGACCTCGGCATCCATAATGAAAAGCAACCCCTTACGATTAAATCACATTTCTTCAACACACTTGTACTAATTGCCATGCAAAAAGCTGTAGCTTTTTATTAAATTAATGTAGTTATACTAAATGCTACGATGGTGACAGTTGTCATTTACAAATGAGTTTGTGTTAAAGGGAGTGCCTCATGTATTGGGCTACCTGATAGAATTAGTATTTTTGCTGCACTACAGCGTGTATCTTGTAGCCAGTGACTTAGCCGCAGGGCACGATAAGCCCGGTTTGTTTGGGATCTCATGTATTTAATTGGCTTAATATCCAGTGGAATGGAGGAGATCTCGTGAAAGCATTGGATAAAGAAGAGAATTGGTGGGATATGAGCAGGACCTTAAGCAGGACTCCTGCCTCAGGAGTGACCACATGCTTCTTGTCAGCCATCTACTTGCTATCTGGCACAGCTGGCAAATGCCCGTGGCCTGGTGGTCAATAGGACCAAATACTTACTAATACTGCCTCTCCAGGGGCAGGTTGGGTTATGCAGTGTGGAGCCACCGGTTTCTTCTGCACTGCTGCATTTTGCGAGAGCAATAAAAAGCAACAAGTGGCTGCGTACATCGAGCCCACGGTACATCATCTAGCAACCACAGAGCATCACTGCGTTAGGGGAAGCAGTAAGATATGATGTCTTATGCCAGTTCCCCTCGTCTTAGTGATTCAGGGTCAATGAGCTTGAGCGAGAGGGACACTGCTTATCACTTGATGCTCTGTGGGACCCTCCTTGCTGTGGGCACCACAAACCCCCCATGGACAGGTCTTTTCTATCACCAAGGTTTAGAGTTTCTGCATTTTGCACAGTAAGGAATATTTAGGGGGATGAGTCTGCCGTTTTTATCTGCCACTATATGGGGTTTGTGGCTCTGACCCCAATACGGCAATCTATTTACAGTATTATCAAATGCATCCTAAATCATGTGTTTGTCTCTTCTAGGCTTGGCATGGTTCTGAATATTTCAGTGGCAGACCTACCTCGAATTCCTTTTAGTTACAATGATTCATGCCATGTTTGAAGAAAAATGTATTTTATTGATTGAAAAGAAAGAAACAAATCCCTATTAAACCAATTTATTACAATAGAGTCTTTCTTATATGGTTTAATCAAAGAAGAATGATTTGTAATATTCATTTCAGAACTTGTAGAAGGAATAAATTAGGAGACACTCGGTCTATGGTCCTGTTTTTGTGCCACACATCCCCTCCAAGCCAAATAGCAGCTGCCAAGGAGGGATGATTCTGCAGAATCCCTCCATGCGTTTACAACGGGAACTAAACAAAAATTTTAAGGGACCACTCATCCGTCATTTGCCAGGGAATGGGGAACCACCGGGTTCTTTTAGGTCTGACCTTTAATACAATAGCATTCTCTTCCACAATGGCCAGCACCCCTCCCCCATACGAATAAGTGGGGCAAAGCTGCATGAAATAAGAACATCTTACTCAAGAATTTTCAATCATAGGTACTCCTTAATTCCATAATATGCCAATACGCACGTACATACATGTATTAATGCACTTTTTCTAAAAAATATTTTTTTTAGATTTATCCTTGCATTATTTTGTTGTTTTGTATTTTGATACTTTGGTGTTTAAAATAATTTGGCCGAAAAGCAGTTATTTTTCTTTTTACTTAGAGTATTTAAAATGAGAAAGTGTGCCAAAAAGCCTTAAAACAAGAATATTTTTCAAGGTTGAGAGCAACGTTCAAGTGCACAGAAATTCCAAGATAATTTAAAACAGCATAACAGAGATATCTATATGTGTATATCCAAAAAACAAAATTTATTTGGCATGCGTATAGATTGTGAACAAAAACATTCAAATCTGTAGAAGAAAACTATTGTTTTTTTCCTTCGTTATTGCACTTTAATTTATTTTGTAACAACATCCATAGTTGCCACAAACTTTGTGTATGAGTGCCATGGCAGCTCACGGGCAGGGTTCTCAACTCCAATTGTGCCTGTATGTATTAATGTATATTTGTTATGATTAAGTTGTACAGCGCTGTATAATTTGTTGGAGCTTAATAAATAAAAGGTAATAATAATAATAATTAAAGGAAAATTGTGATTACATTTTTGGTTACTTTATGCCCTTTTTGTGAGAAATGCTATTTAGTGCCAACTTTCCCAGAAGAGGGCAATCCATGGTTAGCCTGCCCTGGGACATGTCCCACTTTGCCATTGTTGCCTGATTACCACCAACTTATAAGCAGTTGTCCTCACTATGGGTTCATTTGCACAATGAGTATCCCTTGAAAGCTCTGCTATGAACTGCACGTAGCGGCACCGTTGATTTTTACATGTTGCTGACCACCACCTATAGAGCGCTTCCCTACATTATGTGGAATTCTGGGAATTCACGTCCTACATTCTACGGTTTAGCACTATAGGTGGTTGTCGGCTACAACGTTGCCTACTGTTTGAGAACTTTTTGAGTGATAGAACTTTACTGGTCTGTGTACATAACTGGGGGACAGGATGGAGTACATATATATATATAATTACTTACACAAATGCCCTTAAATGTAATTTCTTAAGCCTATTAGCAAATAACCTTAGTAATTTCAATGTTTCTGAAAAAATACGCCTGTGCAAACGAGCTGTCAATACTTCATCCCTGGGTGTGAAACTCCGTACTCATGTAGCATTGTATATTGTGATGTGCAAAGCTTTCTCTAGACAATATTTCTTTTAAAGGAATGAAAGCAGCATAGCTATTTTTAATGGTGAAGTCATTTAATTTTTTGGATGGGGCAGTACTTTCTAAATTATTATAATTTTTTTAAATCATGCGTTTGACGGTGTCATTCCGGGTTTAGAAAAAAAATGATTGACTAGTGGAAAATACCACGTATTCCCGAAAGGACGTTTCTTCTGTTTCTATTTGACTTACGGCAAGAACAACCCAATGTAGTTGTCTACTTTAACAACAGCTTGTAAATAGCTCTGTAATTTGTCAACCAGGGTAAAGGATTTGGCAGGAGTGCTGAAGGGGTTAACGCACAGAACGGGCCAATGTTTGTTCTTGTTTCCTTTTTTTTCTCTATTAGAGTAGGATGAGAAATGTTATAAAGCCTTGTAAATATAGTATGGAATGCTTGTTATGTCTATGAGGTGGGAATTGCAACAAGCCTGGGAAAAGCAAGTTGTTTAACTGATACCAATCAATGCTTCTGGGAAAAAAACACAACCATTTAAAATGAAATAATTCAATTAAACGATGGAGGAGGTCAGAAAAATCCACAAAAGCTAGAACTACAATGAGAATGGTTTGTGTGTGTGTGCGCGTGCGAGTGAGTGCCTGTGCCTGCATATACCGTATTTATCGGCGTATAACACGCACTGGTGTATAACACGCACCCCCATTTTAACAAGGAAATTTGAGTAAGAAAAAATAAATTCAAACTTGGAAGCTATGAACTTAATGTTGGAATAATGTTTATAACATTATAACATTTATTATAATGTAATAAAAGAAATAAAGAATAAAGAAAAAGCACAAAAAAACTTCATGAGAATCACTGCTATCTGGGAAACCACACACACACAGTAAGACACACTGAGACACACACACTGAGACACACACACACACTCAGACACACACTAAGCCACACACACACACACGAAGACACACACACGAAGACACACATGCAGCCAGACACACACACAAACACACTCAGACAGACACACACTCAGACACACACACATATTAAATTTATATATTACTCCCTACCGTTTGGGAGATCTGGTATTGGTCCTCTTTATCTTCCAGCATTTTACTTTTTGTGCTGATGCCGGGGCCGGAGTGATGTCATCACCCGGCTCCCGGCATCAGAGAGGGCGCGCGAGAGAGCTGTGCAGGGGCAGGGGAAGATTGTGCAGCTCTAGGATTTATCGGCGTATAACACGCAGGTAGGGTTTCAACTTCATATTTTAGTAAAAAAAAAGTGCGTGTTATACGCCGATAAATACGGTATATCATTTGATATAGAATTGTGTCGATTTCTCACCACATAAACGTTGCCACCCCTCGCATAACTCATTTTACGGATGATTCAGTGATGTACGTCAGATAACATTTTTAGTTGTGTGTAAAAAGCATTTTTCGCTGTCTGTTTTTGTGCATTGTTGCATAGTTTTTACATTGTGTTTCGTGGCTTGTAGTTGTGTAGAGAAGTTTGTGAAAAGTAATCATGTTGGAATCTGGGGCTTGTTTAATTTGTTTAACGTGCTAGGTAATCAACTGTGTGATCATCAGCCATGAAAACATTTGTAGATTTTTCAGGTGAAGGTAAATTATAAAAGTTGGATTGAGCCAGCCCTTCTCGAAATAAAGATGCCAAAGCCACTTTACCCCATATTCAAAACATGTTCCTGAAAACACCAGGAAAACAGCTGTGGATGCATAATCAGTGCATTAGGGTTACACACTCATTTCTAAGGCTCTGGAGCTCCACCAAACACAGTTGTAGCCATTTTGACAGAACCGAGTAAGTTTGGGACACAAGTGAAGTCCCGGGAGTGGCTGTTCTTGCTCTAAGAGCAAGAAAGTCACTAAGAACACTAGAACAATAATCAAGGATGTGCTGGCCTGTCTTGTTTCAGCCAAGGTCAACGTAATGGCTTTGTTTTAGCAGTCATATGGTTTTTGGGATGCTTTGCTGCGTCAGTTTCTGGACAACTGTCAGTCATCTGTCGGTCATGCTGATACGTTTTCATCCAACTGTATTTTAGTGACAGACAGACAAGGCTGCCAGCGTTCTGTCGGGAGGAGAAGTCTAGGCAGGTAGTCTACTAATAAGGATCAGGTCTGATCCTCTGAGCTTCCAGGATAAAACATGTGTGTATGTGTAAGCGTGTATATCAGACATGACAAGTCTTTCAACCAATAGTCTGTGGCATTTCCTTTTTTTAAACTTGGCACCTACACCTCCCTTTTTCAATCTAACAAAGTCGGCTTTGGTTGGTGAAACCTGCGGGGAAAAAGAGCTCATGCTGCTACTATTTTGTTTCACGTATAGATATGTAATTTTGGTCAGATTAAGAAAAAAAAACCTGTTTCCGGTGGTTTATCATAATGTAATCATGGAAAAGGTAAATGAAGGGGGGGGCGTCACATGCACGGCGCTAGTCTAAATTTAAATGAGGAATCACTAAGACTGGAGACAGCAATTTCTTCATTATCTTTAAAAATTGCTTTGAGAAGAAACAGCACTGCCTTTCATAGGGATATAAAAGCCTTGCCAATTTATAATCCATGGATTCCAAAGTAAATACTGAACTTTCAATTACTAAAACTGTTAAAGGGACATATACGGATATTACAGCAGTATGTTAGCTTTTTAGCTTTAAAAGGAAACTGTAAGATAAAAAGAATAAATCATACACATTTCATTATTAAATATATCCCATTAAGCATTAAACCTGCATTTTTTTTTTTTTTTTTTTTTTTTAAAGTGAACGCAATGTATACATAAATACCCTGTTCATAAAACCGCCTACAACCACTCAGAAGAAGCATTTTTTTTTCCTGTGCAAAGTTATGTCTTTTTCTTACATGGTGCACAGGTCCTTATTTACACCAACTCGGTGTATGTTTATTCTATTTCTGTAATTTAATAAGGCATTTAAGAGAAAATGTATTATCCGGTCCATCACTCAGTGTGGAGCAGGTTGGGGTTTCCTAGTTCTTCAGTGGTGGTCCATGTTCACTACGGTAAGGTGCATGCTGAGCAGTACACCTGAACCTCCAGTTGGACTGCAAGGGATGAAAATTAAGTTTAATGGAGTCTATTCACTAAAGGCAGAATTGTGTTTTTAACTTTCTAACTACTTTATTGCATTACATGGAAAAATTCTGAATAAGATGGTCCTTTATAATTATAATTTACTAACACTAGCAAGTTTCTCCAGTTTAAAGGCTGAGTCGGAACTTCATAATGGGTAATTCAATATGCATGGAGACATGGAAATCTAGCTGTTTTAACTATACATTATACAAGGCCAGACAAGCTTCCTAGAGCGATATGGGGTTTGGTTCTTCATAGTGTATAGTCAAGGAGCTGAAATACAACTCTCCTGCAATGTTTCCTACCTGTCCTCCCTTTTGTGAATAAACCCTAGTAATGTCCTTCAACCAAGCCAATGCAGGGTTATCTCTAGAAGAAACAGGGTGAGGACCTGACGGGACCCCAATGAAAATCAGAACTGTTTGCTCATTCAGTAACAGAAACGTCGGGAAATTGTATTTTAGGCATTGGTCGCTGTGAAGTGTTCCATGCTAATCACACAAGACAGAATTGTTATCTTTAATGTTTAGGTTCCATTGACGAAGAAACGACCAATATTAATAATAAATTGCGCTTGTCGCGGTCTAGCTTTATGAGCCAAGCCGTACACTTTATGACTGTAGTCACATCAGCTGCGTTTGCTGTAAGCCACACTTAACTGTTATCTGGATGAGCTCTCTAGTCGCGTAGAAAAATCCTTCAATGGCAGGAGACGTCCTTTCCCTCTCGGCTATCTCCCTTGAATTATTATGTTTATACTGGCTTAAAGTTGCTGCTCAGTTCTTAAAAAGATCAAGTGGGTTCTGTTCATATTATGCCCCCAGATTTATATACCATGAATATGTTATTGCTCTGTGTCTATTTTAAAAAGGACAGTTTGGGATGTGGGAAATATGAATGATGTTCTCCTTAGCTGGCACAATATATACAGCATCTGTATGAGCTGGCCTGGCCTGTTGAGATCGTAGAAACCCTTTGCTGCTCACTTTGTCCATGTTCTGCCCATATATTGTCAATGCTTCATTTACAAAATCCCCTTTTTAAAACGTTGGTTTTAGACTGAAGGGGGCAGTCTTCTGTAGGTTATCAGAAAGTAAATATATATCAGAGTATAGGGCATATTTACTAAAATCCCCCAAAAGATAGATGCTAAAAACTTAGATATTTATTCCAAACTAATATATTCAGTAAAAAAAAAATCTCAAAACTATATAATATCCATCTTCCAATGTACAACATATGCGGAAAGCCAAGGTAGGCTACCCGAAGCTCTCCCTCATCTGTGGAAGTGGCATCTTGAAGAGGTAGACTGTGCCCAGACAGTGGAGGGGGTATGGGTGGGGAGTGAGCGTTATCAGACTCCCCTGACCAAAGAAAGAAGAAACTGACCAGGAGACCCAGAGAATCAGGGCATTAGCTGGAGACTCCGGATCAAATTTGTTCCCAAGTATAGACACGACTGTGGATCCCAATAAAAAAGCTGAAATATATGTTTACTTTTTATTTGTGGTATTTAATTGTGTTTGGTTACAGTTTGTTACACAAAGTGCACCTGCAACTAAAGATAAATTTAATGCTGATGTGCTAGTGTTTTTAACACAGTGTGGCAAATTTTGCAATTTTTTCAGAATATTGGGAATATCAGGAAAACTGGGCAGACCAGATGGACAGAATGGTTCTTATCTGCCGTCAGATTCTATGTTTCTGTGTATAATTTATTTAGACTTTATTTCGTGAGGCCCATGTTTGGATCTTGATTTTTCCATTCTAAATATGGAATTCCTGTAATGTTATTTAATATGTATTTGTATGAAAAGGGAATCATTATGTAGGATCTCAATGGGTAATGGAAAGAAGGTTTCATATTACAGACCTTAATGTATTTTGGTAATCAAAAGAGAGAGACAACATACGCAAAGTACTATCTATGACAGCTGTTAATAGGCATATAATGAAGTACATTGCAAAAGTTACGTTACCAAGTTAATTAAAATATTTGAATCTTCTTGCCGAACACACAAATCAACTCAAGCATTCTGTGCCGTGGTACTTTGCATGACAACTAATGATGGGTTTCTAGTATTTCATATACCAGTCCTTCCCTCTACATGCAGATAAACATTTGGTAAGGTCATGTAATGTCATCGTAGTCCATGCATTGGTATGTTGAAGAAAATTAATCCATGCCTGTCTGCCAGAAACAGCGGGGGGGATGACCGACCAGGAGGGAAAACGTCATCAGGAAACTTTCTTTAGGAAGAGGGAAAAGGGATCATACTCTTCCTCACATTTGTGGGCTCCAGCTCGGTGTGAGAAGCAAGATATTGGGATAGGACATTGTTTTAGTTCTTCCGCTTTACTCAGCAATAGAGAAACTAAAAGGGAGAAGTAAGTAGCAGCAGCATTGTGGGGTCTTCCTAAGTGTGGGAACCAGGATGTGAGCCCTTCTTGCCTACAGACGGTCCTACTAAAAGATAGAGCAAGAAATAAAGTGGCCTTCAACAGACCATTAAGGCTTATATGTATTAATTCGTAATCAATTAATTTAAAGAAATGAGTGGATCCTCTGTAGCTCCTGACCCACAGATGAAAGGTGTAGTAATTCTGTTACCATAAAGATGAATCCACATGTATTAAGACAGGAGGGACTCTGGAGCACAGTGTTAGATTTCTGCTGCATCTGATTGTATCTAGTGAAAACCTTAGTGGATAGCTACTAAAACAAAACAATGTTGGAGAACAGGGTCAACTTGACAGGATATTTGGCTCTTATCTCCTTTTTAATATATGTTTCATATTACACAGAAAGTTGCCTCTTCCATCTAATGTGGGAACGGTACCAAACACCAGAGCACGTTAACATCATAGAACAATATTTTCTAAATGGGGTAAATAGAATGAGGGCTTTTATGCGTCCTCCCATTTGTGATGATCATATAAAGCGAAAGGGGCATGGCTTTTTGTGATACAGAGCTGTCTTCTGTGACAATGTTTATATGAAGGCGTCTAGAGTTTGGCTTTTGAACTGTATTTGATGTACACCAGATATTGCAGATATTGGTCCAAATTCTAACTCTAAACAGCTCTAAACGGTTTAAAATAAATTATTGGGTTATTTTTCCATTTTTTTTAAAATAAATGTTTAAATATACACTTACATATATATTGTACACCAAATGGCACATCAGACAAGAATACTCTTTATTGCCATGGCGTTTCAAATTTAACATCATTTAGATCTTGATGTTTTCACACAACTGTATGCTCACACAATTTGATTTATGAACAGATTTCTGCTTTATCTTGCCGTTTAAACATTATTGTGAGCTGTAGGGTTATAGGACACTGATACACTCTTACCCAGCAAACATTCTCAGCTGTTGGAAAGTAGGGAGGAAAGAGGGACACAGTGCTATGGATCACAGTAGGGTTATCAGCCCTTAGTAAAGGGTCACCGGTTGTTGACATTACTTTGGACCTGTGTCCCTAGACTGGAACTTTATCCACTTACAATGGTATATTTTGCTGATTGGCCCCTCTCCCAATGGGCTGGTTGAAAGGACGGGTCAATTAACACAATGGAGTTGGCACAGTTCTGCATAGTATCTTTTTCCCAGCGGCGGATGACCTTAATAGGCAGGGCATCAGGATGTGACATCATATTCCGGTGCCCAGCCGTAAGGATGGCGGTGCAGAGGGGATGGCTGGTGGCGCTGAAGATAAATACGCCGCTGTTCACTAAAGAGGGTGTTTGAAGGAAAGTTGAACATTTCACAGTGTATTATCATGGACGAACACGGAAGGGCTGAGATGGACCATTTATAATGTATAGGTCTTTGTATAGGAGATTTCTTTAAAACTACTCTGTTTGGCGGTGTATCATACATAAAAATAGTATATGAAGCGGGTTTGGTTATATAACTGTTTCCTTTGAAGTTCACATTTAAATGATCACAGATAGTATTATAACACAAGAATGCAGGCGTGACTACACTCCATGACCATATTTACTACTTATTATCATACACCTTGTGATTTCACATTTCCTGCCACGCCACTTTTAATATAAAATGTACATATCAAAATTATAAGAATGCAGACTTCGGGAAGACATGATAATAGACAACCAAATACTTCTTAATTTAGGAGATCAAATTTTATTAGATCTATAATATTGTAGATGTCAAAAGTTTAGATGTAAGATCAAAAGTTTGCATTTGGATCGCCCTGTGTTAACATACTTTCTAGGTATTGATGGTAATCACATTTGCTTAAGGTGACATACCTAATCCAACAATAATGGTGTAAACTATGATGTATGATTTATACAGATTGTCTTCCGCTTGATAAATATTGGCAAATGGAAAATGTTTACAAAATATAAGCGCATAATGTGAGGGTTTTTTTGTCTATAAAAACTCTGGAAATGCAATTATGTTCCAAAGTCTGTAACCGTTCTCATGCTTTTTGGCTGACCGCTCTTAAAGAAAATATTAATAGAACGTGCATCAGTAGCAGATAGTAATTCTTTTCATAAACAGATACGTTAGGGTATATGTATAAAGATGTATGTAATTTCCACTACGCGATCGCTTGGAGGAAGATATTTAGTATTAGCCTTCAGTTTGAGGGGTATGTGACCCTTTGGAAACCCCTAAGATCAGCGCATATGGGACAGGAAACCTTTGCTCATGATGGTGGTCCGTGTTACCCATCATGTCTTAGTCGTGTGTTTGACTGCCCTTTTTTTATTTAGCTCTCACAATCGTTTCATCTCCTCCAGAATGTATGTGTAGCGTTATAGGGGGTTGGTATGCGTGCAGGAGGGGAGATCTAATCCTGCCTTACCTCCATCTAACAAAATTCTTTGTCAAAAAGAAAAACAAAACGCGCTACTCCAACTGTTAATTTTCATACAATCATGGATAATTGAAGGATTTCTTTAACCACCGCTGGAGCATGACATAATTCCATTCTAATCTTTCTAATATCCCTTAAGAAAACAGTACCTTAATGATACACATTCCTGTGTATGAAACAAAGTCAAGATCCTCCTGTTGCATCAGATCCTGGTATAAGCATGAGTGATGAGCAGCTGCCTCAATCCCCATGTTATTTTCTAATCCCCCTGCTGTACTCTGGATTACTCTATGATATAGGTTTACACGGATGTTGTTCACTCTAGTACTAGGCATTAGACCCGTGTTGTCGTCGTTGTCATAGAATATTGACTGTATAAAGACACCAAAGGTGTTGGTCTTTGTTACTCTTTCTTCCACTGAGGTTTTTTTCTACTAGAAGCTCAGTGTTCTACCACCTTAAAAGTCCCCAAATTAATTATGTAACCAGGAGAAAATCCTCTCCTCCCTCCTGCCCCCTCTCTCTCCCTCCTCCCCTTCTCTCTCTCCCCTTCTCTCTCTCTCCCCCCTTATCCCCCTCCCCCTTCTCTCTCCCCCATCTCTGTCTATATCTCTTCATATCCTCTCCACCCTAACCTCTCACCCCAAGCTCAGCTCTCCCTATACATTGCAACTTTTGTCACACTCCATGCTTCTCCCTTAACATTCCAATCTTCATCCCACCCCATGGCCACGTCTCCCAACACTACAATACACACTTCATTCTTCATCCTTCCCTCAGTTTAACCTCCCAAATCCAGATGGTGTGAGTGGCACATAGCTGCTCCTCTGTGAAGCACATTTCATGGAAACTAATACTTTGAAAGTCCAAATGTCAAAAAAAAAGTTGTGCCAAAAATCATGAAGGGCTTTTTGTGACAAGCTTCTTTTACTAGAAGGACTGAGCTGGCTCTGCATAATGTGACCCCTATCCTGGGAGTGTGACTGTAATTAGGCTGGATAATTAGGGCTAGCCACAAATTGGGGCTCCGGTTAGACTATGGAGAGCGGTAAGTAGGTGCAAGTGGGCAGAACTGTTCAGGGATAGGGCATTAATACGATTCTCCTGCCCTGCGACTGACCATGCTAACCTGAAGACTCTGGGTTACACCAGGCAAGTTCCCAGGTGTAGCAATGTGACTGTCAAGAAATCTCACTGATTTAAGCAGACATTGCACAGGGTCAACCAGGTTCTACTAGCAGTAGACACTTGCTAGAGTCGTTTCCTCATAAGCAGGGCCAGCCCTATAATGGGGCAGACTGGGGCAATTGCCCCAGGCGGCAGTTTAGAAGGGGCGGCACTTTGCCGCCCCAAGCGCTTTTTTTTTTTTTTGAAGCGGAGGAGAGAGAGAGGGGCACCGAGTGGTTTTCGCTTACCCGCTCGGCGCCCCTCTCTCTCTCTCCTCTGCGGCGAGTCTCCCTGTTCGGTCCCGGTGCCGGCTTGTAATGCAGAGCGCCGGAAGTGACGTCAATTTCCGGCGCTCAGCATTACAAGCCGGCACCGTGGCAGAGCAGGGAGACTCGCCGCAGGACTGTTTAAAGGTAAGTACCGGGGGGGGTAGATAATGGGTCGGCGAAGTTTAAAATGCCGCCCCCCCCCTCGGCGGGGGGGGGTGGCGTTTTAAACTTCGCCCCAGGCGGCGTTAAGTCTTCGGCCGGCCCTGCTCATCCAACTCACCTGAAAACCCTACCTGCAAACTCCCAGTTTAGTGAATAAATCTCACTTCAAAGCTCTTCCCAGGCTATAACATTTCTGACACTAAATACACACCAATTATTTCCCTGGTTTTACTGTTCAACACATAAGCTGACGATTTCAATCTGCTGCCTCACATTTGCTTTTATTTCCATTAATGTGTTTTATTGTGATAAAAAAATCCATTTATTATCCTGCTGATTTACACTGTGAATAGATTATCACCATCTTATCTGCAGAATACATCCTACTCTAGCTATCCAGTACAAGAAAGCCTTGTGGTGGTTTTGAGTGTTCCAGTTTCCTAACTACTTATCTGACAGAATTCATTTATTGCACAGCTGTATGCATGCGGGGCACCATAGTAAACCCTGGCATGGGAAATATTTGCATTTTTAAGTTGCATTTTCCTGGACATATTAGGAATGAAACTATTATAGCAGTGCTGAAAATAGCTCCTCATCCATTTATATTGAGCTGTTTCTTTTAGACCCCAAAAGTCCTTAAAGCACTATAATTTTTTTATTTGGGTTATATATAAAATACGTACTAATTCACCGCAGGTCTTTCATACCATTCCGTCATCTACAGATTTAAACACCACAGCGTAACAAAGTCTTTCATCCTGGAGTCAGTTGACTTCTGGTTGGCGCTGAGGAGTTCCTCGGCTATGGACAGGGCAACGTTTGACATGATTAGAAATGGCTTCTGAGCTGGGGTTTTAGACATTCAAAGTCTCAGTGTATTTCTCGAAATGAACCGTACCTTGTGTGTTTTGTTTGACAATCAATGTAGAAAAGTTCCCCTAATGGATGCTGAGATCGAGGGGTGGGCTAGCCTGGGGCCAGAGGAGCAAATGTCGTTTGGCTGGGCCGAATATGTTATATAGGGCTGGTCCAAATTGGGCCTGGGAAGCATTCTGAGAGGAGGGACTGCAGGCAGGAGCTAGTGGAGTCATGTAATGTGTGACAAGCAGGACTGAAAACAATCTCAATGCAAATGTGTTAGTTACAAGGCCGGAGCTGGTCGAAAGGTGCCAGCCATCTCCTGCTGACATCAGAGGCACAGCCAGTATTATCTAATCAGTTTCCTATGCCAAGTTCATCTCCATTCTCCTCATCCTTACAAAGTACCAACCAATAACAATCAGCAACTCAACAATAGGGGAGCGATAACTTAACAGGGATGAATGATCAAGCAGATCATGATAAGAGAATGTGAAGATGGTTGATCCCATGGTAAATACACGAGGTTGGCTTTTGATACTTAGATACACCAATCAGCCATAACATTAGGATCACTGACAGGGGAAGTGAATAATGTAATAATGTAACACTGATAATCTTATCATGGCACCTGTCAGTGTGTAGGATATATCTGGCAGCAAGTGAACGTTTCATCTTCAATGTTGATGTGTTAGAAACAGGAAAAAGCATAAGGATCTGAGCAACTTTATCAAGAGCCAAATTGTGATGAGTATTTAAATATTCACCATAGATTGTAAAGGAGTATGGAGTCTTGTGATTTTTAGGGTGAGTTCGTAGTCTACAGCTGATGCAGGCTTCATCATGATATTATAAAAACATCTCTTATCAATTAGTGCTGTATTCTGTATTCATGTGGTAAAAATCTCCAACCCAATATATGTTTCCCATTACACGGTGTATAAAATGGCTATTTAATGTTCTACACTTATTGTTACAGAAAGGGTGCTATGTACCCAGGCATCTATTAAAAACAATCCTTTATTGTAATTTAATTATAAAACGCCAACAAATTCCACGGTTTTGGCATCAAGCCTATTAGTCAATATGTTTTGAGTTTTCAGTTTTGCTTGCAACCCTACTGGCACTCATACAATTACCATTCAAGGATATCAAGGGCACACAAGGCGATCTATATGCCCTAAACTGTCAATATACCATAAAATACAAACTTAGACAGAGTCTTTGGCCATCTGATGCGATGCGGATCCTCGGAAAAGGACTCTCGTCACAATGTTACATCATACCTTGTATTTCCATGTGACTACATATTGCAACAGTCATTTTTCAGAAATGAGGCAGTAATTTGCGTGTTGCATACACATGTTCTATGAAGAGGGGTGCATGAAGTTTGCGTATGTAAGGAACATTTCATCTTGTTGACTTCACCATAAATCATCCTACAGAACGATCTGAGTTGACATATGCACAGTTAATATGAAGAGATTTCAAGAGTCGTCTGTTTGACTTAACTCTGCATTATACCTAATCAAGTATTAGCCCATTTTAATGCATACTGAAGGACGGGATCAGGAGAAGGACTGTCATAGGTGCAATTGTACTCTAGGGTATTGTGATTTAAAGCCTGCCATTGCCTAAAGCCTTTATGTGTTCCACATATAATGTCACAGGGGTGTCTAGCATAATGCAAGCATTAAATGACATTTACACCATGACTGGATCATTTCCATTTTTTATATTTTTATTGGATAGCCCTGGAGTTAATTGCTTTGGTTAAACTTATAGTCTACAGTAAGTGTAGTGTCTACCCAATGTGTTTTGGGCTCTCTCTTTACCTATGGCTGCTCTTGCTACTCACTCAGTTGAATGTTGTTAGTGCTCCCCTAGGCCAGTTTCTTGTGCATGTAACAAAACATGCTTTTATTATAATTCTTCATACTAGTTTTTTGATCATTAATCATTTTAGGTATTTCATTATTTATTAAATTCATTATTTTTATTTTGCATCTTAAAAACAAAATAAATGGAGCAATTTACATACCACCACTGACATGATTAATTTTAAGTTACTAATTTAAATGAATAGTCATTTTGCCCCTGTGCCCTGAATATGATATAAACCACATATATGTTTTGGTAGCTGAATCACTACTAATTCTGGCCAAGAGAGGGCTCCTGTTAACAGTTTAAATGCCTGACACCTCGGATGCCTCACCATATAACCAGTGCATCCCTGGGGTGCGGGGGGTTAAACTCAACCAAATCTCTTTGCTTTTACATGTTTGTCTCAGGGCTGGGTTTTTCCTAGTAGGTAATGCTTCATCTTAGGTTTGCTTTCCAGCTAGAAATAGTTCAGAGGACCATACAACTGAATTGTAACAAAGATATTGAAAATGTGTCCTAACCTAATAGGTCAGACTTAAGTTATTTCAGTCCTTTAAATGGGTATTACTGCTCTGGAGAGCTTCAGGTGGTGGTGTTGATATCAGTACCCATTTTCTCCACTAGGGGTGATATTGAGCTCAGTGATCACAAGCTCTCAAGCTTGTAACAGGTGTATACAGAACATAATTCTATGCCATAAAGACCATGCAGCACATGCATTATTTAATAAAAATATACATTTTGGGATTAGAGTGCCCCAAGTGAATGTGCAGTGTGTGGCCACTCTTGTAATGTTGCCATTAATTGCCTTCTAAATAAAGTACATCCTCTTTTTCTCAGAAGACCAGGGGGAGGAGGGATCATTATCATTTTTATTGTGAGCAAGTTAAACCTGGGCTTAGGGTCAACATAGGAGCGTGGGACCATATCAGGTCAATAGAAATAAGGGACATGTGCCGCTTTGTACAATCACTTTAAGGATCTCAGAAAATGCATTGGCTTACGCATAAACCTGTGACACAATAAAGCCACATTTATTGTTTTCGTATCCCCTATATGTTCCTTTAATGTATAGAGACTCCTCTAAGTGTGGTTATGGTGGTATAGATGCTCCTTTCTATAATTTAGGAGCTTTCACCCACTCTGTCCGCCTGTGATTGTTAGAGGCTGTTTATTTGGATGTATTGCGTGTTGGCGTAAACATTATTTGTTCTTGTGGTTGAATCAGTTTCAGGACGTGGTTTTGTGAGATCACCTGGTGCTCCCTAAGCCTTTGTTTTTGGATTCTAATTCTTGTAATCTGCTTTCAATCGCTCTACTCTGTAAGTGGCATTTAAACAAACAAAAAAGGCAGCTAGTTACTCTGAGCCTGAATATGATGATGAAGATATGGGCGGATGACCTGCATTTATTTACAGGTAGATCCCATGTGACCCTGAGGTGGATTAATTAGCACAAAAAAACAATTGTTCCTGGTTGTAATCAGTGACTTCACCCAGAGTTTAATGAACAATGACATTTTCTTGGCAACCCCGTGCTTTTCCTCGCTTGTTTATGAAGTTCTTCCCTGGTTCATTATTCATTGTAACATTTTGTAAGATGCTGTGGCAGAGTGAGGAAGCCGGAGAGGGATACGGGGATCAAGGGGTTCTTTAAGCAGCTCAGGTTTCCAGTGGAGAATACATTGAAGAGGCAGATCCTCCCCTGGAAATTCAAGACAGCAGATAGGACTGTGACTTCCTAACTCACACAGAGCTGGAGACAGCCCAGTGTGGAGGAAGCAAACTGTTCTCTGTAAGTTGGAGCCCTGACCTCACATGGGTTTCTGCCTCAGCTCTCTCGCCATGGATTTTAGGATAAAGAGCCTATAGTGGATCTCTGGAATATTTTGTATATACACCTATACGCAAACATGAGCATTGTGCTGAAGCCGAGATCCAGATCCACGAGTTCGCTGAGGACCACTGATGGACTCTGGTAACTATTCATATATGATTTGTTTTATACTTTATATCTCTGCGAAGAATCAAATGCTCGACTTTTGTTATTTGTTTAAAATATTGTTCTATTTAAGTGACCGTATGTTGTGTATTCAAACACGATAAGTTTACTATAACATAATATAATCCCATTTGTAGGGGAGAGGGTTGTGGATCTTTAAAAGTCCCATGTTTTAGCCTCTAAAGATATTATTTCCAAAGTGCTGTGACAATGCAGAACTTGTATATATGATATATTGCAACCATGTGTCAGCATCTCACTTTGTTGCACCAAATGTCACTGTAAGATCTCCATTGTTTACCTTGGATACTGCTTAACCCATTAGGAACCAAAGACCTATAAAAAGGATCAACTGCACTTTTTTTCTGCTTTGGCACACACAGAGTTATACCTGCTATCCTGCGCACAGATACTGAAAAGTGACCTTATTTACAGTAATCGGATAGCCATAATTCACAATGTTTCATGTTCCAGATACATTTGCAATACTTTTAGTACTTAACCAAACTACATTTGATTGATTTCTACATAGGTTGTTTTTTTATGTACTTTCTTTGTCACCTTATAGAAAATAAATTAAACTATATATACATAGATATATATATTTTAAAGGGAAAATAATGTAAAGCATAATAATCCCCTGATTTTTCTATCTTTATGATCCTGTTTGTCATTTCTATTAATTGAGCAAAATAAAATAGTCTAAAACTAAAGCATAAAATAAACATTAAGGACCAGGACAGCTGTCTTTTTTGCAGTCCTCTTATTGGATGTTTTATTTTTAATGTAAGTTTAATGGAAATGTTAATATTTCATTAATGTAAAGTTAATCCAAGGTGCATTTTAGGAATCTAGATATATCTCTGAGTTGTCAGTCTATTTTAGTTCCAGTTAAATAGTGTTCCAGTTAAAGCGTTAAACAAAAATAATTCATTGAAATTAAAATGTCATTTCATAGGAATATTTGCATCATTAATTTATGAACGACCAGGAGAATGTGACATGTTGTTATTAATGAATAATTCATTGTGCTTAGCTCTCTGAATATGCAACATGCAGTCTTTAGAATCTTAACTAAAATTAAAAATTCGAAAAAAAATAATTTCATTGAAAATGCGTGGCATGGTATCAATTAGTGACATTGTATTTGCAATGCGGGGGGCACAGCATGGTCGGGAGCCCAAGGCAGTAGCCTATTGTCATGTGGATAGTCCCTTTGGGCGCTTAGAGCAGTCTATTCTTTAACAGTTTGGCATCATCGTCTCAGCTAGAGGTTAACTTGGTTTTTGGCAGGCGGAAGGAGACGAGCGAAGGCCTCACACGGCTTATAAGGGACTTAAACCTCAGATTTTCTTAGAGTTTTGCTGCTTTACCCCTTTTGTTTAAAAATATTGTCATAGCAAGAAAATATCCGAGTGTTGCTGCCGCCACATTGACTTCTACCGGTTCGTTTCACCTTGAATACAGACGCGTCCTAGACAGGGAGGCAGACACGTAACCCTTTGTGCACCGGAAAGGTGACACGCTTCCTTTGAGACACGGATAGTTGGATGTACAAAGCAATACCCCCGACTTTAACTATAGCTCTTTAAGGCTTCTCTACTTGTTTTGTTTAATTGCAACCACACAAGGCTACTGAAAATCACATTTCCCTACTAAAATCTTTCATATAGAACTCGTTATGCCCTTGCTATGCCTTATTTGTGTGGATAAATGTATGCTTGCGAATCTACATTTTTTCCTTCTTTTTCAGTCAAAGCTGCATTTCACATTGTCTTTTAAACTTGCTGGAGCCTTGGTATTGATTGGGAAGCTTTTAATAGCATGTCCTAGGATTTCAGTACTAAATATTACACAGACTTTCAGCCCTATTTTTGTCTGTAGCAGCTTCACGCCGTAAGCATGTCAGCTATACCGTCACTATAGGGTGGGCTAGTAGCATAAAATGTATCATCCCACCCGCCGCCTTTGTGCGTATAACCAGATCTGTTGGCCGGGTCATGAAGAACTGGACTGATTGTATCATTTTAGTCAAATTGTTGCAGGGCAGCTGTCATAGAAATAAAATGAAACAAATGATAACCTAAGCCTGTGTAAATTTTTGCCTGGGCTTAGATAATTAGACTTTAATTAATTGCTTCTCCCCTGCATGCTTTTACTGAGGCTGTCTGCGTAGTATGCAACTTGATCTCCGATTTGCGTCAGTAATAGTGAAAATGGATATAGCTGTATTGGTCAAAAAGAAGCTGGAATCTTTAGTTCTTAGTTTTGATATTGTCAAGGTGCCTGTGCATCTATACAATCAGGCTTTTTAAGATTGTACTTGAAGTCTGAAATCAAAGGCGAATACCTTTTATTGGAACAACGTGGAAAAAGACGTAGTCTCATAACTTATCAGGACCTCAGAGGTCTCTTCTTCAGATGTTAAGCCTACGTGAACCTAGATCAGGGCTGGACTGAGAAAAGCTATATATACGTAGCTGCACACTATGCTCTTACGCTAGAGCGGTAGTAAAAGTAAGTAGCCTGCGCCATCTGCTTTACGTCGTCACTTTTGGTCGGCCGTTCACAAAAGATATCTCCTTTTACTAAAGACTCCCTTTGAGTCACTGGAAGCTTAACTTATGACAGCATTAAGGGGCAATGAGTAAGATATACTAGCACTAGATTACACCAAGGTTTAGGACCAAGGTTCAGGAACTATATATATTATGCAGCCATATATGATATCCTTTCCAGATTTACGTTAAGAGCTCTGCCATCGAGTATGAGAAGGTTTTCCGTGAATATACATGTAGCTGGCAAAACATATCAGATGATTTTATGTTTGAATGGTCTACTTGCTGTACACAATCAATACCATTACTATAGGTGTTACATAGACAGTACTTGGAGTGATGGTTCGTATATTGACTTGCAGTAACTTTTAACAGCCTTTCTGTAAAAGTGGAAATTGATATAATTTTAGTTCGGTGTTCCTTGTATGGTCACAGTCTATTTGTATCTAACACGCTAACAGGTCATATTAGCTCTGTGATACAGGGTGTATCTCTATGTTGAGCTTTGCCATTGGTTTCCAAAACCATGCAGCAGGTAAGCAATGTGACATAGGAACAGAGCTGGATACAATCATCATTTACACAAAGGCTTTTTGTACCGTCTAACACACATCAAAACGTCATCGTACCTCAAACTGGTGACCTGCCCAAGAAACTGTCAGTGACTAATTGCTTGTCATTTGAGAAGAGGGACCCAATCTAGAGTTCATGGTCTATCTCAAGAGATCTGTGAATGGAAGACCCCTGATAATTGTAGCACATTTCAAAAACAACCAGCAAGTCTAATTAACCCTTTCCCTCTGCTTGTTTTTAGTGACTCACATTTCTTTAGCAGATGGTTTAAGAAACAGCGGGCGATATCATTGGTGTTTTATGAAGCCATCGTGAAATTATTGTAATCTAAAACACATTGTTTTATTTCTGAACAAAACACTTTGTGTCCAGGCTTTTGGAGAAGCAATGTTAGAATGTTGCAACCAAAGCAATTTTTTCCCAGGTTCAAGGCAGGGTAGATTAATTAGGAGGAGTTTGCAGAAAGATTCGTTATTTCAGCTCCTTGACTCCACTATACAGTATAAATGGCCTGTAAAGCGACTGAGCTGGCCGTGAGATAAATACAATTATATCAGGATTACTATAAAAGGGTAATTATTGTGAATGGTATATGTTTGTGTAAGATATTTTTTTTTTATCGATGGACCACAAGTTAAGTACGTCAACGTACACATTTGTGTTAATATAAAATATAGCGAAAGGGTATATATATAATAGTTGTGTATATTTGCACAAACTTCTCCCATTGGATACCTTAACGGTCAAAAATGTGTGTTTTTTTTGTACTTGATTTTCAAACAATTACAACTACCTAGGAATGTACAAATATGAGCTGCAATGTTTGCCAAGCAGACGTAATCTGTCAGAGGACAGATAAACATGACTGCATCTGAATGCCTTAGACCATATGAGGACATTGAATTGCTGTGAAATAGGACAGGCACCCACTCGCCGTGGGTTTAGCCATTCCAAGTTTGCACAAATATAATTATGCGGGCTTATAAACTTTAAAGGGATGGCGGTCATTTTAAATTAAGACTAACTGGGTAAATTATTAAATTGTTGTGTAGATTTTGTGTCGTACTTCAATTAGAAATGTTTTGTTGCTTGTCGTGGGGAATCAGCACAGTAGAAAAGAGTTTAAAAAGTTACATACATTAGAATGCATACTGTACATACACTAAACAGTTATTGGGGTTGGAACTTCATAATCCATGGAGAAGTATGTGAGTTGACCTGCAAAGGCTTGATTGGGAGAATACACCCCGTACATTGAATAGACCTCATAGAGGGTCATAGACTTTGGCAAACATCCTGAAAGAATGCCCTGAAGTAGAAGAATCTGTTTATGTAACAGAATGAAAGATCTGAATAGAGTTTCTAAACTAAATAAAACAGATACAAGTACAAAAAAAAATAGAATTCTTTAATGTTTACCAAACCATGTAATTTATCGTTACAAAACATTTGTAAACACAAAGCAACGTTTCACACTTTGCTAATGAGTGCGAACTCACATGTACATGAGATTGAAGACTAGTAAATAATTGTAAATTTACACTGAATGTTTGACATCATGGTTATTTTAAAAAGGATATGTTTTCCTAATTGGTCTTAAAGATGAAATAATATTTAAACACGATTCAAGTATATAAAATATTAATGACATACAATCTGAGGAAACCATATTTGGTCCTTGGTCTTGTTTAATATTCAGAAGTGTGGCCCTCTACCACATTGAATCTGGCCCATTGTCAGTTGGATGCAAGCTTTTGAACCACAAGCGACGTTAGACTCTTTCTCCGGTTTTGGATACATCGCTGTAAATGTTTACATGGCCGCTGCGTATCATTCTTATTACGATGACATTGTAGATGGCAATCAATGAATGTATTCGTATAAAGCAGTGGGTGCCATAAAGCGTGTTATGGGACTTGTTGAAATAGTTAATAAATAATAAATTAAAGAAATAATTTTACATTACGGAATTAGCAAAATGTGATTTGCAGTTGACAGCCAGTTAAGGTAACATTCATGGGATTTTACGAAATCCGTCGATCCCGCTGCTTGGTTAGCTGAGCATTTCAGTAGTTGGATAGACAGCAGGTGACTTGCTTGGTGGCTTATGTTCCTGGCATTATTTTATTCCTTCATTTCTCTTCCCAGCAAGCACATCATTCCCTGGAGGACTCTGCACCATGGGGTATTTTTGGTGCTATTTGAAAAGAACATTTGGCCCATTTAGTCTGCTTGTTTTCCCACTGTAAAGACTGAAATCTTAATCGGCCCTTGGTCTTGTCTTAGACCGAGGATAGTCATCTGCACGTTTGCTGGGAGGCTGTTCCACTTTATATCGATGCGAAAAAAGTATTGGCCCCTTTCCTAATTTCTTCCATTTTTGCGTATTTGTCACATTTGAGTATTTCAGATCATCCAACTAATTTTAATATAAGACAATGTGAGTTAACAAAAAATGCAGCTTTTAAATGACGGGGGACCCACCTGATCGTGTTGAATACACATTTAGCCAGGGGTGTAACTAGAAGCCTCAGGGCCACGGTGCGAGTGCCCCGGGGCTCCCTACCCCCTTTGTAGGTTTCTTACCGTGCAGTCCTGTGGTGGGGGCGCGCGGCCTCTGTCTCGCTGCTCTGCCGCGGTGCGCACAGCTTCACTGCTGAAGCGCCGGCACCCGAAACAGATGCCTCACGCTCCCACCACTGCAGTCGGGGCAGCGCTGAGGCAGGCAGCGGCGAGCAGAGCAGACAGAAGGGTGCCGAGCGGTTGCTGAATACGATCGCTCGGCCCCCCTGACTGGCAGAACTCCAGGGCCCGGGCGCAGTCGCCACCCCGGTAGTTCCGCCACTGCGTTTAGCATCTCACTAATGCTGTATGTAGGTGACAAATAGGATTCTACCTCATGAGACAGATTCCTTGCAGGGATTGCACAATATGTGAGTGATTTATGATATATGAAATGTTCACGCCTCAATAGTAACACACACCTCGTGTGAGCGCGTAACAAGCTGCCACACACTAATACCATGTTTTAGGAATGTAAATCCAATTCTCGTGCATGCGCCACCCAAGTTAGACTCACGTGGGACTTTGGGTGGCGCAGCTCTTTGCTGTTAAATTTTTTATATAAACAGTTTGTAAAGTTATTGATTGTTTCTGCCTGACAACTGTTAATTCAATTCAGTTTTCCTAATCACTTATAAATTGATATGATTTAAAGCTTGCTGAGCACTGCTTCTTTTCAAAGGGTTTTGGTACATTTTAACCCGGTTTTTTTTGTCTGTTTTTGCTATCTGTTTGTTCATCAATGAATCTTCCTTTTATTATTTGCTGCACCCTTACAAATTATCCACCCTTCTTTTCAGGGGCGAAAAGCATACTGTATTTATGTATTTGGAGACTGATTTAATACTATCCTCCCGGCTACATTCATCCCATTGACCTAAAACTACTACCCAAAATACTAAAGGAATAAAATAAAAACCAGAAACTATGCTGATCCTAATAAAATACTGCGATCAGAACTTATTCATTTGCATCTTTATTCCTCTAAACCACCACTTAATAGGAAAGATTATTCCTTTTTTTGTTTTTTATTTTGTCTGATACGGTATCTTGTGATTCTGCCAACATCATCTTGCATCATGTGAATGAACATATGATATTGCTCATAGTAATAAAGCACACTGAAAAACTATGCTCTATGGACCATGCTTAAAAAGTTCAGTGCAATCGACACCAGTGAGACAGGAATAAGGGAATATAGTGTGTTTGGGATATTGTGTAAAACAGTTGGAGAAGGCACTCGGTGTATAATATCAAGGAAGACATTTTTTACATTTCTGTCATTCTTTTACATAAAAGGTCATTTTAGTTCATGCACACAAAATATTACTCTGAAAATCTTTAGCCTAAAGATAAGGCGCTGGCTAAACATTAAAATAAAGGAAATGTCAATAATTCGGTGTTAATCCTGAATCTTTTTATTGCTGGCAGGGTGATGATATATATTTTTTGATTGTACTCTGCATTCCCATTCTGAGTATTCCCTCCACAGCTTGTGAAGCATGAATGTTTTAATACTGCAAGGCCAAAGATTTGTATAAGTGTATATAAAATGTAAAAATATTTCACATGTATGAGTATGGTGTGCAATCCCTTTAGACGGGTTTACATGCGGTCTCGGTTTGAGTTTGTCTATGTAGCTCATTTTACTTTGCTGCAGAATCTGTTAGTGCTTAAGAAGTAAACCATAGTAGAATAAATCCACTGCCAGCGAGATTTTATATGGGAGGAATACAGTTTTCACACTTTGCTCCTCGTACATCGTGTACACATCGGTTTTCACTAAACAGAGAGTTGGCTGGAGAATTGTGTAGAACTCACTTTTTGTTGTAAAAGGGCCATCAACAATAAGCTCAAGGAAGACCTTGAATAATGCATAGATAAATTAGTGAAACTTTAGAGTCTCTTCGCCTATTGTATAACGTATTATAGAAGGCAGCTTAGCTCATCTAGCTTGAAGAACATGCCAGTGTTGGCCCTCTTTAATGCATAGAGAAGGTAGGGAGTAGCTACCACAACGACCCCTTGGTCTATCTTGCACATGTTCTATAATGTCAGTGAAGAGACCTTATGGAGGCAAGTTCAACTGTGTAGTCCTTACTGTTTGCCAGGGCAAGTGTGATCCATGTTGGCTCATTTTTGTGACCAAGGACATAGGGTATACGTCACAAAAAAACTGGTCCTATAGAACACTGGAAAAAATGACAGCCTTATATCCCCTCTGACAATTGGGGCCATAATTTGCGGAGCCAAGCTGTCAAATCGAATGTAACAGAGCTCTGACTGACTACCTTTACATTCAGTGGGTATAAAAGTGTGGGCATTTCCTCCTGGTGCCAACATTGCTGACGTGGCCAAGGAATCCCCATAGTGAGGCAGGGATTTGCAGGGTCTGTGGAGACCATGAACAGGCCTCCTACCACAGTAAGTCACTGACTGATCGCACAGGCAGGCTGTACACAGCACTTAAAGGGTCCTCGTAGGAAACGTACAGCGAAACCCTCTGCTGTACAGGGGAACCCTACAGGGCAACCCCCTGACTGTTGTGCAGTCTTCATTTTATTAACATGGTTTTAAGGGTATTTTGATATCTGTGACCACTATTGAAGTTAGCATCCCACCATGCTAAATAAAAAATAAAAAAAAAGTTATACACATCTTGTAATATGTGCCCGATATCACCTAAAATAAATGAAAATCCTGGGCATATAGGTTGATTTCCACATCAAACCAAATTAATGAATATATATGTTTTTTCCCCCATTGGCTCTAACTTTGTGTAGTGAAAAAAATTTGTAAATGTGTTTTAGGGTTACGATTTTTTTTTTTAAAAAGCCTTCTGAAAAACAAACCAATATATAACTTATGTGAACTTAAGTGAGAAAGAAGATGAACAGAGACATGAAAATTGCTGCTGTTTTGTAGTGTAAAAAGGCCTTGGTCCTTAAAGGGTTCAAATCAGCGCTTAAAAAAATATATATATATATATGTCCTTGCAAAATTACTTTTTTTTCTGTTGCTCTTGTAACAAAATTTCTAAATTGCTTAATATAAAATCATCTAAACTAAATGCAACTAAATGCCTTCTCAGCCAATTTAGAGAGTAAGCCTCTTGACACCGAAAGGGTACAGTTTAATATAACTTGATATATTGAGCGCGTGTTTTAAATTCTTGCTGCCTTAGTTTTCAAACCAAGTGCAGACTAGTGATGGTAAAATATAACAAAATATCCATTTAGCTAAAATAAACACCACGGAAGAATTGTAGTTAATACGCAAGACATTCTGAAGACGTAACGAAGAGTATACAAAGGCCTCGGGGCTTTTCTGGGTGTGCTGAATACTAAATGCCTTGAAATGAAGATTTGTTCCAGGGAATCAAGGAAAGTGACGTATTCTGCTTGGTGCGATGAGCCAGCAGGGCTTATTCCTTACAAACAGGAACTGTAACGGCAAACGTGTAATTAAAGTCACAGACGGGCTTAAAAAGGCAACATGCTTTTTAGAAATCCCCAGCAATTTAATAAAATCTCCCTTTTGAGGGACTCTGTGTAATGATGTGATGGTAGGTTTAGGCTACTGGATTTGAAGTCATAATTCCGTTTAATTACTGGTTCTTTCAGGAAAATGGAAATGGAGTGGTTTTCCTGGTCTCTTTGGAATGAGAAAATAGCTCTACTATACAATTTTCATCTATGTGAAAGTAGGTTTTATGATACATGCAAAGTGATGGAGACCCACGGAGCAAGCTAAAACTAGGAGCCTGCTCAGTGCATGGAATAAAGATGGGTGATCCAACAAGAGCGTTGGGTTCTAGAGACCCCAATGCATAAAGCCTGAAACGAGCAATAAAGTACGGTGAAGATGTGTGAGATGGGTTGGATTTGGGCCATGCTTGCTGAAAATTAGGTGGAGAATAGAGTAGTCAGAAATTGGGTTATAAGTACACTTGGGAATGGGATTATTCCGCCGGGTCAACAGTTCTCCTTCCTACTACAAGAGGAAGAAGAGGACTTTCGCTACAGTATCAGAGTTTTTATACTTTAGACAAGTAAAAGTGACTATACTCTTTGTGTGTTCAGATCACTTATTTTTCTAGTCTGTTTGCTCATTAAATGAGATGTGTATTATGCTTTTAGTATGGCTCCTGATGTCCTTTCAGTACTGATGACACTTATCACTGTATTGGGCTTGTTATTGTTATTAACGAGCCGGAAACCTGTATAAAAGCTTTTTTTTTTTTTTTTTTTTTTTTTTAATCCCCCAGCACTTTTTATACACATTTGTCATATTTGGAAATTCCATACATCCATATCCCCACCAGCTGTGTGTTGTATTTCTATACTGTTCTATCCAGTGATAATTTGTAAATATGCCTTTAAACCTCTGTCTTATTTTTAATAATGTGCCTAATGTGCTTTCTTTAGTATTGAGTTATGTTACGCTGCTGTGAGTGCTCTGTGAACTGCGGCTACCAAGTTCCTAATAGAAGCTATAAATTCTACATTGTTGGGAATCCATAGGGGCTGAGCCACCCAACCTGGCTACAAGGCCAATTTGGTGCATGCTCCTGGTCCATTTAGCACCTTCTGTCATGGCTAATAGAATTTCCATAGAATTCCACAAAGCCACAAATACTGATTATTAAAGGTCACAACAGTCTAGCTGTTACACCAAGCTTAAATGGGCAATGGGTTTCTCACTTGAAGAAATCTCATATCTTTTCAAGTTGTAAACAGCGTTGAGGCTCTTGTGGCCGTCTAGCCTTCTCCTGGCAAGATGGCGCCGTAGAGGGAAGCTGGACATCCTGGAGCAGCCAAGATATGGTGTCTGTAATTGCGCGAACACCTAAGTCCTAATATTATTCCGACAAGGAAATAAAAAATAAAAAATCTAGTGGGGAATGAATCAAAATCTTTCCACAATCTTTTTTTTCTTTTTTGTTTTATATCACTCCAAAGATACAAGGCCAGGCAGAGGGAAAAATACTGTGGTCTGAGTACTACTCCACCAAAGACATAATAAACATGAATACAAATACACTTTGGTTTAGATATCTGTGCAGTATTAGTATTTATTTAAAGGAACAACACCACCGTATTTGTAGCATACCCGTGTGGTTATGTCAAATCAGCTTTTTAAAAAAAAAATGCATTGCTAGTCTAGTTTGTCCATGATGGCACGCGTAGGTATGCACGGTATTAATGAATAGCAACCAAGCCAGGAACAAGGATTAAAGGAGCTGGTGATGCAGCGCTTGCGTATAGCCTTCTTAATGCACTGTCATGAGGATTACTGATTGAAACCAGCTTCAAATAAAACTGAATCGGTTTATTTAAGAGTTCCACTGAGCACCGGTTTCAGTTGAGGTTTATTTGTAATAAGTAATACGCTGTACTACGCTCAAACGCAATACTTGTGATGGTTGAATTACCCTTTGAGCTTCTTCCAGAAGTCAAACAAGTATTCCATTGTGATCTTGTAAGCTTGCAATTATCGGCGGTCCTTCCTGTTTCTAAAGCGATAGGCTTTGCTGGTGTATGCGACTGATAGTCTGATTGCTTTCGACTTACTTTTTTGAGAGAAACAGGCCATGCAACCTGTTTGTAATAAGATAAAATAATGACCATATCTGACACGGCAGGGGACGCGTAAATGGAACCAGTCGTTAACCCATTGGCATCCAAGGGTTTAGGTGGCTTTCATCCATGATACATTGACAACAAATCACCTTTTTCTTATTTAATACATTCATACATTCATAATAAGATAAAATAATGACCATATCTGACACAGCAGGGGACGCGTAAATGGAACCAGTCGTTAACCCATTGGCATCCAAGGGTTTAGGTGGCTTTCATCCATGATACATTGACAACAAATCACCTCTTTCTTATTTAATACATTCATACATATACACATATATATACATATACACACACACATATGAGGAATCGGTCTTGCTCTTGTATAGATCTTATTTGTAGTAAAGTTTTTGCTCAATCGACTTGTATGGCATGGGATAGACTTGTGGCTATCCTGAATATAAGACTAAACCAAGGATCGTGTACGGTTTAAGTCTCTTACAGCAGAAATAATGGGCCAGAAGATTCTGATGACTTCAGATTCTATGTTTCTATAACCCGCTGCACTCAAACGGTTAAAACTGGGGAAAAAATAATTTGCTAAATAAAATTAAAAATAGAAATGTTATCCTTATATGGAAAGTGAAAACCTCTAATCGCCAGACTTTTGTGGATTTATTGGCATAAAATTGCTCCCGCAGTGGGGTCCATGGATCATTTCCATGCACTGTAGTGAAGCTGTATGACACGTATGCACGTGTAAGTTCTTTTGCAGTCGTGTTTGCTTTAAGACGACATGTTTTAACACTTTCAGTTCCAGGTGGCTAGGAAGCAGACTATTATTTTAGAGAAATATGGTAACCAGAGCTGTCAAAGCTGATTGTTCCACTTTAAAGCAGATTTACCAGTTTCCCCTAAATAATACGTTTTACAACACTATGCAACAAATAAACCCATGTAACCGTGTAGGAATGAAGATGCAAAGCAATATTTATGTAATAAAACCCACCTGATTATTGAATACTAAATGATGGCTTCGTACACACCCAGCAAAATGATTAAATATTAAAATTTCTTTTTTTTTTTTTGATTCCTGAGGATTTCTTCACACTATATGGCCATGCTGTATATTGCTTTGTCCCCCACTAAATCAAAGTACCCCAATGTTAATGGATCCTGTCTAATTCCAACATGTCTATATTGCTTACCGTGGAACTATAAGACTTTTCATCCTCCAAAATTCTAGAAGCCCAGATAAATCTTCAAAAGTTTATTTCAAACCAAAAGCTGCGTTGGCTTCTTCTGCCGTATACAAGCCTAACACCCCCGACACCCCACTTGTTATAAAAATAAAATGGTTTCACTGCAGTCTGTGGAATAATTGATGTATTCTGGTATGATATCCGTTGTAATTGAATCCGGACCGATAGTTGTCTCCAGGTATAATTGCACTTTGAATGTAAAAACTTGTTAGAATAAACTCGATTTTCTTTATTAGCAACCTGCCTGCACTGGTAGATTGTTGCTTAATCGGAGGCGATATTTCCAGTTTGAGGATGGTGGCTGTGACTTGTGTTTCTGGAACACTTTTAATGTAACGCCAAGTTAATAATGTTTGACTAGCAATATAACGAATATATTTAATAATCATAATTGTCTCTAAACACTGACTCTAGAATAGATCAATATAGATAACTGTCGGGATCGGTAACTCCATATACTTGGCCAAGTGCTGACCTGTATCTCCCCCGGATCTTTCCTCGTACTTTTCTCGGGGGGCTCCCTTCCGGCTTTCATTATTTTGCCTATAATATTGGATATTGAGCTGTATACTTTTGTAGCATTTTCTAATGGGTTTCCCATCCTGAAGTTCTCTCCCTGTTCTTCCCGACCCTTACAGGCTGTCCAACAATAGAAGAAAAACTTTGTTAAATGATCATGCAAAGCACGAGAAAAAGTTATAGTGCTTTATTTTAATCTACAAACATTAATACTTAGTTGTAGTTAGTGTTACAGAAAAGTAAAATGTAGGTATTGAGAAAAGTGACGGATTTTCCTTAATAAAGTCGTAGTTTAGACAGTAAAGTGCACTTGGTATTGTTTGCCAATAACTTTGGGTAGATACCCAGCTCTGGTGAGGGCTATTGAAAGGCAAAGTGCAACTACGCGGCTACAAGTGAATAGCAAATCCCATGATGTCCTGCTAGCCTGGTGGGGGGTTACTTCTTCATGTCCCTGGAGGGGTTCCTTGCGCTGTATAATTCCATTCTAACAGAGAAGGTAGTATTTGTACACGATGCTCTGCCTGTTAAATATTGGTAGACGCCAGGAAGCACCCATTTGAGTTGGCATTACTTCCGGGACACCAGTAGTGAAATGCAATGTTTAAATAACACCGATTTCACTATTCAAAGTGTAAGGGCGGAAATATTTTCTAAAGCAAACATGGCATTGGACCGGCTGTGGGCATGCCATGTAACGACACTGCTGCTTGAATGATTAAACGCATGCCAAAGAGTTTGATTTATCAGACAGCATTACATAGAATGGTAGCACAGACAAACATAATATACAGTTGGTGATAAGACGCTGGCTCAGAACCAAAGTAGAGAAACTGCTTGTAGTCCGCAATAAGGTCAGATAACTCTCGATGGTCACCCCTGTTGAACTTTAAGGCCAGATTTGTCATACATGTACCGATATAACCTGTCACATTATGTTGTGTTTCTTGACATAGTAAGTAGCACGTAATGAATGGATGATTATAGGGATAATAGAATGTGCTTTTGGACAAGCTGGAAAATAATCGATCAAAGGACAGAATAATCGGCAAAAATGTTGGCAATGTCTCAATGAGTGTTAGGATTTTCTAAAAAATTCCCTATAATTTTCTTGCCTTTATTATTTGGGGGGAAACATCTGTTGAAGTGAAAATGAGCATTTGCTAAACTGTAGTTATTAACCTTGCCAATACAATAGATTATGGACATCTCCACGTTTTTGTTTGGCTATAACACTTTATTTTCCTGTTTCAGCTTTGATGTGGACAATGGCACATCATCGGGACGGAGTCCCCTGGATCCCATGACAAGCCCAGGGTCAGGGCTGATTCTACAGGCCAACTTTGTTCACAGTCAACGAAGGGAATCCTTCCTGTACAGGTCAGACAGCGACTATGACCTCTCTCCGAAATCCATGTCCAGAAACTCCTCCATCGCTAGCGACATGTAAGTGAAAGGTAGCAATATGTTGTCCCGATTTACAAACATTGAGTAATCTTACAGATTTTTGTTCTCTAGCAGATTAATATTTAAAACATTGGAAAGGAATTAATTTAATTAGCATTTAATGTAATGTAATATGGGTGCAAGATGGCGTTTTCACAACATGTGGAGGGCCGGAGTGTTTTTCTGTTTGGTAGATAGTGCCATCTTTGCACCCACACAGCTTGTCAGTGGCATCTAAATAGGATGATTTGGTTTAAGAAAGCTGTGGTTTCAGTTCCTTCACTTCACTATTCATTATGAAGGACCAACGCTGGCAAGTTTCTCCAGACTGAAGTGGATCTGCATAATCCAATGGGTGAGGAAACGGAAGAAATCACACTGATTTAACTATACATATTACAGGGCCAGCAAAGCTTTTCCTGCAGGAGAGCTGAAACACACAACTCTCCTGCTAGTACTTCCGTCAACTCTCCCGTTAGATGAGGACTACCTTGGTCGCCGACGATGATGAGCATGATGGTTTATATGCTGCTCGAATTTTAAGATGTGGAATGGGTTAGAAGTCTAAGCCGGGATACACAATTTATATGCACTGCACTCCGCTCGTAATCACAATAGTTATATTTAGCCTTGTGTTTACTTAGTGAATTGCCTTGGAAAATTTGCTGTGGAGGAAGAAATGCTATTTACATATAATAGTCTGTATTATCCACACTTTTATATGTGACAATAAGGCCAATAATAGCAGGTAAATGTGTTAAAAAGAAAGACTGATACTTGTGATAGACCTGTTCTGATTCACAAGTTATAAAATGTCCCTAAACGCAGTGTCTGTGATATAGTTTACCCCCTTTTTAATAGCAATTTGGTAAACGAACAACGTGAAAGCGAGTCCAGGGACAATTAGTTTGTTTTCTAGTCAGGTTACCAAAAGGTTTGGTTTCAGATGCCGGTTGCACTGTAGTAAATTTTGCAGCTCCTAATCCGCTATATAGTAGATATCATCACATTTAAATAAGGGTTTAGTGGAAATCTTCCTACAACTCATTGACTCCATTATATATTATGAAGGACCAACCCCAGCGAGCAGTGGGTTTGGGCAACTTGGGCCGGTTCAGGGCAGACTGCATTCTTCAGAGGGTGTAAAGTTTATACCGAAATAAAAATGATATTTTAATCTTGTTTACAGTGACACCTGTATGAGTTATTTCTCCCTTTCTAGAGTTTCCTTTTTGTTTCCTAATTCTTATTACATGACTAAGAAACACACACACACACACACACACACACACACACACACACACACACACACACACACACACACACACACACACACACACTGTACACAACAATCTGCTTAACTTTCTACATGGCCACTTAGAAGTTGAGTTTGGGTTGAGCTCTATCTATTCCAACGTATCAGAACAACCACTTTGTGTTACTATTGTTGTTTTTTTAAAAAAAAAAATGGGCATAAACTGCAGTAGAAGTTTCTTTGAAAAGCTGTAGTCGAGTTAGGAAAGAAGTAGTCATTATCAACAATGAGAGGAGCATGTGTGGAGCGAGATAGCAGCCGTGGCATGAAGAATAGTTACTATAAATACGTAAGTGGTGTAGACATGCGTAGCTGGTTCCTCTGCGAGTCCTTTGATAGCGTGTGCTAGAATGTCTGATTATACCCATATACTGGAATGCCAGGGACTGGGATCACTAGATATCCGGGGCTGTATTAGTTATTTATAGCATTTCTGACAAATGATCTGTACTATACGAGAATACAAAATAATTACCAACTTTGTGTGCATCAGCAGAGCAATAGTTTAAATACCTATATGATATATTTGGCCCCCTGGCCCCCAGCATAGTTTAGATTATTTCCCAGCGCAGGCATACGATGCCGAAGTATTTATAGCATAACTGGGACCCTTACAATAGAGATCTCTAACCGGCCCTCCGAGTAATCGAGGCATTGGGAGCCGTAGGCCATGCTACCCTAGGCCAGAATACAGGCCACTATAAAGACATGTTTTAGATTTGTGACAACCAACCCTATTCTTCTACTGAAATGACCACATGTAGGTGTTTCCTCATGATATTCCAGACAGGGGGCATCTTTAATTCTAACAGGGCCCTGGGCAATCCCTGCGGTTGGGCCGCATACATACTGTATATAGTCTGTATGCCCATGCTAGCTCATCCTAATTCAGATTCATTTAAATTTTAACGAAATTTGACAAACGAGGAGGGGCCTGAATGAAACAAAAGAAATCCAATGCATTCATTCGCTTGTATACTCTCATGTTCTCGCTGTCATCCTTCCTCATGCTCTTTCTCATATGCTTTGACTTCCGTGTCCTTGTCTCCGTTCCCGCAGCTTTGCTTCTTATCTTGCCTCTTTCTTCGGTCTTTGTCTGCTTCTCCCCTTGTCTTCTTTCTTCTCACTTCAGCTAAAGGGCAGAGCCCCAAGATGCACCCTATCCCCCAATCGGTAGGGCTGCGGGGAGGCTATTCCCGTGACGCCACACTTTTTCACACTGACGCCACACTATTTCTCAGATAGGCCAGAATAATGCTTTAGGACCTTAATCTTTAACTACTTGGGTGCCAGAGCAATATGCAATATTCCAACCTTGCATCACTTCACTGACAGGGAAAATATTAACTTGGTTTCAGATTTAAATTCACTGCAGAGCAACTCACTATTCTCAGTCTAATGCAAACGGTCAGTTTCCCCCTAAGTTCTATATTATTAGTACTTCTCCAAAATCAGTAAAGAATGGGTTTATGAGAATTTGTTCTGTCAATGATACCCAGGATGTTTTTTAGCACTTTTTGAGCCAGTATTCCACAAATAAACACAGAACCTGACTGCAGAGTAGAACCGTTCAATACTCTGCCCGTTATTCCTCTCGTAACAACTCAAACCTTAATCAGTCCTCAGTTTTAGATTCAGAATAGCCACTTGCCTCTCTTAAGCATGTTTAAAGTATCTTACTGTATTAACCTCTACCTCTCCTGCTGGGAGGCTGTTCCACTTATCTGTGTATTTGTCCCTTTTGAGAGCCAGCGAGTACTTCTGCTGTGCATATGTTGAAGGGTGGACTATGACTGTGTTTATTAATCTTGCAGATGGCTATATATCACAGGAACTGATTTTCTGACAAAATATCTGGAAATCCAATTAGGAAGAAGTTAGCCTGTAAAGTTCTCCATGAAATCCATAAATACGTGGGATACATTTATGGAGTATTTTTTTAAACATTTTGTCCAGGAAAGGCATGAAAGCTATTTGGATAATACTAAAAATAACTTCTGGTATAACATAAGTAAGTTGTCCTGGGAATGGATCGTATGTCTGTGGCCGCATACGAGAACCTCTGCCTCGCCCAGTCTATATGTTAATACGTTTGGAACGGTATCTTTAAAGGCCTGTGTAGAAGAAAAAGTAGTTATTTTATGGATTAAAGAGAAATATAGAATATATGTTTCTGCTGGATGTCAGAGTTCTAAACGTTCTGTATTCCTTCTCAAAGCATTAGTCATAATTTTTTTTTGTAGCAATTTAATTGTTGGTACAAACATTCTACTATATAACCTGCAGATTTTAATTTTCATTCATTGAAACCAGGGAAGGCCTGGCAATTTTCAGCTCAGGGGCAACCCCAGGAAAAGACCCAGTTATATGACGGCCAAAAACATGCTTAGTCGTCCAGTCCTGTCAGAGACACGTTCACCGAATGGGGGCTGTGCAGAAATCCTACGATAGGGTTCTGGAATAAATCAATTTACTGCCGCAATCTGTGTTACTAGACACCCCCAATTGCTGCATGTGGGATTGCGTCACAATAGTGGCCCATAAACTTCAAATTTAAACAAATTTAAAATGCATCTTTTTGCAAGTGAAATCTAATTTTTTGTTTATTTTCAATTATGGTGTGTCTGTGTAACCTTAAAAGGACCAAAGCTGCAACATTGTAGATTGTAAGCTCATTTGAGCAGGCCCTCCTTACTAAATTATTTGATGCACTACTTGGTTACCTACTGAACGGCGCTGCGGAATATGATGACGCTAAATTAATAAATTATTATATATCTAGGTCTGGCTCATGATTTGAGGAGGAATGCTGCCTCAACCTCCACCTCTCTTAGTATTTTGGTCCTCACCACCATCTGTAGAGATGCTTGCGATTATTTGACTTCTGTGTGTAGGTAGATGCGCCAAGCCATGCAAGTGGCCGGACTTTTAATTATGTTTATTAAACAGGCAACTAACAAACTAGATGTTCTCTTTTCATTCTAGAAATACTCTTAACAAAAAGGCATTTTTTCACAATGTTTCTATTTTTTTTTTCTAGACATGGAGATGACTTGATTGTAACACCATTTGCTCAGGTATGTTATGGAAATGAATGATTCTGTTATAATAATGTACCGTGTTATTTCAGTGCATACAGTTCTTGGTTTCAGAAAGTTATATAAATGTCTACATTCTTATCTAGGGTTATATAAAATCTCTGCATTAATATTATTATTATTAAAAATGAGTATATAAATGCCTGCTTTTATCATTAAATAGTGGTAATTTATACACGTATTTGTTATGCAGTTGGTTAATATCCAAACTTTAGCTTTTTTTCAGGTCTTTTTTAATCTATTTTATCGTACTAAAAAGTAGGGAAATGGAAATACACTTGTGCATTGAAATTTTACTTTTAACAACATTCCCGTTTTTTCATACTGACTAATACATTGATTATCTAAAGCTTGGAAGCAGTTGATAGAAAAAAAGTTTAGGTTCATTTTAGTCATCTGGAGCATTTAGAAAGTGAATGAACCTTACTAATCTGTAAATCACTGCAATTAACCATCCAACACAACGTGTTCAAACCTTTTTATGCAGAATTCAACCCCAACCTTTGACTTCTTCCCAAAAGACCACTCCAAACAATAACAAATGTAATAAAACAATTTATGGGCACATTGGGTAAGATTAAGTTTCCTGATGTTCAAGCTGGTAGTCTTTAAAGATTCAAAAGTTTAACTAAACATATGACAACGTTATCTGGTTCTTCTGTATAAGATTAAACCATATATTCTGGAATGAAAGCACAAATAGATCAGTAAACAATACCAGGGCCAGTCTTAGTGCCAGGCAAGTCAACAGTGACCCCAGCGTGTACAAGTCAGCCTGGTATCGGCCAGGATCCCTGACGGTTTGTGGGGAACATGCTCAAGAGATGTATTCTAAAAGTATAAAAAGGCATGAGGGTGTACTGGTGTGAGAAACAAAGGGGCATCTTGCCTGGGGGGCTGTTTGGTTTAGGACAGGCCCTGAGCAGTACCATACGAAGAGTGATAGTTAAACGAAGTTAGATAATACCCACTATACAGCGCAGCAGAATATGATGGCGCTATATAAAACAATACAATAATAATGGTCAAGTGTCCGAAAGAGTTAGACTGCGTAAGCCTGAAAGGACGTTACTAGAGCACCACCTGGTGGCCGCAAGGACCAGTAAAGAGACGAAGACATAAATCTGAGTCCGAGACTTTTTGTGGACCAGTAAATGCCAAAAGGCAATAGTTCACGGCACCAAAATTTTGATATTAAACATTTGCATTCATCCTCTGCTTAGCAGCATTATTATACCGCACCAGAATAAAATCACCATGTACTGAAAATAATCTTCCCAACTATAAAAGCGATAGGCGAGTCATTTGTCCTGTGAGCTAACATGATATCTGGAACAGAAGATGTATCATTGCATAAAGTTTCTCATGGAAACAGTAACCTTATATCCAGGGGATAGAGATTTTTTAAATTTATTTTTGGCAATTTTATAGTAGTAGATTTGGCCGCATTCATCATTTTTTCCAACCGTAAAATTACAATTTAAAATCTGGTATGCATGAAATAATGAATTATGCACAATTATAAGTAATTAAAAATATATATTTCCATGGAGGGCATGAGCATTGGCCAATACTGATGTTTCTAATGCCAATTTAGTTACAAATGTTTTTAATTCAGCAGTAGGTAGGACAGAACCTTTAATGTGGTTTTGCCCGCTATGATGCCCTAACGGTGTTATGTCTTGGTATGTAAAATATACATTTTATGATTGTTTACCATGGGGGGTTTGTATTTCAGGTACTGGCCAGTCTGCGTACTGTAAGGAATAATTTTGCTGCATTAACCAACATGCAAGATCGGGCACCCAGCAAGTGAGTATCGGAGACCTCGTGGATTTATACAAATATGTTTGCCACATAGACTCAGGTTTGGACTAAAAATAATAATTTGCACAGTGCAACTGCTGTAAGAGGAACCGCTGAGAAAGTCTGGGCACTCTTTGTTCTCTTACGATGTCTTCACAGCAAGCAGGCGTGTTACTGGGTTGTGATCTGGGGTAAAGCCCGATAATAAATTTTTACCCACCCTTCTGCGACTCCTTTCCGTTCATATGCATAAAACTGAAGCTAACTAAAATAGAAGCATTCCCAAGACCCTATATATCTTTACCCCGCGATATGCTTCTGGCTTCCCCCATCATATCAGTGCCACGTCTATGGGCAGCCTTTAGGATTACCCAGGTGTCCTTGTCTCTGTTATGTGAAGCTGATCACTGCCAGTCTGGATGGCTGTTGTTGATGTTATGTGGCTATAACCAGTGGTTTATCGGCTGGTAAGCCCATCTTTAAAGTAAGAGAAAGTTATACAGCATATACATTTGTGCCATCCATAAAAAAAATATTCAGACTATAATAAAATAATATTTTAACAATATAAATTGACGCAAATACTGCTTATATTACCAGGACCCTTTTATACCGCCCTGTGGTCTGTATTCCATTTGGTTGGAAAGCATTAGTGTTAGTTTTGTGTTCTGCTTCCTGATGAATTCATTTAGCTAACTGGTGTGATGGGCGGCTTCAAAGTAAAATTTAATTCTAACAAATCTTGTTCTTTTCAGGCGTTCAACAATGTGTAACCAACCATCCATCAACAAAGCAAATATACCAGGTACCCCAAAATCTAACGCAAACTTTCCGTTACCTAAAATATGTTGTGCGATATTCTAAAAATCAGCATTCGGACATAAAGTATGTTTTCTGGGGGTTTTTTTATGCTGTATTAATACTAAAAAAATCTGGCCGTATCTGAGTAATGTGGCTTTTCATTTTAACGTGAGTGTGACTTTTGAGTGTTGCGTTCATAATGTTCGGATATGTCTCATGCTATGTGGACTGATACAATGTGTTGACTTGGGATGGTAAGAGTCTGAAATCTGGGCTGCACAATGTTCTTTTCTGGTATATGGGTACGTTGAAGACTTGTATATCACTGATTTATGTAAGGTACATTCTGCTTTATATTTGAGGGGTTGCTTTTCAATGCGTTTGAGTCATTCTTTAGCCGGAGTGTAAAGGGTTAAATCAGGGTTCTTGAGGATGAGATAGATTCATTAGCTGCGGGTTATGATTTGCAAAGGAATCTCCGGTTTAATACAAGTCCGTGGGTTTGATTTGGCAGTTTGTATGCCGTGCAGATTTTTTTATATGTGGTTGTTGAGTTAAATATTGCTATTTATTGTGTGGGTGACATTTGGAGAACAGCTGCCATTAACCGCTCTGTGGTTGATTGGGTGATCAAGCATGATAGCTAATGTAGGGCTGCATCTCCTAATACGTTGAGAGTTGGAGAATTTAGTGTATATAATTTAGCGTATAGAAGGCTTTTCTAGTATCTGTGCTGCGCTATGGACCGCATTCACTAAGCTGCGTGAAAAGTTCTCACGATTTTAGTGGGTGATGCGTGGCTTCGTAAATCCGTTTGAACCATGACTTTCATTATCCTCAGCCAACATGGGGATGGAGTGTTACTAAGTTGCTGAAAAGTTATGCGCGCAGACCGTAATTAGTAAAGTATGGTAATAATGGTGTAAAGGTCAGGAATAATTGTCAGAGTTCGCTATAGACTGCTTTAATGTTTTATCTATAGAGTTGTTTGAGAGGCTGTAAGGTTAGAGAGCCTGGACGTGATACTGATATGGTTTTGATAAATTGTTTGTCACTTGTTTACTGATTTGGATGTCGCGGCAGACGTGGGAACTGTCACTTGCGCAGAGTACTTTTCATAACCCAGATACATAGAACTAATATAAGAACCGTTCGGCCAATTGGGTCAGTCTGTCTTTCCGGATTTAAACATTCCAACCTTAATTCTCGGTCCCATCCTAAATTCAGAATAGACATGCGCCTAACTGATGCATGATTAAATTCCCTTTGCTGTCTTTATCACCTCGGCTTAGAGGCTGTTCCGCTTATGTAGCACCCTCTGAGCAAAGTAAAACTTCCTTTACATCTAAAAAAAAGAACAAACAAAAATCATATCCCTAATCCAACCAGCCAGAAACCTGAATAGTTGCCGTCATTGCCTTTGAGCTGCCTCCTATTTGCCGGCCTTTTCCAGCTTGAATTCGGCGTGATGTGACAGCGCTTCATTTCTCCCGCATTGGTGCTACACGTCCAAGGCTGTGTCCAAATTATGTGGGTGAATCCATTGGCTTAAGCGGCCAAAAAAACCACCACATGTCCTACCACCACATCACCCGTGCGGGTATAACAGGCAAACCTATAGGTGTCTCTATACGAAGGGATGGACTGGGAATAAAAACCAGCTCTGGAAATAACACCCGTCCCAAATAAAGCCGTTACTGTGCAGAACATATCTGTGTGTCTCTTCTGGTGTTGCCCAGACGTGACTTGCCAGCCATTAATCTTTGAGGCTGCCGGTGACATGGAGGAGGGAGACGACCTACTGGAAATGTTTCCTCGGATCACCAATTCTGCTTTGCGTGGCCCAAATACATAACCTCTGTCCTGCTTTTGAGGAGGGAGGTAGAGCTCAGTGGGTCAGCGTGACTCGAGACTGCGGGGTTGTCACTGTCTGTGACACTGGAGAATGCATACCGCACATGCGCAGGGTTTTGTTACATACAGTAACTATTCTCAAACCTGCACAGACATTTTTCTGGGTTCTGTCTCTGGGAAAGTGACTTTAATAGGGAGCGACGTGCGATAATAGCACCAGCGTTAGATAAATAGATCAGGACTGTCCCAAAAAACGTCCTACTGCTTACAGAGGTCCTCAAACACATGGCCCCGGCAACGGCTTCCGTTGGGCTGAGTCTACAGAGTGAGGGTATTTCTTCACACCTGAAGATGTTTGATTACTGAGTCCATCAAGCAAATGACACCAGACCCAAACTCTGGTGCCCTTTTTCTCCCAGAAACCCTTTATTTTACTACAACCCTCAAAACAGTCTAATCAATGTGATAACCAGGCAGTCAGACAGAGTAAATACTTTATGGAATATGACGTAATCCTGCTTGGGTTCTCCTGTGAAAAGAACCAAACTGAAACAGCATAATAGATAGTTAATGTTAGCTGTCCAATAAACACCATGATCAAGGAAAAAGAGTGCTTATTCTGAGATACTTTCATGTGGTTAAAGTTTTTGTTTTGTGTGAAAGGCAGAGCTGTGTACTTTCACAGTTGTCCACCAGAGGGCAGGAGAGTACATGCTATTGCAAACACCATCATTTGTGGTCGGTTTTGTAGTGAGGTTTCTGATGTTATGATTGACTACAAATAATGACTTGTGTTCAGGGGGGCTGGCACCTTCTGGTCTAGGGGGCAGGTAAAGCCAAGTGGTCCGCACACTCACATTTTCCCCAACTTAGGCTAAAACACAGGTATACTCATGTTAACGTGTACTTCCTCTCACACACACACATATGCATGCATAAACTAACATACGCATTTATGCTCTCACACACTTAAACATTCTTGCTCTCGCTCACACACATATCCATGCTCACACTCATATTCATACAGACACATACACATTCATGCTCACACAGACACATAAACTCTCTGTTCCTTACCCTCTCACTCACTTGGACCCTCCCTCGCTCGCCCCTTTATCTCACTTGCAGCTTTCTGTCTCTCTCTTCTCGCTTTTACCACAGGGTCACATAACATTGTGTTTTGTGACCCTGCTGTGTTCCGGCTGGTCCAAAATTGTTCACGCTAGAGTGGCCCTTTGTGAACAATTTTGGACCAACCCAGGGGAGAGTCCTGTCCCTCCTGTGTCACATTTTAAACATTTGGACAATTATTATTAAAGAAAAGCATGCACCAGGTTATGAAAGGAACGCCAAATTATTATTTTAATATGGGAAAAGTTTACCTACAGAAAATGCTAATAAAGTATTTATACCACACTATACTATATTTTAGTATTATTTAGTGCTAGCATATCACAGTGTACATCCTTAAAATATAGTCTGTATTATTCCATTGTGCATCGGCATTATTATCCGTGTTCAAACAGAAGGTGGCAGAGCTTTCTGTGCATACTCATAGTGTTACATAACACAGTGTTATCCAACAGAGCTTTTCTTTGCCTAATGAAAAACCCTTTGCCAACGGCTGAGGTAGAGGTGGATTAAAGGCTTAAAACATTATTTAGGCCTCTGTGACGTTCACTGTGTCATTTAAGTGCTGTAATGGTATTGGAGATGAGCTAATTTCTGTAAAAGGAATTCTCTAAACCCTACAGGGTAAAAAAAACAAACAAAGATGCACTCTTTTCTAGGTCAGTATGTCTTAATTGATATGTTACAGTGAAAAAATTTAACATAAATAAGGTTTGTGTTACATTTTTAGTTTGGCTATTATAGCAGTATGTGTATATCTATATACCCGTAGTTGATACTTTTTATTGGTTTAAGACAGAAAAAGATAGAAAGTTGCATGAGATTCAGGACCTATGAGGTGTCTACTTGAGACACCTCATTCTACTTGAGACCTCTTAGAACCCTACTCTTGAGTTGACTCAGTTTTTCTTGGTTGGCCCAATACAACCGGAGACTCCATTTCCTCTTTTATCAATATGGTTATATCCATTTTCACTGTGAAAATTGTAACCAGCATTTATAAATTTAAAACAAAAATTGTTCTATCTATGAAAGGGGGAACTTATGCCAAAAAAGTGAATTGAAAGTGAATGACTAAATGTTAAGTCAATGGTGAAACTTATCACTATGCTATTATTCTTCCTTACTAATATGCTATCCATTTCGTCTGTTCCGTAGCATTCTAAAGATAGCTTCTGACACATCATGGGCAAGAGCACCTAACTGAAGGACACTATTTTCATTTGTGTTTTACAAGAAAAAGTCATGTCCTCTGTGTTTTCCTTTTGACTCACATATACCATATAAAAGTTGCACTAAAGTTCTTGATTTTGTTTGTAAAGTTTTTTTATAGTTATTATAATGTAGTCTCGAACATGTGTTGTCTGTTAATGCCCCCCCCACTTTTTAATATATATGTTTTTTTCAGATATAGGTACATAATCGATATTTAGTGAGCCATAGCCACTAATGCGCATCTGGTTATAACCTTTTTACTTCTCTTATGTCTGGATAATAAGTAACGATTGTACCAAGTCTCTTATGATACTGCTTTATTCACTCTCCACTCATTTATAAAAATAAGCTTAAAAAATATGCGGTTAGTGTTATTCTAAAACAACACTACATGACTTAAACAAAAGATTTTTAAAGTAAAATCCAAGGGTATTCCTACTTAGTTATAAATCTGATAACATGAAAGAATATGGATGTAGTTTAGTATGGTGTTTTGCTCTGTCCCATTAACTTTACTTAGATCACTGGGCAACTACGCGTAAAGATATAGCTTTTCTCAAACTTCCTTATTAATATTAATAAAGCAACGGTGGTAGCCAATAAAATGTTTAGTGGTAAATATATTTTATGGCATTTAAGCCATTTAATGCAAGTTACCTTTGAAATCTAACTTACCTTTAGGCATAGGAGTGATCATAAGAAATTTCTGGGGCAAACATTAACCTGAGATAAAAGCCTTGCTAAGAAAACTGCCCCGGAAAACAAGGACATCTGGTCAACCTACATAATCAACACGTCTTCCCAGTTCCCCTATGATACATTGGCTGATGACGTCCGTTGGACATACTGTTTCAAGGCAAGTCCCGTAACGCTCAGCCACCAGAGTCTTGGTAATGAGAACTTTATGTGACTCGTTGGAACTAAATTATTTCTACGGGGAATGATGTAATTACTCTAAATCAGGGTGGCTCTTCAACTACAGCTCCCATGGTGCCCAGTTAGCTACAGTTTAGATGCTGTTGTCAAAAACCGGTCTGTTAACGTTGGCTGAGTAACTTTGTAAATGGGTGTTGTGTCGTGAGGTAGCCGGCCAAAATTCTCTTGTTTGGAGATTATGGACTTGGGGGTCATGCTGAATGGCAGATTAATCATCTTCTAAAACTAATTAGCATGTCTGGAATGGCATGCTAATTTGTAACTAATGGCTTTACGTACATAATATATATCAAGTTTAATGAGGCTTGAGAAGACAGGAAAAGGAGGCCAACTGTGTTGCACTGGAATGACAGCGTAAACCTCAAGGCCAGTAGACCATTGTGCTGACCATTAGCAAAAGTACGTGTCATATATTAACCAATCTGTGTAAACATTATACTCTGACATCAGCTCTTGGCTTTAGGAAAACAAAGATTTCCCCCGTGCCCGGGTTCAGTACGTCGGCCTGAACCGCTCAACCAAAACTCAATTGAATTGTACTTACGATAAGTGGATTTTAAGCATGTGTGTTAACTTCAGGCTTATTTTTATAATCTTTTGGTTGTTTCTGTAGCAGTTTGAGTGTAGTACAATTTGCTACTTGTTTTACCACAGTGCGCATTTGTTAACTGTTTTGAACGCTCATTGAGGTTTAGTTCTTTTCATGCAGTAAAGGAGCCGTCTATGAATTATTTCTATAATTCCCACCAAAGCAGGAATTGGTGCTTAACTGGCAGTGGGGACTATCTGGCCTGCCTGACTGAGTTGACTGACCTGTCTATTCAGCAAAGTCAGCTTAACCTTCAACCTGACCACAGTTCAGGTCAACTCAGCTCGATCCAGCAAAGCAAAGAAAATGCTCTCTTCACACTCAAAAAGGATAATTATGGAACTAGAAAAGGTGCAACGGAGGGCTACACAATTAATAAGGGGACTGGGAGATACTAGTTATGAAGAGAGACTAAAAATGTTAAAATTATATGCACGTAGAGGGGATATGATAACATTATATAAATATATGCAGGGCCAATATAAAGAGCTCTTCAGTGACCTGTTCATTAACCGAAATATACAAAGAACAAGAGGTCATCCTCTGAGACTGGAAGAGCGCAGGTTTCATAGACGACAAAGGAAGGGATTCTTTACAGTGAGGACAATAAAGATACGGAATTCACTGCCAAGGGAGGTGGTGCTATTAAATTCATTAGATGCCTTCAAAAGGGGTCTGGATATTTTCTTAGAAAGGCATGACATACAGGGCTATAAATAGAATTAATATTTTAGAGCTTCTTGATCCAAGGAGAAATCCAATTGCCTTTTGGAGGAAATTTGTCCCCTGATGGCAGAATTTGAAGTAGCTTAATAAGGGTTTTTTTGCCTTCTTTTGGATCAAGAGTAGGAAGGTTAGGTAGAAGGGTTGAACTTGATGGACTTAGGTCTTTTTTCAACCTTTTGTCCTATGTAACTATGTAACTTATTATACATGACCTCAAGTAACTCTGTGATGGTGTTGGTAGGGGCGATCTCTGTATTATCAAGTAGTACACAATATTAATGGCTCTACCATCGCTGTGACTAATGTGAAGTTAGTCATTTCACACCTTATTGTTTAGTATACCTACCTGCACAGTCCAGGGCCCTTGTAAATGAACCTCTTTGTGATGAATTGCATTCTCTGCCATCCTCAAAATATTGGTCCTTCGTGACAGAAGATGACCCAGATTGTTCTTTTCTAAAGCTCAGGCAGCCTGGTCTCCCCTCAGTCAGTAAGAGCCATCATTGCTGGCTGACAGTGTAACTGTGCTCAGTTTGAGAACTGTTAAATGAACACCATTTAAATGCCCAAAACAAAGTTCAGGCACTTGTTTCTTGTGCTGTAATGGTTGATATTGCAGGAATTTTCAGACAGCGTGACCCCCACTGTGTCTGCACAGACCTTCTACTGCTGATCATATGAGGTATGATCAGGAAAGCAAGGATTTGTTGATAAAAAACCCTTTAGCATCCTGTACTCCATACAGTAAAAGTAAGAAAAAAAACACTATTTCCCACAACAGTAAAAATAAATAAAATAGTGTTATTATGTGTGAGGGAGATTTTTAGCCCTCCAAGTCATGAAATGAGCTATGCATGTGAGATACTGCTGCTGTTGAGGGATATTGCTTAGCATAAGTCGGATATTTATTTAGTGGTACCTTTCCTGTAAAAGAAATTCTTAGCGAAATTTTCGTTTTCACCTTTTTATATCTATTAGTACTGTCAAATATTGTTTGATGCATTTGAATGTGGCTTCAAATGAAAGCCCCGATTCTCCTGAAAAAAATAGAAATCTAAAACAACAAAATCTAATTTGTGTGAGTGCTAAACAGCCCAGTCCGACTAGAACATTTTGTCATCGTCTAAAATTCTGAACTTGCATGTATTTACAATGAAATGAATTTCATTAATGTTTCGTCTCATTAAATGCCACTTACAATGTCTCGGGGCATCACTGCAAAATCTATATGAATTTTACATCACTACAGGCGTTCTGCATGATTGTGACATTCTATAAACACGCAGATCAAGTTCGCTCCCTATCACCTAGCAACGTTTAGTTTGTGACATCAGAGCCCTGCCAAGCGGCTCTCTGGAGTTACCGCTTCCCTCTGCAGAAAATCACTTACATATTTCAGCTAATCATGCAGGATGCTGCGGAGAGAGAATAGTTTATGACATCCTTAAAAACATTGCAAACACGTTCCTTTACAATCAGAAAGTGAAATGTTTCGTGGGTGATGTTACCGGCTTATTTGGAAACATCTGTTTTTATTTCCTGCTTGTAATTATTCACCTGCTCTTCTTTATTAACAGCTAAACATACAGTCACGGATCGTGCGTGTTTACGAATACAGGCATGCATGTGTCAGTGTGTGTGTGTGTGTGTGTGTATAATATATACATATATATATAGAGAGAGAGAGACAGAGAGATAACTATGGAACCGCATATGGTTATATAAATATATACTGTATGTGTATATGTATATATATATATATATATATATATATATATATATATATATATATATATAGTTAAAACTTTTCTATGATGTACTTGCCAGTGTTGTAGGGTATGGTTTTAAAATAAGAATACATAACGGAAAGAAATAATGAATCCAGACAGGCATCTCTTATTTCTAATGTTAATTACTGCCTCTTGTGCTTTTATGTTTTTCTATACTTAAGTATACAAAGTACCCGAGGTTTATGTATAAAGGTGTGCTGCAATCACAAAAGTAACCCGTGTCAGTATTTTGTGATTGTCACAGTTTCTAAAGCGCTTTGGGATAGACGTTTTGTTTCAAATGAACACCCACGATTGGGACTGTGAGTGGAAAGAAGCAACATCAGGTCATAAATATGCTTCATATTATGTGTAGATGTTTTTTTTAAAAAAAAACAACTAAATCAAACACCACTTCAAGGTTCTTAATTCTGTTTGCGTAATAATGTGCAATTTAGAGCTTACGCCTGTGGCACGCTTGCAACATCCATTGTTTAAAATGGAATTTGGTTAGAATGTTTATAAAGAATAATTCTGATAATTGCTCAATAAAGGGAAATCGACAGAAGCCTTAGTTGCTCTGATGATTGCCCACCAGACCACCAGGGACAGCCTTATTCCCCCTATTGCAGGGGATGGTGCTGAATTTATACTTTCCGGGCACTGCCATGGCCCATGCCCTGTGTGGCTTTCTGTTGTCCTTGGCTGATAGCTAGTTGAAGTCATTAATACCATGACGTGAAAAGTAAATTCATGTGTGGCCAGGATAACTCACTCCGGTCCTGCAGGATAAAGCTGAAAAAAGCAAATTGTCGTAATGGTCCAAAATACCGCAATCAAAAAGACAGCGTCATGCGGGCCTCATCTGTGTCTGTGTTATTCCATGTCAGCCATGTGTCAGTGTGTTTTTGATCATCAATCATGAGATCACACAGCAAAATAATGAGGATGACACATGAATTTATATATCTTTTCCAAGGCATGCATCATGTGTAACTGCTTACAGTAATTTATGGTTATTCTGTAGCTGCATCTCAGATATCGCTGTAAAGCATCAAGGCTGGGGTGATCAGGGGGGTTTAATGAAATCATTTCATCTGCACATACCTCGGACTAATAATCCTTAAAAAGTACTGTGCATTTATTAACAGAGCTTGAATTTAACCTTGTGTCATGCTAATAAAATCTGGAATAGTATATAGCTAATAATATATTTACTGTATTCTGTCTATGCCAGAAAAGCAAGCAGATCCAGGGGCTATATAGTATATTTCCTAGAAACCCACCCAGAAAATGTTTACTCGTTCAGAAATTTCAGATGGATTGTTCCTTTAATTTTAAGGAACTTATTACGACGCTTGTGCTCTGACTGGCCCAATGGCTGATTCTCCCACCCCGGATGCTTATATCTTAATGGCCAGAACAAAGTTAGTTAACACAAGGAAACTACACGGCACAATTTGCCAACTCTCAAAAGTATATACGTCATATGCAATGGGAAGAACTTTTGAACCCAAGGAAATGACATGCAATAAAATATCATAAAGCCATAACCGTTCCTATTTATAACATTACTACCAATGGCGCAATAACATGCAAGTCTCACATGTTTTACTAGAATATTGTAACTTTTAGCACATTATCACACTCAATAACTATACATCCCCTAAGATCAGTCAGCAATTTGAACACGTTTTTACAATATCTGTACATTAATATAATGCTAAAGTAGCAATTAGATAAATAATTTGTCTTTTGTAAAAGCTAAACTTAATGTGCAGTAATTTTGTGACTTTAAGGTCGGGTCGTAAAGGTTGCGTTGTTATGTAAGAGGGATTGTTCCTGGGTAATTTGTATTCTCAGTCTTTAAGTATCCTGATTTTCTTACTTATTAGAGACAGCTGTAACAGTTCTTATTGGCTTTGGTTAAGCACACAACAGCCCTTGCCCCAAATACTTTATCCTACAGCATGCATCAGACGTCAGGATGACGTAGGCATTTTTTTTAAACAAGGGACTCAAAGGTCTCGTAGATGTTTTCCGATAATAATAATAATAGCAGAGCAGGATTTTATTGCCGCTGTTGCGCTTTCTTTATCTGGCAGGAATTGATCTTCTGGTATTGGCTACTATAATCATAAATATTTAGAAATAACAGATAATTTGTGGTGCAGGTAATTTATTAAACTAAAACGTAACACTTTTGTGCAAAAGTTTTAGGCAGGCGTGAAGAAAGGCTGTAAAGTAAGAATGCAAAAATAGACAAATTAGTAGTTTAATTTTATAATTTAAAATGCAAAGTAGATTGTTCTAAACATTTTGGACAAAGAACCACAGTTTTTTGTGGATTTAGACAGCCTCAGTATCCTCTCTCTCTCTTCATGTGATCCCAGACATACTTGATGAAGATCAGGACTCTGTGGGGACCATACCATCACTTCCAGGACTCCTTGTTTTTCTTTATACTGAGTATAGTTATTAATGACTTTGGCTGTATGTTTGGGGTTTTCATGCTGCAGGATAACTTTAGGGCCACCCTGATGGTATTGCATGATGGATACGCATCTGTTTATCCTTCTCGGCATTGAGGAGACCATTCATTCTGCCCGAATCCCTAACGCCCTTTGCATACATATGCTGCCTCAAACTTGCCACAATGTTTCACTTTTGCCTGCAAACACTCATTTCCCTGCACCCTAATTCCTGTGTTTACGCGAATACTTGAGTCTTGTGGCCTTGTTTCCATGTCTGAGGAATGACTTTTTGGACGCAAGTCTTCCATAAAGACCATTTCTGACCACACATCTCAAGTAGGTGGGTGTAGCAGTGTCCCACTGTTTCCAATGCTGACCTGATAGCACTACTAGATATCTTCTTGCGAAGGGAAGTAAGCATGATGTGTCTTTTATCTGCTGGAATTGGTTTCCTTGGCTGACCGCTGCATCTGCAGTCCTCCTCATTGCGTATTCTTCAAAAGAGCTTGGACAAAACATCTGGAATCTCCTGTCTGCCTTGTGTCTTGTTGCTGTGTTCAGTCTTGCCATGGTAAATGGCCTTTGTGATTTTGGCTGTTCCTCACCCGGTTGTATTCCTCCTACACAGCTGTTTCTGTTTCAGTTAATAATTGGGTTTCAAGTTCAACTTAGAAATGTAATTGATGATCATTAGCACCTGGTTGGTCTAATTTTTTAATCATGCACCTACCTATATGCCTACAAAATCCATGACTTTGTACGAGTGTGTCTAGAAGAATTGATGCAGTTTTGAAGCCAAAGTGTGGTGGTCATACCAAATATTGATTTCGATTTTTCTTCTGTCCGCTCACTTTGCATTTCATTGTTCTGCATGTTCAGATCAGTCATGAGTACTCTAGAGAGAATTCAATAGGTATAGAGAAAGTTTTAGGAGCCAGGGAGGGCAGCGTCTCCTGGCTTTATTCCAGTCCTGTACCTTAAGATTGCTCCGTAGGTCGTTTAGCTGGAAATATGTAATAATAATATTTCCCGGCATGTGTGCCCGTTACATTCAGTAATGCCGATTTACAGTAGATGGATTTACCAGTTCAATGGTTTGTTTTAGTTTTATCTGGTTCCTTGAGCTCTGTGCGACCCTTAGGTTGGACATCAGCAATGAAACACATAATATATGTAACAAAGTAATACAATATATTGAGTGGCACCTAAAGTGGAGTCGGTGTGATACGTTTTTCTACTCCAGTGCACAGAACAATGTTAATACTTGGTACTTGAATATTGGGGGCTTCTCCTAAAAGTGATACAAGTAGTATATATTAAACTTTAATGGATTCTAGTACTTTGCAGAAACCTTTCTCTACAGGAAACTTGATAATGCTGAAATGGAAAATTAGGGCCCTGTTTCTGGTACCTCCCAGGGAGTTATCCCAGTATATACAACAATATACTGTATAGTGATATGAGCTTTCAAAACCCAGTAGGACCCCTTTTCAGGTGGTAGTGACAGCTGTATGCACAAAGTGATCTTTAAAGTTTTGAAAGGATGTATATCTTTTTCTGCAAATATGTTGACCTGTCAGCAAGGATCACAACATCAAACATAAAGCTTAGGAAGACTAAGCTGTCGGCATGTCAGCTACATCCAAACTAATTTATGGTCTCGTAACACACTGAACAGTGATTTATTGAAGTTTTTGAGCAACATTTGGTAAAAATCTGACTATAATATACCTGTATAGATGAGATCATCTTGTTGAGCAAATTGTGAATTATGAGCACTCCAGCTGCATAAGCATCTCATCCACGCAGACATAATAAAAATGAAAAGTGTGTTTGAGTTCCAATCAATATATCTTTTTCCCAAGTGAACTTGTATGATTATCATTAAATTAAAAGTAATCACTTATGTGCTGCTATGAGTCACCTCTGCTCTCACCAACGTGGCTTTCATCCTGAATTTCTCATTTAACTCATTCAATGCATTCGATTTTTCTTCGCTTGCTCTGTATATCTTGAAAATGACGATGTGCCGCCAGTTACAGTCTCGTGTTTTGTGGCAGTTACAAAAATGTCCATTGTGATGGGTGGTTAATTGCTCAAAGTATAATTTTATATATAGACTTGACTTTAGGGCTTTTTCAAAGGCACTGTTGTTAGTATTGTGATTATTGATCGGCAAATTGTAGGCTATATGATAATGCTGCTAGGTGTGTGTTTAGTCCGTGACCTCATGTGTCTAGTTTCAAGACCAGAACTGGTCTGACTGAAGAGCAATGAATTTCAAAGGGTAGACCTTAAAGACAGACAGAGCTGTTACTCTTTGGAGTTCGTTTCCAAGCTTTTCACTATAGGATACAAGATAGGAAGCTAAAACTTTCTATTGCCTTGGAAAAATCCCTCAGCTGTTAACACCCTTGTACTTGGGTTTCCCTGGTTTGAGTGACCACTGACATCAAAGTGATTGGGATCTGAGATTTAGCTCAGTTAACCAATTCAAGCTTTTAATGTAAAGTAAATTTAGCAGGGTCCCAGTTGGTTTGATTTAGGAGATTAATACCTTTCCAAAGAGGGAACTGTGCGACTGTCAGTTTTTCATAAGTTTAGTTGAGTTCTTTGAGAGGACATGCTCCATTAATTGGTATAAAGGTGCACATTTCTTTTTTTGTTTAATATTGTAGGTTTGTATTTGTACTTTTATATACATTTTTGGGGAGGGTTGATCACTTAAAATGATATAATTATAGCCGTGTTTGAAAATCAATAGCAGTGAATGATACCAACAAGAATGACAATGAAATGTATCCGCTTGTGTGATATAATTTATACAACGCGTCTCCGTGGGAGTATGCAAAACAGATCCCAATCCCGTATGTTTATGCATGTTCTCATTGGAGATCACTAATTGAGTGTTTTACCCAGAGTTCTGGATAATGGGTGTCTTAATCCATGATTACCCAAATTCTAGTCTAACTTCTCCTTTTCCTAAATGTTTAAGACCAGGCTCATGTTCCACAAATATTGGACCCATGTAGAAAAAAATGCAATTTGATATTTTTGAATAATGAAGGCCAAGGCATATAAATGCCACTGTCTCAATACTTTTGGGGTAACTGTTATAAAGAAATAAAGGCTTTAGTAAAACATGTTACACTCGGAATCTTATAATAACAGAGGAATATTCATGTTATATGCAGATTCCCATGTTGTGCACACATTCATTTTCTGCCTATGCAGTTCTGAAGTGGTTATTCCAAGGAGCAGTATTGAATGACATCACCCGCTTCTTATAAGATTTATATGCAGGGCCGAGACTCTTGCCAGCATCACCGAAAATGATAGGTATAACATCACTGCAAGTCTTTAAGGAGAAATTTCTTTAGTAAATAAAAAAGGTAGCATTTTTCCCCATTCAATGCTAAAAAGGCATTCTGTTTCCTTAAATTGTAATGAAAAATGTTAACTTTAGATGAAAAGTAATAATTTACACCGACGTGATGTGGGCAGTTTCCTCTGTATATTCGAATATTTTTCAATGTGGATCTGCAGTGTTTTTTCGAGGTCATCTTGGTCAGATTGACAGCGCTGTATGCAAGGTACTCCTCAACATGCTCTTTTGGATTAGCCAGAACATACAAATGAATTGACTAGTTTGCCCTAGTTAGCTCTACTCACTCCCTGCTATTGCCCACTCATTCAATAGTAGCCACACCCCTTTCACTGTCAACATACATACATACATACATACATACATACACATACATATTAACCTCCTTACCCCTTTACCTTGCCTGGAGCGCATGTCCAGAATTGCGCCCAGTAGCTGTCAGTTTGAGTGACACTCTCAAGTAACTATAGTAATAATCAGCAATGGGCGCATTGTTCTCCTTCAATATCATAATACATATCAAGTAATATGTGACCCCAGCTTGTTACTGTAATACTATGTACGGCTCATTATTTACTGATACTGTGTCGTCGTATTTATCATGTAACAAGGTTTGTCGCCCTCTTACACTTGTAATGTACACATATATCGTTTAGCATTATGTGGCCCTAGAACCCAAAGAACACTTTCCAAGTTTGATGTGTGTTTTTAACTTCACTGCAGCCTTTTAGTGGGGGAAAGGGGATTGTTGTGGTTCTGTATGTAGTTCGGGTGTATTTAAAAACTGCAGTTTTGGGACAAAGACTTAAATGTGGTGCAGTCACTATGGAAACAAATGGAAGATTCTTGCTGATCGCTCCATATTTAGCGTTTTGCATCATAATTCTCTTTTTTATGGTTTTGTGGTATTGTTTAGAAGTGGACCCTCTGGGGTGGCAAGGGAGATTTTTTTTTTATAAACTACCCATTCTGTGTACCTTTCTTTGGCTTTCTGTGTCTCTTTGGTTGACTGTGTTTTTGACAGGCCTAATACACACCAAGTACATGTAATAAACTGCTTATATATATGGGACATTTAGCCATTTTTCTAGTTTTAATAGCTGGTTGCAGTTCATGCCTGTAAAATGTTCAGCCATGCTGACATGTATCATGCACACATGCAAAGGTTTTTATGAACCAACTACTCGTGTACAGCACAGGAATCCGCAACCGGTAATAAAGAATCTTGGGATGATGGGATTTTAATCCCAAAACTGAGACAGTCCAATTGAGCACATGGGAGGTGTGTGTGCTTTCTACTTTCCACAACTCCTCCTGTATCCATACCAGACTAGGAAAGAGTTAATGCAGAATGCATCCACCAAGTCGTTATTCCTTATGGCTGGGCAATGCAGATCATCCTCTCCTTGGCACTGAAAGGGTTACCAGTACGCAGAGTGCATCAGTCACGAGACGGGATCTTTTGTTCAGACCGTCGATTCATCTCAACAACATTATGTTTAATTCTTCTTAATAGCATGCAATTTATTAGTAACATTGCCTGTTTTGTTAGTGCCCCAAGAACACAGTGTGATGTGCTGTGGTTGTACGTGTTTTGTATTGTGCTTTTCAGGCACATCAGGAAATAATACAAGGTGTTGCCTTGTGTCGAATTGTACTGTCCCTGAGCCATTTGTCATATTTAAAGTGGTCACATGACCGTAGAGACGTCACCGAGAAGTACAGTAGCAACAGCCAATCACAGATGCAGACTCCTGTTGATAACCGACTAGGCAAAAGCTCTCATCTCCCTGTCAGTGCAGATCCAGCGTTCGCAAAATTCCTGGACTATATCCCAGGTTTTCTGTATTTCTGAGGATGGAAGCTGCAGCAGAATTTCATAATTAAGACTTGATTTAGAAAAAGGCAAAAAAAAATGTTTGGCGAACAGAACTGTCTGGGTTGTAGGTGAAGCTAAGCTTACTTGGGATAAAAAGAAGGCATAATTAGAGGATTCTGGAAAATATATATTCTTCACACCCAGGAACCTATGGACTCAATAACCCCAACGTAGGCTGTAGACAAATTGGCTTATTGCCAATACTTTATGGGACAAATATTATTGTTTGTATTTTTCTGTCCCCGAGATACATAAAACAAATCCTTTAATTGCGCGTTATTCATCTATCTAGTACCTTACCAGCTGTGGTAGCCCAAACAGTCCTAACATGGTCTTCCTTGTAGCTGCAATACAGAAGTAGGGTTAAGATAAGTGTGGCATATTGGCAAGTTCCAGTGTTACCACCAGATTCTACACCCCTGAGACATGGGCTCAAACCCCAACATGTATGCAGCGTGTGGGCTACAGCAGGAGTTTAAGAACATGCATACTCTGGTATGTACAGCAGGTTTTGGGAAACCAAGTTTTATTAACAAAACAGGCTACCTGCAGTGATGTAAGTACTACGACAACACGTGTCACAGCTGTGCCGGATTTAAATAAATAAAAGTACATTTCATCCACCTTTGGGGGTTGCACTTGTTACATCATATTCATTCCATGTGTTCTTTGTACTGCACTGGGACTGCTTCTCCCTGGAGAAACCCATTCCTTTTCCTCTTTCCCATGTATAATTTACCATCCGGAGTCTCCTATTGGCTAAAGTTACATTAAATAAGAAAAATATGGAGTATTCTTCTCCTAGGGGTCACAATCCACCTACCCTGATATTGCAATAAAAAAATTTTGTGAGATCTCCCCAATCCCAAATGTTTTCCTTTAAAATATACCAGCTTTGCATAGAAATTTGACATTTTACCACTATTTGGGTTTAAAGGCACAGTCTAGCCCCCAAATTGTATTTTTGTTTGGTAATGCATGTTGGAGTCTGCTTAGACTTCTGTCTCATGTAAGTCCTCTCCTAGCTGAAGAGAAGAAGAAGCATACTGCTTTTTGTAGAAGCAGCGGAAGGAGGAGTTAAATTACAAAAAAGTTCTAAAAATGCCCACTGGAGTCCATGAAAAATGGACTCAAATATCCATTTAACTTAAAAATTGGGCTGAAGTGCTCCATTTAAGGTATGGTTCAACTAACCAATATAACGATGGTCTGTATGGTAAGTGAGGCTAGATGTGTGATATGTCCATTGGGTACAAGTTAGCCAAATCCTGCCTAAAGAAAGAAGAAACTGACCCAGAGATCCAGGGAACCAAGGCTTTCCCCGGAGGGTTATGTGCATCACCCATTGCAGGCAGTGCTGTATCTGCCATGAGGCAGACAAGGCAACTGCCTTGGGCAGCACATTTCAGGGGGGCCACCCATCAAACGCCCCCTGCAAGTGTTCCAGCCAATAGCGTGCGCCCGTGCCATTTCATGTGGGTGGTGGCGCAGGATGTGTTTAAATACCCCCTCTTTTGGAACTGCATTCAGGATGGTGACTGCGGAGAGGGTGGTTGTGGGCACTGCCCTGGATCTCGCCTAGGGTGGCACTGAAGTAAAATACCCCACTGATTGCAGGAGACAGCGGTTCACAACCTGCAAATGCTACAAATACGCATCCTGGTGCGTACAAAAGAATAATCTCAAGTGCACCTATTTCCAGCCAGATTTTCATTTTTATTGTGAAAATATTGTCTGAATGACGATTTATGTGGTGTGATTTACGTCTTGTGCCAAACACTGTTTAACTGCTCTCATCAGTTAGCAGATGCTTGAGATCTGTTTTAGTGATGAGTGGTCCGACATATGCAAAGGCAGCAATGAGATTGTGAGGATACACGGACTATAAATATCTATGCAACTGAAACTACTCTAATCGGCTACGATGTTACAGTGAATTCTGAATGCAGCATGGACATTCTGCTACTGGATTCACATTATATGGTCCAATGACCCATTGTGCTATCCTCACATGTCATAGTGTCTCTGTTTAAAAGATGTATCATTTTAAGCACAGAACTATTTAATTAAATAAATAGTATATTCCTACTGTGTCATATATAAATACATTAAACAACGCCCTGGGTAGTACCATAGGTCCCCTGACCAAGGCACATGTCTGCCATACGTCCCTCTTTGGGACAGAGAGAGAGAGCCATGGTGTGGCTCCTTTGGGTATGGTGAATGGACCTGCCCCAAGAATGCCCCCTCCCGCGGCCACACCTTCCTGTATCCGAACCCTTGCTTCCTTCATTCCCTCCTGTATCCGAACCCTTGCTTCCTTCCTTCCTGTATCCGAACCCTTGCTTCCTTCATTCCTGTATCCGAACCCTTCCTTCCTTCCTGTATCTGAACCCTTCCTTCCTTCCTGTATCTGAACCCTTCCTTCCTGTATCCGAACCCTTTCTTCCTGTCTGTATCCGAACCCTCCCTCCCTTCCTTCTTTCCTTCCTTCCTGGATCTGAACCCGTCCTTCCTTCCTGTATCCAAACCATTCCTTCCTGTATGCACTCTATCCCCACTGCCCATCATTCTGATTAGGATACCTCTTCCTTCTGCAGGACATTGTGATGTACTCCCCAGTAAGTCCCAGTGCTCTGCAGGCATAAGAGTAAAAAATGTGAATATAAACAGAATATGTAGGAAAAAATCATAAAGTAAAATATTTTCTTCTTCTAGACACCTTTTTCTGCAAACCACAAAGTAACTTAAGAAATCTTGGTAATGCCTTCTCCAGCTACCCCAACACAAATGACACTTTTTTTTTACACAAATAATCTCATAAAAAAAGCTAAATTGAATCAGTGTTTTCCTTTATAGTTTTTATTACCATTAATTTTTTAAATGTTAGTGGGGCACAGAACATCGTGCACTGTAGCATTCAAAGGGTTAAAGCATGTAGCTTTCAAATAGTTGAGGAAAGTAAGAGAATACATACCGTGAAATATGCCCCAAATGCTCAACTGTGTAAGGAGAAGCAATGCTTCATTTCTGTTTCAGAAATCAAATATTTTAACATTCAAGATTGTGTTGCTTTTTTCAGAAAAAAAAATCCGATGCAGAATTGGTACAAGAAAAGTGTATTTCAGGTTTGTTATGGAACTTATCAACCATATGGGAAGAGAGCGTGCAGCTAGGAATCCATGTCTCAATGTTTACATACTGTACGAGCATTAAGAAACCACATGTAGCCAACATTTCCTGGAGGAAGACAGGAGAGGCCACGTCCCTGCCCTTATCCCGTACGCTGCCACGAGTCCCCATTGCAAACGGTTCTGGAAAATAAAACCCTCATTAAAAATATTCTGGAGCTCCGTGGGCTGGATTCCGTGCCTCTACCACGTCTGCTGGGAGGCTGTTCCATTTATCTAACCCTCTCAGTAAAGTAAAACTTTCTCACATTACATTCAATTCTAGAGAGAAATCCGTCACAAGTAATCGAGAAAAAAATCTTGACCGGGATAACTCATTTTTCCGTTTAATCTATTTAACTATTTGTGGTATATTTATATTCAGCATTGAATCCAGTCCAACATGTGTGGGATTATTAACCATCCATGGCTGAGATCCATTCACAATACAATTAAACATGTAATTTATATAGCACCGGTGCTGTTGCGTAATTTTAAATTGTTAATATTTTTGCTATTTTGCTTGTATTTGTTTATACCACAATGTCAAATATAAACATATAGAGTCTTTAGATTGTAAGACGAACCGGTGCATTATGTAAAAAGGGTCCTGCTCTTAAGCTTTGTCTATTCTAGTCTCATCTTTACCTATGAATATATGTAAGAAGCATGGCTTGGCGCTTTATAAACAAAATGTGATAATAATAATTATTAAAAATAGGCGGGGCTTATCTGCCTCTTTTTGACATTTTTGTGCCCCGGGATGCTGAGTGATCGGCAGTTATTAGCCTCCATTCTCACAATATGATCATAATAGTCTATTGTTTGTAGGACGTGGTCACTGTGCATCCTCCTTCTATTGTGTTTCACACAAAGACCAAAAAAAATCCACACCATAAAGCAACAGAAAGTTAAAGCACAGAATACAATTGAATATGCTTTTAACCGTATTGTTTGCAGAAAATATCGCTGTAAAGGTTTTGGTGACAAAGCAGATAAATGAGTCTCCGAGCTCTTGTTAAGAATTTGGATATAAATTACCAAATGTAGAAAAAATATCATTCTATTGAGAATTTCAATGATCTATGTAGTCCTGTGTACGCAAAATATTATAAAGCACAACTGCCGCAGTAAAGCCGTACACCGATATCGCAGTAGCACACAGGGCAAGATGCGCTTAATACAGATTAGTGTGTTTTGAATAATAGATATAACCGATACCTTCAATTTGTGTCTTGCTTATTTTTCTTTTTACGTTTGCTCTTTTGTTATTTAAAATCGCGGTGCGGCTGCATCTGACTGTAAAGAGACAATTGATCGCTCCTTACCGATCTCGGCGTAATACAGCCCCGTACGTTGTTTAATTAGGACACATTCTGTGACACATTCAGTGCTGGACGTTTTTTTTTTTTTTTTTTTTTCCTTGCCATGAATAAATAAATTTGGCATGCAACGTTTTGCAGATTTACCGAGCGCTGGGGTATAAAAGCCTGAAATAATGATTCCGATTTACATACCGGATCAAAACACACGCTTGTAATTTAGACACATGTTGGGAATGAGAATAATCTATTTTGTGATTAGTATAAATAAGTGCAGGCTTATGTGTTTAATAGGTCGATTGTAGAACAAAAAATAGAATAAAATTAATAATATTGAGAATGTTGTGAATGTTTGCGTCGTCGTCTTCTTCCAAGAAGCAGAATCCCAGACTTAAACTCCACTCCACAGATTATCTGTAGCTGCGCGACTCTGAACAAGAGTAGCCTCTGAGGCCTGGTTTCTGATGTCGCACTAAGCATGATAAGAATGCCATTGACGTCAGCAGAGTCATCATTTGTGAGAATGGCACTCCTGCTTTTGAAACCACACCAAGCAATTGCATTGCTATGGAAAATGAAAAGCCTGGTGTGGGGAGGGGAAGCAAATACACGGCTACAGCTTCAACGCTCTCTTTTTTTTCCCTTCTGTTTGTCTCTGTGCACAATTTTGTTTTTCAGTCATTTCCAAAAAAAAAAAGGAAAAAAGAAAAAAGAAAAAGTAATATTGGCGTAGAATAAACAGCTAGTCCGTAACTGGCTCTGCAGGCCAAAATATATGATGATTTGGCGTGCGTGTGTGCGAACATATTGATGCAGTAACAAAGGTCAGATTAAATAAAACACGCACTGCTCAAAAGAATAAATACATTCCAAGGAAATACTTTTTCAGGATTAGGGTGTATCGTGTAGGACTTGAAGCAAGCAATGAGGCTGCCAAAGAGCTGTCACTGCAAGTGTTAAATGTAACACATGCATGCAAAACCTGGTTTTTCATTAACCCCTGAATAGCTGCAGAGCAGGGTCCAGGCAATGGGCTCCAGCAGTCTAAGGGTTAGACTTTTTTTTTTTTTTTTTTTTTTTTACATCCAATATTTTGGAGAGCTGGCCACATGAAAAATCACTTTAGCCTTCTGAAGTTTTATTTATAGTTGATAACATAGTTAAATTAGCCACCCTGAGCCCTGTAAATGTAGTTATGAACACATAGTAGCAATCAGAGGAAACAGTGTGGACCCTAAATAGACCCACAACCAGACTGGTATGATAAACTGGACACATTGATAACAAAAAAAAATGCTTTCAGACTCGCAACACGAGGTGTGGAAACTAAAAATCACTTGCAGATAACACGGGCGTACACGATAAGTAATCGTGCTTCAAACACACAAGCCACAATACACTAAAAACATGCCATGAAGAACAGTATTCTGCCAATTTACACCAAGCATGCATTGTCTGATTTGTTGTTGGCTTCTCTTTTCGTGTCCTGAAGACATCTGATGACTGCAAAATGGATCCGTCACCGCTAAGAGTTTTATCTCGTTAAATGTACTGTGAAGAATTGATTATGGCGATTTTGGTGTTTCATTTGGGGCACAAGTATCTATTTTGCCTATTTTACCTCTAATACATAATTTTATCTGAGCCCAACCAAATGTCTATTCTCCTCCAACAGTGCCAGGATGTATTAAGATCCATTAAAGAGATGGAATAAATTAATTGAATCATGTCAAGACTGGGGAGGTCCTCAGAAGTTATGAGTTAAGGAGACCGTACCTCCGGTTCTCTTCTCTGCATGTATGATGCACTGTTACCAATACATTGGGAAAGAACGTTTTCCCTCTGTCCTGCCATTTAATTACCATCCCATTCTAACAGAAGAGCCTCAGAGCCCCAAAACACTTCTTAAGCCCTCTTCGGTTTAAAAGGTTAAAGCAATGAAATATAGGAGGATATTATGGCAGGTTTTACCACTAATTTGCTATATACTTTTACTATAAGGAGAGATTTGGGGATTCTATGAAAAATTTAAGGAAAACAAATAGCATAACAACAAAATCTGAAATATAAAATAGTTTCATGTGAAAAAAACTGATGATCTATCCCTGAGTTTATTTTGAATTCCATCTGGAGCCTATTCTGGGTTACAGAGTTGAACCAAGGCTTTGTTCCTGTCGAAAATAATTAGGCCACGGTAACGTAAAGTAGTAGTATGGTATGTTTGTGTTCATGTGTGAAATTATTTTTACAGGAAGAATAATTAAGCTTAAAGTATTTTTTTTCATTCTGACCTGGAAATGTTAAGACACAAGATATGTTGCGCATGAAAGTCCAGGGTGGTATGATCCGAGCATGAATTTTGATCTCAACCTGTCTGTCAGCAGACTGGTATCCAGGAGAGCAGGTCAACCAAAAAGGTGCCAAGTCTGGACAGCAAATAAGGTTTGGAAAGTCAGCGTCTGCAGGGCCTCATGGAACACTCACCCTGGTTTACCAGTTGTACGAAATCACCTAAGGTCACTGCTATTTTTGTTTTTAAAAGTTCATCCAGCTCTTATTTGGCGCATGGTGATCGTATCTCCTTACCCATAGGCATGGAAACACAGAACAAATATGCTTTGCAACATTTCACACTGAGAATCAAGGTCTCAACAAAGCCATTTCTCTTCTGGAGTCTTGTTACCATGGCTACCAAGTAATAGTCAGTTACATGGAATGCTGAACCCTTGTTGATGACAGTAACAATACCATATATACGTTGACAATATAAATCTGCATTAGTGTTTGATACTTGGTGCTGATATGAAACAGGAGGCACGCACTAGTCGTATTTCCAACAATCTTAGTCAGTGGAGAGAACAATGCCTTTCTTAACACTGTGGCACTCAGGAGGTTAAGGGCAATAGCCTATTAAAACTTACCTTGCCGTCCCCATCTACCAACAGTATGGTCTCTACCCTTTCAGCTGACTCAATAGATATAGAATAGATTCAGTGTAAGGGGGCTCACTGCAAGAACGGTACGCTTACTCTGTTTCATTACCCAGCTATCGGTAACAGAAACATTTATCGTAGTAGTAGAGACCCTGCATATATCTTGCCAGGGTCTCTGACTCCCCTTGCGTGTTGATCACACATTCTGGGATCAGGAATACAGGGCTGTAGAGCCCTGCTTTCTGATCACTGTGTGGAACTGTGTAGTTTAAAAAAAATGAAACGAGTATCCAGTCATATTGCAATGAGAGCAAAGCAAGAAAAATTAGGTTAAACTTAAAAAAACAAAACATTTGCTGCCCCAAACCTAAAATTCTTAAAAAGCAATGCAGTATAAATATTGGAACTCTTCCAATCACAATGAAACAAGGCTCAGCTCCAGTCAACTGCACCAATTGAGGAAGCAATGCAGGATTATTTGTTTGAAGGGTTGAGTTTAAACCTTTTGAAGTAGTGTAAAAGAAGCTGTAATTAACCACCATGGCACGACGTGGATCCACCTCTCCCAATACCAAGTCACATGTTTGTTTTTTATTTATTTTTTTCCGGCTTGGCTGAATTGTGAAGCCGGCCAAGTTGCAGCAGGTTATATCAACAACCTTGGGATATTCGCCCATATTGTCCTCCGGGCTAACCTTTGGAAATACCCAAGTTGCTCCTTGTTAAGAAACTTATTCAAGTGAGCTAAATATATCTAGAGTAGCTACTTTGAAAATAATTAACCATATGAACAGAGCTTTATGATATGTCGATCATGTCACACAAACATGTACAGCAAAAATTAGCAGCCCTCATGACATCCACTGTTCAGTATGTCAATCCAGAACATGTGAAAACCAATAAACAGTCCACAACATAAATAATAAGCAGTAAAATGAGAAAATAGTTGTAGGCGCTCTTTCATATTGGTTAGAAGCCATTTAGTTTAATAATCTAATTAAAATGGCCATGTCTCTTGGAAAAATAATACATTAAGTAAAAACAAAAATAAAAAAAAAGCCTTTTTAACATTTTTTTGTAAAATAGTTTAATGTGACAATATTTACAATCTATATCAAGAGATTAAAAAAAGTTAATACATTGTTGGTTTTGGCCCATTGATTTCTTGTTCTGAATATTCTCATGCGCGAGTGGGTTCCTTTAGTAGGGAATGACTGATTTACATACCGGATTAATGGTGCTACAGAGGTTGCGTGGATAGGGCAGCCTTGCATATTTTTTACTGGTCTTTTTAAATAATGTTCTGATTATTTGGACATCACCTTGATACAGTTTATCACTTTTAATCACTATGTTTACTTTCTCATTTATTCTATATTCTTTATTACTATATGAACATTAATGGCAGGACAATGAAACCGCAGGAATTAAAGACAGAGGATTGTGTGGGGATACCTGTGTCAGGTCACGAAAGGGGAGATTTACTTTGGCCGTCAGCCACTAATCCCAGTGGCCTAGATATAGCGGCAGATTGAAAACATCATATGGGGGATTCTAGTGATCAAGAGAAGTTAACGCTTGAACGTCAGAACAATATGGGTAATACATTGCCCTTATCAGAAACGTATTTAAATTATGTGCAGATTTCAAATATTTTTCCCTTTTATTTTACACATAATTTTAACCATAATTTATAACTTGCTTCTTTGGATGGAATACTTTATTTTACTTACACAAGACTAGTTATGTGAAGTCATGACATACTAATGACATGTAATTGATTACTACATGGCCTCTTCTAGAATGCTGTTTGCAGTTCTAGAGACTGTCTTCATAGGGGCATTTAAAATTAAAAGAGAATTCAAAGGGTCACTGAAATGATGTATGGTCTTTCCTACCAAACATGCCACAAAATACTGTATACACTTTAAATGAGAAAAGAGAAACATGATAGGATCGCTAATTTATAATGTATTAATGGTACTAAAGAATGTACAACCACACATCCAGATCTAATATCTCGTTATCACTGCTTATCAAACTAGATCAAAGAAAACCTCAGATTAGCCAATTAATATTAAAATCATTGATCAATTCAATCTAAACTAGCTGTAAAAATGTGTCCAGATCCCCTTGATAAGAACTGAAACGTAAACAAGCCAGACTACCTTTAAAGACATACTTGAAAGGATTTAGGCATCGCTGTTTTGCATACATAGGTTGATAGTAAGTGTGTGTGTGTATATATATATGTGTATATATATATATGTATATATGTGTATATATGTGTATATATATATATATATATATATATATATATGTGTGTGTGTGTGTGTGTGTGTCAAGTATTTATATCCCAATATAACAATGAATAACTGCATCAAAAGGGTTTTAATAATATCCCTTGTAATAACGTGTCTTTTTAAATTGTGGATTATATTTATTTTGTTTTGCTTTATTTTCCCAATTTAGATAATTAGAGGGGTTTTTTTGTGATTATGAATAATTATTGTTAATGTTGTGAGCAATTATTAAAACAAAATGGAGGCCTACATTATGCCCTGATCATGGTCTGTCCATAAGGCCAGTGCACAAGTGCCACGGAGAGGGCACAGCCTAGTCTCAAGGTGAGATTACATTGGTAATGCATGAACACACACAGAGGTGCTGCCTGGCAATAGAACGAGCAGTCTTTAGGAAACTTCCTAGGAAATAAGGGATCAGGCAAGCATGTTCCCTAAAAGAGAAATTTAGGACTTGGTTGTCTTAATGCCCCCTTAAAAGTAAAAGCAACATTTTAAAAAATAAAGCAATTAACTATGAAACAGCTGGCAAGTATTTATTCTTCAGTACCCTGTACCACATATATTTCAGACAGATTATAGTTTCTGCCCCAATACTGCAAAGAAATCCTGGATATTTAACATCCCTTCCATAAAATAGTGCTTTTGAGATGTCCTCCTCCACATTTACACTGAAATCAATTATTTCCATACATTACATTAGATTGTAAGCTCCTGTCACGGAATTTTAAACGAGTAGTGAGGGAATTTAAACCCGCGTGGGATAAGCATGAGGCTACCCTGAAAATAAACCAATACCAAAGTCTGATTACGTTTCCAGTCTTTACATCAGGGAAAACGGGCATGGTTGTTATCTTCAGTGAAACTCTCCTGTCTGGGTGCGTTAAATTTGAGTATAACTTCAGACGCATGAATTTGTAGACACAACAAAATGATTCTTATAACTTCAATATCGGCGTATGGATAGTTGAGACTTTGGGTCCACACAAATCACAAATTGCTATTTCGAGACATTATAAGTACTGTAAATAGAATGCATGAAATGTCAGCGCCTGGTCGAGTTCTCCTTGGCATTTCCACAATGTAACCGCTACTGTAAACAGTGGACATCATGCTCAGCGCTGATGGTCTTCTAGCACGTACAACACCATATTGCTCCCTTCTTGTGAGTGTTGATAGGAAATGCACGTCAAGAAAGCAATAAAGACCATAAACAAAGCAACTCCTGAAACATTACAGAAGCGGGGTTTGGAGAGGAAGCTCTCCTATAAACTATCTGTAAAATCAGTTCAGAAATAAAGCCCTGACCTTTCTGAGGACTAAAGTATCATTTACTATGTTAAAGCAGATTTACCATTGTATTTACTGAATTAAAACATTAATAGGGACAGAAATCTTTAGTAACAGAGTTGTTCCCTAGCACTTCTTTCATAGTTTGAATTCAGCTTCAACAGTCTTGATAATGGGAGTTATAAATTAAAAAATACAATTCACGTTATAAGAGAGCGTAACTACCGATGGAATACTCCAATCAGCGCTAAACGCATTGAGCTTCATTCAGTGACCCGTCTCAACCTTAATTGGTTTTAATGGGAATGCGAAGAATGCACGCTTTGCCTTTCATTCACCTGCCTACAATCCGATTCTTGGGCAGAATATAGACTGCTAAAAATATTGCATTAAAGCAGCCAGTCAGAGGCAGGAAAGTGTTCCTATTGAAATCAACGGGAGCACTTGCTGCGCATGCGCACAAAGAGTTTGAGTAGAGCCCCATCCTCAGCATTCATTGAGCCAGTGTTGGAGCTAATTAAAGGGAAGTGCGGTATATCATGTGCGTGAGATGTGTTGGGGTTTAAATGCATATGGGGAACCCCCCCCCATGCATTTAATACAGATACAGTGTAACTTTAGTTATTTTGGGCCGTATGATGATTGGAAATGATGTAATTCGCTGTACGCATTGAAGAATGTAAAGCGTACAGAAAGTATTTTTTGTACAGTACCTTGTGTCCTAAGGGACCTTGTACAATAAGCGTGTTCTTCTAGGGAAAGAGTATCAATGAATTTGGATAAGTGTGATTTCACACAGCCGGGTAGAATCCTTAATTGTGAGAGAACTGTGAAAACAATTATCTTTATTGTCTGGTACAGTATTCCTAAATATTTTACATGATGGCAGGTGTGTCTGCGCTTGAGAAAAGTCTGTTACTAGCCGTCCCGTTTTACAAAATGGGGGGCTGTCAGCAAGTTTATTTAACACAAGTATTCTCACACTGAAGGATAATAACAATTAAATACGTAACCCTATCCGTGCAAAACAAACTGTGGGTTGAGTAGTATGCCACATGTAACACCAGATCATTTAAAGGGACACACAAGCCTTCATATATTCTGATACACTGTCTCCTTTAAATTACGTCTTCTGTCTTATAGTAGTGCATATGCATGGAAACTCAACACCAGCCAGCGGTCCTGGGGGCAAAACCTAAGCTCAGGAACCCCAGCTGGGTCTCTACATCTCTGATGGATACCGCCGGCAGTGTATGCTTGGAAAGGGTTAAAACCTCAGTCTTGCTTTCAACCTATTTAGAACATGCAAGGCGCCATTCGAACTCCAAAACACAGAACAGCAGAAACTTTATCATTTGGTACAGCATTCTAATTAATTATGCTACATTGTAAAATCTTATCTGCATTTGGGGCTACACTTGGTTAGCAAAAGAAAAAAAAAAACACTTAATAGTCGTGGTTCTTTTGTTGAAGGGTTCCAGAAAAAAATGGAAAACATATTCAAGAATAATAGAGCCGGATGGAAGGAAAAAATGGATATTTTGGAATGGAATCTAGGGACTACACATTTGTGGTAGAGTAGAGTAGAGTAGAGTGGAGGAAAGCTGGACAGGGGAAGCAACAAGGTCATGTTTTCATGATTTATTAAATGTCTGTGGGGTGTATTCATATTTCATCTCATCAGCTTCACTGTGCATTCTTAAAGACCAGCTTCACTCTATGGTTTCTATGGTTGTTGGTCCATGGAAACGTATAGTGATGACTTTAACTTCACTGGGTAGACATTTTTGTCCGATTTAGTTACATATGTTCCAACCAAGAATAATTGTCTGTATTTGTATTTTGTTCCCCTCTTTCTCTGACTTCTTATCCCAAACCCGCAGGGTGTGTATGAGGCCAAGTTTGTGCAGGGGGTAGAATTTCTGCGCGGAAAAATAAATAAAAGCTGGCGATTTTTCAGATAAAAATATAAGCCCAAACCCAACCACAAGGGCTTCAAGACTGTGATTGTAAACTTATCATTCAAACAAATAACCCTATTATCTTACTGTTAATTATTCTTCTTATACACTATATGCTATTATGTTTGACTGGGGGCTGAGCCTGAGGAACCCAGCCGCTGATTCCATCTCCAGGCAGAATCCCTGGTTGACCACAGGAGAGAGGTCCCCTGGTGATGGGCCAGGAAACGCTTTTAGGAAAACAGATGCTGCCTCCTCACAATTGTTTTTCAACTATGCGAAAATATAAAAGAAAATGACATTTTCCCATTAAGTAATCCAAGCTGCATAATTGACATGATTGGTTTAATTCTTTGCCCTGCCTCATCTTGCGGTTTCACTGGTAACGTGGACAACTAGTTCAACGCTTCTTGCCAATGAATGGATTAGGTAATATGGATTTAGGTTAATAATATGCAATACGCACAACCAATGTTCGTCATGTATTCATTTGTAAAGCTTTTTATATGAGAGCGAGTATTATTTTATGAGAACTGTAGTACTATTTAACCACACAACGCAGTTTCATTCACTAGGTGTTGAAAGGCTGAAGAAGACCCTGGTGAATAGCCTGTAGAATGATTACTTCTGTGGTTCCCGTTCTTAATAAAAAACAATTACGTATTTGTGCAGTTTTCATCATACTATGCACATTTTTAATTCTGCTAAATATTTGCAGCTATAAAATTACAACCAATTTATAGCATTAAATGAGCAAAGGGCTCCAAAATTGTAAATCATCCATGTGAAACATCCATCTCCTAGGAAGTCTTAAAAAATACTCAAAGTAAATATAGGAAAGGGTAGCTCTTAAAAGAGTGAACTCGTAAACCGAGTACTGAGAAGATTGAGAATGCTAAAAATTAAGTTTTAAAAGTTTTACGTTGATATGTTAAAAAATGGTCGTATTGGTGGCCAATATATTAAGGTGTGCATGTTTCATCTGTAATCAGATGTCTCTTATACAAAGTGTATTTTAATAATCTGAGGTGTTAGCACAGGGCATTTAGAGCAAGAACTACTTATACTTATGTGGTTGCCCCTTAAAATATTATCAGAGGCATTGATTCAACTCTATTTGTTATCTTTCATCTCCAAGATGTCCAAGTGAAGAACAAACTAGATGTATCTGTTGTGGAATGTACATCTTTCATCTAATTTGTATATTAACCTAAAAATTGGACCAGATATTTTACATTTGAGGCATCCATCCTGCAAAATGGCTTTGTACTTTGTAATTTTTGTGGAATATATTAAACACTTACAGTGCTGGTGGAAGAAGTAAGTGAACCCTTGGATTTAATAACCGACCGAACCTCTTTTGGCAGCAATAACTTCAAACAAATGCTTCCGGTAGCTGCGGATAAGATCTGCACAACATCGAGGAGGAATTTTAAACTATTCTTCCTTACAGAACTGCTTAAGCCATATTCTCAGGATGTCTGGTGTGAACGGCCCTCTTGAAGTCATTGCACAGCATCTCTAATGGGTTAAGGTCTGGGCTCTGACTGGGTCACTCCAAAAGGCAGATTTTCTTCTTTTTAAACCATTCTGTAGTAGATTTACTTTAATAATTAAAGTTGTCCAATTGGGAAGATGTTTTCATGTGGGTATGGGGTTCCCTTTTTAACACCATACTTAGTGATGCATGCTCTTCCTAAACAATTCAACCTTAGTTTTATTAGCCCACAAAACATTTCCCCAGTATACTTGTGGAGTGGCAAGATGCTCTTTGGCAAATTGCAGGTCTACAGGTCTTCCTTAGTGGTGTCTTGCCATAGACATCATGCAGGTTCAATGCTTTACATATGGTAGACTCATAAACATAGATGTTAACCAGTGGCAATGATTCCTTCAAGCCTTTAGCTGTTGCTTAGGGTTCTTTTTTACATTAGGAAGCATTCGACCTTGTGTCCTTGGTATTATCTTGGCTGGGTGCCCACTTCTAGGGAGGTTGGCCACAGTACTATATCATCTCCATTAATAAACAGTTGGTCTAACTGTGCACTGATGAATATGTAAACTCTTTGTAACTTTGTAACCCGTTCCAGCTTCATGCAAATCAACAATTCTTGATTGTAGGTCTTCTGAGATTAATTTTTTGTGAGGCATGGTTCAAACCAGCAGATACTTCTTGAGAATAGCAATCTTAAAATGTTTGAGTGTTTTTTCTGAAGGGAAATTAGCTCTACAACACATCTCCAATCCTGGTACATTGTTTGCATGTTTGCTAACTCCTGACTCCAATTAGCTTTTGTTCAAGTGATTAGCCTAGGGGTTCACATACTCAACCCACACTGTTAATGTTTGAATGATCTATTCAATATGACGAAGAACTTTACAATAATTTGTGTGTTAATTTGTTTAAAACAGGTTGTGTTTTTTCATTATTGTAACTTGAATATCATATTTTAAGATACATTTATAGACAAATGCTGGTAATTCCAATGGGTTCACTTACTTTTTCTTGCCTATATATATATATATATATCTATATATATGCTCAAAGTCTTATTGTCTTGGGAACAAAGGGAATAAGGAGAGAGTCACATTTCTCCTATTTGACATTCGCAAGATGAAGTTGAGCTGTTTTGTGGTTTTGTATCCATCTACGGTATTAACGCTTTGACTTGTCAGCCATGCACGTCATCCACTTCAAACCACTCCCTCCTATGACTCGCATTCTTTGCTTACTTAATGAATCCTTAACATGCTCATACGAAGGTTTGGTGGTGCAAGATCTTATTTCCTGAGGCTAAAGCATAGTATAATTAGTTGGCTCATCCAGACAATGTCCAACATGGGTGCATTACGTAGCTAACGAGAATAAGCTTAATGTGAGAATACTACTTGGCTTGAAACAATCACGAAATTTCGCTAGATGCGGACATGTTTTTACAGAGAGTAGCACAATGTATACATTGTATAATGGATAAATAGCTCACGGCAGGCAAGTTTGGTAACAAGATGTAGGACTAAGTAAACTGCAAGCAGCAATATGCAAATATTACCTATTCTGTAAACTGTTTAGAAGGCTCATTGACGCAGTAGCGACCCAAATACACAGGCCTTCTTTAACTATACATTGAGTTAACGCTTTGAGTTCTTTCAATGTCTAAATCATCTAAATTTATTAATAATCAATAAAAAAAATATAGTAGTTTCACCAAACTGAGTTTGCAGGCGAGTCTGAGGAAACACAAAAGATGCTACCCTACCAAATTAGCCATTTATATGCCAAGAAGCTTTGCTTACAAAAAGTGGGGTTGGCCTATATAATAGTTAAATTGGGTAAATTGGGTCATTTTGCAAGAGCATCACGCAGTGGTTGACGTGTTTAGAATACCTTCCAAAACACTGTTCTTGAAACATTTAGATATGTTTTATTCAATATTTATATTAGTAATAGAACTTTAGGCTGCATGTTAAAAAGAAACAGAAAAAAAATAAATATACCTAGAATGGTAACTATATACTTAAGATCTTTAAAAAAAAAAAAAAAGCATTAGCTTCAATTATTTTGTTACACTATAAGCAGGTGTGTGGATATATTGATTCTCATTTCATTTAGGGACTCTCTGATTTCTTTAAATCATCACATTTAAGATGAGTTTGAACATACTTGGCTCTGATATTGTGCCCAGAAAGGGGAAAGGTTTACAACAGCTGGGGAAAAAAATGTTTTAACAGCTTTTGGTGTAATGGTTATTTTTTATTAACATAGGACGAGAATATGCAGGTTTTCGGTTCAAATATTGAAATAGGCATATGAAATTCTCAAACACACATCTATAATCTCACTATAAGTAAGACATTTAGTTGCTCCATGTTGGGTGGGTAGGCTAAATTTCAGACTAGGCAAAGGAATACATATAAAGATAATGAAGGCTGAATGCCATAGCCAGCATTATCTACAAATGCCCTACACAACAATCAGGAGCTTAATAATATGTATACCTAGGAAAGGGACCCTAGGTCTCTAGGTTGAAGCCCTCCTTCCTCTGCTCTCCAGGTCACTTCACTCATTTTCATGGTAGAGGGGACGGCATTTAGTCATGCCTACTCCAAGCCCGCGTTCCCCTCAACTCTGTCTGTGGCCAGCTCGGCATACATAACACGCTAGGTCCACCATGGCCCAGAAAGCCAATGCTCCATAAGAGGGTGAGCCAGATGAAGAATAGTTGCATAAAACTTAATACCCCATGATTTTGTTTTTTTTTGCTTGTTTAGTGGTGCAGTGTAAACATGGATTGTACTCTTAACTATATTTTAGAAACTTGGTAAAAAATACATTTCATGGACTGTTCAGGACCTGCTGAAATTGCTGGAGAATTTCAGGCCGTCCAGAACATGTGTTTGCCATATTTTTGTACAAATTGCCTTTTTGTTTTTTGTTCTGATTGAATTAGGAGCATCCCATTAGCTAAATACCTCCTGTAATTTCAGAGATATTCCTGAGGGATGGGGTAGAGCTATGGCTACTAATGGTTTGTGACTGTTTTTTTTAAATAACTTGTAAACTCTATGAGCTGCATCATAAGAGGTCTGGTGCATCAAGATTTGTGTTACCTGTTGCTAAAAATGATAAGTAATTCTCTGGAGTGGATACGTTGAACGTACTGGACTTGAATACCTAATAAACGAAATAAATGAAGTTCTAGATTGACTCTGCCCCTGTAGCCCTGAAAGAGTTAAAGGACCTAATCTGAATTCCAGAAAAACTGACGTTATATTTTCTGGAAGGAATATTGTGGTCATTTAGGGCTTCACAGTTGAAATGAAATTATCCCATTTCCTCCCACACATCACTTAGATATGCTCCAACTTTATGCCTTCCATAAAACATTTTATTTTTCTGGGTTAGAAGTTGGCACAGCAACATCATTTTGGTAAAAATATACGTATCGGTTTCTTATTAATTCTGAATGTACAAGCATGGGAGGCAGCACGCATTTCCAAATTATTTAGTAAATCTTTATTCCAGATGCAGTTCCTCATCATGCCTTTTCACCTCAAAATTGAAATACTGAAAACCAGCACCGTACTAGGACCAAAAGTAGTTTGTGAGCTTCTGAGCTGAAAATGCCAGGGCCCGAAGGTTTTCAAGCAGTCTGAAGTTGACAGACAGGCCTATGTTCAATGACCCACCATCTGCCCCGTGGCAAGTCCAGTATTGTAAGAGACAATTTAAAGTATTGTAAGGGCAACATAGAGCACCAGACAAGCAGCCATGATCGGTATGACAGTATTACACTACATAGACCCACAATCAAAGTAACATCAGACAAATATAATATAACCCTTGATTGTCAGGACCACCAGATGTCCAACGAGAACTTGAGGCCATCAAGGGTATGGACTTAATCATGGTAAAACAGCCGAGCTTATACCAGCAATGACCGAGTCTCAGGATCAAATCCCACGAGAAGGAAGCTGTGAGCTGCCAAACATACATATGACATAGATAATTATATTTAACTACCACACTAGATCACAAATGATGGATCACATTCTTTTATAGATTGTGGGTGCGGTAACAGTGAAGTTGCAAGTCAAGATCCAGGGCTGAGTGACACTCAGGTCCAGTTAGGTTGGCCATTTTTTCAAGGACACACATACTCATATCAAATGTTGCTGACCAGCACATGTAAAGTATGTGGGATGTGTAACGGAGTAGCTCCTTCTGTGAGTTTATAACTCCGACTTACTGCGGGGCAGCACTTTACATGTATTGGTTAGCAACATGTGATATGTATAGAAGAAAATATGGTCAAAATGTCGAGCCTAGAGTAAGCTCACTGAGCCTCAAACAAGAGTTGGGGTTCAATTCACCCTCTGGATACAGGGGTCCTGGAGAACATTGTTTCAAGTGCAGAGGAGGACCCAGATGTGAATGAAGAGGAGGTGTTTTAGCTGCTTTGCCTGGCTCTTATTTTAAAAATGGCTAAAATGAGTAATCGGCAGCTGTTTATTTTCTCTGTATAGTGTACATTAGCTGCCATTTCTGTTCTTGTCAAAAAAGGCTACATATTCAGAAAAAACACAAAAGTCCTGGAACAAGTCATGCAGGTTTCTTAGAAATCTGCATAAATCCAGAGGAAAAAAAGAACTTGTGCAGAACTGCAAAATGTTCTGTTTAAGAGATTAAAACAGCAGAAAACTTGGCTGCTTCTGTATTCCTCTCTTTTGTTATCTGTTTTGCTACTTATTTTAAGATTCTTGGATATTTCTTGTCCTCTAGCCTCTTTATCCTGATGGTACATTTTTTATGTGTTTAGCCCTCATTAGTTACAGTAGAACAACATTATTTTGCAATTACAATGAATCGGCCACCATCTATGTTTTGAATGGGGTTTTGAGCTGTCCCTGGCTGGGAATCTGCAGCTAATGTCTAGGGTCACTCCTAGGATCAGCCTCTGTCCTGGTCACCAAGAAAAAAGTTTTTTTTTAGCACACAAATCCGGTTCATAAAAGTTATGATGTCAGTGATGGGGCAAGACCGTAAACTTGTGTCACATTGACCCGGAGCACTGTGGTATGACATCATATCCTGGCGCACAGCTTCAGTATGCTGCAAGCAGGCCACATAGGCATACCTAGGAACGTCTTCACTCCGGCTTGCGGGACGTGGCCAGAACTGCCCACTGACGTATGAAATACCATAATTATGACATTTGTTTGTTGAGACTTATTTTTAAGTGTTCATCTTTTTAATACTTGAGGTCTGCATATATTTAGCCAAAACTTATCGACCGTGGTGTGGACCGTACAAGATAAATACTGATTGAATGAATTGGCGTATCCTAGTTCATAGACTGGTCTAGTAAACTAGTTCAGTAGGTATTGCATCAATCTTTGTGCAGAAACATCAGTTTTTGGTTGGTTTGTGCAAGAAAGGGCAATACAAGCATTCTTTTAAACACAGACAAACCCTTGGAGTCTCCAAATCTAAATATTCCAGAATACAAGCAGTTTTTAGGGATACAGATTGCACTGTGCCAGGAAATCAATGTTTTACACTAAAAGGCATATCAATTCTTTCTCATTATGCTACATATATATACGCATACATGTATGTATGTATATATATATATATATATATATATGTGTGTGTGTATCCGTATATAATATTGATTTTTGATTTGTTATGCCCTGAGTATTTTGCAAAGTGCTATATTAGGTGATGATAAATAATTATTGTGCCTTATTCCCATAGATAAACCTTTAAGAATGGTCTATAATATTCACGATGGTCCCCGGAAGATATAAACTATTCTAATTGGAATGCTTCTTTAAGAAAAATACGTTTGCATGCATTAGAGAGTGTGATAGCGGGAGCAGGCAGGAAAAGTTTATTAACTACATTTTTATGGGTTTTTTGGAAATGTAGGGTCTAGCACCTTTCAAACAGAAACAGTTAGCGAGCCACTATTCTAGAGCTTTTCTGTATCATTGCGATTTACAATGATAAAAAAGTGTCTCTCTGTAAGAGATACCCTTTCTGCATTGTTATTTTGATTTATTTAACACGTTCGCTGCCAGTATTTACAAAGGACTGGGCACCTTGAATTCATGGTAGGATGATGGTTCCATAGAAACCTGCGGAATGACTAGTGTTGCATAGCAACCACAGCTTTCCCAGGTCCCGCACTTCCTTAGCTCACAGAAGACCTCTGTAGTGATGTCTATGGCATGTGAAGCAGCTAGATCTTTCACTGTCACAATGTTACAGAATACAGCTTTCTGATTGGTTCACTCAGGTTCTGGCGTACCAGCCGGAGGAAGATCACATCTCCTATAAAGCCACAGGAGACAAAATGCAGGCTGAACATCATTGGAGTGGACTACTTTTCTCATTCCTGCTTTCACAGTCATGATTGCCCTGGCGCCGTGTATTTTTCACATTCTCATCATCTGTTTCCCTGGTGAAAAAGAATAGTTTGTTGATATATTCTGCTGGCTATGGATAATGCTTGCTGCTTTGGTGTCATTCTTGACTTCTTTCCAAGGGAGGCCTGACAACATTCGGCCCAGGGGGGCAAGTCTAGCCTAGTGGCAGAGTAACAAAGTAGCCTGAAATGTATTTGTCAAACAACACACTGAGCTGATACCTGCCCAAAACACATTTACAGAAAAATACTGCATAGAAATTGTTTGGTTACATTAGACACCCTGGTGGCTGTATGTGGACTGGCTAATTTTAACAGCAGGAAAAAATGGGAAGATGTGATGGACCACATGGCCCTCATGTTCTATGTTTCTATGTAAGAAGCAAACAAATGTGCCCCCCCTCACACTTTTGTTCCTCAACCGCAGTCTTCCTCCAATATACCCATATATCTTGGTTATAAGTCTACTGGATTGTCTGGTGATCGCTGTACCTCAATGTTGAAATGTATTTTATTCACCTGTATTCATAGTTAATGTTGTCAGGCTGTTTATATGTTCATATTAGTGCAATGGCATTGGGGTTCCCTGTAAGCACTCATGTGGGCTCCTCTATGCTGCAAGAAATAATTTGCTGGTAGATGATACATTTTCAAGCTGCAGATAGGAAACCTGGAACAATCGCCGAACCACTGGAGTCTAGGCTGACAAGTAGGATTTGCCCTGTTTACATGGCTCAACTACACAACCGATCACCCCCAAGAAGAACATATGATCCATGCATGCAGTCACTCTACACATGATCTGCATCAGTGTTCCACGCCTTTGGGGCTGAGCGTCACTCTGATCTCAATTCACAGCACTCTTTAGCTGGAGCTGTGTTATGTTATAAAATATATTTATCTATACATAGATATCCCTAGTAACTTTAGCTAGTACCCTTAGAATATTCATTTATTTTCTGAATACACATGCAGTATTGTAATGTGTTTCTGCCAAGACCCCTAAATTTCTCAATTTCTCAGATTTTAGCAACTAGACTCCTCAAAGCTGAGATCTGTGTCATTTAATCAATCACCTAAGGTATACACATAAGGTTTTTCCTCCCCAACGTCCCAGTTTTGTGGGTACTGGTGATCGCGGACCAGTTGGACTAATCAGAGGCTCTGACTGTCCCGCTGAGCTGTAGAATCAATGAAGGCTATTGAACATTTCCATAAGGGTGTGATTCTCACTATTCAAAGCTAAATCTATTTGTCGTTTATAGAATAACAAGAATGCAGATATTTTCCATCCTGGTGGTGTTACTGTCATGTTGTCTTTAGTAAAGTCTTCCTGCACCTATTTAAAGAAGACTCCGACCCGGTGGAGGCACACCCAGAGTATAAAGTCTGTAAAAATACCCTAATGACATCACTAAAACCTTTTTCCCCTCAGATCTAAAGTTCAGTGTTTGCAAAGAGGGCGGCTTAAAAACATGATCGACAATTCTTATCGGCTTCATTCCTTATACATTCGTATGACTTCTGTTTGGTGAGGATTAAAATAGTTTCTTTTTGTTATGAAGTTAAGTCATTCAACCGGTCACATCCCTGAAAAAAACAGAGGTTCCTCCGAATGCAGCTTTCCATGATATTGCAGGAAAAAAAGAGATACTTTAGTGTCTTGATGTAATTGATATCAGAATGAACAAAAGGCTTTAAGATATCCATTTATTATCCGTTTTACTGATTGAAACACAATATCAAACATATCCTATACGTTTATGTATTAAGTCACAAAGGTCCAGAGCCTTCGAGTAAACTATACTAAAGTAACAATCCCGTCGATTAGTATTTGCCTTTCAATTATAACACTGCTGTAGATCCACTCTCATTTTTTTTGAGTATAATTGAGAATTTTTCCCTCATCCTAATCTGTGAGTATAAAAAACTGCCGTCCTAGAACAATAGATATAAGGAACGCATTCTGGATTCTAGATGAGTCCGCGTGGAGGCAAGCGTTTCTATTCAATAACAAAATTCTATTCTATTCAACACAATTTACCAACCAAAGAAAAAAAAACTCTGATGTAAAAAAGGAGTGGATGCAAAGTTTTGAGATAGCGTCAGAGTCACCGTGTCCTGTGATATCACTGTGTGTTTAAATAGAGGCCGTTCTTGATCTTGCGCTCCGGGCAGAGTGCTTTTATTTCATCCTGAAGTCCGTATGAGATCATGCGTATCTCTGTGATATTTAGGAGATGGGCACATCTATTTGTACAGCTTGACGTAATCCAGATATGACTTGCGAAAACAAAATTAGCATCTCTGAAACCTATTCAGTATGCCATTTAGACTTTCATGCGCACGGAAGTGTGGCCTCCATGAGCAGCGTAGACAACCTATTGTATGAGAGAAAGCTTTTTGGACATTATTCTGGCGTTATTTTTTTTTTTTTGAGTCATGGTAATTTTCTTATTTCTATTTGGAAAATAATGTGTTGTCTGATCTATTCATCCCTTCCTCTGCAGCAATGTGTAAGGTTAAAATGAAACATTAGATTGTTTAGAATCGGTGACTATGTACAGCTGCCCCTATGTCGATCCGAGTATTTCATTACTTTTTTTCTTTTGTTTCTTTGCATTTCAAATATCTTTTGTTGAAAATGCAAATGTTAATTGGCCTGTCCAGCTATTTAACTCTCCTTTTGATCTATGAATTATATCCACTGCCCAACAATTATTTAACTTCACAGATCATATTTGTAAGATTTGTATTACTTTCTAATTTTTTTCTGCATATATAGTTTGTTTTGATATTTTGTGTTTAGACGTATAGGTTGACACGTCTGAGCATCTTAAGTATCACAGTTTAGTTGTTTGGTTGTCCTAGGCTGACTTACTTACTTCAGGAGTGACCTCCTGTGTGAAATCCGTAAGACCGTCTCTAGGATCATAATTCCAGTGAATGATTAGTGTTGAGTGGAACAGCCTTATGAACAGTGGTTGAAATTTTTAGGTGCTTGGCAAATAGAACTCACAGAAGTTGGGTTGAGTGGTCTTAATGGACTTAGGATCTGAACTGGGAGGAAACTTGATGCTTCTTAGTTGTCCATTGATTGGAAACACAGGTAAACTTTCTATGCAGTTAGTCTCTAGCTGGGTTAATCTGTGGCCATCTGACCACATTACGTAAAATGACTGGTGATCGTGGTACGTTGTACCAACTCAGCTTCCCTGGTAGAAGAACCAAGGAAACCAAGTTTCTCCCAAGCTGGTGAACCTGAAACTTTTGCCGGGGTCTTAAGATCTGAGAGACCCAAGTGAGTTTCTACTCTAGGTTGGCTCTTTGTACTGTGAATGTGAATTCAGTGCACACCCAGCAAATACCATTCATAAAACACCTAAAGCGTTAATTGTGAGGATTCCGTCACACTAGATGGCCAGATATTGTGAGTCCAATCTAATTATTATGACTCTCATACAATTTAAAGCCTTCTGTGGACACCATTAGAGGGGGATCTGTTGAATTGGCCTGAGAACGTGTGTGTGTGTGTGTGTGTGTGTGTGTGTGTGTGTGTGTGTGTGTGTGTGTATACATATATATATATATATATATTAGTCTTGGCACATTCACTTTGCATTGTAAAATCAGTGAGGTGACTTTCAAGAAATCTTACGTACTCTTTATACAGGGCCGTTCAAACTATTCTTGGAGCAGAAGCTTACTGGGGTTGGCCCTTCATAACAAAAAATGGAATAAGGGAGACGAAACGCAACTCTCCTGCCAACTCCAGCTTAAGCGCACAAACACTTTCTGTGATTAAAGACTGGAATAACGGGTTTCTTAACTCTCCCGCACTTGGAGTGCTAACACCGTGAGTTTCACACCTTGAAACAGTCAAAGTTACAGCAAAACAGCGCTACGGAATATGGTGGGGCTATATGAAAAGAAAAAAAAAGTTATAATAAAACATTGACAAATATTAATCTCTTTCTTACATTGACACACGCTAGTTTATTTTTCTCCAGCAGATTATGTGTTAAAACGGTGAAGGGAAAACTATAACAATACAAATGACAAAATGCTAAATAACGTTCGCATACAGACGGAGGAGAGGGCCTGCCCTTCTGAGCTTACAATCTATTTATTGGATTATGAGCAGTTACCCACGACTGTTATTAGAATACTTCCGCTACATGGGATTTCTCCCCCAAATTATACTGTACATTTCCCACATAGATTGTATACACGCTGCGGTTTGTGCGGCCGGCTCCAGCAGTATATTTAAACAGAGAATGTTAGGGGTGTTTAGGGTAAATGAGACTTGTGTCCCGGCGTCCGTCTCTACTGCCGGTCACCTTTACTTCCAGGCTCCGGCGAGGCAGAGATCTCCCTCTTTGAGGGGTGTGGCTTTACAAGGGGCGGCGCTATTAACAAATGTGGGTGGGGATACCAGTGTATGCAGAAAGGGCAAGTCCTATACATCTAAAATTTGTATGAAGTGGGCGGGGAATGGGGAGTAGGCGGGCCTTAGTACTGCCTCTATGACTCTGGGGAAGCGTTGCTTCATCCGGACTCTCCGTGCCGCCGGAGAGTTCCCCGGTGACGTTTCGGAGAGAAATTTAGAGCGTTCATATCCAACTGACAGAGACGGAGTTCAATCTCATGGATATTTGATATAAACCCATTTAATGAGGGGTTTACTCACTAAATGATGCCATTCATTATGAAGGGCCAACCCCAGTGAGCTTCTGCTGCATGAAGAATGGCTGGCCCTGTATAATGTATAGTTAAAGTGGAATGTTACACATTGAAGTATGCATTGTACAGGGCCAGCTCTGCCATTCTTATTGGAAAACGTGCAATTGTTAACCCTCCATAATGAATAATGAAGCGGGGAGTTGGAACCGCAGCTCTCCTGCAAACTTAGCGAATAACCCAAGTCGCTCCAGAAAAGCAGAAAAAAAGCCAATTCAACTTTAACCCTACAGAGTCAGTAACCTTAGTAACAGTGTATATTTATGTCCTTTCTTAGCAAAGAAACATTTGGAATTGGATTTTTACATTTTATTCCAGGTTCTTCCGCATACAGTTAATAACCATTTGTATATTATACTTACGTCTGAGTTAAAATTCTATACGGCCCAAAATGCCCTACTTGTGTCCTTTTTTCCCCCAAACAGCAGTACTTGGAAAATATCACGACGCGGACGCCGTCTGGAAGCTGGATTTAAAAGCCAGCGATTAAAACGCTATGATAGCTGTAACTGAATATTCACCAAAAAAGCTATAATATGGTTTCACCAAGCGTCAGAGCAGCACGGTGCACATCTCGCCTGTTCTGGTTTATGTGCTGCGGGGCTAAAGTAACTTGTGTTTTTTGGGTTAGTTTTTTTGGGGGGGGGTGTAAATTACTTTTATAGGGTAAGAGTATTTCTTTATTATTATTATTTCAAATATTATAACTCAATGAATTCCCTTTGCTCCAGTACTGCAGACCAGCGCAGTCTCCTTGCAGAACACGACTTTGCTCCCAGATCCTCTCATCTGTGACTCCTGACCCTTCCAAATACTAAACACGTCCGACACCGGATCCCATTGTGTGCTTATGGGGGGAATCATCAGAACAATGGCGGGTTTATTGTGGGGGGGGGATAATCAGAACAATGACGGGTTTATTGTGGGGGGGGGGATAATCAGAACAATGACGGGTTTATTGTGGGGGGGGATAATCAGAACAATGGCCGGTTTGAGGGGAAAAAGCTTGCTTTCTACATAACTCAGTCTGCATTTTGTATTTCATTTGCAGACTTTTTTAAACTTCTTTAACACACATATATATATAAATAAAATGTTTCTGTATTTCTATAGGTCTATATGGTTTATGTGTGCATATATATATATATATATATGTATGTATATATATATATATATATATATATATATATATATATATAATGTCTGTTTCTATAGGCATATGTGATTGTATATAGGGTGGGTATATATATATATATATATATATATATATAGTTATATATATATAGTTATATATATATATATATATAGTGTGTGTTTGTATTTCTATATGGATATGGGTGTATATGAGGTATGTGTGTCTATGTATATATATATTTCTATAGGGATATGTGAGTGTGTATATATGTGTATATATATATATATATATATGTGTGTATATATATATATATATATATATATATATATATAGGGATATGTGAGTGTATATGGGGTGTGTGTGTGTGTGTGTGTATATATATAAATATATAGTGTTTGTATTTTGTATATGGGGTATGTGTGTGTATATATATATAGTGTGTTTGTATTTTGTATATGGGGTGTATATATATATATAGTGTGTTTGTATTTTGTATATGGGGTATGTGTGTTTATATATATATATAGTGTGTTTGTATTTTGTATATGGGGTGTATATATATATATAGTGTTTGTATTTTGTATATGGGGTGTATATATATATATATAGTGTTTGTATTTTGTATATGGGGTATGTGTGTGTATATATATATATAGTGTGTATTTTGTATATGGGGTGTATATATATATATATAGTGTGTTTGCATTTTGTATAGGGGGTGTATATACGCATGCTGCAGGAGAATGACACAGTGATGTGAGAGGCTGCAGTGTGCAGGGATCCGCTGTCTGCTCCACGCCAGGGTTTCCTTCCCGCCCCCGCACTCAGTCTCCAGCTTTTGGTTTTGGTTCAGGCTCCTTAGCTTGGCTGCTGCAGCCGGTGATGATGATGATGGTGGGGAGGAGGAGGGGGATGTCACAGTGAGGTCTGGGCTGTGTGTGGATCTGCAGTCACTGAGCCCCATGTGAAGCTATGGCCGGCTGTGTGGCCCGGGACAGTGCGGAGGAGGAGACAGGAAGCGCGCTCGTCAGGCTGGCCAGCTGATTCACGTTTAATCTCCGGCTCGCACGCTGGATGTAATCAGCACGGAGGACTCGCTGCTTTATGGCAGTCTGTGAGGGAGCCATACAGTGCATGAGCCCGAGGAGCCCTGTGCGCTGACCCGGGGTCCCTGCCAGAGACGGCCGAGGCCACCCCGCTGCACGCACTGTCACCCGCTGGCTGCGCGCACTGCACAGGACACGCGTGGGCTGCGGCTGGACTTTTTTCTCCCCTGAGTGTCTTTTTTAACATTATGAAGGATCCCTCATGTATGAGCCGTGGTCATCCGAGCATGGCAGTGTATGGCAGGATGGACCGGTTGGAGTTTGAGGTTACCCCAGTGAAACGCTTCAAAACTCAGTATCCTTTTCCCTATCTCTTCGCAGAGGAGGCCTATCAAAAACTGGCCAGCGAGACCTTGGAGGAGCTGGACTGGTGCTTGGACCAGCTGGAGACCTTGCAGACCAGGCACTCTGTCAGTGAGATGGCCTCCAATAAGGTAAGATCACCTGTGTCACTGCAGATCGCCACTGCTGCCGCTACACTGTATTGATGCTGCTGGGAATGTAGGGGTTAATGATGGGCTGCGGTGGAGATGCTCTGCCGGGGAGATGCTCTGCCGGGGAGATGCTCTGCCGGGGAGATGCTCTGCCGGGGAGATGCTCTGCCGCGTCGCCCGCTTCCTTCACAATTCTTCTATAACTTTCTTCTCTATGCTTGTCTAAGATGCTGGCGTGTGATCACATTTGTGTGGGTTCCCCTTAAGACGTGTGCATGTATCATACGTGATGCATACATAGGGAACGGGTGGTACGGAGGAGACGTGTTCTGTATCCCCATCGCCTGGATGTGGCGTGTGCAGAGTGATGGAATATGCTGCTGCTGTTTTGTTTTTAATGATAGTTTGCTGGAAAATGGTTAAACTTTTGCTATAGTATCGTTATTTAGCGTTATGTGAACTTTCTCCTCTGTCATTAATACTCTGCAGCCAAAGGGAAATGAGTGTTTAAAGCTTTGGGGGCAATGAAAGGGTTAGAAGGGCGAACCTGTGTCCAGCACACGCACACACGCGTGTATATATGTATATGTGTTACAGCCACCTATACGATGAGCGTGGATCGCACCCCACTAGCCCCATGTTTAATTATAATACATTTAGATGTTGGGTGGAATTGGTCCCCCGGTTTATTCCGGTTTCTGGACATATTTCTGGGGTCACCTCTCTATGTGTAGGGTTCCATGGTGTGATGATCACCTTTTATTTGGGGTCAGAGTAGTCCCGGAGCTGCCACAGGTGCGAGCCCAAAGTACCGGCAGATAAGGGGGGGCTCCGATTACAGAAGGGCCGATGATCGGCGTTGAGGAGAACGTCGTTTCTCAGGCCAGAAGGATACACTTACTGACATGTTTATATAACCCACTTCAAGCCGTTTACATTGGGGGACCGTAAACTTGCCTCTCCAGATGCGCACATATGGAAGTCATCAAGTGTACATGCGCGGATTAGGCAGCGGGTAAGATGCATGGATGACGGCCGCGGAGTAGAATCACGCGCCGGGGCTGGGGAGTCTGGCGATAGCCCGCGGGGCTCCTCGCGTTAGCTGGGGAATGGTTACTTGGTTACGTCACTGGTTTTCACTGGAAATGCCCCTTACGCCGGTGGCTTCGGTTGGGCGGCGCTGCGTGCGGAGGAGAGCGCCCGGCCGTGTGATGTCCTCCGGTTAAGCTGATTATAGTCATTCCCCCGTTATAGCATTAATTTGCTTCCAGTAATGGCCGTGGCAGCATCAATAAGGGCTTCCAAGTGTATGGATTTTAATGCTGGGGTTTATTGTGAAGCTCTTGGGCCGGGGGAGGGAGCGCGAAGCGTGCGTCATACTGGGATACGTGTGACAGTCGTGTCATCAGAGACCCTCCTGTTTATTATTTTATTTATCTTTTGTTATGTACAGAAAAGTAAAAAATCTTGAATTTGATACATTTTCTCCTATTGTCCGCGGTATTGAATGTTTTTCATATTGTTTGGCTCTGAAAGATTTACATGGTCCTTCCAGACCTTTTTGGAGACAACCATTGAAATGTCAACTCAGTGGCTTTCTATCTGTCGTCTCGCGCATGATTCTGTATCTTAGATCAACCTTTCTGAGTGTTTGGAAAGCCCATTCTGCTCCTTGAATGGCCGACGTTTCTTCTCCCGAAGGCTCCGGGATGTGAATGGCTCGTTTGTTGAAGAACGTTAAGCTGGCTTCTTACTGCGAATGTGAAGGTCACTCGCCGAGAATCCGCACCCCCCCCCCTCCGTCGGTCTATTAAAATGACGCTCACATACTGTGCTTTCGTGCTCCCATCACGCTCCGGCGCTGTCTCCAGGCCCGTTCGATACGTTGGATTGCGCAGGGTCGTTCACACGCGCCTTGAGGAATAATAAATTGCATGTTTACGCGTCTTTTGTTGTTGCCGCGAGCGTCGGAGTCGATTGCAGATGTAGAATGGCTGGTAGTCGTGGCTCAGGACTGGAGTTGGAGGGAATTTCGGATCAGCATTAATCCCATGACATGCCGTGTGCTGTCAGGGGTAAAGCCGGTATCCCTTACGCTCCTGCGTCTGTTAATAGCTAATCATATGCTTTGATGGATGCCAAGTCACAGGGACAGGATTTTTCGACACGTCCGTCACCACGAACTTACGGCGGACCTTCTCCGTTTTTATCGTTAATTGTTGGGGCGAGCAAACGTTCAGTAATATAATAGTAGAAGATCGCTGTTTTGGGTGAAATCCTGCTTTAAAATTTTCTTTCTGAGTTCAAAATTGGGAGTAGAAGCTGGGATGTAGAAAAAAGACACAATAAAAAATAAAAATAAATGCTGAGTATTATAATAATAATAATAACATCTTCTAGGCAGAATACCGTGTCAGGATGAAAATATCTTGGAAAAAGGCAGTGCCCAATGCTAATTTCTCCGTTAAAAATGTTTTTTGTTCCAATTGTTTAAATAGCAAAAAACAGTCCAAAGGAAAAAAAAAATCTGAATTTTTATAAACATCTAGAAATAAAAGAAACAAAAACCTGATTAAATATTTTTCTTGCATTCGCTTTGGCTTTAGTTATCATTTAATAACTTTTCGTTTTTAAATTAACTTTTTTGTTTGTTCCCACTTTTAGTAAATTTTAGGCATAATGCACAATTCTAGGCAAAGTATAAAAGTTTGTTCCAATCTGATACAGCGAAGTTACATATTACCCCTAATTTTTTTTTTTACATTTATCTTTTTACAATTTTTCCTGTAGTTTTCTTGTTAAAAAAAATAAAATAAAAAAAATCCTGCTTGTATATTCCTCAGAATCTGAAAATTAATTGGTTCAAGCACTGGTTAAAAAGTAGGAGCATTCATTGGTCTTAAAGATGCTGTCCCACTTCTTCTTCTGCTGAATTTACATTCATAGTTCTATTAAATGCCCCAACCCCCTCCCAAAATTAATTCCTTAAATATTGTTTTTTTTTTTTTTTCTCAATCGCATTTATTTGCCGGGAACGCTTAATTATCATGTGACACAAAAGTAGCTACTGATTAAGGATTGAGCGTTTCCGTGCTGATTTTACACTAAGTTTAGTCTCGATAAACTAATGAAAACGTGCTAAAAAGGCTTTAAGTCCCATAGAAATATATATATATATATATATTTCTCATTGAGCTTAAGATCTAGTGTTGTATACAGTAATGCCGGTCAGCACTGCCAAAGACCTGGTTTTATCTTATTTTGTTCTGCAGACCTGGATGCTGCTGCTATTGTATTGTTGGTGACGTTCCCTGCACAAACACAACACTGAGTTCATGCTTTATGGCAATGTTAATGAAGTCCCTTCCTCCATAGGCTTTCATCACGCGGATGGGTGATTAAGAGTGAACCGTTCAATTTTTTACCACAGATGATGTATAAGGAGTCAGGGTGTTTGTTTAGTAGATTAGTGCCAAGTAAACGTGGCCAAAACACACACAAGTGGCTAATACGAATATATGCTAATATTGAAACATTATATTATGAAAAAGGAATATAAGGTTAAAAAAAAAAAACTAAAAAAAATATATATATATGTATTTTTCAAAATCTGAAATTTAATAGTAGTAATAATAATAAGAAAAATGCTGGAGGGCCTCTTTAAGTCTATGAACCCATCAAACCAAAATATACCACGTGGACTGTGACCTTTATCCACTAGGACAGCTGAGAGATACCATCAGAAAGTGCAAACTGCTAATGGGGTACTTAGCAACATAACATTACAGAATATCAACAAGTGGCGCATGTCGTCTCCTCTACCATGTGCTCCAAACCCGTAATCCATTCAAAATGGGTCTGTCGCTTTCCCAAATCCCACATTTCATAGCTCGGCAAACTAAATAAACACGTGTAATGGCGTTTGCCGACTTAAAATAAGCAATAAGCAGCAGCCTTAAGTTCCTGATCCCAGGATCTGCGTGATCACGTCTCCTTAAGTGGTGACCGAGTAGGGCGTGTGAAAGGACACGGACACGGTACGGCCGAAGGGGCGCGCTTTGTGTCAGAGGTGTGGATTGGGACGGAGCCAAGACTCTATATGTCACTCTTATCTTGTAACTTTTGTAATGTATGATTGTGAATACAATTGTGTAAATAAATGCTTTTAAATAGACTTTCTGCTGTTTGGGGCCGTAGAACACCGGCAATCATTCTCTAATAGAGTTCGTGGGAGGAAAGACAGACGGAGGGGATGTGGGGCCGGTACAGGAACTGCCCCTTCTAAATAACATCTGGAATATAATACAAGCGTGGTGTATTAAAAACATGAGCGAGAAAGTGTCTTTTGTCAATTGACCGGCTCTATTTTACTTGTGAATAGTATGGAGGTTCCCCGGGATAAATACCCTAACCCTTTTCGCAGAGGGCTGTTCCTCTACGTGACATTGTCAGGTCATCAGTATGGCAGCTTTCCATTGGCCCTGGATCCTGGAGGTTGTGTATTTACAATAGTATTTTATACAGTGGGGTATGTGGGAGAGATCCTACATCTGTGTGTCATAGCCCAAGAGTTACACACAACAACGCAAATGTCTGGAGACACAGCGGGGGGTGAGCCTTAAACTCGCCCTTTCATTTTGCGTTACGCCCCGGCACGGTTCTCCTGTAAGCAGAGCTGAGTGTGCCCTGTGTATTGCCATGCCCAGGAAGCTGTCTGAAGCTCCTCCTCTTCTGGGAGGGGTTTAGTGAGCAGGTGGGGCTGGCCCTAGATGACCTTTAGTAGGTGGGAGGGAAACAGACTGTGGGTGTGGCCAAATGCCACTTCCCCGCACAGATAGAGAAGAAGAAACTTGGTCAGGAGACCCTGGGAAGGAGGGCTTCCCTCGTAGACTTCTTGGGTTTGGAAATGCATAGTTCAGTTGACGAGGTGACCTCCATACTGTATATAGCAAATCTCTAAGGGGTTAAACTGCCCATTTACACGGCAGACATATAAAGTAAATGCCCAATCCGCCAGTCCTGTTGTCGCCTAACCCTGTAATCACAGTTGGTTGGATGTTTCCCATGATGGGGCACAGAATGCATCTGTTATCTTTAAAGGAACGTTGAAAAGGTTCTAGTGGAACTGCACCTTGCTGCCTTCGTTGTTTTCGTTAAATGTATACCGTAGGTTAGAGGCCATTTTTTTCCTTGGCTGCATATGGAATCCAGAGATGTAAAGTGAAGACTGCTCGGCACCCATCAATATGGATACCAATCTCCTGAATTGTTAACCTTTGCTTTTTGTATAGAAGCCAAGTGACAAAGCTATAAATGTTTCTGTTTGTGTATTTCAAGCTTGTTTTCTTCCTCGTTGGACTGGCGGTGTGCTCCTGCTGTACGTGCCGCATGTCAAGTCTGGACTGAACATTCAGACCCTTATACGCTTAGAAAGTTAGGAAGCATCACAGCTTCACTTTGTAATCCAATTATTAGAAATATAGCGTTGGTCTTGTCTTCGAATCTGGATAGCTTTATGCCAATCCAATGCATAGCCTCTACCACTTCTGCAGGGAGGCCGTTTCATTTATCTGTCACTCTCTGTGTAAAATAAAACTTCCACACGTTGACCCTCTAGTTTTAGGTCGTCACCTCTTGTTCAAACATTTCTCCTTATACCTATTTTTCTACATCTATATTCAGAAAGCACCTTTTTTTTGGAAATGGTAATAAAGATGAATGCGTTTCTCCCCGGTTCTTTGTAAAGTAACATACGTGTTTCCGTGTGCATTGGACATGTGCTAGTTAGATAAATATTTGGATCTAGAGGCTTTCTGTTTAATGTTCGCAATCTGATTGTTTTGCAGAGAAGACGAATGACAAATTTCATTTGTAAATTGCCATATTTTGAATTTAAGTATCACCCGAGGACCTCAAGCCCTATATTCCCTCCGTGGGTTTCAGATCTTTACCTGAGAGACTTGCCACCAGATATTTCAGATTGCCAAAGTGACGCTTGTTATGGAGGATCCGTTATAGTCGGTTCTTTCCGCACCAGCAGACATCGTCAGCTCTTAGGAAAGAGGGACATCGGCCTACCTGGGAACTCTCTGGGCTTCTGAAGGTCCGGTTCAGTTTGTGGCCACACTGGCCCACTTGGCCTATGCCCCAGTTTGCCAGAAGGCTGGTCCAGGCTTAGCTTCTCTTAGATTTGATATCCTGAAGTAGGTATGTCTGTGGTGTAGCATGGATTAATCCATTGATTCACACTCAGTAAAGATGTTAAGACCTCTGTCTTTATTGTACGGTGTGGTTTAAAACTTTGCAAAACCCTGAACCCCCGAAGAGACATTCACTTAGCAATGGTATAAAGGCTGTCATATTACATTATCCCAAAGCGTCTGCCAGTAATTATGTGATAAAACACTTACACAATCTTCAACAACGTAGTTAATCATGTCTCGGTGACATCACCGCCTAATTGGTTTTCTAACCTACTGTGAACCTTCCAGGAACATTTAAGGTGATTGTCAACACGGCGGCGTGGGACACGGGCCAACTACCTTATGGGGTTTAATAGTAGCATTGCCCGTAACCTCCAGAAAAGAATTGGTGTAATCTGAAGTTCCCGTTTTAATTGGTGCCGTTGTGAAATTATGTAGGAGATCCGGGTAGTGGAGAAGATACTGAGAAGCCAGATATTCTGCAGACCTGGTTATAGTCTTCTGGCTTTTAGATTGGGAAGTTCTTGTAGTTCTTTTTACCCTCATTTGGAAACATTTAAATTAACGTCTTTAGGTAATGTAAATAAATTCATATATTTTTTTTTATTATGTCTGCCTCGTGTTCGTTTATATGACGCTGACACTCGTGAATTAGATATTGTCTCAGAGGAGCCGCTGGCCAGCTTTGCTTCCTCCGGGGCAAACGTACGCGAGAGCACGTTGGTCGGCATTGTTGACACAGATTCCTTTATGTCATTCATTAAATTATGTTCTGGGTACGTCAATGAACTTGGTTTCTGTGTATAGGATTCAAGGGGTCCTGAACCATCTACTATGTCATGTATGCGAGCAGGGGCAAGCAGCAGGCATTGAGTTTTTATAGTTGCCATAAACATACCAAAAACGTCCTCGGTTACAATTTAATGTATTCTGTATAGCCAGGAGTATAGTAACCATTTGTCTGCCCATCTTTACTTCTTTAGATTCAAACCTCAACCAGTCTTGACTTCTACTCAGGGTAGTCGTATGCCTGTTCCATGCATGCTTCAATTTCCTTGCTGTATTGCATTCTATTGCTTGTTCTGGAAGCCTCCGCCACTTATCTACCACCCTCTAAACAGAGATGAATTCAACACATTGAAGCAATGGCTTATTATTGTGATATGGCGCTAAACTGTGCTGTGGTAACATAGTCCATAAGGGCCCACAGTTAGGGTACGTAGTGCTACGGCGAGTGTGTGTAATGGAGAATGCTTGTGTCAACATTTGTTCAACATTTGTTCCTGTCCATTGAATGTTGTTTTAATTTGCCGATGTTTATTAATATTAGATATTCCCTTGCTAACAAGACCAGGATTGGTGAGCGGTGCATCCGCATCGAGATGGTGAGTTGTCGGTGAGCGTGTCCAGGCCGCTCAGCATCTCCATCCAGTGCTGCATGCTGATCACCTCCGTGCCTGCTGGCAGCTATCACTGCCGGTGCGGTGCAGTGCGATGCGGTGCAGGCACCGTAATAACGAGCACCTAGTAGGCCTGCGATAAACAAACAGGTCTGACAGGAGGAGAGAAAAAACCCGGCGGTCTGACCGGAGGATGTGTCCTTAGCAACAAGCTGCCACGGAGATGCCGTTTGGATTCACTGCATCCCGTCTGGCCGCCAGACTTCAGAGCATTCCCCCGGATTTAAGCTGCGTTAGGAATACCGTTGCGGCATCCAAACACAAACTGTTAGAAATGGCTAGCTGGAGAGTAAACTGCTGTGAAACCTTGGCTTTAGTGCCATAGATATACTGCTTGTTTATAAGTGTGGGAAGGCTGCAGATAATGATTGGCGTTCACCTTTGTTAATGACATTGTTATTATTAGAGACTATGAACAGCTTAGTAAGGGTGAGAAACCTGTATTCTATTTCATTTTTTTTTAATGTAGTTTTCATGTTATATCCGCTACAAATGTTTATTAGTCCTGAACGATGATTAAGTCTCCACTAGGTGGCAGCAAACGTGTTTTGCCAACGACATCGGTTGTACCTGTCCGACCTCCAGACAGATCACCTCATAGTGTCCCTCGAGGTCGTGAGAGTGAGGAGCTACTAATAGCCGCCTTTCTTGAACAGACATACCCCTAGCCAGATGGTGACAAATTGTTAGGAGTATTTGGAAGTCAGGCTCTTCGGACCTTTTATCACCTTTTACCACATTTTCTCAATCTTGAAGTACATTGGGAACATTATGTTTTGAATTCAGGGCAGGATTGTTTTAGCCATGCCCATATTTACCCAAGTGCTTTCTTTGAACTCTATAAGCATAAATGCATACATCTTTTTAATCATTTTTAAACAATTCTACTAAACAGGTGCTAATGATCATTAATTGTAATATGTAGGTTGAAGCACAATCATTAGTTGAAATGGAAACATCGGGGCAGGAGGAATAAAACTGGGTGAGGAACAGCCAGACTCACGGACAAGGTGAGTTTGCTGAAGAGAGGTTAATGTCAAAAGTCATACCCCGTGACCAGACTCTCTCCCAGCCAGAAATTTAAATGCAGACAAAGAAACGAGCAATGCTAAGGACCATATAAGCAGTGCCAAGGAAACTTGCCTTCACAATCAGAAGATGTCCAGCGGTGCCGTCAGCTCAGCGTTGGTTGTACCAGGGTCCCACGGTTTTCTGCCATCTATTGTCCGAAGAAGTCTGGTCAGAAGTGGTCTACATGGAAGACTTGTTATCAAAAAGCCATACCTCCGATGTGGAAACAAGGGCGACTCAACAAAACACAGGAACCGGGGTGCAGAAAAGTGGCAACAGGTTGTTCAGGAATAGGTGTTTGCCTCTTCAGTTTGAGAAATACATGCAAATACATGCATCTGTTTGGCCGCAAATTTATTTTACAGTATGACAATGGCAAACACCCAGCCAAAGTCATTAAGAACTATCTTCAACATAAAGAAGTACAAGGAGTCCTGGAAGTGATGGAATGGCCCCTACAGATCCCTGATCTCAACATCGAGTCTGTGATTACATGAAGAGAGAGAGAAGCAACTGAGGCAGCCTACATTCACAGAAAAATTGTGGTTAGTTCTCCAAGATGTTTGAAACAACCTGCCTGCCAGGTTCCTTGTATCTAGAAGAATTGATGCTGTTTTGAATGCAAAGTGTGGTCACACCAAATGTTTATTTGATTTAAGAGTTTTCTATTTAATCGCTTACATGGTTAAATATATATATATATATATATATATATATATACATAGTATTTCTGAGTGTTAGGTCTAATATATATATATATATATATATATATATTATATATATATATATTATATCAGGGCTTGACAAATTTGTTGTGAATCTAGGCGCCAGGTAAAAAAGTTAGGAGCCAGGATTTTTTTAAACTAACAGTTGGTCAGGAGGGATCCGATCATCATCAGCCCACTTACTAAACTCACAGCGTTTGACCTGGAAGCACCCTGGACTTTCAGGTCAGTGCTGTTTGTTTTTTTTTTTTAAATACATTTTTTTCATTTTTTTAACTCTTTCGATGCTGATGTTCCATTGGAGCACAGCATTGACAGATATTTAGTCCCCACAAGCTTGTGGGGACAAATGTTAACCCCTGCAATGCCACGAATGTGTCATACACAATTGTGGCATTGAAGGGGTTAACGCTGCACTGTCGCTCTCATGGAGTGATCAGGCAGCAGGGGGCTGGTCTCCACACTCATGGCGAGACCAAAGAACCCTCTCCCCCTGTCCTTGAAGCTGCCTCTGGCAGCTGGGAAGCAATTGCTGGTCTATAGACCAGCCACTGCAGGGGGAGTCTATGATGACTGCTGTAGGCTTCTATGCCTACAGGAATCATCAAAGGGCTTGTGGGGGCTCGTTTTTTTTGCTGTTGCTGGTCTGCCTGGGCTTCCAGGCAGACCACCGGCAGCAGAGCCCCTTACAAAACGGGAGTTAACCCCTAAAACGCCGCGATCGCGGCATTGAAGGGGTTAACGCTGCACTGTCGCTCTCAGGGAGCGATCAGGCAGCAGAGGGGTGTTGGGGCTGGTCTCCACACTCATGTGGAGACCGAAGAACCCTCTCCCCTGTCCCTGAAGCTGCCTCTGGCAGCTGGGACTCAATTGCTGGTCTATGGACCAGCCATTGCAGAGGGAGTCTCTTTGATGACTGCTGTAGGCTTCCATACCTACAGGAGTCATCAAAGGGCTTGTGGGGGCTCGTTTTTGCTGTTGCTGGTCTGCCTGGGCTTCCAGGCAGACCACCAGCAGCAAAGCCCCCAAAACGGGAATTAACCCCTAAATGCCGCGATCGCGGCATTGAAGGGGTTAACGCTGCGCTGTCGCTCCCATGGAGCGACCAGGCAGCTGGGGGGTGTTGGGTGAGGTCCCCAGACTTGTGTGGGGACCCAATCAACACACAAACCCCTTCCCTGAGGCTGCCTGTGGCAGCTGAAAACACGATTGCTGCTTTTCCAGCAACCGCGTTTTCAGCCTACAGGCTCACTCCGTGGGAGTGATCTCAGGCTCGGGGGCGGGCTCGGATGGCTGTGCTGCAGCAGCGCCCCCGTGTGGTGACTCAGCCTCTTACATCCACAATTTTTTCTGGATGTAAGAGGCTGACAAAACCTAGGCGCCAGGACAAAATTCTCTGTCGCCATGGCGACCTGGCGCCTGGGATTTGTCGAGCCCTGTATTATATATATCAGAATGGTTGAGACCAAATTTTCTTGTAGTCAAAGGGTTGATCGCTGCATTATGTAGGAAAAGCAGCCTTACAGATGTTGTCTACATAGTATCATGTATAGGAGCTGAACGTTGGCTCTGTGTGCCCCCTAGTGGATGATGTGAGGAATAACATAGTCCGTGAGCTTTGACGTTAGATGTTCTCTTTGCTTGTGTTTAATTGGAAAGTGAAATCAGTAGCACTTTATTCTTTAACATAGATCTACAAGCCTGCTTCACCGGGTTATATTATTTCTGCAAATCAGCCGTGCACAGGGTTAAATCCACAAACTGAGTTAATATATTAGAAGCATGTGCATGCTGTAAGTCTCTTCCCAATTGGCTCGATTGGTACGCCAAACCCATGACTTGAAGAAAAGTACTGTAACTGTAGTTTGCCCTTAATTTGCAAAAATGCAATATTCTAAAAGAGTACTTTATAGCAGACTAGATGGATCCAATAGTTCTTAAACTCTAAAAATCCTTCCAATTTCTTTTCTTTTTGTCCCCATAATAAATGTTTTGACTAGACGAAATGCTAAGTGAATACAGAAAACACCGCTGGCTTTGTATTGGAAATGTTCTAATTTAAAAACAATTCATTCTTTAACTTGAATTTCCAAAAAAGTTATTTACCCAAATCAGTGTCATAGTCTTATTGACCCAGACACGTTTCCTTGTGAATAATTTTGATGGGTGGATGTTGTGCTGTCTTCCATCTGGTGACCTTCCACTAATGTTCCTAATGTTCTAAACCGCTCAAGATATGTTACAAGCCGTGCCATAACCTCGCCGCATAGCTGGCATTGTGAAGATGCCTTGCTCGTCTTTCCGACACGACGAACATTAATGGACTCATGAACTCCGCTAGGGATAAACGGCAAACGCCGGTCTAATTTACGCTGGGTCTGGCAAAGCAAAGGCATATGGAAAGTTGGAGATGTTTGTGCGTGGCAGGTGTTTGACGTCATTTCATTTTGTCCTCTGGGAGCCTCTATGAAGTGCGGATTTTTTTTTGTTGTTGCAATTTTGAAATCACCTGATTTTTTTTTTTTAAATTCATTTAAAAAAAAAAGGAATATTTGTTAAATTCAGTCTAAAGTCACAAATGGAATAACCGTAAAGGAAACCCAATTGTGGGATTGAACCCTTCGTTGGGCAGTTATTTTATGTCCAGGCCCGTGTGTTTACATACATTTTGGGCAGATACATAAAATTCAACCTGTTCTATTCTTTTAAATATTGTTTTTGAAAACATAATCTCACTGTAGCTTCCAGATTCATGCGTTAAAGAATAAAATCAAAGTGTGACGCTGTATGTAATGACTGCTGATCGCGCCAAACACAAAATGATGTGCATCTAACACATATAGTAAAGAAATACATAGAGATAAACAAGAACCGAATACGGTAATTACAATAACCGCTATGATAGAGTTCAGCTTTCACGGGATATATCCGGTTACCATGAGAACTTCACCGAGAAGTAAACGCGTCTTGGAGACTTGGGAATATCCACTTTTGCAACAAGGCTTTCTTCCATCAGTGTCCGGATTACACAGATGTGATATTTACCTTCAGTTGATGAGATCTGCCCTTTTCATTCATCTTGTGTGTACTCCATGTGAGCCGCATAAATGTATCGCTGTATCTGCCTCGCTGGGCTCCCGAATAATGAGGGACGGAGGTCTTCTGAGCCGGTGAACTGGCCTCACTCCCCCATGCGTTCATGGGCATGGAGGACATGCTGTTTGCCTTCCTACCCCGTTCCTGATGTCATGGACTACAAACTTGTTTTAGATTTTTTCTGTTTAAAATAATTTAATTCATGTCTATATGCACTATATTAATGCGAAGTCGTCGTTGATAAAGTGGATTCAGTAGAGAGAAGGAGCCACCAAGGAGCTTTCCCTGGTGATGCCGGTAAAACCGCATTGTGATGTATGGTCGCTAGTTATGTAATAGGCCCATATCCTTATCTGCTTAATTTGATTACCTTGGTTAAGCATAATCTGGAATTAGCGATGTGAGAGCGTTTGTTGCTATTCTGGTTATGTCATAAACACCTGACGTAGACGGAGAATGAAGCTCGGAGCTGGGGCTTGGATCGTCATAGATCCCAGCTTCTTGTAAACAATCAATGCCTTTACAGATGTTGCTGGTGGTAATTCCTGTGAATCAGCAGTAATGCGTATTGCAACACTAAGGACTTTAACCTCTACGTCCATGCTTTACGGTTTAAAGTAGTTTGTGTTCTGTTTAATATTTTTGATACACACTTCCTTGTTTTTAGGCAACATTTAAAACTATTTTGTAGACCATGTCTTGACTGGTTTTAGATAAAATTAAAAAAAAAAAAGTTAACTTCAGGTAAAATAATGCTGATCGTGCCTTTTTCAGTGATCAGGTTCTAACTATTTCTTCTGTTGGACCTTAATGTCCTCCTTTCCTCCTGTGATGACATTTTCCTCTCCTAGTGTCTTCTTTCCTCTTCTAATGCCCTTAGTGTGTTTGGGTATGGGTTTATCTGTGATCTGTAGCCATTACAGTCAATAACTAGCCAGATAATTGCAAGAACATTCTTCATGAATTAGAACATTTTAGGTTACAGTTTTAATATTTCTGTGCAATCGGCATAATTCCAAAAATGACTAAATGTTTCTGAAAATTTGAAGTAACACAATGGATATTTCACAGCGGTGTTACGAGTTCCCCAGTGTTACCCAAGTCTGCTTGTTTTGAGTAAGATCGCCAAATTCATTCAGCACTTCATCTTCTCAAAACTCTGTAAGACCTTTACTTACAAAGTGTTAAGTATTCAAAATACAAAATAATCACCTTATTTCTGAGCTATTAAATTGTGCTGAATATTTTCTGCAGCCCCGTTTTCTACCATATTTATCAAAAGCAAATAGAATCTTTCATTTTAAGAAAGTTTTATTTGATTCTAAGAACACTAGAGGGCGCAAAACATCAATAAATACGTTGAAAATGGCTTTAGTAGGTAGAATAAATTGACTTTGTAATGCAATGTAAATAATGAGATGGGCGTATCTGTATGGGTCCGAGAAAAGATGAACACTTCAGTTGGAGGTAGTATGTTTTTTTGGGCCAACGTAGAAGATGATCTATAGTCGTACAAGCTGCTGATGAGACCTTAGAGGTCACTAAAGTTTAAAGACTGAACACAGGCAATAAAAATCAATAGTTATAAAATGTTCTTTACCTGGGCCTTTATCAAAAGTAACGTATTTTCTGACTCTGCATCAGGTTAGTGTTTGTGACCTCTACAGGTCATGGAGAACCCATGGGACCTTCTAGCAGCATGGTGGGATTGTCTTTCACTTTTAGTGTTAAGAGTCCTCTAAGGCTTACTTGAAAGGAATCATGGCAGGTGTTTTGTAGCAACTGAATAAATTATATTTTGGCTGTTCAGGTGAGTTTAGTTACAGAATCATCTGTTGAAATTTAGAAATGGCAACATCCGACCGTTAGCTAGTGCCTGGGACCACAATTTCAGTAAGACCCCTAATTAAATGAAATTAAGATAAACAATAAAATGACTTGAATTCTCTTTAAAAAAAAAAAAATATATATATATCCATAATAACAATTTCACCCTTGCTTCTAGCGCATCAATGCTACATGGTGAGGCTTAAGTGTGTGTGTGTATATACCATATTTGCTCGATTATAAGATGACCCTTCCAAAATTTGAATATTAATTTAGGAGAAAAGGCCTGAATATAAGACTATACCCTGTAGGATAAAAGTAGCAGACATGCAGGCGTCCACCGGCTGCCAGAGAGGAGGATCCAGGTCGCCCGCAGAGCTGCGGGGATCTGGATCTTAGTCTTGTAGTCAGACCTCGGTTTGAGGTTGAATTATAAAATGACCTCGAATATAAGACGAGGAGTATTTTTCAGAGCACTTTCTCAGAAAAAATCTTGTTTTATAATCCAGCAAATACGATAATCCGTATTGTATAATTGTAGGTGCCTTCATTCAACTCTTTTTGTAATAGATATAGCTATATTGGAAACGTCCATCTATTTAAGAAGTTGTTCTTGCTTTGTATTCTTCCTGCTGTCCATTAACTGAGTTAATCCCTTTTTTGAGATGCTTCAGTTTTATTTCAATGCATAATTTTAATTGCATTACCACATATTCACTAAAACATGGATTATTTATTTGGGGAATAATTGCATAACTGGAGATTGCTTCTGTGTTGACTTGTTCCTTTAACAGAAGCAGGGTTCATTTTCTCTGTAGTGTCTTCATTTTAGCCATTTTAGGACCATTTTCCAAAAGAAAAAAAAAAAGAAAACCAGAGTGCAGAAAATAGCATTTCCTTTAAATGGAACAATAGCTTTGCGAAGGCTCTACGGAACAAAAAATAGAATGTTCCCTCGCCAGCTTTTACCTAAAGTAATGAAGAGTTATTTGGATGTAAGTATCTCATCTCGGCCCCGTCGTACAGACCTCGCTTTCAAGCTTGCGTTTGCGGGTCTGTTAAGAAACTGGGTCAGCTCATCTGAAAAAAATGTTTCAGCTCCAGACTCGGATTCTGCAACTCAGTAACAAAGCGTGAAAAATGAATTCAAGACTTCTTCTGGATTCAACTTCAATATTAGCTGCAAAATTGGGTCAGCAGTGACATTTCCAACAAGCCTCGCAGTCTCTCACACTCATGCTAATATTTGTGATTGTATCTCTAATTTGATCCATACACTGTGCAACAGCATGATTGCACTTTTAGATCCTGGGGTATAATGGCCCTTCTGGCCCCGGGGGCAGGATAAGTTTGTAGTTTTGTTGTAGGATACAAGTAGGGTTTTTCATGCGCGCCAGTTTAGCTCACCAGGGTTGGCCCTTGATGCGTATTTTCTCCTTACCTATGACTTTGCTTTTACCGTACAGCTCCTTTCCTTCGCTACCGGGTACCAGCCTGCACGTGTTGGCTTCAAGATCGTTTTTTTAGTGCCCAGTACACTGCGCTATTATAAAATACTTTATTATATGAGGTCACCTTCCAGAAACCTGCATTCAACTTATTTTAAATCAGTCAGTCGCTTTTCCCAAATCCTACGTGTTCTGTCCACTAAATAATATATAAATATATTGCTGGGGGAAATGTATCTGTTCTTACAATGATTCCTCCCCATTAACCCTTCACTGCCCTGTTACTGATTGTTGTTGAGACAGCCTTTGGAAAAGAGAAGATGATTGATTAATACTGGCTGCCACACACTGCCACCTGGTTAACTACACAGAGCACACGCTATTTATAATGTTTATTCATGAGTTTATCAAAAGTTTTAGGCAGGTGTGAAAGAGTGATGTAAAGTAAGAATGCTTTCAAACATAGATGTATTAGTAGTTTATTTTTATTATTTAACGGAATGCAAAGTGAGCGAATAGAAGAAAAATCTAAATTAAATCAATATTTGGTGCAGCCGCCCTTTGCCATTAAAACAGCATCAATTCTTCTCGGCACAATTCTTCTTCTTCTTAAGGAATTCGGCATCAAAGAGACCATTCATTCTCCCCAAATCTCCATTTCCAGAAATGCAGCCCCAAATCCCTTTGAATTAGTCAGTTTAGCTGAAATTAATAATGCGTTTGTGTCTGTGGCAAAAAGTGGCCTGTATTAGTCCTCGTTTTGGCAAAAATCATCCCAAGGGGGTATTCTTACCTGTAAAGAATAATGAATGGGGGGGGGGAACAGTGCTTCTGCCGTGTGCATCTCTGACTCTGAGCGTGATGGGAGTTAACATCCAGTGTAACTGGATAAAATGGCAAATAAGACTCAAAATAGGTGTCGGATAGATAATGGGCATGATGAAAATACGCTGTACTAGATCCTGCTGTTCCGCAGATGCAGACCGTTGTATTCTTTTGTCTTAATTCATACACATTCGCTGTAAAGAAGAAACGTTTCTTGAAAAGTCCCGGAAAGCTCTCTATGAGTAACCGAGATGCAGCAGAGGAGGTTCAAAGTGTGCTAATGAATGATGTGTGTGCGGCGCAGGTACGGCAGGGATTCCATTACTAAATGTCATTTACAAAAGCGAGAGAAGCCGAGGAGATTCACCGTCTCTGCCAATCGGAGCATCTCCCTCCTGGTATCCTCTGCCTTCACCGAGGGAGGCGATTGGCTGGCTTGGGAGATTAGGGGCGGGCCGCAGGCTCTGCATGCTTTTCCTTGAAGGTCTCTGTATGGTAGCTGGTAGAGCCGGTCGCTCATGTAGCTGAGCATCTCTCCATACATTATTCATTGCGTCCTGGTGCACGGGAAACATGCAGAGTCCCAGCTCCCCGGATCTTGATTCAGCTCCAGCCGTTCCTTCGTTCTTGGTGATCGTGGACCACTGTAGCCCTGTGGATTTTTACAAATGGTATTCGTACAGCCGGAACTCGGCTCATTGGGATTTTATTCCAGAACACAGCATATGTACCTAAAGCCGCTTTTTCGCACAAAGACCCAGCAAAGTCAGAGACTAACTGCCATTTAAAAAAACACAACAATAACCACAACGTGTGCAGATAATCTAATAGCTGCCAAGATGCCTGAAGCAAATTATTTACTTTCTGTGTCCTGGGGATACATAAAGGTAAACATTTTTGTTGTTTATGCTGTTTGTAAACAATCTTTGATGTCAAATGGATCCGGCTTATTCTGCCGCTGGGTGTTCGGGAGCTATTGTGAACCTCTCAGGTTTTCTGTTGATTTAAAAAAAGCTTTTTCACGTTGGATTGTGTTATTACTAACATTTTAGAACAAAAGGGGAAAGCTTACCTTTTTGATTACTGTCCAATGGAAGCCCCCAAAAACAAAATACTATGTGTTTGCATTCTGGTATATGATAAATATATATATTTATATATATTATTTTTTTTTGTATTGTGGCTGCTGGCAGGGGTTCTCCTACGGTTCTTTTTATGTTTACCTGTGCTCGGTACACAATGTGCTTGATTATTGACCGCAGGTCTAGAAGGTGAAATAAGACCCTAATCCAGTGAATTGATTTCATGTTCTATTCCTGGATACGTTGTGTAGCAATCATTTCAATCAAAAATACATATCTTGATTGGTTCCATAAGCTCTGTCTGTTTATTAATCTCTCTATAGTAAGCACCTGCTGGGTGCTACCATCAGATGTTTCCAGTAATGGTTTGTCTTGTTTCATGTTAAAAATCATCACACTTATAAATATGTATTTTTGTTCTTTCTGGTTAAAATATCCCCTTCAGAAACCCATAGGGCAAATTCTTTTTGGGTACAGTGCTGTGTATATAACAGAACAGGTCTTATTATTCTGCGGAGGGGGAGTAAAGAAAAAAAAATGGTTGAGTGACATAAGAATTTGGTAAAGACCGTCCCCATTTTTTTGTTGTTAATGCTTTCAGCGCCATTAAAAAAAGCTGTTACCCCCATCGCTGGATCAATTGATCTTGTGAATGTTTTCATAATAGAGAAAAGCATTATGTGCTAATATATATGTGTGTAATATAGATATATATATATATAGATATAGATATATATAGATATAGATATAGATATATATGGGTGAGAGTGAAGGTATATGTTTACCCCGTTAGAGGAGGCAGTAGGGGTTTAAAGGGTCTTGTTTGTCAGTAATAACCGACCTACGCATGATTTGTAACCTAAAGAGCGAGGCATTGCAGGATGGATCGATTGTCTTTAAATTGATCTGTGTTATTATACATTAGTGCTGTTTTTAGATGCATAATGCTCGAGAATATACCTTCTGTCACCGGAATAATCAGTCAATCAAGCGGGTGACCCAAAAACCAAATGGAGTGTGATTTACGGAGTACTCGGATATAATGGACTTTTTCCAGTTAATATGTAGCATCTAATTTTGATTCATTCATTCGCATTTTATATTAGAGAGGATATAAAGCATTATATCTCACTTGGTTCATCTGCTTAGTTCTGTGTATGTACAAGACGGATGTGTAGGCATAAACACATATATATTTAAATTCTCTGTCCTCCCCATCAACAATTACCCATGGTCTTTGGACAGAAAGCAAATATAAAAGCTAGATGCTCTAAACAAAAAACAAAAAAAAGAGCAATTCTTACTGAGAAGGTGGTAGATAAGTGGAACAGCCTCCCAGCCGACATGGTAGGGGGTAGTACAGTAAACATGCATTTGGATAGGCATAAGGGTATTGTGACTCTAAGAAAAGACCAAGGGGTATTAAAGGTTTGAGTTTTTAACAGCAGGAAAAATGGGCAGACTAAATGGGCTGAATGGTTCTTATCTGCAGTCAAATTCTGTGGATCTACTAAGACCGATTCTGATTTGGAATTATTATGGTGTAGATAGATTAGTGAAATGATCGCCGAATAATGAAAGTTTGAACCTGTGATGGTTCTGGCCAGGAATTTGTGTTCTGATGATGAGAATGTTATAGAGGGATTGTGACAGAATGAGAAGGGGCGGGCGGTCAGTAGCGTCTCGGCAGAGTACGTGGGGCGTTGGTAATACCATCTCACGGGCAACACACTTAAGGGACTTCGGTTACATAATTGGAGGATTAACAGGCAAGGGAGATAGAAAAGGAATTTTAATTGGGCAGCAGTGTACTCGGGGAGCACAGTTTCAAACCTCTTTTATATATTAAAAATCACAATTACCTGCAAAAAAAAGTGCCTTTTCACTTCATATACGGTAGCATAATCTAAATTTAGGAACTCTTTAAACAAATCTTTTCCCTGAATAATCTGGCTTGCCTCTCTTTTAAAAAGTGTTTTCAGTCGAAAACAATTCTAGTTTTCACTTAATGTTTTAGACAGCTGCATACTTGTCTTGTATGTGTGTTCTAGCTCTGGTATCATAGGCCAGTTTCCCACACAAACAAATCGTTGTTATACTGCCTTGTGGCAAACAATGGAATGACTTGGTCTTAATCGCCCAGAGGCACCTTTTAACTCACAAATGACTATGGAGGAAAGGACTTCATAAGGCAGACAGGACTTTAGTATTGGTGCTAAGAATCAGCTCAATGTGGCGTTTCAGCAGGAGAAGTCAGCCAAAATACCTTATGATTGACAGCTATGGCAGCCTCAAGGTCTACAGGTCTGTCCCAAGAAGTTTTTGGGACAAATTAAAATAAAACCAAGTTCTCTTTAATATTAAACTGCATTACTATATACAGCACTTCATGCACTTCTATTCTTAAAGGGGAAAAGTCCATGGGATGACCCTTTTTAGGCAATTGGTCTCACCTCATGTGTTGAGGGCCCTCTATGATCAAAGTTGGCCCATTTATTATTTTACAGGTTTAACAGAATTACAAAGAATTATCCTCCAGCTAATTAACAGCCTTAAAGTTATCTTTTGGGGGTGAAGGGCCCAGAGGAGCCAGTACCTTAGTAGAATATGTCAGAGCGGTGTGACATCTCCAAGGCTTATATGAACGTGCAGGCCAAATGTGTATTTAACTCTAAACATTGTCTGAAGGACTAATCTCATTGTAGTTGTAGAGTTTTGATCTCTGTAATTGGTTTTGAGTATATTGCCCCGGCACGGTTTCATGGGAAATGATCAGTAGGCCCGGCATAAACTGAGGGGTGAATTTGTCCTGCAACGTCTACTCAAACTAAGATGCGTTATGGTCGGCGTGGTATAGGACATGCTCAGGTGGGTCCCTCAGTCCAGTGGCAACCCTATGCAGGTGCTGAGTATGTTTACATGTTAGTGCCAGGTCTGGACAGTGTCCAGTCTCGCTGTTTCCAAAGCGTGTGATCGTTGCACCTCTCTGTAAGAATAGGGCAACAGGTTAATGATCATATAGGGTTCCTCACAAATGTTGCTGATGTCATTTGTGCAATGTGTCACCGGTGTATGACGTAATGCTGACATTGCAGTGTCATATATGGCAAAATTATGGCTTCTAATGTATTTGTTTTTATTTTCTTTTACAGTTCAAAAGAATGCTCAACCGAGAGCTGACCCACCTTTCTGAGATGAGCCGATCCGGCAATCAAGTTTCAGAATACATCTCCAATACGTTCTTAGGTAAGGCCAGTAATTTGCAGCATTTCTCCTGGCCCTCTCCAGATGTGTCTGCGTTATATAAACTGAGCTGTGAGCTGGACAGGCAGAGACGCCTGCGGATTATGGCTTCAGAGACGCTCCAAGCTCCTTTAGTTTTCCCTAATTGGCGTCCCAGCGATCCCCAATGCATGGATGTGTTTGATGGTTGCTGTGCTGAGCCTACATATCCAAGACAATGAGTTAGCGTCATGGATTAACACTTTCAGCTCTCTGGAGCATTAGACTAGTTAAACATCTGCCCTTTTATAAGAGAATTCACGTGAGCTGCTGCAATCGGGAAGCAATTCATTCTTCATTTCACAGCCATTCCACTTTTACCTGCTGCCTATTAATCCAATGATATGCTCTTCCCCTCTGGCGCTTAATTGGTTAATATTCGTAGGATCCGATACGATGTGAGGAATCTTTAGCGCCGTTGTGGTTTATTTCACAGCGGTACGCATCGTGCGCGGTGAAGGGAGAAGTGTGTTTTTTCTTCCCAAAGGTTAATTTTCTCACCGTGATTTTTTGTCCTGAACGCTCTGTTCTATGACCCCGAGCATATGGCCGTGAAGTGATGCTTCGGCAGCCAACACACGATAAACAGGCAGCCCGTAAACACATAAACAGGCCCGAGATGGGATTATACCCGGCAGCATGGAGCTTTTGGGATCTCCCTGCACTTCTGCTGGGAAATTTCCCTGGGGTGGAATAGAAAGTCTCAAGGAGAAAGAGCTGGGTTTGTGACGCACGGTTCCAGAAGGATGTAATGGAAGATGTATTTAGACACACCTAGATTTTGTGCAATAACACTAATTTTATACATATATCTGTGCACAATGTGTGTTTTATAAACATTATGATCCCGTTGTACATTGCTATGGAATATGATGGCGCTATAAAAAAAACAATAATAATGATCCAATGTGAGCTCCAATCTACCTCGTTATTTTTACGAATCTCATCTGCTACAAACCCAATCTCCTAAACTGCTACTCTTATCAATTGTTTAGCCCACAGGAATCCAAGTAACTCCTGTGACCCTCAGCCAGGGTTTGGCTTTTGAGAACCATGGGGGTCTGTAACCTTGGTGGCATCTTGGGTGCCCTGTGCTATTATTACTAAATTAGCAGTGCTTTGTACCCAACTCCGAAGCTTCTGTATGGAAACGAGCTTAGGTTCGACTAGATTGTAAGCTCATAAGGGCAGGGCCCTCTTCTCCTTTTGTACCACTTTGTTATTGTTTGTGATTTTAAATGTATTCTGACGCTGATTGGAACAGCACTAGCTCTATATAAATGAATGTAAAAAAGCTATGGATGCATTGCTCCCATAGAAGATAGTATCTTAAGCCACCATATTGGTATAATTAGAACTTTTGAAGACCTCAGGGCTCCTGTCTTCAAATGCATGGTTATATCTATAGAAGGGACGTTTGAACATCTACATGTTCTTACTAAATTCAGTCCTAATTCCACTAAAGGGTATCTCGGATCTTCAAAAGAATTTCAATTAGTCCTCATAGTAAGTCCTCTAGCCTCCATGGCCATGCAGCAGAATACAATACTGCAGTTATCGGCTTGTTTTAATGCTTCCCGAGGACCCTGACTGTGAGTGAGACCCAAGGACAAGCTGCCCTTACCGTCTTGAAACACAGCTCGGTCTACATATTGAAGACATATTTGTTACGTGTTAATGTTATAATGTAAATGCAGACTATACACGTTTTCCATTAGTATGAGCCGCCTGTAGAATGGAGCCGTGCTTTATTAAAAAAAAAAAAAAGTCTTTTCCATGGAAAAATGAAATCATTTTCTTGGGCGAGGGCAGCATGGTTTGTACATCAATAGACCGTGATAAATGATCCTACCTTCAGCTTAAGTAGGTTTTTTTTTTATTGGAAAGTAAGGGGGAAATCCCATGATGTGCGGCGACAAAAGCAACATTTTTCTGGCATTTTCCTGCTTCTGCATGAACTGCTCTGACAGCCCCAATTAGGATTTTCCCTCTTTGATCCGTTTGAACCGTGTGCATCTAACCGAGAATGAATATCTGGAGGAACATGGCCTTCTGCGTGGCGTCCAGATGCTGCCGTCGGGCAGAGAGCGGCTTCTCCTCCCCTCTGTGCACACACGCTTACACAAAGAGAATAATACACACTTTCTCTCGGTGTATTATTCCATTGACAGACTGCCATCTAGCCATCAACCGCGCACAATAATATTCCCTTCCTTCTGTTATTAATCTATGAGATCATACACCGCGTGACGGTAAGGGAGAGGCTGGGTCACCTGCTGTGTGCTTTATAGTCGTAATCTATATGATTAAATGCAGCATGGTACCATCATAGGTGCTCCATAAAGGTGGTGTATGTAATATATGTAATATGTTTTTGTATTATGGTATTGATATTATGGATTCTAACATAGAATCACACGGCTGCCTGGTCTGCAAATAAATGCATGTGGGCCGTTGGGTTCCCCTTTCTCATATAGATCGAAACATTGGGGATTACGGTTAAATAGCGATTCGAGGGGGGGGGTTGAAAAGCGGTCCTATCACCATAGCAAACAATGGAATCATCGTAGCAGCAGGAGCATCTGAACATTCGTTGCTATGGCAATAACCTTTCCAACGTCGCACCAGAAAAGCTCCTTTTGGAATCTGTGGATAACACCCGTTCGGCTCGTGTAATTCTACATTTTTCTGCCGATCACTATGTGTTGTTGATGTATTTTTGTGTCCTGTTGTTCAGATAAGCAGCATGAAGTGGAGATGCCAACACCATCCCAAAAAGAAAAGGAGAAAAAGAAGAGGCCCATGTCTCAGATCAGTGGGGTGAAAAAACTAATGCACAGTTCCAGTTTGACAAATTCAAGCATCCCCAGGTTTGGAGTAAAAAGTGAAAACGAGGAGTGTCTAGCCAAGGTGAGAAACCGCATGGTGATGTATAACGTGTAGCACGCGTGTGTTTCCTCTGTTACATCAGCTCTGAAAGTAGTCATATATGTCACATTAACACACTTAAAGATCTAGACCAAATAATAATTATAATAAGTACTGGATCTACCGGTTAGTCCCATGCGGCATCCAAAACGAAAAATAAGCAGGAGCAGAAATAAAACATACCTAGAAAAGGCTACCCGTGTATAGTGAATAGCGGAAGAGGACCCATTCCCAGCCAAAAATAAATACAAGAGCCACCACCAAGAGAAAAACGTGGCACAGAAAGACAATATCCCTGTAGTAGCCCACAGAAGTCAACAACTACGCCAGTAAAGCCAAACCAGAAGCGGCTATCTTGGCCAGTATGACCCCAGTCCACAGTCCCCTTTGACTCTCGCTGTTGAAGTCCTCTTTTGGGGGAGTCGTTTTCAGTAAACGTTCTCTGCCATACTTTAGCTGTACACATACATAATCTATTTTTGTTAATATTTATATTTTTGGCAGTAGAGCTGTCTGTAATCACAGAATCACAGAATGTTAATTAATTCATCTTCCCACACTCTGCATGTGTCTAGAAATATCAAGCGACGGCGTAGAGAATGTTCCAGGCCGTATGGAGGAAAAAAGAATATTTTGTTCGTTCTTGAACCTTTCCCTTAATTGTTGTTTTCATATCTTTATCCTTCCTAGGAACTTGAAGATGTGAACAAATGGGGCCTTAATATTTTTAAAGTGGCGGACTATTCTGGAAACCGACCTCTTACAGTCGTCATACACACAATTTTTCAGGTTGGTGTTAGTGAAAATAACACAAATTATATGACTGGACTGCTTTGTATGCATATGAATATATGTATGTATATATATGTATATATATGTGTGTATATATATATATATATATATATATAGTATATAGTATATAGTATATAGTATGCACCTATTTAAATATATATATATTCAATTTTTTTGTTTTTTTGTTATCCAATAATAATCTTTTTATTGTTTCCCTACAGGAACGAGATCTGTTGAAGACCTTTAAAATTCCAGTAGACACTTTAGTTACGTACCTAATGACTCTAGAAGATCACTACCACGCGGACGTGGCTTATCATAATAACATACATGCTGCAGATGTCGCACAGTCTACCCATGTGCTGCTATCCACCCCGGCTTTGGAGGTATGGATTTTGGTATCCAAAACTCTGTGGTTGTCATAAAACCCCAAGTGCTTTGATGTACAGTAGTAGCTTTAGTATCGGTTAAACTTAGGTTTTAAATGTTTCCGTAACCACCATGTCAGATTCCCAGCTTCACGTCTCTTTATAGGGTACGAGACGTAAATGTAACGCTCTGGATCCCTCTATTAGACACATGTAGAATGTTACACGATCTACTGGCTCTCTAGAAATAAAATGTAATGACAACGATAGACTCCTTAGTGTCTCTGGACGGCCCGGTCCCTGGAATTTCATATTTGTCCCTGATTATACATCCCCTCAGTTTTAAACCGGGTGACTTTTTAACCCCTCTGATGTTTTATTTTTTTTTTCCGTGTAGGCGGTCTTCACAGATCTTGAAATTCTTGCTGCAATATTTGCCAGTGCAATACACGATGTTGATCACCCTGGAGTTTCCAACCAGTTTCTCATCAACACAAGTAAGCGAAAAGAACCTGAAATGTTGGAAAGCTGAGCGTTTCTATTGTATTACCTAGAACTATGTATGGCAGAATCTAGACATGTGACATTCACTGTTCTCTGCACGTGGATATAATCATTGGGATTCACGACATGCTTCGTAACCAAAGGGACCCAAGAGTGTAAAATCAGTCTGATCGTCCCTCAGTAAACGGGGGGGGGGATAGTCATTGAGAGGATGGTACATGTGACTAATTTGTGTACTCTGGACGATCATTAAAGAAAGGGTTTAACCTGCTCAAATCCAGAAAATAGATATTAGATGTCTCCATTGACGGTGTAATGGCGCTACTGTAGCTCTTTATTCATCGTAGCAAGTCAGAATGGATATTTAGGTTCTGGGCTTGCCTGTAATCTGGATTTCTGTGTGTGAGGACTGTCCTCCGTTTCAGTGTCAGAGCAGTCCTACAACAAAGCCATCTACAAAAAGTATCCAACCCGGGGCGAGTGCAGTGATCTCATATTAAACAGATGACAAAATAATGCAATTGTGTGCGACACATTTTAACAAGGAGTATTATGTACGGTGGGGCAGTACCGCCAGTAGTCTGTAATATGCATTTCTGAGACCGGACCTGGGATTGTTACGACTAAGGTGCCATGGCCTTACAGGGGATGAGTGAACATGATTGAGCTGCTTTCAATGTAATAACACCTATGTAATATTCATCATATAGTACAAGCTTTTATTTTAACCACCACCTGTCACCGTCACTTTGTTCCTGATTGTACTAGACAGGTGTGTTTCTGTCTCAATGTCACAAACACAGAGCACAAGTAATTACATTTGCTTAAAGGTGCTGTTTCACCTGCTCTGCTTTGACAATAAATCATTAGAAATGTATTTCAGGTCCACTCTACCCCTGGTGTCCCGGTAAATGCGTATGGGAGTTGTTGTTTACATGTAGGGGTGGTCACCTTCCTCTGAGAGGGCCAGCATAGCCGGAGAGCCCGGTAGTGTTAAAGTCATTTTTACACGGTGGTTATATGTGGATTCACAAGCAAATCACAAAGGGGAAAAAAAAGATCCCCAAATCATCAGAGCCCCTGGTGAGCCAGTGCCCCCTTTCCAGCCGTCCCGGGAGTATATTTACCTTTGGGGCTGTCCTAGACCCGACCCAGGGCAGCACGGGATCTCTGGTGTACTGAAACAGTGCGCAAGGAGCCAGCACAGTGTCCATAGGGTAAATAAATAGGTTGGTTGGGGAGATCAAAGATCCCCCTTGTAATCAGCTCATTGTTCAGTGGGACATGGACGGGCCCGATCGCCCAAGAGGATGATGTGCCCTCCAGTTTTGTACCAGGAGGACCTGCTGGCCCCCTCTGGACCTTCTGCTCTGGGCCGGGATACGTCACTGCCTGCAATAGAGGAGATTTTGTAACGCACCCTCTGTGCTCTGGAAAGCCTCGTGTGTCTTGTGCATGAATCTAAAAATAAATGTGCTTGATTGTCAGAGAAGACACTGTCACACCGACTCTCCCCACCCCCCCTCAGTCTTAACGTCTACTTCATGCCAAGAAGGGATGGCGTTTTCCTAATAATACATTGACTTGTTTGATGGCCGGCAAATAAGCTTTGGCCCCTTTTAGCAATTGAAGGGGTTAATTACGTCGTGTTAGAAAGTGTGAGGTTTTAGGTGAATCGTTTTCTGGATATATTGGGCTGCAAGAAGCTATTTAGTCTCTATGTTCTTGAGAGCTGGTCTCCGAACAGGTTTAACAATGTGCTATATGGGTGAAACAGATACAAAGAGCTCACCATCTAATATGAAAACATTGTAAATGTGCTCTATAAATAAACATAACGTAACGTATGACATCACTTAAAAAACCAAACGATGCAGCTACTGTCTCATGCTGCTTCATTGAGATTTGAGTTCTTAGCAATCAAGTAATCAGACTTTAATTAGCATTAATCATTTTAAAAACGTCCTGCATTGGTTTTATGTTAAAGAGCAATGATTTTGCTTCCAGATTCGGAATTGGCCTTGATGTACAACGACTCGTCCGTGCTGGAGAATCACCATCTAGCTGTAGGTTTCAAGCTGTTGCAAGAGGAGAACTGTGACATTTTCCAGAACTTGACCAAAAAGCAGAGACAATCACTAAGGAAAATGGTTATTGACATCGTAAGTGCCATTATCAGATTCCCTTTTTCTGTGTTTTTGTTATTTATTCCACATGCTATCGTATCGGGGGTAAATGTATCTGCTCCAGTCCATTTCCTAGGGTCTTTGGCAACTAAAGTCGTGGGGAAGCTTTTGATGTCAGCCTAAGCGTTCCTCTAAATCCAGTTTTGTTCCTCAGAATCTGCCGTATTAGTTTGACTGAACTGTAACCCCCCCGCTTCTGTGTTCGCGCAGTAAGGTGTGACAAATTACAAAAGAATAAGACCTTATTTTATCCACCTTCACAGGAACATTTCTCAGGGTTTTAAATAGAGTTAACGTGAAATGAGGCAGCTGAGAACGTTGCAGGACTCTTATAGATTTTCCTGTTTTCCTTGAACGTATCTTTTAACCCTTTGGTGCGCCAGTGACGATTCCTTGTTGCATTTTTGGATTCCCCTGAAGATTTCAATTTTAGGAACGTTTAACATATAATTGCCCCTCGCCTCTGCTTCTGCTGACTTTGCTGGTTACTGATGATTAGAAGCACCAGGTGTTGATTCAATGAATTGTTCATTTCTAGGCCTGTTTTCCTTGTAGACCGTGAGACTTTATCTGACCTACTTCTGGGTTTATTCTTGGTGCCGCATTGTTTTCCCTTGTTACACTGACTGCTGTCTGTGGCATTTTTTATGGATGGCTTTTTGGGTAGAATGCTGACAGTTTTACTAATGCTACACAAGATCTGACAATTGAGGATATATGAATATCTGCCCTAAGGAGATTATAGTCTAAATTTGGTACTTTTACTGGAGGCAGAAGAAAAAAAAAAGTGTTTTTCTGGTCATGGGAAGAAATCCCCGTGCAGCCCACTCTACTTGGCACCTATATTTTAATGTTATTGCTACATAGAATACCGTAGACTCAATTTGATCATGACATGTGGGTTTGTATTATGCCGTATATATAATACATTTCCACTTCTCAGAACTGACATTGGTAAACATGTTATTGGTGGTGGGGGGGGGTTTGTGTACCTCCTGGTGGCTGGACTCTATCTATAATTGACATGTTTATATTGGAACAGTATGAATAATACTGCATCTGGTTGTCCAAGGGTGGTGGGAGTTTTGTATTTCAGATTTCTTTATCGAAAGCATTATGTTCCTTCTCCTAGGTGCTTGCAACGGACATGTCAAAGCATATGAATCTACTGGCTGATCTGAAAACAATGGTGGAGACGAAGAAGGTGACAAGCTCGGGAGTCCTCCTACTCGATAACTACTCAGACAGGATTCAGGTAAATAATAAATATTGTGCGTCGTTTATACACCAGATGAGAGCGTGTTACCCAACGCCCATTACTTAATGCGAGTTCAGACATCCAAGCCACTGGCAGAGAAGCAGGGAAATTGGGTTAATGCTATACTGTTTCCTTATTTATCTTGTGATGACTAAATCCTGCACGCCACGAATCTTCCAGACTTCACTTCACAGCTACACCAAAGTGTAAATGAAAAAGAAGCCTTCTGCCTCCTGTGTAATAACGCAGCGGGTGATCATTCTGCAATGTTTTTATGTCTATTTCAGGTCCTGCAGAACATGGTGCATTGTGCGGATCTAAGCAATCCAACCAAGCCTCTGCAGCTTTACCGGCACTGGACGGACAGGATCATGGAGGAGTTCTTCAGACAAGGAGACCGGGAAAGGGAACGGGGGATGGAGATCAGCCCCATGTGTGATAAGCACAATGCGTCTGTTGAAAAATCACAGGTATTTAGTAGAACGTTTAACTTTTTAATAGAGGTTATTTGCGGTATACGTTTATATATTTGGTCAACGTCAGACACCTCTGCGTTTTAAAGGCTCCAAGAAGTTACGATTGAGCAGCTGCTTCTTGAAATACCTTCACAGTTAACATAATTGTAGTCAGGATTCCGTCTCACACACAGAACCAAGAACATTAAGGGTGCTGTTCCACCCGTTCTTCTGAATGTATCAGTTTTGTAACTAAATGCATCAGAAACATTACTCCAAACCCTTCACGGAAATTTCTCCTTGGACAAGTGCAGTATGTTTAGTTACTTTTGTGTTTAAGTTTAAAGTGAACTAAATGCATCCTTTGTTCATTCTTCTCATTTTTTTCCTAGGTTGGCTTCATAGACTACATTGTTCATCCTTTGTGGGAGACCTGGGCAGACCTTGTTCATCCTGATGCCCAGGATATTTTGGATACATTGGAAGACAATCGTGAATGGTACCAGAGCACAATTCCTCAAAGTCCGTCTCCTGCCCCCGAGGAGCAGGAGGAAGGTAGACAAGGCCAAACCGAAAAATTCCAGTTTGAACTAACGCTGGAAGAAGATGGGGAATCGGACACCGAAAAAGACAGTGGTAGTCAGGTGGAAGAAGACACCAGCTGTAGTGACTCAAAAACACTTTGTACGCAGGATTCAGAATCTACTGAAATTCCACTGGATGACCAAGTGGAAGAAGACGAAAGTCAAACTGAACCTAGCACACTAGAAGGGGGGCATTCCCCCGACACGTAACAGCGTGAAAGCTTTGTTTTGACCTTCCTTTACTTTGTTTTTGGTTCATTTTTGTTTGTTCAAAAAATGGTTTCCAAAGTGCATGAAATATGCCACAACCATGGTCACACCTCACTTTCATCTGCCAGGATGTTTGTTGATCAAAACAGACATAATTTGCTTAGTTTGGCACTCAGGAATATTTACCAGAAATCCATTTCTACGGCTTTGGAAAGCAAATCTGAGGAAATTGTTGGCGAAACAACTAAAGAGCTCCAAAGAGCTTTCCGTGGAGAGCAAGTGTTTAGAGGAAAACAAAACTGAAACACTGAGTTTTAGCTTGCTTCTGGGTCTGAAAGATCGATGGCATCATCAAGAACCACCCGTATGGAGTGCATTCTTTGCAGTGTAAAGTAGAGGAATCTTATTGGCAGGACGCGTCATGGATGGGCGCAAAGCATCAGGATGATGAGCTGTGGAAATTACATAATTTTCTAATTTTAAGTCTTCCTGATAAAATGACTGAAAACTAAAAATAAAAACATGAGCACGCAGCTCTTTTGAGAGTTGTCGTGCTCTCCGCGTTTTGTATCATATGTAAAACAAGAGATTTTTTTGTAGAGCTTACTTTTATTAAATATATTGAGGTATTCTATTTAAAGAAAGTACGTTTGGAAATTCATCCACCACTGATTATTATTATTTTTATTTTTTTTCCAAAGAGTAACTTGCAAGTTTTCAGTACAATTATTGTGCTACACTGGATGACTGCTTCTGGTTCTGAATTGATTTGCACCTTAGAATTTCATAGCAATTAATTGAACTGTAGAATTCCATTCTTTTATACGCTTGAACCTTTCTTAAGACACCGTCTTGCAGGAAACCCTTTCATTACAGCATAGATTTTTTTTTAATTCCTCTTTTAAATATTGTGGTTAGCGCAGAAGGAATGCGTTAGGGCACTTTCCCAAACGATATTGGAAGGTCAACTCCTTGATTTGGGCAGTTTTTTCAAAAGTAGCAATTTCCCCATAGAAATTGTTCTTTTTTACAACAAAGCATGAATAATATGAATCAGTGTATTGTGTCTTATGTTGGCCCATACAGTGAATCTTTTGTGTTGATTTAGTCTTAGTGTACCAACACAAGAGCCAGGATTTGTACTAAATCGTCAGGATGCCTCAAAGCTTTGTATATTATTCTTTTATTCGAATTGGCCTTTGTGCAATACCGCTAGGAAGTTGGTACTAGGTTCTTCAAGGTAAATAGCTGGGGTTGTACTTTACAGGCTCGCTACTACCAGATATTTCAGTTTCAGTTGTTACCGGTTATATATGAACATTTATCGAGGAGCCCTTCACTTCCTCGTACGTGTAAAGTTCTAGTAAAATCATACAGTAAACCAAAAAAAAACCACATAGTAAATTCTGCATCAATTTAAAATAGATATCCAGTGGTAGTATTTAAACCCGATTTCTCAATAGCGGTTACGTATACACGGTTCGAATCATTTAGCACAGTGAAACTGATGCTTATGGGCATCTGTAACTCATACAACTGCATTTAGTTGCATGCAGACTAATGTTTTGTGTATACATTGGCCAAAATATTACGGGAAAGGGATGAGGGTAGGGGAAGCAAAATAATTTTTATTTTTTTAAAAAGAAAGTTCTTTACAAAGGTCTTCAGCCTTTGGCTTAGCCTTAAGTGTCACTTATTTGTGTTTTTTGTGCATCTTCACCATACTTCATTTGTAGTGGGAGGAAAAAAACCCTTTTTTTCTGCAGTCTACCCTCCAGCAGCTGTACCAGACATGCTAAGTTTCTTCATATTGTCCTCCTACCCATGGAGTGCCTGGAATGTAACAATTAAATATAAAGCAATATTATTTCCAAAAATAAAGATTTGACCTGAAAGGGTTAACAACTGCACTAATGGAAATCACACCATATTAAGCAACATGCCACCACATTAAAATAAAAAAAATTATTTAAAAAAAACCCATGAGAAATTCATAATCCATAGACAATCAACATGTAGACATTGTTTTGTAAATCCAGGGATCTAATGCACTGTACAATCCATTCATTCTCTCGCTCTTTTTTTTTTTTTAAATGTTTTTATTATTTTAATTTTTTTTTTTAGTTATGATTTTTTTGAAAATATATTTTTTGCCAAACTGTAGTCTTGTATGCTACTTTATCCATTTGAGCAGCAGTGGATTTTGACACGTGTCACATGGTCCTCTGATGCTCCAGTGGGTAAATCCTTTAAGTGTCTTTATACATTTTAATATGTATTTTATCACAACATAGTTCAATGCAAAGTCTACGTGCCGTACGGCTAAACTTTTTAGTTGCCCAACAGTATCCTTTCTCAACTGTTTTTTTTTATTATTATTACATCATCGCTTGTCATTCTGTGATGGGGATTGTACAGTAGGTACAGTAATTTGTGTTTAGTGAAAGAGGAAAAACTTGAAATGGATTTACAGAAAGTGTCAATTCTTTTTTTAGAAGCCTATTTATTTTGTCATTACTTTGTGCCATGCATTTCTTTTTATTCTCACCAAATGACCTCACCTGTAATACAGTCTTGTTTGTCTCTGTTTACAACCATGTATTTATTGTAATGTACATACGATAATGTTAATTGTAAATTACCAGTTCTTATTATGACATCATCTGTAACGGGTGGTGTTCCTATATCTTGAAGCTCTTGGTGAGACAATGAATATTCTGTATATTTACTCCCTGTACATGTTTTATTATTTTTTTTCTTATTCTGTATGATATTATGTCACCGTAGAGCATCTTTATGGAAAAATTGAAGGAAAAAAAATTCTAAAAAATGATATAAATTTAAAAGCTGCAGGTCTTTGGTCCCAGGGCTGTGCCTTAACTTAAAAGTATATTTTTCGTGTTTTGCTGCATTTAGAAGAGAGAATGTTGAGAGAAGGCTGGGCATTCCAAGTTTTTATTTTACTTGCCTTCATTCATGCACTTCTAAAAATAAAATTTTCCCTTATAGTTGACAAAACAAGACTCTCATGTCATATGTAGCCTATTTTAACCATAGTATGGAGCTGTTGGGCCTTTGTGATACCTAATTATAGATAATTATACAGTGATATAAGCTTTTCAGACCTCACAGGTCCTTCTACAGATAAAATCTGAGGTCCTGATTTTACTCCACTAAAAGGCGTCACAAACTTCTTAAAGCTTTTTCCTTTCTTGGACCAGTATGGCAATATCCATTATAAAGCATAAAATCAAAGCTGGCATACTCCGTGTCCAGTGATTTTGTGACCAGTTCATTCTTCTAATCCTTCTTGTGGCAAAAAATGGATACTGATGTACTGGTGTGGGGAAAAAGCCGTTAGACTTGTGTGATGCCATTTCCTCCAAATGGTCCCATAACTTTTCACAACCCTAGATGTCTGAGTCTGATAATATCTCCGATAGCGAGTGTGATTAGCTTGAAAGATTGCCTTGTCCTGTGAATAAGTTGGGCTGCTAAAGGTATCAAAACAGTTTTGTAACACTGCTGGACCCCGATTTTAGGAAGATTATTGGGTCTGGGCATAGTAGCCGCTTTACCATGGGTGGGGGAAATTGACAAACCCAGGAACCGTGAACGGACTAACATATTTAACACACATGGCGGTGGATTTCACAGAGGCCGCTGGCACCAGACTAATCTCTCTCACATACTGCAATGGCCAATACACAACAGAGATAAAGGGAAAGGCAAGTAACCCTTTAACGTAGAATAGATGGCGAGTTATGCTTCATATACACAGAAATGGAAACTAGGGAGATAACCCAAAATATTACAAGTTAATATAAAATTACAGTGCTAACAACCTTCATAAAATGGGGGTACAGCATCTGTTACACTCTTACCTTGACAGCTCTGTAAATGAAGAAAATATGAATTTGTGCTACCAGTTGTCCCAGTTAACACTGTTTAGTGTATATGGTATATTTGCTAAGCTAAATTTTAACTTATTTCTATAATTTTATATGATTATAAATGTAACTGACTATTAGCTTATATGATATAATCATAAGGCTGCCAATATTATGATTATAATAGCAGAAATCTTGAGTTTAGCTGACCCAGTGGATGCCTCTGCTGTGCTACATGTAAAATAACGTAATAACTATCAGGTTGCTGATGGCGCAACACCTTATTTTATTTATTATTTATTTAAGCTGTGTTAAAAATACTTAAGCTACAGCAGTTGAAATATGCTTTAAAACAAGATGTCAGCTCACAGCACTATCATATTAATGATTATTAAATATATAATACATAATATGAGTTACATACATCACATTGTATGATGTTAGTAAATATCTAGCAAGGAGAATAAGTGTTCCCTTTATAGCTGTTCTTCTGCATGTATAGAAAATGCCAAACATCATAATGTTTCTTTAAGATAACACTAATGCTTGTGTTCTAAAATCCAAAGCTATTTTTTTTTAATTTAATTTATCTATATTGCTGTACAGGGAACTATAGATGCACTATAATATGCATTTGTGATAAATGTATCCTAGATATTATTTAAGCAACTGCACTTAGACAAATAATTGAGAATTAACTAATTAGATAAAAATCATATAAAAACCCAACTATTTTTTATTAAAGACTCCAGGCTTTGAAATCACTGCTTATCCCCCAACCTCTGTGCAAATAAAGCAGGTGCTTAGTGAATAAAAGTGCAGTCGTGATGGGGGTGCCTGTCATTGGTACTAAGTGGTTTCCAGTGAGATCCTCAAGACACCCAAAGTCCAATTTTTGTTGATATCCATAATATAACAAAAAGTGATCTCTAAATCTTGGCCTAGTAGAGTGGCTTGAGAAAATCATTGGAAACCACTGCTCATATTGACAGCACGGCAGTGACGCACACGAGCCTAAATAAATGCCTTCTCCTACAAAATACCATTTGTGCTTTGTGGCCATTTAGAACCCAAATTGGAACTGCGTTCTCTAGTGCGACACCCTTGTAGCTTTTTTTCCATTCCATTAATGCCCAGCCGTAGAAGCAGGCGATTTTTTTCAGTGAAAGGGGAGATTCTTTTTCAAAAATGAACAGAGCCTCCTTTTTGACACAAAAACTGTAGATTTTAGCAGCCCTGGTCCAAAGGATTTTGATTGCTTTTTGTTTCAAACCATATAAAAAAAGGGATTCTAAAACTACATGAAATCTAGAATCATTGTTTTGCTTTATTTTTTGGGGTATGTCAGTAGAATGGCCAGTGAACACTGCAACTGAATTTCAATGTTTCCTAGCCTCTTAACAGCCTATGGGATAGTACTGTACATCAATATCTTCATATGAACATTTTTATATGCAATGGAAATAAAAGCATGGGTTGGTTCTGCCTAATTTTCTGTGTTTGTCTTTTGTATTTAGTTATCGGTTGTTTGAGTGCTTTATCCAGGATAGTTGCAAGGAATGTTTCCCGGATTAGTCTCCAAGTTCATTCTTCCTTTTACGTCACAGATGACATCAGAGTCCTGGCACTAGGACACTGCCCCCCTCTAGGCTGAGCCTCTGGCATTGATTGGTGCAGAGGTATTGGAGCCCCAAATATATAAAGATATAATATGCTTAACACTAGGAATGGAAGTGGCCAAAAAAAAACACGCACTAACCTTGGTCATCAGAAGAAAATCAAACTTTGATAAACTCAAACAGAAACAAAAAGAGCTGTAATAGCTGACCTGCTCATTGCTATATATGAAGCTGCACTCAAGTCTCAAGATTAGGCAAAGCCTATTGGTGGTAAGAGAGGTAACCAAATAACAAAGTCCCTGACAGAGATGTTCAAACATTTACAGGAAAAATACTGGGAGCTTGCTTTATTGACGCGTCTAAAAACTACACTAAAACAAACTCACAAGCAAACTAACTCCCATAACACACATAAAAAAAAAAAACATTTTTAATATTCATACAACACTGAGTGTAGTTACCACATTCTAACCACTGCACAAGATCAAAGAAATGTCCACAATAGTTGACATAGCTGCCACAGCAGAAGCTCATGGTCTGGTTACTGTGTTTGCTGCTGTTTGTTTTGATGTGTATTTTGTTTTTGTTGCTAATCTTTATCAACAAACATGTTTACACGTTAGAGTCAATGCACCAGCATTCAAAGAGTGAAATTGCCGCTGGTATATACTGGGTTTTAACCTCTGCACAAAGTATTTCTTTCAGCTGCTGGTGAGTTTCTTTTCTGCTGCTGGTGAGTTCTTTACACATGTTGATTAATGTAGATAACGTTTTATGTTTTTTTGTATTTTGATGGTCTGGAATATACATGTAAAATGCATCCATTTAAGATGAGCTAATGCTCTTGAATCACTTAGGGAAGGTTTTCAAGTTTTCTGTTGGTTTCAATGTCTTTTTTTTTTCTAGACTGTGTCTCTAAAGTCAGATATATTCTCAATAAGTTGTACTGACTTAATTTATTGCTAAGCCAATCAGAATCACCACATTTATCTGGTCTTTATTCTCTATTATTACATCCATGACTCATGACTTCATAGGAGAATTAGTTTGCTGTCATGAGCTGAGCTCTAATACTACTGTATTTCAGATGATTGTGTCTTGTTCCCCTGATATTGCCTAATCAATAAATCCCTTTCACGTATGGTTCAACATAAATGAAATAAGCAAGAAAATCCAATTCACTGCACGGCGGTCTCATATCTTCTCCACATATTGGTCCGTTACAACAGAATCATGATTTGCCTGTACGCCTCCAATGTGTAAGAACAGCACAGAGTCCTCAATTGATCAGTATTGTTGGCGTTATTATGTATTGATTTATTATTCATTGCTTTATTTACCACCATTATATTTTGAAGTGCTTTACATTAGAACAACTTGATAAAGACCTCATCGTGAGGTCGAAACGTTGTTGTCTGTTTCCTACAATAAATCTGTCTGATGGAACCCCTGCGTGCCTGGAGCCTTCTTCTATTTTTGATTTACTGGGGAGCTGGCCCTTCCTGGCACAGCTAAGCACCTGAGTTCCTGTGGGGAGTGAGTGCAGATTCCTAATTCTGGTGACTTACATTAGAACTCGGCATAAAGGACTGGGAAATGTGACAGTTAAGGATCAATTTATGCTGTTATACATGCTGAGCAAAGAACATTGATGACGAGAGGGAGAACGTCTGCTGGGTGACGGTACGTCCAATTAGGCAGTAATCCAGAAAATGAAAAGAAATGGCACTCTTAAGAGCACCACATGCCTTTCTTTCTATCGGTGACATCAGAGGAAGAAGCACTTCACTTAATTTTGACAGTAACCAGATTTCTTTCTTTTTATGGCATAAATAGATTTGATTCCAATTCAGCGAAGAATATTTAAGTTTTAATTTTAGTCTGGATGCAACCAACATCAGTTTGATTGTTAGCAACATAACTAAAGCACCGACATTTCCAAGTCCTGTTAATTGAAGAATCGGAATGTCATTTTAGTTAAATGTATTATATGGGAACTGAAATATAATGTTGGTGTGAATCATGCGCTTTGCCTGATGTATAAAATCACATTTTTTTTTTTATAGTTCAGTTTTTAGTAAGATTTTCATTGAGCTGTCTGAAAACTAGACCCTTACTGTAGGAGCAGGTTGCACCGTGTCGGATATTCATTTTATAGGAAGACATAAATGTCTCCAAAAGATAAGACCCAGTCACAGCTTCTATGTATGTTAGTTATTTTTTGTACAAAGCAGAATATGGCACTTATTGATAACAGATGGTGTTAGGAGGATGGTGGAACCTGCATGGGCTGTAGATTATGTTTCTTGAAAAGATGGAGGAAGATAGAGATAGAGATGGAGGAAACCATGCAATTTCCACCCATCCTTACCATCAATACCTGGCCACCCCAGGTCAACCCAGCTTCTCATAAATTCATAACTTATTTGTTTCTTTTGTGGCCGACAGTTTTAAGGCGAGACGTCAGTGTTTGGCAGAAGCTTGGAGTAAAAGACGCACACAGCCGGAGCCCATAACATACAAGTAATCATCATCATTTCCGAAAATTGCCTCTTCTGCATCAGTGCGATGGCAAAAGGTTTCACCCCAGGATCAATACGTGACACAGTCTGTTAGTGACTCAAACCGAGCAATGACAGCCTAATTATCACCAGATGCAGACGCCCAAATTAGCCGTACTCTGTGATTAACGAGGTTGTGTTTCATGAACGTTATGCTATTTATGTTACCTAAATAATATGTTTAAAAAGCAGATTACGTTTATTTAAGCTTCAGTACTTTGAAAATGATTGATTATAAAGTTATGTAAAGAGTGGCTTCTTTTGGGACACCCTTTGTCAATATGATTTAAAAAGTAACTAGCTTAAATGGAATATAAAGAGTTAACACTTTGTTTATGCGTTTATGGGTTCCTATACCTAGGGCCGGCACTTATAGGGAACTAGGAGACTGGGGGGCCAAAACTATTTAGCATGGAGTGGCATCAAATGCATAGTTTGCCTAGGGGTGCTAAGAACCCAGGCGCTGCATCTGATACCAACAATGTTAGACTTCTTAAAGGTGCCGTTCCACTAAAAACATTCATTACAGTCTGTAGTATGATAGTGATAAAGTACAACCAAAAGCTGATAAATCAGATAATAACCTGATATCTGCAGAGCCCTCTTCAATGCATGTTGTTGGGCCCCACAGATATATACCGTGTATTCTACATATTTAATGCATACAATACACAGCAGTGTGTGATCTCATAAAACTCTATTATTTATTGTTTTATATAGCGCCATCCAATTCCGTAGTGCTGTACAATGGTTAGACAGGACATAACAAGTAGTATGAAACATAACAAATTGACTTACAGAAACAACAGGTGAGGAGGGCCCTGCTCAAAGGAGCTTACAATCACACCCTAATCACACATATGAAAAAGTTCATATTGTATATAATGCCCAAACCAACCCAGGAAACCCAGAATAAAACTAAGCCTGAAATCCAAATATTTGTATACAAAATATTAAATGAAAATATATCAATCTCAGTGCTGTCATGTTAGTTTATTGTGAAATGCAAGAATGTTTCATCAATCCAAGCTTTTTTAAAATTTGAATTTAACAATGCAACTTTAAACAGAATTTTAATAAAGATGACTGCCACTATTAATACGCGCAATTGAACTGGACAGGTGTTATAGCGTGTTGTGTTCAATTTTCCTTCTATGTACATTCTGTACTGAACACTGTGTATGCGATAGCTCTGTAAATAGCCTAATCATTACCATATTGATCAAGATGTTCTATAGGACTGTCGGATCATATATTATGCACGTTGGCAGCAACAACGAGAAAAAAAACACTCAATTCCGTCTAGTAGATTCTGATTTCTTGACATACATGCCCTAGTCTCCATAAATTATATTAAACTAAGTAGATCAAACCAAAATAGAAATTATTGATGCATAGGATAATAACATGTTCTTGGGTGTTAAAATTAGTTATATTAATCAACATATGTCTTTTGTTTCTGTTCACTTACTTGTGACTGTTTCCTGACATTGTTTAGGCAGCCACGGCAGTTGCCTCCAGTACATTATACCCCATATTTAAATGACCATTCCTATAAATGAACTGGATCTATCTATCTATCTATCTATCTATCTATCTATCTATCTATCTATCTATCTATCTATCTATCTATCTATCTATCTATCTATCTATCTATCCCAGTCATATCTTCTTAAAATAAAAGGTGGCTGACATAAGGTTTTATAAATTAAAGCCGTTTTGTCAGAATCTCTGCATGGAGTGCTAATTAAAACAATCATATGCAAATGCTGCTTCCCACTTCATTGTGCATTACAAGCAAAAAAACTATCGTGAATAATCTGTCTGGGAAACATCTCACACAACACAATTTATTTGTTTTATGTAAAATGTCTGAATGGAGGAATATGAATGTTTGCAAATGGGCAATGAATTACGTTCCCTGCCAATTAGGTTCGGATGAAAAGCTGGGGGCATTTTTAATTTGGGATCGAAATTCATTGCCCGGTGCCCACATTCACCCACACTCTCTCTCTTGCACTCTCATTCTTGTACACTCTCTATTCCATGCTCTCTAAATGTTTCTCTGCCGACCACTTCCGCATCTACTTGTTCTTCTATCGTCTCTCTTTTATCTTCTATTTTCCTCTGCAGATATAACCTGGCCGTGGTTCCTGTGACGTCCTCTCACCGATCCTCCAATCGGGTGAGGACATCACTGAAAGTGACGTCCTTTATCCCAGTCTCCGTGAACATAACCTGACGCAAACTTCCACCATTTTGGCCAAAGTTCATGCTAGGTTATGTCCACAGAGATGTGGACGAAGATGTACAATAAAAGATAAAAGAGAGAAGATGAAGAACAAGTGGGAAGTGAAAGCAGAAGTGGTTGACATAGAAGGTAGGGAAACATTTAGAGAGTGTGAGAAAGAGAGTGAATGAGAGTTCACAAGTCTATTGTTTTATAAAATGCTCTGTGAGCTAGCTTGTGTGTCTGCTTATGTTAAATACAGTTTCTCACAAAAGTGAGTACACCCCTGAGTGGAAATGTCCAAATTGGGCCCAATGTGTCAATATTTTGTGCAGCCACTCTTGGGCATGGAGTTCACCAGAGCTTCACAGGTTGCCATTGGAGTCCTCTTCCACTCCTCCATGGCGAAATGGAGGGGATCATGCTCTGATTCAGTATGTCACAGTACATGTTGGCATTCGTGGTTCCCTCAATGAACTGTAGCTCCCCAGTGCTGGCAGCACTCATGCACGCCCAGACCATGACACTCCCACCACCATGCTCACCTGGTTGCCGCCACACATGCTTGACACCATCTGAACCAAATAAGTTTATCTTGGTCTCATCAGACCACAGAACATGGCTCCAGTAATCCATGTCCTTAGTCTGCTTGTCTTCAGCAAACCGTTTGCGGGCTTTCTTGTGCATCGTCTTTAGAAGAGGCTTCCTTCTGGGACGACAGCCATGCAGACCAATTTGATGCAGTGTGCGGCGTATGGTCTGAGCACTGACAGGCTGACCCCCCCCACTCCTTCAACCTCTGCAGCAATGCTGGCAGCACTCATACGTCTATTTCCCAAAGACAACCTCTGGATATGATGCTGAGCACGTGCACTCCATTTCTTTGGTCGACCATGGCGAGGCCTGTTCTGAGTGGAACCTGTCCTGTGAAACCACTGTATGGTCTTGCCCACCGTGCTGTAGCTCAGTTTCAGCATCTTGGCAATCTTCTTATAGCCTAGGTCATCTTTATGTAGAGCAACAATTCAGATCCTCAGAGAGTTCTTTGCCATGAGGTGCCATGTTGAACTTCCAGTGACCAGTATGAGAGAGTGTGAGAGCGATAACACCAAATCTAACACACCTGCTCCCCATTCACACCCGAGACCTTGTAACACTAACGAGTCATGACACCGGGGAGGGGAAATGGCTAATTGGGTACAATTTGGACATTTTCACTTAGGGATGTACTTTTGTTGCCAAGGTTTAGACATTAATGGCTGTGTGTTGAGTTATTTTGATGGGAAAACCAAATTTACACTGTTATACAGGCTGCACACTCACTAATTTACATTGTAGCAGAGTCATTTCTTCAGTGTTGTCACATAAAAAGATATAATAAAATATTTACAAAAATATGAGGGGTGTACTCACTTTTGTGAGATACTGTATATACAAAGCATATATCATGTTTGTATTTAATGTGGCTCTAAGAACTTTTAGAACTTTAGCTTTTTACCTAAACCTAAACCTCCCATATTACGGGACTTACAAGTTGTTTCAATTACAAGATGTACACGGTTATCTTGTTTATAATTGTCTGGAAACTGCGATATATATAAAGAAGAACTGTAGGTTGAAATAGTTGATTAAAAGTTCTGTTAAACAATAGTAAAATAATGTTAATATCTTTGTTAAGAAGAAATCCTGAAGGGTATGTTCATGCATAAAATAAGTCTCGCAATTTGTTTTAGAACTGGGAAAAGTCTGCATAAAAAGGGTAATAAAACTAATAATCTTCCTATGCTAAGTAGAATTTATTTGAATTATTTTATTTAGCATTTACTTTTCTTAAACATTTTGGCCAAATTTAAATATTCAAGTTCAAGTATAGAGAGATAAAATATTTAGGTTTTTAAAGTTTCTAGCAAAATTTTGACTCTAATATTCAGAGAGCGCTCTGCAACAAAGGTACATGTTTAGGAACGATGAAATGGCCCAAAGTGCATGAGCTCGTTCTAACTTTCCGACTATCGCAGATTAGGTTAGACTTTATTGTCCCGTCATCTTATAGAAATAAATGGAAGGGTTGTCCTTGTACAGAACGTGCTGCTTGCCTGGCAAAAATCACCTATAGCTTACCAACTGAACCCAACGCAAACTCCAGCTGTCTCATGCCCCTTACATTCCTCCATTGTGATTGATTGTGGGGGATATATTGTTCTGCTGATGGCATCCCACAAGATTAAAAGAAGCAGACGGTATCGATATGTACCCTGCTGACTCAGGAAAAAAGAAATGTGCAGTTTTTTTTAATATATTTCTTTTCTTGTTAATTCTGTCTTTTATCAAAGTAGAAATAAATAACCCCTCTTTTTTGTTACAGAATGTCTCATTTTCACAATTGCAGCCCTGCGTTCGAAAGAGAGGCTGCTCAAAGTGATAAGCTCAATTTAGGCAAATTTCCATTACGTTCTCAATACCGTATTTGCTCGATTATAAGACGAGGTTTTTTTCAGAGCAAATGCTCTGAAAAATACCCCTCGTCTTCTAATCGGGGTCGTCTTCTAATCAGACCTCAAATAGAGGTCTGATTAGGAGACTAAGATCCAGATCCCCCGCACCGCTGCAGGGGACCTGGATCCTCCTGTCTCACCCGACCCCCCCCATCATACACACTTACCGGTGCTTCCTGATGTGTTGCCGGGGCAGCGGGTTGACGTCTACGCGATCCGCATAGACAACGTCCGCTGCAGCCGGAAGGAGGTGTGGCTAGCAGCGGGGGTTGTCTGCGTCCGTCGCATACACCTTCCCCGACTGTCAGAGATCAGACTTCCCCGCACCGGTGCCGCACCGGTGCGGGGAACTCTGATCTCTGACAGCCGGGGAAAGTATACGCGACGGACGCATACAAACCCCCGCTGCTAGCCACACCTCCTTCCGGCTGCAGCAGAAGGCGACGTCAACCCGCTGCCCCGGCTGGAAGTACCGGTAAGAGAGGGGGGAGAGCGGGGGAAGGGGGGGGAGAGCGGGGGAAGGGGGGGGGGAGAGAGAGTGTGTGTGTGTGTGTGTGTGTGTGTGTGTGTTAGTTAGTTAAATGGGGGTATAGGGTGTGTGTGTGTGTGTGTGTGTGTTAAATGGGCATAGGGCATTTCTGGAGTGGCGTTAAGGGGGCATTTAATAGAGCACTCTGCCTCCTGAAATGCCTTATACCTCCCTATATGCCACTCTGCCCCATAATATGCCTTTTAACCCCCTAATTGGCAGAGTGGCATATAGGGGTATAAGGCATTTCTGGAGGCAGAGTGCTCTATACAATGCCTTTTAACTCCCTTAATGCCACTCTGCCTCCTGAAATGCCTTATACCTCCCTATATGCCACTCTGCCCCATAATATGCATTTTAACCCCCTAAATGCCAGAATGGGATATAGGGGTATAAGGCATTTCTGGAGGCAGAGTGGAACATAGGGGGGTCAAAAGGCATACCATGGGGCACAGTGGCATATAGAGGGTTAAAAGGCATATCATGGGCCACAGTGCCATATTGGAGTGGCAAGCCTGGGGGCAGATGTGCGTAACTGGGGGACAGGTTGGAAAATACAAGAAATAAAAACAAAAAAAATCTTTTTCTCAATCATAGCTTTTATTAAAAAAAATAGTTTACATGAATTAACATTTACTGGTAAAACTTTTTTCCTTTGGGGTCGTCTTATATTCAGGCTTTTTCTTTTTTTCCTAAGTTAATATTCAGATTTTGGGGGGTCGTCTTATAATCGAGCAAATACGGTAGTTTCAATGATTTCACAATATATGTCATATATTTGTTGTGTTTTTCGCTGCAATTGTGTGCTAAATGCTTTTGAGAAATGGAACTTCTAAGAATGAACATTCATTGCATCATTTCTATTACTTTCATCATTGTGAGTTATTTATAAAATCCACATTCTTATTTTAGAATTCTGCACCCACTTAGAGACAGCTACATTCTATCGTATTTGGTTATGAAAAATAATGACATTCTCCACAGAGTTCTAAAACAGGTGGTCTACAGCAAAATCAAAATTCATAAATCGTAAATATAGCATTGCCTTCCTGTGAGCTAAGTTTATAAATGTTATATATATATATATATATATATATATACAAACATATATATATATATATACATATACATATATACATATACAGAGAGAGAGAGACTGTATGTAAATTTGAACAGGACCCCATCGTCACTCAGTGCCATTATGTGTATTCGTGTAATACATACACTGTATATGTGTGTCATAAAATTAAATTCACCTATGCCGATATGTAATAAAGTATAAAATGACATTAATCTTTTGTTAATATATAACAGTATGACGTACAAAAAATGGATGATGTTTTATTTCAGTAATATAGCAATTTGCTACACATGCCCATATAACCAATATTAGGTCAGGATGATAATACAACAATTTGCTACATTAAATCAAATAAATTGGCGTATCTATCTCGCCAGAAGAAGCTTTCATCGAGCACTACAGCGGTCGGATGTGGAGACTCGCAACAAATCACAGGAGAAGAATAGTGCTGTCGCACAATGAGAAATCCAGAGCTAAATGGGGAAAATGAAACTCTGATCTCACGAGCATTTCTTTCAAAGACATGCTGTGTTGAAGGGAATTACTTCTCCGAGCCACAATCCTTATTTTTCCAGCGAGACCATGGGCTGAAATGACCCTGCCGACTACGGTGTCAGGCCGAGCACATAATAGCACAGGCTGGATTTTATATTAACGCCGACGCAAGCATAGCAAAAACGGCATTATAGTGCCGGGTATTTGGGTGCTAACATTTCATAGCATTATCAAATCATTTTACTTAGAATACTTTATACACACAGCTGATTAGTAATTATATTTTTGCAGTATCTTGAAAAAGCAACGGTAGACATTTGGGAAATATGTACTCTTTTCCCATAAATAGTTATAGTAATTTGGTAAGTATTAATGAACCGCATTGCACCAAATATCTGCACATAAAAAGCTCACATTCCTCTTATGTATCATTTCTATGAAATGAATTGAGTCTTCACCTCTGATAACCAACGGAAATATATATTCAGGGAACTATTTTACATAAGAAACTTTACCAGGACTTTACTCCGTGGACTAGTTGGGTCCTCTTAACTGGCCCATTTGGACTATGGAGGTCTTTGCCCAACTGGCACAACTTCTGTAGTACTCTTCTCCAGCCCCTCTCATCCTTCGGAAGCAAAGCGGTGGGACATTACATCACGTTCTTGGCTCTTAGGACAGGAATCGCATGGCTGGAGTCCCTTCTACAGGTAGGTCCTGGGGTGCTGGGGGGCCTGCCCTGGTCAGTGTATATATCAGTGTATATACGGACACTGTAAGTATATTGTATTAATTGCAGTGATGAGGGTCAGGTAAATAATGCGTATATAGAGTGAACAGTATATATCACCACAAATAAAATAAAGAAAATATGTTGCCAATGTAATTAAAAGAGGGACAAAAAATCCACTAGAGGGTTTGACCTGGCTGTACCTAAAACTGTGAATTCTCACTTAATTATCATCTTGGAATTTAGTTTAGTCATTATTTAGTCAGATTATTTAACATATTACCAGAACTTATTATACAGACAAATTGGTGCTAATTACTTATATGCACTTATGTCACACACCAGAATTTATGTTCTACAGCAACACGGCGAGACTTGTTCTAACACAACCAAGAGGCCAGCCTGGTGAGTTTGTCTACGCATTTCATTCTCACGTTCTCTGTACTTGCCGAGGAAATATTTGTCCGACAATTTATTGTTATTGCTCAGTAACAGTTACACGATTACATACCACCAGTTTAATTTAAAACAATACTAAATATGTCCCACTTGACCTTAAAGACTTGACGCTTAGTTGCCCATACAAGCACTTTCAAAACAGTCTCTCCTCTGTCTGTCTGTCTGTCTGTCTGTCTGTCTGTCTATCTATCTATCTATCTATCTATCTATCTATCTATCTATCTATCTGTACCTTTTATTTGTCTCTTCCATCCCTTTCCCCTTCTCTCACATTTCTTAAAATTCTCCCTATCACTCACCTTTCCTTCTATCTCTCCCCATTCTACTTATTTCTTCCATTTCTCCCTATCGCTGCCTTTTTCCTCTCTCTCTCTCCCTCTCCGTCTCCCTCTCTCTCCCTATTCTCCGCATCTCTTCCCTTTCTCTTTTCTTTTCTTACTACCCTGGTAGACCTATAGTGAGCAGAATAGCTCTACAAATAGGCAGCTATGTGCGCCAATGACACCAACACATGTTAGTAAAGTCACTGCAAGCAAATTTATGGATCAAATGTCATCAAACGCAGAATTTTCTTTTTCTAGTTTGCATCTGTGTTCTCAGAAAATGGGGCATAACGAACTGCAATTTTTACAGTATTTCCACCATAATTTCTATGTGTATACAAAGGATAACAAATAATCTGAACCCAGTTATGGATCACTGGCCCACGTTATCTGTGTAGTAGCGATTTCTCTATCTTTAATGTTTCCCAGCCAGCCCGTACGTACGCTTCCCTGCTCAGCGGAAATTACTTAGGTCAATGCAGTTGTTCTATCTCTTCAAGGAAAATTGAATTCACCTACACATACTGCACAGTATAGGTTATTGACTAAAGCAGAGAACGTACTATTGTCTTTATGCTCCGATCAGTTCTCTTTCTTTTTATTGCTTGATTCCCTTATGTTTTTGCATCAAGTTCTTTCTTTTCATGTCGTATGATGCAGTAGTAAACGTGGAGAGGCTGAATGGCAGGAACTTAATGGAGTTCATAAAAGTGAAACTGACGCATGAAAGTATAGAAGAAAGCGTCTCATTCTGAATAATGTATTCATTTTACATATAAGTGAGATACCGTGACTTACTTCACACGTAACATTCTAGGCTCACAAGAACAGCTAATTCATGGTTCATTCATAGCTGACATGAGAACGCTGCTTGATCAGCCCTGTTCTACCCAGGTTCCTAGAATGATTATATGATTGCGTAGGCTTTCCATACATTTTGCCTGACATACAAAATGCAAACTAAATAAATAATAGGAGGCCAAATACATCATAGCTCTCAATTACTGCTGCTTTTTTCCTAGTGCCTGTACTTTGAGAAGGGTTGGTGTTTGTGACGGTGTCATACTGCTACTTTCAAATGACTTAGTCATTGATATGCAGTGTTTACGGTGTGAGCACAATGCATATGAAAAGGATCTAAACCCTGCTTATATTCATACCCCCAACATTTTACCTTTGGACACCTGTGTATGACATCAAAGCATCACAAGGTGGGAAAGTGGGAACCGGGAGCTATGACAGCAGCGACCTCTGTTGATGTTTGAGCTCCATGAAGTGGTCAGGGGAGATGAGAAGATATCTCCACTCGGCCCATGATCCCAACTGCCTGCAAAAGCGGGATAGTGGGGCAACTAGAGGGCATACCTCTACTCTCCCATGAAAACAGAGACATTTGACAGATTAGTGGAAACACAGGGGTTGAGTTTAATCTTAATATATTGTAATCATACAAAAGCAGAGCTCTCTTCTCCTTCTGTGCAAACTGTATTGTGTTAATCTTTAATATCCCCGGCACAGATAAATGTAATGTCAGACCCTGACCCCGAGAGCATTGCAACATCGTTTTGGATGGAGAAGAAAGTTGAGGGATGCATAAAGAACCAGATAAACAGGTTGTCAGGGGCACAGAGTCTCCTAGAACCCACCTGTTGCTCCTGCGCCTACTGACACCGTTATGCCATTGGCTGGATGTTCGCTAATATGAAGGTCTTCTAAATAATTGACAAAGTACTCGTCTTATTCCGGCACACAGCACTGAAGCTGTAAGCAGCAAGATGGAGCACAGAAGTGATGGTCTGTAGAATCACACCACCAGGGTAGGAAGAAATAGAGAACAATGAAAGAGAAGAAAGAGAGAGAGAGAAGTTATAGATAAAAGGGGAGTGGAGAAAAAAAATGGAAGACTGGGAATAGAGAGAGAATAGGATGAGGAAGAAAGAAAAGAAGGAGGGAGAGAGATAGTATGTGTTTTGAAAGTATGTGTGAAAATATGTGTATGTTAAGGGCAAAGTGTATACTAGGTTGTTTGTATGTAATTGTAAGCATTAATACATGTGTGTGTGTGTGTGGAGAGGTGTGTAAGGGCAAGTGTATATGTATGTATCTTGGCAGTTTATCTAAACTATTACTGTTTTTAGCCTTATGGGAATATAATTATTAATTCTAACACATTTTAACCTAGGGAAACTATTTAGTAGTTTTAAATAATAATAAAAAAAATGATCGTGTCCTGACCCTTCGCTGTGTCCAGTAACTTAGGTTGAAAAAAGACATAGGTTGAGGGCATACTCCAGTTATCAGCGTGAGCGGACATGCTTGCTGAATGTTCTGGGAATAAAAGTTGTTTAAACCTCAGCAAAAAAAAAAACCCTCCAAACCTCGCTAAAATTTATTTTTTTTAAAAGAAGAAAAAAATTATGCGCTCAGCTAGGCATGTAATGCTGCTAACTGATTTATATTGCGGACACTGTATAACATTATATCATAATACTATTGTAAAAAAAGAGTTACAAATTACTGAATTGCATCACACACTCATGTTTTTAAGGATATAGTAATGTTAAATCCAATTTAGATCTAAAAAGATAGCAATCCCTAAAGAGTGGCCAGCATTCTGATCCACCCAAACAAAGCTATCCCTACAAGGTGAGATTAAATGTTTTTCCCTAAAGCCTTTGGAGAAAGGTGAGATTAGTCTGAAGGAAAGGCTTCAGGGAAAGAGAATTATTACTAGGAAATTTCAAATTATAATAGGATAATAGGATGCTCATGGCTGCGTAAACAGTGCCTTCCTGCGGAGAAGGCTTTATGACAGTATGGCTTTATACTCCACTCCCTCAACATGAGTGTCAGCAATGGGATTCTTGTTGTCCATTTGATAACACCAATGGAACCTGTCATGGGTGCCCTCTTTCCCCGCTGTTATACATATTAGCATTAGAACCCTTAGCAGTGAGTATAAGATCCCACCCTGAGATTAAATGGTATAAAGACAAGGGAGAAAGAGAAACTAAATTGGGGTTATTCACTGATTGCAGTTCTACCAAAGCCGTACACCTCCCTCCCTACTCCATTGATGCAGCTGTTTGAAATGATATTAACAAGACACAGATACTTGGAATATATATGTCTGATAAATTACGATGCAATATTGGGGGTCTCTAGTATGGAGGCAAATATATCAATTCAGATCACTATGTTTCACTCTCATCATCATAAGCCCAATTACTCTCGGTACCAAAAGCAGTCAGACTATTCTACCTACGACATCCCTCTCATTTGAAATCCGAGATAAGATGGCTAGCAGGCAGTTTGTCAGTCTTGCCGGCTATTTGAATTGCGATAGTACATGTAACATGTCTAAACGCTGCAGACAGGTCGACTAACATACATAAATCGTTGACATCACTTGTTCATTGTTCTTTGTACAGTCCTATTAATAAGCAGGTCATCAGAGTGGGGCTAGTATTATCCCCGCATGTATTTGTATAATGTACACTCTAAGATGCCTTTTTCCTAATGTAAAAACTACGTGGTTAATGTGTGCCATAAACCACATCCTTGCCCATCCTTTGGCATTTTACTCCTAAGTATTTGTATACGTGTTAGCATGGGCTCCAGCACATCCTACAATAACTCGTTGTTCATGCAATTTTGTGATTATACAGATCATCTGTATCAAATACTATGAGGATCCTTAGAATTTTCAAAAAGAAACTTTAGTAATGACAAAAAACTCATCCAAACCTATTACTAAAAGCATCTAAATGGAAAGATACATGTTACATTACTGACAATTTCATCAATGGCGCCACCTGCTGGTCGTATTATAGCATATATTTTGCTAATGAGTTTTTGGCCAATAACATGATCCTTTAAATAACTAAGGTAACCTTTCTCAAACAGATGCATTTATATATATATTTTCAACACCTTTCACACCTTTTTATTGAATCATGATTTTTAACAAATGGTTTCAGTTTATCCATGAAACATTATATATTGGTTCTTTTTTCTGCAGAAATGTTTTTTCCCACTAATGCAGTGAGTGACAAACAACTTTGCAACATGAGTTTTTTTTTTTGTTACACAATTATAGCATCAGATTATATGATTATGTATCCCTCAAATGATTCAGTCTTGGTCATTAGTATCCATTGTACGTATTCTTTTCCTGACATCTCTAGTCCCGCTCTTGTCATTTAGTTCCAGACTTTGTTCTCTTGTGTCGCCCGCAAAGTGAGACTGAGTACAGAAGGCCAACATTGGAATCTCCAACATCGCAGGTTAGAGTTGAAGGAAAAGGTGTTACTACATACAGTATCTCACAAAAGTGAGTAAACCCCTCACATTTATGTAAATATTTTATTATATCTTTTCATGTGTTAACACTGAAGAAATGACTCTGCTACAATGTAAAGTAGTGAGTGTGCAGCCTGTATATTTGCTGTCCCCTCAAAATAACTCAACACACAGCCATTAATGTCTAAACCTTGGCAACAAAAGTGAGTAAGTGGAAATGTCCAACTTGGGCCCAAAGTGCCACTATTTTGTGTGGCCACCATTATTTTCCACCACTGCCTTAACCCTCATGGGCATGGAGTTTACCAGAGCTGCTTCACAGGTTGCCACTGGAGTTCTCTTCCACTCCTCCATGACGACATCACGGAGCTGGTGGATGTTAGAGACCTTGCTCTACCCCCACCTTCTGTTTGAGGATACCCCACAGATGCTCAATAGGGTTTAGGTCTGGAGACATGCTTGGCCATTCCATCACCTTTACCCTCAGCTTCTTTAGCAAGGCAGTGGTCGTCTTGGAGGTGTGTTTGTGGTCGTTATCATGTTGGAATACTGCCCTGCGGCCCAGTCTCTGAAGGGAGGGGATCATGCTCTGCTTCAGTATATCACAGTACATGTTGGCATTCATGGTTCCCTTAACCCCTTAAGGACCAGGCTGTGTTTTACCTTTTGTACCATTGGGACCGAGGCTGTTTTAACACTTTTGCGGTGTTCGTGTTTAGATGTAATTTTCTCTTCACTCATTTAGTGAACCCACAGTGAACCCACACAAATTATATGTTGTTTTTTTCAGCACAAGAAGGGCTTTCTTCAGATACCATTGTTTTAATCATATTATCTAATTTCCCATAAAAAAATAATAAAATATGATGAAAAATGTAAAAAAAAACACATTTTCTGACTTTTACCCCAAAAATCTTTTACTCATCCATAAAAGCTAATGAAAAAACCTACTAAATATATTCTACTATTTGTCCTGAGTTTAGAAATACCCAATGTTTTTATGTTTTTTTGCTTTTTTCTGCACATTATGGAGCATTAAGTACAAGTAGCGTTTTGCTATTTCAAAACCATTTTTTCCAAATCTGGTAATTCTTCCCCCCATGTGCCATTTCGGGTATCTTTGAAGCCGGCCAATGCAATTTACCCCATCAAATCATATATTTTTGAAAACTAGACACCCCAAGGTATTTCAAATGCTACAATTTTAACTCTTTCCATGCACTAATTCTACCATCAGCCTTTGTCAAACTTTGTGGTAGTAATTTATTTTGTGTTTTTTTATCGCTAAAATTGCTCTTCAGGTATGGATTTACAGCTCCTGGTATACATCACTTTCAAACAACACCCCAATATGTGTTCAGCAACATCTCCCGAGCACAGTGATACCCCTCATGCATGGGTTTGTTGGGTTGTTTGGGAGGTAAAACGCCACATTTAGGAAGTGCACATTTTTTAACTTGGAACTTTTACCTCTGGTCATTCTGCCCCCATGTCCTAATAGGACCATCTTTGAAGCCGGCTAATTCAATTTACCCCATCAAACCATATATTTTTGAAAACTAGACACCCCAAGGTATTTCAAATGCTAGTATTTTAACCCTTTCCATGCATGAGATTCTACCACCAGCCTTTGCCACACTTTGTGTTAGTATTTTTTTGGTATTTTTTTTTACACAAATTGTACTTTGGGTATACATTTATAGCTCCAGGTATACGTCACTATCAAACAACACCCTAATATGTGTTCAACAACATCTCTCGAGTACAGTGATACCACCCATGCATGGGTTTGACTGCTGTTTGGGGGTTAAAAGGCCACATTTGGGAAGTGCACTTTTTTCCCCCTATTTTGGTCAGTCTGTGCCTATGCCCTATCTTTGAACCTGGCCACTACAATTTATCTCATAAAACCATATATTTTTGAAAACTAGACACCCCAAGGTACTTAAAATGGTAGTATTTAACCCTTTCCATGCATCAGATTCTACCACCAGCCTTTGCCACACTTTGTGGTAGTATTTTTTTTTGTATTTTTTTCACACAAATTGTACTTTGGGTATAAATTTATAGCTCTAGGTATACGTCACTATCAAACAACACCCTAATATGTGTTCAGGAACATCTCCCGAGTTCAGTCATACCCCACATGTATGGGTTTGTCTGGTGTTTGGGGTTAAAATGCCACATTTTGGAAGTGCGCTTTTTTCCCCCATTTCGGTCAGTCTGTGCCTATGCCCTATCTTTGAGCCCGGCCACTCCAATTTACCCCATCAAACCATTCATTTTTTTAAATTAGACACCCCTTGGGTATTTTAAATGCTTTTATTTAAATTTTTCCATGTCAGGATTTTTGGGAAGATACAGCGCTAATTTTAGCACTTGCTCATAATAATAAACTTTATTTTTTTATTTTATTTATTTTACTCTTTTTGGACTTTTTTTTTTTACATTTTGCTGGAACTGGATAGTTCCTCTAAAGCATAATAATTTTTAAATGTTACCATGTTTTTTTTAAGCTTTTTCTTTTTTTCCTTTTTTTTTTTTAATTTTTTTTTTTTTTTTTTTAATATTTTACTAATCACATAGTGATTAGAAAGCTGGGCTCCATTGACTTGTATGGTTGAATGCAGTACCTGTATTCAACCTGCAAGTGGAGCCAGAGTTCACTAGAGGGTCTGGAGACCGTCTAGCCAACTTTTAAAACTTTATTATTCTTTTTCCCGGGCCGCCGCCATCTTGCGGATGGCGAAGACAACGTGCAGCTGCGGCTGTGACCGTTCTCCGGAGCGGTCACAGCCCACCCAGAGGTAAGTGTTTGGTGTCGCTGGATGCCTCCTGATCGAGGCATTCCAGCGACACCATTGACGTTTAGGAGGTGATCGTTGATCGCCTCCTAAACGCTTTTAAAACGGGCGTCCGCCGCCATACAATGTATGGCGGCTGTTGACGCCCCGGGGAGGGGCCAGACATGGCCCATCATGCCGATCTCGGTGTTGCTGAATGCCTCGACATCGAGGCATTACAGCAACACCGTTTAAGCTTAGAAAGTGATCGTTGAGTGATGGGACATGTTTAAGTCCCATGACGTGTCAGGCACGTCATAGGTCGTTAAGTGACCGTTTTGCATGACGTGCCTGACCCGGCAATGGACGTTAAGGGGTTAATGAACTGTAGCTCCCCAGTGCCGGCACCACTCACGCAGGCCCAGACCATGTCACTCCCACCACCTTGCTTGACTGTAGGCAAGACACACTTTTGTACTCCTCACCTGGTTGCCACCACACACACTTGACACCAGGCCCGGACTGGCCATCGGGCACACCGAGCACCTGCTCCTTAAGCCTGCAGCAACTGCGACCGGGTCCGCCACTCTAGGAGGCCGGGCAGCCCCAACCAGGGCCGGCCTTAGGGGTGCGCGGCCGCACAGGGCTTAAATTAAAACATCGGGGTTATTTTTTTTTAATTTTTTTTTAACTTTATTTAACATCCTCCATGTTAAATAAAGTTTTCTTTTAACTTTATTTAACATGGAGGATGTTAAATAAAGTAAAAAAAAACAACAACAACAAAATAACCCCACGTTCTTTATGCTTCTTTATACTTTTTTGTTTACAGCCATCTGAAACGTGCGCTTCTAGTTGACAGACAATAGAGGGCCATCTAAGCTCATTATAAAACACGACTGGTAGTCTGTGAGTACAATGAATTCACGATGCAAAAGAAAATAAACATATTTACAATACCTCACAGTATTATATGTATATAGGTTGTGTTTGCACAAGTGAATATTTAACCCCTTAAGGACAAAGGCTTTTTTACAATTGGAGAGGAACGCATTTTTGCCATCTCTTTGGTGTAACCCAGGGCCCTGCAAATCTAAAATTTTGGACTCAATCAAATTGCAAAAGTAATCGAAATAAGCTTTGAATCAAAACAAACCACAAATTAAAAAACTCCCTGCTCACCAGTAGGAGTCAGACACTTGATCAAAAAATAATTCCAACCTTGATCCTTTAATATTAGTGGTCTCTGCATTGTAATGTCAGTGCGAGACTCCCAACTGTTAAGAGGAAGAACGTTTCTTATCTGCAGCACTACTGAGAGCATTTCTGTGATCTATTTTAGCCAAGAATATGAAATATATAAATTGCCTTTTGGGTCCACTAGACCAACCACGCATCACATAGGTGGCTGTCACACTAAGGGCTAACGGCATAAAGAGTAACATGAAGCTAAGAATACTTTACCTCATGTATTGTTTTTTCAGGTTCTTTGAGCCCATACCACTTACTTTTGTTATATTTGAATCCTTAGAAATAAAGGACTATTGATTAGCTTCGCTGTACAAGGTTGGTATTCAGCGGAACTTTTTACAATGCCATGGAGCCTGCGTAAACATTTCGCATTGAGCTCAACGTTCAGATACTTGATCAGATACCCAGATTCCATACTGGGGTCTGAACAGAACCCCGACCGTGCGTTCTTCGAGCAAGAACTGGAGCTGACCGGAAGCGAGTATATCATGTGCAGGGACGTGCGTTTGGCCAACATATCTCCTGTAAGGCGTTTAGCTGAGGAATGGAGAAAGGGGAAACTTTATATAGGGGGATTCTGCAGAATCCCCTCATGCTCTAGATTGCAAATGTGTATTGGTTTGTCTTAGTCTGTCAGTTCTAGTTTTGTCATACCGCTTGAATATATGTATCGTAAGAATAATTACGCTATATAAACAGATTTATAGCTACATATTAACGCTATATTAAAAAAATAATAATAATAATAATAATAATAAACACCACATTTTCAAGGGGCTACACGGCTATATGTATTAGAGTGTTTGATGCAAACCTTTTGTAAGCGGATTTCCAATTATCTCTTACGGCTGCAGAAATTTCTGCCAGGAGTAAGACCCCCCCCTTAAAGTTAGCTATAAACGAGGGAAGAGTCCCGTGTAAATCTGCTGTGCAGCTTGAGTTCTAATGGAGGTGAAGAGCATGGAGGTGGTCTTGGAAGAAAGAGATACATGAAGATTGATATTATAGTCACTCCACTCCTCAACAATCAATGTTCCAACCTACAATTAGGACTGGGCACACTGGAACCAGTAATAAGGGGGATCTCCTCTGCAGCAGTCAGCCTTTAGAGTGTCCTTACCAAGGGCAGGACAAGTGACCAATTGCCCCCCAGCTTGCTCTTATTTCAAGATTTTGGGCCCCAAACCAGTTGGGTGGTACATGCCAGCTAATCTGCTCCAAATAGTTATTTTACTATGTAGTACAGCTCCGATAGTCCCCGTGTGAGATGTCAGGACCCTCATAGGTATATTATTAACATCCAGGCATTTCACATGATTTCTTCATGCCGTGAGGCTACCATGAGTTGCTATCTTGTGTAGGCTACGTTTATAAATATGACAGCATTTTTTTTTACCCATGAATATAATATTTTTATTATATATATTTTAATTTCAAAAACAAACACTGTTGTTTTACATAATCCACAAACAGTAAACAATCATATATATATTGCCTTTACAGAAATACCTTTGATACATATTTGGCCAAAAATAACAGTTTAATCCAGGCAAGAATAAGTGAAGGTATGTATATATATAGTGAAATAGAACGAACACAATTGCTACATTGATTCATTGAACAAGTTTAGATAAAATAAAAGTACATTTAAGGTAGAGACATATAGAGTTAACCCTAATGATTTCCCATTAACACCATCATCAGACAGGTACCTGTGCATTTACTGTATAGCACAGTCTGACGTTGCCGGTAGAAGGAGGGAAATGTTGACAAGGGGCATTTTTAGCATGGAAATGAGAAAATATTTATAATCCATTCATTGGAACCTCTAATAGCGTTGGCATTCTCTGTTTCATCCTATAGTATAAGCCCAAGAGAAAATGCTGTCTTAAGTTCAAGTTGATACCTTTTATTGAGAGAACATGGAAAAAGATGTAACGTTTTCGGGACCTCTTAAGTGCCGAAATCTTTTTGTTTGTTGTCCCAATAAAAGGTATCAATTGACTTTGTATCCAAAATAAAGCTTCAATAGCATTTTTAACTTGGATCCTATGAGGAAAACCTTCCCATGCTCCATCTCATATATACTAATATAGCTATTTAAAAAATCTTGGAAAAACCTAAAAGTTTTAACATTTCATGGCCACATAACCAGAGTATCCTTTGTCAGGAATTTAATTGTCTAAGATGGTGTGGAATTTGTTCACATTTGGGAAATCTGCCCAAATCCAGTATTTTCAGTCTCTTTTTGTATATTCAAGCAGATGTTTGTAATGGTGATCAACAATCCATTAAAAGGCCTTTAAGACAGACAACACAGGATATGATGTCATATCCTGGCGTGTCATGTCTTAAAGGCGTGCGGTGCCTCTTCATGCAGTCTATGGAGGGTGTGCTGAGCTGATCTCCTTTGTAACCGGCCCATTGTGCAGTTGGACACCGGGGGGCTTGATTGCCCGGGAGGGAGACCCCCAAATGCATCACTTATATATAGTTCTATTGGGTGGGCTGTTCAAGGTCTTACCGGAATTAATCAGAATTCATTGAGCCACAAGTTTGGGACCACTGCCATCTGTGGTAAATCAGAAGTAGGAACAAAATGTTTAATTTCAGAACATCCCCAGTGCAGTTAGTGCTACTTTCCAACAAGTTTCATTTTTTTTCCGCTCAGCTCTAATAGTGTGGACACGCCACACACCGGCCTCAAAAAGAGCAACCCACTGGGCACTGACTGGCATCCCTGGTTATTGTAATCATTTCTATTAATACCACAATATTTCAAGAATAGCCCCACTTAATGTCTAGCAGTAGATGTGCCTTGCATTCTGTTGTTTTTAGGGACAGTCTTTTCTATTCCCAGGGCTGCAGAGAAGTCTTAGAAAAGGATAGTTTGTGATTTTTTTTCATAGCCAGCCTCAATGCCTTAAGGGTTATTTTAACAAATTTCCATGCTTATCTACACAAAGGGTCTGGGTATATTTATTTCTATTTTTTCCACCCAGGTTGTGTCTAAGATGTGATTAAACTCAATATAGTATCATATTATATATATATATATATATATATATATAAAGTTTTTCTTTAATCATGTGGTTGTATCGTGTAGGAGCAGATCCAGAACTATATTCTTTTTGACAGTCTGTGAACTCATACTCAATAGTAGTGGGGGGGGGGCATTCAACATTATGGTCCACACAAATAAAAAACGTCAAGCTTTTATTGTGGCATGGGGACCATCCTAGCTCTTCATCTGTTGTCTTACTTTTGGTAAATCCTTACAGGACCAAATGGGATACCAGCTGCCAGATATTCTAAATATAAAATATTTCAATAGAAAATGATGTTGGTTACTGATTTTTCCTTTATTTAGACTGCGTTGTGGTGCTGGCTCCAGATTATAATTGGCTAATCTTCACATAAACACAATATCACGCTGCCAACAGGCACAGTATTTTAGGTCATAGCCAAAATTATGAATTTTATACTAATTAATTATTTCACAGACAACATATTTTCGTGATGACTGGCTTCCCTTATGGAACCTAATCTGTTGAAGTTAATCAAAGACAAGTATTTTTTTTAATGAGTCATTAAAAAATACTCTCCGAGCCTCTACTAATAAAATTCCAGACTTGAGGAACTACACCTGGAAAAAAATCACCAACAAAATGTATAACTTCTGTGGGTCTTAGGCTTTACACATAAGTTGACTGGTAGGTCAACTGCTCTCCTGGTCAGGTGGAAATATAAAGTATCGAGTAACTATCACCGGATCCAAAAATAAAAAAGTTGCACTATTTACAAAAGGTGTAACTTGCTTATGAGAGAATACGATACAAGTTCCCATATTCCCTGTCATGTGGAAATACTTTGTTGAACTCCAAAATATCAATAGTCACTTCCAAAAATAAACATGAGAAAGCAAGAAGACAAAGATAGATCGAGCACAGCTCTATAATGAACATGATGGATCAGGGTGGGAGAAGAGGATACGCATGCTATGGACTGCCATCCATTTCAACATGACATGTAGAACTTTGAGATGATCAGGTCATAAATGGTCATTACTTGATCCATATGTCCAACCTGAAACATTTCTGTAAATGTGAGCAAAACACAAATAAAGTCAATGTTATTTTAAAACCGAGTGTCATCATTAAATGAAACAATCTGAATCTGAAAATAACTATTTTAAAATAAAGTTAGATGAAGTCAAGGTCAAAAAATGATTACGCTCTCTAATTTTCTAATTATGGCGAATGCTTTGATAAATAATCGGTGGATAGTTATAAAAGCGTATTTTACTTAAATGTGATATCTATACCTGTGAACTACCCGGGGTAGACTACCAAGAGCGCTCCCCCATCTGTGGCATTGGCGTCACAAAGGGGTATGGCTAGCCGTACTTGGGCCAGGACTAGCCCCAAACATCCCTTCCTTGAGCAGAGAAAAAACGGACCCAGAAACGTTCCACAAGCATAAGAACAAGACAAATATTGATTGATACATTTAAAATACAACTTTTTTTTAGGGTACCATTTATGATTAGGATATGTCATTTTATTGTAATGCTTAACTTTCATTCACAAAATATACAAATGTAGTTATTTTTGTATTTCCAACATAGACATATATACTAATCTATGCATACATTTTATTTTATGCACTTTTTTAATGTTAAAAATATTTCAGCACATTCCAATCATCCATTCACTATCTCTTAAAACTGTGTTTCTTAACAATATTCATTATAAAGGTGGTTTTATTTAAAGCACATACACATTACTATTACATATATATCTATATGTGTGTATTTATAACATGTTCACACTGATTTTATATACACTGAACTGATCATCAAGTATTGCACGTAGTGGCCCAAGAACTCTCAGATGAGAGGTAAATAATCCAAAAAAAATATATATATATAAAGGCATGCACCAATGACCACATATAATCCCACCAAACACACAGATTTATACAGCATAAAATATTTTCAGGAACACACAAAGCAAAGCTGAAAAAATCAGAAATATCTGAATCCTGAAGCGAAACTGAAGAAATTGAACAAGTAACTTTTTGATCCAAACAGGTCGATATTTAGTAATCTGATATATATATATATATATATATATATATATATATATATATATATATATATATATATAGATATGTTCTTACTAAGTGGTGGTGATGATGAACTCAAACAGATATATCCAGGGCTAAATTAGGTATTTCATGCATGTGCTTCATCAGGACAGGCGTACCTTCCAGGCTCTTCTAGGTACACAGACCACTTCACATTTTTGGTTGAAATGATTCATGTGAGGAAATAGCATAAATGGGTGCGGATGGATAGAAAATGCCAGGGCTGAGCTTGGTTAGGAAGGGTTCAGGTTTCCAAGAGAAGGCTATATACTGCTAAGCACCAACGCGGTACCCTAGGTACATGATTATTCAGACCCGAGCTCTGGCGAAGCCTTCAAAGGCTATTATAGTTGCTGTGAGCAACAATGAAAACACCCCCAAAACCACAGGAAAAATTCCAGAGGAGGGTATGTGTACCATTTTGTCCTATATAGTGGGCAATGTGACAATACTTATACATTACTTATGTAGCCTCTTAGTATGTAAGTCCCTTAATATTGGTTCTGGACACTTAGGTCACACATTTAGGCCCCTTCCAAACATAGAAATTCCAGTGGTTCTTAAATCTTCCAGAATCTCACAAAAAATATACATTTACAACCCACGCAGCTAAAATAAAACACATATATATTGATACAGAAATAGATGTGCAAACACCTTAAGTATAATATTGTCAATATGAGTTTTGTGTACCTGGCACTGCAGACATTATATATATATATATATATATATATATATAAATTCTCTATGGGAAATTATCCTCCAGAAATGTTATAAATAATTGTGCAAACTACCTATAAATCAAATGTAACTAGAACAAACACTCACATTATAGAACACACAAGTATTTAGGGTAAAGAAAAGTGAAGGATAATTAAGCAACCCCATTCTTGACTCCAACTAGGACATATCTCTCAAGTGTCCCTCTCTTGGCCCCAAATACTTCTGTTTCTCAAGTGTCCTCTGATGTCCCACTTTTGTAGAAGCTTCAATGTTTGCTGGGTATGAGCATCGCAGTGTTTACAATATAGGTATAGGAAAATCATGTAAATAAAATACGTTTACTTTAGGAATGCCTTTCTTGGTTACATAAATAGATATTGACAATGTAAAAAAGAAAGATAAAAAGCTTTGGTAAAGCCAAGCCCCATAGCCACATCTAGGGCCGGAGGCTGGGGATTAAAATCCGCTCTGGCACTTTAAGGCCAGTTGCCAAATTACGTACTCTTGTAGAATGCGGCTGTGCATATCCAGCTGGCGGTCACACACTGAACAACTGGAACTACCACATGAGTTATGCCACGGGGCACTGGCCATTTGCCCTGTTTGCCAGGTGGCTGGGCCTGGCCAAACCTCAGAAATAGTGCCCCACTTTGACCTTTTGAAATATAGGGAGGTGCATTGCTGATACTTGCTGATTAACAGCATTAAAGACCACTAGTGTGACCACAGACTTTCTCTAATTATTTTTTTGTTAGTTTTATAAATTTTCTGCATTCATTTTTTGGGTTTTTTTTGCATGCATTGCATTAAAAAAAACAACCAATATTTTCTTGGTGCCTCCTACCTGTTTCTTCCTGTATATTTACATATTTTTTATAGTATCATATATTCAATAATATAATAAGATATTGTTTTACATATTACAATACTTAATACTTGAACACAACACAGTGCTTAGCTTTGTATTGTTTAATTATGCTTTGTATGTCTACAATAACCATAGATACAAGAGCAGCATGAAGTGGCTACCAGGTCTAGTTTCCATGACAACAGCAAGACGAATATTTGACCAAAATGTAAAACCCCCTGAGAGCAGAGCTATCCAGTCAGACACTTATTCTGTTAATTTATCAATTCTAACTTTGATTGGTCACTGGATCTCCGGGGAGAGCCAAACATGTTTGTAAATTGGAACATGGTTACACCCCATTAGGAGAGTAATTGTGTTCAAGAGTCCCCAAGAGGAATCATTGCCGTGGAAACTGACAAACAGAAATAGTTTCTAGAATATTTTTTTTTTACCATCTATGTATTTGAGACTAGGTGATTTTTTTTGTACTTAAAAAGAGCTGACGGTAAAATCTGTCGCTTGGCTTCTGCAAAATATGCCACCTTGTCTCCCAAAGACCTACGAGTTTTTGGGTGTACCTCCCCATTTAGTTTTAACCGGGGATGGGTGGGTCTATCTCTCCTTTAGAGTACTTTAATATGCATTCTTCTTTACGGGCGTTGTCAGGCCCATTAAACAGCCCGTTTACATTCACGCAACAACGTGTAAGAGGGGAGTACATTTCATAGAGTAAACCTAGTGGGACGAATATTTAGGTGTAATGTAAAAAAGTTTTACTGGAGTCTGCTGGATAAGTAAAACAACTTTCCGGAATTGTCCATATAATAAGAGGATTGAAACCTGCATGAGACGGGCATAAAGCTCTCCTACATTGAGGACAACCCCAAGGTCTTGGTGTTTTTTTTTATAGCAGGAAACTAATTTTTTATCTGCAGACTAAATTAAGCATTTGGTTCTTATCTTCCATCATGTTCTAGGTTTCTGTGTTTCCTCACTTTAAGCACGTCTGGATCTCACTGCTCCTTATCACCTGCATCATGCAATATGTTTCTGCCATGGGCCAGAATCACTTGTATATACTGGGGGTGAGCAGATGCCCCGCATATTGTTTAATCAGTCTCTTTTATGATTACCTATGTGACAAAGTCATAAATATTGTATTGTTACAGGGTTTGCATCTGTAATATGCTAATTTTCCTCTAGCTGCTGTTACGCACGCATAGATGTTTCTGATCTACACATTTATCGCTCCATGGAGTCAGCTGTGCAAGAAATCTGCAATGCATGCAAATATATAAGAACTACCGGTTCTCCTCTCTTAATTCTAATTAGTAAGGCATTTAAACGAGCCAGCCAATTAGATGAAATGGATCGCCATGTTTATCATGCTGTCATAGAATTCATTTACTGTCACTGACATAATCATTCCTCATGATGTATATATACAGCGAGGACTTCTGTTGTTTTTTTTGTGGTTAGGACTCTGCGGCCTCTGGCTTTGTGCTTTATGACACACTAAGTCTAGTATTGTGTATTGTTGCACACACAATGCTCTCTCTGCTCTAATAGAGAACAATGCCTGAGCTGTCATGCTTTTGGAACTACTACTAAGAATACAATTGGAATAAAGCCCTTGGTAAAGTCACCTGGATGCTGTAAATTGAAATAACAATATATATATATATATATACAGAAGAAACTGCACTCATTTTTAAATTATTTAAAAGCAAACCGTCACAAGTCAGTTAAAGCCAACCAAATCCAGCATAAGAAAATATCACATTTTAGATTTAGATTTTCCAACACAGACATTCCCAGGGCATGCATTCCATCCCCATGACAGAGGAAGGAGAGAAATGACCCAGAGACCCTGGGAAGCAGGGCTTCACCCCAAGACTTCAGGTGAAACCCGGAAAGTTCCCCGGTATGGGTATTTTCTGCATTTTGTTTTCTTTCGATAACCATGATCCCTCCGTGAACATAATTGTTCTGCCCCCCCCGTAAAGCTATTATCACAAATACCTTAAAGAGAGACAGCAATTTAAAATATGTGATATGGAACTAGGTGACCCCCACAACAGAAAATACCAAATACTTAAAAAGAAAGGACATATATAAAAATAATATATTGTATGGAGCTGTAAGGGTTCGCACTGGACTGGACTGTAACAGTGTTACTTTCATAAATGCCCTGAAAGATTTTTTTTTTTTTTAAAGACCCAGTTATTCCGTAAAGAGCAAAAGACCCCTGGGAATGCTCACAAAATAATCACAGGAGAATTAACAAAAATCTTTGGATTTCAAAAAAGCACAACATTACACAACTATTAAATGTCCTGAAATCATACAAAGGGAACATCACGGTTAAAGGAAGATCATACTAATTATTCGCGCATACAAAGCGGGTTTAGCTTGCAAGCAGCGGAAACATTTATTATGACGGGTCAGCCTCCAGGCCATCATCAGCTTACCATACAAAGTAAAGGCTACTTTTTCTAATGATTTTTATTTTTGACTTTTAAAATTTATTAGACAGGAGAAATGAAAAAGCCAATGGATCAGTGTTTTGAAATACTTGTTGGCAATAGAACGCACTGAAGATGACTGGTTCAAGTTATTAACATCCACAGTTAGGCTGCTGTGGAGGGGGCTTGTCCGTCAGTCTTGTGCTCTGTTTCGCGGCGGTGATAACCGGTTCCGTTTCCAGATTCTCCGACATTTTGTCACAGATGATGTCCACCAGTCGCTCAAAAGTCTGCTTGACGTTGATGTTGTCTTTAGCGCTTGTTTCAAAAAATTCAAAACCTGAAAGCGAAGAAGATCATTTCAGACAACAAAATAGAACGAGTGAAAAAAGACCCAGCTCAATATATGTGTAAATAGATCAAAAAATAAAGTAGTCCCATGTACTTTGTAAAATCCCTTTAAGTATTTAAATAGTTTTATCAAATCTCCCCTCTCTTCCAAGCTATACATGTTGAGATCCCTAAGTCTTAGTCCTAATATTGTTTCACTATTTTTGTAGCCCTTCTGTAAATTCTCTTTCTACACAATACTCTGTAAAGCAGCAGAACCACCTCTCCGTTTCTGGTACTAAAGAAGTAATATTTGATGATATCACTTTTAATCCTTTGCCCCTCCAATTTAAGGTTATGTCCTCTTGTTGTGGTACTTTTCCTTCTATTAAATTAACTCTCCTTCTTTTAGTGTGTTGATTCCTCTGTCTCGTCTTTCTTCCAGGCTATATATTAGGTTAATATATATTAACCTGTCCTGATAAGGTTTATCCTGTAGTCCATGAACTATGTTGGTAGCCCTTCTCTGAACTTTCTCCAACATTTCTATATCCTTCTGGAGATCCGGTCTCCAGTACTGTACACAATACTCCAAGTGAGGTCTCACCAGTGATCTGTACAGCGGCATGAGCTCTTCCCTCTATCTACTGCTAATACCTCTCCCTATACAACCAAGCATTCTGCTCGCATTACCTGCTGCTCTGCTGCATTGTCTGTCTACCTTTAAATCCTCAGAAATAATTACCCCTAAATCCCTTTCCTCACACGTTGAGGTTAGGACAGTACCAAATATTCTATACTCTGCCCTTGGGTTTTTATACCCCAAGTGCATTATCTTACACTTATCCACATCGAATGCCAGTTTGCCACAGCTCTGTGGCCTCTAGCTATTCAACTCAGCACCCTTAATTCTTGTTCTGACACTTTGTTGTACTCCCAGGTCCCTCTCTTCTTTTGTCCCTGACAAACCAGTGCCCACAATGCTATATATTCACAGATTTCTACATCTCAAGTGTGCTATTATACATTTATCAATGGAAACAACAGAAAGCAACAGCTTTTATTACGAACCTATATTATTATGCTGTAATGACTTTTTTGAATTGCTATAATATGAAGAAATCTAATCTTCCTCGTGTTATAAGCAATCTAATACATTATCACTTCCGCTGGAAATTCGGTAGCAAAAAGACATTAGCTTTAAAAATACTTGCTAACATGTTTAGTGATATTACGCATCCATATTTATTTGTTACATCAAGATGTTTGCATTATGCAGGTCCCTCTAATTGGCAAATAATCTTAATGGGTGCCTGCGTACTTTATTATTTTTTTTTTTAAGTTGTTTTAGGGTCAAATGTTCATTCCGATGTAAATATCAATTTTTGGCATTGCTCGTAATATAACAATAGTTTGGCTCTTTAAACCGGCCAACCCTCACAGTAGATTTAAACAAAAAGTGTCAAACAAAGCACATAATATATTAATAAATGGTTTCAATGTCAAAGTTTATGGTAAGGATCCTTTATGCTGCCAATCGTGGGGTGAATTATTGGACCATACAGAAGGGGTTCTGCTACAGATTTGGAGCTGCAGCTTCTACTAAAAACCCATGTTACAGTACTAACAATTCAGGAGGCTGCCTAGCACACTGGAGGATAGTGCGCAGACAGAGCTATATGGTTGGTTAGGTGTTGGTTTCTGACCATCAGAGCCCAGCAGAGTTGTTTATTTGATGAACTCCAGTTTAATTAATAAGTTAAAAAAACATGCGCCCCAGTAATGTACTCAGATATTAAGCAGCTGTTGCCTAAAATCTCCAAGAGAACAAAATAGCACCTATATAGTGAAAACAACATTTAAGAAAATATATTTAAGGTAAACAGAAGTTGTTACATACTTTTGGTCTGATTATATGTTCATGTGTAATAAAATAATAATAATAATAATAATAAAATGTAGGGCTGCAACTAACGATTATTTTAATAATCGATTAGTTGGCCGATTATTTTTTCGATTAATCGATTAATCGGATAAAAAAAATGAATGTAAATTTTTCATTTATTTAAAATAATTTACTAAACAAATGATGTTAAATACAAACAGCAGAATAAAAAAACTTTGATAATACATTTCTTGTCTTTATTTCCCAACCAGCCCCCCAATATATGCACATTTGAGCCCAGGCTTGCTACGCTGCCTCCCAGACATGCCATGCTGCCCCCCCACATATGCCACTCCACGCTGCCTCCCACATCTGCCACTCCACGCTGCCTCCCACATCTGCCACTCCACGCTGCCTCCCACATCTGCCACGCCACGCTGCCTCCCACATCTGCCACTCCACTCTACCCCCCACATGCCACTGTGCCTGATACGCCTTATACCCCCTGAAACACCACTCCATCCTCCCCAGACATGCCACCCTGCCCTCCCCACATATGCCACGCCGCCTCCCACATCTGCCACTCCACAATGCCTCCCACATATGCCACGCTGCCTCCTACATCTGCCACTCCACGCTGCCTCCCACATCTGCCACTGCGCCTGATACGCCTTATATCCCCTGATACCCCACTCCATCCTCCCCAGACATGCCACCCTGCCTCCCAGACATGCCACTTCTCTACCCCCAGATATGCCACTCTACCCCCAGATATGCCTTATACACCCTGATACACCACTCCGTCCTCCCCAGACATGCCACACTGCCCTCCCCACATATGCCTTATATACTGTATATGCCTTATACCCCCAGATATGTCACTTCACTGCCCCCAGGATTTAGATTCCCCTAAATTAACCCTAAACTCCCCATTAACCATAACTGCCCCTAAATTAACCCTTAACACCCCCTTAACCACAGCATCCCCTAAATTAACCCTAAAGACCCCATCAACCACAGCATCCCCTAAATTAACCCTAAACACACCATTAACCACAACTGCCTCAAATTAACCCCAAACACCCCATTAACCACAGCTGCTCCTAAATTAACCCTAAACACCCTATTAACATAACTGCCCCTAAATTAACCCTAAACACCCAATTAACCATAACTGCCCCTAAATTAACCCTAAACACCCCACTAACCATAACTGCCCCTAAATTAACCCCCACCTCCCCTAACTTTGAGTAGCCCAAATATATATATATATATATTACATACATATATACATATATATATATACATACATATATATATATATATATATATATATATATATATATATATATATATATACACACACACACATACATACACATTATATATACCGTATTGGCTCGAATATAGGCCGCACTTTTTTCCCCCACTTTAAGTTTTTAAAGTGGGGGTGCGGCCTATATTCGGGGTCTAGCGCCCGACGCCCGGGACATGCAGTCCCGGGCGCCGGGCAGGCAGCGGGGTTAAGATACAGATCCCCCGCAGCGGTGCAGGGGACCTGCATCCTTCTCCCCGATACGCTCAGACAGCCTCCCCTGCCAGCACTTCCCACGGGGGGGGGGGTGCCGGCACGGGAGGTTATCTAAGCGTTTTACCTCTGCCCACCCCCGACTTACCGGAGCAGACTCCCGGGTGTCTTGCGGGGCCGGCGGGAGACATTTACGAAATACGCAAATGCAACTTCCGGTAACGGTACCGGAAGTTGCATACGCGTATTGCGTAGATGTCCCTCGCCGGCCCTGAAGACACCCGGGAGTCTGCTCCGGTAAGTCGAGGAGGGGGGGGCAGAGGAGGACAGCGGCAGCGTATCGCGGGGAGGGAGGACAGCGGCAGCGTATCGCGGGGAGGGAGGACAGCGGCAGCGGATCTCGGGGAGGGGCGGCAGCGGATCTCGGGGAGGGAGGGCAGCGGATCTCGGGGAGGGAGGGCAGCGGATCTCGGGGAGGGAGGGCAGCGGATCTCGGGGAGGGAGGGCAGCGGATCTCGGGGAGGGAGGGCAGCGGATCTCGTGGAGGGAGGGCAGCGGATCGCGGGGAGGGAGGGCAGCGGATCGCGGGGAGGGAGGACAGCGGCAGCGTATCGCGGGGAGGGAGGACAGCGGCAGCGTATCTCGGGGAGGGAGGACAGCGGCAGCGTATCTCGGGGAGGGAGGACAGCGGCAGCGTATCTCGGGGAGGGAGGACAGCGGCAGCGTATCGCGGGGAGGGAGGACAGCGGTAGCGGATCGCGGGGAGGGAGGACAGCGGCAGCGTATCTCGGGGATGGAGGACAGTGGCAGCATGTTTTTTTTGGTGCTTTTTTAAAGAAAAAAAACTTTTTCTTTAAAAAAGCACCAAACTTTTAGGGTGCGGCCTATATACGGGGGCGGCCTATATCCGAGCCAATACGGTATATATATATATATATATATACATATACTTACAGTTAGATGAGTGTCACAGCCATGTGGTTCTGGCCTGGAGAAGGAAGGGGCGGGGCCAGTTGTCACAGTGATTACAGGGAGGGGGAGTAAGTAGGAGCTGCTGCTGTGAGACGGTGAGTCAGACTAAACGGATTATATAATGAGGGGGATTTTTCAGAGCGTTTGCTCTGAAAAAACCCTCATTTTATAATCGATAATAATCGATTCAACTAATCGATAATGAAATTCGTTGGCAACGAATTTCATTATCGATTATTATCGATTTTATCGATTAGTTGTTGCAGCCCTAATAAAATGTGTAATATCATCCACAGTCTCTTCCTCAAATAAATGTATATTTCAGTCCCACCTTGTAAAGAAGACATGTATTCAAAGTATCCGTTCTTAATATACTTCTTCACATTGTTTTCCATATATAAATACTTTCAGTTGAAAATTGTAAATTGATGACATTATTTGTGTAAAACAAAAAAAACTTTAATTCTTGTAGCACCTGTGTGTTGCTTTCACAGGCAATAAATAATTTAAAATGTGATAAAAACACCCAATCAATTTAAGCATGTAAATGCCCATAAAGCATTATAAAACATACAAGCCAGGCTACGGTGTGCTATATTTAACTTGCATTTATCTTCACGCCAGTTGTCTTGGGAAATATTCACTCTATTATTAATCCGTGGAATGACTGTATCATAAAATATGACAAGGTCATCAATCAACCTTTTTGGTGATTAAATACCCTGGGAAATTAAAAGAGGTCATTGAGAGAATTCATGTGTCTGAATATTTTGACTTTTGGGTTTCTTAGATGTTTATTTAAGTCAATCATGAAATTCTGAGGAGGTCTTTAAATGATTGTTGAATCCATAATTGTGATGGTAAATAACACAACAAGTCACTATGCTTTCCTGTGTAGACCACCCAGGGACCATCAATCAGCTCTTACTTATGAACTTGAATATAAGAGAGAATCAAGTGGGGTTGAGAGATTCGGAGAACATGGCTCATGGTCATCAATGCCATGACAAGCAGAGATTTGCAACGGGCACACCGAGAAAGAAAAGTGACAAGCATAACAGAAGAAGAATGATCAGGTAGACAGGACTGCGTCTGAGTGGAAAGATGAAAACAAGTGTTTCTGTTTCTCCGACTGGATGATGGTGCATCAGAAGTCTGTTTTATCGACAGATAGGAAGATTTGTATTCTAATCGTATAGAATAACTTTGTACATTAAATACCACAATTCAATTGCAAAACTCACTTCAGTGTCTGGAGCTTGAAAGAATGAATAGTAATGCTATCTTTTTTTAAGAATGTAAATTGCGCATTGTTAAGTATACAATATGCATTTTCTCTGTGGGATGCTCAGGCCAAGTGATGATAGCCAGCAATACCAAAACCTAATAGCACTGACTGAGTGTTCAATATCTTACCGAGCTGATCTGCAAGATGCTTCCCTCTTTCTGTGGAGATCACTCTTTCATCCTCCATGTCACATTTGTTACCAACCAGTATTACTTGGGCATTATCCCATGAGTATGTTTTGATTTGGGTTGACCTGAAAAAAAAATAAAGTGTTAAGGGGGTTCCCAATGGATGTGCTTTTCTATTAAAAATTCATTGTATACACTTTGGGGTCTAAAACTTGGTTTCATGCAGAAAATTTGGTCAAAAAACGTTATATAAGCTTTCGGGACCTCAGAGCCCTCGTCTTCAGATGGATTCTAGCTGAAGAAAAAAATGCAGAGGTCCTGAAAGTTTATGTGACCCTACATCTTTTTCAAAAAAGACATCAACGTTAACCAAAGACTCCATTTTCTCTTGGGATAATACTGCTATTTTTATTTTTCTCAGCTACATATCAACACTTTGAATGCAGAACATTCACTCCACTCAATCTCCTGTAGGCTAAGAAAAAAACTAAATAAGAAGGCTAGGGGGGCATTCTTACAATCATACAGCATAGGTTGACATAAAATCCACACTGTAACCAATCCCAATGGCACATTTGATTATGACTGGTTACCACTCTAAATTTACTCTTTAATATGCTAAGAAGCTAAACAAGAGAGAGGGCTTTGAGTTCTACCACTGCTGTGACGGGAATTACATATGGTCTAGCAACAACATAGATAAAAAAAAAGAATAGTACCGTATTTGCTTGATTATAAGACGACCCTGATTATAAGACGACCCCCCAAAATCTGAATATTAACTTATGAAAAAAAGAAAAAGCCTGGATATAAGACGACCCTGTAGGAAAAAAGTTTTACCAGTAAATGTTAGTTCATGTAAACTATGTGAACAATTGTTTGTTAATAAAAGCTATGATTGAGAAAAATATTTTGTTTTTATTTCCTTTTTTTCAACCTGCCCCCCCAGTTATGCACATCTGCCCCAGAAATGCCTTATACCCCATATATGCCACTGTGCCCCATGATATGCCTTTTAACCCTCTAAATGCCACTGTGCCCCATGATATGCCTTTTGACCCCCTATGTGCCACTCTGCCTCCAGAATTGCCTTATACCCCTATATGCCACTCTGGCATTTAGGGGGTTAAAAGGCATATTATGGGGCAGAGTGGCAAATAGGGAGATATAAGGCATTTCAGGAGACAGAGTGGCGTATAGAGGTTTAAAAGACATTTCTGGGGGCAGAGTGGCATTAAAGGGGTTAAAAGGTATTTCACAGAGCACTCTGCCTCCAGAAATGCCTTATGCCCCCTGTATAACACTCCCTCCCTCCTCTACCCCTCACCATATACACAATATTCATCTCCAGGCTTGTACTGGATAGCCATGACAATACATCCAAATACGGGGGGCGTTCTGTGACGTGATTGAAACACAATCATTAAAACACAGAAACTGCTGTGCAGGAGGAATAAAACTGGGTGAGAAACAGCCAAACTTGCTAATAAAGTGAGGTTGTTTAATGTCAAAAGTTATACACCATGGAATGACTGAGCACAGGAACAAGACACAAGGTAGTAATACTGAATCAGCAAGATCTCTCCCAGGCAGAAATTTCAAGACAGACAGGAGGTTACCAGCTTCCCAAGCTCTTTTGAAAAAGCACAAAAGAGGCGATGTCGAGGGCCATAGAAACAGTGGTCAGCCAATTAAGCTTAGTGTAGCAGCTGAAAGACACATTGTGCTTACTTCCCTACCCAATCGAAAGATGTCCAACAGTGTCATCAGCTCAGCTCTGGCAGAAAACAGTGGGACCCCCGATACACACATCTACAGTCTGGAGAAGTATGCTCAAAAGTGGTCTTCAAGGAAGACTTGCAGCCAAAAAGCCATAGCTCCAATGTGAAACAAGGCCAAGCGACTCAACTATCCACAAAAACACAGAAATGCAGGAAAATGGCAGAAGGTGGTTGAACTGATGAGTCAAATTTTGGTATATTAGGCTGTAACAGAAGGCAATTTTTGTTAAAGGGTTGGAGAATGGAAGAAGAATCTGTTTGCTGGCTACAGTGAAGCATGGAGGAGGTTCCTTGCAAATGTGGGGCTGCATTTCCACAAATAGAGTTGGCGATTTGGTTAGTATTCATTTTCTCCTAAATCCTGAGAAGTACAGGTAGATACTTATCCTTCATGCAATACTATCAAGAGGCATCTGCAGCATGGCAAGGAACCCCAACAAACAAATTCTGTATGTTAGTGTGCTTGAAGGAGGAACGTGGAGCTCCCAACCGTACATATTGCAGGGGGGCCGGGCATTTTTTGTTATACCAGTGGAGAGGCATCAATACGGCAGCTCGGAAGCTGCATGGGAGACAGGACTCAGTTGATGTTGCTTATGTTGATTTTCCTTATACGAGCACCAGATGGATGCAACTGCCTGACATCAACATGAAACATCAACACAGACTCAACCATCTATATATGTCTGTGGCAACATGTATTAGTTTGAGTGTGTATGTGTAAAATCCAATAACACAATTAAAATCCAATGGGAATGTATGTGCTAAGTGCCTTTTATAGGTGTTTAGGCAAATCCTATTAAAGTGCGTCGTTCAATCAACAGGCATAATACCCGAACTCTGAAAGCCAATGATTCATGATTCAGCAGCTATCACGTGTTTTGGCAAATTTGAGTTTTTAAATAAAAATATACGCTAAAAAGTAAGCGTGGCAAACGTACTGTCTTTGAGGTTTTCTTGATTAGAGAGCTCTACACATGTAGGCTTGATCTTAACACTTTCTGTTAATTATAAGCTTATGTGAGCAGGAAAGCTTTTATCTATATATTTGTTTCCCCATTAGTATCTTAAACATTTATAAAGATCCATAATATTTTGCTGCTTTATATGCTTCATCATTGCTAATAATGTAATTAATAATATGTTTTCATATGTAGTTTAAAAATCTTTTATTTTGTGGGATACATTTGTTTTTATCTCAACAATCTATGCAGAACAAACCTTATATCATATGTGGGCTTTGTAAAAAGGTTATTGTTTACCAGTCGCAACGCAAAACAAGCAAAAAAAGAAAAAAACTCCTCTGGTTATGGCAAACAACACTTGACAAAAGACAATTAGATTGTCATGACAACCTGGCTTCTCCGCTGCAGTTGAATGTATTTTATTTAGAAGTACATGACCTTCATAGGTTTAAATGCATAGTGTCACTTACTGGCCATTTTAATACAGGACACATTTATTAAGATAGATTTTTACAAATGCAAAATACGGTACACACTATTTATACGCAGGTTGGGTTGCGTTAGGGTTGAAATGGCGCAAAGGATAAAAAAAATGTAGTTAAAGATGAAAAACATTAGGTAACATGGTTACAAAGAATCTTGTATCATATAAATTGGAGTATAAGGCCCCATCCATGGTCTTCAGGAATCCACCAAACTACTGGATATAGATCCCCAGCGCATCCAAAACAGAACACAAAGAAGAAAGCAATTTGATTGTTCCGGACAGCCAGCACTACCTGATGCAGCCAATCCCAATCCTCAGTAAAACGTATCATTTAAAATGCAATGACATGGTAGCACATTGTTCCGTGGTAAGGCATTCCTCAACATCCACCCTATGTGGACTTCATCGTAGGTGACCAGGTTTAGTGCTGTCTTTCTGGAACAATCAAATTGCCTTCTTCTTTGTATTACAGAGAATCTTGTGTCATCAATGTTTGCTTCCACCCTCATATATATACACATATATGTACCGTAGCCAAGCTTCAGACACAGAAATGTGACCCCCTGGAGTCAAATAATAGAAAAGGGGACATGAGCTGGCGTGGGTAGAAGAGGTGGTTGGGCAGGTTGAGGAAGTAATTCCGCAAAAAAGAAAAGGGAGAAAGAAATTTGGTTGCATTTGGGGAGTGAGTGGAAGGTCACCCATGGTTTGAAGTAGTGGGTCACCTGAGAGGTGGTCATCAGAGGTATTATAAATATTGGCTGCTGCATAAAGGTAGGCCCTGACCCACCATGTTGGGTGTCACTAAGACTGGAGGTATATGGCTGGGTACCTTTTCCAATATTGACAGATGTTTCTCACAGGACCAACCTATTTACTCTTCATCTGTATCACCAGGACCATTTCTATTTTCATAGGCTGCTAATTATTTTCTCAAACATCTCCCGTTATTTATTAATGAACAGGACACTATAAAGTGAGAAGCTCATGACTACTGTCTAATACCTACAAGAGATAGGATAGCCCACGACATGACTCAGTATGACCTCTTGGCAGAATAAGTTCTGGAGCCCTGATTAGAGCTGAATATATAGAAATTCCCTGCTGCAGTTAGGGATTAGGAACAAAAGGGAATAATAATCATGGAGATTCTTGGAACAGGAATTTAAAAGAGCTTCTCGTAGCAGTACATGAATAAACATATATACCATTATGAGCACCATTATATAGGTTTATTTAGTATAATCAACTGTAAAATGTATGATTTGGGAAAGAGGCTAGTTTTAGGTATTGTTTTAGTCAAAGAAAGAAAGAGCAATGTATTCTGATTATTTAGATGGAAAAGGTCAGCATATCAGAGCTACAAATGGTGTTAGGATTTCCGGCAGCATATCCCCAAGCGAAGCGGCATACATGCATTGTGTGCAACCGATGATAATTGTAATTTTTTTCTCCTATATATATGGTTACATGGAACCCTATTAAAAAGGTAGTGGGGACTTATAGGTCAAGTAGAATTCAATAATATCTGCTGTCCTGAGACAGAAACCAGCTCATACGTTGCACATAAATCATATATTGCTGCATATTTATGGTGTGATTGAGCCCCTATTCCTTCACAGATTTACTTTTTTGCGTGAATTTTTCATTCAGAAAAAGAATTCTGCAAAACACTTTATAGAATGGCTCAATTAGAAACATATATTTGAAGGCTGATACGTGCCTTCTGGCTCATCTAGTCCAAATTTCTCAAACCTTATTTGCACTTGTTTTTGACTTCTGCTCAGGATAGTCTTTTCTCTATGTCTTTTCCCTCACTGTATCACCTATAACATTTCTGCCGGGAGCCTCTTCCACTAATCTACCACCAAGTAAAACGTCCTTACATTACATCTAAGCCTCTGACCCTCTAGTTTTAAGCTATGACCTCATCCTAACAATCCTTCACTTTAGAAACATACCTCCCTCGGGCATTTTTTGTACCATGCTGGTTATGTCTATGCAAACAGCGAAACAATGTTCCATCAAACACCTTTTTGAGGCAAAAAAAAGGATATTGCTAAAAAGTTCAGCCCCACCTGAAAAGTAATCTACTAAAACACTATAAGCCAAACAAAATAATTTGCAGAAATATTATGTTACTTAAAATTAAGACACCAAAAAGAGGATTGTTTCCTCAGTTCTTTAATTGCATTTCAGATTTGACAAAGGTGCTTCTAGAATCTGTAATCTACAATTAATATTATCATGGCTTAAAATAAAGTACGTAGAGACAAACGGCTTCTTTTAATGGCCCACATCATTTTTCATGGATCCATTAAAATATATTGAAACCAAGGGAGGGGTGTGTAGCCGACCCACACATCGCAACTGTCTGTACCTCAATTTAGAATGGATTAACAGAGTCCATTTGTCAAAGTGAGCTTGTCTGTCTGCGATATATTGCTCTATATATCATTTTCTGACGTTGGCGGAGAACATTAGTTTTGCCATTCATGTATTATCCAAATATTTAGATAAACTGAAATAATGTATAACACTAACATGTTGTATCTTTATCTCTATTAGCAATATATTTGCAATATTGGCAATGTACATCCACATACACTTCACATATTGCTCATCAGCACATGTAAAGTCCTACCTGTCAAGTATGTTGCATGTATGCCTTAATAAAAAATTCTGCATGAAATGTATGTGTTCTGGAACAAAGGCTGATATGGTAACCCTAAGTAGGAATGATCACTTAGAATAAACCTTATTTTCTAGAAAACACTTATTTTTCTATTAATTTCTAAATTGAATATTTTTTAAATACAAGATGTAGTGGTATTTACAAAATTTCGGTATATATACCATATATATATATATATATATATATTTAAATCACATTGCTGATGATATAGCCAGGCATAATAATAATAATAATCATATTTCTTACTACGTACTCCCTTTATCCTGAAGTCTATATGTATTTTGCATTTACTCTGATTTTGATCCATTATATCCCTTTACATACTATTGAAAAATGAAACATTGTGCCAAATGTTGTATATATTAACGGACAGTTTGGCTGAGCTATTCTCCTTGGTGCAGCTACCGAGTAGAATTTCAATAATTAATCAGACCAACTAGGTTCTTAGTCATTCTTAAAGATCAATGAAAGGGCTGTTTATGCGAATGTATTTATTTGCTATCTCTAGGATGGTAACTGACTCGGGGTATGGAGTATGGATTCTCAATGCAAAGTGTCCACTAAATTAATATGGCACAAATGTATGGTTAATCTATTATTTCATGAAGAATGCCATATTTCAAAGACCTATATATGTAACACAACTTTCCTTGGGGCTGACATCTTGGAGGGTGTCTACATGTAGGCTGATGCCTACTGGAGACCCTGACCTCTCCATTGTTGAGCGTTAAGGGTTAATATAGAGGCTTGGAGGAGCCTCCACCTAGTAATACTCCAGGGTATTAGGAGTATAATGCACTAGGACAGACGTATCACACAAAATTCAGAACTCACAGACGCTATAATGTAAAGTTGTCTTAAATTAAGCTGTATGTATTAGTTTAGAACAGTAAGAACTCGAGCACTTCAGTCACATCCGAGGTTTACAGCAAATCAACTCAATTATCTATAAATCTTGGTTTCTTTTCAGTTAACTGGGGTAACGGTGGTGCATATAGATGTTGGGGTCTTTGATGGAGGTAGTACTATCACTGAAGCGTATAGTGATGCTACTGGTGCTTTTAGTGGGGCTACCTATGCTGTACCTGTCCTTATACACAGAGGCTGGCCTGTAGATAATCCTAAATACCGTTCCTTTGACTGCTGCATCTAGTGTAGTCTGTCAGCTTCAGATCTCAGAAGCTTTACACTGGTTTCAAACAACAATCCAACTGGAACTGGCAAGCTCACTGCAGTACATAGACCTTCTGCCACATGGCCGCCTGACGTAGGAATCAATAGCACTAAAGAGTATGAGCTCTTGGTAGGAGACACTCGCGGCATCCCCAGCAGCAGCAGGAAATCACCCCTTTTTCTTCCATCTACAGCCACACTTCCCTGGCTCATCCTCTCGTTACCAGCTCCTACAAAGGCTCCAGGTAGTCGGCGCCTGGAAGTTCCCAGGTATGCTGAGCATCTCTTTTGTAGAGGAACATAAAAAGAGAAAGCCAGCTCTGTATAGCCATCTACTTGACGCAGAAACTGACTCTGTATAAAGGAGGTTAGTGCGCAACAGATGAAACCCTTGGTACCAGGAAGGAAATCCTAGGTATGATGGCAACCTGGCACTTGGGTTTGTTGAGACCCAGAATAGGGGACCAATAATAGCCACAAGAAACAATCTAGACAGGGTGTAACTGCTGCATAGAACCTTCTAACTTTAGATTCACTTGTGTTTGGTAGCGGTAACGGCTCGGAATGCTCAAACGAAAGCAACCCAGGCAAGTGATCTCCTGCTTCCCTCTGGTTATTATTAGTGTGGAGAATATCTAGACAATACAGGCACAATTACTGTAGATATATGAAAAAGGAAGTTTAACACTGGAAACAGATCTGGATCATCATAAGCTGTGGTAGAGGAGGGGACTGGTTACCATGGAAACAGACCATTCCTTGAATGCTGACCCATGTATTTACTTTCTGTTAGAAACATTTAATCAGCAGAACATTTTTTTTTCTCACACTGCAAGAAACGCCCGTTCCCCCTGTCTCCTTATAGCATTCAATTTAATGTTAAGGATAGATAGGAAGGCTCCCAAAATTATTAAAAATTATTTTAAAATATTGTAGAAAATAATTACATTCCCAGAGACAAAAAAAATTACATTCCAATTTTACTCAGCTATGAACAAAGCATAATTATTATATTTGTATAAATGAATGGGCTGGATTTGCTTTAAGAGACACATTTATAGCAATCATGTCACTCTATAAATAAACTCTAATCAAATATGGTGAAGCAACACATTCTTCTTAAACCTGTTGTATAAAATAGCAAACAATTGCCCTCATTAGTTATTGAGTACTTACCAATCTTGTACTGCGTTGAAGGATTCTTCATTGCTAATGTCATACATTAAAATGAAACCCATTGCACCGCGGTAATAAGCTGTTGTAATTGTGCGATATCTCTCCTGTCCAGCTGTATCCTAAAATAATAATAAAAAAATATTCTCAGAGCTTTAATAATACATAATTCCATGATGATTTTTCACAGCGAGACATCGGGTTCTATTAACAAAAGGAAATGTCAAGAGAGTTATAGCTACAATATAGTTTTACTTTGGTCTTCTTGTTCTGTTTTATAAGCTGAGGATATACTTGACAATTAAAGAAATCCAATTTTTTGGAGTTATAGAATTGCATAAATTAACAATACGTGGAAATAAAAACCTAAAACAACAGTGGTAAAATGGAAAATCATTTCAATGTATCTGACAGCTTACAATCTAATAATAAAATGCTCTGCTTTGTCTACAAGCTTAATCTGTTTTCATCAGGGCTGAGAATGTTAGTGAGGTAACATCATAGAAAAAACATATATTGCATGCGCCAGCTGTTGGGATGGTACAAGCGGAGACTGCACAGCTATATCTGGGGCTCTTAGCATCTGGGGCAGGACCGCACCTTTTGGATCAACAGCGGTAAACAAGGAATAGGAAGAGGGTTGAGCTTGATGGACGCAAGTCTTTTCTCAACCAAAACTACTATAAACTGTAAACATTATATCTCAATTGCACCCCTCACTTTGCGGCTCCTGAAGCAGCTGAACCTCTTGCACCATGGATGTTATGGTCCAGCTAAGCTATGTGCCAGCAGAGCAAGACTCTCTCGTAACATAATGAAAAGTCCTTTCAAGTAATGAAAAGCCTATCCGGCTATACGTATACAGTATATCTACATCCTTTACACTTTGGCTCTATAATAATGATACAGAAGTCTCAATAATGAACTCCGACTTGAACTTGTATCCATGGTAATACTTTCTCACTGTACCTGAGATTTGTGGTACCCCTTGAAATAATAAACTGGAACTTGTCCCAAGATCTGCTCAGGATTCTCCCAGAAGGCTTCTTCATGCATCTCCTACTTAGGGTTCTATGCTCTTGTGGGTAAATTGGTTAAGACCTTGTCATTCCATTATGTTCTTAGAAACATGGCAAACATTATTGGAGGTGGGAGCATGGCATAAGCCATCTTGGCTTTCAATAGTACTAATTAAGTGACAAGGCTCTAAGGACACATAGAAGATGTAGACATGAGGCATCTGAGGACCAGGGTGATTCTGTTGCTAGGTTCAGAAAGCTTTGTTCAAAAATGTAAACAGTCTCATAAATTAATGTTTGCAAACACAGATAAACCAGTCCCACCATAAAATACTGTTATCACCTCTTAAAACCAACACCATTAAATCCTAGGTATGAAAAAATAGATTTTGGTAACTTTCTGCATTTTAACATAGCGGCTAATACTGTGATAAGGCAGATATTTGCATAAATGAGTTTATTTCTCATCCGACCTGAGCCAAGGTGGGGACTCACATGTTATGTGGAATGCAAGACTTTTGGACTTTTTTATCGGGAATGACTAACTTGTTGGTAAACTCAGTAATAATGAACGGCATTTTCAGGGTAGGTTAGAAATAATCATTGATTGTCATGACAAAGTATTATCATTATTAAAATGAAACATAGTAAGTGAGGAGGTGCAAAACATTGAAACACCCTCCATTAAAGTGGAAAAAACAAAAACAGAATTTTGTTTCATTATTTGAGTAAACCATTGCATAAATAACCAATGCAAGACATTTACAAATAATAATGCATTTTTGTACTGGCTTTGAAACATTTTAAACCATAGGTCCGTGCCTAGTGGAAGACTTGGTGTATGAAGCTTCTTCTAGATACTGAATATCCAGTAAATCACTCTATCCTATCTGTCCAAGTCTAAAGACAGGTTTGTACCTTTGGCAGGGTTTCTGAACAGCACCACCAGAAGATGTAACGAAGTGTAAAAATACCCTCCTTCCTTTATCCAAATCCCCTCTCATCATTTCTATAGCATTCTGAGCTTATAGAAAAGAGGGACGTGATGGGCAGCCTAGATGGGCAGAACATGGCTATAAAGATGGTTCTTACATGCTGTCAAATTCTATGAAAAAGGGACAGGGTGATTTGGTCCCGTATAATGTGTTCCCCACCTTACGTGGGGCACTTGGGACATATGCATTTGCCTGTAGCTACTCCAAGTCCTTATCAAGGTCCTTATCAAGCAAACATCAAAAGATCTTTTACAACAGAATGTCCATTAGCTTCCCTTTAGACGGTTCTCTTTTTTCCATAGTCTGTGCTAATGATGACACTTTCTCGCTTGCCGAGGTAAAAATAGATCCCTTGATTAGTTCTAAGATGACAAATATGATACAACCTGAGACGTGTTTGATTAGTCACCAGTTATATTTTTTCTCCTCATCAGCCAGCTTGACTTCGTTTCATTTGATTGCTATATGCCATGTACAACATTGTTATTTAGATCATATTCTAGACGGCTATGGTCTCATGAACGGAAATCCCCCGGTGTATGCGCAGCCAGTTCTTTTTGTGGGATGTTTTGTGTGCTTGTGTATTTGCCTTCTGTATGTGATCCATCAATCAAACCACGGGGCTTTCAGAGATTAAAGAAATTGATGTGACATTTAAACAGATCTGTGCAGCAAACACCAGCAAACAGACTGCTTCGAGTTTAGTGAAGCTGTCACTCAGTTGTGTCTGTACACCTTTACCTTTCAGTTTTACAGTTGGAACCATAAAGCTTTCTTTTTGGATCTTAGGGTTACCAGATATAATTGTTTTTCAGCAGACTGTCTATACTAGCTGAGCTTCCCTCTTTAGGAGGGGCTTTTCCTCTTTGAGACCCTAATTACTCTGCCCCTTGTTTCCAGGACCTCATAATGTACTCAGCTTTTTGGTTTAAATGGCATTAAAATAATTTAGCCCAGCCAATAGCATCACAAAAAATCCCCATCAGCCAATTTATTTAATGGCACATTATATGGCATCACAGCAGAAGCAACTGTTGCTTTATGGACACAATACAAAACACATACACAATACAAAGAGGATGGAAGTACATTGTCTTCAGAACCCTTTCTCTGCAAAATCACCATGGGGTCTCAAGTAATAGGCACAACCAGATAACGGGGCCCTTCCATTGCAGGTCTAGTTGGTTTGTTGGATAAGTAGATATCAGTTATGTAATAAATTGGGTTTTTTTTCTAAAAATTCTACTGTTTTCAGGCCATTAAATGGTGTTTTAAAAGTTCATTTGTCACCTCTTTACCTAAGGGGGTAACCAGGCCCGGATTGGGCATTGGGCATGCAGGATGAGTGTCTGGTGCAGCACCCCCACCCACCTACCTTTAAGTCTATTTAATAAGAGTGGAGATGAGATAAGGTAAAAATTATCTACTTGACTCAACAGGAAAATAAATTCAGCCAACTTGCAAGACTAGGTCTGAGCTGATAATGTATAGTTTGTCTAGGACCAGGGCAGGACTAGGGAAGACATTACATTTATTTATATAGCACCAGCAGGCTCCACAGTGCTATTCCAATACAAGGTAGTGAAAGTAAGTGGAAATTTAGAATGACATCATACATTAACAAATTCTGGCTCATTAAGGCGGTTGACCACCTATTGGCATAAGTACGGCCGATGGTGGGACATAGAAGGCCACACATAACGTTTTCATGCTCACTCAACATGCCGCTGGGCATATCCAACTGGTGGCTGTTGGTCAGTGGCTCACAAGGCATTTGTTTGGTCTCCCAGATGGCCAGTCTGGCGCTGCCTAGGATTAAGCAGAGCTAAACCATCTTGAGATCAAAGGGTTGTACATCGAAGCTGTGATACTCAAAGCCACTGGGCAACTAGTGGGATTTAGCATCCACAAGCACAGTGCTAGGGGGAGGCAACGTGTGTATTTAAGCGATCAAGTATCTTACCTAAAAAAAACCCAGATGGAATGACTGTGTGACTCTTATTGCACAAACACCTGTAACATGTAAACAACAATCACCAATTTGTAATCATAAAATAACAGCGAAAGATAAACGATACTGATGGGATGAAGCCCTGAACTTGGTATAATTAAGCTACAAAATGGCTGATGAAGTTATTTTGGCTGATAGTTTGAATTATCCACTTATCGCTTAAACTGAAGAGCTGGGAAACATGCAGGTGATGAATAACAGCACATGGAGTTAAAACCATCCCATTGTTGCTATGCTCATAATTTTCACCAGAAACACTTTTTATACATAACCCCTACAGGGTAGTATAGTATAGTATAAAAAAAGGTTGAAAAAAGACTTCAGCCCATCAAGGTCAACCTTTCACACATAGCTAGTTCTAAAGTTGATCCAAAAGAAGGCAACAAAACCCTACTTGGGGCAATTACCAATTATGCCACAACAGAGAGAAAAATTCCTTCTTGATTCCATATCGGCAATCAGATTACTCTCTGGATCAACTTTCTAATACGACTGTCCTTTTAGCAGTCGTAGCCCTTTATGTTATGCTTAACCAGAAAAGCATCCAGACCTTTCTTAAAAATATCCAGAGTTAGAGAATACAAGATCCTTAGACAGAGAATTCCATATTCTTAATGTTCTCACTGTGAAGAACCCTTTCCTATGCTGATGCTGAAATCTCCTTTCCTCAAGTCTTAACTGATGACCCTGTGTCTTTTGTAGAGACCTTTTGGTGAATAGATCACTAGAGAGCTGTTTACACTGACCTTGCATGTATTTGTACATCAGATCCCCTATTAGACGTCTCTTTTCAGGTGAAAACAAGTTCAGTTTTTTAGTCTTTCTTAATAACTAAAATTCTCCGTTCCTCTAATTAACTTTGTAGCCGCCTCTGCACTTTCTCCAGCCCTATAGCATCCTTCTTAAAAACTGGTGCCCAAAATGACACTGCATATTCAAGGTGAGGCCTTACCATTGCTTTATAAAGAGGTAAAATTATATTTTATAAAGAGGTAAAATTATTTCTGAATTAGTTTCCTTATTTACACAAATAAATTTATAAGCAATTTGTGTTATTTGTTTACATGTTCATCAAATCAAATCAATTGCTTTTATGATTAGAATTTTCCAAAGTTAACCAATATTCTTCTTAACAACACGAGCAAATTATTACCTTGGATTAGAAGGCTACCCATGTTTAATCTCCTTGGTGTACAACAAGTTTTTTTACAAAATAAATGGCTTGAAATAAATGGCTAGTGTAAAATAAAAAAGTTGGCTATCGCCATGGTAAACCAGTAAATTATTTGCAGAATGGGTTAAAGTTGCTTACTAGGCGATGAGAGGCCTTTTACATAATCTCTTACAGCAGCATTCATATTAACCCCTTAAGGACAATGGGCAGTCCGTAAACCCATTGAAAACAATGCATTTTGAGCCCATACATGTATGGGCTTTGTCATTAAGGGGTCAATAAATATTACAGAGGCTTCTTACAATTATTGTAGATATAAATTTAGAATTAATTAATTGTTAATATTATGAAAATTCAGAAATTGAATTTGACTATTCAATCATTAATCAATGATTATTTTTAGCATTCTCTGCTACTAAAAAATCTGTAAAAATACTCTATTTCGGAAACACTTCCCGGTTCCACTTTAGAAATAATAAATATGTAGGCATATAACCCACATTTGGTAATTTATGATGGCGAAAGCATCAAATCTTACTTGGTTCTTGGTCTTGCCTCCTGTTCAAAAACTAATTTTAGAAGACCACATTTTTAATTTAATAAAAAAATGTATTTAACGACATTTCATTAAACAAATATAACACCTTCTGGAAATTCTGCACACGTTCAACTGAAGCTTTGACTATGTCCATGCGAAAGCCTAGAAATTTGGATTTTCAAGTTCTGTGCATCTATCATTGTCGGCTAATATTGACAGACTTGGATAAATGAAGCTGTGAGCTGTACATTGATGATTTAGCTGTGCTGCATTCGTTTGAAATCCCTGACAGGCTTGATCCAGCAATCTGTTTTCGAGGTATACTAAGCGAATGCAGCCATTACGCTGATTGATATGGCTTTATAACATCTGACACACCGTTGCAAACTAAACAGAAAAAAAGTATTTTTCAGCAGTTGCCAACCACTTACTATGAGGACATACATTTAAACTCTCACCTCACTTAAATATATACAATTTAACCTGTTAGTGGAAACCAACATCATATGGTCCTGGGAAACACAACTGGAAATTCATGTGTTCTTGGTGATGTCCAGTTACAGAGATCACACGACAAGGGAACTGTTTACCTAACACTGGCTTTGCATAAAACTCTCTTGCTACCTCTGCTTGGTGGACCTGCTACTTTGGTTCATTAGCTTGGTAAAGTTTCAGTTCCTTTAGTTAAAGCACCTTGGTCTGGTGTACCACCACCATGTCTAACTGCCTCAGCTCTCTTCTACTGGTCTCAAAGGTGTCCTACTCATTACTCTGCGGTTGGCTTCTCCTAGACATTACATCAAGGGGCTTCGTAAGCAAGCGGCTCTTACAAGTACACATAATACTGCCATACATCCAGCCAATATCTGTACTGTTCCACCCTTCACCTATAAATACAATACTTCATCCCTTCTCCTTTTCACAGGAAATCCCTTCTCTCTTATTACATCTCTTTCTTGGTAGTTTCTTACATTGTTACAATAGCCATACGCTATCTTTAAACTCCAGAAACACTATCCCTAACCTCAAAACATCAGCTGCAAAAAAAACGTATATCACATTAATTGATAATAGCTCACATCCATGAAACATCCAATATTTCTGTGACCTTCTAGTGGCTCGGTAGGGAACCAGCTCATTATCTTACCAGCCTGCAGTTCTTACCTAAGCATTAGTGTACCATATTCAAGCAACATACATAAGCAATTTAAAGTTCTTTAAAGTGCTTGCATCATACAAATGTTATGACAACCATGAAAGAGCAAAGCCTTTCATCTACTGTGAAAGCCACTTTGCTAATTCCTTGAGGTCTTTTAAAGTAAAGAGTGAGTAGATCCTTTGTGTAATATAATATTTTTGATCTGTGTTACAAACCACTTCCAGAAACAAATTATTTTTTTTATATTTATTTTCAATTCACTCACCCTCGCAGAAGTCATTTTTTGCATAGTTCTATTATTACTGTTAATTACCGATTAAGCACAATTATACATCATTAAGAACACACGTGTGGCACATAAAGAAAGTGTATGAAATCCACTAAACAGGACGTCTGGCTCCCCTATTAAAAGAAAAAGGCACATTAAAATGCTGTGTATTTTAATATGCATTATTCAAAACAAATAAATAATAAATAAATAACCCACTTACCTGACTTAGAAGTTATAGCCCTGTTGCTGCAGCTGCCTTTTTTCTCTGTGGCCTGACATTTCTTGCCACTGATTGGCTGCTGAAATCAATGCAAGTGTTTGCCGCACATGTGCCACGGGGTCTGAATTGACCCCTGCCTGCAGTATTGGCTGGTTCAGCCACATAAATCGCCTGCATGCAAAATAGCTGGGGGTGGGGAAGGGGCAAATGGATATGGGGATTCTCCAGAATCAGTCTATGCATTAACAAAAGCAACACCATGACTACGCAGTTAAACACGTGAAATCATACACAGACAGCACTACTGTACAGGACAATGAATCAGGTGCTGAGGGCCAAGAAAAAAATGTCATGTTTACTTTAAATTATGTTTTAAAAAAATATGATATTCCTCATTCTGTTGTTTGCAAATAATTAGTCACCATTAGACATGTGCACGTGGATTCGTACAAGAGTGAATGAGAGTGTGAGAGAATGATAGAGTGTGAGCATGAGAGAGTGTGACGATGGGATGGAAAAACCCTCCCAATTTCTGTTATCTGAAAATGAATGTACCGAAAACAAAAGCCAAAAATGTGTCCAAATCGTTTTTTGGTCCATTTACACAAATCTAATAAACATTAGTTACAGATAGAGCCCCAAAACTGATCCATGCTTGGCTTCAAGTTCTAAGCTTACGCTGTACGAAAGGGTATTATACACCATTTCTTATCCTGGAAAGTAATTGTTTCACTTTAATTATGTCTCATTTGACAGCATTATCAGCTTGGATGATTATGGAACGTGCTTTTTCATCACTGGATAATGATGTATTGACTTTTTGAATAAATTCAGTATATAGATCTTCTGGAGAAGCTGTTTTTCAAGAAAAGTGCTTAAAACACAGAATGCAAGATCGATTATGTGTTAATATATTAAATACCAAAGGTGATTTACAGCAACTGTGGATTTTGGGAGCTATCCATGTTTTGTGAATTACTTTTAGATTGCACATTTTACTTGTATTTCTCGTTTAATAACAGCAGAAATATAGTTAGGTGTTTCTTGTTTGTTCTTAAACTGATTTTCTATACATATATATATATATATATATATATATATATATATCTCAAAGACAATTTTCCAGTTTATTTATTTACCAGGATAAAAGGACCAAAGCCAAGGGGTCTGGGCAAGGTCTTAATCGCACACTGGAAAAATATTGTATAAATATATCAAATATATTCTTAAAAAGGGGCAGATGGAATGAAGCCCACGGTGCTCAGAATGGGCCTTAGTGGGCCGTTGACTGTGTGCCGAGCAGGGATAGGTCCTGACGGCATTTTTTGAATGTGGGGGGAGGGGTTAATGGTGGGCTATTTAGGTGTTTGGCGCCATTGGGGCAGTCTCCATTTTGTATCACCTACCACTCACTGTTTGTCCCACCCTCCCTCCCTGTTCCTTTTGTGTTTTGTGTTATTTCTGGTGTGTGTTTGTTGTCACGGTCAGGCGTAAGCTTACCAGGTATCTAGGGGGTTAATGCTGATGGGAGAGCATTGGTTTTGGGAGGTTTCCTGGTAGGTGGAACTGGGAACCTCAGGTTTGGGTTTGGGCATCTCGGTATGTCCTTCCCTGTGTGGTTCCTGGATAACCTGGTAAGCTTGGGATGGTTTACATTAAATGGTTAATGTTTAATTATGTTAATTTATGTTATTTATTGTTCTGTGTGTTGGTCATTGTCCTGTTAACGCACCTATTTTTGGTTTTAGGTCTGCGTGGCAATGGCCTGCATTTAAATAAATTTTGGCTGTGGCCTTTTACACCCAAAAAATCCATGGTTGTCGTGTCTTTATTGGGGGGAAAGGTTGGTGTGTTTTTTGCAGGGGGCCTAGCCCGGGAGTCGAGGCTACTACAGTCATCAAATCCCACTCCCCTTCCTAGAGATCAAACACCACCCCGGAGGCCCAGTAATCATCACAGATTCCCAAACCCATAAATATTCCAGCTACACTAAGTACACATCCCACAAATACACTTTAGATTATTTATGCTTAATTTACTGAAATCTTTTGTGCACCCAAAAGCAAGGTTTTTTTGGAAAAGGAGGTGTTTTTTCGGAAAGCTCTAGTAGTGAGAGCCCTACTTTTCATGCATGGAAGGATAACATTTTTCCTTTTATCCCACCTGAACCCCCTAGAACGTACTATTACATCCTGACGTAACCACAATTATTTTGGCATGTACATCATAAAGTGTACTGTAATTGGAAATGCAGGGCTATTCAAACTTTACATGCTTTCCCTGAGCATTTTTTAAAAACAATTACACAAGAAAGCAAACTTGATTCTAATATCCAACTATTTTCACAAGATTTCCCCATCATAATGAATTCCGACCTAACACTTCCATAAATACACTTATGAACTCAATAAAAAAAATAGATTATTCCTTAAATTTGTGTACTAACTTCACATTGCTTCGAAACCAACAACTAATGTAATGTGTTCTGTTATCAAACCCACGCAGAAGGCAAGTGGGTCGAGGGTTCATTTCTCAACATAAACGGTTTAAAAATGCAAAACAGAAACCAATTAAAAAGATAAGAAGAAACGGAATTAACATAAGTTAGAGATGCAGACAGGGAGACATATATTGCAGTTGTGAAATGAAACAATTATGTAATAAAGAGACATTTTTATTAATACACCAATATTTTGCTCAATTCAGCTAACAAAATTGTGCAAGTTATCCTTAATGATGACATTAACTACATGGATCAGTATGATTACCGTAGCTCAGAGCTATACGATTTGCATCGCTACAGCAATTGTGAATTTATACTGTGACGGGCCTGTTAAGGGGAGCATACAGAGATAACGAATGAAACTACACCGATCAGCCATAACATTATGAGCACTGGCAGTGAAGTGAGTAGCACTGGTAATGTTGTTATCATGGCACCTGTTGGTGGGTGAGATATATGAGGCAGCAAGTGAACTTTTTGTCCTCAAAGTTGATGTGTTTGTTAGAAACAGGAAAAATGGGCAAGCATAAGGATCTGAGCGACTTTGACAAAGGTCAAATTGTGATGGCAAGACAACTAGGTCAGAGCATCTATAAAACTGCAGCTCTTGGGGGGTGTTACTGGTCTGCAGTGGTCAGTACTTATCAAAAGTGGTCCAGGGAAGGAAAAGTGGTGAACTGGGTCATAATTGATGCACGTGTGTGTGTGTGGGGGGGGGGGGGGCGCGAAAGCTGGCCCGTGTGGTCAAATCCAACAGACAAACGCACAGTGCATCATAGTATGTTGTGTATGGTGCCTGGTAGCCGCAGACCAGTCAGGGTGCCCATGCTGACTCCTGTCCACTGCCAAAAGAGTCTACAATGGGCACGTGAGCATAAGGACTGGACCACGGAGCAATTGAAGAAGGTGGTCTGATGAATCACGTTTTTTTTAAATCACATGGATGGCTGGATGTGTGTGAATCGCTTACCTGGAGAACACATGGCACCAGGATGCTTCAATGGAGGCCCCATCTTGCAACTTACAGGACTTAAAGGATCTGCTTCTAATGTCATGGTGCCAGATACCACAGCACACCTTCAGAGGTCTAGTGGAGTCCATGCCTCGACGGGTCAGGGCTGTGTTAGTGGCAAAAGGGGGCCTACACAATATTAGGCAGGTGGTCATAATGTTATGGCATATATTACTTGCAGTGGACAGAGGCAGGGCTCATCCCTCCAGGTCCTAGCCAAAGACCTAGATCACCTTGTATTTATTTCCCTAATACATTCTCTGAAAAGAGAAGAGGTTTGAAGAGTTAAACTGAAGACAGTCACGTCTAGGTAACCCCACAGCTTTGTGAAGCATAGAGTGACATCAGACTACATATAATTGATCTCCAAACTTAAATATCATTATTGTATGTATAGTCCAGGCTCAGACTGGCCACCTGGCACACTCGGCAAATGCCTAGTGGGCCTCTAGCTGGCATTGCTCCATATGCTGCAGTAAGCAGTCACTGGCTAGATATACCCAGCCACACGCTATGAGAGCATAAAAACGCAACGTGTAGCCTCTCATATCCAGCCAGTGCCAGGGATTTCTCGTCATCCCCAGTCCTGCCCTTGTATAATTGATACAACTATAAATTACCTTTTATTTCATATAATAGCTAATGAGTAATATTGTGATTAATGCAGATTTAAAGAAGTAATTAAAGTAATTTTCTAAAGCACAGCAGTATTGTATTTGTAATCTGTGTGGGATCGGTAACGAACCAATTAATTCAATCTAAGGATGTGTAAACAGGTAAGCTCAGCAATGTGCATTTCTTTTGCACAAAAGGGCATACGTTCTAAATGTGCTAATGGACACTACAACCCCACAGCGACTCTGCAATTAAAAAAATGACTGACGCCAACAAAAAATGAAATTTTGTCAACCTTAAAATGGATCCAGAGCATTAAAGAGAACAAAACGTTTTTGGGAACTTTCCATTTATCCAATCAATGAAAAGTTAGCAAGTACTTCAGATTGTCAATATGATGGGAGTGAAGTCAAAACATAAAACAGATTTCCTTCTTTCCTTTACTAGTAATTATTATATATTAATATTAAAGATTATTAAAGATTTTTACTAATGTTTTGTTTTTAACCTATTATGAAGATATTGTACAACTCTATCCCATGTATAGTTTATCTTTATGTTTAACAGTACATTTCATAAAATGTAGTTGTTTTTTTTTTTATTGAGGGCAAGTCATTGTTACACACAATCACAATGAGCAGTTAAGAAACAAACACAATAAACACCTAGGTTACTCCTCCAGAGTGCTCATGATGTAAATGGCTCATAAAAATATACATTATACTACAGAATCGGACCCTTCCGCAGAATACGTAATCGAAATACCTAACAAACGTACCAAGGTCACAAAATCCCCCCTAATATTGTTTGGCAGGCAAAGGGTGTAGGTTCTGCCATTTTCATTATAGGTTGGAGCAATAAATAAACATAAGAGCATCTTCCGCTGTAATTCCCACACAGTCATGTGAGGCGGTACTCAGCACCCAGAAAAGGCCCTCTTCCCAAAGTGTTATATCCGGCCTTAAGTGTTGGTGCACTTGACGAGACCCTTACTTTGTGAAGGCTGAGATACCTTGCATTGGGAACCTGAGGGCCACACTGCTGCATAAATAGTTCACATTTTAGATATTTCATTTTAAACCAGTTCATTGTGCAAAGAGAATAACTAAAGTATTTCTAAAAGTGTCCGATAGAGATTTATCGCGGGAGATGCTGTATGCATGCTAATATGCCCTCGAAGTAACGCACCCAGTCACCACCAACTCGCCCTCGCTCTTATAAGTTGTTCATTATGGAAGGATCATAAGGTGGAGTGATGGGTGGCACATGGACGATAGATAGGACAATGGAATGGATATGGGGAGTGCTGATGGATGCGGCATAAGGGCCCAGGCTTTAAGCCTGTACCGGGACCCAAGATTTCCGACGGTGGCCCTGAGAACGACCATTCTGTTTTCTAGCCGATTCCATTAAATTAAGGCCATTGGAACCCGATGGGTTACATTTTGTAGTCCAATAACTGCAAAATTTTGTGTTTTTAAACAGCATTTTGATATATGCTACTTTTGCTGATATAACTAGAAGTACAGCAGAGGGACATTTCTTCATAAATATTTTAGTGTCAGCATAATAACAAACAAGCAGGATAGGTGCATTTAAATAACTTTAATACCCATTTCCTGGGAATCTTATCATTTTCAGTCGTTTGCAGCTGGTCTCAATGAATTCAAAGCCTGCGTGACTAAGCCAGTTGAAATCCTATTTCGCATTCCTACCTCAAAATAATTATATTGATATTATGGTAAATGGCAATTTGCTGCTAAAAAGTGAAGAGTCAGGTTTATGCCAAAAACAAAAATCCACAATATATTCACTGCCAGGGTTACAAGGGGAAAACTATTCGATTCAGCATATAAATCATAAAGAGATCTAACCGTGTTCCAGTGGAATTTTCAGCAGCTTTGGTGTCAGGATTTTAAAGGTCCGCAGGAGCAAGTCTATTGGTCGCGGGCAGGGGCCTCCTCTGGACAGCTCCTCTTCATTGGTTGATGTCAGACGAGCCCCCTGCCGGCGAAGATTCTTCGTGTTGTGCGTCTTTGTGAACGTTTGGCCACCGCCATGTTCGTTTCTTCGGTATTCGGAGTGAACACGTCTAGTATATATACATATTATTAAGGGAACAGAATCTCTAAAAATAAGAACATATACATGTACAGGGCTAGCAATGTGTGAGGTGGGGCTAGCTGTGCATGAGGCAAGATAGAAAAGGAATAGGATGGGAAGTCAGTGGGGAGTGTTCACTGGAAAAACACCCGGAGACCCAGGAGACAGGCTTTATCCAGACTCAAGAGTCAAACCCGGAAAGATCCCAGATATACAAATATACTAATACCTTCGGTCCTGGAAACCATGCCCATCCCAAACAAATAACAAACCTTACATGCCTAAAAATGCCTGTCACATTGTATTTTTCAAATCGTGTGGCCATCTGTGAGAGTTGATGTGAATTGTACTGACAGTCATCAGGTGTGTTTCCTGAGCTGTCCTTTGTAAACACCCGATCGAGAATATTTATGCAGTTCCTGTATACGTGAAATCACAAGGAAAGCAGAGCTGTCAGGCTCCTTAATGTGTGGGGCTTCGGTGGGTGCAGTGACTTTTAAAGAGTCTCTACAACAGGTCCGCACTGGCCATCTGGCAAACTGGGCACATGCAAGGTGGGCTGGTGGCCGATGGCTGCACACACTTACCATGAGTGCCGCTCAAACTCACTCACTGACTGAGAAGCTCACTCAGATAGGGCCAACATAATGCACTGTGAAGCTGGGAAGTGAAAAAGGCAAACAGTTTTAGTAAATATACCCCAAAAGGCACGAATGCGCGTAATGATTAGTGCTCGCCGTCCACCGTGTTGTCCTTTGTTTTTCTCCACTATTGAATACACATGGAAACCACACCTGGTTTATGATTCAATTCAATTGTGGGGGATTTCATTAGCATGCAAGCCTACAACCCCGCTGTATTAAATATACAGAGATAAACCTATAGAGATTTCCCCATAGTTAAGACCATGATGAAAAAGAATGGAGCTTGCGGTATATCATCTCATGACTATGTAATCACAAAGTGATTTATTTAAACTCGCATTACAGAGAAAAAATGGTTTGAAACTGAACATGAAATATTGATGCTGCTTAAAGCAGTAGTTTAAATCTTTAGCACTAACTCAAAGAATAAATGTCATTTAAACGAAAAGAGGGTAATACCTAATGTATATGTGACAATTAAAGAATGTTTGGTTTTAGGCATCTGAAAAGATAGAAAATATATTTATAGTATTACCTATTAGGTTATTAATATATTCAGTAGAGAAAAGAAAAGAGTAGATAGCAGCCAGAGCTGGCCCTTATTTGGGTCCGGGGGGGCCATGGGACCAGGCGGTATTTGACAGGGGTGGCAGATTCCAAGTCATGTTCTTTCAGGATAGATTTTTGGAGAAAGAGAAGCGTTTCTGCACCTCTCTCTCTCTGCGAATCTATCTGCATTACTCTGGCCTCTCTGTACACGTCTGAAAAAGTCCCTCCCCTATTCCTCCAATCCAGGTAGAGGGTATGTCCTTAAGCGCGGCCCTTTTGAAGAAGTGCACTGGGAGACAAGGTTCATGGAGAAAAGAAGACATGATGAGAAGTGGACGAAGACAGAAGAACAAGAAGAGGCAAGTGGAGCTGTTGTGAAGGAGACAGAAACGACACACAGAAGAGGTTGGCAGAGAAGGTAGGAAGACATTGAGACAGCGTGAGAGAGTGTGAATGAGAGTGTGAGAGAGCATGAGAGAGAGTGAGAATATCCAGCGCCATACTTCATTCAGAAGGCTTGTCACTTCTTCCCACGCAAATTATTTATGTATATGCATTTAGATTTATTTTTTACCAAAAATCTCAAACAAAATAAAAGACAAATTTAAAACAAAAAACAAAAAAGCAATTGCAAAGGGATGGACATTAAAGATTACAGTGGTTAATTGGTCACCATAAATTCATTTTAATATACCGTATTGGCTCGGATATAGGCCGCCCCCGTATATAGGCCGCACCCTAAAAGTTTGGTGCTTTTTTAAAGAAAAAGTTTTTTTCTTTAAAAAAGCACCAAAAAAACATCCTGCCACTCTGTCCTCTCCCCCCCCGAGATATGCTGCCACTCTGTCCTCTCCCCCCCCTGAGATATGCTGCCACTCTGTCCCCCCCGCCGAGATATGCTGCCACTCTGCCCCCCCAACCTATGCTGCCACTCTGTCCTCCCCCCCCAAATATGCTGCCACTCTGTCCCCCCCCCGACTTACCAGAGCAGACTCCCGGGTGTCTTGCGGGGCCGGAAGGGGACATCTATGCACATCGCGTATACAACTCCCGGTGCCAGCACTCAGCGGAAGTGCCGGCACCGGAAGTTGTATACGCGTATTGCGTAGATGTCTTCCGCCGGCCCTGCAAGACACCCGGGAGTCTGCTCTGGTAAGTCGGGGGGGGGGATGTAAAATGCATCCACGCGATGCGCTTAGACAACCTCCCGTGCCGGTACTCCCCCCGTGGGAAGTGCTGGCAGGGGAGGCTGTCTGAGCGTATCAGACAGTAGGATGCAGGTCCCCTGCACCGCTGCGGGGGATCTGTATCCTGACCCCGCTGCCTGCCCGGCGCCCGGGACTGCATGTCCCGGGCGTCGGGCGCTAGACCCCGAATATAGGCCGCACCCCCACTTTAAAGACTTAAAGTGGGGGAAAAAAGTGCGGCCTATATTCGGGCCAATACGGTATCTTTCTGTTTCTCTTTTGGTTAATATTTGTAAGAGACGAAAACCGGCTTATACAGCTTACACATTGAAAGAGAGTGTGAGAGAGGGTGAGTGTGAGTGAATGTTTTAATCGTGATATAAAGAAAGTGGGCGTGGTTTTGGCTGGAAGGGGCAGCATTTCATCCTTTGACAGAGACAGCACAATGTCTTGGGATGGTCCTGATAACCACCCCACCTCAAGTGGTTTGTTTCATAGGCATTTCCTGTGGGGACAGAGAGTCCTTCCTGTGGCAAGATGTATGTCTGTCTTTTAGGCGCGGGAGAAGCAGCCTGCTTTGTGTGAAAGAGGACAGTATACTTAATAAACACAATACATTCCAGTTGTGATAATATCTATCCGGCTTGGGATAGTCGCAGCAAACAGAAATGTGTAAATAACTCAAATATAACTGAATGTTTTTCTTCTATTACCATGCGCTGTTATTTTGGATTAGAATTTGAGCGCAACAATATTTGAATACTAGTGAAGATCACTATTGTCCAACATTAGTGTCTGACCTCACAAATGGTCAAAATCTTGTGAAAAGCTTTCCCAGAAGAGTGGAAGCTGTTATAGTTGCAAAGGGGGGGGGGCTACAATGTTTGTGTATTTAGAATGCAATGTCATAAAAGTCCCTGTTGGTGTAATGGTCAGGTGTCCCAATATATATTGTGATTGACACACCTGCAGGAAGGCCAACAACAAGGTCCTCTAGGGTCTTAAATTCATGGGGCATAAAAATTTTGTTAAGAGTCAACAATGTATTTACAATTAACACAATTTACACAGTTGGCAATTCACAAAAAAATCACATAGGTAGGCAAAACGAAATTACAGCAAAATCTGCAAATAAAACTCTTGCTCTATCAGGGCATTAACGTAACACTTGAAAATATGCCTAAACTGGAAATAAGTTAACAAAATAATGTCAATTTAAGATTCATCAACCTCTTTATATTCAGCTCTGCAGCTCAAAGGGCAAATTCAAAGGGTCACAGTCTGGAGCACATTCATATTCTATTCTGATTTGATTATATCTGAGCATCTCGATTAGTGCTTTTTTCCATTGGGATATCACAGTTGAAATCCCAGCCAGAATATTGTATTCAATTTTTAGGATATATTGCATTTAATATTATTTTACATTCTCCTATGCAAGAAATATTGTAGTCAGCACACGCATTAACAGCAGAGGTATATTGTGTTATGATGATTACTCTTGATGCTGCCAGATTTTGTGAAATCAATCAGACTAGAAGTCTGATTTCTGCTGTTTACACGTTGCTTCTTGTCTTAAAAGGGGAATTATCATTAATAGTTAAGAAAAAAAGTAAAAATATATAGATGCCCTAATTAAAATGGGAGCATCTTAGATTGGGACTTTGCAGGGACCCTATGTAGGGATCCTTGATATAGGAAGCCCTGGAGACGCAGCTCAGGGGAGGTCCAAGGATACATGAATGAGGAGGGGTGAACAGCATTTTGGCAGGTAGGGGTTGGGAGGTTGGCGGTTATACTATATAATATATAAGGGTATAATCTATGTTTTGGGTAAAAATCCTTTGGTAAAAGATAGGGGTATGGTATGGTATGGGCATGGTAGTTCAGATATGATTATCGGTGTGACCGCTGAGCTGGTGCGGTGTGATGGTCCTGTTCCTTTATTTGCAATAAATCTTTAAAGCTAGTAAGTGTGGAGTTTTCAACTTTCTGATCTCTGGTTGATGCTATCTTGAAAGCACTATGTTTTCTCTGATGACCTTTTTTCATTATCCGTGCTTTTTTGGCAACACTGAATGATACTTCCGACCAGTTGCAGTCACATTATGTTTTTTTACTCCCCTCTTCTTCCTCAGTTTCTTCTGGACCAAAAATAGATCTGCTGCTATCATCTGACAGTGCCTGCCTAGCTTTGCTCAGGAGATTGCTGGCAGGGCTTGGGGTAGGTTGCTGTGGTTGCACCGTTAATGGTTTTATTCTGTTATAGAATGCTTGCTAGTAATCTTCGTCAAATGTCTAATTTTGGCACCAATATTTATAAATGAATAATTGTTTTGTGTTGTCCACCAAAGAGCACCAAAATTGTTTGTAATGATGGCAAATGGATCAAACAAACAAATAAAGGACTTAACAAAATTTCAAAGTTTTTGCCATTCACTTTCGTTTGTTTCGCTGGGAACCTTTCTCGTTATCGAAAGAAAAACACAAAATCAGATACTAATATAGCGTGGTATTTTTTTATATAATGTATAATATCTAAACCCCCCATTTAGATGACCCACTTACAAAAACAGCTTTTTGGATCAGACATAAGATAAATCAGGAACACTGTAAGTATCACAGCAGGTATCTTCAAAATCTTAACAATATATATCTTAAAAAGCGCAACAATAAATCTTTCCAAGCTTTCCCACTAAAGCACCAAAATAACTGCCCTTGGAATGAATGGAAGAAAAACAATTAACAGGAAAGCTGCCAAGCGTTTAAATATATCAGTACAATTTTTATAAAAAATCATATCCGCTTACATTTAAAAAGTTAAGCGGTCTGCAGATCCAGTATAACTGATTGCTGTTTATGATGTCTATTCATTCAGCGTTCTTGTTTTGTCTATGAAGTGTGTACTTCTTCAAAGCACGTCAGAGGTTGATCTCTTCCGTTTCTCTTATATAATAAAGCATATTTTTTAACTAATGAACTTATTTATTATATTTAATAGTAATCCATAAACATTTTCCACTGCGGTACATGACCAGTAAAACACCTATACTAGTAAACAGCTAAATTAAACAAAACTAAATCAATTTAGAACTATTAGGTTTAGCGCCTATTTTCCAAAACCCCAAATTTTGGGGGAAAACTTTTAAAACCTCACGGCAAAGTCAGACATGAGAAAAAGTCTTAATGACATATTTTATTTTTTAAATGCCTTTCACACTGTTTCTACTAATTATTCACTGCAACCTGGAAATGAGAAGTCATACTTAAAATCCCCTGGCAGATTTCATCTGTTAAGAAAAAGGTGTTAATTAGAACACACAATAAGTAGTCTCCTTTTTTAACTACTTTTCTTTTACCATCCCTTTCTGTTGTGTGCATGCTAGCTTCCCAGCTTCTAGCATCACTAAATGTTAGGCACTTCTCAAAAGCACTTAATTGGGTTGTCTATGACGCTGGAGCTCTGTACCTAATTAGTTGCTCTTGGTTCCTTTCTAAGACTGTCAGAGTAGTCTACTAAGAGATGGAGTACCTTAAAGGCACAGTTTAATGTCCTTGATAGCCTCACCAAAAATGAATCAATACTAAAGTACTTTATGAGTATGAGTGCAGCTGCGGCTCCTCTCCTCCCTTGTGGTCTGACAATTCTCGTCACTCATCGGCTAAAATTAATGGGTGGACAGGGGGTCTTTTTAGTCAGCGCTGGAGCTGACTGACAGAAAGGCTATACGGGGCATATACCAAACGACAAGCCAGGGCAGGAACCAAAGCGGGTAGTCAGACGAGTACGGAGATCAGGGTACAAATGCCAGGAATCAGTAGGGTAGTCAGATAAAGCCAGGTCATACACAGGAACTCAGAAAAAAAGGAACAAAGGAAGCAAAATACAAGGGCAAATGTATCCTGCACACTGCAGGCTTATATAGGCCTGAGCAAAGTGGAGCTTCAAAGAACCGCCCAGAGCCCCCAGAGAAAAGGCAGTAAGCTCACAACACTAGAGATTTGTGGGCAATATGTGTGTGAAAGGCACGGAGGAGGAGCATGGACATCTGGTACCCATGATCTCTCCTTTGGACCGTACCCCTTCCAATGGACCAAATATGGAAGCTTCCTGTGGAACCAACGATAGTCTACTATAGAGCGGATCTCAAACTACTCATGGTTTTTAACAGTCACCGGATGGGGTTGAGGAGCGACTGTAGTGAAATGATTACAAACCAGGGGTTTCAGCAGCGAGACATAGAACACATTGTGGATGCACATATTGGGAGCCATAGGCCACAGGGTACACCCGTCAGAGCATACACAAAGGCCCCATCAAGACTAGAGGTTTATCCAAATGGATAACAGGAGACACAGAGACTCCACCTAAGGCCTGTCTCCCATTGGACCTTAGGTACAGGCATTTCCCGGATGTGTGGGGCAAGGTCGCAGTGTTCATGACATGGCTAGGTGTTGTGAAGGGGTTGTCCTTTGCCAAATAAATCATTTTGCAATCATCTGCTACAGTTGTCTTCCTTGGTCGCCGAGGCCTTTTGATGTGGATGAGTTCACCAGTGCGTTCCCTCAAATTAAAGCTGAAAGTCCGCACTTCAATTACTTCTTGATTGCTTCATTTCAAATCCATTGTCGTGGCATACGAGTATGTATAGACCTAACTATACAGAGGGGGGGGGGGGTGTTGTTTAGTGCTCCCACAGCTAAAGGTTTTTATTCTGGAGGGTATGAGTAACCAGTGGAGGAACTGACACGTTGGGGCAGCAGATGATGAGCGATGCGAGAGGTGTGGTAAATGGATTGAAAAGTTATAAAGGTGCGAGAAGCGGAGTCCAGTTGGGTAGAAGTTGGAATAATCCACACAGGATATCATAATATGTAAGTAGTGTCTTGTGTGATGAAAGGACAAATATCAAGGGTATTTCACAGGTGAAGTCATGGATTAAAAATGCATTTTGTCAGGACCTCACAAATATGTAATTATGTAAACACAATAGTTATTACACTATGAAATTAAGGGATGGTTCATTAATTTGTGGAGCTGCCTTTTATTCCCAGTCCAGCCATGCTAAACACACCAGCCATTTTCTTCAGGACACACATTATTTTCACATTATGTTAACCAACATGTAAGGTGCTGTATGTGGGATGTGTATGTAACTTTCTGTACATTTATACATCACACATACTGCAGGGTAACAGTTTACATATGTTGGTCAGCAACATGTGAAATGTTGACCTAGAAAAAATGGATGACCCTAACTTTGCAATTACCTATAAAATTGCCTCGTTCTTTCTGCCACTAATGCCCCTACATATCGGGGGAAGCAGGAGGGGATGATGCTGTGTCACAGGATGCAGGGCTAGGGATGCACTGGTGTGGTTACTCATGAGTAGTAGGGAAAATGGCGGCATAATTGGTGTAAAGTAGGATATGAGGGTGATGTGGGCAGTTATATGCCATTTCCCTCACCCACAGATCAAAATGCTTCCTGGAGGCCTGGCTGCCACATTCTATGTCAGGGCAAATCTATAGAGTTCCTGGGTAGGCTTATGCCCATGCATTGACATTTCCCGGGGCTAGTACCCCAGAACTCTTTCCATCCTGCTCCTTATTGGTGGCTAGAAGAGGATGTCTCCCAGTTGAAGAAGCAACACTAACGACACATGGGGCAGGTTTAAATCCCTAAAGATTGGAAAGCGGTTAGTAGTGGGCATGACATGGGATGGCCTGGGCAGTGGACACTGCCGATCAGCTATTTAGGAAGCCAAATCTGGACAATTCCAAGGTATGCTAAATTGGAAGGGTTATTAACAAAGAAATTGGTATGTTTGAAATAAGTTAGATTGTTGTTCATTTCATACTGACTGAGTTTTTCTGACCTTCGCTGTCACACACTCCAATTAAAAGATTATATAAGTGTTTTTTCTCACAGGAAGATAGAATAATAATTTTAATAGGGCTGCGAATAAGCCGACCACATCAGATATCAAGCAAAACAAGAATCCTGACTCCTATTTTCCACTTTACCATCCTTATTAGATAGAATGAATTCCCCAGTCGAATGAGCATCAATAAACAGGTGTGACTGTATTACACCAACTAAGGTTCAAAACAAAATGTTTAAAAGCAGAGCAAGACAAACAACTGGATGGAACCACTGAAAGTTCACAGATACCCTTAATTACTTTTTAAGCACCACTTTAGGAAGAGAAATGGATACTGATTTGGTTACGCATTTTTTTTCTAACTAATTATGAAACGTGAAGATGATGAGAATCATTGCCACTAAGAGCAACAATGACTACAATCTGAACACAACAAAAGGATGGGGTCCATTTACTGGCACAAGCACTTAGCTATGGGGGTGCCAATAGTGCTTATTGGTTATAGCAGAGTTCCTTATTCTGAAATAGTGTTTATTCTCATTTAAAGGAGTTCACATACCATAATTACTTACCACTTTTAAAATATTTCGTAGTTTATATATTTTTTAAAAAATTATAATTTTTTTCTACAATACAATATTTCATAAAAGCGCATATTTGTTTTTTTATGTTTCAGCTGTTATCTTGGTGTAATCTACATATTCTTTTTTAACTTTTTTTCTTCAGTGCTACAAGACGTAACTGCATACAACACAGACTTAAATGGTAATATGACTTCCCCAGTAACTACAACTGACCGGTAGTACAGTACCGATTAAACGTCACATCTAAATGGTAAGAATCGTTTGCTCAATAATTTCAACAGGTTCTTCTGTATTTACAGGATCTACCATTAATTAGTTCATTTGACCTGTACCGGAATTAATTTTAGTGACTGCTAATCCAATAGATTGTAATCTCAATCCTCTTCTCCTTCTGTAGCATCATGTTGCAATGTGTGTTACTTGTATTACCAATTTATTATAATGTCATTCTTAAAGAAATGCTTGAAACCCTTATATGCACGTATATAACCTGTCTCTTTAACCCTTGTGTTATTTCTCACCATACCCCTATTTTTATAGTCCTACGAAATCTGCTATCGCTCTATAAATAAATGTAATAAATTCCAGAAACAATTTATTCTACTATTGGTGCCTCTAGAGTACAATCCCAGACTAATAATACCCCAGTAAATATGTGTACTTATAGCTATTATAAATTAATGGTAACATTAAGGTATAAATCAGGTTATATGTATTTCTATAACAGAGGTTTAATTACTACGTTACAGCTTTAATATCCAAGATTTTTTTTCATGGCTCCTCCATTCTCATTTATGCCATTTATGTAAAGAAGGTATTCTATACCTTACCCTGTGTACCTCGGTCGACAACCTTCCTTGGGGCATCTTCCCAGGGACCAATGCAGTAATATTCATGTGTGGGTCGTTAATTGCATTCGTTTTGAGCTATATGTCTTTGTATCTATAATGCTTTTGTAGATTCCCTTTTAAAACAGGACTTTGCTTGAAATTGATCCAAGTATAATCTCTCCGTGGGGCTCGAGTCAACATTTCCTGTGCTGCTTTCTTTAAGATCTGGTAGCCATCATGGAGAGAAGATGCAGCTTTATAAGTGCTAATATTAATATGTGCTTTTCCTGCATAATCATACCAATGCCTTCACTTAGCACGCTAGCCACGCTTCAAGACACAGATGTTGAGGCATCGGACTTCAACAAGAATTCAACAAGAAGTTATTTTTCCCTTGGAAAAGGGAAATATCATTTGAAGGGAATTAGTGGTGGAAAGAGAATGTTTTGTGATGCATTTTTATTACTTACAGATTTCACAGATTTTGAAAGATCTGAAATTGTATGTGTTGTATTTAGCGGCTTATAAAATTTAGCATCACATACAACGTGTTACCTGAGTGTGATTCACAGAGGTAGCATTGACTTCCAGAAGCCCTGTACAAACTACTTGTAAAGCAAATCACAAAGTACCATATCGCTTTCATTAAGATGAAACGCATCAACGCAACACTTAAAATGTCATCAATTACAGTTATTAATTATTTGTTATTTTCTCCTATCTTACTTTAATCAACGATGGTTGTACCAGTGACATTCAGGGATGTAAGTATTGAATAAAAACAACACAATAACTAGAATGATTCACTTATAGGATTTGTCTCAGAGGTTCTCATCTGATACACAAACACAGCAATTAAGGGTTAGACCATTCAAACAACCAATTGTAACAGTGGTGAAATGTTTAACCCCTTAAGGACAATGGGCGGTCCCTAAACCCATTGAAAACAATGCATTTGTCATTAAGGGGTTAATGTACCACAAAAAGCAATTGGGCAAGTGTTTAAACAACATTTTAATAACATATTAAATTAATTAAACATGTACCGCTATTAAAAGAGTTACATGTTTAAATGTATTTAAAAAAGTCCCTTAATATGGTTAACCAATAGAGAATTGACGCATTTATTAGCCTTCTGCAACAGCAGTATCACTTCCCAATTTATTTACACATATCAAAGCTAAGACCCCTGCTGAATTAATGCGCTTTGTTCTAGTGAAGTGCTTGCTACAAATGTTTTAATTGTCTTGGTAGAAGCCCATATTCTTTCCTTTTGATTTGGTTTCACCACCTAAGAAGTGATCCATTTCTAGTAGAAAGTCCATATATGTTTCCATATCAAGGGCGAAGACCAAATCAACAGGGATCTCTACACCTTATTACATTATATTTGATAACTTTTTAGACATGCATTAGTTCAGATGTGGAATCATTACAAGATGCACTAACTGGTCACACACTGGTCACCTACAGACCTGGAGCTGGAGATGAATTATGTTTAATAGCACGCCATCTGATTTTATGATAAAAGTCCAATTGTTCAATGGAAGGAACTCCCAGTAGCTTCAAGAATCTGCCCAACACCACAAGGACCAAAAATGCGATCTAAGACACCCTTCAGATGCGTTTTCTCCACAATATATCTGATCTGTCCCGTCAAAGTCTCATTGAGAAAGGGATGAACCTTTTAGAGATTAAATTATTTATATTGAGCTATTCACTCTGTATAAGTATAAATAAAGTATAATAAAAGCCGCAGACTAATGTTATGACACCTTATGGATTTTCTACAGAGAAAGTTGTCAGTTCTTTTCAAAGTGAACATCACATTTAACAATACAATGAATCACAACCGAGTTAACATAATGGCCCATGAAAGACTTTTCAAACAGATCAGACGAAGTCATAATACGAAGATCAGAGCTGCTTTAAAATACAAAGAAAACCTCTATATTTGCCAAAAATTGCCCACATTTATACGCTTAAATGGCTGCTGTTTCTCAAAGATGCGGTGTATGGAATTTAATATTTTATCACTTTGCTTCGGGCATGAACTGTTACAATACATTGTGAAATATTAGCAACAGTCACGATTTCTGTTGATGCCCGTCAGGGATTGCTTAATGAAAAATATTTCCCAGATCGGTAAAGGTATCGCTGCGTCATTACAGTCTACTGGTCTCCTGGCTTACAGCACTTTCTAGTCTAACACGTTTAATAAAGGAACAAAGGTATAATATACAAATAAGTAATCCTGAAGAGAAAAACTTAAAGGATTTATTAGTTTTTGTTGAACAGAAACCCGTACTTATCCACATCAAACAACATTTCTGCCGTTGGATCGGTGGTGGGCAGGGGGACAATTACCTCTTGGTCTTCTCTGATTTGAACATTAGAGGCCACTGGCAGCATTTTTTGGTGTGTAGTCTTAGGCAACCATTACCCTAGGCCAGCAGGTACCCTTTAGTAAATCCACAGAGAGGTTCTGCCCCTACGTCAATGCAGAGAGGCAAATAGACTTGGCAGAAACTAAAAAACATGCACACCAACACTCATAAAAGTGTTGTGTGTATGATTTATGCATAGGGACAAATACATACATAGTCTGGCGGGGCCGCCTTCTAATGGTGATCACAAAGGTTGCACTCTCCCATGACCAGCCCTAGCTCTGGGTAGCATTTGCCCCATTTCTGGTGCCTTTTTCTGTTCTTTAGGCAAGCTTGTGCTGCAAGGAACTAGATGATGGCTGTTGAGCTTGTAGGCGTAGTCTTTATGGAAAACGTGTCTGTGGCAGCTGTATCACCAGACTGTCTGACTGGAATAGCTAATTTGGCTAAAAGTCTCCTCAGGCAAAATAGAATGCGAAGCAATAGAATTCAACGGTCATCTCGCAAAAGGAGATACAAGGGTTTATTCATTCACTAAAAAAAGTGAGTGAATTAATCTCATACATTTTAGTATTTCTGATTCTACATGCAATGGTAAAATATCTAACAATCTAATCAAAGAACTGTCATAACGCAGATGCTGTCGCCACGTGTAAATTGATGCAAAGACGGTCTCAGGCTCTACACAAAGTGCGTAGTGAGTGTGTGTCTGTGTGTTAGAATGGGTGTGCAAGTTAGATTGTGTGTGTCTTAGTGTTTGTGTGTTTGTTATTGTGTGTTACAGTAGGCACTTGGCTTTACATGCCCCCTGGGCACAAACTGCCTTCCATCCACTGCTGGGGTTGATCCTTCATAATGCTTAGTGATATTAAGCAGTTGAAGCAAAGCCTTGGTTTAGTGATTACATCCACAGGCATACAAAATGTAATTTCCTTTTTTATTAAAAGGTTAGCCTTCATTTTGTAGTTTGATTTCAGCAGATTTAATTTATATTCTTAGCTAAAACCATAAGAAAACGCTGCAGAGTCACTGTTGATCAAATAGTTTAGTTGCTTGGTAAAGTGTACTATGTATATACTCATACACAAAAATGCAATAAATCACTCTGTTTCAGTTGGTTCATTTATATTCTTTATCGCGGATATTTAAAAGTAAAATTTGCTGGCAGATAACAGCCAAATGTATAAGGACAGGGAAATATTGTATAACGTGCATTATAAATGAATAGATAATTAACCTTACTGTAAGAATACAGGACTCCAGATCCAAATAATAATTTATTGTGTCTGACACCAATATAATTACAGCTACACTACATTACTAAAGCAGTGTATAAAGGTATATGGAATGATACATTTTTTATGATGGATTCCTTTTAACAATATCATATCCCATTAAGCATTTATGTTCTTTCCACTTCTAGAGGGATTAACATCACAACTGTTCAGCTCTCATGATAGTAATTTATATGCACTCTGTCCTAAATGTATATTTAATCCATTAATTCTAAATAACAGCATATGCCATAGTGTGGTAATATCTTCATTCATACAGCTTGTCTTACGTATTTCATTTGGCTAAGGAGAAGACCAATACTTATATTTCACTTATTAATTCAGCTACCGGCATATCACGTTCCATGATTTCTTCACTATCCACATGCAGGTCACCTTCATGATGCAATATAGGATTGTTGGAAACATCTGTCATCATTTTAGCCAAAATGCAGCTGAGCCCAACATTTCAAATTGGAATGGTTGGAAATAACAGTTTTACTTATAACTCGATAGGTTCTTCAATTTCTGTTAACTCAGGCTGGGTAACTTTCCTTGACTACAATAAAGATGCAGGATGACCAAACCTTCCATTTATACGAGTAATAATATCATAATTTATGGAAATAGTGGTGTTTGCTCATACTATGCACCCATTGCAGTCAAGGAGTTGACTAAAATTAAAACCTTTCTATTGAGTAAAATGAACTGGACTATCAACCCAACCATAGCTCAAGATGACTTAACGGCAAACACTCTTCTGTGAAAAGCCAGGCAACTTGTCATTGGTAGTTGGTAGTTGGTAGTTGGTAGTCAAACTGAAAATGGGGCCTCAACTCAACTTCTTGGGCAAAAGCAAGTTCACCCAGTACTCCATTAACTGACAAACTCACTTGATGGACACAACTGGCAGACTTGACAAGCAAGTAAAGAGCAGTCAAAACCCAATGGCAATTAGACCCAACTCCATTGGAGACTCAATATCCAACAAGTCAGCAACTCCACCTTAAATTAATATATAAATGGTTGTTTGAATTGGCTTAGCTGAGCTACGTCCTCTCTAGTTGTATTCACTTTGTTCCAGAGACAGCATTGCTCCCATCTTATTGATATATATATATATATATATATAGCATTATTTTATATTTATTTTAAAAAACACACTTAATGAAGAATCTTGTAATACTGTGTGAGTTCCAAAAAACTAGTGTAATGACAAGCAGAACATCGAGGTAAATGATGATGAAATATTTCGAGTGTACATGCGAAAACCATACACCCTCTATATACTAAATGAACATACAATGAATGCAGTGTTCATTTCTCTGTAGCAGTTAAATATGAGCTTAGTCTTTACGGCGGTACACGCGGTGTTTGAAAGGCTTAGTTATGTGAAAATGAACATGATCATTGGATCAGGCAAATAGCAGTTGTCCTGGAAACTGGACAGCTTCGAATTCAGTGTATAAAGTACAAAGCACATGAATGCCTTGGCTAAAAACTAAATTTTAGAACCTGAAAAAACAATTTAAAATTGTTAATATTAAAATGAAAAAGTGAATGACTAGAATAAAATGAAAACACCTGGGGAGAGAAATGGAGCAGAATCCTCCATCACATAAGCGCAATCAATGGCTTCTTTATAAATATTTTCCAGGCGGCCAAATCTTTGACACAATTTGTTTGAAAACCCTAAATCTACTCCAACTATCCTGGGGTTCAGCACCACTGTTCTAAATAATGATCATTTTAACAAAAGCAATAGATATTCATAGTCTTATAGCATATACCCCAAATTTGATAAACAATTCATCTTGTATCTTGAAGATGATGATGCTTTTTATTGGGTCAATATAGTAAAAGATGAAGAAGTCACTGAGGTCTTGAAAACTTATGTCAATTTTACATTTTTATCACGTTGTAATAAATACTCTGTATTTAGTGGCTGTCCCTAGCTCATCATCTTTATTTATGCAGACTGTGTCCTAATTATTCATATTTGTTACTGTGATATAGTGAGACATTATGTTGGGATTTGGTTGTCGGACTGTTTTATTTATTTTTAATCTGGACTTGATTTTTCTGTGCTAATTATTTGAAGCATATGTGTGATCTGTTAATTTTCTTGTAGTTGTATCAGTTGTGATGTAGTAGCGCCCTAATGGCCCATAAAGTCATACTGCATAAATGCATGCCAAATGTACCAAAATCTAATAAGAGAAGTTTTAACACTTAAATAAAATAAAGTAAAATAAAAAAAGTAGAAAAAATTGATTTGACAAGAGAAAAGCAAATGAAAAAAATTTGAGTTTGATACCGCAAAGGTAAAAATAGCAGTTGGCAACACATGGCAGTATAATATTCCCCACTGAGACTCTTGGGCTTTTTATATATAATAATAATACTGCAACTGACAGATCCTACAGGAAAATAATACACTGTATATACGTTGGTAATTATTACTTCCCTTTTTATTGTTATTATTTGTTAGCTGACTCTTTTTAAATGTACTTGATATCTAATGGAACCTCAGTTGGTTTTGCTGTGATAGAGCTAATTGGAAAAATGGTTATGTTGAAGAAAACAACAAAACTCACATCTGTTTACAACAGACAAGTCGTTAAATTAGTCATAATTAATGAAACACTCACATAAAAGGTACATTCTGCTCAGTAAACCACAAAATTCTACTGGAGAACAATTTTTATTCATCAATTTTATATGGATATCCACCTTTTGGGACACTTTTGTTCAAGGAGGTGTTATAAGAGGAATCTCTGGGGGAAGGTATTTGCTGGCACTATTTATATGACCTATTAATAGTATTTTACTGAAAATTTGATTTGTAAATATACTTTCTGGTGTTTCTATAACCCTTATAATGATGTTTGAGTTGCAGAACACAAAACATGCTAGAAACAGTCTAAGCTCCTAGACTAGAGGGACATCAGGGGAAGAAGGTCCATGACTCGTAAAGAAGAACACTAAGGAGGTATGCATGATTAGCTTTAACACAGCCTTCACGTAGGAAGTTTTGTAACATCATGTTCCACCTGTACAATGCCTTCAGGGCATGTGAAGTGCCTCCTTTGCCTTTTAAATGCACAGTTGCCAGTGGTCCTGAAAATTGGGACAATGCTTTGACAACGAGACTTATGACTACTTAAACCTGACTCTCCAAAATTAAGGCTGCTGGCCTCTTAGTGTTTTGATTAAAGAAAAACATACCAGTGTTTAGTACTGGCAAAATAATCCCAGAAAACACGTAGTATTGTTTAGCTGGCAGTTTACTTGCAATAATGGTGCTTTTTTAGAATTTTCTGCCAATGTAATAAACAATAAATCCCTACCTAGTGTGCTCATAATACTGCTCCACAATTTCTTTATTATTATTATATTGAAAGACACCACATAAGCATTATAATTAGAAAAAATCATTGTTTATGAGAATAATTAAGCAGTAAACATCATATTCCATGAATATCTACCATGCAAATAATTGCTTTATTCTTTTTAGTAAAGACTATAAAATACGAGGCTTTCCACTCATCACCTATCAGTCCTTAAGTAATAGCTGCCAAAAATATCTGGGCTTATGTCCCAGTTGTTTGCTGTCCAGCAAATGTATCTTTGAACTGGAAACTATGCACATGAAAATGGCTAATGGGCGATAAGCAAAATGATGTCATAACGTTGCCCTTGTAACGAGTTACAACACAAGATGGAGTGTCCTGGTGCAGGACACTGGAAAGTTGGTATGCAACTTCAAATCCTATGTTCATTTAGCCCAGGGCACCTCTGGATCTCATGGACCTCTACTTCTACAGCTGGAGAACTACATGTTATTCGTCATAATCAATAGCAATAAGAGCCAGAGAAGCCTCAACTGCATCCCAGTGCATCTTGTTCTTAAGAGTAGGGTGCATACATTTTAAATTGTGGGGACAATGGAGAAATCAGCATGAAAATACAATGGGTTGCAATAATGGTACATCCCCTTGAGTTCCCCTGTACAAGCCAACCCGACTCCCCATAGCGTTGTCTTGACACAGTCGTAATGTTGACCTCAGAATGAATACATGTTGCCCGACAAAAGAACAGCAAACAGTATATAATAATGAAAATAATAATGAAAATGTTTCCTAAGGTTTCCTAGTTAAGAACCAATCCCAAACCAAAGTCATTACATTCATATGAAACTAAAGGTGGTATTGGTCAAATTAAAATTGTAAACGTTTTAACTTCATTTAGAATAGCGTATAGCAGGGGCGTCCAACATGCGGCCCGCGAGACCTCGAGGTGCGGCCCGCGTAAGATCGGCAGCCAGGACAACCGATCTTACGCGGGCCGCACCTCGAGCCCTGCTACTTACCTGTGGGAGGGTCTTCTGTACTGCATAGAGGAAGTGGAACCTAGCAGAGTTCACGTGACATCACATGACTCTGCTCCAGTCCTGCTTCTTCTGTGCAGTACCAGAGAACGCAGAGGGAGGCCGCGCCCTCTGCTGAAGTCTGTGAGCGGCATCGAGGAGCTGCAGTGCAGGTAAGGGGGTGGGGAGGGTCTTTGAATGAGTATGTGTGATTGAGGGAATTAATCTGTGAATGAATGAGTATATGAATGAATGAGTGTGTGTGTGATATCATGGATGTGTAAGTGCTGGAACCTAGGCATGATGGGACTGTGATTGCTGTTAGCAATCACACTCCTATCATGCCAAGTCAGCCAGTACATGCTTAACCTAGCTAGCTGCCCCCTTGTGTATTGATGCTGTCAGAAGTATGGGGTCTGCACATCACTTACAGCCACCCTGTACCAGCATGCACTGGCTCAATTGGCATGATAGGAGTGTGATTGCTAACAGCAATCACAGCAAGCACAGTCCCATCATGCCTAGGTTCCAGCATTTACTGGTTGGGTGTGTAAGTGCTGGAACCTAGGCATGATGGGACTTTGATTGCTGTTAGCAATCACACTCCGATCATGCCAAGTCAGCCAGTACATGAAAAATGAGTGCGGCCCTCGCACATATACAATTCTGATGAAGTGGCCCACTGCAGAAAAAACTTGGACACCCCTGGCGTATAGTGTATTGGCTACCTCCTGTCTTTTCAATGTATCTAGTTTAATTGCACATGGATGCATGGATGAGAACAATGATTATTAATTACTGTATTTCTTTCCACTATGAACACAATCAGTGTAAAACTAACGCATAAAATACATATATTTTTCAGTTACCGGAATCAAGTCTCTAAAATGTTGCTGAGTAATATTTGATTAACGTGAGTTAACAGGTCAGCATTTTACACATTCATGAATAGCGTGAACTTGGTTTCAGACCAAGTGCAATGTCAGTTTGATGAAAATTGTAACTTCTTGATTGCATTAATAGGAAATTGTGTTTTTTATGTATTTGACAAAGAATTATCTGTAAATAAATAGAACGCACAAGAAACTGTTCCCCTACGGAGCACTGACCCGGCGAGAGGAAGGATAGAAAACAGACTTGGTTCCTCTAGAACAGCCAGCAAACAACTAAAATTACTATGTTGTTTATTCTTTCTAACTGTAAACTGCCACACTCTCTGATGCACAACCTTTTCATCCAAAAGTATCCTCTTTTCACGTACAGTTTTTTATTGGTAAAATCCAACAACGCCTGTGGTTATGTACCAATATTCTGTTGTCAGGATCTACACAAGTGTGTAAAGACAAGGTAGACCTACCTTGGTTGGAAACATGTAATGGTAGTGATCTAAGCTGGACCCAGGCCAGGTCTCCCAATCCATCTCTATATTGCTAGCATCTCTCTCATGTTGTGCATGTCCTTTTTGTGCAGCGTGCAATGGACATTTACTACAGGGGTCTATTCTGGCAAAAGCACAAAGCCCTTCGGTGTAAATAGTCTTGTTACAGGATCTCCCCTAGTTACTCATTGAGTTGCAGCCCACCAAGAGACCCATGACCTAGTACTCTGCCCCTGGTAAAGCTAGACAGGGCTGCCACCCCACAACCTATCATCCTAGTCCCAGGTCTTGTTGGTCTAGGCCAGAATACATCACTACCCACTGCAATAAATACAGCACATAAACTGCCCCATCATGCACTATGGGCGTTGTGTAACCTTTGTGTAACCTTTAAATAAGAATGTAATGTAAGCAGTATTAGTACATTCAATATATAGAAATATTTTTGGGTTCCATAACAGTACTTAAACCATTTGCTACCCTTGTGCAAGAAAAAAATCACACCCCAAAAAGCTTCTACATGTGACCCAAAAATGTAAATTAACTGCCCCTATTTCTACCCTGTGGAGAAAAATGGCATTGAAAGTATCATTAACTTTTATCCACATCCCATTAATCTTATTTTACAGGAAACGAAGAACAAATGTAGTGAAAAAAAAAACATATTTGTGGTTACTGATGAAGGAATAATAATCACGGAGAACAATGAGATCATTTTAATCCCCATGATACTAAAGAACTAAATGGGTGAAGAAACTTAATGTAATGTTGAGCCCGATAGCACATTAAAACTTTCAGGAACAGAGAAATACACAACAAACGATTAAAATCCTAACAATTAGCCAATCTAATCAACCACATAATGTAATGATACCAAAAAGTATGTCCAATAAAGATTAAAGACACAATAGCAGGATGTTTATGGTCCTTGGCTACAGCTAACCAGCCTGTAGGTTCCTGAGGCTGTGGTTTTGGTGTTCCTTGTCCATTAGTTTGCCATAACAGGGAGTTCTCCAGGTATGGCCCAGAGGACACAGGGATCACAGTTGATTACTGGGGCAGTCTTTCATGTCCAAGTGGTGGTGTTTTACTCTGCCTGCTTCCTACCCTACTTCAGCCTTCTGGTAGCACTCCTACCCGATATGGTGCTGCCTCCCATAAGGGTGCTGTGTATAAACAATGCATGTGTGTGTTAAGCCAGTAAAACTTTGCAGATCTGCCATTTGTATTCATCCCTCTGGAGGCTTAGTGAGATAAAGGGAAGCTTTTTGTTTTTCTGGCAACAATCTATCCGTGCCTGCTTTTCCTCACAAGAGCTCCCGGCAAAAATTATGACTCAGACAAAATTGTGAAGGATTAAATCATTAGTTCTGGGAAAGTTTTAGACATTAAAAATATCAGGAATTACATCTCCAATGTTGCATTTGGAGGAGCAGCTGTAAGGAGGGGGAGGGTAGAGATTTGGGGAATCAGCCCTGGATTGCCCCCAGGCAGATTCCACTCCTTTACTACATTCCCTTTTCTTTACCATTACTGAGGCATGCGTTTCTTTATTTTCTTTATTTTGAGGCTATGCTAAAGGTGAAACAAAGTATCAACATAGTCAGGGCCACCATCTGGGAGGTACAACCAGTACCAGTGTATGGGGCCCAGGCAAGCATCTGTCGTGGGCCCCCTCATTGGCCCTCATGTCCGGCTACTCAGGACTGAGCCCTTACAAGCTTTGTCGCTCCTATCCAGGGACTGGGGCCTGGTGGCACCTTTCTTGGGATTGCGGTCTGGTGGCACATCTTTGGACTTTTTGGACCTCTTTCCAGGGATTGGGGGACTGGTAACCTTTTTCAGACTTTGGACCTGGCCACCTTTCCCGTGGTTGGGGCCTGGTGCCCCTTTCTGGACTTTGGGGACCTGGTGTGCAGCCCTATACACAGTGGAAAATGCAAAGCCAGAATTGCTACTCACTTGAATATACCATCAATAATAACCAAGGACATTTAAACCTTTGTCTTTTTTCCACCTATTACAGATACAATGAATTTGTTTAGCATTCATTACGCGTGTCTCGACGTAGGCATGTTGTACAATTCAAGATGTCAAACAGAGCAAATGAAAGCTTTGTGCGGGCTGAGTATAACAGGATGCTTCTCGCTTAATTATTCATTTCAATATTGATGGGTTAAATACATGATGTGTCTAGAAGTCTGATGAATAACAACGTATTGTCCTACATGGATATATTCTTATGTGATGTGTCTACTGGCAGGGACTGCATTTTTTAGCTCTTAGCTCATATCTCTGTAAAACGTAATTTACATAAAATAAATCAAATTGTAATGCAATGTATTTTGTCACAATCAGTTTGGCATTTCACTACATACATACTGCTAAAAATGGTATCAATACAATGGTATTGTAAGTAAAACTGAAAGTCATAATGGAGAATCATTAGCAAACTTCCCGGATATATTGGACCAGAAGGGGACAGATGAGTAGAGGAGACATAGCTAATGGTGGACTAGGGTAAGCCTATCACAAGCAACCAGAAATGGAGCAGAAAGTGACTGGAACAACGCTGTGAGTAGCCCAACCATTTCATTTGCCTGGAGATCAAAGGATTGTCTTGGTATGGTAATTGGCATCTGCACCCAGATCCTCCTGTGACCTACCTACTTGCATCTGAACATATGTATGCCCATCTTAGAAGCAACGCAAGTTAGCATCTGGTCAATACCTGTATGAGTGACCCACTAGGATCATAAGGTGCTGCAGGCTTTATATTCAAGGATGGAAGATAAAAGGAACAGCCTCCCATCAGAAGTGATAGAGGCTAACACAAGTGAGGGAACATAAGCATGCATGGAATAGGCATAAAACTATTCTGAATCTAAGGCAAGGCCAAGGACTGATTAAGGTCTAAGTCCTTACACATGGAAAAATGGGCCGACTAGATGGCTGAATGGTTCTTGTCTGCCAGCATATTCTAGGTTTGCATTATGAGATGAAATAGAAAGGGCACACAAAATGCTAAATTTATTGAGTTATGAAATATGCTATTACTTTTAAATAAAGATAATGTCGGTGCTCTGTTTAGCGTGCTTTAAAAAAAAAAGAAAAAAAACTGACGAGGAAGAAAAAATCAATAAAAAGATTCTATAAAAGGGCAATCTCTTACCCATATTTGTAGCTTGATCCTTTTTTCATTTTTGAAGACCGTTTTCACCTTGAAATCAATCCCAACTGTGCTCACGAAAGCAGATGTAAAGGAGTCATCAGCGTATCGAAACAAAAAGGACGTCTTTCCAACACTGCTGTTGCCGATAATAAGGAGTTTGAACATATAATCAAAGTTCTGATCAGATGTGTCTTTCTGTCCATATCTGGAGTCTTGCACAGAAGCCATCTAGAGAAGAGATAATGATAAAGATTAGCATGGTTAGTTTGTGCACATCATCGATCTTAGAATAAATGATATATTTCGGCATATTCCAACAAGGTCTAGAGGTAGAAGATGCTGGGCTGAGTCACAAGGGGCTGATTGCCCTTTTGGGTGACTGACCTCATTAGTTCTTAATTGGTCTGTTGGAAATTTCCCTTAACCCCTTAATGACAATGGGCGGTCCCTAAACCCATTGAAAACAATGCATTTTGAGCCCGTACATGTACGGGCTTTGTCATTAAGGGGTTAAAATTGGCTAATTTATACTGTGGATCTCCGCTGGGGATGTAGACCACTATAGTAGTTTTGTGCTCTACCAAAGGCACTAAGATATGACTAGGATCAACAGAAGAGCAGGGGCCCCAAAAAATAAATCACAGCTTGGAACATAACCATACTGAATACGTATGCATTTTTAATTATTATAATATTACATATTATATCCACCTTTGATTATATATTATTCCAAACAATTGTACAGTTATTATATAGGGGATGGGTAAACTATGTTTTTCTGTGCACTGTCAGCAATGTCTTCATTAAGCCACACAAAGCCTTTCATTGTTCGAAGCTAGATCTTTACACTTCTCTGGCAGCTAGGCATTAAATAAGATAGATTTTATTCTTGATCAGTAATTGTCATTTGTTTTCTGTCTGAAGAAATAAAAAAATAAAATACTATTTTGTATGTAATACTAAAAATGGCTTTCTTTTTGTTTTCTATTTCATTGATATATATGTACCAAGACATTGTAGCCAGAAATGCAGGACTGTGTGACGAACAAATGCAAATAATGTTAGTTGCAGAAAATATTATGCGCACAGTGGACGAAATGTAATATAATCTTAATGTAATTGTGTTTTAAGTTTCACAGTTCGACCAAATCCATCAGACCATAATTGGGAACTCTCGGGATGAAGCTCTTCTTTCCCGGGTCTCCAGGTCAATCTCGTCTTTCCCTGGGCATGGGAGCGGTGCTTAGACATGCCGGCCGGCACCCACTTTCTGCCTACTCCCCACCCATCTCCTCCCCTGTTCCCTGGCCAGTTCACTCGCACTAAAGTCTGTCTGGGATAAACCAAATCCCTAAGCATTGCTAGCCCCACCCCTTCATAAAGCCCCTCCCCCAGATGAGGGAGAGCTCCTGGGAAGCTCACAGGTATGTTGATGACATTCATTGGAACAGCGTGTTTAAAGTGGCAAGAGAAGAAAGTTTATTGGGCACTCAAACGATGATTAGGATAATACTGCAGTGGGACTGGATAGTAATACAGAAGATTAAGATGTCAGATAATGCGAGTAGGGACTTGACTCTAGGCAGTGTGGTTGGTATTATATTTTCTAACTATGTTAAACAGAGCCTCATAATCTATACGATAAGAAAGCTAGGGTAGGTTATTAAGTATGTACAAAGAATTATTACTAACATTGTTGAGGTTGATCCACATGCATCATTATAAATGCTTTTTTTTTTTGCACATTATTACATTTCATTTATTGTAAGTATGATGAAAAATATTATGGCAGCACACTAACTATGCCTAAAAAACAGTGAACCTCCATTAATTGACCCCTACCAATATGATAAGGCTAGGAATTCTGGATCAAAAAGAACTTGTTACCTGTTCTGGATCAAGAAGAACTGGGCATGTTTACAGCAAGGGTGGTAAAACTTTAGGGAACAATGTCTGCACAGTTATGTCCTCAGATACTGTGAATCCTTTTTTAAGTGGCTCAATTTCATTTTTGAGTAGATATGGTGGAGCCAGCAATTTATTTAAGCGCTCTTGTCATCATGAATCAATATTGTCCACCATTATGTGCAGAAAAGGCAATTTGAAAAGGAACATTTTTAACTGCACCCGTCTGGATCAAAGAAATGAATACGTTGGAAAGGTTGAGCTCTACGGGTTTAGGCTCTATTTTCAACCTCATTGTGTAACTATGTAACAAAAGTTGCTTCCTTTTTGCTGACAGTTACTGTTTGTTTGTTTTTTGTTTGGATACACAATCACATCACAAACTGCAACTCTTATTATACCCAGACAGGAGGACAGGTTGGGTGTGCAGGTTGTGGAAATTGCTGTCAATCAATAATAATTATTTCCATCAAATATTTATTCTTGTGGTTTCTCTACCAGTAACCTTTGGTTTCTTATCTTTTAATATGTTTCAGAAATAACATATTTATTTTATTTGGTATGTTTAAAAAAGGAATAATGAAGATATTACATTAGGTCTAGGCTTGGAAAATGCCAGGAGACCACCTAAAATGCTTCCATGGCTATCACTAAAAAACATTAGATGGGACCTTATTGATACTTATCTACCCTTACGCCTAAAATAATTAGACTATAATGTCTCCTAGGTTTTCCTACAATCTACAAACATTGAGGAACAAAAAACATGTCTTTATACAACAATAAGTACCAAGGCTTATAATACACAATAGAGCGACCAAAATCTGTGTTACTAAGCAGCAAGCACCAGGAGACATGCATGGAATAGCCTTTATAAAGGTCTCATGATCGAGACATCTGGATATATCCTGTAGGATAGGTACTGTATTTGTACATTTTAATAACACTTAATCAAACCGGACTTGCAAGCTTTGAGAAATGTGTACATTTTCCATATAAAGAACAACAAAATACTATTTTCTCTTGTGCTAACACGGCCACATCCATTTTATCAAGAATCTGTTATTAAAACCCTGATATATCCCATGGCATATCACTAGGGATTGACAATCACCAGAGGTTCTGCAGCTCTGCGCCTATGGTCCTACACTCTCCCCTTCATACCTAGACCACTAATTCTGGATTAAGACGTCAATTCATGTGCCGCTTTACTAGGAGATCGGCCTACTGGGCAACTGGCCAGTCCCAATCTCCCTTGTAATCAGCTCACTTACATTGCTTTGGTCCTTACAGACATCAGCGGGATCTCTACCTCGTGCAACCTACTGAGGCAGAGCACAGAGACCTGTGTCCTGTCATTTGGCGCATGTGTAGCATGAGGAGGACATAGAGGAGCCCTCTTCCACAAGGTAGGTATGGAGTTGGGTTTGGGGGTTCTGTCCTTCACTGGGTTTATGACGGGTACCCTCATAAATATATAGCTGATACTGTGTCCTGCCTAAATAGTATCCAATGACCCCAAGCCTTCTCCCTATCCTACTTTCAGATAACATCTGCCATGCTGCCCCCATTCCAAATATCTCCACCACATTAGTTTCAGTGTTTTTTTTACATATATATATATATAATACACATTGCTAAAGGGATACTCTCTTTGAAATGCATGTTACTCTAGACCAATTTCATGTCTTTGCTTTACCCCTAAAACTACCTAAAGCTGAATTTGCCCGTTTTCTAGTGCCTTCCTCGTGGTTTATTCTTTATTTCCCTCTTACCGTCTTGCCGTCCTTAGCACTGAGTAATGTATGCTATTTAACTGTATTGAGAATACAGGCAGGTGATTGCTGATTGATGAACGCTGTTAGCGTGATGAAGAAGAATTGATATTTCTGCATGTTTCCCCGTGTTAGACGGCACTGCTTAGCTTCATCATCCGACAGATATACCGGAGCTACCCACTCGGCGTTCCCGTGGAACCGTAGCAGAAATTGCTGAATTCCATTTATTTAATTTTCTAAACCATGAGTTGAAGGCGAGATGAGATGAAAGATTTCTTCTTGCAGCCTTAAAGGGGCAGTAATGCCCATTATATTTATGGGCAGTTTTCAGGGGTTTGTCATTTACACTGCAATATAATCACAAACCAAATGATCAGCTATATTTCACACCACCTCACGTGTTAAAGAACTGAGCCAAATGTGTTTCGTGTGCTTTTTTTAGATGATCTTCTGGCAGTAGAGGTAAAAACATACAAAGAGATTGATTTTTTTTATTTAGAAGCAGAGACTGCAATCAAAGCGTGACTCCATTGATATCAAGGAACAAATCAACAGATCATTTAAAACTGCCTACTTGATGTCTTAACATTAATGTTTATTATCATGGGCAGTTTGGGCACACATGCAACTCTCCATGTGCACTCATAACTTCTACTGGATGGCAGTTCTGTGCATCCACCTGCTAAGAAAAAAGCTGATTCCTAATGTTATTGCATTATATTATTGCCCCTCTGGACCCTTTAAACAGCGACAACGTCCTCCTGTTCTAGCTGCCCTGTTTGTTAAAAAAAAACAATCTTATTTTTTGTGTTAATATCATGTAAATATGGTTTTAAATAACTGAAATCAGTTAATAGACTTCAAATGGGCCTTATTGCTCATAAAACCCCTTTATAGAGCTATTAGACCAAATGCGGTCACATATATGCCTGTTTAATGCATGGTGAGTGTACAGATTTATACATATATGAGCGTGTAATTCTTGCTGAATAAATACATGCAAATAGGATGTCAAATATAAGCCATACGACGCACAATGTTAACATATATGCCATCATTAAATAGTGGAAAAGGAAAGAGAGCCTCTTCATGTAAACTATTATTCAGCTAGATAAGAATAAAATGAAAGGGGCAGCGACTATTGGCTTTTTTTCTCAAAAAAACTATATTTTAATACAATATAAAGATAACAAAGAAGCTGTTCTCAGCGGACATAATAATCCATTGTTTGCGGTTTCACATCCAGAGCCATATAACCCCTTGTATCTGAAATGTATTTTATTGGCCCTTCCCTTAATATTGTCTGCTCGCTCTGAAAGACTAAAAAAAAGGATCAGCAGAATGTTCTCAGTTTCTGCAGGTGTTGTTAGAAGAGATCCTCCAGTAAATTTAGAAAGACTGGCTCTGTATTATATTGCCCGAAATATCCTGTTCAGTGTATAAAACTGGTAATTCCTCCTAATGAGTAAACATTAACTTCTATTATGTTAATGCAGACATACAGTCAAGGACAGACAAGAGCAAATATAACCCATGCTGTCTTACGAGTACTGGAACAGTCTCCCAGCAGAAGTGGTAGATGATAATTGAGTGAGGGACTTTAAATATGCATGGGGTAGGCATATGGCTATCCTGAGTCCAAGAGGGGACCAAGGACTGATTAAGGCTTGAGTCTTTACATCGGGAAAAAGGGGCAGAGTAGATCGGCCGAATGTTTCTTATTTGCAGTCAAATCCTGTGTACATGTATTGTCTTTAAGGGTTATGGATCACGCATGGGCTTAAGAATTATTATGTCCTTCAACAGACGGAAATATTTGGTACTTGGACTCAATTCTTTGACCAAGTGATAATGATTGCACTTACAAAAAATTATTTTACTACATATTTTGATGTATAGGTAAAAATATAACTAATAAAGTGGAATTACTGTATGTGGAGCCCAGAAAAAAGTGACACTACAGATTTCCCTTTGAAATGTTATATTGTTGTTGTGTAGTTTTCTCATGTTCTCTGTTCAATATGCAATATGGTGTCTATCTACTATTCCAGATCTGCCCGCTACTTGGGGAACATTATACATCGCCGCCAATAAACCCAGAATGTTGTAAACCCACGCGTGACAACAAAGGGTTAACAGAGAATGTCCCGCCTTAGCAGCAGCTGCATTAAATGACCTCCCTAATCCATAGTGTACATCGGTGCGACTATATATACTAATAAATCGCTTCCATAGAAACCCTGAAAATCAATAATAATGCCCAGCAATATTTTACTGATAATAAGAATTATTTATGAGACCGCTCACGCACAATTAAACATCCTTTTTAAATTGTTCTTCTAATTATATGGTAGAATAGATTATGTGCAAAACATAAATGTAAAATAATGATTAATGATCAGTACCTAGAGATCTCACAGCCACACTGATGTTAACTCCATCTGGTGGGGGGACTAATCGACTATGGTAAGTAATGGGTTAAATAGCTCGGCTATTGAAGGCATCCCCTACACCAGATGTAACGCAGGCGATGTACCGGGGCAGGGTCGCCTTATTCACTGACCTGCATGGGTGCTTCGTGTCTCATGGTCTCACGAACGTGTCCTTGCTGAAAAATGTGGCCAAACCGAATAATTCAGCAGCAACGAAGCAATTAGACCGCACCGGTCCGAACGCTGCCTCGGTGACCGGCTTTAAGATCAGCACCGGAGCTGTCCACTCTCTCATGTACTAAGAGCCTGCCCCGCCTACTCTGGGACTTGTAGTTCCATTGGCCCTACCCAAGCACATCCATCAAGCCATATATGGCTCACGCAGACTACAATCCCCACAATGCATCAGGTGACAGCTGCCATCTGGCAGCCTTTATTATACAATAACGCTCTTCTCTCACATTGGAAAAGTGAAGGATACCTTTATATGCTATTATTAAAGAAATATTAAATTTCTCGATTTGTCTGGACTGGGTTTATAGAAGGACAATCCAAATCCGAACTATGCAAATTGCAAGTTCGATTGTTTGGTTATGAATAATAATTGCACATAAGCTACCGGAAAGCTGATTGAAAGAGAGACTTACCTTCCCATATAACTCCATGTGATGATCACTATGGTGCCTGCTGATGGTATAGTGGCGTCAGAAGCAGCAGGAGGCACAGCCACAAGAGATGTATCCACCATGCAGGGAGATCAGGACAGAGAGGAGAAGCCAGGCAGACCTTGTCATCAGACAAGCACAGGAAGTGTCTAGTTTCCAAGCAAATACTCTCCAAGCTTATCAGCATCCACAGGGAAATATCCCCCACTGTCCTCTCTGCTACAGAGAGAACACTCTATGATCTCACATATATAATGTGTGCATATATATATATATGTGTGTCTAAAGCCCAGTCTTGATTGGCATCATCTCAGTGTAACTGTCAGGGGGCTTTACATTTGATTTAAACATTAATATATAAAATAAGGATTCATCAATTATATCTAAATGTATGATGTTTTAATGCAAAATATGTACAGGGTGGGCTTCCTCCTCAGACCCATTGCAAATGGTAGCAGGTTGGGACTGCCTCTGTTTGCCTTTCAGGAAGTAGGTAATTATTTATGTATGTGATGCAATAAATGTAATTAAAGGATCGCTTGGGCCCTTTGTTCTTTACCATCAGTCGCTGAAGGGCTGTCAACCTCATTACAAATTATTATGCTATAGGAGAAAAGCGCTATCACAATATCATTCCTGATCAATGTCTGTAGACATAATATTATTCACCCCGATATCCACCATTTCTTTGTGTATAATTTCTACACTCGTCATTGGACTGCTTATTAAATAATTTTAGTCGTAGAGAAGAATTAGAAGAATGTCAGTACATTTTATCCGAGGAGATATGTAGTTGGTCTCCAGGTTGGAGGAGAAGCCATTAATCCCGGGACGCACTCGATCGCACACGAAAACAAATAAATCACTACTTCTTATCTTGTGGAAATTTGCAACCTTGAGCCAAGAACAGGACAACTGCGCTGAAACACATTTCAGTATCTGGTATTATTTAGTAATACGTGTATTAGTATTATTCTGTTCTGGGCACATCCCGATTCTTGGGGCTGAGTACGTTCAAGGAGCTCTTTGAGCTGAGAACATATAATTAAAGAAAAGAAAAAGCTACCCTGTTTCTGTTGGAGTCTGTCGTATGCAAACAACAGCATTAAAAATGTGCACCACCTCTCCTTGGTTTTGTCAATTTGTTGGCCAACACTTATGCCAGAAAGGAAAAGAAAGATGAAGAATACCTGACCGGCACCAAGAACACAAATAAACCACCACTTTATGGCATCTTATATAATAAGGCCGCTCCTCACACCGACACCGCAAGCCAGCCGTTTGCCGGAGAACACACGCGCTGTCCTGTCTAGGTGAAGAAAGGATGGTCCATATGACTTCCCGTTAGAGCAGGAGAAGCGTTGCTAAGCAACCGAACTAGAGTTCAAAGGATTTGATTTGCAGCAACCTCAGTGACTCGGTCTCTTTGGAAAACAGGTTAACTCATTGCGTGTGACCGGAGGGCATTGCTGTTCATTTTAGAGTCTCGCTGTGTCTGTACACATTGTTTTTGTGATGCTAGAAGCGTAACCGTGTGTGCAGGGCCCTCCTCACCGAATTGTCATGTCCTGTCTACCCATTGTACAGCGCTATGGAATATGTTGGTGCTATATAAACATAATCAATTATAATAAATATTAATATACTTCTTTAAACAGGACCTTTATTTTGCTTCCTCTATAGAAGGTCATATCCCAGCACCCCTAGGCATTGCTGCTGATGAATGATATAAGAGGAACATTCTTATGTATGTGCGAGGGTAGCACTTTTCTAAACGCCTGCCCCGATCCTAAAACATGCAAACACCATGCACACCATCAACAGCGATATATACATTCTAGGGAAACCAAAAAGGACTTATATATTTGTACAGACCACCTGAGAAGGGGTTAAATTCAATGTTTCCCAGTACTGAATGAGTGATCAGAACATCGCTCCTGAATGGCCTGCTCTGAGACTTCTAATCAAGCAGGGTGCTTTGGACTCCAATTGTCGCTATGTGACATAAAAAAAACTGCTATTTTGTGCCCAATCAATGAGCCAGCTTTGCTGATATTCTGGGTACACTGCAATTTTGAATTCCCCCATTTTTTTTAGCCTCTTATCACATCTGCTGGGTGGCTCCTCCACTTATCTACCACCCTCTCAATAAAGTAAAACTCTGACTCTCTAATTCTAGATTATGACGACCTCTTTATTTATCCTCCTTTAAAATTAATTTTCTTCCTGTACTTTGTTAAATCCCTTTATGTCAGAGGTGAGATATCATGCCAACAGCACTGGGTATCCTAATCTTAGAGTTTATCTACAGAATAAAGGTTACAGACTCATACGACAAAATGTACCTTTGATGATGTGTCTCTGGATATGTTTTATTAGATACTGTTGTACTTTAACTCCTATAACCCCCAGCCAGCTGGTAGCTCTACAGTGCAGTACAATGGGCCGCGTGTGTCTTCAGATGTACAGCAGATCATATAGAGAAAGCATTAGAAGAGAACTGTATTTATTTGCTGAATGTCTGAGCTCAGTATTTGCTGTGCTTGTGAAGATAAGGAGTTCTCATTTGGCTAAGTGAATATATGAGCCAACATGCTTTTTATCTAATCAGATGATTCCTCTGAGTCGCTTTTATTCCTCTTTCCTCTTTGAAAGGCCAGCGATGGTCTGCAGTTCACATATCAGCCTGAACCTGTGACTAGCTTGGTGGAATATTAAACTGTACCCTGTAATCAGTCTTATGCGCTTAATAACTTAATGATCGTGTACCTGTAACTGTGTTAGTTGGATACTAATTTGTAATCTGGGAGAAACAGAACTAATCATTTGCTACCCTGGTTCACTTTTATTAAGTGATTCATTTATCACATGTATACAGCTTCAAAGAGACGTCTTCGTTTTTGGCCACCGGCCCTTCCCAGGGTGCAAAGAGGCGCAGAGTTCTTCCTTGCAGTGAGCCAAGGTGAATTCATGTTGGCAAGAGTAAAATGCTTATTCTTCATTATGTAGCTTAAAGTGTACAGAAAAAGATATATTGTATCTAGCAATGTAGCCTAGCATTGAGGAAAAACCCATTTTTGATTCCTGATGTTCCCTGCTCAAACACAGTACTAAGCTGATTCTTTACTGCAATGCTAATAAAGTCCATTCCTCCATTGACTTTCATTAGACAGGCTGAGTGATTCAGACTGAGCCATTCTATTGTTTACCACAAGGCAATGTGATCTGGAGTTGGGGCGCTTGTCTAGTAAATTGGGTTAATATAATAGCTGGAATGAAAATAAATGGCTAATATGCAGCTGTGTGAAATATTATATTATGCAAAAAGTAGCTGTTCTAAAAAGAAAATAGCTCAACAAATTAGAAAATGTATCTATAATCTAATATCTAATACCAAATCGTCACATACTGTATATGTTTTGTTTTTTTCAGGTAAGCTATTGAGAAAGTTTTACTCAGGGCACTTTTATGAAAATATTGAACTTTACTAGCCATCGTGGAACTTTGTTGAACTAACTTTAACAGAGGGTAGAGGTATTCCTCAGCCTGAAGAGCAGGGTAGACATGTTGGGAACAAATAATTGACTGCCAGAGTGAGGGCATATATCGAGTGCTATAGATTTTACCAACTGCCACCTCTGGGCCATGGAGGAAGAGAACCATGATGCCCTCAGCACCGATCAGGAAGGAACTGGACTTCTATAATATTTCTCAACGATGAGGATGCCGGTCACCTTGATGAGCTGAAGTTACTACATGAGGAATGAGATGACTGACGTAGGATTTGTATCAGTGACTGTTGGCTGGGTAATTGCTTATAAAAGGAAGTACCCACCATAGGCAGGCAGTAGGTGACATTTAATAGACTGTGAACAGCTTTTAGACAAAACCTACTGAAATTATTGTGCTCTACTGTATATCTTTAAATAATGGATGGATTATATTATTTTAGAAACTAAGAGGCTTCATAGTAATGCAAAAATCACTAGCGTGTTAAATAGATTACAGTATTTTATGATTTACTTATAAAGTGCTACAGTAATTATTAATGTGCATACTGCTCACCTGGGAAACTTAAGTTAAAGATATATAAACATATTCTGTATATACGTGTGTGCGTGTGCGTGTATGCATTAAACTTTTTTCTTTCTGCTCTCACTTATCTTCTTTCCTCTGTTGCGTGTTTTGTTCTATATCCTCTCTCTATTTCTCTTTGTCCTGGGAATGATTTTGTGTACAGAGGGGATAGCACTTTAACGTGAGGACTGTAGCATTGGTTAACTAAACTGGAGTAGGGGGGCGTGGCCAACAGGGGAGCAAGATGGACGCTTGAGCACATAGCTCTGCAGACCCCTGAGCCTAATCCAACCGCATCCATCATTTAAATACCAAAATGGGCAAACTCTCTAAAGGTGCTCAAACTCCCAAGCCCCAGGGCGGTAAGGATCGCGAAAAATCGGGCATGTCTTCCGTGAAATCCTACTTTCAGGGTCCTTCGGATCCTGAACCGCGTGACCCGCTGGCTAGGCCGCAACTCTCACCATCCAGCCAGTGCAGTGAGTTATCCGAAGACCCGGTCGACGTTGACCGTGCATCGCAAGCCAAGGACTACACCTCCTGGCAAGAAGCCTTTCGTCACCTACCTACAAGGGCCGATTTGCGGGCGGAGCTGTCTGAGGTCGTGGAGGGAGCCACGAGAGGTATACATGACATCCTGACCGACATCCAATCTGACTTACGGCAGGTGGGCGATCGTGTTAGCCTCTTGGAAACCGATCATTCTAAGATATGCAAGACAGTAGATGACCTCTCCTCCCAACTGCGGGTCCAGGCCTCTCACATCGTATCTCTCACACGTAAACTTGACGATGTGGATAATAGAGGCAGGCGAAACAATTTACGCGTACGAGGGGTCCCAGAGACGGTGACCCAGGAGGACATTATTCCCACTCTGCAGGCCATTTTTAATACGGTACTGCAACGTCCGCCCGACACGAAGATAGTGTTTGATAGGGCCCACAGGGCTCTACGCCCGCGCTCAGCCGCCTCTCAACCGCCTCGAGACATTATATGTCGTATCCACGAATTCCCACTCAAAGAGACCATCCTCAGGAAATACCGACCCGCCAACGAGGTCCTCTGGGATGGGCATACCATCCTCATATTCCCGGACCTCTCTCCTTTGACCCTACAATACAGGCGCGCTCTCAGGCCTATAACGGAGGAGTTGCGCAGGGCTGGCATACCGTACCAATGGGGTTTCCCCTTTGGCCTGATAGCTCGTAAGGGATCGGACACCTTTGCCATTCGCCAACACGGGGATGTAGCTCCCTTCCTGACATCGCTGGGTTTGCCTGCGGTTGAGATACCAGACTGGGAGCCTCCCGTTTTTCAGCCACAGCGACTCTTCGACCCTTCCAGGGACTGGGCTCCCAGGCCACAACGGCAGAAGCGCTCCCGTGCCGTGGACAAGTAACGCCGACCGACTGAACGTTAACCTGCGCCGCACTGTCTAGAGGATGTCCCCCGCTGACTTCAATACATCTTTCCACGGGCCCCCATCGATCGATCTTCGGACCTCTGAGGATGCTTCTACGCGACCGGACGGGATGGTGACTCTTAATTTTTCCTCACTAACTTTTTTCTTTTACCTGGCTGCACTTCGCTCGCCCATTGCCGACTGGGCCATGCTCACTCACTCCTGCTCTGACCGCCGGCTCCTAGCTGGTCCCCAGGTTTTATTTTATTATTTTTATTTCTTTCTGTTTCGAAGGCTATGTGCGGGTCGTTTTATGGTCATGTCGTATAAGTTTTGGGTCTACTGTTATATGCGCCATTACGTTGTACTTCCCGATCGCACCCCCGTTCGCCTGTTTCATGTGGCTCCTTTCTCATTCACATTCGGGCACTCACGCACACACGCATACATTCAATCTCTATCCTTTGCTTACACGATGGGGGTTAACTTTTGGTACTCGAGCCCTCACTGAACTCTATATGCCAGGTTTGTCCACCGCTCCTATTGTGATTTGGTTACCACCAATCACTTGCACACGCATTGCACATACATTTGGCCCCTTCGCCTATGGGTCTTAGACTCCACTTACGCATCCGGAGGCATCTTCGGGGATAGAGTACTCCATTGCTCTTTATACGCACTTCCATTCTTCGCTCTTGTATGGCGATCCCTGGGGCACGTCGCTCTCCCACTCCTCCATTGGAGCCCCTTTCGAGTATCATGTACACTTATACTTACTAGCTCATACACACACGCCCACTCCTCTGACACCTCTACGGTGCGGTTGCAATGCCCCATTGCGGTATTTGGTTCTTTTCTACATTTTGTGGTTGTTTATGTTTTTTTTTTTTTTTTTTTATCTTGTTATTTCCTTTCATGTTCTTGGTTCAGGGGTCTGCGCACACCCCCAAGTCATGTGCTACCTCTGGTCATTTAGGTGTCTACACCTATTTTCCGCCCTACCAGGGCCGACCTTCCCTGACCATCCATGGTCTGGGCTGACGGTTTCGGGTCGCATTTGCGATCAATTGGCTCACGTCTCGATGCCTCGGCATCTGGCTTTATTACAGCCATTGTTCTTCCCCTTTTTCTGTTTAGTCCCCTCTCACCCTGTTCGAGCTGTTCTTTTGGCGGGCGGCATACGCGGCGAGATGTCTCGGGCCCACTTCAGATCTCCTCAATGGCTGCACTAGGTACCAAATTCACGTCTCTTAATATTAGGGGACTTAATAAACCACAAAAAAGGTCCAAACTTCTGTATATGCTGCGGACCTTTCATACAAAAATTGCGTTTATTCAGGAAACACATTTTCTACAATCCAAGCACCCTTCACTGTCTAACAGATATTTTCAATCGGCCTTTTATGCCAACTCCCCGACGTCCAAAACGAAAGGAGTGGCCATTCTGATTCATAAGGATATTCCATTGCAGCCGTTGGAGGTCTGGAGGGATCCGGAGGGCCGATATATTTTCTTGAAGTGTTACATAGGTACCCAAAAATTCACCCTGGCCAATGTCTATGCCCCGAATAAATCCCAAATCACCTTCTTTAAGCATGTTTTGAATCATTTGGCAGATTTTCAGGAGGGTGCGACGTTGTTAGGGGGTGACTTCAATATGTCCTTCAATCCACTTCTTGATTGCTCGGCACGGGTCTCTCATGTCCCTTATTCCAGTATTAATTTGATCAAACGGCGTCTTTTATTAAATCAACTGACGGATACGTGGCGGGCCCAGCACCCTTTGGACTTAGACTACACGTACTACTCACCAGTGCATGACAGGCATACCAGAATTGATTACTTTTTCTTATCTCACCATAATTTAGGCTCCCTTCTTTCTTCCGCAATCGGCACGGCAACAATTAGTGATCACGCTCCTATACACATCTCCCTGGATATTACGTCTTTGCCCTCTAGGACTTGGTCCTGGAGGCTTAATGAAAATTTACTTGACAATCCCCATAACGTATCCTCCCTCGCCGAACACCTACGACACTATTTTAACGAGAACATCTCTCCCGAGGTCGTTTTCCCGACCACTTGGGAAGCACACAAAGCTGTCATCCGGGGCCACCTTATTAGAATGGGAGCTGAACGGAAAAGACTAGAACGGGCTAAGATACTCTCGCTTTCCCAACAATTGGCTCGGTTAGACGCACAACACAAGGCCACTCGGTCCCCTGATGCCCTTCTACAAATACAGTCGCTTCGCACCTCTCTGGCCTCCCTGTTAAATGATAAAGCTAGGAGACAATTTTTACTGACCAAAAGTTACTTTTATGAATTGGGTAATAAGCCTGGAAAGTTATTGGCCAGGGCGTTGAGGGCTAAACGATCTTCCACTTTCATCCCCAAAATCCGGGACGCCTCGGGTACTCTCCACCATCGCACTGATAAAATAGCTGAGACATTTTATCACTACTATCACTCCCTTTACAACCTCTCTCCGCCTGGTGGACCCCCTTCGTCAGTGTCTCAGTCTATAGATTCTTACCTAATGAAACATCTCCACAAACGTATTTCAGTCGCTGAAAGGTCCGCCTTGGACGCTCCCATTCAACTGGCTGATGTCGCTGCGGCTCTCAAGGCGCTTCCGTCAGGGAAGTGTCCTGGGCCTGATGGCTTTACCCCGCTATATTATAAGAAATTGCTGCCGGTCCTCGGCCCGCAACTGGTCACTTTGTTTAGGTCCCTAGCGGCGGGTACTCCGCTCCACCCTCATAGCAACTCTGCTCACATCACGGTCATTCCGAAACCTGACAAAGATAGGGAACACTGCGGCAATTATCGGCCGATATCACTCATCAACACGGATCTTAAGATCCTTGCAAAAATTTTAGCTACGAGATTACAACTGCTTATTCCAGGCCTGATTCATTTCGACCAAGTTGGGTTTGTCCCAGGGAGGGAGGCTAGGGACAACACTATAAGGGCCCTGGATCTCCTCACCCTTGTCCGGTGTCGGGGGGGCCCTTCCTTGTTGGTCTCCACGGACGCGGAAAAGGCATTTGACAGGGTGGCTTGGCCCTTCTTATTCGGTGTTCTCAGACAATTGGGTGTGGGTCCTCTTTTTTATAATTTAGTCTCCTCCCTATACACTCATCCTACTGCGAGGATTAGAGTTAACGGTACTCTGTCTGCACCGGTGACAATTTCCAACGGTACCAGACAGGGATGTCCCCTTTCCCCCCTGCTTTTCATTTTATCCTTGGAGCCGCTGGCCAACGCCATTCGTGCCGATGCCTCTATTAGGGGTATTGAGGTGGAGGGTGTTTCCCATAAGATCTCTGTCTATGCGGACGATATTTTGTTTACCTTATCTGACCCTTTACTTTCCCTGGATCACGTGGTTACCGCTTTAAAACACTTTCACGAGGTCTCCAATTTCAAAATAAATATGCAAAAGTCGGAGATACTTGGCCTTAACATCCCGGCTCCTATGCAAACCCAACTTAGAAGTAAATTCCCTTTTCGCTGGCAATTGACATCCATCAAGTATCTTGGTATTTATCTTTCCAAGGATGTCGGTGAACTAGCCTCTCTTAACTATTATGCCTTGTTGTCCGCTGTCCGTGGGGACCTCCGACGATGGGCCTTCCCTCATGTATCTTGGTTCGGGCGTATGAGTATAATAAAAATGAACATCTTGCCACGGTTCCTATACCTTTTTCAATCGCTCCCGATTTTTCTTCCCAAGTCATTTTTTACAGCGTGCCGTAGACTGTTCACCAAATTCATATGGGATAAGAAACCGGTACGTCTGTCGTATCACCATCTCTCCAGGCCTCGTCTTCAGGGGGGCATGGGCTTACCTGACCTGGAAAAGTATTGGGCCTCCTCCCACCTCCGTCGGGTGGTGGAGTGGACCCTACACTCCAATAAGCCATGGATTCAGATCGAGAACTCGCTCTTCTCGGTCGATGTTGCAGCTATCCCGTGGATCCGGAAGCAATTCCGGACCCCTTGCATACCCCGCCATCCTACCGTCTCCTCAACCCTCCGAGTGGTCTCCCGGCTCCATTCTCAGGGTTCCGTGCTGCCTTTCCCTAGTCCTCTGTTCCCGATCACGGATAATCCAGAATTCCCTCCTGGTTTGCGTAATCCTACCGTTAAACCACTATTGCCAGCCGGGTCTGGGGTTCTTCGGTTGTCCCATGTGATTGCTGACGGACGTCTCCGTCCGCTGTCTGCCCTCGCACGTTCTCCTTCCCCCCCCGCCTCTTCTGACCTTTTTTCATTGTCAATTGCGCCACTTTCTATCCCCACTACTTACTGACGCATCTTTTCATAGGCCACTTACACCACTAGAGACGCTATGCTCGGCCGCTGCTGAACCCGCTCATCTTTTATCCAGGTTATACGCTCTCTTGGTCACGTCGCACCTTCCTGATAAGCCATATTATTTTCGTTTGTGGGAACATGATTTAAACCAAGTCTTCTCTCCGGAGGAATGGGATTCTATGATCCTTCTGACGCAGAGGGGCTCTATTTCCAGTAAGACGCAGGAAACTGCTTTCAAATTATTATCCAGGTGGTACAAACTGCCTGTGGACCTGCACCGCTTTTTCCCTCAAGCCTCACCCATGTGCTGGAGGTGTGACTTGGCCCTGGGCACATACCTTCACATATGGTGGGAATGTTCGCTGATCCGGCCTTTCTGGGACAGGGTGGAGGAAGTCATCAGGGAAGTGTGCGATCCTGACATTCGACTCACCCCTGCGCTGGTTCTACTTCAACACACTGCGCAATCTTTTGGTTCATACAAACGTTCGCTCTCCTTTCACCTCATTAATGCGGCCAGAACCGTTATTCCCCGATATTGGCGCTCGGCTCGCCCACCTCCTATAGAGGCTTGGGTTCGACAAGTTGTGTACACTTGCAACATGGAGGATCTGGTGTCCACAGCCAAGGGCCGGGGTTACAAAAATGAATTAAAGTGGCTCCTCTGGAACCAATTTCTCCTGTCCCCCCGTTTCACCACTATCCTACGTTGCCAACCCCCATCTCTTCCCTGATCTGTGGTCTGGGAGTCGCCCATGTGCTCCAGGTCACGTGTCCTCCATGGTCCCCTTCGTCTCATTTCTCAACTCATACCTGTGCTGGTACTCTCGTCCTATTCGCCCTACTAGGACTAACCTTGGTGTCATTACCATGTATCGCCGAGCCGCCCGCCGGGGGGAGGGTGTCCCGCCATGTTCCTTGCATGTTTCTTTTTCTCCTGTACCGCCTTCCCTCCTCCCCTCCCCTTATTTTGTTCTCCGTCTCCTTCCTTTTGTTACTTTGGTTCTTATGCCCCTGCTTCCAGGGCATTTACTTTGGATTACATTGTGGGGTTACCTTCCCTTGCTCACTGCGCATTCCGATCTGAGTGCTGTAATTGTCTGAGGGACCTTACTCCGCCTCGAACGGTTTCTAGCCTGGGGGTATTGTTCTATTAACGTGATGTTCTTTGGTTATTTGCTCAGTTCTCATTTAGACCCTTTGGTCCGCTACAATGGCTGATATCCATTTACTGTACTGTTATGTATTCTGCTCTCACCAATGTTCTGCACTTCCTCTGCCACTTTTGTGGCTCATATACTATGTATCGAGGTCCTTATGTGCGTTTTCATGGTACCTTTGTCTGATATCTTGATGTATCACTGCGGATGTATGTCATTGTACTATTATAAATAAATGAGACTTGAAAAAAAAAAAAAAAACTAAACTGGAGTACGGATAGACAGTGCGTCTACTAAAATGAACAGCTTTTTATTGACTTGATTAAAAACAAACTTATTTAATTACACTTCTGTTTCTCATTGGATTGTAAATACCTGTATATAGTGGCAATGCACAAAAAAAGATGTATGTGAGCTTGTGCACAGTATACTTTTATGGTATTTGGAGGACATTGTGATCTGAGATGGTGAATCCTGGCCCTGTGAGTAAGCTGCACATCCATTGTCCATACTAAAGCACTAAAGTAGAAAAGCAAGACATTATACTTTAATTTTATGGTTAGTCATTTGAATAGAAACTTTCAAAAATATGTATCATTATATTTACATATCTCCAGGTCTGAACATTGGTTTTTTACAACATGTATATTTATAAAAAGATGTAGGTCATAGCCATTGCCTCCGGACTCTCCTGACATCTTACACGTGGCGTCCTAAAAGGCTGTGTAAAATCGAAGTGACAGTGTAGCCTTTATCGCTTAGCTTCAAGCTAAAAATCTTAGAAAACTAGCATTTTTTCCATGTGCACCATGTAAAAAAAAAAATCTTATACTGATATAGTAATGTCATGGAAATCAGCCGCAAAAGGGAACTTGGTAACTTGCTCACTCAGGATTTTGTGTCTGTGGCCGATTTGCCCCATTACACTGGAAAGCATTCTCCAATACTGTTAATGACTTGCCTGGGGCATGTGATGGATTATGGCACAAGTCATCTTGTATGCAAACTTAATCTTGGAATTATCCCTTTGATTTCATGTTAACTTGGAAGTTTCCATGAAAGCCCATTTTTATTGGGATAATACAAATATCCAAAGATGTTTAAATAAATAAAATGTATTAGGAATCTGCTTGGTTTCCATAGGAACAGAATGTTCCTCTTATTCTAACGCTTGCAGTGTAGTATTTTCTCTCCCCTTGCCCATTCAAATTGGGTTACAATTTAGTAGGTTGGCCAATAGGATTTTTAAAAAAAAATCATAACAACTGCATAAAGGGAAAAAGCATGGCTACTGGCCAACATCTGATGAGTATATTGTTGGGTGGACCATATAAAACAGTTGGTCTAAAACTGTTGGTGGTTATGAACAACTGGACATCACACAGATGTCACACAGATAAATATTTTCCAACAGGTTTTAACAGGTTGTCTATGGGTCTAACCCATGCAGCTGGTTGTTTGATGTAACATTCATGAATGACATATTTTCCAACTTGAAAATAAAAGCTGTGCATTAGCCCTTCTCAATTGAGGAATGGGTCAAGTCCATGTATGGTTGGGGAAATCGACCAAGAGACCTTACAAGGTTCATGGCTTCAGAGATCATTTTTTATCAGTATAGGCATTGCAGCCTTCAAAATGATTTTACATCCATTCTAATAAATATGCCACATAAGTAAATTGATCATTAAAACAACCCATTATTTTGTGAACATTCATAGCCTGCTCATTAATATTTTTAATAAACTCAAATTGTGTCCTATTAATATTTTTGGTCTGCTTATTTCATTAGAATGAGAGAGCACTGATAGGCATTGCCCCATCTGATGATGCTTTAAGTGACTTTAAAGTCATTTAAATAACAAGGCCTGGAGCTTTGGAAGTTAATCTGGACAGCTGCATGTTTGTTTATGAGGAACCTATATCAGAATATATGTTCCAGTGTGTATAGGACTTAAATATGTGCCTGAAAAGCAATTCTAGAGGGACCTGTTAGGACTAGAGGATATATTCTAATGAAATATGTCTGCCTCACTGGTAGATAGGAAACGCTACAGCAGGTATTAAATTGTGAATGGTTGTGGGTAGTTCGCTCCTGGTTCATTGCTACTTCAGTAGTAGTAAATATAGATAAGAAGGAAGCATAAGCCCAATGCTTGGGAGAAATACGCAGCATCAATCAGATCATGAACACAGCAGCTTCTAAAGTTATCAATAATATGGTGCTGAGGTATCGAACGCAGCAAATAAATGAGCGAGAATGAGAATGAGCAAATTGTAAACAAAGGGAATTAGATCCAGAATGCTAAGGACAGACGTAAGTGAATGGGTGACTCAGACAACAGAGGAAAGGCATTACACAACATTTCATATGCAGCTGCGAGCACATTGACATTAAAGGAAGGCATTCATCAGAAAAGGCAGGACATGACGGAAGCAATTCTTTTTTACTGGAAGATATTTCATCAGCATATGGTCCTTCAGATAATAGGGATATTTAATTCGCTGGTTTGTTTACACTGTAAGGCAATCTTTTGTCAGCAAATGCGCTGGGTTTCTCATTTTCTATGCAGCATTAAAAACATTTGACAAAGTGAGAGTTTTTCCTCCAAACAATGATGCACAACAAGAAGCTCATGGTTATTGCCTGGTTGGCATTAAAGTCCTATTTAGATGTTAACAATAAAGGGGTATTAGGATTTTTCTTTTCTGCCCGTCTTGAGTATAAACTGTTTGAAAAGACTACAGGTAAACAAACAGTATATACAGAAAAAAAACACATATTAGATAGTTCTCAAAAATGGATGACCTAATGTTAATATTTATGTGGGTCTGTGCAAGGGACAACGGGGACCAGATTCTGTTACCTGGGATCTGATTAGTAATAGAACAAAAAAATCTCCCATAAACTGCAAAAAATGACATTAAAACCAGTAAAGGTTAATTATTTATATAAATTATGCAACACTGAGTTATACAGATAACTTACCAAAGCATAAGCTGCAGGGGGCTTTGTTCTTTAGACATTAGGGTTTTATTCACTAAAGTGAGAGTTAGCAGGAGAATTTATAGGAGAGTTGTGGTTTCAGCTCAAAAACTTCACTTATGAAGGGACAACCGGTCTGACCTGCAGGTTGCCTGGTTCTGTCTAATAAATAATTAACCCCTTTGTGACAATAAACATGCCAGGCGCGTCACTGAAAAACATACAGTTAATGACAATTGACGTGCTTGGCACCTCATGTGGTGAAATGAGCTTAGAAAGTAATCAACGATCGTTCTCTTTGCTCAGCCGGTATTGCTGCAATGCCTCGATATCGAGGCATTCAAAATTACCAAAAACGTATGCAGGCTCTCTCTGAAGCAATCATATTCAACGATATCAAAGTATTCAGCAACACCCAAAAAAAATTCTTGGCGTCGCATGATTGCTCTCAAGAACGGTCACATTCACAATAATGAAAGGCCGCATGCATTTCAATTATGGTGTTGCCCTTCTGCTGGCTTTGGAACCGATCAATTTGTAAACATTGCCTTTGACGAGTATGGATCTGCCTCCCTCTTCTCACTTGTGTTTAGTGAGCAGGGCCGGCCCGACAATGGAGACGAGTGGGGCAACTGCTCCAGGTGACACTTTTGAAGGGGCGGCACTTTGCCCCAAGCCCTTTTTTTTTTTTTTTTTTTTTTAAGCGGAAGAGATAGAGAGGGGCGCCGAGTGGTTTTCACTTACCAAGTTGTCAGTACCTGCTCGGCGCCCCTCTCTCTCCTCTGAGAGCCCTCTAGCTCCTTCTCGGTGCCGGCTTGTAATGCTGAGCGCCGGAAGATGAAGTCATTTCCGGCGCTCAGCATTACAAGCCGGCACCGAGACCGAGCAGGGAGACTCGCTGCAGGACTGCTGAAAGGTAAGTACAGGGGGGGGGTAAGGTAGATAATAGGGAGGGAGGGAGAGGAAGGGTAGATAATGGGGGGGGCGGCATTTTAAACTTCGCCCCAGGCGGCATTTTGTCTTGTGCCGGCCCTGTTAGTGAGGGAGAGAGACAGGTCGCTATTGTGAGAGTTAGGAAGTTAGTCAGTTTACAAATTTAACAAAATATATCAACCCCTGGGCTCTTTTAAGAGCCGGTCCTTTTAACCTTTTCCTTGCCACTAATCACAGCATAGGCGGTGACCTTGCACGGCAGCACTTTTTTTGCTGTCTGTGCATTTTTTAAGGCAATGAGGTTAATTTAAGGCAATTAGCCCCTTCCTTGCTGTAGATCACTGCTTAGGCATTGATCTGGTTACAGCAGCAGTTTTTTTGCTTACTGTACTCTTTTTTACCTTCTAGGGGTTAATTGTTTTCTAAACTTTATTAAAATGTAACAGTTTTTTTAGTACAATGCAGCACAGGTATAGGAGTAAGGAGACCAATGTCTTCTTGGTCTCAGATTCTGTGGCCACTGAGTCAGCGTCAGGTTTTGTAGGTGACCAGTTCACGGATACATCTAGTGATATATCTGCTGAGGAGTGGGTCGTGCCTCATCTTTTACTGCAACTCCTGGCATCAATATTGATATACATGGTTTAACCCCTTGCAGTTTGTGCAGCTTCTTCTGGGAGATGATGTCTTTCAGGACATTGTCTCCCAATCTTACCTTTATGCCCAGCAGTTTATTGTTGCTAGCCCTAATTCTCTTTCGACACAAGAGCCATGGACCCCCCATTGAAGTGCCAAAATTTCTTAATTCAAAAGCCCTCCACCCTCTCCTACTAGAGCACCAGCATTGCAGCATTCCTGGATTTTAGTGACTACAGCCTGTGCCCTCCCTAGGAAGCACCCCCAGTTTGACATGCTGTATCAAATCACTCCCTGATTACCTTCCTCACTGACAGGTTTGCTAAGGCTTATACACCTGGAACAGTACAGTATATTCCTTCCAAACATTCCAGATATGAAGTCAGGGTGGTTTGATGGGGTAAATTGAGTAGGCCGGCTTCCAAGATATCCCAAATAGGACATGGCTGACAGGCCTGACCAGATGTCAAAATTCCAAGTTGAAAAGCTGAAATGTGGACCAACAAAATGTGACCTTTTAGCCTCCAAATAACCCAACAATTGGTGGTATCACTGTACTCAGGAGATGCTTTTGAACACATAGTGGGGTGTTGTTTCGTAGTAATCCTTTTCACTCTCAGTAAATTTATACCTGAATTTAAATCTATGTAAAAAAAAAACACCAAAACATGTTAGCAAAGATTGATACTAAAATGGCTATACGTAAAGTATCGAAATTCCAAAAGTTAAATACCCTAGGTTGTGTACTTTTAAAATATATACATGTGGGGGTTATTCAGGGATTCATGACAGATAGCAGTGTTACAATCTAACAATAGGCAATTTTGAAATAAAAATATGCTACGTGTACTCTGAGATATAACTTGTAAAAAGGCAATCAAACATTGGGTATTTCTAAACTCAAGAAAAATATTAGACTCTATTAAGCAGTTTTTTTCATTAGCTTTTTTTAGATGAGTACACTGTATAATATTTTTAAAATAGAAATATTTTTTTAGTTTTTCGCCATATTTTATTTTCTTTTTTAATACATTATATGATCCAAATAAAGAAAGCCCTTCTTTTTCTAAAAAAAAAAAAATATATAATTTGTGTGGATGCAGTAAATGAGAAATAAGAAAACTACAGCTAAGCACAAACACTACAGAAATCTTTCCATCTTTCCATCTGTCCGTGAAGGATAAAAACTGTCTAGTTACCTAGGGGTTAAATCAGTGATTATTCCTGAAGGTTGCCTTTGTATTGAAGTATGTGTTATGATGGGTCACTTCAACCCTTTTTGAAGGGACAACTTGCCAGGGATGGTCCAAACATATTATGAATTCAGTGAAGAGAAACCCTAACTCTCCTGTAAACTCAAACTTTAGTGAATAAACTCCCTATGTAATACATTTTATCACAGCTACAATAATCTACTTTCAGGAGAAAGAAAAATCATGCAAGTCATCGGCACCTTTTCATGTGCACACTCTTGTCTTGTCTATATCAGCAGAGAAACACAACATATCTCGGATGGGGTGGTTTGTAACATTAACCCCTTAAGGACAATGGGCAGTCCTTAAACCCATTGAAAACAATGCATTTTGAGCCCGTACATGTACGGGCTTTGTCATTAAGGGGTTAATATATATATGTTGTACTCAATCAAAAATTAAACATGAGCAGAAAAACATAACACCATAATAAGTAACGAAACAGGTCGTATTACACTGCTAAAAGTAACAATGAATAAAATTAAATGTTGTATGATGCACTATAGCACGATAACAAGACAAATGCGAATTACATCAGTAGTGTTCAGCGATTTAGCACATTCTGCATGTGTGTGAAATTCAAAGAGCTCTCTACATTCACTGTATAACTTACATCACGTATATATGTAATTATGCTCTGTTCAGGGTATAGGGAATGATGGTGTATCACACCAAAGACGAATGAGCAGTGTGGTGACAATTAAAGCAAATGGACAGGTTTCAAGGGAGATCTTTGATCTCCCAAATTAGCCCATGGACAGGGGCGTAACTAGAAGCCTCAGGGCCCGGGTGCGAGAATCTGTTATGGGCCCCCCCCACCCCCCAAAAAACATGATTTTTACACAACAATTTTTTTCCAACAAATTACATATTGAATCATATTTGTCAAATTTTTCAACTTTTTACAATAACAGAATACCACATTACAATCCCAGGAACCAAAAGTGTTAAAAGGCCAAAATAAGTAGCAGGGAATGGACAGAATATTAACTCCTCACCATCCATGTATGCTAGATAAAGATTACATCAGAGCTCGGCAGATGTATGAGATAGAATCTTTTGTGATGGGATTGGAAGTACATCGATACACTAAAAAAGTCATGTCACATCTGAAGCCACAATTTAGTGCCACTAATCATTTTTAATAAAATATGCAGATTGAATATTTTGTCCACTGAAGTGACTACAAATTCAGAAAGGGCGTTTTATCTCTGGGTAAAAAAAATTGCCTAACATTAGGGTGCAGTCTTTCCTCCTTCTGACCCTGACCATGGTACTCTCCCCCTTAATCATCCCCAGAGTCCCCTTGTCCCTCATTCACTAAACCATACCTCTTACTCCCTGTAGTTCGTGTATAGATCAAATAAACAACACATGTAAACAGTACGTTCATGTATAGATCAACTGAATAAGACATAAAAACCCTGTATTTACAGGTATACATAAATAAGGCTTAAAAACAAATATAGATCACCCTATCACGTGATATGTGTTCAAATTAAAAAGTGAAAATTAAAAATAATAAACAAGACTCCCCTAGCAATGCACTGCAGCAACCCGACAAAACACTCCTCAGGATGTTCAAGACCAGACGTAATCAAAGAAAAAGGGACGCATATACATAGGGCATAATCAAAGAAAAAGGAGCGCATGTACATAGGGCATAATCAAAGAAAAAGGGGCGCATGTACATAGGGCGTAATCAAAGAAAAAGGGACGCATATACATAGGGCATAATCAAAGAAAAAGGGGCGCATGTACATAGGGTGTAATCAAAGAAAAAGGGGCGCATGTACATAGGGCCCCTTTTGTACATGCGCCTCTTTTTCTTTGAATACATAAATAATGTATGGAAGCATAGCATAGCGGATATAGATCAACAGAATAACACACAAACCCAGCATTGCAGGTATAGATTAATTAGAATTCACATAAAAACACGGCATTAAAAGGTATAGATAAAACCCACTAAATTACAGGCATAGATCACAGGTTGCACACCCCAAAACCAGCCCTGGCCTCCACACTGTCCACATAGAACCAGACCAGCACCCAGATAACACACGTAGGGTTTGCCATCTTTGTCCCCAAACAGCCCATCCTGTGCCTGGCTGGATGGGGACAAAGGTGACACTGGGGAGCTGAACTCGTGTGTCTATATATAAGTGTTTATATATGTGTCTAGACAAATATATCTATATAAAAAGAAGTCTAGTAATCTCCATTTTTTAAAATAATTAAAAAAAAAACTTTATGCAGTTTGTCCCCCTCCACAGACACACAGATAGATTTCTTTTTATATTTATAATTTAATTAATAATTGAATAATAATTTAATGACATATACACACATACAATTTTTTATTTTTTTTAAATACATTATTTTAGCGACCTACCTTCTTCTACTTTGGGGCCCTGATAGATGCAGACTGCTGTATTATTTTTAAACAGAATGTCAGTGAGTGACAACATCTGGTGCTCCAGCTCCAGCAGTCTGTGTGAGGGGGCGGAGCTTTCACCCCTCATGCTGCTCTCATTACGGTGCTCCTGCAGTCTGAGCATGAGGGGGCGGAGCTTTCACCCCTCACACTGCTCTAATCACTAGGTGGCCGTTGCCAGCTCCGTGGCACAGCTTGCCTTATTAAAAAAAAAAAAAAAAAAAAAAAACGTAAAAAGGTTTCGGGCGGCCACTTGGCTTGGGCCCCCCTTCCACCGGGTCCCGATTTCGGGCGGCCCCTTGGCTTGGGCCCCCCTGCCGCTGGGGCCCGATTTCGTGCGGCCCCTTGGCTTGGGCCCCCCTGCCGCCGGGGCCCGGTCGCAGTCGCGACCCCTGCGACCCCGGTAGGTACGCCACTGCCCATGGAGCAGTGGCACAGTGGGCAGCCAGCTCACCCAGATATGTCCTCAGTAGTGTGACCGCGTCAACCATGTTTTCCAGGACACACACATAATTTTACATAATTCTGACCAGCCCAGATAAAGTGCCGCCCTGCAGTAAGGAGGATGTATAACTGACTAATTGGTTCCCTTCCAAAATTCTATACATCCCGCGAACTGCAGAGCAGCATTTTATCTGGGCTGGTCAGCAATATGTAAAAATGATATGCGTCCTGGAGAACATGGCCGATGTGGTCTCCCTAGCCTTCAGTAACACAGCCGAGGCCGACTAGACCACTAATTAGCACCCTGGCTCCATCTGAGTTTATATAAAGAAACAATGCCATGTGCCCTGGCAAGTAAAATATACTGTGCGATGAGAAACAACTTCTCTGAACAAAACCCATGTGGGGACAATCAGCCGTTTCAAACTCTATTATTATCCCAGGATGCTGGAACTGCCTGAAGGCTAGATTTCCAAAATCATCTGTTTTCACACTATTTCTCTCAATTTCACGGCATTGTCTGGTCGATGCACTATATAATGAAATCATTACTTCACAGGTGCATGGCAATCTCCCGACACCATTGCTGTGTATACAGAATAATTATACCCGTATTTTGTGTGGAATCTTCAGTTTCAGTATCATCCATTTGCAGTCTAGATTCTCTTGGGTGGTATTCAGTAATAATTATGCTCTCCCACTCTGACGGCTTGTTTGGTACATGTTCCATTTTATTGTTTAAAAGGTTTTCTCCTAAAGTAGGCGTGATAATGAGTATAGATGTTTTCTGTGATGACTGATGCTATGTACCATAATGTTCTTGTTTATTAAAATCCCCTATACCGTTTCCAAAGCAAAGCAATTACATTCTGTGTTCTGAAAGGCCACACTAATAAAAGCTATTACTGCTCATCACCTTTCATTTTCTCATATTTCCACCCCTTTAGGGTCAGTTGGCCACCCTGAGGGTCGCTCACCACTTGCAGTCTAAAGGGGTAAGCCTTCATTCAATGTTTAACCTCTTACATAACATATATATAATTGGAAAAAGCATATGTGGATATTATGGATGAATGAAGAATTTGTAAATACTTACAAAATATGTTACTATATATATAATATAATACCTGTCTATAACCAACCTTTAACACGGCTGATCATTGGACATACAGACAATAGATCAGACTAGATGGGCTGATTGTTGTTTGTGTTTTCACTATCGAAGGTTCTGTGACCTGTGTAAACATACATTTCCATTTACTTTTGTAAAGTTATTCAAAAATAACATTTGTAAAAGTAGTGTATATGTGTGTATTGTGACAGTCTATCCATTACTGTTCCTTTTTTAGGCCTAAAGGGTATAGAATAAATAAAGGGTGTTCATGAGCCAGGCTGAGAGACCTAACTGAGAGCAGACCTGAGACTCTGAGAGGAGACCAATCTGGGTGCTGGGGAAGTCCTGTGGATGCAATTGGGGGCAAGTCATGTGTCTGTGTGTTATCTGGTTGCTGGGGCAATATGGATGTTAGGCAAGTCCTGTGGATTCAATCTGGGTTTTGGGGCATTCCTTTGTGTGGAGTCTGGGTGCTGGGCAAGTCCTCTGAGTGCAATCTGGGGGCCAGGCAAGTAAGGTGACCACATCAGCCATGTTTTCCTGGATATGTATATTTTTTTCATATTGCTAATTTGCACAGGTAAAGCTCTGCCCTGCAGTATGTGGGATGTATAGACTCATGCAAGGGAACCAATTAGTCAGTTATACATCCTCCATACTGCAGGGCAGCTCTTTTATCTGGCCTAGTCAGCAATATGAAAACATTATGCCTGTCCTGGAAAACATGGCTGATGTGGTCACCCTACAGGCAAGTCCTATGTGTGCAATCTGGGTGCCAGGACTGGCCTCTGGGGTGTGCAACCCGTGATCTCTGTCTGCAGTTTGGGGTTTCCATACATTATTTATACCTTCTATACATTATACCTTTGGTGCTGAATTTGCGTGTGATTTTTCAGTTGCAATGGTATGATTCCATGTGCCATTTATTTGATCTATAGCTGAACTACATGTAGGGAGAAGAGAGATCTAGCACAGCGAAGGAAAGGACAAAATACCCCCTTTTCACGGGGGGAAGGGTAAGTCATGTGTATGACAAAACAAGATTTTGCCTAAGATAGGGAAAAAAGAAAAATGGAGAGAAGAAAATAGTACATGAAAGAAGGAGTGAGAGAGAACGAAACCCTTGACATTTGTGTGCATGTTCCAAGTGCTTGAGATCACTCAGCTGACTGAAGGGTTCATTCACTGAAGCTGTGGCATTGACATCTGGTGGTGATTCTCACATGCAGAGCTGGATTAACCTAGGGGGACAATCAGCAATTGCCCTGAGCACCCAACCTGTAGCAGACTTACATGATTTCTAGTAGCCTGAGCTGCTCCATTGCTGTTAAAAACAATGTTGCCTGTTAGCTCTGCATCCATGAGAGGGACAGGCACTAGTGGAGTTGAGCTGGCATATACATACCGTATATATGACTGCCTAGAGATGAAGAGAGAGAGAGAGATGAAGACTAAATATTTGGAGGAAGTTATGCCAACACAACATATAGGTAAAATGTTCTGTTCTGTGCAGGAGATGTGCTTCCCTGATTCGCTTCTCCTACTCTTCTCACTGACATCAAACCTTCTGTCTGCATAGGATGCCCACAGGAGGAAGACAGCGCAGCTGCCCCTGTTTGCTTTGGTTATGTTGACAGATTGTAGCCAGAGTTCCATTTTACTTCCTGCAGGGCTTGATTGCGCTACACAGTACAATCTCATATACATAGATACAACCACACGCTGACATGTATGTTTGGTAACACATACATAATACTGTACACGCTCCCAGCATTTCAGGTAGTTTGGGTATAGCTAGAGGTGGAGAAAGGGCATGACCAGTCCTGAGAAGGGGGTGGCCAGGGTGGGGCCCCCCACCATGCCTAAAGAGTCACCTTGTGCTCTTAAGTATCAGTGGAGGTTTGTGCTGCAATATAACAGACCTCCGCTGATTTTACAGCTTGCTTTGCCAATCAGAGGATGTTCTCAGCCCACGATCCCCATTGCCCACAAAAGTGGGGTATCTACACAGGACAATGCCTGAAAAATCCATCCCCATAAAACTGGGACACTTGTATGATACAGTCCTATAGTATACTCTTGAGGGAAAGATGGATACTCTTAACAGCCAGAAATGTACGTTGCTTGTCCTTTTAATGAAATTGTATTTCTTAGACTACTAGACAATAAAAATGTAAAAATATATTTGGCATGATAATTTTGTACATTAAATTATTGTTACAAACTTTCCTTCTAATATGATAGGTTTGGAATGGAGATGGTTGACCTGAAAAGCATTTGAGTCTCTCTCTATCTAATCCACATATAATAAAATATAATAAAATGTTTTCACATACATCTGTTGTATCCGAATCATTGAGGGTAGGATTATATGGATGATATGGAAACGGCTTCTCAGACCATTCCACTCCACTATTATTATTTGTCAGGGACTGGGTACATACAGAGTGTAATGACCCAGAGCACCCAAAGATGGTGTTTCAGGAGTCACTGTGCAAGAACGGAGCTGGATAGGGCCTGGTTCAGGGCGACTGCACTCTCCCGGGTGTTGAGCACCTAGGGTTGTGCAGCCACACACCAGGGCCCTGACATAGCAGCAGATGTTATCCAGAACAAAACAAAGCAGGCATGAGACATAGCTCTACAGATGAATGTGCAGGATGCTGCAGGCTGGGAGTAGGGAAGCTAAGCAGAGTAATAGCAGAGACATAGCAAGCAAGGGGGACAGAGAGAGAAAGGTGGACAGAGCAAGGAACAGGGAGACCAAGCAAGAATCATAGCCAGATAAGACATGCATTGTACAGGACACAGCATAGGACAGGGAACAAGGTATGGAACACAATGGATGGAGTGAGGAGCCGGGATCCTCAGACGCTTCTCCTTTAAGCAAGGATAGGATATCTTAAACTGGGACATGGGGAGAGGAGAGAGGAACTGAAATCCTCAGATGATGCAGGGAAAAGAGGACAAAGGTACATAAAAGACTGACACACATAAATACAGGATTAGCCTAGTACTATATGATAACAATTGGAGATTCAGTCACATTTAATGGCTATAGTATGCTTAGCCCACTACGCCAAAAGTACTTCAGGCTAAACCCTGCCTACTGAATCACTAATAGGCTAGGTTTCCACTTGTTTTTTTTTGTGCTAAAAACGCCCATAAAAACGCCAATTCAGCCACACAGCGTTTTTTTAGTGGAAAAAACGCTGCAGCCAGATGTTAGCTGTTCTTCAATAGAAAATCGCAGAATGCCATTTCCACTTGGCGTTTTTCTGTTTGGCGTTTTTTCAGTCCTCTTTGGCGGTTTTCTGCTTTTTTGGGCTCTGTGGCAGTTTTTCAAAATCGCAGCATGTTGACACTCGTTTTTTGCAAGGAAATCTTGGCGTTTTTCTTCAATAGAAGTCTATGGGAGAGAAAAAACGCCATGAAAAAGCCATGTGGGTTTTGCCTTGGCGTTTTTTATGGCGTTTTTTTCCACAGTTACAATGCAGAGGATGGACCCAGTATCTGTGTGTCCTATGAGAAATAGGCTGGAAACAAACAGTTTCACACAAAACAAAGTTCATATTGAATTTTACACCATTGGGAACAAACATGCCATTACAAACAAACATACCCAACTGGATCCTGCGTGCCAAAAGCAACAGCAAACAATTTGCACCATCATTTGGGGCCAATCTTCCTAGAGGAGCAGACATTCGGAATAAAGCATGCCTTACAAAGCACAGAAAAGAGACAAAAGGGTCCGCCGGGGCGTTTAAGTAGAAATGACATCAGGAGAGGGCAGATACTTGCCATTTATCCTAATCTCTTTTAGCTGGGTGAAACTTCTAACTTGTAAAGGCTGGAAAAACTGCCTAAGGTCAAAAAAAGCAATTTCCACAGAAAGGCTAAAACGCCAGAAAAAACTCCAGAAAAAACGCAGGACAAAAACCCAAGTGGAAACCTATCCATAAGCTGAAACTAAGCAGTAAATCTAAACACATATCAGAGAAAGACATACCTTTAGACTGCAGACTGAGACAAACATAATGGGTGGGACACACCTTATAAAGGAAACAGAAGCTGACACTAAGGGCAGGACTAGAATCTAAGAATTAGAAGTTCAGGACAGAGCATAAGGAAATCCAAGAATGGATTACAGCAAAAGGGGAACTGTAGTGAGACAGGGATAACAGAGATATGCAGCTCCACAGCCTGGATGGGGCGTGACATTATTATTATTTATTATAAGCCAAGAAAAATTTGCAGCGCTGTACAATTTATTTGGGGCAGTTAGCACACATAACACATATACATTAATACATACAGACACATCAGGTTTTTGAGAACCCTGCAAGAATGGTGGGCTTATAAGGGCCCCACTCGAGAGCTTACAATCTAAGGGAGTAGTAGGGGTAATTGAAACAAAAGGATGGGTGAAAAGAGGGAGTAGTATATTGTAGCAGTAATTAGGGCATAGTAGCTTCAACACGCAAAATAGGATGTTTAAATGAAATAAACAGAGGGGTAGATGGGTGGGTTAGTTCTTGGTTTCAGATAGTGGTCTGCAGAGGGCTTGATATGCTTTAGGAGAGCTAGAAGAGGCTATTAAACCTCTGTGTAGGATTTTTATTTAATAAACATCCCAGGAACATATTATACTTCACCCGTGTCATTATAGACTCAAGAGGTAACATTAACTTGCATTACAAGTTAACCTTAAATGATCCTTTTCTTCAAGAATCTCAACAAAATCTGGCAATACTTTTATATCTAGAATAACTACATCAGCTATTGTAATCCTTAATACCACATTTACAATATGCTACAGATATATCCAATACATTACTTTGTAGTACTGTTCCTGGATAACTACATTTATACCAAATTTGATCCATGTCCAATACTTTCCTTTTAGTTTCTATAGACACTGCAGCGTGTGGAGTGTTTGAAACTCCAGAACTTTCTCATCAACAGCTATAATTATACTCAAGAACGCTACCTCTTTTATATCATGTTCTCAGGACCCAGATTTACAATGAACTTGTGTGTAGGTTTTTTTTAGTCCAACTAAATAAATGTATAGGTCCTATTGTAACACTTAATGCAACATAATTGGTCTCTTAAAGTTAGTTATTCTGTTACAAACCAGTAAGTACCCCTTCATTGTACCAAAACACACATGGCCATTTCATGACCATTGTAAAGTTTTCTCTGTTTCTTCTTATCACCTCTGGGAACCCTTGAGCATTATTAGAATTGTTATGGGTTTGAATTTGTGGATCTTTCATAGAGTGGTCAGTCATCAATATCATCCCCTTCAGAACTGATAGAACTAAGATATATTTCCCTGTATTTAAGATGTCTTTTCCATAGTAAAAATTGAATGCATCACCCATGGATCCATTATCTAAGATGTAGAAGAAGACAGAATATATAAACAATATCAATATTTTGTTGAATACAATTTACATTTGTCAGAATCGAACCAAAAACATTGTGTGCGTTTGTTGCATGCATCATCTTTAAACTTTTAACTTAGTCTTTCCAAAAAGAATCTATAATATTGTAAGTGTCTATATATATATATATATGGTATATGCTGTATAGCAATGGCGTTGTACCATTAATACCCATAAGACCAGTAGGACATGCTTAGTGTTTTTTTCCAGTTCTGCTCATATACTCCACAATACGAACTCATTGCGGGTGATATGGAATATAAAATCGCTGGTCTATTTCCAAAATTGCACATAAAGACTGCATAGATTTATTGTGAAACGGGTACCTCGGGCAGGAATTCTAGGAAAACCTCATCTGGTGAAGATATTACTCCACAAAGCCTGTGCTGTACAAGAATGATCGTTTCAGAATGTAATGCACTCTACCCATTTTGAGAATACATCTACTATGACGTGCTCTGTGTTAAGTTGTGTTGAATTCTCGCCTTTGGGCCTAGGGTTTACTTGTGCACAAATGAGACCCGATTGTACTACCTGTTGTACCGTCTTCCAATAGAATTTCTCTTTCAATACTTGTTAGAGTTTCTCTATTGTCCTATGTGACCCAAACTTTCATGACTGCATTGTATAAAGAAAATGTTTAAATGCTCAGCCATTACAGGATATATTTCCTCATTTTGGTCATGACAGGAAACCTTGTTCTTGTCAACAAATGGAGGCTTTGGATCAACCTGAGAAGCAGCAAGGGATGGGTCATTTGCTTGTTTCTCTACAAACGATGAAGACTGTGCACTTGGCTTTTTAACCAATGCTACAAACATTCTTCTTAAATTGGAGTCCTTCATAAATTGTTGCTCAGTTTTGGTGCCACATCCAGGTATGTGTAGATAAGTCCATGCTATATAAATAAACCCTGCACTCACATTAATGTGTGTATGAGATGATACTCAAATGCCAGAGACATACATGCTATTCCTATAAGTGCATGTGATTTCACCTATATTTATTGTTTTATATAGCACCATCATGTTCTGTAGCGCAGTAGGAAACCACAGGTTTACTCCAAATAAAAATGCATTACATTACTATATCAGCCAATGCTTTAATTTAGATTCATGAAAAAAAAGAAAAAAAAAACAGCCCCTATACATTCTTCACTTGCTTCATAAATGCTAAACACGACATAAAGCACCGGCAACCAAATTCGCATGCAGTATTCTTACAGCGCCCCCTTGTGTCTGCTTAGTGGGGGCGCAACTCTCCCTGCCTGTCAAGTGTCGCTCTGACACACAATTCACACATACGTATCAAAAAAGAAAAAAAAGCAATCATATGTCCTATAAAGGCAAGGTGCCATCTTTGAATTGGGAAGTAGTTCATGGTTTGTGTTTTTATGTTTGCTTCCAGATTAAATAAATGTTTCATTGTGTGGTAAAGAAGTTGAAGGTACATACTAGTTATGAAAATGTACATTTTATTGGTTTTGATTCCACTTAAAATAATCCTAGCTTTTACTTGAGCAATGACTATGTCTTGCCCCAACTTAAAATGTATTATTCGAGCCATGCTGTTGCCACCTGTAAATAACTCCTGTGGTGGTTCTTGTCTTCTGACCATGTCTGTCTGTCTGTCTACCATGTCCGTCTACCATGAGTGAATGTTACTTTTGAAAATAGGAGGAGAGGGAATTTGTTTATCTTGTCTGCTGAGTAGTTGCTTGTAAGTGTATGACAGAAGCCTAGCAGGGAGACAAAGAGGTTGTAGAAATGCTTGGATTCCCAGGGGAGGCTTAGCAGCTTTCAGCCTGGGGCAAAATCATGACAAGTGGCCAACTAATACAGTGCCTCTAAATACACACGCAGTGCTAAGTGCTTCATATGCACCATCCACTCATGTTAAAAGCTATTACATGATGCTGTTCCGGTGTCCCGCCTATCCCTAACTCTGTCCCGTTTGCAGGGGGGGATTACTGCAGGGGCCCTGTTGCTTACCTGTGTGCTGCTCACACACACACTGTGAGAGCAATGTCTCTTGTTCCGCCCAGGGGAATCATGAACCCAGGGGAGTCACGTGAATTTACATCACGTCACAACCCTGTTCCGTTCCTGCTGAATGAGTGAATGAATGAGTATCTGGGAATGAGGGAAGGAATGAGTGCAGTGGATGCAATATGGGTGCCGGGGCTGACATGATACTAAAGGGGGGCAAAATGCAAAGGTGTGGGGACATTAATTCACAAGGGGGTGCTGGCTGGGAGCCTTACATAAATCAATACTAAAGCTGGGGGCAATACAGAAGTGTTGAGGCATTAGGGTGACCATATCGGCCATGTTTTCCAGGACACATCTAACTTTTACATATTGCTGACCAGCCCAGATGTACTGTATATATGACTAATTGGTTGCCTTCCATAAGTCTATACATCCCCCATACTGCAGGGAAGCATTTTATGGGGGCTGGTGTCATCAATACACAAGGGGGGCAGCTGGGGCCATTACATAAATCAATACTAAAGGGAGGGGCAGGCTGTGGGCATAAATACACATAGTGCTGGCTGAGGGCAATACACAAGGGGACAAAACCACAAAAGGGGGGTCAACGACAAACCAGTGTGGAAAACATTTTTATTGTTGTAGCTTAGCCGATCCAGATGTGGGTGTCAGGGTGGCAGAGCCTATCCTGGTGTGTGTGTTTGGGTGTCAGTGTGGCAGAAAGTGTCCTGGTGTTTCTGTTACTGGGTGTCAGTGTGGCAGAGCCTGTCTGTAACTGACTACTGCCCCCTGCCCTGATTTAGAGTGAGAGAAAGCATGGGGGGAGCAGGTCTCTTCGCACCACTGCCAGCCCAGAAGGGTGCCCCTACAGCCCCCAGGGACCAGATGAACCTCCCCCAAGGCCAGAAAGGTAGGATCCTGGGAGGGAGGCTAACATTAGCATTTTTTGGTGGACATCATGGTGCACACCTGGTTGGCGATGCAAGCATTGTATTGGTCAGTTGCGTGAGAGGGATTAAAAAAAACAAAGCTTCCCTCTAACCAGCCAGGGTTAAAGGCTGTCTAAGCTTCTGATTATAAAACCCTGTTAGATATATTATTTAGTAATTTAGTAATAAAGAAGAACACGCACATATGGGGAATTGCGTTTTTGGTGTTGGTGTTTGGAAAAAATATCCACACAGTCTGGATCTGACTCTTTCAAGGTCTACGGTTATATTTGATCTCTCCGGTGTTATTTTTTAAAGATAATATTCAATAAACTAAACTGGCTGGTGGGAATGCTTCTAATACAAATGATTATACAAATGTATAATATGTGGCCTACCAAAACCTCTCATTTATATTATGTTTATATATTGGTTGCCAACTTTATTAGGGTGAGAAGTATAGGGTGTTTTTTGTAAACATTGTACAGCCAACACACTGTATTTGCAGCATGTTCCCACTGTTTGGTAGGCCTCATATTATACATTTGTATTATTTGAGCCTGAGACTAGCTTAGCGCACCGACATTTTTTCTTTTCCCTGTTTGCACATATTTGAGGTTGTTGGCTCCTCATCAGTCTGGTTGCAGCTTGCTGTCCAGGGGTTTATAGGGAGGAGGTTTAATTGCACCTCCCCCAACACATTAATAAGGTTTTGGTAGCAGTATAAACTGCTCTGTGAGCCCACTATGTAGGAGGTGAGAGTAGGTTCTCACCCTATTGAGAGTGTGCCTTGACGTGGCGGGTGAGCTTAATTATGCTTTGGCCAATTCATATAACCAAAACCTCTCATTTATATTATGTTTATATATTTGTTACCAACTTTATTAGGGTGAGAAGCGCATCCAGTTTTTGTATACATTGTACAGCTCATTACGCTGAGCAAGCGGGGCGGACCTGTTAATACTTCCAGCAATATTGGCGTTTCCAGTGGGGACGGAGCAGAAGCCGCAGCAGCTATAGGGGCAGCTTGCACTGTGGGTAGCTAAGATAATGGAGCCAGATGCGCAGTACGGAGCAACAAGGTTTTGGAGGGCTAATGCAAACTGGTCCATGCACAGGTCTAGCTGGTCCAGTCTAGTAAAAACATTTGGTGAATTGCCTTCTGGGTCCATGGCCCTTGTGTAATGTTAGGGACCAGGAGCTAGATAGACAAAAAATGTAAAGTGCAAAACACCTTTATTGTGATAACCAAGCAAACAAGGCCAATCGTGATCCAGGAGCGTATACCGAAAGACCAGCCGGGGTCAGGAAAATGGAGATCAGTGATGTCAGGAACAACCCAGGAGTCAGGAGGGACGTCAGGGAAAGCCAGGTTATGCACAGGTAATCAGGAACACAGAAAAATGCACTTGCAGCAAGAAACAACACAAAGGTAAGACGGAAGTGAACTTAAAGTGAAGTTTAAATTGCCTGAAGGGGCTGGCTAATAGGCTGGTCCAAAGGAGAGTAGCTGTCGTAACTAAGGAGGAGAAGTAACCAGACAGGTGATTAACCCTGTCAGGCTGTTAATTAGACTTCAGCTGTATAACTCTGGCAGTGAGCAGCCAGACCATAACAGGCAGTGTATGTGTATATGTGTGTGTATGGGCAGGCATTTGTAAGGGCAGTGTATATTTGTGTGCATGAGCATCCGTGTGTAAAAGAAGTGTATTCATATATGTGTATGAGCATACGTTTGCCCTCACACACATATACGACCCTTACAAACACGTGCTCATACACACACACACACATACATGCATACACTGCTCTTACATGTGCATACTCATACACATATATACACTGCCCTTATAAATGCCTGCCCAAACACACACACATATGCACATATACTGCCCTTACAAACGCCTGTGCATACACACATGTATAAACTGACCATACACAAGTCTGCTCATACACACACACATATATGGGCAGTGTGTGTGTACATGTGTGTTTGGGGAGGTGTTTGTAAGGGCAGAGTATATGTGTGTATATGGGCATGTGTGTGTAAGGACAGTATATGTGTGTGGGTATAAGGGCAATGTATATGGACAGCATATGGATGCATATGGGTGTGTAAGGGCAGTGAATACGCGTATGTATGCACAGGCGTTTGTAAGGGCAATGTATGTGCATATGTGTGTGTAAGGGCAGTGTATGTGTAAGTGTGTGTATGGGCAGATGTGTGTAATATGTGTATATTTTTGGGGCGAGGGAGTGTAGGGGCACCAGTGCATTGCTTTGCCCAGGGCATACAGTCCTGTTAACACTGTCCTGGTGGAGAATATCCTTATTCTTTCGTCTCCGTTCTTCTTTATTTCAGCAATGAGCTTTAGTTAATCTAATAGAATAACAGAACTTCCTGGGTCTCTAAGTGAGTTTGCAAAGGGAAACAAAAACACCATCTGTTTGCATTGTATGTCAAAAAATAAATCTTAAACAATATGCATGCACTGACACAAACAGCCACAAGGTGGCACAGTTCTATTATAATTACCTATAAATAATAACATGCCTGGGCAAAGACCTGGAGCTGTATGTAACTCGTTTATTGGTTCCCTTTCTTTTCTTTTTAGCATTTCAAGTATGATGTAAAATTCACATGGAAAGCATAATTAAACCCTTTACATGCTATTAATATTTGTTTTACTCAGTAGGCTTGTATAATAACTTTTTTATTTATAGTCCCCGAGTTAAGTGTATAAAGGTGTTTGTTACTGGTAGACTAATGGTGCATGTGTTCTGCATTGGGGTCTATTCACTATATGCAGGAGTTATACATTGCAATATCCATGATTTCACTACGAATTATGAAGGGCAAGCCCTAGTGACCTTTTCTTTTTAGAAGGTCTGATTTGGCCCTGAATAACATGTAACATGGAGATAACTTAAAACTCTCTTTAAAAAGGCAGAAACCCAACCATTTCTGTAGATCCAACTCACTAGAGTTGGCCTTTCATGATGTATAGTGTTGAAATGTGCCCCCCAACGCGTTTGCGTCAAACTCTAGTGACAATATATATTGCAGGCAAATGTAAAAGAAAAGCACTGAACTATGAATTACGAAGAACCAAGGTTGCTTGGCACCATATAACACCTTGAACTATGAGCATCATAACGCATTGTCCTGTCGTTAAGGTGAAACTGCAACATCCCTTTAATAAATTAATCCTATCTGAGGAAGACTGATATGTTTTGTCTAGAAACACCTCCTTAATATTTGTAAATTAAATTTCAAGTGCATATAGTTAACCTATTGTCCTTCTGCCCGCCCTCGCAGAATTGTTTTGAGAATCCAGTAGAAAATATAGTGGCGAATAATGTTCCCTAATGATATCAGAGTGTACCCTGGTACTCTACCGATATCAGCAAAAGAACGAGGTCAGCTGTACATTCCTGTTTTGTCTTTCAGCCTTTTTAGAGATTAATTATTTCAAAGTCTCAGCGAAGAAGAAGTAATCCACATATCTTGAAAAGATAAAGTGATCTTTGAGCGTCTTTGAAATAAATACCTATGTAATCCTTGCAGAACAATATATGTCATGGGATGATCTCAGCATTAAACCACAGGCAGGTTTCTGCATTGCAGGTGAGATCCCTTATTAAACTATCTGAGTTTTAGGTTTGTGATTGTTTTTGTAAGGAAAGTGAACTAGACATGATTCCTCTTAAGTTTTTTATGGTTGGTAAAATACAAAGAAAAACTACTTAGATCTTCATTCATGTGTTTTATGAGGCTTTTCAAAAGAATGGATTCATATGACTGCATTTCCTATAATATAACTAGTAGTATTGGCCAGCGAATACCCCCTAGTTTTGTTTATATAGATATTACATTATAGATGTTATATTAAGTGCTTGGAAGGGTAGCATGTTGGGATCAGACACGACATTTCTATGTGTTCTGGTTAGAAAATGCAGCAAGTATTCTTAATGCCAAAAAATGAACATGGCTTTTTTGGGCAGCTTCTTATAATAATCAGTGCTCAGGTTTGGGACGGCGGTTGCAGTCTTCATGGATGAAGAGTTCAGAAATGCTTCTGTTTCTACTGTGACCTTAAACAGAAAAGCATTACTATTGCACTAATTATAGATGTGGCTATAAACGTCCAGTTTGGGCAAGTAGTTACATTTCAGACAAGCCACTACCCCCAGGATCCCATGAATTCTGTTGTCCTGGTGAGAATGTTGGGATGTATGCTTCCTACCTTCCATTACTCACCTCTTTTATCCAAATACTCTTTGCAAATGGTAACACCCTGTCTGAAACACCCGCTTCCTGTGATAAAATACACCGATCATTCGATAAATGTGGAAATAAAGGTGTGACTTTTTATACAACGTGCTATGTATTGGTGAGGTTCATATGTTATGTTTTCTTAGTATATTCTATTTTAAAATTATTAATTGGCCATAGTGAGAGCTAATGTGGGCATGAAAACAGTATTTCCTGCTTTACGGATGTGTGGTTCATTTATATGGACAATTGCATGGTTCAGGTGAGTGTCTTTGATTTAACATTACATAGCATGCTGCAAACAAATCTCTAGCCACACACAATTTTTCTAGCAACATTATTGCTACAAGACAATGACTATGTTGTTTGACTAAAAGATTATTGCTTGTATTGTTCACATAATATTGTTTTAGCTTATTTTAGCAAACATGCACACTGTCAAAAAGTCTTGGAGGTGCAATTACTCCCAGAGCCACTAGGAGGCTCCCTCTCATTACTTAGTTCTATTGTTTATTTATTGTATTTAAATTGTAATTGTAAATAATCTAAACTTCTACAGAGGGCTTATATGATTGTGCATTTTGCTCTGTGAATGTTGGTTCTGTGTAACAAAATGACAAAGGTCTTTTGTCATTTAGTCTATGCCAAAAACTAGATAGCATGTATTTTCCATAGATAATCTACTTCTGGTATAACTGGTGCACGCAATTGCTATGATTATAAACAATGACATTAAATCAGAAATGTGACTATACTTATGTAAATTATCATGCTTTTGTTAGGGGGACGGGTGTAGTGTGAGGATTGGACACCTGTGATATCACAAAAAAAGCATTAAAAAAAGTTCAGGGTTGCCCACTCTATGGACAGCAATATATCAATTTAACTATTGCAGTCCATAGCGTGAACAACCCTGAACTTGTCTTTATGGTGTATTTTACACAGTCAGGGTTACTGTGTACAGGGTTAGCCCCTCCTGAAAAACTTTTAGAGTACCTTACTTACTATGAGTGCACCTTGCTATACTGTATACATTTTATGCTAGACATGTCCATGTTTTATTTTGCTTATGGCAGTTGGAAAGGCTCTATAAGATTATATACTGTTTGGCCACTAGAGGGCGCAACAGATTGAACTGTTTTTGTCGTTGCAAAATCTTATAAATCATTTGGCTCTTAATGTTACCAATGGTAAGGAAGGACAGCAGAGCCTATTCTTCTGTGTATTCTGTATGTTTAATATTATTAATTTCTCAGTTATGCTTTCGAAATGTGTTGGTTATATATTATATATTGCGGAATTATAGCAATTATAGCAAATAACAAAGGTATTTGGTTGTTAATTAACCATAAATATATGTTAAGATAGACTCCGTAAAGCATAGCCCTCCCGTCCAGGATGCTAATTATAATATAATTATTAACTCCTGCTGCTGCTTTCCATATTCTGTATACATCACACACACCCTGTTTTGCTTTCATCATGATGACCATCATGAAGTGCCCTTTGGACCACTGGTGGTCTGTGGAGATACCACTGCTGAAAAAGTCCAGGCCCACCAGTGTTGGTTTTAAGATGTCCTCACATCGAACTCTTATTTTTCAGTTGAACTTGGTCTACATATGCACACCTCAGGACAGTCAAAGCTTCCGTACTAGGGTATAAAACTAGGTAGGGGGCAATTAATGTCTAGTCACTATAAAAGCTCCTTGTCAGTACTGTACAATCTTTGCTGCAGGTCAACAAATACCTTAAGCCTTTGGAAACCATAAATTCACTTGTACTATCCCAGTCTCTGGATGTCAACTTGGGTACGCTTTGAATTTTAAGAAGGGTAACGTGAGAAGATACTGGATTTATTACCTTCTCTATTGCTAATGAACAAGAATTTAAGCTTATGTGAGGTGGCAGCATAAATATGCTTATTACCCAGCATCTGCCTCCTTCTCTCGCCTCAGGCAGCCTTCCTACGTGATGAGAACATCTTCAAGTTCACCGCATGATTTAAATACAGTAAACAAAGGCACTTCCTATCCATGAGAACAGGTAAACCCGGCTCCCAACACCGAAAAGACACAAAGCATAGATCAAAAGAGAGAACTGGACGCTAACCCTTTGTGTGCCGGAAGAGTGGAACCTCGTAGTCTGTAATGGCCCCCGCACGACTTAAACAAACTGCATTATTTCATATTTATACGCATACTAAACGGAAGAAACGAACGCTTAATAGATGTATACACAGAATATAAAAAATGCATGCACGTTTTAAGACATGATAGCGAAAATAAATGGTTTTTAAAAAGCTAACGTTTTCCACACAAGATGTTTTTTTTCTTTCTAATGTGTGAATCTGTCACAACACTGAATTAATCAGCGAAGAAGAAGGATTTGTGTGAGCAGAAGGGGTGTTTCGTCCCCAGATTTAATGTTACCATTGTAAATACTATGGTAAAGGGTTGTCAGTCTCTGCCAAATCAAAGGATGAGGAGTTGCCAGCCGCTGCAACGCCAGAGATGGTGTCTCAAAGATAGCGCCTGGCTTTTTAGGTTTAGTTAGTGAGATTGGGATACAAAACCGCTCGAAAAAGGGGTTCAGCGTCAAGCTGTCGCCTGGCGGGGGTTGTTGTGTGAAGGGGTGACAGGTGAGTATTATTGTGCTTTTGTCTGGCAGGGCTTCCTGATCTTCTAAATACAGACTCCTGCGTTCTCATGCCCGCTCGCTCATGGCTAGATCAAAGGGATATCGCCTTCGGTTCACAAGTTCTCGTTTGACAACTGAGAGGCGTAGACGTGTCCAAGCCTGTCACCCTGAAATGACAGAGAAATGACACCGGTCTGCCCCGCTCCGAGCGCCTGGCTGTGGGAGATGTGTCTTCTCGACATCACGTGTGTGGGGGGGGGGAGCGCGGAGACGATTACTTCTTCCTCCCACCCGTATTTTGGTTTCCTAGACAGCCTCACATGTCGAGTGATTTCACTACACGCTGCCGCGGCACATCACACGTGTATAATGTATATGTGTGTGTTAGAGAAATAACTAAGGTGGCCAGGTGCACCATCACTACTGTCCTTTAAACTTTAACCATTTCAGTTTGTAAAAAATCATTAACGGTAAATGGAGCTGCCGCTGTGGGAAGCAGGTGCCAAATAATGGATTTATTTTGTCACGCCAAGTCAATGATTGAACAGAAATCTGACTGTGATTGACAGCTCTTCATTCCAGGAGGTGCCGCAGCAGCTGATGGTTTTGTTTGCCACATGCTGTCTTGGCAGAGGGAACGGGGGCTTACCAGTCGCCATTATTAATAAAGATAATAACGGCGGAAGATAATACCCAATCCCCAATATAAACTGCCCCCACAGTCACAATAATACCCAGTCCCTCATATAAACTGCCCCCACAGTCACATTAATACCCAGTCCCCAATATAATCTGCCCCCACAGTCACATTAATACCCAGTCCCTGATATAATTTGCCCCCACAGTCACATTAATACCCAGTCCCCAATATAATCTGCCCCCACAGTCACATTAAAACCCAGTCCCTCATATAATTTGCCCCCACAGTCACATTAAAACCCAGTCCCTCATGTAATCTGCCCCCATATTCACATTAATACCCAGGGCAGATATTTCAATTCCAGAGCCTATAATATACAAATGAAAAATGGATTGTGTTCCACTTTAACCCTCAGTATTTTCCTCCCCAGGTTCCCTTCAGTCCGAGGCCACCCTCCGTGTCAGTGAGGGGCATTGGAGCCCGCACACTGCAGCGGGGAAGCGGGGATATGCCCAGGCAATGACCGCAGGATCCGGCGAGAATCAGAGGCGGCCCACAGTAAAGACTGCTAGGGAAACGTCACGCAGGGGGCGTTCCGCAGACATCTTATATAAGGAGGTGGCAGAGCCGTGAACCGGGCAGATCGGTGCGAACCCCAGCGGGAGTGTTGTCGTAGTGGATCTAATGGAAATACTGCGGACCATCAGTTACCAACCGGCCAGCGGTGGCAAGATGTGCGAGCCGGCAATCGGCAGGGTGTGCGATAACAGGAGGTGGAAGGTGCCGGCTGATGGAGAGCATGTCCACCACACCTGCCCTACCTCCACCGCCGAGGTCTCCAGGATTATTACCGACCCCGGCACCGGGAAGCGCTACTGCAGGGGCAAAGTGCTTGGCAAGGTAACCCAATGGCATCTGTGTGGCGGCGGCGCCGGCTTTGGCGATGAGGCTGTCCGGGGTGAAGTGCGGGTTATTCCAAATGATGCTTTTTCTGCCTTTTCTCGCATCTGGATGTCTGCGTTATCTGCTGCACTCGGCTGCATCCCCTGCATCGGCCATGCGAGCTCCTCAGCCCCGCCGATGTTATGTTATCCCAGAGGCAAGCGCAATGATTGTTATTAATGGGTCATCGGCAAGAGTCTGGCCAGCGCCATTCATTCAGAATAAAACCCCCAGCAAGTGCAACAAGTTAACCAACCGAGGAGAGCGATGTGTCCATGGAGCTTTAATATTATACATAGAAATAAAACGTTACATATGAACTACTACCGCGGATTTACTACACAAAAGAAAGTCAGTGTGTGTGTGTATAATATATATATATATATATATATATATATATATATATATATATATATATATACATTACACACCTATATATATATGTGTATTTAGTTATGCAAGCTGTGGGTTTGATCAGTTGCACCTCACTAGCTATGCTGTTTAACTCATTACAACCCCTAGTCTTTGTCACCAACAAAGGGGTCATTTTGTGTTAAATCCTGCTGTTTTGCAATCAGACGCCTTTTTATTCATCAGCTTGTTAGTAGTTGGAGTAAATCTGCCTATTTTCTCCCCACCTGCCTGGACCAACCTTTTATTCATTATGCCTTTGGCTTTGTCTATAGGGTGGATTTGCCAAATGCTACGAAATGACAGACTTGACAACCAACAAAGTGTATGCTGCAAAAATAATTCCTCACAGCAGAGTGTCTAAACCTCATCAGAGAGAAAAGGTGAGCTAAAAATCAATTTTTCTTATTTTTTATCCCCCCAAAATTGATTACCATATGTATTCTTGGTAAATATATCTCAAACAATTTTTATTTGTACCTGCAGATTGATAAGGAAATTGAATTGCATCGGACCCTCAATCACAGACACATCGTGCAGTTTTACCACTATTTCGAAGACAAAGAGAACATTTACATTTTGCTGGAATACTGCAGCCGACGGGTGAGCGCCCAGCGCCGTTTTGATTGGATTCCTTCTCTTTCTATAAAGCCCTTTTTTTCTTCCCCCTCTGATCCCGTGCTTTCAGCCAACTGATCCCCTCCATTGTCTTTACAGTCGATGGCTCACATACTGAAGACCAGGAAAGTGTTGACGGACCCAGAAGTGCGTTACTACCTCAGGCAAATCGTGTCAGGGCTGAAATACCTTCACGAGCAAGAGATCCTCCACAGAGACCTAAAATTAGGTAATTTATTAATGTGGCGTTAGACTGCAAAATATATGGGGCATACTACCTAAACTGTGATTGTGGGAATTATATACGGGTAAAATTCAAATAGAATGTTTAGCTTCTGTATTAACGTTTTCTTTTTCCCTTTTAGGAAATTTTTTTATAAATGAAAATATGGAGCTGAAAGTGGGTGATTTTGGGCTGGCAGCAAGATTGGAACCTCTTGAACAAAGAAGAAGGTGAGTGTTCTACACATTCTGGAAACTGCATGATACAAATGCTATATTATTGTTATTATTACTATTATATATGTTTGTTTGGTTTTCTGCGGGCTCATTCTAGTTTTGTTATTTTCAGAACAATTTGTGGCACACCAAATTACCTCTCTCCAGAAGTGCTTAATAAACAAGGACACGGCTGTGAATCTGATGTATGGGCTTTGGGATGTGTAATGTAAGTATCTGACGGGTTTGTTCTTTTTAGGAGGGACCATTATGGTCAAGAAAGTATAAACCATGTACAATTTGTACTTTGTATATTTAAAGGGTTATTAACTTGATACTGTAACTAAGGCATAGCTAGATGTGAACTAGGCCATAAATATTGTCTCCCAGCGGTTTATTGGTTATCGTATTATAACTTCTGCCTTTGCTTTTCTTTAAAGGTATACCATGTTGCTCGGTAGACCTCCATTCGAAACCACAAATCTTAAAGAAACCTACAGATGTATCCGAGAGGCCAGGTACTCTCTCCCCTCTTCGTTAATGTCCTCTGCAAAGCACCTCATAGCAGGCATGTTGTCAAGAAGCCCAGAGGACAGGCCCAGTCTGGACGAAATAATCCAACACGATTTCTTCACACAGGTTTGTGCTCGGCAGGGTTCATCCTCTTTGCATTTTCCTTGCTTAATATATAATTAGGCGGTTAATTAACATTCTTTCGTTTCCTTCAGGGCTTCACACCAGAGCGACTTCCTTCAAGCTGTTGCCATACAGCCCCTGACTTTCGCCTAACGAGTCCAGCAAAGAGCTTCTTCAAAAAGGCGGCTGCAGCACTCTTTGGGGGAAAGAAAGAAAAAGCAAAATATTTAGATAATCACAGTGAGTATTCTTGTTGTTTTTTTCCCCCATTAATGGTTAGATTTGCGTTAAGCAGTTTGATGTATGTAAATACCGTAGGGTATTTCTCACACATCCATGATTAGTGTAATGCTTGTAAAATGTTTTTGGAGGGAAATCTGAGGTGAAGACAGAAGTTTGAGTCCATTATGTGTGTATAGAACCAGCTCCATGTATGAGTTTTATGTTCTTACCAATTTGTCTATTTTTGCAGATAAACTTCCAAAGGAAGATGAAGAAATCTACAAGCTGAGACACGACTTAAAGAAAACATCAATATCTCAACAGCCTCAAAATCCCACAACAGATGAGGTTGGTTGATTTTTGTAAATTGGGTGGGTGGGGAGCTGTACAGAGACAGAACTTCTTTTTATAGAACCAGCGTGGAATTTAGATCTTGACATGGTGTTTAATGGAAATATTTTGTTTTCTTTTTCCCTTTTTAGGACAGCAAAACGGTCTCTAAACCAAGTGCTCCTGAAAAACCTGACAAGCAACAGATGGGAGATACAATCCGGATGATTGTTAGAGGGACCCTTGGAAGTTGCAGTAGCAGTAGTGAATGTAAGTAACAAAATCACATAATGAAACTGAATTTGTCCTGACTTGTTAAATGTAGAGAACACACAGATTTAACTATACATTAATTACCCCTTCCCCTTTTACATAAGGTCAGTCAACTTGCAATCTATCTTGAAAATGATCAGTACTAATTTTATAGCACTATGGAGTATAAATACTGCGACAATTCACCACCTTCACTTACTGCAGGAATGGAATATCTAAAATATCTAATGTTGCCAGAAATGTATAGATGTTTAGGCCTTGGGCTAGAACAAAGACTATACGGCTGTAATTTGGTTTTCTGACACCACAAGCCTATCCCGACGGTCCAAACAAGGGTGGTCTCAAGGTTATAGGCGATGGTTGCCCATTAAACGTTAAAAGCAGTCATGTTTTGGTCACAAGACCTATGTTTTGCTGATTAGACCACAGCATTTGATATTAATGAACCATTCTTCTATTCCAGGCCTTGAAGACAGCACAATGGGAAGTGTCGCAGATACCGTTGCTCGTGTTATAAGAGGATGTCTGGAAAACATGCCTGATTCAGATTGCATTCCAAAAGAACAGCTTTCCACCTCCTTCCACTGGGTCACAAAGTGGGTTGACTACTCCAATAAGTACGGCTTTGGCTACCAGCTGTCCGATCACACCGTTGGCGTATTGTTTAACAATGGAGCGCACATGAGCTTACTTCCAGACAAAAAGTGAGTCTTGCAGGCCTCAACAGCCCCAACTGTTATGTGACTGTTTCATCTGCTTATAAATTTGTTCTGGCAATGTCTTATATGTTGATTTTTTCCCTCCCTATTACAGGACTGTGCACTACTATGCTGAACTTGCCCAGTGTTCCATCTTCCAAGCAACTGAGGCCCCTGAGCAATTTATTAGTCAAGTTACAGTTCTGAAATACTTTTCCCATTACATGGAAGAGAATCTCATGGATGTAAGTATCCCATTAAACTTTCATGACGAAGTGCCAGCTCGTATGTTATATATAATCCAATTGTATAGATAAATAATCCTCATTGTAAGTCTAACCAATGTTTCGTTGTTTTGCTTTTAAGGGAGGTGATTTACCAGGTGTTACAGATGTATGTAGACCAAGACTTTATCTTCTCCAGTGGCTGAAATCCGACAAAGCTCTAATGATGCTCTTTAATGATGGCACATTTCAGGTAACCATCAACTTTAATTGTGTTTTACATATGACCTACATTTTTCTTGGATGAGGTGGGTGGAGTTGCTGCTCTAATTCAATACATGGATTGATTGTTTACTTTTTGTATTCTTCAGGTTAACTTCTACCATGACCACACAAAAATTATAATTGCCAACCAAAATGACGAGTATTTGCTAACCTACATTAATGAGGATAGAATGTCTACAACGTTCCGCCTCAGCACTCTTCTAATGTCTGGTGGATCAAACGACCTTAGAAACAGAATGGAGTATGCCCTGAACATGTTGCTTCAAAGATGCAATTGAACTGACTGAAAGCTACAGGAAACCCAAAGGACATAACTGTCCTCCACTGTGAGATCGAAGACGTGACACATTGGAACGTAGCGTGTTGGAAATGGAAAGTGGTACGAAAAGAACTTCCTATGTGGTGCTCTGGGCTGGGACCAGACTGAAGCTCCATTAAATCCTGCTTTGTTGGCTTTTCCTCTGTGGATAAAGTTGTTCTCTTGATTGTGGAAAATGTATGTAATAGTTTGAAGGAGCCATAGGCTATGTGGTTAGAAACAACGCAATCTGACAAAGTGGGGTGGTGATGAAATTTGCTCCATAGTGAGCATTCATATGGAAGCTTTGTACTGTGAACTTTTCCCCCCCGATTTCCTGAAGGGATGTCAAACATAATGGACATGGGAAGTGTCGGAAACTGGAATCGCTGTGGAATCGCTGTGATCAATGCAGCTGTGGCTGCTTAACTGTGAACTATGGCCATAATTTTTTGTTTAATTACCACATTTGTGGCTGGACAAGTGCATTCCTAGTTATTAAAATAATTTATTACAGCCCAAAGTGATGTATTTATGACTATTTTGGTCTTTATTATTTTAAGTATACATTGTTGGCAATAAAGAAAAATGAAAAAGAATTGGTTTGTTATGTGTTCTATTGATTCTACATCCACCTACGTATCTGTCCTTAAGAATGTCAAAACATTATGGATATTTGCATACGACATACTGACCTTTAAAAACTAATAAGACCTTTTAAAATAGCCTATCCACAATTATAGAGGTTAGTGTGTAGAATAACTGGTTGCATGAAGTGACTAAGGGCATTTACATTCTCTGATCACATTCCGGAAGGAGGCCTACCTTAACGGCTGTAGCCTTTTCAGATAACATTATTCCTCCTTTAAATTAATTGGGTTAGGATTCCCAGACTTTATCTGTCTATGAAGTATCTTTGTGTTTCGCCATACTTAATTCTTCAAAGAAATGTTATTGTATTAACATCCGGTGTTTACCAGGTAGCTGGAATGTAAGATAACCGGTAAAACCTTGTTAATATTGCTAAGGTGGGAACATCTAACCATGCATTTTATATTTTTATACACACTAAAACTGCTTCACTCCTAAAGAATGATTATTCACTTTGTTCAGGAAAAAAAAGTCTCAAAATATTTAATTATATTGAAAACAAAGATATTTCAGTTTTATTCTTTATTTTTTTTTATTTTAATTCCTATTAGTATTCTATTTCTGTGAAATGTGGCAACAGTTAACAATTGCTGTTCCCCAAAACAGGGGAGTAGGGTTTTCAATATGTTTCTTATCCCACATTTAGTTATGAAAGTATTCTACAGGTAAGTAGAACATTTTAAATGACAATTGAATCAATTAGCATATAATAATTTCAAGGAATAATTTGCTTAAAAGGGGGCTCTTAAATTCCAGATTTTCCCTGATACTATTTTATACGTCAATATGTGGAAGCTGTCATCTTGTTGTCACATCGCTTGGTTTAAACTGGGGTCTCTCTAACATATTCATGAAAAAAGCATTATAAGTGCTGAACATTCGTAAAAAATTATTTACCAATAAAGGCTTGTCTGCAATGTTCCCTCTAATTTTAGTAGCTGCTGTGCACAGAAATCTCATGTTGTGCAAAGTTTGTTCCGGTTACAGATGTGTTCGGTGAATGCTTGAGCAAATGTAAAACTGAAATTTGTTTCAAGATCCTTTTGGCACATTCTCTCTGTTGTGGCTAATAAAACTGTATTGTCATGTTTTAATATAATACAAATATAAATGCAATCTATGAAGTTACAGGTTTAGCTAAGAATTTATTCAGTTTCTTGTTCCGTTAAATAAATCATCAAGGAAGGTTCCTCCAATGTCCATTAACTTGTGTATATCTTTATGTGTAAGGTGTTACAAGAGAGTGTGTATGTATGTGTAAGTGTACAGTGTTAGAGTGGCTGTATGTATGCATATATATGTGTAAGTGTATGTTGTGAGAGAGTGCGTGTCCGTGTATATAAGCATAGTAAAGTGTATGTGTTAAGCTGTGTTTGTATGTATGTGAAAGGTGTTGGAGTGAGCACATGTGTATCTTCATACCCTTCCCTTAGCATACCCTGTTCATATTCATACAAAGGTATTGCTCCTCTCCCCTCCCTGTATTCGGCCTCCGAGTCCAGCGGTCTCTGTGGTGCGCTGCCAGTCAGCGCCACGCTGGATATGACTCAGGGGCCGATGACCGGCAAGTGAGGGGAGAAATATGTTAGTAACCTTTTGTAGGCTGGTCCTGTTTGCCCACTGTTCAGCAGAATATTATGGCACTATATAAATAAATATCAATTAATAATTTGCATTATTGTGATAGTGCCTACATTAATTATTCTGTCAGATGTTGATGTTTCAATGTGATATATGTAATGATTACTAACATTCTGCTTTTGTTTCTTTGGGTCTTAAATGCTGTTAATTTAGCCTTTTCTTTTTTTTTTGTCTGTGGCCCATGTACTAACCTGACACAATGACAGCTGAATAATCAGATTTGCCATCCAGCAGGTCACAGAAATGTTCTCAAACCAATCTCCATCGCCTTATTCTGATATATTGAGTTGTAGCTTGGGGACCATGGATCAACTTATATTTGGTCAAATTCCTTTCTCATTTAACATTTGTGAACTTCTAAAGGATTTGTTGCTAAAGTTCCTGCTGCTGAAGGACTTCATTTAGTATAGTTGTAGCAAGCTTAATGACCGCCGGAGCTTCCTATCCCAAACTTATCACATCTTAAGATGCACTGTCCGGTTGATCCACTGGCGCTTTATTTGCCACAAAAAAATGTGAGTTACTTACCTTGGAGCGTGATACCTGGACTTTGGTTTCATGAAACCCAGCACCACAGAGGCAAATGTCTACAAAATATGTTTAAAACAAAATATAGAAAGTTCAAGATAAATTGCAGATTTAAAGTTGCTAAAAGCACTGTATACTTACCGATACTGCTGCTCAAATGAATAATTTGGGAGCCACTGTCCTTAAAGTGCCAGGGCCTCTTAGTCCACCCCAGTCCTGCCCTGACAGGGAGCATTGTTTTTAACACGCACTCTTCTTTCCTGAATGTGTTTTAGCTAAAAAAACCCCTAAAATATCATGAACAGAACTAAATGTTTTACTTTTCAATAAATGATTATTAGTGAGGTCAATAAAGAAGAACTTTCATGTAAATCTTACAGTAATACCAGGTTGCAGTTGCCAGAGCTGTATTTGGGTTGTATTTTTGCGCACTTTATCGAAAAGGTTTTTAACATCACGATGCAGCGATGGAAATTCAACTCCCATGTCCTCCAATCAATACATAAAACCAGAAAGGAAACGTGCTTTTGTCAATTGGGTAACCTTCAGAAGAATGCATTAGCTAATCCATAAATGATGACGCTCCAAAAATAGACGGCTGGTAAAAAGGGTGAAAATTCTATTTGTCTTCGTGAGAGGAAAACGTCCTCAAGCACTTTACAAAGTACAGCCGGGTCAGACATAACACACTCTATGGATATGAATTTTCTTCAATGTTCCTTAATGTTAATTTAAATTGTATACACATACGTTCTTCAGATCATATAGGACATGACTGATATTGCACCATGAATAAAACAGTCAAGAGGATATCCGTTAATCCTTTCCCTCTCCTTTGCTGTGAAGGACATCATCCGATTATCTTAAACAGTTGAGAGTATTTTCCGTCAGCAGATACCTACTCAGGACCAGCATGAAATGGTCTCTTGTGTCACTGGCCAAATTGCCTTTTGATATGAAGTGGATCTGGAGGAGGTTTAGCTAAACACATTAGGTTAAGGTGTATGTGCGGTCAAATGTATTTAATACATAGGGAATATATAGCAAAATCATCACAGGGGAGGAACAGGGCATAACTATGGCAGGTACCCCATATTATGAGCAACTTTGATGAATGTGGAGTCCACCTGTATAGAGTGGACAATATCTCTGCAAACTCTGGACAGGTGGAACACAATTGCACAACTATTTATTGATGGTTAAAACATGTACATAAACATTATACACTAAATCCCTCAGCACTGACTATGCTTCTAGCCAGGCCTCCCCAAACAAGCATGCCCCTCTCTGACTGTATAAACTGTTGAGAGGTACATTTATTTTCTGTATGGTAATCAGAAGAACTTACTCCAGTGACGGCACTGATCGTTGTGTGTACACTAAATTAATTCTAAACAAAGATAATTAGAAAATTCCTTTTGCATCCTATCTTTCTTATGTTCCAGTATAATATTTCTACCATATATTTAGGGCATAGACGTATGGTTTACTTTCCCTGATGAATGAATCATTTACAGTTTACTTGCAAAGTTCTTGATTTCATTCATGCAGAAGCTATTATTTCATTCACCCATCTCCCACACAAGTTCATTATGTGCTCTCACCTCCTGCAAAGCACCAACTATGCAGACCAACAGAGACGGTGCGCTGGAATGTACCTTCAGTCATAGAGGTGGTCACAGAGCATGGTTATTTATTTTTCACCCCTTTGTGGATAGGGAGAAAAAAAGCCAATTAACTAAAGAGGGAGTTTGCAGGAGAGTTAACCCTCCTTCATATCACTTTGAAAAAAGCCCATTTAGATTCTACAGCAAGAAGGTCTGAGATGGTCCTCTGACACAAGGAGAGGCCAGAGAGTTGTTTCTTTTTTGGCTATAGCTTAAGTTTCTCAGTTCTTGCTCAGTTTTTTTTTTACTGTTTGAAGGAAATGTCAGGTCTTGGTGAAACAGAGCCAGTTTCCCAGTTCCCAGGTTGTGTACACATTAAACTTACTTAGCATTTCAAGTTTATGATATGAAGACATATATTGTGAAATGCTTTGGGTTTTGAATGTGTTTAAACAGGTGACCGTGGCATTTTAGACTAGAGGATATACAGCCCTGAGTACAGGATCTTGAAATGAATATCTTGGCTACAATTCTTTTCTCCATACTTGTGGAGACTAGTACAAACATTACGCACGCCTTACAGAAAAATGTACAGTAAACATGGTATTGTCCTCCCAGCTTTCCGGTAACATTTCAGCGGTATGTATTCGGCTACGGAAAAATACCATGACTTATTGGTATATATACTCTAAAAATGAAACTTCCTAAATATGCCAGCTATGCAGTAGAAACTATTTGACGAACCCCTTCAGTCTTTGCATTTCATCATAACCGGACAATGTCAGGGTGCCACCCAAACCAGTCTCAGGGTCTCCTGGCATATAGGCTGATTTTGCAGTTGACATAGACTCCACCATATTCTATTCTTCATTTACACGGATATTCTGAGCATATCAATTTGAGTCTATAGTTACCGGCATAATACAATTGAAATGTCTGCTTTAATATGGCTGATGTTAGAACAATTTGGTTCTCAACTTTGAGTCACTGTCTGTCAAGTCACTACAGAAAAATAGAATGCTAAAATAAATATATATTGCATCTCTGTTCCAATTAGATCAAGTAGATTTAACGTAAGAATACGCAGGTATCAAAGGTATCAAAGCACACAGTCCGGACCAAAAAGCTCCATCAGCAAGAAGTCCATATATATATATATATATATATATATATATATATATATATATATATATATATATATATACGGTATATATATATATATATATATATATATATATATATATATATATATATAGCGAGAGAGAGAGAGAGAGAGAGAGAGAGAGAGTATAAATATATATATATATACATATATGTAAATGTTTATGTAAATCCATAACACAATCCATCTAGTAAGTGTGTCCATGTCTACATTTAAATGTTTCATGTTGCTTAAAGAAGATGTTTCCTTATCTCATTCCTGCTTCTGGCTAAAGCACTTTAAAATCAAAAAGAGAAAGTCCCTTGTAAAGTCCCTGCTGCATGTGACAGCATGATGATGACATAAAATGAAACTAGAGAACATTGCACTGCTATTGCCTTCTGTAGATTTTGCTGTTATCAATGTGCATGACAACGATTACATTCTGGAAGAAGAAGTATTGCCTTTCACACCATTGTGTAATATGACTCCTCTTGTACTGTAACTCCTCGCCAGGAGACTTCTAAACATAAGAAGAACCGTTCCAATATGCGTGACTTCTGGATGTTTATGTGGTAAAAGTAGGTAAAAGATGACATTAAGGAACACATTGATAAAGAGATGATTCTGTCGCTAGGAATTAGAACTATGAACGTTTATAAGGCCCTACTCAGAGACTGCAGGGCCCTGGGCAAGAAGGCCCTACTCAGAGACTGCAGGGCCCTGGGCAAGATGAACTTGCAGGGATCCTTTATCCTCCTTAGGAATGGGCAAGCGGAAGTTGACCCTGCTTACTGATCTCCCTCACGCTTGCGGTCTCGGCAGTGGATCGCTTGGATACGAGTGGTAAGCAGCGACAATGCTGGGCTCTCCTTAGTGTGCAGCCCTGTGATTTTTATTGTTCACACATAGAGACAGTGAAAGGTACAGGCATGCACAGCATAACTAAAAATCGTGTTATTGTACCTAGCTTGTAACTGTTTGGAAGTATGGGGAGAATAAGTATGCAGATCCTGAGAATAGAATGTTATGATGGCTGTGGTCTTGGTGAAGATGGTATACTGGTGATGTCTCCAGCAAACGTTTGCCTTCTCCTGGTTCCAATGGCACTGAGTATGAGTCTCTTCTAAAGCATTGATGGGTGAAGGAGAGATCTGTGCTGGCTCCTATCCTCCTGTTCCCCATGAAACCGACAGGAGCATGCGATCCCAGGTGATGCACCTTTACATTCGCTGTTATTTGCATTGTTGAGTTTTAAGGCTATGCATTTTGCCAATGTTTATGTTCAAGAAATTGCTCCAACTCTGTCAAACAAACCCGGTCGTCCAACTGAATCCCCCACTCGGCTGCTGGACTCTCACGATCACAGCAGCAAAGCTGAACGGCAACTTGGCCAACATCAGCAGAGACTTGCAAAGTCTACTTTTACTTTGTAAAGCGGTTTTGATACAAACCTGACAAAGCAAACCTTTTTGAATAGACCTGCCTAGTCTCTCACATTATGTAGCAGTGCTTTTGTTTAATATAAAGAAACATATTACAAAGCTAATATAAAATTGGTATGATTCAAAGAACTATATTAACAGGAAATACATTTCATAACCTTCTCTCTGGCACTTATATTGAATGATATTATGTTATATTAATTTTTAATTTATAAATCAACTAATGGAAAACAAAGTCTATGCTTAGTGATCTGTTTCAATGACAGCATTGTTGGCATTGATGGTCATGGTTTGTACGAATGAAATTTTGAACTACGTGAAATATCTTATCATGCAGCAAAAGCAGAATCTGAATGAGCAAATTTAGTGATCCAACTCTTTCACTTGTTTGCTCTGGGCTTATGTTCATTAGATGAATTCTGACCACTGGGGAGGACTACATCAGGTGAGGCTACCTAGCCGGACTTACCTCCTAGATGCTCCTAGGCAGATCAACAACAGGAGCTCCCACACCCTAAAAGAAAATTAATTAAGAAACAGACAGAAGTTTTGGCTACTGATTGTCCGTTGGCCTTGCATCCCACACCAATAGGCCACTTAGCCTTAATGTATTTACGAGGGGTGTTCCTCAAGGCCTGATTTATGGGTGCACCTGCAGTCATGAGCTTGGTGGTCTTTCCAGAGCTGTACCAAAGGATTCCAAGATACCAATTTGAAGTTTTTGTGGCACTCTAACACAATGTGTGGGGATTAAATATTAATTGAAGAGGCCAACATTTATAAAATGATTACACAATGATTCTTCAACTGTGGTGGTGGTGAAGGTGAAGACCTTTATTTTCTTTACTGTACTAAATACTGTGCTAAATAGTTTTGGACTCTAAAGACATACACCATTTTATTTGCAAAGTACAGGATAGATGAAAGGCCAACTAGCTGAAAAACGCACATCTTTAATTTTCAAAGTTGATTTAGTAATGTAACAAAATGAATGCTGTAACTGAAGGGGGGTTATTCAAAAATATATCATAAGCAGGGGCAGGTCACTTTGCTGCCACTCACTCAGCAGTTCTAGTGCTTTAATATATGTTACATGCAGCTGAACGCTGTGCAAATTTCAGAGGGTAGCAGACTGTGCGGATCCCAACCAGTGGCAGCACATACATAATTTAGTGGCCACCGGCCTAAAAGTGCTAGGGCTGATCTTCTTCCCCAGTCTGACCTTGAGCATGAATTGATTCTACGATTAGCCATAACATTATGACCACCTGCCTAATGTTGTGTAGGTCCCCCTTTTGCCACCAAAACAGGCCTGACCTGTTGAGGCATGGACTCCACTAGACCTCTGAAGTGCTGTGGTATGTGGCACCAAGACCTTAGCAGCAAAACATTTAAGTCCAGTAAGTTGTGAGGTGGGGCCTCCATGGATGCATCCTGATGCCGTGTGTTCTCCAGGTAAGCGACAAACCCAGCCATCCATGTGATGTAAAAGAAAATGTGATTTATCAGACTAGGCCACCTTCTTCCACTGCTCTGTGGTTCAGTTCTTATGCTCAGGTACCCATTGTAGGCGCTTTCGGCAGTGGACAGGGGTCAGCATTGTGTGTATGGGGCTGCGTAGCCGCAGACCAGTCAGGTCTGCGGCTACGCAGCCCCATACACACAAACTGTGATGGAATGTGCGTTCTGACACCTTTCTATCAGAACCAGTATTGACTTTTTCAGTAATTCTAGCAACAGCAGCTTGTCTGTTGGATTTGACCACACGGGCCAGCCTTCGCTCCCCCACACACGCATCAATAAGCCTTGGTTGCCCATTACCGGAACGCTGATCCACTGTTTTTCCTTCCTTGGACCACTTTTGATAGGTGCTGACCGCTGCAGACCGGTGACATCCGACAAGACCTGCAGTTTTGGAGATGCTCTGACCCAGTCGCCCAGCCATCACAATTTGGCCCTTGTCAAAGTCGCTCAGATCCATCAACTTTGAGGACGGAATGTTCACTTGCTGCCTCATATATCCCACCCACCGACAGGTGCCGTGATAACAAGATTATCAGTGTCAGTGCTCATAATGTTATGGCTGATCGGTGTACATTTATATAACTGTATCTGATCTAAGCAACCAGATGCTGCCTGAGCTTGACAGGAGTTATATTCTGTACAAGGTGGAGTAACACAAGCTGCTTAACCATTAGTTTAATGTGTGGAATGTGAAACTCACAGGAAGAGTCAGTGGCCAGATAGCTATTAGCTGAATGAAGGGCAGGATGTGAAAGCCTGTGTGCTTCATTAAATCTAAAAGTTTTGTGGTCCAACTCTCTCAAAGGATATCCAGTTCCTACACACCCAAACAGAGGAAATGGGGACCGAACAAACTTCTTGAAAAAAAATTGACTTAAAAGAATTAATGAAAATGATGCACTCTAAAATATCCAGTCTGGGAGGAGTGCAGACCAGATCCATTAACGTTTTACTGCAAATTAATCTCCGCTGAACGCATTTAAAGGCATTACTATCAGATACAAAGTCATTTGATTGCTTTTACTTCCTGCACAGGGAATACTGCATCTTGAAATAAAAAAAATCATTAACTAATCTCTGAGTTATCTACTGAGTGATAAGAAACTGAGAACAGAAACAATACATTTGTTTAAAAAGTGTCCTTTTGATAGATTTTTGGCATTGGGAACATTATTTTCACAAATTATGTTATTTTTTTATAATTAGTTTAAAATAAATATTTAATACATTGATAGTTATTAAAAAATGTATTCTAGTTCAAAGTTTGAAAAATGATCTAATTACCTTAGCAACAAATGAAATGGTTGAATAAGTATGAACATTCCCATACCTGAGAACTCTCTTGGTTTCATCTAGAGTCACTGGGTGAAGCCTTGCTTCTCTGGGTCTCTAGATCGATTTCTTCTATCTCTGTGCGGTGAAGTGGTGTACAACTTTTTAATTATACAAGAGATTCTGATTACCATCACGTGTTCTGTGACTAAGAAATCATAAACTAAATAGTTCTAATAAGTAGTATTGACGTGGTGCATTCCTCCATTTTACATATACACTCACTGGCCACTTTATTAGGTACACCTTGCTAGTACCAGGCTGGACCCCCTTTTGACTTCAGACCCTGCCTTTATTCTTCGTGGCATACTTTCTACAAGGTGCTGGAAACATTCCTCAGAGATTTTGGTCCATAAGGACATGATGGCATCATGCAGTTGCTGCAGATTTGTTGGCTGCACATCCATGATGCGAATCTCCCGTTCCACCACATCCCAAAGGTGCTCTACTGGATTGAGATCTGGTGACTGTGGAGGCCGTTGGAGTTCAGTGAACTCATTGTCATGTTCAAGAAACCAGTTTGAGATGATGTGAGCTTTGTGACATGGTGCATTATCCTGCTGGAAGTAGCCATCAGATGTTTACACTGTCACATTTAAATGATGCACAATTAGTACTAAGGGGCCCAAAGTGTGCCAATAAAATGTCCCCCACACCATTACACCACTACCACCAGCCTGAACCGCTGATACAAGGCAGGATGGATCCATGCTTTCATGTTGTTTACGCCAAAGTCGTACCCTGCCATCTGAATGTCGCAGCTGGAATTGAGACTCATCAGACCAGGCAACGTTCTTCCAGTCTTCCATTGTCCAATTTTGGTGAGGCTCTGCGAATTGTAGCCTCAGTTTCCTGCTTCAAGGTTCGATGTGTCGTGCGTTCAGAGATGGTATTCTGCATACCTTGGTTGTAACGAGCGGTTATTTGAGTTACTGTTGCTTTCTGTCACCTCAAACCAGTCCGCCCATTCTCCTCTGACATCAACAAGGCATTTTCGTCCACACAACTGCCGCTCACTAGATATTTTCTCTTTTTCGGATCATTCTCATTTCTGAAATACTCAGACTAGCCCGTCTGGCACCAACAACGTTCAAAGTCACTTAAATCCCCTTTCTTCCCCATTCTGATGCTCGGTTTGAACTTCAAGTTGTCTTGAGCACGTCTACATGCCTAAATGCATTGAATTGCTGCCATGTGATTGGCTGATTAGCTATTTGTGTTAACAAGCAAGTGAACAGGTGTACTTAATAAAGTAGCCAGTGAGTGTATACACAGTATATATATATTCTTCAATCCTTTTTGTCTTCAGCTTTTATTCACTAAATATTATATAATTAACATGATTCTTTGCTTCTTTATGTTTTAGTTAGCAACAGGCCTTTTTTTCTAATCAATCTGTTCACCAATCATTTCACAATTTAGAAAAATATGATATTTTTACAATACTAGCAGTTTTTAATCTTGCAACAATACAGTAAACTGAAATATTTCCTTTTTGAGATAAAGCTTCATAAATCAGCATTTAGTTAAACATTACTTACCTCTTCGTTCAACTCAATAATCCGCACAACTCCTACACTACAGTATCAGTAATCCTTTTTCAATTCTCCTTTTCAACATAGGGGTCTAATTACACAGTGTGGGCAAAGTATGGGCTGCATACCTGTATTACCATGGCAACCTCCAGAATGTTATCATTAATGACACTTCATAGACTTCATCTTCTATGGCTCTCCTCCTACAGTTATAAGTAAATGATCAAGAGTGACAAATTTTCTATTCAATTCTTGTGGAATTGTGGAATTAGTTATGGTCCATTCAGGCACTTAGAAACACCTATGATTGTATTTCAATGGGATCATCACACTGTACATAGGTCTTTTGTGCATCTGCTATATATATATATATATATATATATACACATACACACACACAAATATAGGACTGCATATCATCAAATGTTAATGTCCAATCCACTGATAGACTAGGGTTTGAAGCTTTTAAACCAGGTGTTGGCCATGTTCACAGAATAAACAGTGTGCATGCCAAAAAAGAGACCTCAGCTACTTTCATCAAATACCGTATTTACTCGATTATAAGATACCCCTTGTCTTATGATCAAGGTCGTCTTCTAATCAGACCTCAAACAGGGCCAGGCTGCTTACCGGTGCTTTGGTCGCACAGGGTACAGTCTCTTGTACCGGCCAGGAGAACAGGAACCCAGCAGAGTCACGTGAATGCACATCATGTGAATGCACGTCACGTGCCTCTGCTCCCCTCCTTCTTCCTCTGGGGGCGGGACAAGAGAAGTTGCAGGTTGAAGTTGAAGAAGAAGGAAGAAGACGTCTGCGAGTGAGAGATCTGCAGTCCAGGTAAGAGGTGGGGGAGGGTTTATGAGCAAGTATGCATGATTAAGGGAATGAATGAGTATTTAAATGTTTGTGAATGAGTGTGTGTGTGATAGCATGGATGTGTAAGGGGGTATCATGGCATAGGGAGGCTGTAATCACACTCCTATCATGCCCAGATTCCAGCATGTACTGGCTGCCTGGGCATGATAGGAGTATGATTGCTGTTAGCAATCATATATGTATATATGCCTTTTCACCCCCTATGTCAGAGTGGCATATAGGGTTAAAAGGCATATCATGGAGCACAGTGGCATATAGGAGGGTATAAGGCATTTCTGGAGGCAGGTTGGCATATAGCGGGTTAAAAGGCATTTCATGTGACAGAGTGGCATATAGGAGGGTATAAGGCATTTCTGGGGGCAGATGTGCATAACTGGGGGGGCAGGTTGGAAAATAAAAGGAAATAAAAACAAAAAATATTTTTCTCAATCATAGCTTTTATTAAATATGAAAAAATAGTTTACATGAATTAATATTTAGTAGTAAAACTTTTTTCCTATAGGGTAGTCTTATATTCAGGCTTTTTCTTTTTTTTCCTAAATTAATATTCAGATTTTGGGGGGTCGTCTTATAATCGAGCAAATGCGGTATGCTGTTAAGACAAGATATATTCATTCATACACTTGCTAAGTGTCATGTAACTGACTGTAAAGCCTTTACATACTAGATAATGTTATTATGTTAAAGTAAAACTGTGTGTAGAATGTTTCCATTTAAATTGCTAACCTTACATAGACATATATATATATAATATAAAAAATAATAATGTAGAAAGTGATATATGAAATGCATAAACATCTCTTTTTATCCCAACACTGCCTGCTATATTTAAAGGTGACGTCCAATGTACCAGTAAATCATTTTTTTTCAACATCAAGTTCAGTGCTGTATACGGTAATATAATTTATCATTGAAGAAAAGTGGATTTTATTTCAAAAACTTAATCTGCAGATTAATCGGTCACCATTGTGGGCTTTTATGCGATATTTTGCGAGCCGTGCCTGCTCGAACACCATAGTAAGCCAATTCTTTGCGGCGATTTAATATAGTCTTCCTTATCTAATAAGCCTCCATAGCCTTTCATGACTCAGTTGGTTCCTCTGGGTGATTATTACTGAGAAATTCTAATGTTTACCATAAGGCATTACAATGAAAAAAAACCAATGTGTTTACCAAGAAAACTTACATATGACAAATACACAGCTCATTAATAACATTATATTGCGTGAAAACTAGAATTTTTAATACGGAAAACAATATTAAAAGGAAACATAGCAAAAATGTGTATTGTTGTTGAATTATATTACCTTTATGGTATCAATTAAATTAATACCCTTTCAGAAGATCTTTTTTGCCATATAATCTTGTAAAAATTATAGTTTAATGCATAGTAAACAAAACAGAACAGCTCTAGAAGCCTACAAATGTATACAGTGAACGAACATGAAAATTTACACTCAAATGCTTTGTGGAATTCTGGGTATAAAACATTTCAGTTCATGACATTTCAATTAATTATGCAGGGCTAACTCCCAGCCTCTCTCTTCAAGCTGGCCCTCCATAATACATAATAATTTCTGTAATATAAAATGTTTCATCTTCCTGTACTCTCTCCTGTAACTCACTCTTTAGTGAATAAACCCATCAGGATTTCAGACAGATCCATCTATCCTAATTAAAAAAGCAACGTGGGTATTTGTGAGGCTGAAGAGCGACAGAAAAATATCAGCAAGGATATACCGTATGTGGTTTTGCTACTCCATCCCAAAGGCATTGCATGGTCTGCAATATAAAATTATATATTTAATTAAAATATAAAATTATAAAAAAAAATAGTACTGCATTTACAGCTGCCATTTTTTTTTAACCCTGTAGACTGTTGATTTGAACAAGAAACACAACCAGCGTTCTTCACCTCTGCAACGTCTAGTGATTCAAGTTGGCAGCGTTTAAAAAAAAAAAACAGCCGGCTTTAGACAATATTATTAAATACTTACAATGAACATAACATTGTTTATTTCCACTCCCTTAAATTACAGGACATTATAAAAAGAAATAAATGCTAGGACATTATAAAAAGAAATAATCTAGAAAATACAATATATAAAACTGAGGACAGCAAATTGAAGGACATTTTTTTCTTTTTTTAAACCACACAGCAGTATAAGCCAAGTACATTATGAACTTAATATACTAACCATAACCAAAGTAAACAGGTTCCTTGCATTAGTGCTATTGATTTTAATGTAGTGGACGAGTGACGGATCACTGGTATGCTGTATAATATATCGTCATGAGAATACCGTCCTCCCAAACCTTCCAAGAGTTTTTTATGGTGACCTTTTTGGAAATGTTTACATAACTAGTTATATTATTAAGACCTTTAAAAGAAGACTAATATGTTTTATTTTCACGGTTTAATGAATAAACACATTTCTGCTCCTTCTATACACATTTTTGTGCCGTTCGGGGCTGAAGAACATCCATATATCCATACCCAGCAAAAAGTCTGAGCTCATAGGAAACACATTAGAGGAAGGAAGATTGTGTGTACAATGTTGACATCACAACAATCAGTGTGTGTTGGCAGCTGACCTTTTTATTATTTTGCGCCTCTTTGTATTGATCTTGTGGAACTGGTCTCTATTTTATTCTACTTGGCTGATTATAGTTCAGTTTGCGGTATGATTTTTTCTCTTTTTTATATCACGCTGTGTACTGTATGTTCTGTAAATTGCATCTTTTTATTTGTTCACTATTCCTATTACCTGGATTCCTTTTTTTAGTCGCCCTGTGGGCTTTTGCTAACGCCACGAACAACATAGAAACAGTTACTGTACACTCATCAACTTTAGGGTGCGGGTAACAATGAGAGATCCAAGTGATAATCACGTTCCTTACAAAGCATCAGCTTGGGCCTTCAAAAACCTCCTGTAACCTGTGATCTATCTTGATGGATGCACATAGCCTTTAATTTATGGGAGTCTAATATTTGCATTTATAGTGGCCCACCGTTGGAAACCAGTTACCCTAGTCACCATTAAACAAAGGTGAGAAGAGCCCTGCACAAATGAGCTTACAATCTAGTTATAACGAACAGGTTCTCTTTATCTCCAAATATAAATAATAAATTCATAAAATTAAATTTTGTTAAATTAAATTATGTTTTTTTTCTGCTTTTATTTGAGTTATCCACTTAATAGAATTCTTAAATGAATTAACTGATATGAAAGCTTCATAATCCAAACGGCGTGCAATGAAACATACTGGATGGATATGTAATTACCGTTCACACAAGGAACATTTATCTTAACACATGTAACACACTTTTATTAGAATGCAGTTTATTTCGCGTCTTCAGATGTTTATTTCACATGGTTAGCTCTGAAAAGCATCATTAAGTTTGTGGTTTAATTATAAATATTGTAATTAAATATAAAATTATAAAAAAACTAGTACTTTACCAATAGTAAATCAGTACTTTAAAGAAAAGTATCACTGATAATGTAAACAAAAGTAATGTTATTATGTAAAGCGTCTTTACATAAAATGCAAACTGTTTAAAGTCTTATTCTATTTCTGGGATGGAGTTCATAGCCTAATGGTATTTTCTCCCATATACTTTCCTCAATATAACTTTCTGTACTTTTACTTTAAATTGTGTGGCAAAGCAACCTCTGTAGTGCATTTCTACCAAACAGTAAATGTAACAAAACGCCATGGCTGGGGTTGCTCAAAGGCATTATGAAGGGTAAGGTGATGTGTTTGATGACATCATTGTGCTGATGGTAGGTTCTGTGCCATCATGGATATGTCAGAATCAACCCATTCAAAACGATAAATGTATGGAAAGGCAACCAGATCTATAAACACAATACAAAAAGCTTTGTGTGCCCACTATGTAGGAGGTGAGAGTAGGATCTCACCCTATTGAGAGTGTGCCTTGACGTGGCGGGTGAGCTTAATTATGCTTTGGCCAATTCATATAACCAAAACCTCTCATTTATATTATGTTTATATATTTGTTGCCAAATTTACAATACAAAAAGGAGCTATATCTTCAAATTACCATGTGTCATCCACACACACATGCAAAATAACTTATCATAGGAGTGCTGGCACAGAGGGCAAATCCAGCCAAGCTGATAGAGTAAAATAATTCCCCAAACATCATTTGGCAGGCATTATGCTCAGTGGGCACTGTCCAGTCTTGTCTAAAACATGTTTGCAAAAGGAAGCACCTAATAAATCCTATAAAATATGCAAAGAAAGGATCCAGTCAGATTGAAAATATTTCCTATTATTCTTGTAGCTCTAGACACCCTGGTGGCTGTGTGTGGAATTGCAGTTGCTTTATGCACTGGCTCCAAATCTTGGGCACATCTCATCCCCTTGCTAGCCCCCCTTTACTGCTCCTTCATAATATCTAATGCTTCATTTAAGCTTTATCTGTTTTACAATAGGTGCCCTGAGTTTCCCAGTGCATTAGCACACTTACACATCAATATCTCATAACATATATTGCCCAGAGAGGCTTGTACCAGGTTTTCATACCTTTCACTTATTCTTGTAGCATTCGCCTGTGAAACACTCATGAAATATGTTCCTTTCTGTTTCAAAAAGCTGCCAAGATTCTGATGTGCTCACTCATCTTGTCTCGACTATTGTAATGACTTGCTCTCACTCCAGTCCACGTAAACCACAGCTGACATCTACCAAGTCAGCAGAAATATAGATCGCATAAGACTAAATGGAAAACACACAACTACACTAAAACTAAAATTAAACTTATATATATATATATATATATATATATATATATGCCATACATTATCCAGCATTTATTCATGTGTATGAATAATTTTGCTCATGTAACTAGGTCATCAAAGTCAGGCTGTAGGACTCTCTATCAGCCTCAGGGAAAAGCCTACAGACTGGAGTGAAGGTAAATGGGGAGGACTTTCCCCTTGCATCCTATGCAACAACTAATCAAGCCCTTGCAGAGCCTGTTATTGCAAAGGCAAGTGTCTAGGCACATAGCGGCTTACTCTTACGTCTACCATACTTTATGAGAGCTGAGCCTGAGCCCTGTTCAGGAATGCAGCACCTGAGACCATCAGGCAGAGGTTCAGCCAAGTTGGATGACGAGGAGCAGGAAATCCTGATGCAGTTCATCGTGAGCTGCGTCATCCTCTATGTGTACATACTTGCAGAAGGATAGGACAGCATTCAAATAAGAGAGCAATGTGAACATGTCCCTAACAAGCCTCATTAAATGTTATTGATTAAAAAAACATATTGCCATAGTAAGTGTTGTTTTGGCCAATTATACCATTTTCTATGGAGCGAAGGCCACACACATAAACCGATATCAAAAGTTCTAAAACAACTGCTTTAGGAAGCAATCAATGCATTGGAATGATCCCTGACCAGTAAATGCCTATAACTAATTCCAGAGACATGAGCTCAGTAGGTAAAAGGTAATAAAGTAGTCTGTTCTACTTCTGTTTGAAATGTTCTAGATATGGGTAACTCACACGTCTGTCTATACTGATGATAAAGCATTCTCAGCAACTAAGGGATTGTATATACGACTGTGATAGCAGAAAGCAAACTAATTAGAAAGCCAAGTTAATATTACATTTCTCTTTACTGACAGTATAATAAAATCTTGATTAATACAACTAAAGCAAACATCTGACACTTTTACTGCAGAAGTAGTTTACAGGAATAATTATATCTTTATTTTTTTCTTGTAATAATAATAATGGAAAACAAGTTCTGGATGGTCCTTTAAATTTAAATATCATTAAATGTATAATGTTTGTTATAAATGAATAATGTTTCTTAGTGGTATGATAGCATAACGTTAGCATTACGTTTGTCAGAAATGGGCATTTTTTGGTGGAAGGAAACAACAGGAAACCATTTTATGGTTTTGAGTTATATAGTTTGCTTTATATTATCAAGTTCTGGATAATGAAATGTTTATAGAAGCCCAGGAATTGGTTGGAATTGGGTTTTATGAGAAAGAGTGGCTGGATGCTGGTATTGTTTGACTGGGGCAGAATTTATGGACAAGGGAACTTAGGGTTTGCCCCCAGTTTCAGTGTTTTTATACCGGTTTCAGGGTTGTTGTGTATATAGGCCGTATAGGGTCACACAGCTACTTCTTCCATATTCTACTCTGATTTAATGATGTCTGAGCATCCCAAATGGCGGGGGCCGGACTGGGGACGACGAGGCCGCACATTACATTCTTATGGTCACACAAGCTACGTTTATAAAGGAACATGGTAATGTTCGCTAATTCATGTTTCCCCTTAAAACCACCCATCACTGTGCGTGTGACGTTTCCTGAACCGCTGCGTCCATTGGGATGTCACTAATGGTATGCAGAAAGTAAACCAGACTCCCGTTTATTGAACGATACACTAATTTATATAGATTTTTATAAAAAGTTATGTCAATGAACATTCTCATTTAGAACAGTAACCAATTCTAAATTAGGGGCTGCCAATCAGGTAGAAAACAGATTAGTCACGGGTGTCTCGCTGAGTGACCGTCTCAGAAGCAGAATATCAGCACATGCAGTATTATGAAGCGACCTTCTACCCAAAAGAAGCTGGATTAGTCATGCATTCTTGTCACAATAATATGTAATGTAACTTATTGATAAAAAAAACTCTCAATAAACCGAAATTGGTCAACTATATTTTGTAAAATTCTTCATTGTTGAAAGGGAACAATTCAGTGTGTTCTCTTATACCCTCTTTAAGGATCCATTCTAGCCGTTATATGTACTCTAATGAGTCACCTTTAAATTATTGTGTCTTTCATGGAGGGGATTCATTAGAATCCCTTTTATGTGTTTGCTCCCTTCCCTCACCCCCCCCACTCCCAGGACTAAACTTTTCTTGTAATAACTAAATAGCTAACTCAATGCCTTAGATAGAAATCAAGTAGTGTTCCTTCTACATAATTTCTTAAATCCCACTCTCTTGAGTACTTTTTCCCATTATGAGTCACAATATAAAATTATGTTTTTCATTATTTTACTCAATAGTATTCTACCACACTGTGCACATTAGTGCCTCTCAGGACATTACTTGTTCTTTAAACCTTTAAGTTGATGTACTTGAGTCCTGCTAAAATTCTTAATGATGTGGACACTAAAGGATATCACAAGGGGCATGCACGTGAAACACGAGTGAGCTCTGTTGACGTGACTGATCCCTGGTTCCCTGCATTCAGATGAGTATCTCACTGAGAAGTACTGCTTACCAGCTGCCTCCTAATATGTCTGTCAATGCAATCTCACTCTATGTTTATAGCATTATAGCAAAAATGCAAGGTCTTCTGAAACTATTGCGACATCACACCAATGTATACATAGTCTATATAGACTTCAGGGCTCTGTGCAGCCAGTCAAGTTCTTCCACACCAACCATGTCTTTATGGACCTTGCTTTGTGCACTTTGGCACAGTCATGCTGAAGGAGGAAAGGCCTTCCCTAAACTGTTCCCACAAAGTTAGATGCATAGCATTGTACAAAATGTCTTGGTATGCTAAAGCATTAAGATTTTCCTACAGTCGTAGTAAGGGGCCCAAACCCTGATTTCAATAATTAAGAGGTGTGTCTCAATACTTTTGTCCATATAGTCCTGCACTATAAGTAAACAAAGACATGGTTGGATGAGTTTGATGAGGAAGAACTTGACCGGCCGCACAGAGCCCTGATCTCAACCCCATCAAACACCTTTGGGATGAATTGGAGTGCCAGTTGCAAGCCAGGCCTTCTTGTCCAATAACAGTACCTGACCTTTCAAATGCTTTTTTGGCTCAATGGCCACAACTTCACACACGCCAAAATCTTGTGAAGCCTTCCTGGAAGAGTGACGTATGTCATTGCCACAAAGGGTGTGATTTTGGAATGGGATGTCTCATAAAAGTGTGATAGTTTAGTCTTATAGTATAGGTAATGGTGTGTCTGACCCCCTGTTTTTCCTTCTGAGGTATGCTTTTCTATACATTTTCAAGATCTATATCTACTGTATGTAGTATGTGCATCAGCAGGGATTTCTTTTCAATAAGGAGACGGTTTTATAGAAATCCCAATAGATTTCTTTCATTTTTGTAAAGAACACCTGGATAGGGATTCAGTCTCATTTGTGAGACAGATATTTTTAGAAGATTTTCTGAGATGGTAGAAATTCTTCTCCAAGTTCCTTTCTTTTGGTAAAATGTAATAATACATTAATATAGCATTATTAAAATGTATAAGTTTACAACCGGAAACAGGAAAAATAACAATTTCACAAAACATAATGCAGATAGGTTCCAATTAAACTTGAGGCGTAGTATATCTACAACTGTTTATTAAATATCGATTGTCCACATGTGATCAATAGACTCTGGAAGTCCAGCCTTAGATGTAGTCCACAAGGGTTACTAGTAATGACTACTGGTATGATCAAGGTATTCCATTTCCATGGAGTTTGCAGCCTGGTTTTTGATTGTTACAAAAATAATATCTTTTAATATTTCTATTATGAAATCTAAAAGAAAGACAAGCAGAGAACATGCCCGAGACAACAACTGACAATTTGAAATGTATAGCGTATGAGGTTTTCAGTTTTGGAAAAATGATGTTTTTGTGAGTGAACAACCCTATTAATCTCTTAGGTCAGCGGAACATCTTGATTGATTTTGAAACGGCTGCCTGTAATATAAATTGTTCTGGCAACTGCTTGGTCAAGACATCTTTGTGTGAATAGAATTAAAAAATACCAACCGTCAATACAATGCAGAAAGAGCACAATGTCGTTTAATGTTGGCATTCCCGCTTGATTTAATGCTTATTAAGGGGATATACTGTGGAACTCAAAACCATATAGACAGTTTAAAGGACTCATTTATCAATGTCCTACTGCAGGAAAGATGTAAGATAAAAGAAAGGCTAGAGCTGCCATTTTTTATTTGGCATTTTCCCTGTGTAATAAATCTTGTTCACATCACAGAGGCAATATCTTAATCGTTTGAGCACAAGGAATGGGTGCAGCATAAACAGGGCCGGGCTGAGGAAGAAAAGATGGCCCTGGCACTTTAAGGCCAATGACCTCTGAATGACGTGTGCATTCACGTATATCCAGTCTGTTGCTGCACATTAAAGACCTGCAGTGGCAGCATAGCTAAATGGCCCCTGTTATCTGACACGGGCGCACTGGGTATTTGCCCAGTTTGCCTGATGGCCGGTCTGGGCCTGAGAATTGATTTTGTGCCATAACAGACTGAGATTACAGGGGTGAATCTGTGACTGGACTCTCTGTGCTATGGATTCGGTTTATTTGGTGGTCTAGTTATGGCACGTGGAGATAATGGCTCTGTCTGAATGACACTGGCTACTACTGAAGCAAAATACAGAATACCATGCCTTCTGAGTCCCAGACTTGGATATAGTTTTTCATATAGTCAGTGATACACAAATATGTTTGGTAGTATTAAAGTAGTGGATCTTATCTGCCCTCAAATTCTATGATTTTATGTTTTTATTACTTAGAAATAAATTGCCGATGAGAGTGTGTTTTTCTGCACTCCTGTAGCTTCCTTAAGACATAAATATTAAACACTGAAAACACTGAAAGTGTTTTTTGATATCAGTCTATCACACGCTTCAGGCTTTGCATTGACATGAAAACAAAATGTTCATTTCTAGTTGTTCAAACAATGGCAGTATAAATAGAAAGTAATCTGTTGAGCGGAACTAAGGTCTCAATTTATCAACTAGTTAGAACATCCCGCCAAGGAAAAAAAAGCAATGCAATTTTTACTAGATGCGCAATGTCGCATTTTATTGGGAATGGCTAATGCTTAGACATAAAAATCTGCATTAAACATCAAAGGTAGTGGTGCAGTCAATATGGCATTCTCAAAAATCCAATGGCCTCCCAGACAAAAGGAAAATATATCTATTTCAGATCATCGCGACTTAAGGATATTGCTAAAGGAATGTTATGAATGGTACATTTTGACATTTTAAGTTGGAGCATAAAGTGTCCTCTCTCAATTTAGAGAGAAACAAAGTTTATACAAAAAATTTCCACAACTGTAACAAATTCTAAACCTAGCGCATTTTCCATTAGTCCCTACAGGTCTCAAGATTACTATGATATCAGCATTAACCAATAAGAAGTGACCCTCTTTGCCTATAGGTAGGGATAGGATTTCTGGGGTATCTTTAAACTGTACATTTCCTATAAACCACATACAAGGAAAAAAAAAGAAAATGATCCTGACATTCAAATCAAGGTTTGGTTGACATGTAACATGCTTAATTCATTTTTTCAGCTATTCAATAGGATTGCTTGCACGGGCTACAAAACTATTTCATATTTTGATTCTTTCATTTAAGGCAAAAAAACGGAAGGGGAAGTGGGTGAGGAGTGGGGCGTGCAGAAACCCGGCGTTTCCTGATGGTGACTCGGAGAAGCTGTAGTCTCCGTGTTTTGTAGGTATGCCTATGGGCGAATAGAACAGTACCAGAATTGCAGAAAGGAAAAATAGTAATCCTACTAAGCAGCCAGTGGCTTCTTAATGGTCTTTTTAAGAAAATACATTTACTGAAGCATACAAAAATTAGTGGTCAGTGTTTCGTCTACGGCCTTGTAACAGTGTTGCCCCAGAGCCTAACCTGACCTTGGTCCGCCCCTGATGCTACCTATAAGCTATGAGCAGATAACACGCCGATTAGGCCACAAGAATTTAAAGTGAATTTAAATGGCCATTCCAAATAAGTTTTGCAATGAGGATTATATTACAGGAATGATTATTCTCAAAAGAGCAGCGTGAAGCCTCATTTTACAGCACTTCAACTGTGATGAGTGTTCTCTCATTTCAAAGCACTCCACAATACATGAATAATTTTTCTACTATGTGAGAGCAGAAAAAAAGTTTGCCAAGTGCTATTTCTTTAGTTCCAAGATCAAAATATGAGGTTAAAAATAATACCTCGTTTTTAAAGGCACGCTAATACCAAATTCAAAAAGTTATTGTTGGGTTATGCTGCAAGCCACCAGTCATCATTTATAAACTGGGCCCGATTTCCCATTATGCATAGCAGACATTTTGGGGTAAATCCACAGGCTGTGGAGAGGCTGCTACACTTATAATAAGTAATGTTTGTTAGGTCTGTGAATAGGAATCTATCTTTCCGGGATGGTGTTTTTCCCTGGGCCAGAGGTGAAGGCCCCAAGAACATCGTTAGACAAAGTTGGATAAGGTCAAAGGGTAATTTTAAAATATTTCCCCCTTAGAGTGCATTGGTTGGACATAGGTCTTTTACTTTGGGTATTTAGATAAGGGAGGTAGGTAGGAATGTATTTGAAAAGTTTTAGTTTATTTTAGTTTATTTTTTATTTATTAAACCCCATTCCATATCATTGGACAGGGGATGAGTGGGCTCAATGGGAGATAATTATTAGCCTCCTGTCTCACACATGCGGCAAGGAAAAAGGAGGACACTTGTTGCCCTCCTGCTTAAAAGGGGGGGGTGTGCTTTTTTGTTGTAGTTATTTTTTTAGTTATTTATAGTATTTTTTTCTATGGCACAAGATTATTCTGTTGAGGACATGCAAGTTGTAAGTCGACTAATACAAACATAGCTGGAGTTCTCAAAATGTAACACTGCAGACACTTACAATAACTTTGTATATTAATAAACATGCAAATCCTTAACTCAGTGGACAGCTCAACGTTTAGTGAATAGACCCAATTGCGTATGAAAAGAAACATCCATTGCATTTCAGTCACTCTAAAGTAATATAACAAAAACAAAATGATGATTGGTCCAACATTTGCAGTGAAGATGCTAATAAAACCTTTAGGTGCATTACTCTGATCATAACTTTTATTTAGTAATTTTACCTTGTTTAAGTCAGACATTCAAAGCTGTTAGGTGTGTTTATTCAGATTTTATTGGCAAATTTATAGTTCCCAATGAGCAAGCATTGCAGTGCAGCGTACTGACCGGCTACCATTTATCCAAAGCAAGAATACAGAGCATACCAGTATTAGATAGAGTCCTAGAGTCTTTCATGGCTATATTGCTTACGAAGGAGTTGAATCAGCTTAACCCAAGGGTGTCCAACCTGCGGCCCTCCAGCTGCTGCAAGACTACATCTCCCATATGCCTCATCCAGCCCCTTCGGTGAAAGAGCATTATGGGAGATGTAGTCCTGCAACACCCCTGAACCTAAAAAAGACTCTGATAATGTTATGGTATAACCTTCTTATTTTCACACGATGGAAGACGCCATCTTATCTTATCCATTCTTGGGATCTGTGTGAATATTCTTCCCCTTTTGTTAAACTACTATTATCGTTTCAGTAAAAGCTGGTTTAATTGTATTTGGCAGCCTTTTAAGTTTTTTGTGCTGACTCATCAGGCTCGGTGTACATACTGCTGATAACACTGTTTACAAGACGAAAGAGGCGTGCCCCTTTAAAATTACTGTATTATTATACCGGTATAATAGATTCATTCATTTATAAACAATATACCAGACACTTATGATGAGAAAGTACTGTACAAGTATGTAACTGTGAGTCAAAAACAAACTCTGACCTTATTTCCCATGTATTGGTAATCATGTGAAAAGATGCTTACAAGAAACAGCAAAAAATATAGATAAAGAGATAATAATGTGAGTAACCTCAGGGGCATCACCATCCCTGGGAATTCTATGGGTTTTGCCTAGAGACTAGAGGGCGAAGCACCACTTCTCTGGTCTCCAGGTTCTTGCCCAAAATCTCAGGGTCGCTGGAATGGTATTTAGACATGCCCACTCCACACCCGTAGCCATTTTACCCTTCCACCCCATTCAAATAAAAAGGGATCTGGGGAGCTGGACCCTGGAGGTTCCCACGTATGGATATCACTGTAGACACATTAGGGATTATGTGCATAGTACATTTCAGGTGCAAAGTTTTAAAAGTGGTATGATCATCATATCAACCAATGAAATTCCCTGAGGACAGGGGCATTTCATTGGCTGTAATGGTGAGGGGAATGTTGACCTGGGGACCACATTTTTCAGCAGTTGTGACATTTTCCTGCTGAAGTCATTCAACTGAGAGAGACAAACCAAACTGATCACAGAGGGATCAACAATGCATTGTTTGACCATAAGCTGTTCAACATCACACTTAAAACAGGGCCACCTGCCATGGATAAGCAGAAGGGGCGGATGGAACCAGGACCCCAAAATTCTTCAAAGAGGGTCTGAGTTGGACCAGCCCACTCGTGGAGGCAGGAGCACCGTATTTACCTGCATGCCACAGTGTGCAAGCAGTAATAAGAAAGAAATCCAGGTGAAATAAGTGTGTGAGGTATGTGAGATGTGAGGTGTAGTAGTGTGGAAGTGTAATGGTGTGATGATAGAGTGAGGATGTTTTAAGTGAGTTTGTATTAAAATGAGTGTATGTGACTGTGTATGTGTGTCTGCTAGTGTGACTGTATATGTATAAGTGTGAGGATGTTTTAATGTCAGTGTACATTAGTGTAAGTGTGTATGCGTGTGAATGTGCATTAGTATGAGTGTGTATGTGTAAGTGTATAAGTGTGCATAAATGTGTGCATACATTAGTACACATGTAGGGTGTGAGTGTGTGTAGTTCACATGTGTAGTGTGTGTGCATGTAAGTATATATTAGTGTGATTGTGTAAGTGCTAGTGTGAGTACGTATGCGTAAGTGTGCCTTACTATAAGTGTGTATGTGTGTGTAAATGTGCTAGTGTGAGCATACTAATATGAGGATGTAAATGTATTAGTGCTAGTGGTATGTGTATTTGTGCTAGTGTCAGTGCTTAAGTGTGCTAGTGTGAGTGTTTATTTGTGTTAGTATTTGTGTGTCCATTCCTCCCCCCAGCTTTTTGATGCAACAAAATCCACCCCTCTGCACCAACAAAATTGGACTAAAAGATGAATTTCTCATTATTAAAGGCATTAATTGATGGCTACCTCTGTCCAGGGTTATTGATTTATATTAATAAAATAATTACTTTTGCATGGACTGCCGCTATAGTCTAATTATCTATTATATATGCTTAATAAAGTAACACACATACAATCATGCTAACTAATCATATTCTAACCTGCTTGAGTTCCAAACTGATGAGTAAGACAGCTTGAAACATTCTGCCAGAGATCCAAAGAACAATACATCTGTGTGTGTTTCCAGTAGCTTTAACTGAAGCATTTTTTAAGCATTGATCAATGTCTGTAACAGAACCAGTGCACAGCCCAACACTGCTGTTCTAAAAGCCAGAATGACAGATTGATGACTATTTCTACAGTACGGAATGAAATCTGAACAAAGGAATAATGTCAAAAAATAGCTGAGTAACAATAAATGACCTGGTGGACCATGTTCTATCTGTAGTTTGTAGCTTTTTAGAATAAAATCCATCCGTAGAGAACCTCTCAAAGCCCTATTTTGTTATACGGTATAACCGTCCTCGGAAACTTAATGAGCAGTAAAAACATTGAAATAGTAGTCACTAGTAACAATTGACTAAAAATATTAAAAATAAGGAAAATGGATAAAGCTTCCATCATAGGCCTGACTTTACATATGAACGGCCATGTAAATGCGACATACTACATATTACAGCATGTGTTCAAACTGCATTGTTGTTATAACAGCCCACATGTAGCAGAGCATCATGGTTCAATGTCTAATGTCAGAATTAGGCAGAAAAAAATTAATTTGCAAATATATAAAGGAACAGCATTTCACCCTATTTTGTCCGGGCAATTAAAACACAATTTCAAAATATATAACAGAAACTGAAATATAGTTATTTAAACATTTTGTATTGCTGCAACTCACTTAACGTTTGATGAATAATAGAGAAACTGGCATTTCGAATACAATCTTGCAACATTTAATCAACTTCCTGATTAATTTCCTGACTCGGAGGTATGAACTTAATGACTTGATTACCTCAAGTACTTACTCTTCTCCAACAAAAGGCTACAGCATATCTTTCAAGTGCATGCTAATCCTCTCCCACCCATCTTAACTCATCAGAAGGTACATGCTGTCACGCTATGAACCTCGTCCATAAACTACTAAGAGGCACGAGGCGATGGCATGTATCTGGCGCAGAATGGGGCTGTTATCTTGAGGGCAAAAAAACTTTACAATTATTACTAGAGCACTATAATTCATAGTTTCACTTATTTTTAGATATATTTTTATAATACGATTTTCAGCCTTAATACGGTAAGTCATTCTATTAAATACATTTAAGGCACTTGAATTATACGTCAATTAGTAAACGAGTTATTAAGATCTATATAGGCTGATCGAGTTAATCGTGTTGTCAGGAAGACGAGGACAGATGCACACTTACCTTACATGTGTAGGGCATGCATGCTACAGGGCGTGTAATGTAACGCTGGAGTCCATCTGTAATACATTATAGCGCCGTACATCAAAAGCTGCTGGCACTCTGAATACATTGAATTCGGCTTTTGAGACATAAGCCCTGTTGATTGAATGGTCCTAGAAAACCATGAGAGTCGGCAGCTATGCAGGTGCATCCAGGGAAGTATGTAATTATTAAAAGTAACAAACATGGTAAATTCAAACGGGTCACTAAATTATCATTTTAATGGGTTTTTAAAGACTTAAATTCACTAACAATATTTTAATTAATTAATTTTCTTTCTTTCGATATGTATTGCACACAGGAATGACACTATTATACCTTTCAGTAAGCCTGTAGTCATTTATTTAAAAGAAAACATACTAATAATGGCAGCGAATGGTAAAACAATGCCAAAAGATGATATTGTTAACACAAATAGTTGGATGTTACAAAATCCTCCTCATGATGAGAGTAACTTTATTTTTGCCTTGAATTATCGTTGAGGTAATTGCATTTCAAGCTGAGGACATATCAAGACAAAGCAGGTAGACAGAAACATTTGAGTTTGCAACAGGGGAAAACTATTAGTCTACTACTAGAAATAATAAAGTTATCCAAGGTACACAACTGAAGCATTTCCTGGAATTAGAAGAAATATTCGGGAAGATACGCACCTTTTCTTGTGACTAAACCCATAAATCCTTCAAGTGACGTACTCAAGATTATCAAAGCAGAGTTGTTTTAGTAGGTGAATATATATTTTCTTGATGGACTTGTTAAACATTCTAGGACAAACTTATTAAACAGGGCTTGGACTTTAGTGGTAAACTTTATCAAGTTCATTTATTAGAGCCTTGATATATACTGTTGACTTCTAATGCAATTGTCTGTCATCTTGCTTATTCTTCACGCTCCAAAACTTGCAGCTGCTAAAATCATTTGGCCGACTATGTCCTCCCATTCGCGTCCATTATTCTGTGCTGATGGCACTGCTGGATTCAATGAAACTCATTCACAAAAGGATCACCAGTAACACTGAACATGTTAAAAGGGGACATGTTTAATGCCTTTATGGTGTCTTTAAAGGGGAACTCCCACTGTTTTTATAGCTCTGTAGGCAGTAGGTGTAGGCTAGCTAGTGTTAGATGTGTGTTGGAAAAGCGTACTTGAAGTTTCCCATGGTTATCCTAGCTTACTCTAAATGCACAAGTTGCCGTTACGTCAGTCTTTACTGTGCTCCAGTGTCTTCTCTGCCATGTAAACTGGAGACCAAGCAAGAGAGTGACATCTTCTAATGACATCAAACACCCCTTGAATGAGGCCACACATGCAGAAAAAAGGCTGTGGTTCGTGACCTCCTCACTTATGGACCTATGGACGTTGTGCAGCATTGTCACTGGAGTGTTCTGAGGTCCAGTCGGTGAATGAATACATTGAAGAATGTATCAACATCCATAGTATCTTCTTTCTGGTGCTACACATCCTTCTGAGGCAGAGCAGCAGGTTATGACAAATTAGACATAGAAATACAGAAAGTAACAGCAGATAAGAACCCTTTGGCCCATCTAGTCTCCTCCATCCTTAGTCTCTGGCCTTATCTTATATCTAGCTTAGCCCTATGCCTATCCCATGCTTGCTTAAACGTCTTCACTGTATTAACCTTTACCAATTCTGATGGAAGGCTATTATCCACATATCCAGTATAGTAATATTTTCTGATATTACTTTGAAACGTTTGCGCCTCTAGCTTAAGACTAGACTAGATGTTCTGTTGTTGTGGTAATATTTCTTCTTTTAAATAAACTCTCTTCCTTAATCAGGTTGACCAAGCATTCTGGCAGCATTTCCTGCTGCTCTATTGCATTGTCTACCTACCTTTAAATCTTCAGATGTTGAGGTTAGGACTAGACTTGGGCGCCGGTCAACTCTTTGTGTTCGCCTTCGTGGGGGGGAATCTTCGTATTTTGTGAATATTCATCCGTTTCTGTGTTCGGTTCGGGCGAATATTCGTGCACACTCTTCGTGTTCGTTTTTTTTCTTTTTCTGCCGTTTTTTGTAGAAGGGGTTAATACAGGGTTAACGCGGTACGGACTACGCAGCAGCTCTACAGAAACAAAAGTTGGAATAGTGCACTCAGCATCTACCTCTTTAACCGGGATTTTGTAAAATTTCTGTTTAGTATTTTGATGGCACTTTTTTGTATTTGGTGGGATGTGGAGAGCGGTCATCCTCCTCCTGCATATAGACTCATCTTGCACTACTTTGAGTACATTGGCCAGTAGGAAGAATTCAACATATAAGTTAGCTTGCCTTAAAAAAAATCAAAACAAAAACCCCACAAAAACCGAAATGAGAATGTTAAAGTTACCAAACATCCTATAAATTAGAGAGAATATTTGTAAATAATACCCTTTTGGTGTGTCTGAAGCACACAGGTATTTAATCTTAGTAAAACATGTGATGCATACCGTTTATTAAAATGGTAAATCATCGTTCAAAATCTTTCATTTCTTTTTAAAATGTACCTACAGGGAGGGGTCCAAGGATCTATGAAGACAGTGTTCTCAATACACATGCAAATATTCAAGCCAAGAAATAATATAGCTCCTGGCAGTATCTGCAAGTGCAGACTAAAGTTTATAGAATCCAGGAATAAGAGGCAAAATTGCGTGATCTGTCAATGTTCGTGACTTTCACCCAAACACATCAAATCAGGAAGAACAAAGATTTAATCTGGAAGGCGGTGACTGAGAAACCAAAACTACCCAGCTTGAAAAAAGTAAATATGCACATTTTAACTCAGTATCTAATAGGAAACAAAATGAGGTTTCTTTTTTCATTTGAATTAAATACTAAAATATTGAGGTTGAATTGAAAAACCTTTAACCCTTTGAGGAAGGCCTGGATTGGCACAGGTTCATTTTTAATCAAATTACAATAATACAAACATGTCCTTTATTTTATTTCTTTGAGGAGGGGGTTTCTTTTTTTGAGGCATCTGTGAACCTGTGATATAGCGACACGGCACATCACCATAGCAACAGACATACATGAAGGAGATCATGGCTCCAACATAAATACTGTGAATGTTGTCTGGCGTACAGTGTCAATATTACTGGAATATGATCTGGTGTATTTCCTTTACAAGATCTCACTTGAGATTCGCAATATTATAATTCCCCATATGCTTTAATACAGGGGCCAGTTTTTGGTGCTTAACCCCTTAAGGACAATGGGCAGTCCCTAAACCCATTGAAAACAATGCATTTTGTCATTAAGGGGTTAAATATGCTTCTAAAAACCTAAATGCAAGTGCTGTGAAAAAAATAAGACTAGAGGGACACAGAAAAATAGTGCCACCCTTTATACTTACCCTCTTACGCATCATTCTTATATTTCTTTACTGAATTGTTTTTGACCATCGAGCCTCCAGTCTGCAGCGAAGACCCATTTATGTCATTTTCTTCTGTATTTGAAAATTATTTTAGGTTTTGCTTTTTTATTAAAATCTTGCAAATCTTCAAGATACTGATCCACCCACTGTTGAATGTAACACTTTTGTAACTAAATGCAGCATTAGAAACATCATTTCTAGTACTGTTTAGTGGCCAAGATAGCCGAGAAGGGTTGTTAAATTGCATGAGAGCCTCATTGGGTTAAAAGCGGTGCAGTCCCACTGATTCAGCCCCCTGGTAAGCGATATTGCCATGAAAAATTAGACTGGACTCACCAGAATTGGGCTACTTTGACGTAGTGGGGGGGCTAAGCAATATATGGCCATATAGTGTGATGCAATCCTCAATATTTATGCCTTTTTAGGTGTTTTTTGACTCCAGAATTGAATTGCTTTGTTTTGTGTATTTATTGACTATATTAATCTAGCAGCAACCCGGGAATCTAAATGTTGTATGCCTTTTAATGCTTTTTAGGTGGGGTGCTCCCCTTTCTGTATCTTTTTTTTTTTTGAATGGCCAAAATCTTCCCAGAAATAATTCTTCAAGTAAAATTTATTTATAATTGTTAGCTGGGAACACTCGATTGTCATGTGTCTTAAAAGTAGTTTTTTAAAGAGCTTATCCTGAGTTTCAAAGCAAAGAGCTAAAAAATAAACATGTGGGTCACCCGCCCCAAGGCTGTGTAAATTCCCCAAACTCGGTGACATGTGGGTAATCGAGACCGGCTGCATACAACACACTTTGCATAATTATGCATAATTGGACAGAAATAGCAGCAGTGAATGTACCTCATTTACATGAAAAGGGTATCCAGAAATGGCTTCTTACACAGATTGTAGGAATGGCTAATAGAGTCCATTAGTTTAGGAGATCAAGTGTTCATATGAAATAACCACAACTGGGAAGGAATTATCGACCCACTGTTATTGTTGGGAATAATTTCAGTATTTTTTTAAAAAAAATATAGTAATTGTTGCAATTTTTATTGTGATGGTTAATGCATAATGCAAAATTGTGTGAACTGCCTGCCCTGATGCTCTTTATTTCTAAGTACCCTTGACATATAGTAAGATGTTTCAAATGGCCCTGTTAACTGCAGGGCTGAAGTGCCATCTGGGCTTAAAAGAACACTTCTGAAAGCCAGGACTTGTCAAGTCTCCTGTGCATAATTAAAATATGTAACAAAAGAAGTGAGGTGTTTGAAGAAGATTCCGCCCTCACTTGATGTGTAGTTTGAACTTGCTTCCCACATTCCACCGAGAGAAACAGGATGAATACACCTTTCCTTTTTAAACAGCTGCAGCTGCGCTCAAGATCACTGACCGGTCACCAGAAGATCCTTGGTCTGCAAAGAACAGAATAAATCAACTTTATGTTAAAAGTGTTGATATTTCTCTTTTTTTTAAAAAAAAAGAAAAAAATCTATTGTAGAATCCATCTCAGATGTATTTACCTCTGCTTGATTCTGCACAATGGCATATGAAACATAATACATTTTCAGTAGAAAAACATGTTTTCTGTGTAGAAATGATATAAATGATCTACATTTGGATTTCCAGAGGCTGCAGAATCTTAGAAATCCATAAAAATCTCCAGCCCAAGATACATGAATCAAGGGTCAGCACCAACATTGCTCATGGTGGACATGTATTGGGTCTGTGGTGGACAATTTAATGATGTTCTATGGACCTTCACAACCCTTGCCAAGTGCACCCTTCAGCTTGTGGAGCCCCGTGGAACTTATGGCCCTGTACATAATGTTTTTAGGATCTTAACAAAACATTCAGAATGTCTTTGTCATAAAGGCATAACTACCTGGCAAAAGTAAGTATGTGAAGCTATCATGAAGGTTCTTAGGGATGGACCAAACAATAAAAATGCCAACAAAATGCAATAACTTTCAACTAAAGTAAGGGAAAATGGCCTATTGTGGCCAAACAGCTGATAAACTTTGGTCACAAATACCCCCTATTACGTTTTAACACATAATTTAAGCTGTGACGCTGTTTGTATGCACGACCTATACAGCATAAAATAGCTTCATTTAGCAATTTTAAAGCACTAAACAATGCGAAACATTCCTTCAAACAGGTCTTATACAGTACACGACTTATTCCTCAGGATATACTTGTCTATGCTAGACAGATATTTTAAGAAGATTATGGCTATTTTTTGCTTTGCTATACTCATTAGTTAAGGTTTTGCAATTTATGAGCCATTGCAAGCATTAAATTACTCTAAATGTCAGTGTAGTGACGTCAGACATTAAGAGTCATGAATGCTGCGGCCAGCATGACAACCGCTGCAAAGCAGAGATTTAAATATAGTGTGAAAAAGAGAGGCCTGCCACTCACGGGTGAAAAATAGATCTTTTCTAAAGGGATTATTATTGTGTGCTGTTGGGTGAGGGGTTCTTGCGTAAAATAACAATATTTTAATCTTTATATAGTAAAAGATGAATCACATGCAAGAAAAAAAACATCTCCCTTGCACCAAAGTTATAATAGCTTATTATTATTTTTAGTCTTGTATAGCGCCATCATATTCCTTAGCGCTGTATTATCACTTTAGGATACTATTTAAAAAACAATGAATAATAATAGATAGGAAAAAATATGTTATCACATATCTTTCGATTTTATACGGTTTCATTAGAGAAGATTAACATGCAAGATCAAGGCATAGCTGCTGCTCAGTTTATATTATTTTTCTCAGATGGGGTGCAAGGTAAATGTCCCTCGCCTACACAATCCGCCAACGTATAACCCCAATGACCATGCATAACCAATATTTATGAACCACACCAGGTTTTGCATGGATAGTTGACAGCGATATAAACTGTAAAATCCCACGCAGATCCAAAACCCATCTACCAAATTCTGCCCAGAGTTATCGAGAAGGCCGCATGCTGTTTTTTCTTCTTTGTAAATCTAAAACTGCAGCAGCTTTAGTAAAGTACTTTAGGTTTTTGATGTTTCCTTTTTAAGAATAGAGTATAGTTTGCTTCATTTTATCCCTTCTCAGACAGTAGGGGCTACAGGTAGTTTGTGTGACCTATGGCCTTTTTGGCTGAATGAGATTTCCTTTGTCTGGTCATTGTTTGTGACACAAGAACAGATGATTAATAACGTTAATAATGTAAAGTCCAGGGTATGACTCCATGAGATATTCTGACAAGTCAAGTGCAACAAATACAGTGCTATGATTAAATTCACTACTAAACACATTTAAAGGGTTGTTATATATACAGTGCATATGAAAAGTCTACACACCCCTGTTAAAATGTAAGGTTCTTGTGATTTTAAGGAGTGAGACAAAGAAATCATGTCAGAACTTTTTCCACCTTTAATGTGACCTATAACGTGAACAATTCAATTGCAAAACAAGCTGAAATCTTTGAGGGGGGGATAAAAAAACTCACAATAACCTGGTTGCATAAGTGTGCACACCCTCTTATAACTGGACGTCTCTCAAAAATTGATGAAAAGACAAGAAGAAAACTGGTCAGGGAGGCTTACAAGAGGCCTACTGCAACGTTAAAGGAACTGCAAGAATTTCTGCTACATGCGACAACAATCTCCCGTATTCTTCATATGAATGGGCTATGGGGTAGGGTGGCAAGATGGAAGCTTTTTCTCACAAAGAAAAACATCCAAGCCCGGCTGAAGTTTGCAAAAACAAACATCAAGTCCCCCAAAAGCACGTGGGAAAATGTGTTATGGTCTGATGAAACCAAGGTTGAACTTTTTGGCCATAATTCCAAAAGGTATATTTGGCGCAAAAACAACACTGCACATCACCCAAAGAACACCATACCCACAGTGAAGCATGGTGGTGGCAGCATCATGTTTTGGGGCTGTTTTTCTTCAGCTGGAACCGGGGCCTTAGTTAGGGTGGAGGGAATTATGAACAGTTCCAAATACCAGGCAATTTTGGCACAAAACTTTCAGGCGTCCGTTAGGAAGATGAAGAGGAAGTTCACCTTTCAGCACGACAACGACCCAAAGCACACATCCAAATCCAAAAATCATGGCTTCACCAGAATGGAATGGAATGGAATGGCCCAGCCAGAGCCCAGACCTGAATCCAATTGAACATCTGTGGGGTGATCTGAAGAGGGCTGTGCACAGGAGATGTCCTCACAATCTGACAGACTTGGAGCGCTTTTGCAAAGTAGAGTGGGCATATATTGCCATGTCAAGATGTGCCATGCTAATAGACTCCTACCCAAAAAGACTGATTGATGTAATAAAATCAAAAGGTGCTTCAAAAAAGTATTAGTTTAAGGGTGTGCACACTTATGCAACCAGGTTATTGTGAGTTTTTTTTTTTTTTTTTTTTTTAAATCCCCCTCAAAGATTTCAGTTTGTTTTGCAATTAAATTGTTCACATTATAGGTCACAGTAAAGGGGGAAAAGTTCTGATATGATTTACCTTTGTCTCATTCTTTAAAATCACAAGAACCTGGCATTTTAACGGGTGTGTAGACTTTTTATATATTTACTCTGTGTACATATATATACACACATATATATATATACACATATATATATATACAATCTTCTGGTTACAGTAACCTGTATAGTGTGATGGTTGTGGGGTAGGCACTTGTCTAGTGAGGGCTCTGGGCATTATTTAAAAAATGCATCAAACCACAGAAAAAAAATCTCCCAGGTCTATGAATTATGTCATATAAATAAGCAATTTATGAGCCAGAAGAATATTGGGAGTGATAATTAAACCAATTTAATCACATTAAATATGATATCTGTACATAGTATGAATCGTGTAATAATATAACAGGATTTTTGGAGTCAGGGGAAGGTAACAGAATGGTTACTCCATTGACATTGGAGAGCCATGCATCCTCATGTTTAATGTTCTCGCAAGCATAGACGTTTCTGCGTAGTATTCACTGTATCAATTTGCTTATGTCATAAAATATTCCTTTTTTACTACCTTAACCTAAAGGCGGGATACGAAAAGTATACACATCTTCATGTATTCCTTTATAAACAGCGCTACAAAAAAGTATTTGCCTCTTCCCAATTTCTTCTCTTTTTGCATATTTCTCACACTTAAATGTTTTAGCTCATCAAACTAATTTTAATATTAGATAAAGGAAGTTTTTAACCGATGATTTTATGTATAAAAGGAGGAAAGCCAGCCAACCTTACCTGGCTGTATGTGAAAATGTAATTTCCCCCTTAGTTACTAAATTAACCAATTAACCACATTTAATTGATGAATGGGTTCAATTTCACCAGACGCACCCAGGCACCATTACTGCCAGCCCTGCTGAACCTAAAGGTCTCAAAAAAGCAGCACATGATGCTGCAATCTAATTAAATTATTATTAGTTTATTGAGAGCGTTCAGAGGAGGTGAGAAATAGAAATCATACTTGTTGCGTTCTTTATGTGTAAATATCGTTTTCATTTCTTGCTTTCGAGAAGAAGCCCTTCTAAATCATTTTGTTATCATGTAATAACCTAGAGCTGTTTGAAAGCGCTATTTCCTCATCCCTTTGCAGCTGAACGCCAACCCAAAAAGCTCTGTTTATATATACTTGTCAATACGTGTTTCAAGCACAGTACAAACACTCATCAAACTGGATTCAAAATGATTTGTCAAACTGATGTGAGACAAGTTATGAGCTTTAAGATAATGGCTGTTTGGTTCTCAGCTTCACATCTAATGTTTGCAAAGTTTTACTATTTGCTAAGAATACTTTGCGCCCGAGGTTAAATTGTATATTCGGTTCTTTCGGCAAAAAGACAATTTAAACTAAACAGGTGTTCACTGAAACTGCCATTGATGTGCTTTTAACTTATGGTCCCAATTGATAATGTTGCTTTGTTTGTTATGTGCTAATTGATGCTTATTAATAGTTTTAAGTATTCCTTGATGTTTTACAGTAAAGCTATAAAATTTATTTTTGTTTCTTTATGGACAGGAACACATTTTTCTGACGATCCACTAAACAACTAATGACACATCCTTCTTAATAGTAACCATGCTGAAATATAACAAACTGGGTACAATTATGCATTATTTTAAAAGGACAGTTATACCCAGTGAAATAAACTACCTATCCGGGGACTGGTTTTTGAAATCAGTGAGAGCGCAGTGTTAAGCAGTGACATATTTACGTACAGTGAATTTCCTACTTGATACTGGTTTTAGCAATGAACCCAACATTGCCCAGTGCCCAGACAACATACTTTCTTACAAGAAAGGCCAGGAGTGCTTTACACTTTCAATAAACATATTTGTGGCAGCTAGACATTGACATGGAAGCAGTCTATGGAGATGGTAGAGAGACATTCAGAGCATGAGAGTGAATGAGGGTGTAAGATAGTGTGAGAGAGTGTGAAAGAGCATGAGAGTGTGAATGAGGGTGACAATGAATTTAGTTTATGAATGTAAATGCCCTCCAATTTTTGTTTGATGGAAACAAAAAAACAAATGGATTAAATATGAAAATGAAAACTAGTCTGAATCTTTTTTGGTCCATTTGCACAGGTCTAATATTTTTTCTCACAGAGTCTACTCTTCAGTAGATTCAATTGTTCTAAACAGACCGTTTCTTCTGTACAATTCCTCTTTACTCTTAATGCTTGGTTTTTAGGGATGCCCTCTAGCCACTTCGGGTAATGTCCACTGTCTCTTCCTATAAAGCTGTTAACATCAATGTTGTTTAAAAAAAATAAAAATAAAAAAGGCTTACTATGTATGTGTTGATCCAGGGTTGCCCTCCATTTATCATCAGACCACAAAGAGATATTTTCCCATTGAGCCATAAGTAAATAATTGGGGTTGCCCTTGCATGGTGGCAGTTTTCCTATATACTGGACTTTGTGATCACTGCTAATTTTACCAGTGTAAAATAATTTATGCTATTAATTTATTAAATACTATTATTAACTTATATTGGTGTCTTCTGATTCCACTTAAGGTACATTTGGGAGCAGATGTGACCTAATAAGAATTCACTACCCCCACTCTCGTCTCAGTACAGCAGTTTTATATTTTTATGTTGTAACATACTACACTATATTTTACTTATTTGGTGTTTATTTTATATATTTCAATCAATCTGTACCCCCTTGTTCCATTTGGAATTCTTAAGATGGTTTCAGTATATAGTATATTTATATTTTCATTTCCTCTGGTGTGGTGTAAGCACACTTTCCTATGTATATGTTATTTTACCCCTTTGCTAGTGATACTAGAGGACTGTTGCAACAGTTTTAGTCATTCACCTGGCGCAGTGTACATCCCTTTTCTAGCAATGTGCTAACATTGTTCACAACAGCTGGATATTTCATTTTAATGTTCTGTAGAGGTTATTAAGACATGCTTACAATGCAGCTTATTATGTATTGGAGATATGGGTAACAGCTCTAACCCATGTCATGCTAAATTATGATGGGGGATTTTCCAAGGTCTTACTGGTTATTTACAACAGCTTTAGGGTATTCCCAGACATTCTTTCCTTGTGGCCTAGAAACAGAATTTTATAGATAAGGAGAATTCTGTCCTCAAATATGCCCCAAATTTCCTGCTGTAACAACACGTTACTCTTGTATTTGGGGTAGCCTTATACCAATCTCATGCATGTTCACGTTCCCTCACTGTATTAACCACTACCACTTCGTTTGTTAGGTGGCTGTTCCACGTATCTACCATCCTCTACCTTCCTTTCGCCTAATGTAGGGATCATGTTAATAGAGAATGGAGAAGACATGCATTTTTACCTTCAATAATAAGAAATACACTGTCACACCTGAGTTTGATATGCTTCCTAAAATACATAAAGATCCTTTACAACCACCAAGTCAACCAATAGTAGAAGGACTGAATTGAGTTTTCAACCGGTGGCTGTTTTTCAAGATAAAGATCCTAACTGCCATGTACCGAAACAGAAGTAATTTGTGAAGGATTCAATGTATTTTCTTCTGATTCTTAATTGTCTCCTTATGTAGTATTGGTCACTATGGGTGTGCAAATGCTTTACATTTCCATTGCACATGAGAGGGATCATTAATTTACTTGACATCACACAATGGAATATATTATCCAATTACTGAATTGTCTTCTAGTATAGCATACATGTCTTCTATTTTGTTAAATTATAAAACGATTAACATCGATTTTCAAAGTATTCTTACTGCATTTTTCACACCTGCCTAAAAGTTTTGAAGACACACAAGCATTTTGACAAATATACTACATACTCTGAGTTGCATATTAAATAATATGTAATTTACCTGTGTATTTAGGAATGTCACATAATTATGTATATATATATGTATATATAGTATTATTATCAATGAGTCTTGGTTTTTGATTCAATGACGAAATCCTGGAACTGAAATAAACCCTGCCGGCCAGGTGTTTAACCTTTTCCCATGGAGGATTTCAGACCTAGTCTGTTGTTTGTCTAGAACAGGGGCGTCCAACCTGCGGCCCTCCAGCTGCTGCAGGACTACATCTCCCATAATGCTCTTTCAGCTAAGGGGCTGGCTAAGGAGGATGGGAGATGAAGTCCTGCAGCAGCTGGAGGGCCGCAGGTTGGACGCCCCTGGTCTAGAACATCACTAGGATAGCCCCTATCCTGTAAGATCTTCCTTATCTGATCCTGAACGGATAACCTTATCTGAGGCTTTCCTCTTATGAATATAGTGGGAACATCTGAAGAAGAAACCTGTAAGGTCCCAAAATCTTTTATAACATTATATCTTTTTATACTGCCATAAAAAAGACGATTGAGATTAACTCGGAGGGGACTGACAGCCGCTTTATAACCTATCCTACGATGCGTCCCTGCTCGGGAGCACGTCAATTATTAGCTCTCTGTTGCCATTTTTATGTTGGCCCAATGTAAGGTATCAACTTTGACTAAAGACTTAATTTTCTCTTGCGCTAAAAAGCTATATCCATTTCATCCAGAAAAGGGGAAAGTGCAGTGTTTCCAAAGGGCTTCATCATGCGCTGTCAGAATAAGGGGTACAGGGGTAGTCCTATAATAGTATTAATATTAGGGATTTTGTTAATTCGATTTGATTTGTATTAGATTGCTTTGTTCTTTTAGGGGTTTCTTTCAGAATTTGCCAGATACATTGTATGTTTTATTTTTACACTTTGGAGTGTGGTCCCATAAGCTTTGTTAGTTACCTTCCATCCAAGCCTCTGACCCTTTAGATTATGGCCTCTTGTCCTAAAGTATGCTTCCCTGTCGTACTTGGCTGAACCCCTTTATGTATTAAAATGTTTAAACGTTATGTTTATATATTCTATATACTCTGTAGTTATGATTATAAGCTGAATCCGTGACATTTACATTATCAAGGGAATAAACAGTCTCTTTTGGTGTTTCTTTCTGTCTTTCACTTTTTGGCTTCTTACGCAGCGTCTGTTTCATTATGTCCTCAATATGAATAATCTCCACCGTAAAGTGCTGAAGAATCTGTTTGCACCATAAAAATGAAATATAAACATACTGATGACATTCTATGTGAAGTGTGCTGGTTCTCAATAAATGCATATAAATATAGCTATCTTGCTTGTTACGCAGTTTACAGCAATGACAGTTGGACTGAAACAGTTGTAACTCATAAAAACTACAAAGCTGAAAGAAAGTACACAAAAAAATCCAACATGTAAAATTCCCTGAACAGAAATTTGGCGAAAGATCCAACTAACGACTTCTGCAGTTTGTTTTTACTCAACATAATATGGATTTTTGCCAGACTGTGTACTCTTACAGCATGAATGATACTATTATATATAGTATATATAATATACTATCATATATATATATATATATATATATATATAATAGTATCATTCATTCATATATTATATATTTTATATATATATATATATCATTTTTTTAAATACATACTTTATATAATGAATTAAAACGCAGAGAAGTTTTATTTACTATTAGTACTATGACACTTAATACTATATCCTGTCACAAACAACCTACATGTGGATAAAAAATTGGCTAAAAGATTTTGTAAGGATTAATGTGTATTTGTTCATTGGACAGAAAAGTGCTAGCTATTCTGAAAACTCTAATGAATACAAACACTTTATATAGGACCAGGCATTCCTATAAGTTTTGAATCCTTAAAATGATTTATTATACCAGTAGTGATGCATTCACCTTGGGAGTTACTCTAGGCCTTACTCAGTGCAGTGCTCTCCGCCGCTGTCTCCGCAGCCGTCGCCATCATTACATTACTTTTGTTTATATAGTACAAGCAGATTCTGTAACGCTGTTACAACAGTTAGTAGAACATTTTTTAAATCACAAAAAATAACAAACTGGTAGAAAATGAAAGCGAGCTTACAAGGGGAAACTTAAATAGTAGGAGAGGCTCCATGGATAGGCATGAGTCGATCGAATCAGGATGATATATAGGGGTTGTTGGTCATTCGGATGGCTTGATTAGGATGACGGCTGAGAGTGTAAGGAGGAAAGGTTGTACGCTTCTCAAAAAAGGTGGGTTTTCAGAGAGCTTTTGAACGTTGCGTACGAGGGATAAAGTCAGACGGAACGGGGAGGAGAATTGGACAGAAGGGACGCAGCACGGGTGAAATCCTGAATACGGAAGTGAGAAGAGATAAGAGAAGAGGATGGTTAGGGGTGTATTTGGATAAGAGGGTAGATATGGAGGGGATGTGGGTTTGTTAAGGGCTCTGTAGGTCAGGGCTCTGTAGGTCAGGGTAAGAAGTTTGAATTTGAGGATATGAGGAGCCAATGGAGAAACTGGCATAGTGGGTTGGGTGTGAGGGATGAATGAAGAGCAGAGTCAAGTATGACACCAAGGCAGCAAACTTGGTCTGTCATTTGGATAGTGGAGTTGTCAACAGTGATAGAGATATCCCCGGAGTTGTGAACGGAGGGGATGGTGCTATTACTATTCAGGTTCAATCATTGTGATGTTGAACTTCAAATAATGGGACACCATCCACGATACAACAACAGAAAGACGAGTTGTGTTCATTTTTGTGGATATGTCTCTCTAAATATAAAAGTAAGACCTTTTTAAAAACGAACCTGAAAACCAAGGCTATACAGCTGACTAATATTACCTATATTCCCACCATTTAGGGCTAAATGCTTCTGGGGCTAGCATGATTGCTCTTCCTGAATATTAAAATGTCACATTCCTGCAGTTAATATGTTGTAAATAGTTTTAATATAAAAAAAACTAAAAGGATGTCTTTGGTCTTTACATTGTGTTGTCATTGTTGTTGTTAATCTTCTAAAGTATTACTTTTTTAACTCTGTACTTTTATTTGAATTTTGATCTGTAAAATATTTCCAGTTCCTTTGATATTCAGGATAATCCAGTAGTTTGCGAGAAACAGAAACCGGTCTTTGATCCCTTTGCAGCTTCCGAACACGGGACGTAACTTGAATGAACATGCTGGTATTTATGGCTGAAATGATACTGCAATGAGTTATTACATTCTTTACATCTCAGTATCGATGAACAGCCATTTAAAACCCAGAAATGGTCAATGCAGACAAAAAATATGATAGTTAAAGAAGAATTAAATCTTTTTAACTATCAATGCAATATTTACTTGCACCTTACTGCTATTAAAACATTTTTATCTTATCACTAGAATTCATTTTTACATGTTCTCCCTATTTTTGGTGTTTATTACATAACAGGTATATCATATGATCTGAACATAAAGATTTTCTTTTTTTTCTATGCTAAACTTAAGTGCTATGCATATTATACCAGGGATTTTTATAATACGAAACTCATTTTTACAGAATATACAAAATAAAAGGAAAATCTATATATGTGCAAATATCAGCCTTTACTTATGAGACAAAGCAAGATATTACATGGTCAGTGTCTGTTCTTTAGTTCAGGTACACACCCTTTAGGATATATTCACATAGCAGGGATTCCAGGTCAGAAGTCTGAAAAAATATATGCATGCGCATATTTTTATTGTAGCATTACATCATATATAGAACACTAACAATTGTTGTACAGATTCTGTTTAACCATTTTCATTCCATTTGAACAGTGTGTTAATAGAAAGGTCATGATAGCAAGCAGTCCTGTGAAGGTAGTGTTTATGAGCAATAAATAATGATTAGCTGGAAACGCAAGTCTGGTTACACTGCATTGACAGACACAAGACATTTCAACAGGGCTGCTTGTGAGCAAAGCCTGGGAGTAGGCTGGGAAAATATTGCAATCAGTATGCCAAGCAGAGAGTTCCCATACATTACATGGTGCGTGCACTTGACACAAAGGAGATGCCTGGGGGAAATATTGTTCCACATGTATTCAGGTCAAAATCACAGTGCCATTTATTTTACAATTTTATGACAGCAAATTTAAGAGACAAGAGTCTCCAATTGCAAGTTCTCCAAAACAAGTTCTTTTGTTGTATTCCTGGTCTGCCTTGGTGGCAGGTAATGGGTCCACGCTGCTTGTAAGGGTGGTATAAGGAGAAGGGAGAGGAGAGAGGGCTTCGGGTCTAGGAAGTAATGGTAATTATTTGCTGACTTATGTTACCTTGTGCTATTAAGCTCAGTTTCCCATCATTTAGGGGGAGCTATTTTATTACTTCAGTACTCCATCTGTTTTACATGAGCATTAATGGAACTGAAGAACTTTAATACGAACTTCTGAGTGAAGGTTTACTAAGCGTTCATTTAGCTAAGAAGCTTTGGAACACTCAGTTTGATCTTTCTGCTACTAAAAGTGAATCTGATTCAAAGCGTGTAAATTGGTCTTATGACTATATCAACCAATAGAATATTCCTATGGATGGGACCATTCTATACGTCATTAGATTCTTAAAGTGACTTTACAAACTTTGTACCTAAATAACTGTCTGTACCTAAATCCCCTTCGCACATTATGCAAGATGACAACAACATATCGAAATTCATTTTGCACACTATGTTGTTTCATTATGTCATCTATAGCTACCATATGTTCCTTTACGAAAATGGACCATATAAAATACATATTGTGGGAATGCAATATTGTATTGTTATTATTGATTCAAATATATCCTCTTCGAAGAGGGTATTAGGATTCTTTATTTAAATTACAGACACGTATTTATCCTCAAAAGGATCCTGGATTTATGTAACCTGACTCTATATGACCCCATTTAATACAGTGCAATTACTTTACAGGGTGTCACCGTTCTTCTACTTGCTTGTTATGTGTTTGCCGCTGTTACATAAAGTGCTAAGGAATGCAAACATATGTTGCGTAGCTTTACCTACTGACCTGTCTTTCGTTTCTTCCATATATTTTCACCTTCGCTCAATAAGATAATATTCTCATTGTAAGAAAGATGTTAATGACCTCAAAGCTGAGATTTGGTGATAAGGGTACAAACGTAGGATAATTTGCCAATGTCTAGTAAGGTGTAGCATAGATGAGGTCCTACTAAGCTCCTTGGTATCATACCATTGTTAGGAAAATATCTATGTTTGAGATTTCAGATACAAATGGTCACATAAACTTTGCTCAGGATCCCTTAAACAGGGATGATTCTAGGATTTTAAGGGCTCTGCATGAAAAGATTTAAGCTGCCGACAAAACCAATACAGAAAACAAATTGACCCAATCAAAACCGATTAAAATGTGAATGTGAAGAGAATATAATTGCACCTGCACTAAGAATCACAAAGGTGTTGCCAGCTCTTCATTAACTATTTTACATATTATTAATGATCAGTTTAGAATACAGTATGCGGGCATCAAAACATGCATGGAAGAAAAAAGAAGACAGAACAAGAAAGTGGGAGAGAAATTGAAAAATAGAGGAAAAAGAGATGCGACAAAGAGGGAGAAAGGAAGGGAGAAAGAAGAGGAGTATAAAATACCTTAGCATAAAATGATACAGGGCAGAAAAATCACTATGGAAAAAGAACAGTTGCAATTTCACAATAAAACATGTTTTGTTTTTTTTTACAGTTTCATGTAATTGAAGTATGTCTATTGAAGTATTTTTAACATAGCTTTGAACCTAAAGGAAATATAACTCTGGAGATAATGTTCAGTGCTAAAAATAGAATGTTTATAAATCTCCCATCTTGAGTTTCATTTTACATCCAGGTATGTTCCAGTACAGAATATTTCAGAATTATGTGTTGCAGTTCAAACTTGAAGAGGGTGTGAAAATAGGGTGTATATTTTACATTTTTTAAGAAACTGTTTAAATAAGAATGCTTTGTAGGCAGAATAGAGCTGTAGGCAATGAGGAACGAGTCCAGTAATGCTATCAACAATAATGTAACAACATACAGGGCCGGCCGAAGACTTAACGCCGCCTGGGCGAAGTTTAAAACGCCGCCCCCCCCCGACGCCGGGGGGGGCGGCATTTTAAACTTCGCCGACGCCATTATCTACCCCCGCCCCCCCCCGGTACTTACCTTTAAACAGTCCTGCGGCGAGTCTCCCTGCTCTGCCACGGTGCCGGCTTGTAATGCTGAGCGCCGGAAATTGACGTCACTTCCGGCGCTCTGCATTACAAACCGGCACCGAGACCGAACAGGGAGACTCGCCGCAGAGGAGAGAGAGAGAGAGGGGCGCCGAGCGGGTAAGCGAAAACCACTCGGTGCCCCTCTCTCTCTCCTCCGCTTCAAAAAACAAACAAAAAAAAAGCGCTTGGGGCGGCAAAGTGCCGCCCCTTCTAAAGTGCCGCCTGGGGCAATTGCCCCAGTCTGCCCCATTATAGGGCCGGCCCTGACAACATAGATTACACTCTATCCTCTGCACCTTCCTGATGGTCTAGCATTGTCCGCTTGTGTAGTAACCGGTCCTCAAATTGCTAGGAGCACAGTGCGCAGCCACCGTCCAGAAACATGAGCCTCAAATTTGCCACGGCATCAGTCTAGTTTGCCACATGGTGGGGCCAATCCTGTCATTAGGGTGCAGAAAAAGAGTGACGTGTGCCAACTGAACCATGGTTGTCCTGGCATCCCACGTCCCTGTTTCATACAGATAGAGGATGTTAGAAAGCCACCATGGAGGGCATCAACATATTGGAAGAAACATGGCCTTCTGCTGAAGTGTGATTTGTGAGCAAACATACTGTCTACATTATTGTTTATTCAGATTTCCTATCATGTCTTATCTCACATCTCCCAATAATCAATTATTCTAGCCACCCAACCCATATTGTTAAACACCTCTTTTCCAGAGTCTCTTTTATATTTTCTTCACAGTGGAGATTCTTATTTTTTTTATAATTGTATTTTAGAATGTTTAAGGTTATGTCAAATGATCTTATTTATTTGAATAGTGTAAGCTATAAATGTTCTGGAATACATGCATGGATTACGTTATATTATAATATTTGCTCATCCATGGCTTCAGCATTTGTTTTCAACACACATTTCATTAAGGAGAAACGAGCAACCCGGTGAGTTACATGCCCTTTCCTTTTTGCTGGTTTAATTATTCACCAGTTCAACAAACATAAAATGTCAAATTTACTTGTGGTTTCGGTGATATTGTATTACTGGGTTACTGCATGCAAGGAATGCAAAAAATGTAAACAAGTCATAAGATCTTAACCAACAAGTTTCAGTAAATATTGCTGCATACAGTACAATGCCACTGGAAGGGAAATCCTTGGCTAATATCAGGGCCTGCGGGTAATTCTGGCTTTGTATGTGGGTGTCCAGCTTTCACTTCTTCCCCGCCTCTGGATTCTATACACTTATGAACATGTTCTTATGGAATGTTTCAGAGTTCGTGCACAGATAATATTAATCTAAGCTAGATTTTGCACGTCCCGGTATGGGCTAGTTACACTATATGGACAAAAGTATTGGGACATACTTCGTAATTATTAAATTCAGGTGTTATAATCAGACCCATTGCCACCGATGTATAAAATCAAGCACCGAGCCATGCAGTCTGCATTTACAAACATTTGTGGGGGGGAAAATGTTGGTCGTTCTAAAGAGGTCAGTGAATTCAAGCTTGGCGCCGTGATAAGATGCCACCTTTACAATAAGTCAGTCCATGAAATTTCATCCCTGCTATATATTCCACGGGAGACTGTAAGTGGTATTATTACAGTGGAAGCATTCAGTAAAAGCAGCAACTCAGCCACTAAGGGGAAGACCACGTAAAGTCACAGAGCGGGGTCACCGAGTGCTGAGGCTCATGGTGTGTAATGGGTTTCCATGGCCAAGCGGCTGCATGCAAGCCTCCCATCACCCTGTACAATGCCAAGCGCACCGCCACTGGACACTGGAAAAGTATTCTGTGAAGTGGCGATTCTCTGTTTGACAGTCTGATGGATGAGTCTGGGTTTTTGCAGATGCAAAGAGAACGTTACCTGCCTGGCTGCATTGTGCCAACTGTAAAGTTTGGTGGAGGAGGGATAATGGTATAGGGCTATTTTTTAGGGTTTGTGCCAGTTACTTTCAGTAAAGCATAATTTTAATGCTTCAGCATACCAAGACATTTTGGACAATGCTATGCTTCCAACTTTGTGGGGACAGTTTGGGGAAGGCCGTTTTCTATTCCACCATGATTGTGCCCCAGTGCACAAAGCAAGGTTCATAAAGACACGGTTGGATGAATTTGGTGTGAAAGAGCTTGACTGGCCGCACAGAGCCCTGACCTCAACCCCATCGAACACCTGAAATGCAGATTGCGAGCCAGGTCCTTTCGTCCAACATCAGTGCCTGACCTTACAAATGCTCTAATGGATGAATGAGTAAAAATTCCCTCATAAACAGTCCAGAATCGTGTGGAAAGTCTTCCCAGAAGAGTGGAAGCTGTTATAGCTGCAAATGGGGGACCAACTACATATTAATGTCTAAAGAGTGCGATGTCATAAAAGCCCCTGTTGGTGTAATAGTTAGGTGTCCCAATACTTTTGTCTATATACTGTATGGTGGCCCAGATTCAATGACTCATCCAAATCATGATTGGTTTTAATGGAGGTGAATAACATGTGGTTTGTAATTCAATGAACTGTCTAAGATCAAATCCTCAAGCGAGACAACAACCATTCAAAAATGCTACAATTAAAGTTAATGGAAACATCTGCAATATGTTCAACTGGTATATTACTATATGATAAGATACAAAACACACTTTGATTATAAATGAACAATAGTGATACAATAGTTATACAGCTTCAGCATAACATGAGAATTGTGTCTCATGTTTATTAGAGTTTTAGATACAAGATGGATAAGAGAAATATGTGAATATTGTTTGCAAACAGTGTATGGAAACTGTTTATACACCTTTTATTTTGCCCCATCACTTGGCAAACAATAGGCTTTAACCCTGTGTGCGGAAGGAGTGTAAAACTTATTTCCAGAAAATACATGTTATTGTCAACTTTGGACATCAAATTGTTAATTATTCATCAAGTCTACAGTAAAAACCTTAAAATATCAAAGTTCACATTCTCTCATGTCTTGCCGTCCAGAATGATGTAACTCGTATGAAATGTGTGTTTAAAGGTAAACCATACACACAGGTGAAGCAGCTGCTGTACAGTGGATACTTTACCAGTCATGTGAGTTTGTTATCGTAGTCCAAGGGCTAGTACTTTATAAATGTTAACTACCACGTCAACACTGAAAATGTATGGGTGTACATATTAAATAGAGCTCATTATGTCATGAAAGCAACCCGTGTGGCAGGACTAGTGCCGGGATCTCTAGTTCCCTAGACAAACAATGTCTCTGCTCCCCTACTCCTAAATGTGGCACCTCTACTGGCTTAGTAACCAAAGCAGCTCCACAGTTTGCCGATATGGTAGAGCAGGCCCTCACGCATACAGTTTCTTTTATTGGACTTCATTTCCCAATATCTTCAAGTAGCTAGAGTAGTTGGCCATGCAACTGATGGCGCACGGTAGGCAGGCAAACTTCATGTAAAGGTTCAGCTATGTTCTAATGACCACGTCAGGCATTTTCCTACACCATATACTTATGTTTTGCATCTTGTTGACCATCATATGTTAAGTGTTACCATGCAGCATGTTGAATGTATAAACGTTGCCCCTATTTTACTGACTCATTTTGGTGAACTAAATTGCTTCATCAAAGACACGGGATAATTGTATTTCTGCATTCTGAATTGTATATGAAAAAGGGGTGACATTGTACGGGTCTATTTTTTATGCCCCAAGTCCATTCCTCGACTTGTTAGCACAGTGCAAACTCTTGGACCCCTCTTGGACCACACTTGAGCTGCTCAGAGCCAATTGGTTCATTAGGGTGATCACCATATGTATATTATACTGCTATTCACCTACCTGGTGATGCAGGGGTAAGAAGGAAACAGGAATCAATCTAAATCTTTGATCTGGAACCTATATCAAGAGGGAGGTCCATTTGGGTTTCTAGCATGTAGCTTGTGAGTTACAGTATACTCTCTGGCGACCCCCTCCCTCCTCCAGTACTCAGTGCATGGATCAACTCTACCACAACTTATGAATAAATTAAAAATGTATTATCGGACGCTGTTAACTTAGAAAGGGCCGGTATATTTAGCAACTGGTATACTTAGTAACTGCATTTTCTAGCTAATGACTTTCATTATCTTTTTCTTTCCATCTTTAGTAGCCACAATAGGAAGTTTATGAGACTAATAATTCTTTAAATGCGTCAATTACAATATATAACATGTATGACGTTACCGTGAAGGTCACATTTCATGCAATATCATGTCTGTGGCTTTTAAGCTGCAGGTGTGATTTCTATTTTTAGCCCTAAACTGTTATTTCCCATGAAAGGGTTTCTACTGTCCTTTTGTCACCCAACATAAGAAGGCATAGAATGTGTTTTAATCACTTCTTTAACTGCTTGCACAAAACATGACCGCAATCCCATGCACACCGATTGTTACAGATTTATTGTGACTGCCAAATGGTTTTCGTATGACGGCAAAAGAACCTCATTAATATCATCAATATAATTCAAGAAGATAATGCTGTCCTTGTGGTTTTGGAGACACTTCAGCCACCATATGATCTTTAATGCTAATAATTGAATCAAGCAATGATCGCATTTAACACTTTTAATATTATTTTAATGCTTTGTTTTGAAGTTAAGGTATTTTTTTTAATCTCTGATAGTATGTGTGTCCCCATCAGGGGCAAATATTATACTACACTTATCAGCAGACCCCGTAGCACTATTACAATAGAGGGATCGTGGAAAATAACAAAACTATTACAAATGGCAGTAGACGAAACTGACGATATCTGACGCACAACTACTGGTACACCAAGAGACGAGGGTCGTGCTCTAACGTGCTTACAGTCTATTAAAGAGACAAAGCCAAGACATTTGACTTTTTGTTTCTTTCCCATGACCTGCCATTTAAGATCGCGTTGGAAATTTATTGTAAGACAGAAAAACCTAATTTGGTATAGCAGACTATGCTTGACCTCTAGCAGTAGAGACAAATATATGTGCTTCTTCTGTGACATGGTGATTTCAAATGTGATGCAACAGATGGATGCCGACACTCACATACCCAAAGAGAATGTCTACTGTAATACTTTTTGAAGAGAAAAAAAGAAAAACATGATTAATCTTTTGTATGTTGTAAGTGTGGGTGCAGAATAAGGAATCAGAGATATCCCTGAAAACATAGATTAATAAAAGGAACACAGAACTGTTTTGGGATGATCACCCATGGTCCATATTATTTATTGATGCTCTCTTGATTTGTAGGCTTCGTTTTAGCTATTGTAGAGCAGTCTAGACGGGTTCGTGAAGGATAAAATTGTCAATAGCAATGCCTGCTGATCCAGCAAGGGATGAGTGGAATTTCACAGAGCTTGCATTAATCACCAAATTCCTGCAGAATAAATTTGCCTTTGGCTTGTAAAGATAGTAATTAATCCTGCAATTCACAGAGACATGAACTGAAAAATTAACACACTAAAAATTAGCATATACAGTATTATTACAGGTTTGTTCCGCAATTTTCCCAGCAGTGCCATCTTATAATATTCGGATTTACACAATAACATCATACCGCCAAGTTACCGGTAAATGCTTATCTCGAATGTTGAGATTAAAGACATTGAGATTATTTGCCATTTTCATACTGTTTTCCTAACCTGTTGATTTCCAACACAGTTCTGTCACAATGCCTTTATATTAACTAATTTTCTTTTTTAAATTCTTGTGGGAAATAAAGGCCTGAAACAGTTTAAACTGAAATTGATATACTTTATGTACCAGAAAATCTAATGGGCCCAAACAATGGAATAATGGGGTCAACTGGGGTGCAATACAGGGCATACACATAGCTTTACCCAGCATCAAACAAGCCCACATTGTGTTGTATAGCAAGGCGAGGAGCTGTAATCTCTAGAAGCCAAGAACTTTTGATCAACTTCTATAGCACAGATGTCCCTAGAGCTGCTCAAAAAAACCCCCCACAATATAAGTTCAACCTTCAGGAGAGATAAAAATGTGTCTCACACCCCCCGTAATACACAGGGCTGGACTGGGATAATATCGGCCAGTGGCCCACCCAGCATTTGTACCGTGTGCCAGATGGCCAGTCCAGATACATATCATTGAGGGGACATAAAAACAACACTGTAACATCAGCACTAATATCTTCGGTTTGAGTAATTGTCGTGCACCCCTTTTTGCCATGCATATAACTGCGGGAATTTATTGTGGCATGCAGACGTGACGTGAGGTATTTAGGGGCTGCATACCAAAAGATTTATCAAGCCCCAGAGATGACTTCTTAATATGGAAAACATAACTTCTAATATTCCAAAAGCTTATGCGACTCTACATGGTTTTCTAGGTTGGTTCATAAAACGAGGAATCATCTTGGACTAAAAGACATCACCACAGAATGAGCAGTTGTATTCATTGTATGAAAATGTATAATATTTGGATTGCACTACTAGATTAGACTATGTTTGAATAACTACAGAACGGCGTTGCTTCTGCTTTACATAATTTGGCTTTCTCTCCGCTTAGCATAAAATGACAGCCTTAATAATTATTATTAATTGCGCCTGTTTATAAGTGTCCTAGATATGATTAGAGCTAGCGGGGAAATTGAGATTAGGAATGTAATTCACAATAGATTTCACATGCTCTTCCGCAGGAAACAGAGAGCTAGTATGTATATAAATTATTGAAACTTGATTCACTGCACTCCTTTAATTAGATTTTTTACCCCCATTTCCCAAGGCTTACACTTGCATTATTTTAACATAATGTTCTCTTTGTTGTTTCCTTTAATATTTTAAGTTACAAAGTACAACAATATGCGTTCTGTACTGATGTTGATTGTTACTGTTACATAGCTATGTTTAGGACTGCAAGAGGATTTATAATGCCTATAAAGCATGATAAGTCACCAAACAACAAAGCAAACATTTAGCAAACACCACCTAATGCTATGTAAAAGCACCTATTTCTAGCATAAAAAATGTGGGATCCCATCACACTGTATGGCCATATATTTCTTAGCCCACCACTGCATAAAAGTAATTACATTTAAATTTAATCCTAACATGTCTGTATTATTTACTAGAGCCCTGTGTGGGACTTCTTTTTTAATCCCGCTCCCGCTGATTTTTTGCCCGCTCCCGCAATGTGGGTGTTCCACTCCCGCCTGCTCCCGCCAAATTTGTGGCCAATCACGCCCACCTCCTTACCTGAACTGCAGAGTTCCCACGCAGTCCGCAGGCTGCCTTCTCGCTGCTCCTTCACAGTGTCTCTTCTCTTGCTCCGCCCAGGAACAAGGCAGAGTCACGGGAAGTGACGTCACATCACATGACTCCGTTTTGTTCCTGGGTGGAGCAAGAGAGGAGACACTCTAAGGGAGCAGCAAGAAGGCAGCCTTGCGGGACTGCATGGGATTACCGGGACCCGCAGGTACCTGACCGCCCGCAGCACCAGCAATTCCACAGTTCCAAAGTTTTTTGGCGGGTACCGTGGGACCCACAGGGCCCCCTCCCAATGCAGTCCTCTATTACTTACAACCTAGCTGAATCAGTAAGATTTCACTGCGTTTTAACCCACTGAGATGCTTCTCCAATTCACAGCCCTCTTTGCATGCCATTAATGAGGCTATTGTGTGGTAGGTGGGCTGCTAAACCTTGACATAAGTGGCCAAGTGACGTATAAGTCACAAGGCTTGTGACATACAAGTTGAAGGATACTTAGACACAGGAACATGTTTCTTCCTGAAATAAAGTGCTGTCATGAAGATGGATGCATTTTTTCACCAACTTAATCTTTTTACAAATTGGGCAACGACATTTTAACCCTAAAGTTGTTACCCAGTTTGCCAACGCGGTGGAATGAAAGTTTACGTTGGATTGCTGGGAATTATTTATTATTAGTTTACCTCCTAGTACACTTATTCAATCTGGTCTCTTCATTACTACTGAGGTTAGTATAATACTGTCATTTGTGTCACTGCTGTCACTCTTGTTTTGTATCTGCCCCCTTGAAACTTCTTTTCCTCAACACCACTTTCACTCTTCCCAATTGGACTTTACCACACACTGAACGACATCCACTAAATTTGCTTTTCCACTGATCATTCTCAATTCCATCCTTCACTGCCTAACAATGTAAAACATAGCTCCACTGACATGGGAAGGACAAACTACAATCTGTTATCTTCTTGACTATGGATAATAGTCCATTTTCATAGTCAATGAAAAATATTACAAAGTAGTATAAACATGTGCTTTTATCCCTAATATAAAATTTACAATTTACATCTAGGCCTGCGTCCCCCTGATCACCACTGCTCATACATTTCAGACAGCTCTATACTGTAGATTTAACTCTGCAAAGTCATATCCCTCTGGCAATGTTTTTACTGAGTTCTCAGCCAAGCACATAGAACTGTACAATAAATATTCATCCCCATTAGTCCTTTACAGGATGCATCCCCATTAGTCACAATGTTTCTTGATGGGCTACAGTACATATATATCCAAGTTATTTTCCAATAATAAGTTATTTTTTTGTTTCTATTTTGGTGAGTTTCATTTAGATTTCTACCCATATTACTCTTGTTCCGAAATAAGATTATACGTTTACGTTATACGATATACGTATAGGAACACAAGGTACTGTATTTTTTCCACTAGGTGTGCTACAGTGAATGCATATAAGATGATATGTTTTCACATGCTTTCTGGACAGTAATGTAACTCATTAGCCTAAAGACCCTTTCTTTCACACCTAAGGCAGAAGCCGGGCATGTGTGAGGAAGAGGGAATTAATAAATCGCAGTCCTTGCTGGACCTTCAACAGTGCAGATTGGACATGGATGGAAGAATGGAGGAGACAAAATGGGTCTTTGAGGAGGAATACAAGCAAATTGTTTTCTGATCTAAGGTAGAGAAGCCGGAAAATACTTCACCTTTGATCCTGCAGGTAGATCTTCAATGGATGTACCCTTATGCTGAAAGAGGTTCATTCTATGCCCAATTCCCTCTGGACTGGTAGGACACTGGACAGTTATGGTTTCCGAGCTCAGTTATATATAAAGCTATGCGACCTTATGGGGCCAGACATGATTGACCTGTAAAGGAAGATGGTGGTGGAGAGCAGGGTGCCTCACATGCTGACAAAGGGAATGATCATAAGCCTGTATAAGCAGAAGTGGGAGAGATGTCACCTTAAAAACTGGCATCCCATCTCTCTTTCCTAAATGTGGACTACAAGATCCTCACCAAGATCCTCACCACCAAGGTAAAGATCAGTCATCAGGCAACCCTGAAACCTGCATTATCCCAGGTCACAAAATCACAGACAGCCTCAACCTCATGATCTTATACATCAAGTACCACCAGGTCTATGCCTCCATGGTTAGCCTGGATCAGGAGACATGTTTGACCTTTTATCTCATGTGTTTTTGGAATACCTGACTCATAAGCAATGAACATCTGGTCTCTGCTGGAAGGAAGAAGTGCTAAGCAGAAAAGGTGTGTGTGATTAGTTTAATTTTTTTAAGTTATACATCTGCTTTTTAATTCAACGCTGTTACAAAGGGTGTGTTGATGAATGATAAGTTGGCTAGTGATGAGTGAAAGGCATACTAGATGGTTTTCTTGAATAACTAAATTTTTGAATTAAATTGAAACTCTGAAATTTTTGCAGGCCATCAAAGGATAACTCAAAATTTTCCGTGCTAATACAATAATTAAAGCAGTGTGATGATACTACCAGGGGCGTGCCTAGAGTATTTGGCACCTGGGGCGGATCCTGTATGTGGCACCCCCCCACACACACACACACTTTAAAACTGCATAGCTTCCATTGTTATATACTGACGCAGACATTGACGGTGGTACAGCATAACACCTATCACTATACACTGAGGCAGACATTGACGGTTGTACAGCATAACACCTACCACTATATACTGAGGCAGACAATGACGGTGGTACAGCATAACACCTATCACTATATACAGAGGCAGACATTGACAGTGGTACAGCATAACACCTATCACTATATACTGAGGCAGACATTGACTGTGGTACAGCATAACACCTATCACTATATACTGAGGCAGACATTGATGGTTGTACAGCATAACACCTACCACTATATACTGAGGCAGACAATGACGGTGGTACAGCATAACACCTATCACTATATACAGAGGCAGACATTGACAGTGGTACAGCATAACACCTATCACTATATACTGAGTCAGACATTGACTGTGGTACAGCATAACACCTATCACTATATACTGAGGCAGACATTGATGGTTGTACAGCATAACACCTACCACTATATACTGAGGCAGACAATGACGGTGGTACAGCATAACACCTATCACTATATACAGAGGCAGACATTGACGGTGGTACAGCGTAATCCCTATCACTATAAATTGAGCCAGACATTGACAATAGTGCAGCATAACTCCTATCACTATATACTAAGCCAAACATTGATGTGGTGTAGGCCTACCACTTCATTGTCTGGCTTAGAATTCTGGACTGAAACCGAAAATGCAGCATTTACCTGTCCGAAACCGAATATGACCCCCCACCATAAAAAAAATCTCACACTTTTATTTAAAGTGACACACAAAAATAGGAAAAAAAATCAAATAACAATATTAATATATATATAAATATATATATATATATATATATATATATATATATATATGATTGTTAACAGCAATTACACTCCTATCATGCCCTGGCATACCTAGATTCCAGCATGCACTAGCTGACTTGGCATGATAGGAGTATGGTTGCTAACATTAATGCATTCTCACAAACTCATTAATGATATCCCTCATTCAGACAATTCATCCATTCTCTCACTCATTCTCACAATGCATCCACACATTCATTTATTCTCTCACTCATTCTCACAGTTTATTTATTCCAATATACTTTCTACCCCCCTCCCCCTCCCTTCTCACTCTCACTGAATGCTTTCCTGTCTCTTTTCTCCTTACAGCAGTCAGCTCCTTTTCCTCCTCTTCGCTCTTCTTCCGGTTCAGAGGGCACGGACGCGGCTTCAATGTTGTGCGCTGGGGTTTGTTGCCGCAGTTGCCGTGCGCATCGCAAGGGAGCGGTATCAGAGGTCTTTAACAGACCTCCGGCTCCCTTGAGTGATTTTAAGCCGGTTAAAGGGAGATCCTTGATCTCCCCAACCGAGCCTGCTCCTCCAGCGGCGGACATTACTGTGCGTCTCTAGAGGGGTGCCCGGTGCTGGCAAGTTGGCACTCCCCTGATGAGCGGCACCCAGTGCGGACCGCCCCCCCCGCTAGGTACGCTACCGGATACTACTTAATACCTTACAATCAAGAGGGTGAGAGAGACTCTATTTTCCAAGATTTAGAGCAAAAGGGAGGTGTCAAGCAAAAGAAAATTTAGTAGAGAAAATGTATTTTCATTCCACTCCAGTATAAGACTGTATAGGTTAGTGAATCATAAAATAGAGTGGCAGGTTCTCAATGCAAACACTGGAGTCCATCAAACAGCCAAGTTCTAACAAGATACCCATGCAAAATATTATTTACAACATATTGTTTTAATAATGTAAATTACAAAAGATGTAAAAAAAAAAAACCTGGACCTGGACTAACTGGCTTTTAGGTACTGACCATTTTTGCTCCAAAGTCATGGCATAAAATACTTTTAATTAGTAAATGGCTCATTGTTTGTCAAAAAATCCTGATTTGCGATGTTTAATGCACAGGTGCAGATTAACAATGTTTTTAGTTCTCATATAGTGGATTTCCTTTCTCTCCATGCTCAGGGTTGTGAGGAGTGACTGGTTTTGCAATCAGCTATCTTTACTGCTTTTCTTTCTGGAGATTGTTTGATAAACAGCCAAAAGAGCATGTGTGTCTGTGTGTGTGTGTGTGTGTGTGAGAAAGGAAAAAGGATGCAGGAATTGCTTGCGGAAGGGTGACAATCTATCTTATCCAGCATAGAGTTAGCTTAAGGCAGATGTTCTTGGCAAAAAACCTAATAGAGTACATATTAAAACATGGCCAGCTTCCAAACATGCAATTTACATTTTTTCTATCCAGTGTTAGAGGTGAGGTTTTTTTTACGTTAAAAAAATGCATTGTGAAGCTTTAACACCTTTTTCCGAGGGTGGGTCCCATTTAAGTGACTAATGCAAAACATTAACTGAGGCCGGTTAGCACTCTTCCAGATGTTTAATGGTTGCTAATGTTTGGTTTCAAGGCAAGGAGCCCCTCCTTGTCCAGTCAAAATAGAACCATGAACATTTTCTGCTGAGGGAGCAAATTTCTTAGTGGTTATAAAGAAGAACAATGATGGGTGTTCAGTCCAACATTTTTTTTTTTGTACTAATGGTGTAAGCAAATCCCACCATTTTTTTAATAAAGTGGAAACAAAAGAAGATGCTTTATTACTATAGACTTGTAGAATAGACCAGTAAATGTATAGAAAAATCAAATTTTTTCAAATTATCTCCTGAGCCCATGGAGTTTTGCTAGTGTAATGAGCAATACATTCTTGTAATAATAAGGCATGATTTACCTAGCAGTCTACCAGTTCATATGTCTGTCTTCTGAAGTACTCATTACTTGAACTAGAACATAACATTTATAAGGATACAACTAAAATAGAGATCAATACATGTTAATCACTTAAAAAAGACAATTTGTCCCTCCTGGACAAGGCACAATTGTATCCCTAGTGGTTGTTAATCAGTCGTGCAGAGCTGCAGCTACAGACCATATAACCTCAGGTGTAGATTCCTGTCCAACAACCCTGTATAACTCCTACTGTGTATCTATTCACTATCTGCAACCTGCCTCGGTATAGCTTGTTCATTACCAAAACCATGTCTAATATATCAAGAGGCACAAATAAAAAAACCTACATGTCTTACACCATAGTTATCCCTTCGGTATCAGGGGATTTCTAAGAAATTCATTATTTTGGATTTAGTCAGTTTTGTTTATCCCTTCTCTGTTATTCAGTAGAGTCATTATTTGTGTTGGTTGAAATTGATCTGTAGTATAATACAGAAATTGTACAATACAGCATTGTGTTCTTTTTTTTTTTTAAATAACCTAAATGGCATTAAATGTTTTTTACTCTATTAAAAGTAATCTTTACAGAATCATTTTTTAGCGTATAGCTGAAAGAACCCTGAATACTTACCTGCAGATGCTCACCCTCACCCGTTGTATTCTCTGTGGTCTTCAGAGCACACAGGATATGACCAAAAAAATTACACCACTTACAAGAAAGGATAAATTAGGCAAAAGTCACACAACATGTTCAGTCATAGATCAATTACCAATAATACTTTAATACTTTACTTTAATAATAGCTTTTTCTACTTTAAAAAAAAAAAATCTTTTTTGGTGCTTTTAAATATATATTAAAAAACTTAGTCCAGTTGTTTTATTAATGAGGTCTACAGTCTACTAAATTCCCAAGAAAATAGGAAAGCAGTCTTGTAGGGAAAGATTATCCCAAGGAAACTAGAACCACATAACATTTAATTACGCTGGCATTGAATCCAATGATATAGCTTGCTTGCTAAGGCTTATCAAATAGGTTATATAACCCCTCATTAAATTGCAAGATAACATATTAGACACTGGAAAAGGGCAGCCTTCCAGCCTCCCTAAGATGTAAAACGTATGTTTCCAAGTGTGAAAATCTAAGGAAACACAGCGTTCTTCTGAGGTCAAATGGTGTTCAGTTTCACGTTTAATCCTCTTTCATTAAGCTCAGGAAGGTGGCATTTTGAGATATTCCTGGTAACAGCCTGAACATATTTTTTATATTACTTCTGCTTTAAGATTTCTTACTCTTTACACTGTAGAACAATCGCACAGCAATGTTTTTTCAGTGAGTTCCTTTGCTGTCACCTATTCATATGTCCGTATTTTTGTCACCATTGGTGTTACTGAAGTATGGACGTTTGTTCTGCATGCCCAGAACCTACAGTACTAATTCTAGCATGTAGGGGTATGTTATATCTGCTACCAGTGAACAATAAATGAAAAAGACCACCATTAACACACCATTCAGATAAGCGGATGTATTCAATGCAAGTTTGTGTCTAATCAATGTGATCATGATTTATTATGTATGCCTTAGTGTTTATCAACTCAACTGATTTTATGGACAAGGTTATTAGCATTATTGGATGATGTACTGGTATAATTATATCTAGCTATTAGAATTTACTATAAAGCAACAAAAGTCCTATGCATAAATACAACCAGCAAGTACAGTAATAGTAATGTGCTTGAGGTTATATCATACAAGGGTTTGAAGTAGCACAAGATATGAAGGCAATGCTGAAAACATGGCCTCGGTTCATCTTTGGGCACACTACCATGGTTTATGGTTAATCTATTCCTTTAGACACATAGCATGGCTTAATAGGTCTTCTTGATTTAATATCTCCAGGAAAGATAGCTGGGTTTATTATGTACTTTCTTTGAAGACATTGCTCATCCACGGCATGTTCTAGACATGCTCTTGGGCTGCATTCAAATATAGTGGCCAATTCTAAGGAAAACACAATCTGGAGTCCTTCGTATTAATTTCTGATTTTGTTACATCCAATAATCCAAATTGGGGATTTACCTAATAGGATATCAATGGTTGGAGGCAAGAGACTTAATTTTGAGTATCTTTACCTCCCGGGAAAAGGTTTCCATGAGTACAGTTAAGACCATTACATTGTAATCTCATGTTATGTCATGCATTACTTGTTATGTTCTGCTTAACCATTGTACAGCAGAATATGAGAATATGATGGCGCTATATAAAGCAATTACTAATTGCCATTTAGTTGCCACTATTGTCAAGTTACTTAAATTTTCACGTATAGCGCATCATGAAATATGAGCTGTAATAAGTGAAAAATATAATTTAAAAAAGTAAAATAATAAAAAAAAAGCAATGTAAGTATAATTAGATTTTTTTTTTGAATAATACAAATTCTTGAACATATAAATATTTGGACATCTCCCTTTGTGAAGGAAGTGATATAAAAGCATGTTAGGTGGAAATGTTCTTGTATGATAGTATGTAAGGCTTGGCTTTGTCTGTTTACATAAGGGGGTGGGAGAGGAAACAGCGATCTAGCATATGGATACACATGAAGAACATATTTGCCAAGTGCAGTGCTATAGTTCAGTAAAGGCCACCACATGCAGGAAGCAGGTATCCAGAGTGACGTCAAGGAAACTTGGTGGAGCTTCATTATATTAAAGCCGCACTCAGCAAAACGGCTAAATCCTGGCATATGTATCTTCGTTTTTTCAAATGTCTCTTAAGTGGCACAATCAGTACATAAAGTACGGAAAGTTTGATGTCTCTTGATTTCATGATCTGTCCCCTTAGGGTATGTTATGTAATGTATAACAGCACAGATAAGGGGTTAGCCTTCCAGAAGAAGTGGTAGAGGTTAATACAGTTAGGGCATGTAAACATGCATTGGATTGGCATATGGTTATCCTGAATAGAAGACCGGACCAAAGCCTAAATAAAGTCCGGGGTTTGTACAGATGGAAGAAATGGTAGTCCTATAAAAATGGTATGCTTCTATTATCTATAAGTTCCTGACCCCAGGAACAGTCCTGAGTTGCTTTGGTACGCGTATAGTACCTTGCTTATTATACCCTTCAGTGTTTCTTTAATTACTTCTATACTGAAACTTTGAATTATGTGTTGGTGCTCTACAGATAATAATAATAATACTAATAATAATAATAATAATAATAATAATCCAATGTTATTAATGTTAATCATATTTAAACATCCTCTGTTAGAGGATCAGCTACGGCAATTTTACTTTCAAAAGTATAAAAATAGTTGATCTAGAATAGCATTTAATGCACATAAATCTATGATCAGGCGTCTACCTAAAAACTCTGCGGATTGCATTAAAAAATTATAACTGTTCACCAGGCCTCTTGATCCATGTTTATTCCACCGTATGTATATAGGCAAAATAAAGTGAAGTTTACATATATTGTATATTTACACGTTTAATTAAAAAACAACCATCAAATTGGCACCTGTTAAACAGGACGAGATAAGCAAAATGACTTAGAAGGCAAGCTTACAATGCTAATTCTTTCTGGCATAGATTCACAAATCGGATTCTCTAAAGAGATCTGTGTATTAAATTATTGTTAAGTATTTTGGCATCATGGTAAAATAAGATTACAACAAATTTGAGACAAAACAAGGTAATTAAAGTCACGCTGGCTAACCATAACACTGTTTCACAGAGGTAATACAACACTCCCAAGAATAGTGATAAATGGATTCTTTATTAATATGGCATCTGCCTGCACATTACATTCCTCTTTAATTTACTGTATATGTTAAAGCTATGCGATGCTTAACATGTGGCGTTTAAATCCATAAAGCATTTGACATTATCTCTTATGTAACAGTAACCTATTGCCTCTACATATGCTTCTGGTGTTTTCTATTTCCCCTTTCTTTTCTAGGAGGTGTTTTAGATGTTTAAAAAAGTGTCATGTCCCTTGAGAATGCAGGAACCCAGGAGAATAGCAATCAGCCCGGAACCAACTGAAGCTGGACAGATGTCACTGTCATGATGGATGCAAGGAATAGTATAGTGGATGCATGGAAGGATAATACCGAGGAGGTGGTTAGTTTCTTTGTATAAGCATTCAATGAGCTAATCTGATGTTGGTTTAAATCAGTTTCTTTGTGCATGCCCTCTGTATCTGTTCTGGCTAGAAGTGCCATCTTCCCAGAGGACCCCTGTGGTGATTCATGGCCTAACAGATAAGGATTTTGAGTTATAGGAATTCCATTCCTAACTTAAGTGGAGGGGTTTCCATCACCTTTACCCCACCATAACTTATTGGCAGATCAAAGATGGGAATCAATTCTTGGAAAAGGTGTCATATAATTGGTCATGTGGTCAGAGGGGTCTTTTCTTACATTACAATAGGCAAGTCCTAACATTAGCCCTGAACTAAGAAAACAGAACTCCAAAAATAAAACAAGACACACTGCATGACCGCCTATGCACACCTTCATCAGATATTATATCTATATCATATCAGGGTAGTATATAACCTACACATTGTATTACACTGTTATTTTTACATGTCACATATGAAAGTCTGTGTGATGTCTTCTATGTATAGCTGACCTCCATTGCTGTGTTGAGATCAGTTTCACATTGTCCAGCATATGATGATAGAGAAGATAATACAAAAAGGGAAAAAATGACAAAGAGAACCTAAAAGCAAGGGGTTAAATGTTAGGTTCATGTAACCAATGGACAGCAATGATTCACTAACAAAACAAAGACAAAAACAGTAAAGTATAAAAGGTGTAACATAGGAGGAGAGCCAAATGTGATTGTGAAAGAGATACATAATTAGAGTCACCAAGGAAGGTCAATGCAGGTAGGATGCCATTGTAGCCAACTAGCTGGGACATTAAATATCAATAGTAGTGGGCCACATCAAACAGGAAGATTAACAGACCCCTTCCTAACAAAACGCGTGAATTAGCAGTTGGAAGACCCCTTAAATTTGCTATTTTAGTATTAATTGCACTCTCTGGTATGTCACAAAAATAAACCTTAGCAGGTCTGACGTTTTATTCTCTCCTCTAACTCACATAGAAATACTTAAGAAACTTTAAGTTTTTCTTCTCATTTTTATATTGCAATCTAGATTTTTAGTCACATTATAATCACTTTTTCAAGCGAGAATTATGACAAGATTTCCGGTGATAGAAACCCTAAAACAGTAATCTAAACATAGTCTGGACTCTTATTCAAGGTAGACAGGATTGCTTGAAAGTTATACATGAAGAATTCACCTAATATGAACACAAAAAAAACCCATAATATGCCTTGAATCCTATTTATAGAGTTTAGTCATCTGACAGCTGTTGTCAGTTGTAATAGTCTCTTGTGTGGGTAGTACCTGCATTAGATCTGCAGCATTTTAGCCTAACACAGTGGGTGAATTAAGGAGGATGGGAACTTGATATATAAATAGCATTCATATTCGGATGCAATCATGTTTTTTTTCTGCTTTAACTAGACAATCTACTTGCTACAGTAGCTAAGGTGCAAGGTGTCTAGATAACGCTATTAAAACCGTCAGAGAACGCTTATTCATCCTATAGAAAGAAATGAGTCAGGACTTATGCTGGAAAAATTGCAGGCTTCCTTCCTACGCTGTTTGAAAAAATGAACGAGGCAGGTTTTGGAGAACTAGTTATTTTCAAAGGTTAAGATCAATAAGGATTTCACTTATACGCCCGTGGGCACCTCCAAGTAGGACTTTGTTTCCAGTTTCCAGACTTTGTTCACCAGGTATAGGCAAACTGTCCGTACAAGGAGACCAGTCTCCGTGGCAAGGTCTCTGACGGTCCATAGAACATTATTAAACGGTCCACCATAGACCCCAGTAAATGTCCACCATGTTGGTGCCAACCCCTGCCTTTTACCTTTCTTTTTCTGTAACTCAAAATTGCTATGTGATGCACGACTTGTTATGGCCTTTTTACCCACTGTACAGTGCTGTGGAATATGATGGAGATATAAATCAATCAATCAATATATAGTAATAATATAAACCACCTAAAACGCTTCTTTGATTATTTTCTTTTGTCAATAATATATATAGTCATATACTTCTAATATGATAAAAGCAGGACATACTTCTTATAATATTATCTACCAAAAGTATTTTAATAAAAAAAAGGAAGAAAGCAAGATTCTGCTATACAATGTATCATTTAGCATACCCTCCTTATTAATGTGAATAATGTGACATGACTAGGTGTTGGATTCCTGGAGAGGTTATATTTTGGAAGGCTGGGGAGAATAGGTGTTCTTCTATCATACCATGACATTCTCTCATATATTCTACAGCTTGCAAATCTTGAGATATCTAGAGGGGTCAATGTCTGTGGATTATAAAAAAGGGAGAACAAATAAAAGGTATTGAATTATTTGTACTGAATTATTAGGTATTATTAGGTATGTTTCACGATATGATAATATTCGTAAAAAAAGACAAAAATCTTCACCAACAGTCTACTATGTTGGCAGTTTCTTGGTGACAATTTACAATGTTTTTTGGTTTTAAGTGTATTTGCTGAAAGCATTTCCAATTCATAAGTATCTGTTTCCATAGCAACACGTGAGCCCAAGGGTATCACCATACACAATTTTTCTTGGTTCAGAGTTCGATGGAGCAAAACATGATTGCCTTGGCATCTTGCGAAAGGAACAGGCAGTAACATGGGTACAAAATATTGTTTTTTAATGATGAAAAAATGATCCAGCAAATCCATAGCCTACTTTCAGAGCGCTTGAAAGTCTGGCCTTTACAAATAACGATGCTGTATTCTAATGTCAGGGCAACAGATTGCAACGGAACAGACTGGAATGACAACGTGAAAGTCGGTTCTGTTGCTATGATACGGCAAAACATTGTAAGGTGGCAGTCTGCATTAAAATGAGCTGTGCCTTCATACGTTATAATGAGGTATTTCCCCCCAGGCACAACCTTTTTGTCAATATTCCTACATATCATGATATAAATGCTTTGTCTCGTTCAGGATGCCTTCTGTAAATTTAATACACCCCTACGGCAACATCCTTCACAAATCTTTGCAAGAACACAATGCACGCATAGTTAAAAATGCTCAGTTCCAAAGGGTTCATGGAAAGTACATGTTAATGTACCAAATTGACAGGCCTGATATTTCAAATCAAGAACAGATTTGGGGCACAAAAATAATGTTTAAAAAAAATACTTTGAAATAATGCTATTACTATTATTATATCTGTCAGTGATTGATACTGTTAGTATCCTTTGGAGATTGACATTTACACAAAGGCTCCATTCAATACTTGTGGTAAAACACCTTAACAGATAATGTTAAGGAATTGATAGTTTTTCCAGGTAGTAAAATACTTTTTTAGAAGTAGGTATTTTATTATTTTTATTATTAATGTTAATTGTCAGGAAGGAACTCACCTTCCTCCCTCACTCAATGCCATCTTGTCCGTGATTTTTTTCTCTTTTGCTAGTATTTACCTATTCTGGATTCTCCTGACCATGGTATTATTCCCCATATCTCAAGATACAGCAGAGTCCCAGAGGCAGCCAGGGGTTAATACCCGGCTACTGCACATCATTTACAATCCTTGTGAATTTGTCTTCAAATAAATGTGTAGCATTTCTATTATTATGCACCAATGAACCCCACAGCTCTCTATCATTTGAATAGGGGATTGAATCGCAGAATGCCGGTCGAGTTCAGCATCCATTGAAGGCCACAACTTGCCTCTAGACGAGACTTATCAAAATGGTGCAGAGTTTTCAAGTATATGTCAATAGATCACGAGCATAACTGAGGTTGAATATGACAGGTTTCCATGTTCCATATGGACTGCATATTATTATGTCAGGTCAAGAAAGGACAAGAAAAGCAGCCCCTACTTGCACTACGATCGTCTTTTAGACATAACCACTAGTGAATAAAATTCTCAAATCCATTCCTCCTGATCTTATGAGGCTTACATTGAAGCATAAGTTATTAAGTGTCTATTTTTGGGATTTTAACATCACATTGGCACAGAGAGTCTTGTGAACTTGCCTAACAAAGAGACAGCAGAGCAAGGTGGGAGGAGGTCAATGGGTCTTATTAGATGGTATGGTTTCTTCCTTTAAGTAGAAACAAAAACTATGTTCAAAAATCATTATTCTCTCATTTTTATAGTTTGTGCTAGCATGTAAGATGTAATTAACTTGCTGATGGAAATCCCCAAGAATTTCTTAGTACTTCTTCTTAGAATTGAAAAAATATGAAGCTTTAAAAGGCTGGGTAGCCAAAATTAGGATACATCTAAGGAATTTAATGACATCCGCTTTCCCAGAATCTCTGGCCTGAGGATAAGCATTTTAGAGAATAATTTTATACAGAATTAATAATTATACCCAAAACGACTGCATCTAAGCACCAGGATTTTTAAAAAAAAGCAAATACCGTATTTGCTCGATTATAAGACGAGGTTTTTTTCAGAGCAAATGCTCTGAAAAATACCCCTCGTCTTCTAATCGGGGTCGTCTTCTAATCAGACCTCAAATAGAGGTCTGATTAGGAGACTAAGATCCAGATCCCCCGCACCGCTGCAGGGGACCTGGATCCTCCTGTCTCACCCGACCCCCCCCCCCCATACACACACTTACCGGTGCTTCCTGCTTTGTTGCTGGGGCAGCGGGTTGACGTCTACGCGATGCGCGTAGACAACGTCCGCTGCAGCCGGAAGGAGGTGTGGCTAGCAGCGGGGGTTGTCTGCGTCCGTCGCATAGACCTTCCCCGACTGTCAGAGTCGGGGAAAGTATACGCGACGGACGCATACAAACCCCCGCTGCTAGCCACACCTCCTTCCGGCTGCAGCAGAAGGCGACGTCAACCCGCTGCCCCGGCTGGAAGCACCGGTAAGAGAGGGGGGAGAGAGAGAGGGGGGGGAGAGAGAGAGGGGGGGAGAGAGAGAGAGGGGGTGAGAGAGAGAGAGAGGAGAGAGAGAGAGAGAGAGTGTGTTAGTTAAATGGGGTTATAGGGTGTGTGTGTGTTAAATGGGGGCATAGGGCATTTCTGGAGTGGCGTTAAGGGGGCATTTAATAGAGCACTCTGCCTCCTGAAATGCCTTATACCTCCCTATATGCCACTCTGCCCCATAATATGCCTTTTAACCCCCTAAATGGCAGAGTGGCATATAGGGGTATAAGGCATTTCTGGAGGCAGAGTGCTCTATACAATGCCTTTTAACTCCCTTAATGCCACACTGCCTCCTGAAATGCCTTATACCTCCCTATGTGCCACTCTGCCCCATAATATGCATTTTAACCCCCTAAATGCCAGAATGGGATATAGGGGTATAAGGCATTTCTGGAGGCAGAGTGGCACATAGGGGGTCAAAAGGCATACCATGGGGCACAGTGGCATATAGAGGGTTAAGAGGCATATCATGGGCCACAGTGCCATATTGGAGTGGCAAGCCTGGGGGCAGATGTGCGTAACTGGGGGACAGTTTGGAAAATACAAGAAATAAAAACAAAAGAAATCTTTTTCTCAATCATAGCTTTTATTAAAAAAAAGAGTTTACATGAATTAACATGTACTGGTAAAACTTTTTTCCTTTGGGGTCGTCTTATATTCAGGCTTTTTCTTTTTTTCCTAAGTTAATATTCAGATTTTGGGGGGTCGTCTTATAATCAGGGTCGTCTTATAATCGAGCAAATACGGTATATCACAATGGTAAATTTGCTAAAAAAAAAAAAAAAAAAAAAAAAGTATCATTATGTTGCACAAATTAAATCTTCAAGCAAGAGTATCGATTAATTACACATATAGCTTTCTCAATTTCTTCCATATAAGAAAATATTAAGTTAAGTTGCAAAGGCATAAAACATGTAGAATAAAGGATGTAAAACCCCCCACCGCCCTTGGGTCACAACAAAGATGTCGGCTTGTAGGGCTGGTATACCCAAGTGTCTCCCTTGGAGAACATTAGGCATTTTCATGTTCTATAAACTTGAAAAAAATACTTACTATGGCAGACATGGTCACTTTCTTTGGATTAAATAAGACATGTGTGTATCATCTGTCAGAAAAAAATGGATTTTAAATGAAGTCACCTCAAAGTTGAGCAAGATCTCACTGCAAGAACAAAAACAGGACATTATTGTGATACTGCGTCTGTTCCGTTTCTGAATATCACTCATGAATGTATTTATTCTGACTTGGGTCCCATTTGGAAAATAAAGGGAAGATAAGATTATCTGTCTGACTCTTGGAATCAGTCTACCTAAAATGATTAAGGACATTGCACAAATAGTTCTGGTTTGAGATCACTGGTGCATGCACAATTAAATGATTTATCCCTTGAGTGCCAAGGATGTGAGTAGTGCATTTTTTAAATTGGAGTGCTGCATTCCTGAGCCCTCTCATATGTATATTTGGTTTTAACTTTTTAGATTTCTAGCTTTCATATATTTTTCATATTTAGGAGAATAATACACTTTGCTCTGGTAGTGTAGTTGATTTATTATGTGTTAACTAAATACGTATTAAAACTGCATTACCGTCGTGAATCCTTGCAGTTTAAATAAATAACTACTGTATGTCCCATAAAAAAATGGATTTTCAATAGAGGATTATAGCAATGGCTCCCTGTCTAGCATTCATTTCAATACATGATAACACATTTGTGCAACAAATTTGTTTAATAATAGAATCATTAGGTGTTTAAAGTTTATTAACATAAACAAAACTCCTTGGGTCTCTATTCACCATGGCTCATTGCCTGATATGCTGGGCTCTGTTCATTGGTGTGGCTAAATGTCTTACTTTTTTTTACAGAAAATTAAGATTTTCACACATCAGAATATACTATATGACCAAAAGTGTGTGTGTGTCTGTGGAAAGGTGTGCCCAATTAGCCAAAACATGTGAGGTCAGGGCTCTGTGCGAGTCACTCAATTTCCTCCACGCCAAACTCATCCAACCATGTCTTTATGGACCTTGTTTCATGCACAGTCACGCTGGAACAGAAAAGGGCCTACCTCATACTAGTGCCACAAAGTTGGAAGCATATAATATTTGGCATTAACATTACCCTTCACTGGAACTAAAAGGCCCCAAACCCTGAAAAGCAGCCCCCATTATCCCTCCTCCACCAAACTTTACAATAGGTATTATGAATTCCAGTAGTGTCAGGACTCGGGTGATCAGGTCGGGTAGGAGCCCATGTGCAGGCGATACTTGAGGTTCGGTCTGTAACCCACAGTGCATGATTATGCAAACAAAGACACCACAAGCAGAAATCCAGGTAATGCAGTGTATTTTATGTATATAACAGGGCCAGCAAATAAGGGTAATACAGTCTAAGCAAGAAACCGGACGTATGGCAAAATAAATACCGGTAATAAGTCTTTTGGCAGGGAGCCCGCTTGGAAGGGCACGACAGGCAGAGAGCCCGCTTGGAAGGGCACAAAAGGCAGAGAGCCCGCTTGGAAGGGCACGGAGCCCACTTGGAAGGACACAAAGCAGGGAATCCACTTGGTCAGGACACAAAGCAGGTAACCAGGAACAGTACAGGTGCAGCGCCACAGCAGAAAGGTCCACAGACTTCAATACAAAGGCCCTGACTGAAGGGCAGGGCAGGTTCATAAAGGCAGGGTACTCCAGGTAACAAGGCCCAGCTGCATGTATTGCTAGGGCTCAACCCAGGTAACAAGGCACACCTGATCCCAGTAATTGAGTTCTGAGGGCTCCAGAGGGTGGAGGGTGGCCACTAGTGGTAGCAGATTTCTATACCACAGGTATGAAAAAGCCATGGTTCAGGCAGCGAAAAAGTGGTTCCTGACAAGTAGGTAGCGTTCTCCTGGTATCTGCCAAAGCCAGATTTGTCTGTTAGACCTCCAGTTAGTGAAACTTGATTCGCTCCACAGAACACATTTCCAGTGCTCCAGTGGTGGTGTGCTTTACACCTGTCCAGCCGACACTTGGGATTGAAATGATCTTCGGGTTGTTGCAGCTGGTTCCCGCCGCACAGTGTTTGTGTTGATGTGGCTTCCAGAGGGAGTTTGTAATGAGTGATGCTACAGAGGACAGGCAATTTTAACACCATATGCACTTCAGCACCCGGTAGCTCACTCTGTGAGTGTGCGTGTTCTTCTACTTTGTAGCCATTACTCATAGACGCTCCCACTTAACAATAAAAGCACTTATGGTAGACCAGAGCAGATCTAGCAGGGTAGAAATTCTATAAGTTGACTTGTGGCAAAGATGGAATGCTGTGACAGTGCCACGTTTAGGTCTTCAGTATGACCCATTCTACCGACAATATCTATGGAGATGGCTGCCTATATGCTTCATTTTATATACCTGTTAGCAATAGGTATGGCTGATAATTAGGAGGGGTGTCCACATGCTTTGGGGCATATAGTGTATATTATAGTATAACATTTGAATGCAATGATCATATCTCCCTCATTTAAGGGAATTTAACTCCTTGCTAATTTTTGGTTAAGGTCCCCTTTAAATTGTTAAAAAAGCAAAGCAGATTGTGAACAAAACAGTGTCAAGCAGAGTTTTATAAACATATCATTCGTAAAGTATACAATGGTTTATAAATTAATCTTGTGTTTAAGAAACCTTAGAAGATTTGTAAACTATGGGGAGGCTGTGTATATTCTGCACTGTATTTTCATGGTAAGCGTGTATTTACGGCTGTGTAAATAACAGGATAAAATACAGGGAAACAGGCCTTTTCTGGCAGCTTTTGTGCTCTTGACGCTCTAAGATGGAAGGTTAATTGTGGACTTTTGTGGAATTATATGAAATTGTCCTTTCATTTTCCTTAACCCTAAATTTTCTTTGGCCCACACTTAAAGAAGTGTTTGGGCTTCAAGCAGTATGTCTAATTCACTGCAGTTCAGGCTGGAAAATGTAAAGCAACTGTTTTGATGTCGAATAACACTTAAGTGAACCAACTCTTTAAAAGTTGCGTTGATGTTGGTTTTGGTCCAACTCATGCATGTTTAAGATGCAAACCTTTCTTAATTGCCAGCTCACATTCCCTCAACCATCCACTAGAATCAAATTATTTTTATTTCCAAAAATAAGTTTATTTTTTCTTATCTTTTTTTTTAAAAAATAGAGCATTTACTGTATATAAAGTGGTTAGTGATTTATGGTCCTAGCTGCTGACATTAATTGTAGGGAATTAATTTTCTACTGACTCATATTTATGGCTTTTTGGATTATAATAGGGGACACTGTTCAATAACAATATTGTTTAAAAGTCATGTAAACTCTTGCCATAAGTGACATTTTGTACCTTTCTTGAAATCAGCACTAGTAAGGCAGATTGGGTACATGAGAGTTGCCACAGTAGACCAAGATATCTTTTTTTATATTGGGTCCAAGGACGTTCATATATGTTCACCAACTAAAGAGACAAGGAGGGGGGAACATATCACCTGAGGGTAATATGGTAGACTCTCCACAAGGCTTTACCAAGGATGCCAACTGTGGGACTCGGCCTAGCTAGGAGACATACCCCACTGTTAATCTATTCAGCTACAACCACTGTGAATGGATCTCTGTGATCTGCCCCAAGTGCTTAAACAAATAATTTGGTCTAGAGCTTTATATTCATAGCATTTCAAAATCATAGAGATAATGTCACTCTTCTAATTGGTTATGGAATATTATTACCTTTGTTAGAACACTGTTGTTGTTACATGTAACATTGTATTAGAGAACGCCCTATACATCGTCCAACTGGATCCTGGATGTATCTCTTACACGTTCATGGATGCGTATAGCTCTATAGAACAAAAATGTGATCCCACTAGTTAGTGATCTCACTATTTTTGAGTCATTATTTTTTAGATGTTGATCACCAACCTGGCGCCAAACTATTTCATCTAGTTATAGTGAAAACAAACTGGCATGGACCTGATGAGGGTGTCTGCCGAGTTCACAGTACCATGCTGAGATAGGCTGGTTTAACTAACAATCCTGGCACACAAAGATGATAAACATCTACAGCACTCATTATAGTTTAAATGTGTTTTGCCATCTGTTAGTTTATACAGAAAAAAAAGTGAGATACCATATGATACATTCTAACTTTTCTTATTTTCATTTTACAATCTGTATAGGCAGCTGTACATTCTAATGACAAAACACAAGGGGGATGCAGGTGTCCCTTTATCTTCGTGCGATCTCTGGTACAGTTGATTGGGGTGCTGCCATTGTGTTTCCTGCATGAACACAAGGAAAATGCCTGATTTTCCTCCCAGGAAGTCAGCGACAGGAGCAGGAAAGCTGTGTTAATACACAGCTCCGCTTAAGTGGTTCCTTATCGGGCAGCACTGTAAATATTATTCAGTGACCTGAAAAAATGTTTTCCTAATCAAACATGGCTACTGTTGACATTCTCAACAGGATGAAAATGAACTTTGATGTAAAATTTATATCAAAAGCAAAATAACGATAAACAATGCTATCTGACATTTGCAAAAAAGAAACACACAACTCTGCCAAAGAAAATTCAGCAGAGCCAGACCTGAACGCATTTTCTATTAGTAAAAATATTTCATCAAGGAAGTTGGAAATACTACTTCGCTATGTATGTTCAGAACTATTCGGATAAAACCAGACCATTCTGAACATTTAATCACATATTATAAATGTTATACTCAAATAAATGTCATGATAAATGCTTTATATACAAATTTAGATAAAGTAGATCTACAACCTAAAACTTTTAATTTGATTAATAAAGCACAAAAGTCTCTGTGTAATATTTTCAAGATTTCTATTGATCTTGGTTCTTCATATTTTTGTCATGCATGTTTCTTCTTTAATGTGTAGTGTAATTTTATAGCAAAGCTAATAATAATAATAATAATAATAATAATAATAATAATAATAATAATAAAGAATAACAAAACAACAAAAACACTTAAGAGTTAACTAGAAATACATAAACATATCCTTATGGATAAATAATTTAAAACTGATTATTACAGTATATAGAATATTTAAGATGGTCTACTGATTTTTTATAGCATAATCGTTTGTAATCGTGTGTAAGTCAAACACGTTCATCCACCGTGCAATTCTTTCATCTGTGGTCATAATTCTCAAAGCTTTGTTCATGAGCTCAGGTGATGTGAGTGACCTCTAGTGGCAAGTACACACATAAATTATAATAATGTAAAAAAAAAACAAAAAAAACACTTCCTAAAACCTTAGAGAATCTACCAAAATGTGCTTGAGCTTGGAATGGGTTCTAGAAAAACTGTCACCTTGAGACAAGTAACAAAGGAACAAACAGAAAATGGATATAGCATGCACAAAATTCTTGAAGCATGGTGAAATATAAAAAAATGGGTGGGTATGGTCAAATTTAATGCAACCTCATGTCACGCCAGTGCTACAATGTTGGGTATTTGAAACTTTTGTCTTCTAAATCAGCTTCCCCTATTATATTAATGCTGCATCTATCCTCATCGTCACAGACTTCCCATGCCTGGTCCGTGGAGCTGTCCCTCTCCTATGTCATATAGGAGACAGGGATCATGACTGAGATAAGATATGATGCTTATCTTGCATGAGACACACCTAGGCCTAAATTAACTTAAAAGGTCCAGCACGGGATGGAACCAGGGAAGCAGTGGACTCATCTCGGGATAGGAGATGTGTCCAGACTGACCTTTAGGTCAAGTACTCGGCTCTGATTTCCAGAAACCTATCAGTGAAATCTGCAGAGTACCCAGGTGTGCTCCCCAGATATAATTACCGCCAACAGCTTTCCCTCTTGAAGTTTTGAATGTATATGTAGATATAGTCACATTAGCTTACAAGACCTCTGAGGTTCCCTCATTACGCGAAGATGTCAACTCTGAGGTTTTTAGGCTTGTGCAACAGTACTGTACAATGTTGGCCTACCAAGGGGCATGCGGGACTTCCTCAGACTCTTAGTTTTCTTTGGGACCAATACAGCAATTTCCATTGCCATATCTACAAGTGATCCTGTAAATCAAAGGGAATAAAATTAAGAAATCTTACCTTCAGCCATACTGGACAAGACTTTAACGTTGATGTACAATTTACAAAGAACATGATTAAATCAGGCAAACAAGATGGGCTGAATGGCCCTTACCTGCCGTCAAATTCTACGTTTCTATGAAATAAATCTCAGGCCGATATACCAGTCCATCTGAGGTGAATTAACTAGCCAAAATTGTTGGCCTATTTTTTACGGTGTGGATGATATGTTCTCGGCAGAGATGCTGAAAGAGAATTCCAGAGTGTAATTATATAAAGAGGTCAGTATGTAAATGAATCTGATTGTGATATGTTTAAGCTAATTAGATGTATTTAATCTTATTTGTACCATTCCACAGGGGACACTATGTCTATGCCTTCACTTCTTATGTTTTGTTGCATATGCTGTTTTTTAATGGCGTCCTTAATGGTAGGTTCACAATGTCTCAGATAAACGGTCACACAATAGAAAGGCTTGTGACAAGTTTACAAGCCAATAAAACATACTTTGAAATATTTAATCCCTACATTTTTTGTGTTTCACTCCCTCTGGTAAGCAGCAAAAGTAATTTAACTTATTCTGCCATTTACCTCTCCTTGTCTCAAAGCTACCAGACTGTGGGGTGACTAAGAGTTATTAGCAAAACAGTTTGTCCTACATGAGATAATATCCAGGTGCCTTCCACTCAAAATGTCAGCCACCTTGAGTAGATATTCTCATGAGAGATACGCTTAAACAGAAAGAATTTGCACTTACAGTATAAATATGCCTTTTGGTGTCTGAAAGTTATATTTTAATTGTTGGCCTACTAAATCTTGCCGTCCCCAAGTGGCAGAAGGTATTCCAGATCTCTTTACAAGTCACACAAGTCTACACTCTACTCTGAGGGCATATTGTGATATACCTCATACGGTCCAGCTAGCAGGTATACTCTTGACCTGGGTTGCCACATAGGCCCTCTTCAACGAGACATGCAAATGTCACATGCTGGTAAAGATCCGCCAGCAGAATGTATATGCTTGCAGAAGAGATTGAGTTCCTTAATACATTTTATATTGCTAATATTAATGTTATTGCTAATTTTGTAATTGAATTCCAATTGAATTAGCATTACAGAATCTCATAGCACCCAAATAACATGTATTATTATTGTTGTTATTATTATTTTTAATAGCCTCTACTTCCCTGTTTCACTTTGCTCATCAGCAACCTGTGAAATATATATGTGTGTTTTAGAAAAACCAGCTAATGAGGCAAGCCTTAACCTTTACTAAGATAATCTTCATAATGGGTACTGTTTACCATATAGCTGGTCCCTTAATGCCATTACTGTATATGTTCAAAGAAGTAGCTGGGAATTATCCAAAGACCACCTGAAAACTTGATTTAATAATATGTACAGTTGGATCTACTTGTTATCTTATTCCTTAACTGTTATTTCCTATATGACTAGGTACATTTGCTGAACAACTCCACAAATTTCACAGCAACCAAGAAGGAAAAGCAGCATTCGTTTTCATAGAAAATGGAGCCTTAAGGATATCATTTAAATGAATTTTTCCGGAGCCATAGAACATATACTGCAAAGAGCTTGGGGCAGGAACTCCATGTACTGTATATTAAAACTGCATTAATGCTCGGCTGATGCGTTATCTTAACCTGCAAAAAACGTTGATTAACGTTGAGTTATAGTTAGATGAATTCAATAGGGTGAAAAAAATCCCTCTTCCCTTCCTTTTATGTGGATAAGAGAAATAGAACAACATTTTGCACTCATTTGTAGAAGAACATTACTAGATGAATTTAACATCATCCGAACATGTGAAATGACCAAGCCTGGTCTTGTCACCCATTAATAGATAGTTATGTAGCCCAATTCTGGTATTGTTTATATTCCCTGAATGTGTGCAACGTAGCTAAGAATTTCTGATGTAATGCTGTTAGCCCAAAGTATGTTATTCGCCACCTAAAATAAAAAGTAATAATGAAATTCACATTAGTTGACAGTTTAAATCTATGTTGATCTCATCTATGATAACAGAGATATAGATGATGAGTTATTTATACCAGCAATCTTATAGACGTGTGAAAAGGAGAGGATTTGTTTGTATTTATATATATATATATGGAAATGCCTGTCCCTGGTTGCATAAAACAGCTATACGATGCCAACATATACATTTTAAAATTGAAAACAAAAACATTGGATGATAATTCCCCATTCACCGGGGACTCAGTTGGAACACAGGGTCAGTCAACCAACAGTAACATCCTTATCCTTTTCTATATATATATCAGTACCGCAAAAATAAGGTGGTTTTAGATTTTACGCAGCCCAAAACATAGTGGAAATTCCCTCTTACAAAATAAATATATTTAAATATGTACAAACTAGTGACTTAATAAATATACAGTTATACTTAACAAAAAAAACAACAAATATAAACCATGACTGGTCTGTATCATACCTGTATAGGTTGTGCCTGTCTCTAGATGGGAGCAAATAGAACAGTGGTGGACATGTATGAAGGAAGAATGATTAAAGCCTATTAACAAGGCTGACTCATTCAATAGATACCCACCATTTTTTTATTTTACTACCTAGAGGTGAATATTTTATACTATCCCACCACCCTGTCACACAATAGAAGTGTCACTAAAATGAAGTGTGCTGAGATGGATTGGGGCGATTATGACAGAGGGGTAGTCCTTAGAGAATGTATGGGGGACATGATGAGGTTTGCCCAGGGTGCTATTATTAAGAAAGACAGCGTGCCAATTACTGGGCCCAAAATAACAATGGTGAGTTCTGGATAAAATCTTAAGGATTCTGATAAAATCTATTAGGCTCTACATGAAGACAGACTGAAATCAATTAGTAATAGCACAATGTTTAGACCTAAACCATAATATACACGATACTGGCTAAAGGGGAACTGAGATCTGTCCTCATCCAGTACAAGGTATAGTTATAGTTCCAGCTACTATACAGAGCAAATCATGGTGATCTGAGCCAGAGGAGCAGAGGAGAAAACAATGAAGCAGAACCTTCACACAGTGCTGCCAATAAAAGGTAATATGAGGTTGCAGCTCCATGTAACTACTTCATTACCAATCCCCCTAAATAGATAATCTGGAAGAAAGATGACGATTGCAAGGGGCTAAAGACAAATGATGATGGTTACTACAAGTGGTCACGCTAGGACATTAGAGAGAAGGGCAACTTTAGTAAACAAGTTACACAAATCATCATTGTTTATATACTAACACAACATGACCTCTGTATACTACGCAAAGGCCACCTTCTCAAGATGTTTGCGAGTTATCTAACATTCAGAGGTCACAGTGAAAATGTGTCCTCAATTATCGGATTCTCTGAAGCCATGCTGTACATTTCACTGACAGTGTGAGCTGGTTTCATTGTGTGAGATGAAATGATAGGTGTTTTCACTTTAGATTATCTAGGTGGAGCAAGCTACACCCTAGTGAAATTTGGAGGTTTGCTTAAGTACATTGTTTTTAATAACTATTTAATGCCACGGTAGAGGATCAGTGAAGAACAGGAATCAGCTTAGCCTCATCACATTCCAGAATAAATCATCCAGCGTGAGAACAGTCGAATTTCCATGTGATAGAATAAAATGTGAACATTGGTAATACCCTTAAGATTTTCTCCACCACTTGGGGCCAAATACTCCAGCAAACACATTTTAATGGCATATGACAGGCTAGAAATGAGATATGCAACAAAAAGAGTAGAAGAGCTAAGAATTATAGAGGGGTAGGAGATATAGATGGTGATAGGTAGCTCTCAGGCTTATACAGAATCAATTTATCAAACTTTGTAAAATAAGTATACTTCACGCTGATATAGATAGGGGTAGTTGGATATGCTTCCAACCAACATTAAGTATTATTCATTGATTCATTTGCATCCTATTGTCTTAAAACAGGTTGCAGAATTGAATGAAATGGGGTTAAGAATGCAGAGAAATGGATAGAATAAATGCAGTAGTGGATGGGCTTGCTTCCCGCAGCAGCCTTCAAAAGCTCATGCCTCATTTGGCATTGTGTGCAATTCATAAGGCCATGTGATTGATAAAAGGAACAGTCACCCAGCAGAAGTGGTAGACGCTAATGAGGGACTTTATACATCCGCGGGATAGGCATAAAGCTATTCTTAATGCAATGCAAGAACAATAATTGATTAAGGTCAGAGTCTCTACATCAAGAACAATGAGCAGAATCAGGCCCGGACTGGGACAAAAAATAGGCCCGGGCATTTAAGCCTGAGCAGCCCATATTTATTTATTTATTTATTTATTTATTTATTGTTAAAGCCCACCCTTCATGTACCATCTTTGCATTTAATCATTCACACAAATCATTAACACATCCATTAATGCAGTCTCACAAATCATTCAAGCAATTCATCCTCACATGAATTCATTAATTGTCATACGCATTCACACAATTCATTCACACATTTATTCATTCATTCTCATACGCATTCACACTACCCCCTCTCTTCATCTTATCTGCCCCTTTTCACTATGTAACCCCCTTCCCCACTTCTCAATATGTAGCGCCTTTATCTATCCCCTCCCCCTTTCTCACTATCTAACCCCCCTCTGCCCCTTCTCACTGCACCCCCCTCCCTCACCCTACTTACCTTGTTGCCGAAGCAAGCAGCAACTGCGACCGCGCCTGTGGCAGGGCAGGATTGACTTAGGGGCTAATGGAGCTGCAGCTCCAGGCCCCCACCTTAAAATAGGCCCACTCAGGACCGGACTGACTGGTACTATATGGCCGCATTAACACAGAGCCCCTTAAGCCCGCCGCAACTACCCCCTCCTAACTATCTACCCTCTCCCTCTTTGAAGTTCACTTACCTTTCAGGAGTCCTGTGGTGGGGGTGCAAGGCCTCTGTCTCCCAGCTCTGCCACTGTATGGAACAGTATAGAGTGATGGGAGTTATGATGTACTTTTAGAGCATAATTAGATCATGAAAAAAGACATTGGAAATGGTACAGCATAACACCCATCACTCTCACGCATTTATCAATCCACACATATACCAATCCACACATATACACCAATCCACACATATATACCAATCCACACACACATACACCAATCCACACACATACACCAATCCACACACATACACCAATCCACACACATACACACCAATCCACACATATATACCAATCCACACATATATCCCAATCCACACACATATACCAATCCACACACATATACCAATCCACACACATATACCAATCCACACACACATACCAATCCACACACATACACACCAATCCACACATATATCCCAATCCACACACATATACCAATCCACACATATACACCAATCCTCACACATACACCAATCCACACACATACACCAATCCACACATATACACCAATCCACACACATACACACCAATCCACACATATATCCCAATCCACACATATATCCCAATCCACACATATATCCCAATCCACACACATATACCAATCCACACACATACACACCAATCCACACATATATCCCAATCCACACACATATATACCAATCCACACATATACACCAATCCTCACATATATACCAATCCACACATATACACCAATCCTCACACATATACACCAATCCACACATATACACCAATCCTCACATATATACCAATCCACACGCATACCAATCCACACATATACACCAATCCTCACATATATACCAATCCACACATATATACCAATCCACACACATACACTAATCCACACGTATACCAATCCACACACATATACCAATCCACACACATATACCAATCCACACACATATACCAATCCACACACATATACACCAATCCACACATATATACCAATCCACACATATATACCAAGCCACACATATATACCAAGCCACACATATACACCAATCCACACATATATACCAATCCACACATATATACCAAGCCACACATATATACCAAGCCACACACATACACCAAGCCACACACATACACCAAGCCACACACATACACCAAGCCACACACATACACCAAGCCACACACATACACCAAGCCACACATATACACCAAGCCACACATATACACCAAGCCACACATATACACCAAGCCACTCTCACTTAATGCTTTCCTACCTTTCCTTTCTTCTTTCAGCTTCTTTTCCTCTTCTTCAGTTCTTCTGTCTTCTCTGTCTTCTTCCGGGTCAGAGGGCACGGACAGCGGTGGGCGCGGCTTCAGTGCTGTGCGCCGGGATCTGACAACAAACCCCGGCGCACAGCAGCTGTTGCCGCGTGGATCACAAGGGAGCGGTATCGGAGGTCTTTAACAGACCTCCGGCTCCCTTGAGTGATTTTAAGCCGGGTTGAACCCGGCTTAAAATCACTCAAGGGAACCGGAGGTCTGTCAAAGACCTCCGATACCGCTCCCTTGCGAGCCTGCTCCTCCAGCGGCGGACATTACTGTCCGTCTCTGGAGGGGTGCCGGGTGCCGCAAGTTGGCGGCACCCAGTGCGGACCGCCCCCCGCCCCCTGGAGGGTGGTCGCACACCCCAAAGGTCGGCCCTGCCCTAAGGGGCCGGGAAGCCCCCACCAGGCCCGGCCTTAGGGGTCTGCGGCCGTACAGGGTTTAAATTAAAACATCGGGGTTTTTTTTTTTCAACTTAAAAAAACTTTATTTAACATGGAGGATGTTAAATAAAGTTAAAAAAAACCCCGATGTTTTAATTTAAACTCTGTGCGGCCGCAGACCCGTAAGGCCGGCCTTGGTGGGGACTTCCCGGCCCCTTAGAGTGGCGGACCCGGTCGCAGTTGCGGCGGGCTTAAGGGGCAGGTGCCCCTTATGCCCTGCGTTAATGCGGCCGTAGGTAGGGTAGGGGCCTGGAGCTACAGCTCCGTCAGCCCCTAAGTCAGTGCGGCCCTGCCGTGGCCCGGCCCACCGGGCAAATGCCCGGTGTGCCCGATGGCCAGTCCGGGCCTGAGCAGAATAGATGGACTGAGTGGTTCTTACCTGCTTTCAAATTTTGGTTTTACGGTGTATATTGTGCTAAATCTTTATCATTTCTGTCAACATAACACATTGTGGACATGGTGTATTTCAACTTATTTTGGTCTTTTCATTACAGCAGGAGTTGGCAGTCAAGTTTGTAAGAAAAAGTAGTTCAAATTTGGGCAAATTGTTAAAGCATGCAAAATCAATCAGCTCTCGCATGATCATTCACAAGCCGTTCACAAGCACTGAAATGATGACTCACAAGCAATAGCACAGTCGCTTGCCAGCTCCCGACAACTATTAAGAGCAGCTAGCAAGTCATTGCATGGTGACTTATAAACCCTCACATCGTGTTGCATGCCAGAATGGATTTTCAAGTGGGGAGCACCCACATCCATGCAACAGAATTACTGTATGGATTGTGTCTGTGACATAAGTCAAATCTCATTTGCTTAGTTAACCTTTTAAATGACTTGAATTCTTAATGAATAGTCTGTGTTGACTTTACTTTATGAAAGGCCATACCGAAGGAGTCTCTTGTGAAAGAAGGGTTGGGCTGGACTTCTGTTAATAGACTGGTTGGGGAGCTCTTGACTTGCTAGAGAGTGCAGTTAATATTTTGGAAAAGTGGAACAGGCCCTTTAAGTGAGTTTTTTCCTTTCAGATTAATTTCCCACCCTTTAATTTAGAAAGACTAATTTTTACAACCATTGAGACCAAGGTGAAATTCACTCATCCATGCTTAAGCAAGGATAAACAAAAAAGCCCTGTGTGTCATTGGGGTTTGGGGGTCACTTATGTATTCATTATATGATAATCAGGTAATAGAGGAGGGTAAATTATTCTGGTTATTTGTGTGAAAACAACATAAACACAATTACTTTGTATTACATAAAAAAAGTAATTTCTGACGTATAGAATTATTCTAAATTGACCTTTTCCATTCCCTTTAAAAAGCACCACTGGATAAAAAGGATTTCTTATTATAGAAGCCATTTTTAAGACGTGTTTTCTGTGCCATTAGGTTCTTAGTAAATGGTCTCAGTTGTTTTTTTAATCAAGTAAAAATATCCTGCAGATATTGGCTGTTTCTGTAGCGCGTCCGGCATTTCCCGGCCGGTTACACGGAATGTGTCCACATGTATTTCCCTTAAGTATTGACGATGGTAATACCTTCTATTTTCAATGTGAAATTTGGCAAGATAATGAAAACTAACAGCGGGGAAGTCCTTATTTCATTTTCAGAATTCTCTAGAGACTGATGTATCACAACTCTTTCCAGAAGCAGAGTGACTTCTTTTCCAAGCATTGAAAATGAAATATTGTTACCAGCAGTCTAAAGTTACCCTTTAACTTTTCTAATAGAGTGTTAGACCTTAACTTCAGCTTGACAAGCGGTACGCTGTATCTTAGGAAGAATTGCAATTAACACGCAATGTTGTATATATTGATAAAATAATGGGTTTCTGTGCTCTCGTATTGATCAAGAAAGCGGACAAGGAGGGAATGGCTGGGTTACCTAATACAGAAGTGGTCATAGAAAGCTAAATAATCAGAGAGGGTGAGTTTGAGCTGCCTTGGCTCTGGCTTACACTTGTTCAATTTTTAATTTCAAGTCAGGCCAAGAAAAGCTTTGAGGTTAAGTGTATCTCAAGCCAATGCTTGTTTGCCCAGCTATGCATAATTAACATAGCCCCCAATACTGCTATATGGGTGTATAGACTTACACAACTATAAGAATAACCCTACGCATACTCAATGTAGCCCCCAATACCATTACATGGATGTACATTGGAAAGGCTGCCTTAAATATAACTCAGGATTTTGGGGTCAAGTATTGCAGACCAACCAACATGCATTACTTAAATCTCATTTGTTTTCCATTTCTCCTTGCGATCCAGTTGGATCCATTTAATGAGGTTCATTGGGATCTATTCTGGGCAATAGTTGATAATTAATAGACTACTGCTATAATTTATTCAATCAGGCTGCATTGAAGATATACAGATATAACATATTAAAATATAACTACAGTGTAGAAGCAGGGCCGGCCTTTGGGGTGTGCGACCTGTGCGACCGCACAGGGCGCCACACTCCAGGGGGCGCCGCCGCGGGGTCCGCCGCCGCCGCAGCGCGGTCCGACGCCACTGCCGCCGCGGGGTCCGCCGCAGCGCTGGCTGACGCCCCTGCCGCCGCGGGGTCCGCTGCCGCCAGTATGGGGGCACCCGGCACCCCTCCAGAGACGGACAGTAATGTCCGCCGCTGGAGGAGCAGGCTCGCAAGGGAGCAGTATCGGAGGTCTTTAACAGACCTCCGATACCGCTCCCTTGTGATCCCCGCGGCAACAGCTGCTGTGCGCCGGGGTTTGCTGTCAGATCCCGGCGCACAGCACTGAAGCCGCGCCCACCGGTCTCCGTGCCCTCTGACCCGGAAGAAGAGAAGACAGAAGAACTAAGAAGAAGAGCGAAGAGGAGGCAAAGAAACTGAAAGAGGAAAGGTAGGAAAGCATAGAGTGACAGTGAGAGTGGATTGGTGTATATGTGTGGATTAGTATATATGTGTGGTTTGGTATATATGTGTGGTTTGGTATATGTGTGGATTGGTGTATATGTGTGGTTTGGTGTATATGTGTGGTTTGGTGTATATGTGTGGATTGGTGTATATGTGTGTGGTTTGGTATATATGTGTGGTTTGGTGTATATGTGTGGATTGGTATATATGTGTGGATTGGTATGCGTGTGGATTGGTGTATGTGTGTGTGGATTGGTGTATGTGTGTGTGGATTGGTGTATGTGTGTGTGGATTGGTGTATATGTGTGGATTGGTGTATATGTGTGGATTGGTATGTGTGTGTGGATTGGTGTGTATATGTGTGGAGTGGATTGGTGTATATGTGTGGATTGGTGTATATGTGTGGATTGGTGTATATGTGTGGATTGGTGTATGTGTGTGGATTGGTGTATATGTGTGGAGTGGATTGGTATATATGTGTGGATTGGTGTATGTGTGTGGATTGGTGTATGTGTGTGGATTGGTGTATATGTGTGGAGTGGATTGGTATATATGTGTGGATTGGTGTATGTGTGTGGATTGGTGTATGTTTGTGGATTGGTGTATGTGTGTGGATTGGTATATATGTGTGGATTGGTGTATATGTGTGGATTGGTGTATGTGTGTGGATTGGTAAGGGTGTGAGAGTGATGGGTGTTATGCTGTACCATTTCCAATGTATTTTTCATTATATAATTATGCTCTAAAGTACATCATAACTCCCATCACTCTTTACTGTTCCATACAGTGGCAGAGCTGGGAGGCAGAGGCCTTGCACCCTCACCGCAGGACTTCTGAAAGGTAAGTGAACTTCAAAGAGGGAGAGGGTAGATAGTTAGGAGGGGGTAGATAGGGAGAATGGAGTGAGACGGGGTACATAGGGCAATCATACTCCTATCATGCCAAGTAGTCTACGAGTACATCCTGGAATCTGCGGGCATGATAAGAATGTGATTGCTGTTAATCATATATATATATATATAAATATTGTTATTTAATTGTTTTGTTATGTGTTATGGTGTGGGGGGGGGTCATATTCGGTTTCGGCCAGGTAAATGCTGCACTTTTGGTTTCAGTCCAGAATTCGTTTCGGTGCATCCCTACTACTAAGCCAGACAATGAAGTGGTAGGCCTACACCACATCAATGTTTGGCGTAGTATATAGTGATTGGGGTTTTGTTACAAGTTTTGATTCCTTTCTTTTTTTGGAATGGGGGGGGGGGCGCCAGACGAGTAGTCCGCACAGGGCGCCAGAACACCTAAGGCCGGCTCTGTGTAGAAGCAATGGTTGGATTGGTAAATAAGATCCACATTCTTTAGAATGGATATCACACTTTTAATGTTTAGCCTGAATGATTAAAGGGACACTCCAGCTATCAAATGCACTTCAACATAGTAGTCCATTTAAATTTCCAATTGCCCCTTTCCTAGCCACCCAGCTATTTGTCGCGCAGTAGATGTTGAACACATCTCTTGCCGTGTGTCTTACCGCCCGTCAGCTCCAGTGCTGGCTCCGCAAGCATTCTGAGATGGGGCTCTCACAGGAGCTCTCTAGAATAGTCATTTTTTCCCAGGTTTAATGACTGCTTATGAATGTACTTAAAACTACTTATTTACTATAAGTAAATTTCACGTGCATAGTTGTTCAGAAGGCTGCCTGAGACACTGGAGTGTCCGTGTACCTTTGATTGACATACATGTTCCTGCATGCGTGAAGCAATGTGGGCCATAATTAATATTAAGTAAATAATAATAATAATATAATAATATTAATAATAAGTAAACAAATGGCATTTCCAACAATGGTCCTTCGAGATTAACCATTACTGTATGTCCATTAGGTGAAAGTTTCATGTCAATAATTAGTTTTAATGCACATTAGTCATTGTGTATAATGATGGGATTGTTTAATTAATATTGTGTGTAGTGTGGGAAACTATTTTTGTCAGGTGGCCAAAGATGATATTTTTGTTTCATTTCTATTTTTGCCTGTATAATAAAAACCTACATTAATCCCGCCCATTGTTCTTTACTTTCTCTACGCCTAAATGTATAGCTAATAAAGCTCATAAATGTTAACCCTATGAGTGTGTCTCATGAAACTTTAGCCCATCGGCTAACAGAAAGTAGTTAGGCTGCATTTTGAAAGCAAGAAAACAATATTGTATTTTGCATGCAAATTAACCCTTATAGGGCTGCTTCTGTGTTTACATCAGGGGCTTTCTAATGTCCACAATAAAAAAAGATATTAGCGGATATGACTTAACAGTTAAATAAAAGCATGTACCAGAGGGTTTTGCACAAAGAGGGAGCAGCTGTGTTAAAAAGAAATGACTCCCAAAATAGAAATTTCATAGGTGTGGCGTCCGCAGCCACCAGCAGTTTCTGTAGCCTTCTGATATAATTGATGAAAATCCAGAGTTTTTTACTACTGCACGGGTTTTATTTTGACATGTCACATTGCTTGTCATTGCTGTATAAACATTGTTTGATAAGTCAGCTGCCCTGTCTGTTCATCAGGTTTAATGCTTCACACCTATTACACATCTGTTATTCAGTATTGTTTTATGTGAAACAAAGCAAGAATTTAGCGCATACCCAGTGAATACCATTCAAAAAACACCCATCTAAGTAGTGGGGATTCCATCATGCTATACGGCCATATATTGCTTGGCCCGCCAATACGTCTTGAAAAAAGCAAGAATTTGGCGCATACCCAGTGAATAGCATTCAAAAAACACGTATCTAAGGCGTAAATATTGGGGGATTCCATCACGCTATACAGCCCTATATTGCTTGGCCCCCCCACTACGTCTTGAACAAAACAAGAATTAGGCGCATACTCAGCAAATACCATTGTTTTATGCGGCTCTTAAGACTGATTTCTCTTGTTGGGTCAATCAGCATGGCTTCCTCTGAGTGATCATTCCATGTATCTATGCATTCAGTACAGAAGTGCCATAATTTACCATAATCTTTAGATAACTAATACATCCCATGGGCATTGCCTGCATATCTACAATAGATTAATTGATTCACTAATAGATTGTAAGCTTGCAAGAACAGGGCCCTCTTCTTCATCTGTATCAATGTGTCCAAGCATGTGCTCATGTTATAATTAATTTGTATATTGTCAATTTAAAGGTTATTGTCAATTTTGTATTATCCCATTTTGTATTAGTGCTATGTAATTTACTGGCGCAGATCATATAATTTAATTAGCTGGGGATTGCTCATATGAAGTCGCCAATACCTGTTATCTACATAGCATTAGAGCTGTTTAATTATGTTTTTTGAAATAATTGTAATTGTTGTGATTTCATCTAAGAAAAAAGTTTGTGGCAATTTTTTTACATTAATGAAATACATTAAATACTTGTTCAAGAATTCATGGAATTTTTAAGGTGTTCAGGACTACAATAAAAGACAGGATATCATAAACATGCGCAGAAATCTTAAACACCTCTACATCCCCTTATGACGTTCTTAAAAGAGACAATTTTTCCTAAAGAATATCGGAGGTTGATGTGTATGCCTGTCAGCACGTACAAACCCATATCCTCCATTATCACACCTAAAAATACGGCATCTGTTTTATTTTTACCCAGGTGAACGTGCGCTCCGAAGGGATCCTATCCAAGCTGAAGGAAGTGGAAATGGATTCTGGCAACTGACAGCAGTGACAGTGTTGTTTTTCCTGTTGAGCTAAAAAAAGCACTTGCTGACTCCTGAATGTTTCCTTTTTGTGGGGAATAAACACTTCCCAAGCTGGCAGGACGGGTTTCCCATAGACACTGGGATTGCAGTATAATCAGTAATTGTTGTTAAAACGTACCTGCACTTTACCATAAGACCCTACTGTCAGCGACTAAAGACTAAAGAAACGCGGGGACTTCTATTTTACATAAACCAGTAGAGCTAGAGAATATTTATCATTACAATTTGTGATTGCTATACACATTTTTGTATTATATAGCCCTTTCCTGTCCTGCTTGGCTGCCTCAAGCAATGAGTGGCAATAAATGTCAGACTATGGAGAAGGAGGGCACCGTCTGCAGCATGCTGCCTTTCCCCCCTTTCTTTTTTGTTTAGAAAGAATACAAATTACAACACTCACAGAGAAGGGGTATCAGGGACATTAGACTCTCCCTTTAACTTAGGAGCCTTAAAATCTAGAGCTGGCCTTGGCCATTACTGTTCCTGAGTTGAACTGGAAAAGCATTGGTCAGTCCTGGAAGCCAAATAAATTAGTCATGAGTTGGTGGAATTTAAGGTACAACATCATTCCCACATTGAGGAGACTGCGATCAGAGACTGGAGTCCTGGGGGACATTAGATTTCTACAGGTCAGACATGTGGTTTTAAAACAGAAAATGCGAAATTGGTTCCTGTTTTAAGAGTACACATGTTTAGACATAGGTAAAACTACCAGTGGTTTGTGTTTTTATATTTTTGTAGTCTGTGAAATTGTATTGGAAATATTTCGAGTAAGTATTAATGTCTCTTTTACCTAATGGAAGCTGAGATCTGTGGCCAAAACATTCCTTATTTCTCATAATAATATTCTCAATCAGCCGGAGCCAGAACGATAAATGATGAGTAACATAACAATAACAAAGTATCTACTCGATGAAATTAGTGATCAAATATTTTAAGGAAGTTACAGATCCACTTTAAAGTGAAAGAACAAATATGGCAAACGAATCGCTTCAAACCAGACTGACAACTATTTAAAATCTCTCAGGACCCGCCCTACCATTTGGGCGACCGAGACAGATGCCTAGGGCCAACATGCAGGTCTGTTATCACAAAGTGTTCCTCTCCAGATCTGTCCAGAGTTCTCGCTCTAGACAGCTTTGATCTGAGGGCAGCAGGCTCCTTGAATCTACACTGCATCCTGGGATTTAAGGGGTTAAGGGGCAGTAATTGTGTGTATATGTATATTTCAAATAGTAATTAATAATAATAATACAATTAATCTGTTGAATCCCCGTTGTGCTTACTCATCTTGAAGTACTCTGTCTCTCTAAAATGCAATATTGGGTTCTGGAAGTCTGTGGTATGCCACCTCCTGACTGCAGCAAAGGTACTTTTCCCCCTGCATTGGGGTAGCCCTGCTCCACCTTCTTTCCGGGAATGGGTCCTCCGCGTAGAGCGTATATGAATTTTTGAGGAATTGCACCTATTGCCGACTGGGGCAACTGAGCGATACAGGTCCACCTGGTTCTATTGGCTGGAGTTCGTGTCTGGTCCTCTTATCCGCCCCCTCTTGGCTTAGACCCCCCCCCAGAGCGCTCCTATCTCCTCTTCTTTTCTGTGTTTCTTCGCCCATCACCCCTCCCCTTTTTTTTCTCTCCTTCCTTCTTCTTCTCTCTCCCTCTCCCCTTTTCCCCATCACCTTCCCTCCGCCATCTTCCCCTCATCGTCCTTTCCTTCGTATGTCTGGTGCCCCCTGTGCGCTAGGACTCCACTCATGCCCAAGCTCTGCGGCGCACTCATATCAACCGGCGTTCTCTACTACCCCTGCCCCGCCGTGTCCTCTCTGGTTTGGAAAGCGCACCGTGTTGCGCGCTCAAGCTACCAGTTGTTCGGCATTACTACTACTGCAATCTGTTTTATGCACTGTATGGAGGTACCTTCTAGATATTGTGTATTTCTGCCGTGTACCCCCCTCCCTCTTTTTTCTTCTGTTCCCCCTCTTTGAAATACCAAAAATACGAATAAAACTTTGATTTACCCTAAAATGCAATATTGCAACATAATATAAAAAATAAAATTATTTTGTTCTGTTTACGTATATTTATATATTAATGTATACAATAAGGGGTATCATATGGGAAATCAGTGATGAGGAAACGGGATGCCACTTTCGCCTTTAATCTATGCACCTCCCTACTCAACCCCCGCATTTCCTTGGGGAAGTTGGAAACGTGGCAAGAAGCGCCCATGTGCAGCTATGTCTACCTCCCCATCCACTCATTAGTGTTATTTTATAAACGTTATTAAACTCCATTTACTTAATGATAATTACTACAAGGTAGAAATATACTGTTGTAGGGTGGGGAGAGACACCAGAAGGGCCTAAAAACTCCATCCTGGAAAAATATAAATTGTATTGTTATACGACGCTAATTAAATACATTTCTTCTAATAGACCTAATTATTTCATGTAATCAGTGTCTATCATTCTGATAAAACCTCCCTTCTTGTGCGATTTAACTCTTTTTTTTCCGCTAAATGCAATGGAATCTTTGGTGTCAGATATTTATAAACATGCCATAAAGATAAAACTGTCACCTACACAAGAGTTTCACAGGTTAGAAATTATTTAGTTTAGAGGTTTCGGTCCAGCAGGTTACTTTTAATTGCGTAACTGCTTGTTTAAATTATTGCCCATTTGTTTGCAAATATAATCCAGGAAAGGAAACGATTTTCTGTTGTCCTGTAAACATTGTCCAATATACTCTTTAATTATTATTCAAAAGTCTTAAAGTGTAATAATTATCACGGGTTCTGCTGTCATGTCCGGACACATTAATGCCAAAAATCTTTTCTTTCTTCGTAACCTTTTCAAAGGTTTACCTATTCTTTTTTAGTCATGTTGCTTTGCCAACCAATCAAAACCCTTCCAGGATACCTGCCTTCAGTGTCCTGTTACCTTTATTCTCCAATTCTTCAGCCAAAACTCTTCTACCAATGTTGTGTCTTTTCATATGAGGAGGGCAATTATTATTATTTTGTTTGAATGCTAAATTATTTAATGCAATTTTATAAAATTCCACTTTACTGCTAATACAGTGTTATTTTCCGTTTAAAGTACAAAGCATTGTGCCAACTCAGTACCCTGGTATTCTTGATGAGTCCTAACTAAGTCCCTTCCACCCCACTTAATGGCATTATTTGGTACAATATGCAAATTACCCTCTTTCTACCATACTCAAAGGGGGGGGAAATAAATATATTTTTCCCTCTTAACCCTTTTGTGAGGTATGACCAGGTATCTGCTACATCATCATTTAAAACGCTCCCATATTGCCACGATTGAGGGGGCTCTGCTGTTGCTGACCGCTCTGAGAAGTCTGTTACCTGCAGATTCCCTGAACCTCCATGCATGTTATTGCCTCTCCACCCAATAACGTGCAGGGGCACACGCAGATGGCAAAGGCAATGCTTGGAATCATTAAGTAACACAAAGTGTATCCCTGGGTTCCAAGCCTCAGGTTTTTTTTTTCAAATAAATATCTTCATTTTATATATTTTTTAACTTGACCCTAAGGGGTTACTTTCTAAAGCCTACTATTTAGTTTATGTTTTGCAGTTAGTATGGTGGAGGTTATTTAGTGGTGAATGATTTACATATGGCTAGGTTTTGGGTTAGGTAGGGTTATTTTAAGAAAATAAATAAAAAATCAAAAAATAAATAAAAATAAATATATATATATAGGGTGGTTTAAAAATTAGGGCAAATTAAGTAATATATTTTCGGTAAAAATTCCTATTTATAGGTGTATAATTTATATACCTGTAGTACTGGGAATAAATGTGATTTTTTAAAAAATGTTATTCTTAAAAATGAATGTCTTACATATATGGATATGTTTTTTTTTAAAAAAATCCCTACATTGTCCTGGGAAAAACATATAGGTTGTGTGCGTAGACTAAAAATAAACTATAAAAATGGTAAATAACAGTTGAAGAAACACAGAAATTGCTCTGGCCTTTTAGGGGTAACCAATGCAATTCTTCTGTGACAATGGATAGAACTTGTTATCCTCTACAATGAAAAAGCAAACACTGTTTAGTTGACAGTACATTTTGATTTAGTAAATGTAAGTACCGTATTTGCTCGATTATAAGACAAGGTTTTTTTCAGAGCAAATGCTCTGAAAAATACCCCTCGTCTTCTAATCGGGGTCGTCTTCTAATCAGACCTCAAATAGAGGTCTGATTAGGAGACTAAGATCCAGATCCCCCGCACTGCTGCAGGGGACCTGGATCCTCCTGTCTCACCCCCCCCCCATCATACACACACTTACCGGTGCTTCCTTGCTTCCTACTGCGTTGCCGGGGCAGCGGGTTGACGTCTACGCGATCCGCGTAGACAACGTCCGCTGCAGCCGGAAGGAGGTGTGGCTAGCAGCGGGGGTTGTCTGCGTCCGTCGCATAGACCTTCCCCGACTGTCAGAGATTAGAGTTCCCCGCACCGGTGCCGCACCGGTGCGGGGAACTTTGATCTCTGACAGCCGGGGAAAGTATACGCGACGGACGCAGACAACCCCCGCTGCTAGCCACACCTCCTTCCGGCTGCAGCAGAAGGCGACGTCAACCCGCTGCCCCGGCTGGAAGCACCGGTAAGAGAGGGGGGAGAGCGGGGGAAGGGGGGTGAGAGAGGGGGGGAGAGAGAGAGAGAGAGTGTGTGTGTGTGTGTGTGTGTGTGTGTGTGTGTGTGTGTTAGTTAAATGGGGGTATAGGGTGTGTGTGTGTGTTAAATGGGGGCATAGGGCATTTCTGGAGTGGCGTTAAGGGGGGATTTAATAGCGCACTCTGCCTCCTGAAATGCCTTATACCTCCCTATATGCCACTCTGCCCCATAATATGCCTTTTAACCCCCTAAATGGCAGAGTGGCATATAGGGGTATAAGGCATTTCTGGAGGCAGAGTGCTCTATACAATGCCTTTTAACTCCCATAATGTCACTCTGCCTCCTGAAATGCCTTATACCTCCCTATATGCCACTCTGCCCCATAATATGCATTTTAACCCCCTAAATGCCAGAATGGGATATAGGGGTATAAGGCATTTCTGGAGGCAGAGTGGCACATAGGGGGTCAAAAGGCATACCATGGGGCACAGTGGCATATAGAGGGTTAAAAGGCATATCATGGGCCACAGTGCCATATTGGAGTGGCAAGCCTGGGGGCAGATGTGCGTAACTGGGGGACAGGTTGGAAAATACAAGAAATAAAAACAAAAAAAATCTTTTTCTCAATCATAGCTTTTATTAAAAAAAATAGTTTACATGAATTAACATTTACTGGTAAAACTTTTTTCCTTTGGGGTCGTCTTATATTCAGGCTTTTTCTTTTTTTCCTAAGTTAATATTCAGATTTTGGGGGGTCGTCTTATAATCGAGCAAATACGGTATGTCTTACGACAATAATAATATTAATAATAAAACCCACACAGCTGATTATCACATTCTAATGATACTGAAAGGGCTACCGATTAATTTATTTTATTTTGGGGTGATTCTGTGCGCATTTAGATAGAAATGTTGTTGGTGAGTACAGATGTTTTACAAATGAAATACAGTTAGAGGGAGTGTAGATGATAATGAAAACTGTAAATCTTTGCCCAAAATATTTTAATATTAACTTATACTTTGGTATTTAAATATGCATATTCAAACTTTTGTGACTTAAATACGTGAGATGCAATCACAATGAAGCAATGATCAAACAAAGTGTTGGTAATGAATAAACAGAATCAAGTGTCTGTAGAAATAGTGATAAATTAACAGAAAAGAGGAAATGCTTTGTCAGAGTTTACTTTCTAGTCACATTGAAGTCACACTCTGTTGCGTTTGGTAATGTTATGATTGTCAGGTGCTGCTGCTGTCAGGTGAGGTGAAATGTCTCATGGGGTGTCCTAATGCAGCTTTTACAAAAAAGGAAGAACCCAGATCAAACTGGTTTGTCTAAATTATGTTTTTGGTTAGTGGAAGAAAGTTTAACATGAAACACTATTCTAGGGCAATTCTAGGATTTTCAGGGTTCTAAGCACAAAGAATTGAAGTAGGATCTGGGGTCAGGCTCGGCAGCAACGCATCAGCTTCTGGCCCTTACCGGCCAGCTCACCACCTCTAGTCACCCAACATGCTTGGGATTTATGCTGTAGGACGGCTTTTTCTGTAAACATGCCCTGTTGGGTGGATTTTGTACCGGAAGATGGAAAACACTGATCTAATCCATTCATGGTTTATTTTTAATTTACAATGCAATCTAGTGGCATAACAAACATGTTTTCCATGGCAGTATTTCAAGAATACCGATTGTTTCTTAGAAAAGTTACTGTGCAATGTAAACTAGACTCTTATTTCTGTATTAATGGACATGTTGGCACTCAACTAGGAATATAAAGTGATTTTAAATAATTTGTGGGTTTCTGGCATTTTAGTAAAATAAATAATGTACCACTGTTCAAAAGAGCTCTGGTCTCCGGGGCTGGCCCACTTGCACTGTATATGTCTGCGTCTGACAAATTTGAAGCATAGAATTTGACAGCAGATAAGGAGGCAGTTCTGGGAGGCCGTTCTATTTATCTACCACCCTCCCAGTAAAATAAAAACTCCTGACATTACATCTAAACCTACATCCCTTCAGTTTTGGACTATGGCCTCTTGTTCTACTCTGAAATAAGCTTTGCCCTTGTACTTTGTTAAATCTATTTAAGTATTTAACTGTTTTATTACATCTCCTGTGTCTATTCTTTCCTCCAATTTGTACATATTAAGATGCCTTAGTCTTTCAGGATATTTTTATCCTGAAAACCATTTGCCATTTTAATAGCCTTCCTCTATACTCCAATGTGTCAAGGCCCTTCTGGGGATGGTTGCTCAAAGAAAAGTGCTCCCAATGTTATATTCTGCCTTGGGACTTTTACATCCCAAGTGAATTATTTTACATTTATTAACGTTAAACTGGAGCTGCTACACTTTTGACTATTGTTCTAACTTCTCTTGCCATTTTGCCTGTTCCACCAAGAATTTCTGCCTTGTTGCAGAAAGAGGTTGATTTCTGTACTCTAAAGAGGCCAGGATAATGCATTGGAGAGCCGGGAGAAGTGGAGAACTAGGGGAAAATCAAGAACCAAAGAAGAACAAAAAGTGGTTGGAGACGGCAGGGAGACATTGAGAGAGAATGTGAATGAGAAAGTGAGAAAAATCTAAATTCAAATTAACATTCTGATCTTTTCCTTTCATTTGTTTCACTGGGACCCCTTCCCACTTTTCAGACATTCAAACAAATTAACAAAATTGGCACATTTCTTTAGAATTTGTCTCAATCTGAATGCAGAGGTCTATCTACTGCTTTTCTCTGGACTATTATTTTAGTTACCCTGTCAAAAAATAAAGCTAGTTTAACAAGATCTCCCTGCAATCTTTTACATGCAGACATTTGACTATTTTGGCCTTTAGCATGGTTTCCATTATTTTCCAAACTAAGAAGGAAGATTTACTGGTCTGTAGTTAACTGAGTCTTCCTTACTACGTTTTTTGTGAAGTGGTACTATAAATGCCAACTTCCAATCTTCTGGAACAACTGCTGTCAACAGTGGCTGGTAAAATAACTCTGCCAACTGTTTTAATGGGACACTTCAGAGCTCTTCTAATAACTTTGGGTGTATCCCATTGGGTCCCATGGATCTGTCTGTCTTTACTTTGGAGCTGTCACGGTCTGCCCAGGCTGCGGAGCTGCATATCTGTCCTGCTGTAGTTTTTCTGCTTTGCTTTGATCCATTCCTGGATTTCCTTTTGCTTTGTTCTATTTTCCATTCCTTGCTTCTGCTCCGGCTCTTTGCTTTAGCTCTGCTTCCTTTATTAGGTGTGCCCCACCTGTGTGTTCTGTTTGTCTCAGTCTGCAGTCTTCAGTCTAAGGTATGTCTCAGTGCTATGTGTTTGGTTTTCATGTGTGGTTTGTTTTGTACCATTGTCAGCAGGGATTAGCGTTAGGACCCACCGTCATTGGAGTACTTTGGCGTAGTGGTGGGCTAAGCATACTATGGCCATATCATGTGACGAAATCTCCAATAGTTATCTTGTAGTCCTAGGCTAGTTTCTGTATTCATGTTTGTCTGTCTCTTATGTACCTTTGCCCTTCTTCCTTATCATCTGAGGATTCCGGTTCCTCTCTCCTCTCCCCATCTCCCTGTTAATATGTCCTATCCTTGCTTATAGGAGAAGCGTCCGAGGATTCCGGCTCCTCACTCCTTCCCCTGTGTTCCTTGCCTTCTTCCCTGTCCTTTGTTGTGCCCTGTACCATGTATGTCTTGTCAGGTTATGTTTATTCCTTGTCTTGTGCCTGTTTATACTTTACGCTATTCATGTCATGTTTCTAGCCACTTCTCATGTATATCCTATATCATGTTTCTTGCCTGGTCTCCCTTTCCTTTGCTGTGTTATGTGTCTGCTACATTAACCCTTTGCTTAGCTTCCATTCTTCCAGCCTGCAGCATCCTGCTCGTGATTCAGTGATATGCTTCATGCCTGCTCCAGGGTGCTTGCAGGATTCGTTTGTTCTGGATTTCATCTGCTGCCATATCAGGGCGCTGGTGTTTGGCTGCACTAACCTAGGTGCTCAACGCCTGGGCGAGTGTGGTCACCCTGCACCAGGCCCTGCCCCAGACTCCGCTACTGCATCGAGACTCCTGCAAACAACCATCGGGCGCGCTGGGTCCTTCCAGCCATCAGCTTGGACCCAGTCCATGACACATGGCCGCAGGTAAAAGGCCAGGAGTTCGCGGAGTGGAGTTTGCAGCGTCAGCCCTTCCAGTGGGCCTCCGTATCCGTCTGCCCTTCCAGTGGGCCTCCGTACCTGTCTGCAGCATTCCAGCCCGGCCAGAGGGCTATCTATCATGCACCCCATCAAAAGGGGTTTCCTGTCGTGCACCTCACCAAACGGGGTTTTCTGTTGTGTACACCCCATCAAAAGGGGTTCCCTACTAAACTCGCCCCTTCCGGTGGGTTTTCTCCTAAGCTCGCCCCTTCCGGTGGGCTTCCTGACTTGTGAGCCCTTTCCGTAGGGCTTCCTACCGAGCGTGCCCTTTCCGTAGGGTTTCCTGATGTGTGAGCCCTTTCCAGAGGGCTTCCTACCGAGCGTGCCCTTTCCAGAGGGTTTCCTGCCAAGCTTGCCCCTTCCGGTGGGCTTCCTGTCATGTTCCGGAGTTGCGGCCAGCGACCCACTGTGGACTCCCAGGATGAGTGCCTGTATCCGGCCTACCCTGGTCGTGTACCCTGCAAGTGGGCAACCTGCCGTGTGCCCTGAAAGAGGGTTTCCTGAGTTGCGGCCAGCGACCCACTGTGGACTCCCAGGATGAGTGCCTGTATCCGGCCTACCCTGGTCGAGTACCCTGCAAGTGGGCAACCTGCCGTGTGCCCTGAAAGAGGGTTTCCTGAGTTTGCGGCCAGCGACCCACTGTGGACTCCCAGGATGAGTGCCTGTATCCGGCCTACCCTGGTCGAGTACCCTGCAAGTGGGCAACCTGCCGTGTGCCCTGAAAGAGGGTTTCCTGAGTTTGCGGCCAGCGACCCACTGTGGACTCCCAGGATGAGTGCCTGTATCCGGCCTACCCTGGTCGAGTACCCTGCAAGTGGGCAACCTGCCGTGTGCCCTGAAAGAGGGTTTCCTGAGTTGCGGCCAGCGACCCACTATGGACTCCCAGTATGAGTGCCTGCATCCGGGCTACCTTGGTCGAGTATTCTCCAAGTGGGCAACCTGTCGTGTGCCCTGCAAGTGGGCAACCTGTTGTCTGAACCTGAACCCGTGCCTGAACCGTGCCTGTGCTTGTGCTTGAACCTGTACCAGTCATGTCTGCCCAGCAAGTGGGTTACCTGCCGTGTCTGCCTTGTCAAGTGGCTTATCTACCTTGCCTTCGTCTGGCCCTAAATGTCAGCTAGAGACTACTTCCTCAATCCTGTACAGTCATTCTGATTCCTGTTTTTGGAGGAGATTTGTCTACTAGCGGCAGTGCTGGTCATCGAAGGACTCCTACGTTTTTCGGACTCTGTATGCTGGTTCCTGGGTTGACTTGTTTCCTCCGTTCTCCCGTCAGAGGGCGGGCCTTCCTTCTATTGCTGTTTCTGTTCGCGTCCGGAGGCCGCTCTTTTCGGAGGGGGATACTGTCACGGTCTGCCCAGGCTGCGGAGCTGCATATCTGTCCTGCTGTAGTTTTTCTGCTTTGCTTTGATCCATTCCTGGATTTCCTTTTGCTTTGTTCTATTTTCCATTCCTTGCTTCTGCTCCGGCTCTTTGCTTTAGCTCTGCTTCCTTTATTAGGTGTGCCCCACCTGTGTGTTCTGTTTGTCTCAGTCTGCAGTCTTCAGTCTAAGGTATGTCTCAGTGCTATGTGTTTGGTTTTCATGTGTGGTTTGTTTTGTACCATTGTCAGCAGGGATTAGCGTTAGGACCCACCGTCATTGGAGTACTTTGGCGTAGTGGTGGGCTAAGCATACTATGGCCATATCATGTGACGAAATCTCCAATAGTTATCTTGTAGTCCTAGGCTAGTTTCTGTATTCATGTTTGTCTGTCTCTTATGTACCTTTGCCCTTCTTCCTTATCATCTGAGGATTCCGGTTCCTCTCTCCTCTCCCCATCTCCCTGTTAATATGTCCTATCCTTGCTTATAGGAGAAGCGTCCGAGGATTCCGGCTCCTCACTCCTTCCCCTGTGTTCCTTGCCTTCTTCCCTGTCCTTTGTTGTGCCCTGTACCATGTATGTCTTGTCAGGTTATGTTTATTCCTTGTCTTGTGCCTGTTTATACTTTACGCTATTCATGTCATGTTTCTAGCCACTTCTCATGTATATCCTATATCATGTTTCTTGCCTGGTCTCCCTTTCCTTTGCTGTGTTATGTGTCTGCTACATTAACCCTTTGCTTAGCTTCCATTCTTCCAGCCTGCAGCATCCTGCTCGTGATTCAGTGATATGCTTCATGCCTGCTCCAGGGTGCTTGCAGGATTCGTTTGTTCTGGACTTCATCTGCTGCCATATCAGGGCGCTGGTGTTTGGCTGCACTAACCTAGGTGCTCAACGCCTGGGCGAGTGTGGTCACCCTGCACCAGGCCCTGCCCCAGACTCCGCTACTGCATCGAGACTCCTGCAAACAACCATCGGGCGCGCTGGGTCCTTCCAGCCATCAGCTTGGACCCAGTCCATGACAGGAGCGTTCAAGTAAAACTTCTTTCTTGTAAACACATGTGCTTTACATGTTTCCCTATCGCTCCATTCTGAGGTTGGTTAGCTCTTTATCCTCATTTATATAACTGCTTTCATTTGTCTTTTATTTAATTATTCTTTTTTTTACTTTCTCTGCATTTACTTATATATCTAAAAAAAAGTTTTATCACACTTTTTGTTAACCTTCCATTTTTCTCTTCGGTGTGCTCTTTGGCACATCTAATAATGAGTTTTGCCTCCGTAAGCTGAGCTTTATATTTGCTCTCATCTTCCTCATTTTGAGTCTGGTTATAGCTCCTAAATGCTACCTTCTACTCCTTCAATATTTGTGCCACATCTACAGAGTACCACATTGGTTTCCTTTTTTCTTTTATTCTTAATAATAAGTTTAATGCTATGCCTTTAGCAGAACATCTCTCAAATAGTCTAGCCAGCGCAACCTTGTTATTATGCTGGATCCTATGCTCTGTGTTCTTCTAAGGCTTCTTCTGTTCTGTTTTTTTGTCTCCTAGAATATCTTGATGACTTTGTGTAGATTTCATTAACTATTTTCCTGTCTCCTGATATGATTTTTCTTTTTTAAATTGATTACAAGACATTACTGCAGAACATCAACAAATAACAAATGATTTGGATTCTTTTCAAACTTCACTTCCTTTCCTTTCAAAACAAGGTTTGCTAATAATAATAATAATAATAATGTTTTCGGACAGAGAAACAAAAAAGCTAATTAAGCATGAAAATAATACAAAGTAAAATCCATAAAGAGATATTGTAGATAAAGTGAAATTAGATCTGCAAGATACGTTAAGGGAGACTTCTTAGTTTTGCCATTTTGAAATGTATTTAGCCGTTACTGTGGGTCAGTGTATAATATGGTCAGTCTTTATACTTATTACAAAAAAGCAGGCTTTATGACAGAGTTCACTAATTCACTAATCCCTTAGTGGGGATGTATACAGTAGCTCTGAGAAAATTGTCAAAGTGTCTCAGCACAGATACCGTAGTTTAGCAAGAACACCGTGCATTAATTATAGGATGCCAAGTATTAATTATCATTACACAAACAAGGACAAGTAGAATCAAAACAGCTCTCAGAGAAAATGAAAATGACCATAATGGTGTTTTGGGAGCCAAACATTAATTGCAGAAACTTATAAAGCACATTGCATTGTTGCATCAGGACTAAAGTCACACAAGTGGCCATCAAAGTATACATATATATATATACCATTACATAAGTTATGGTGGGTAAAAGGTGATGGAAACCCTTCCACTTAAATTTAAGGGGTAGTAGAAGTATTATTAAACACTCATCTACACACACCAGACAAGCCAGAAGGCTTGCTTTTCCCTCAGAAATCTCATGGTGCTTTCACAACCACAAGGGATTCTGGGTAGGCACATGCAAACAAGGTTAACACCATGAGTGGTGATCTGGCTATTCCACCTCTTCCCGAGTTTTGTCTAAAGGCTGTCTTGTACAGCGGGCAATTACTTTCAAGGAATCCATGTATAAAGTGGATATAGAGGCAAAGGTGATAATTGTTAACCTTGATTGCATGTGCCTACCCAGAATCCCTTGTGGTTGTGAAAGCACCATGAGATTTCTGAGGGAAAAGCAAGCCTTCTGGCTTGTCTGGTGTGTGTAGATGAGTGTTTAATAATACTTCTACTACCCTATATATATATATATATATATATATATATATATATATATATATATATATATATATACATATATATACCACCATTCAAAAGCTTGGGGTCACTTAGAAATGTCCTTGTTTTTCTAAGAAAATAAAAGTTTGTCCAATATGAACCACGAAATGGATCAGAAATATAGCGCAGCCATTGTTAATGGTTGAAATGACTATTTTTGCTCGAAACGGCTGATTTTATATCTTCATAGGTGTACAAAGACCCTTTATCACTCCCATGACTCCTGTGTTCCCATGGCACATTGTGTTCACTAATCCAAGTTTAAGTTTTTAAAGGCTTAATGTGATCATTAGAAAACCTGTTTGCAATTATGTCAGTTAGTTAGTTCACTCTTTTCCATGAAAACAGCCAATTGACCCCAAACATTTGTACATAAAAAAGTATTCATTGGCCAGTTAGATGTCAGAACTACAAGAAACTGTTAATGTCCGCTCCCCACCATCAAGATGATCCAGGCTACTGACTTCTGTATGTACAGTTTGCTAGAGACAAGTCATCCTCACCTAAGAGGCCCCATAACTCAGGGTCAGGGCACATTTTTCTTTTGAGGAGACTGGGCCAGTTTTGGTAGTTTTTCCATAGTTAAATTTATGTGACATCATACAAACAGTTAACCTTTTTCCTAAGAAACCATAAACCCATAAATGAAAACTCAATGTATTATTTGTTTATTTTATGATTTTTTTTTATGATTTGCTTTTAGGGACTTTAGAATGGGGGGGCTATGACATCACGATACCTAATCCCTGTGTGGTAGTAGTGATCAGGGACTTTAACCAGCATGCCAGCCAGTTGATCTCACTATGTTACCACATTAATTCCCACTAAGCATATGTTACCATGGTAGCAAGCAGCCATATTGCCTAAAGGTAGTTATTAGAACAAAATTAATTTTTTTAATGTTAGGGAAGCTGCTGACTGTTTTATGATCAATCGGTAGCATTCTCTTTGCATGGCTTTCCTCAGTATTGGAAGTCCCCCAGGACGGGTTCCGCTGCACTACCGTAAAGGTTCCTTTACTTTTAGCAATTGTGGAGGGGACCCTTTAGTGTCACCATGTATGAGATATGTAGCTGGCTCATATGCGCTACTTTAAAAGGTAATACTTTGGCATAAAATGTTTTACTTAATGTCTGTGCACTCCTCCATTTTTTTACTGATTCCATGCAAGAAGTAGGAATAAGCTTGTGATTCATACAAAATGCAAAAAACTGTGTGTATGATGCAGAAATACAGAAACAATGACTCACCACTCGATGACATGGCCTATTACAAAAAGACATAAACAAAATTATTAAGTCAATAAGTATGGGTTCTCTTCTTTTCTAAGACTCTCCAGAACCTTGTTAACCCCTTAAGGACCGGGCTCATTTTTCGTTTTGTACCCTGTGGGACTGCAGCTGTTTTGACACTTTTGTGGTGCTTGTGTTCAGCTGTAATTTTCTCCTCACCCATTTAGTGTACCCACATAAGTTATATATTGTTTTTTTCAGGACAAGATGGGCTTTCTTCGGATACCATTATTTTGATCGTATCATCTTATTTACTATAAAAAAAAATAAAAAAAACATGGTGAAAAATTGAAAAAAAAACACATTTTATGACTTTTATTTGAAAAATCTTTTACTCACCTAAAAAAGCAAGGAAAAAAACTAGCTAAATAGATTCTACTACTTGTCCTGAGTTTAGAAATACCCAATGTTTTTATGTTTTTTTGCTGTTTTTTGTAAGTTATAGGGCAATAAGTACAAGCAGCGTTTTATGATTTCCAAATCTTTTTTAACAAATCTGGTCAGTCTGCCTCCATCTCCTCTTTGGAAGATCTTTGAAGCCAGTTAACTCAATTTAACCCCCTCAAACCATATATTTTTGAAAACTAGACACCCCAGGGTATTCCAAATGCTGTTATTTTAACCCTTTCCATGCACCAATTATAGAACTACACTTTGTCAAACTTTGTAATAGTAATTTTTTTTATTTTTTTTTTCACACAAATTGTACTTTAGTTATAGATATACAGGTTCTGGTATATGTCACTGTAAAACAACCCCCCAATATGTGTTCAGGAACATCTCCTGAGTACAGCGATACCCCACATGCATGGGTTTGTCAGATTGTTTGGCTGGTAAAAGGCTACTTTTGGGGCATGCGTAATCCAGGTGGTCATTTGGTCATTTTGCCTCCATCTCCTCTTTGGAAGATCTTTGAAGCGGGTTAACTCAATTTAACCCATTAAAACCATATATTTTTGAAAACTAGACACCCCAGGGTATTCCAAATGCTGTTATTTTAACCCTTTCCATGCACCAATTATAGAACTACACTTTGTCAAACTTTGTAATAGTATTTTTTTTTTATTTTTTTTTCACACAAATTGTACTTTAGTTATAGATATACAGGTTCTGGTATATGTCACTGTAAAACAACCCCCCAATATGTGTTCAGGAACATCTCCTGAGTACAGCGATACCCCACAAGCATGGGTTTGTCAGATTGTTTGGCTGGTAAAAGGCTACTTTTGGGGCCACATGCATGGGTTTGTCAGATTGTTTGGCTGGTAAAAGGCTACCACATGCATGGGTTTGTCAGATTGTTTGGCTGGTAAAAGGCTACTTTTGGGGCATGCGTAATCCAGGTGGTCATTTGGTCATTTTGCCTCCATCTCCTCTTTGGAAGATCTTTGAAGCGGGTTAACTCAATTTAACCCATTAAAACCATATATTTTTGAAAACTAGACACCCCAGGGTATTCCAAATGCTGTTATTTTAACCCTTTCCATGCACCAATTATAGAACTACACTTTGTCAAACTTTGTAATAGTATTTTTTTTTATTTTTTTTTCACACAAATTGTACTTTAGTTATAGATATACAGGTTCTGGTATATGTCACTGTAAAACAACCCCCCAATATGTGTTCAGGAACATCTCCTGAGTACAGCGATACCCCACAAGCATGGGTTTGTCAGATTGTTTGGCTGGTAAAAGGCTACTTTTGGGGCCACATGCATGGGTTTGTCAGATTGTTTGGCTGGTAAAAGGCTACCACATGCATGGGTTTGTCAGATTGTTTGGCTGGTAAAAGGCTACTTTTGGGGCATGCGTAATCCAGGTGGTCATTTGGTCATTCTGCCTCCATCTCCTCTTTGGAAGATCTTTGAAGCGGGTTAACTCAATTTAACCCATTAAAACCATATATTTTTGAAAACTAGACACCCCAGGGTATTCCAAATGCTGTTATTTTAACCCTTTCCATGCACCAATTATAGAACTACACTTTGTCAAACTTTGTAATAGTATTTTTTTTTTATTTTTTTTTCACACAAATTGTACTTTAGTTATAGATATACAGGTGCTGGTATATGTCACTGTAAAACAACCCCCCAATATGTGTTCAGGAACATCTCCTGAGTGCAGTGATACCCGACATGCATGGGTTTGTCGGGTTGTTTGAGATTTAAAATGCCACATTTGGGAAGTGCGCTTTTTTTCTCCATTTTGGTCAGTCTGTACCTATGCCCTATCTTTGAGCTCGGCCACTCCAATTTACCCCATCAGCCATTTTTTATATATATTAGACACCCCTTGGGTATTTGAAGTGCTTTTATTTTAACTCTTTGTTGAGATTTTTGAGAAATTTTAGCACTTGCTCAAAATAATAAACTTTATTTTTTAATTTTATTTAATTTTTTTAATACTTTTTTATATTTTTTTTTTACACATTTTGCTGGTACTGGATGGGTAATCTAGTGACATCACTGCATAATTATTTTTAAATGTTAGCACATTTTTTTTTTATTTTTTTTTCCATTTTTTATTTTTTTTTTGAATATTTTACTAATCACATAGTGATTAGAAAGCTGGGCTCCATTGACTTGCATGGTTGAATGCAGTACCTGTATTCAACCAGCAAGTGGAGCCAGTTCTCTAGAGGGTCTGGAGACCTTCTAGCGAACTTTTCACCTTTATGGTTTTATTTCCCGGGCCGCCGCCATCTTGCTTGATGGCGAAGATCACCGGCAGCTGCGGCTGTGACCGCTCTCCGGAGCGGTCACAGCCCATCCAAAGGTAAGTGTTTGGTGTCGCTGGATGCCTCCTGATCGAGGCATTCCAGCGACACCATTTAAGTTTAGGAGGCGATCGCCTCCTAAACGCTTTTAAAACGGGCGTCCGCCGCCATACATTGTATGGCGGCTGTTGACGCCCCGGGGAGGGGCCAGACATGGCCCCCGATGCCGATCTCGGCGTTACTGAATGCCTCGACATCGAGGCATTACAGTAACGCCGTTTAAGCGAAGAAAGTGATCGTTGATCACTTTCTAAGCTTATTTAATTTTATGACGGTTCAGGACCGTCAAAGGTCATTTAGCGACCTTCATGTCATGACGGTCCTGAACCGGCAAAGGTCGCAAAGGGGTTAAAGATAGAAAAATACAACAAACAGTAAAAAAAAAACAAAAAAAAAACATTATTTTCATAAATATAACCCCTTCCAACTTTGGGACTATCTTTATGGTATAGCCAGACATGATTTAAGACTACAGAGGTACAATAACACAGATAAACACTCCTGTGTTCAATTGTTCTTTGTCATCTAGACAAGCTTTCTGGACCTTTGTAAAGAATTTTGGATTGCCCTGCCCCCCAGCCCAGCCCGCACCTGATGGTAGTGCCCCTTTCTTTTACCATGTATTCTATGACACTTAGCTATATGTTTTTTTTCTATGCACCCCAAATCCAGTATAGAGATTTTATTCTCCCCCCTCATAGAGTATAACAACCTCTGATTGGCTAAAATCCTAATTGGGAAAGACAATGATAAGATAAATTAGATCCATAATACTTCGTGTCTACCAGTACCCCAAATATCCAGTACATATTGAATCTAAATATATTATCCTTTCCAACTGCTGTACACTACACAGATTTAATAAGTAAATATTGTAGCAATTCTAATATAATTCTAGTAGTAACACAATCCTTTCCACAATATATTGAATCTTGTGTTTTATCAATATGAATAATGGTTACAGGGTATGTGTTATTTCAATACTGAAAAATTCCTTTTCTGAAAGCCAAATTTAATAGTGAATGACAATCATTCATTTGCATTCAGTGCCTGTAGCTTGTTCTCCTGTCGCCATGGTAACGTAGCAGACAGTTCTTTATGGTCATCTGTTTTAATGTTTTTTTTTCCTTCTCGGCTTTGTTGCAGCTTATTTTTTTATAAAAGAAATCAATAACGTATTAAACAGAACAGGTGGAAGTAATAGAAATGTGTAACAATCTCTCAATAATTGCTTTACTGTTTGATGATAAAATAAAATAAAACATGAAGCATTAATTTTCGTGACAACATAACTCTTCCCCAATGAAATGGTTAGCAGTATGCATAACAGGTAATGCATAATAGTTTAGTGCAGAGCAGATAAGAACAAAGGGCATCAGTGATGCTCCTTAAAGTACTTGGTCGGTCATCAGGAGAGTGTATATGTGGTCTACTAACCCTCAGTGATCCTCACTCTTCGATGAAGGTGGTCCTCAAAATAATACAATCTGGGAGAAGTGAACATGGAAAATACAGCTAAATACAAACTTAATTCAGATGCTAGGCCTCATCCTTAATACAGGCTAACATGTTCTGCATTTATTATGTTTTTTTTGTGGTTGTGTACTCCATAGAAACTATTTTTGCTGATGTAGAGCCCTTGGATTCCGAATAGCCATATGCCTATATATCTGATGCATGTTTAAATTTCCTTACTGTATTAACCTCTGCAACTTCTGCTATTTCACTTATCTGCCATCCATATAGGGTAGGAAGGAAATTGTATTAACCTACCTCCTACACAAGTTGCTAGACATGCGATCACTTGAGTGTGTTCAGTTGAGTAAGCCCTAAATTCATAACTTGTAATGAATCAGACATTTGTGTTTGGCATCTACCCACATCGTCGATTTTGGCAAGCTTAGAAGAAACAGAATTAATGCTGGTTTAAGACACCAATTTCCATCAATGGACTGAAAGATGGAATTCCTCATTTACATTTTTTATAGTTTATGCTACGTTTCAGTAAAAATCCCCCTATTTAATTAAGTTCCTTTCCATTGACACATGTAGCATTCTAAAACTTCTAAACAGAAAATCCATTATCCTTAACTCTCTCCGAAATGCATTTTACACAATCGCTTCTGACTTCACACCTCCCTCTCACACCATTTGCATTCATGTCAAGACTTTTTGACACAGAGCATTATTTTTTCCTCTGTGCTGTGAAGTGTTGGCTGGGACACGCTGTCACTGTTTTTCCCTGCTGTGAAAAAAAATAAACTAAAGAAAACTGTGACTTCTGCTGAAAAACAACTCTATAGAACTGAAAAAAGAAAATGTAATAGTTTTAATAAGCTTAATTTTCTTACAAACAGCATGTCACGTATTTCATATACAGCGCGTAACTCTAACTAACTCCCAAATTAATCAAATTGGGGTTTATTCACTAACAGTGAGTTATAGGAGAGCTGTGATGAGATTTCACAATCAATATTTAATGCCGCTCATTTTAGAGACCATTGTTTGCCTCTCATTATCTTGTTTTTCAGCCAAACACGATGTCAAATCGAAATGTACTTATTATATAAATGTAATTGCTATGCTTCTCAAACTGCTCTTTCCTGTTGACCTGTCTCTCTGACAGTTCACAAAATTAATCTCTCTCCATTCTCCTTTTTATATCTTTTTATCATTTCTTATAAACCTGTATCATACTATTGTGACCTATTGTTCCTCATCATCCACATGTGTACCCTAGGGCTGCAACAACTAATCGATAATAATCGATAATGAAAATCGTTGCCAACGAATTTCATTATCGATTAGTTGAATCGATTTTATCGATTATAAGATGAGGGTTTTTTCCAGAGCAAGTACTCTGAAAAATACCCCTGATATTATAATTTGACCTCAAACAGAGGTCGGATAATAACACTAAGATCCAGATCCCCCACAGCGCTGCAGGGGACCCGGATCCTCCTCTCCGGCAGCCGGGGGGCATCTGTGCGATGCGCGCAGACATCTTCCACTACTGTTCTGCACTTTCACAGGGGCTTCTATGATGGAGCACCAGCGTGACGTGACCCTCATGTGCTCCACCATAGAAGACCCGGCGGAGGTTTTGGCCAGAACAGCGGAGCTTGTCTGCGCACATCGCGGAACGTTCGCCGGCTGCCAGAGACAGAGAGGAGCATCCCCCGCAGCACTGCAGGGGACCCGGATCATTATATCTGGCAGCCGGTGGGCATCTGTGCAGACATCCTCCACTACTGCCGGCACTTCCACTGGGGCTTCTATGCTGTAGCACCGGCGTCACATGACCTTCCGGTGCTCAGTCATAGAAGCTCCAGCATAAGTGCTGGCAGCAGCAGAGGTTGTCTACGCGCATAGTGCAGACATCGGCTGCCCCTACTAGACACCAAGGAGTCTGGAACACGGGGGGCATATCAGGACATATTGGGGGGGATAGTGGCATATCGGGGGGCACAGTGGCATATCAGGGGGGCACAGTGGCATATTTGGGTGACAGAGGGGTATAAGGCATACAGGGGGTATAAGGCATACAGGGAGTATAAGGCATATCTGGAGGGGCAAAGTGGCATATATGGTGATATAAGGCATATCTGAGGTGGTCAGAGTGGCATATCAGAGGGCACAGTAGCATATCAGAGGGGTATAAGGCCTATAGGGGATATAAGGCATATCTGGGGGTATAAGGCAAATGTGGGGAGGGCGGAGTGGCATATCAGGGGTATAAAGCATATCAGAGGGCACAGTGGCATATCAGGGGGTTATAAGGCATATAGGGGATATAAGGCATATCTGGGGAGGGCGGAGTGGCATATCTGGGGGTATAAGGCATACAAGGTGTATAAGGCATATCTGGGAGGCAGTGTCCACGCAGGGGGGCAGTCTTTTTTTATTCTGCTGTTTGCTTTTAACATCCTGTTTGTTTATTAAATTATTTAAAATAAATGAAAAATATACAAAATGTATAATTTTTTTATACGATTCATCAAAAAAATAATCGGCCAACTAATCGATTATGAAAATAATCGTTAGTTGCAGCGCTAGTCTACACTCACATAAACATTTCTTTCTGTTTTATATGTCTGATCATATACTATACGTAGTAGCTTCTTGAAAGATCAGTATTCTTTATTATTGAGATAGTTCATGTTGTTGCCACAAGTAGTAAGTTACAGAGTGTAACATGTTAATGTTGTATCGCTATTTTCATTACCCAATGGGAACTATTTAAAAATGGAAACACTGTTCATAAACAACACTTAAGATGAACTTGGCATTATTTCCATTGTTAGCGGATAGTTAATGGAAGGTAGGAAAGCAGTTATCAGTAAACAGGAAAGAGGAGCTTCATCCTGACAAACAAGCAAACCGTAGGGTGAGTTTCCATTCAGTGGTTTGGCTGCACTAGTAAAGTGAAATCTTTAGAAGGAGGTTGTAGAACATAAAATCATTTGGAAATCCAAAACCTTAGTGGGACAAAAGAGATTCATTCAATAACTGGTGAGCTGGCAGGAAAGCTGTGGTTTCAACTCCTTGACTTTACTATATATATAACTTAATTACGCAGAAACAGCCTATGGTATAGGTAAAAGGTGCATGATCAGTGTGATTAAATTGAAATACATTTAAAAATCAGGATACAGAGCTATGATTACTTCACCATCATCACATTTATCTTGAAGAAACAATCATACGAACCTGCTTTATAATACATGGAAAAACTCAATAGTTTAAAAATAATAATTACTGCCAAAGTGATGAGCAATACATAGGGACCTTTAATAAGTCTTAGATTTCCAAAAGCAGGTAAACCGTATCTCCACACAGCTGCCCTAAAATCCAGCTTTCTTCTGCCATGGCTCAAGTAGATATGAAGAACGTCATCTTTGCACGACTAAGGGGCTGAAACGTCTTCACTTCATGCAAACCTTCAACAAGGAGCCCCACTTAAGGCAGTATTCTTAAACATTTGACTGTATTTAAAGTTCTAAAAAAAAAATCAATCATACTCAGCCCTTTCACATTAAGAATGTATTCACGTGGATTGGCCTCGGCCAGAATATGTAACAGAGGATAATAACAAATATCATATCTTTCGCCCCCCTGTGAATATGGAAAATAACACCATCATGCACTTTAAGTGGTACTAACAGGACCCCTGTATGCATGGACACGTGCTCCCATTGATTGCATGGCCACTGAGGGGCAATCCACTATAGCCCTGAAGCTGCAGCTTCTCCTAAAGGTAAGTGCCTTTATTTGCATTTTTTTAACAGATTGAAGAATGCTTTTTAAATTATTTACACAGTAAATTCTTTGTTGGTGAGGCTGTATGGGGTAGAATGTCCTTTACTGAAATATGACACAATAGACTTGGTTTGCTAAGAAACTATAAAATGGTAAATATTGCTGCAAAAAGGAACTTAAAGGCACAAACTAAGATCTGATCATTTAAATAGCCTGGGCTCCGTGACAGAGCACTCATGCGTATGGGCACATAGAAGGGAACATTCTTTTGGAAGCCATCAAACTACTGTGCTTGTAGTGTAGTCTATACTGTATGTAGAACTTTTGATGACTTGTGCATTCGTCTTCGGGCGAACATGAAAACGAACACAAAGAGTGCGTTTTCGTGTTCGTTCCGAAGACACGCCGAAGAGAAGACAGCAGCAGTAAAACGTAGGCGAAGACGAAGACACACACCACGAAGATCTTCGTGATCGTCTTCGTCTACCATTCCCCCCCCCAACTTACCTTGTCTTCGCGGGATCGCGGCATCGCGGCAGTTCCTGGAAGTGGAAATCCGCAGGTTCGCCGTCACGGGTTACAGGGCAGTGCGAATGAGCCTATTGGTTGTCTACAAGGACCTCCTCTGGCATCAACCAATTGGTTGCTGACCACCAATAGAGTTGCTCATACGTACATTTAAACTCCTGGCGCCAGAGCTGCGTTAACCCCGTATTAACCCCTTAACCGGGAAAATGAAGAAAACCCGAACACGAAGAATGTCCACGAATATTCGCCCGAAGAGAAGACAGGAACAGGCGAATATTCGCGGAATACGAAGATTTTTTTCCCCCCGAAGACGAGCACGAAGATGAACACGAAGAGCCCCCTGGTGCCCAAGTCTAATGACAACCATAGTTTTAGAAGCATGCCAAGCAAATGTAATATTCAGCTTGGACGATTGTTGAGCAAAGGCCCTTACAAATTCTGCTGATCTTAGTTTCCTTACTTGCCTACACTACAAATGGCATTTAGATCATTAGCGGCACTTGGTCAAAAGTCAGAAAGATGTTAAAGTAAGGTCAGCATCTCGGGAAAGCCTGCTATGTTCATCTGTTAAGATTACTTGAATGAATATTGAGTTTCGATCACAAAATTACAAAAGTCAAAAACAAATTATGGCAGACAGCTTTGCCTCCCCGAATTTGAAATAAAAGTTGTTCATTTTTTAAATCCTTAAAAATGTAAGCATTTTTAATCACGTTTAACTCTCTAAATCTATATTAAAATGTGAAGGAAATACAACTGACATTGAACACTTTAGAGTAACTGAAGGAGTTCGACATTTTTAGTGGTGAAAATTTGTGAAATTGCCTAAAATGCTTACGCCAAGATACTGCGCATCCTCTTTTAAAAGGGCAGTTCCATGTTGTTCAGATAATCTATCTTTTCAGATGTATGATCGAGTTAATTGTGTGAATACCAAGAAAGTAAACAGAGAATGATTTCTCCAAACACAATCACCTGTGCAAATTTACCTTATGGGGCAAACGGGATTAACAGAGGAAACCTGGCATTAACCCATTTCTTTGAATCTTCTTCAAAACGTTTACATTGCTGGGTGAAGTTTAATTAATTAAATAAACATTGAAGCAAAAACGTCCACATTAATATGCCTCAGGCAAACCGATATTAAGCCTCACATGACCTTAATTTTGTAGAATCTTATTTTATGTACAACGTGCTAGAGGCGAATAACCATTTTTTTCAGAAATATGCACACATATGTACACGAGGCTGGATTCACTATTTTGCAGTGAAAGAATAATGGCTTACGCCCCACTGTCAATTTATAGTATAAAGATTAAATGCTGTTTTGAAGTAACACAACACAATTGCCAATTGCCGTGGCCATATGATTCAAGAGTCAAATTAGAACATAAAAACCTAGAATATGCATTCTCGCTCCCATAATATTATATTCCCTTCCGTATCGTCTTTTGGGATTACAGCTACAAAAATTTGCATGTTTTAGTAAGTCTGAAAGTGAAAAATTAAAAGAAAAAAATAAAACATTTGCTTTAGAAAATCATTGAAAAGATTCACTACATGATCAGAAATGAAAAGAAGGTATCATAACATTAGCTGTTCTGCAGGGCTGGACTGGTGATGACGGGGCCGGCCTGGCACTTTAAGGCCAGCGGGCATCTGATGACATGAGTGTGGCTGACAGCGGTTTTATGCTCATGCAGCGGCCGGCCAGGCGCATCCTCACAATGTGCCAGATGGCCAGTCCGGCCCTGCTGTAACTTCTGCAAAGGTTCTGTAAACACAAAAGACAACTTCCCGTTATGTAAATTGTTTGCCAGCTGTGCATTATTGTATTATTTGATTTTCTGCCTACAATATATTAATTAAATCTTCAAGGAATCTGCAGGCTTTTGTTTTTTTGTTTTCATCCATTCGTATTTACTCTTTAAGATGCCAAAAAGCCACTTGGAGTGGAACATAACCTGTTGTGTTCATCTGTTTCTTGTACCAAATTTGAAGAAATGCAACAGCACCACTGTGCACCTTACTGCATAGATTCCCAGAAAGCTTTCAATCTGTTTACCATTATTATAGATAAAAACATTAAAAATGGTTAACAAGAAGCTTTTTTTCAGAAACAAATCCTCTAAAATACAATTATTTTCCTTCAACTCAAACTTAAAAAACAAAATATAAAAACAATGCAGTTTTGAGCAATGTAATTTGTATTTTTCCATGAATTTGTCTAGAGAATAAAGTCTTCTTTGACTTAATTTTTCAGGTAGAAGACAAAAAAAGTCTTAGAACAAAATAGTAGAAAAAAATAAGTTCCAAGGTGTCCATCGTTGTGAGTAGGGGAGTAAGTATGTTACGGAAGATCAAAAGTGGAGGTAATAGGCAGTACTTTAGAGGCTATAGGACTTGAAGGGGTGTCTAATGGGAAGTTAAAGTCACCAAAGATGAAAGAGGGGAATTAGAGGAGAGGAAGTGGAAAAGCAATGATGAGAAATGGTCAAGTAAAGATACAAAATTGATGGCCGGAAAAGTGATGAGACAGGGGGAATAGGTTGAAAAGTGCAAGGAGGAAGTCTACATCCTTTCATTCATTGGGTCTGGGAGTATGCTTGGAGTGGAGGAGCAGTGATAGATGAGGTTAGCCAGGTTTGAGTTAGATTGAGAAGGTGTAGGTGAAACTAGAGGTGAAGCGATCATGTGCTGTATAGCTCTTTATTACACATGGAATGGGCATTTCAGAGGGCAAAGTTGAAAGGAGAGCAAGAGGAGTGGCAGGGTATGTGGATAGAATTACTGGGGTTTCTGAAATGTTCAGTAGTAGTTGGAAAAGAAAGGAGCATTTAGGGAGGCCCAGTATTTAGGAAATATCCCCTTAAATCAAAGGGTGACCTGATGCTCTGCTCATCTCACATATGGAAGATAGAATAGAAACATGATCCATTCTCCCTATACAAACATTCACCAAATGCAACAGGACATGGTCCTTTTAATATGCAATCATATCCCTGTGCTTCCAATTTTTCTCAGGAGTTTTGTTGAGGATATTGACATGTTTTGTGCATAAATCCTGTGTATTTGTTAAGTTGCTTATAGTTTTATAGGGACTGTAGTATTAAATTGACTTGCATGGTTAAATTATAATATTTTGTATTTTCACCCTCATTTCCATACAGCATATGTACTTAGATTGACTGCCTAGTTTGTGTTTAAGTGTTATTTTCTTAATCCCTTCACCTATGTTGAATATTCGCCATAGTTGATTGTGTGAGGAAATAAGCCAGGTGCTGATGTTGTCCCTCCTATCGTGTTAATTATGATAATTCTTTCCTGTTTCCAGTGTTTGTCAATCTCTCTACCCTTGGTAAATGGTTATATAAACTATGCCTGGTCCCTATACATTTTGTTCTGTTGCATCCTGACTGGTGTGCGGTGTTGTGACCGGTGGTACGGTTTCTTGGGAGATCCTTTTTCCCCAGAGGAGCATCTTTACTCCGAGAACCGGAGTGCCTTCCTATCTTGTATCGGCTTTTGCTAGGAGGAAGGCAGCAGCGATGGCCAAGGACGTCCCGCTAGACCCCCTGGTTCCCAATACACAATATATCTGACTTAATGTCACACATGGGCAAAATAATTTAATTAAAAAAAAAGAATCAGATGTTCCCCGTTAAGTATGCATACTGTTTCAATAGACACAGTCTATTCCTATTTTCTTCCTTCTGTAAGAAAACAAATGCATACACAGATCAATGCAAACTTCATTTTTAAATGAGGTACTAGGGTGTCCCTTTAATCAAATCCTGTATGTACATTACTATAAAGAAGGGGAAATAATCATTTTATGTAATGCTGAGCTATACACAACTAAGGTAATAACTTCCTCAAACTTTAAATGCATGTTTCAACTGATTCTGCTGGATTTAACACTATTGTTACTAAATGCAGCATTACGATCATCATTTCTAGTACTGTTGACTGCCCAGACTTTTTACAGAAATATTTATTTAATCATGTAATAGTTTGCTTCATTAACAAAATATTGCCAGGAACACTTGATTAGCATGTGACACAAACAAAGGCACTAATAAGTTGTTGCCATAGATACTGAAAAAGCCTCTTATGAATTTCTATGTTATTTTATGGTTTATTTTCTTAGAATACTAATGACTGCACTTACCATTTCGTTTGAGTGAAACTGGTTTACTTAATGCTTACAGGTCTTATATTTTCTATAAATGATATAACATTTGGTTCAGTAATTTATTATCTAACCCGAGTGACGGAAAATACCACAGACCAGAGAAAGGTTATGACTAAAGGGTATTTCCTCTTAGCCTGTGGCTAGCACTTCTGAACACGTGCTATTTGTAGCTGCAGAATCCTAAAAGCGCTTGAGGTCACCGAGCTTCACATAATTGTTCTCTGTGAGTGTACGTGAAGAATACTGCATTTGAGAGGGAGTGAGGACTGGGTGGGAGTCTATGGAGTTCCTGCAGATTGCATTTCTCAGCATTGAAAAGCGTATTAATTGTCACAATAACAAATGGAGTCTATCAACAGAAACTCCATGAACAGGACTGTCACTCTGCTGTAAACCCAAAGGGCCTGCTCAGTACCATGTAATATGCTCTCCTTGTAATTTAAGTTACAATCCAAAAGGCTCTAAAATGTATTATTATTATAATATTATCATATGACACTTCAACCCATATACAGTAAATTATGTACAGGTAGTATGCTCTATACGGCCATCCATAAACAACCACAGCAAAGCACAACATTCTGTAACATAATTAAAAGTTTAGAGCTGGTAACTAGGTGTCTTAAAAAGGGAGCTACAGCTGCTCCAATAAACTATAAACCTAAACTTTTAAATGACTGCTGGCTGGACCCTGGTAGCTAACAGCATCTGTGTGGGTCCATAGGTGATTCAACCAGTTCAGAAAGACATTGGCAATTTTTCCATGCTCAGTTTAGCAGTTCATCTTATTTGCCATAACTGGCACTGTTAAGCTGCTTGGGAACAAAGATAGCAGAGGCAAACTGTTTGGGGACAAAGATGGAACTGTTGGTGAAGCCCTGCTTTCCCGGGTCTTCAGGTCAGTTTCTTCTTTCTCCAGGTCGGGGAGTGATATCTGGTTGTGTCTACTTCTCTCCGACTCACTAAAAACTATCTGGGGCTAGGTCCACCTCTCATAAAGGGAGAGCTCCAGGTCACCTACCCAAGGAACTTTCTGGGTATAGGTATACTATTTACAAAAATTACTTTATTAGATTAACTCTAAACCATGTAATTTTAATAACCAATTCAGTCACTATTAAGTTGTCTCTGGTTTTTAATCAGACTTTAGTCTAGATAAAGTAGTATACATATAAAAATGTTCAACAATACAGAAGTAACTGCTGAACTGAAAGCAACTCTTTCAGAACAACTTGGAACAAAGCCCTGCTAAAAACACACTGTTCTTGGCTCCCAAATAAAAGGCGCTTCCCTGTTGTTAGATTTAAGAAAACACTGCATTTGACTGAGCACACACACCATTTCAAAATAAATATCATTAATGCTTTGATCTATTTCACGACCTGCAAAAACAATTCTTCCTCTTGAATGTTGTAGATGTTTTATATATATATATATATATATATATATATACACACAATTCAGTTTAAAAAATCTGTGTTTAAGTTTGATTTGCAGTGAATTGGACTTGAATATATCCCCAGTGACTGAATACATGCTGGCTGGAGATGTCAGTCTAACTATTTCTGTAGCTTGTTTGCAACATTAATGCTTCATATTAGTCTTCCTCTCATTAAGCAAATGTGGAAAAGGATATTCTTGGAGGCCTCAGGGTTTTTTAAGGCAGTGATAGGTGGAGTGGGTAGAGAGTCAATGGTGGAACCTGGGTGGTTAGTGTACATGAGCACTCTCTTGCATGGATATTAAAGACTCTAACCAGAAGCTCAGCTAAAACATTGCTTGACTCTGAGACTCTGGTTACGATCAAATATGCTGGACTCCCTTCTTCACTTCATGCACTGAGCGTGAGGATGTCTGGGCAGAGGTGCCCTGATACTGCGGTGGTGGAGTGGGATGATATGCATCTCCATGAGAAAAGGTCTTCCACTGGTCCACACAATGCTAGGCCATAAGTTATGCCAGGGTTACTTCCAAGCAAATAATTGTTGTTAATTGACACAAGCTTCAATCCCAAAGATGTATTATGCATGTTTTACAAAATGAACACAATGGTCAATGTCAGTTAAACCTGTATATCTGTATATAAGGGGCAGTCTTGCAAACTTCCTTTGATATATCTGCTAGCCCAGACCCCCAATGCTGTGCAGAACATTTCTGTGTGAAACACACTGCAGGGCTGCTTGTGGCATGTTAACATGTTTAGCAAGCTAATGTGCATACGTGCAGATCAAAGTATGTGCCGGGAGTCCACACCAACATACCCTGATGTGCATGTACATGTGGTTTTGGGTACGCATGCACAATCGAGCCAGCAGGGCTGCCTGCCTGGAAAGCACTCTCTAACTTTGGGCAAGGATTCAAGTTTGAAATAATTGGCTAAATATAACTTTATAATAATTTAGTTTTAATACAAGAAGAACATAGATTCTGTAACATAATTTTTGTTCAATTATAGGTGCAGACTCTCCAAATTGTTCATTAGCTGTTACTCTCTGCGAACTGACACGCCAGCATTGTTTTAACACCAATGCTTCTGAAATGTTGATACCAAGGAAGCTATTAATTTCTTGGATATGGGCATTGTAACTAAAATAGCATATTCTATAGTGGGTAAATTATTCAATCAGCAATATGAAAGAAAGATAGAATATTTTTAGACGATAAATACACAGAATTTTCTTTACATTCATCAAAAAAATATACATACTTGGCAGTAACCATGTTTCTTTTCTTGAGGAGAATGGCCCAAAAAGCATAGAGTCTTAGCCACTGGTTCATTTTCAAGCATTTGGCATTTACAATGTTGTGCTCTGAATTAAGCACCTCGGTGGGTTAAAAGTGTTTCAGTGCTGTTGGTCCTCCATGTTCAGCAATATAGTCATTAGATTGGACTCACCAAGATTGGGGAACTTTGACTCTGCGTTCCCAAATATTATTTGAATGTCACAGTAAAACAATTTACACAAGTCCTACTCTCTGTCCTTAAGCCGGAGTCATATTTTTTCCCTGTTTCCTGGAACGATGACTTCCACCGCGCAGGACACATGTTAACATTTGGAGGCCACTCTGCTCAGTCCAGCACATATGGTCAGCATGCGCACATTACACAATCTGTAACTACTTAATATCTTCTCTACTGTCCTCTGCTGGTTCAGAAAGTGCAGAAAAGTATAAAACAGACAACTTTATTTTTTGCACATTTATCTCCAATTAGCAGACACAAACCTAAAGGCTGTATTAACAAAAGCACCGTATAATGGCTCTCGCTTTGCATACATGGTTACATCAGGGAGATTTATCGAGAGTTCTTCTTGAAAGAAACCTGAGAACTCTAGCTTTAGTGAATAAACTCCTCTGTCATCCTGTTAAAAATAAATATAAATATATATATATATATATATAAATTAAAAAAAACTTTGTTTTAAAAATATACAACGTTAAAATAAAAATTGCCAGTAGATAAGGCATTTTTGATAATATTTCAGATTCAATATATGTTTCTTTGTTTAGTGGACGCATGAATAAACAATTTACTTGCAAAACGTGAAAAATACACACTATGCGAAAAATGTTGGATGTATTAGGTAGGGATAGAAACAGGAACAAACTGATCACCCATTTAACCCCATTAAAAGCCACAACAAATGATACATACATATATCCCATTTTTCTTCTTTTTTATCTCAAATAATTTATATATATATCTCTTTTTTTTTTAGGGTGGGAGGACAGGCGTCTGTAGAACAGCTCCTCCATTGTGCCCATCGTGTTTTGGAACTATATACAGCGTTTTCCCGCCTTTCGCACAACGCAAGCTGCACGTGAGATGCAAGCGGGAAACAAAGTGCAAGCGCACCCAGAATATTCTTCTTACATAATCCAGCATTTTTTATTATTCACCTTATAACATTTTTACTAAATCTAACAAAATATGAAAAATATTGTAAAAAGAAAACACATCTCCCTTACTTATATTGGGCATGGCGATAACAATAAAGCAATAGTAATACAGAGTGAGCTGGTCTTTTGGCACCACTTTCTCTTAACCCTTTGTGTGGTTTTAAAAAGATCCTACTGGGACAAGAGAAAAAGTTAGATGGAACAAGTGCGTCCCCCTTTGCCGATCAGCCTGTGGACATGGGGAATCTTCTGACTGACTTTTGTTACTATTCTATTGTGGCTTTTTTTTTTTAAACAGACTCACCATGTATTTCCTACAAGAACAAAACAGAATTATAGGAAGTGTATCATGTGAAATTTGTTTGTTACACATGGCATCAGATGATATAAAAAGAGGGTGATATAACCTATCCTCCCATTGCTTTGTCACTTCTTGAATGATCTCATTCAGACCTTAAACCAACTTCCCAAAATACTGCTGTTTCACTGAAAAACAAGAAAACCCATGACCTCATTCATCTATTGTATATGGGGTGTGAAGTATCTAAAGTAATACAAAGTGCACGCACCATCACATCCAGGAAGACATTAAACTCAGATGCACATCATCACAAGACAAAAATGACTGCTTAGAACAGATGTGACATATTCCCAACAAATATAACAAAACACTTTCCCACTTTCATCATATCTTACGCTCACTGGGTTTGCATGACTTTTATGCATACATATCAGGATATATCTCTCTGGTATATCTCTCCGGTTTCTGAATAGTTTGTACAAATTAATTTACTTTAACAAATCACATCTTTAAAACATAAAAAAAAAGTATTTTTCATTCATAATGTGTATTTTTTTATTTTATTTTATGGACCTACCATTTATTTGTATAGAAGACGTGTTTGTGTAAGCACATTATGCTGAAGATATTTGCAAATGTGTTTTAAAAAATAACTTGTGTCACTTCAGGAAGGACTAGTCCTCTTTGGGACCCAAATCCCTATTTCCTCCCCTGATGCCCCTCTTTTATAGGAGCTCAGAGTGTTTGCTGCATATGATTGTTTTAATACATGAAATATTTAATAAATACAATATTGTTTTTAGGGTAAATCAGTTTTTTCTTTATTTTGTTGTTTTCCAATATAGTTCACAGAAAGGGATACAGAAGGAAAAATAAGGGGGGGGGGATCATGGTATCAACAACATTAGGCGCCGTTCAGAGAAGGGGCACCAGACATTATTGCGGTAACAAAATGAGAAATCTCACGGCAGTAGCGCAAAGGCGCATGAACATCTACAGACGAGCTACTGAAAGAGGCACAGCAAAACATACAGCACCCTCAAATAAAGTCGTTGCAAACCCAGGCGTAGAGAGGAGGAAGAGTAACACGCCCAAAAGGACGTGGGGAGCCGTAATAGCAGCCTGGGAAGCCAACAGGAGGCACCCGGTAGCAGCGCAGCAGGAGCGCCCACATGACAAAGGCAGTGGTGAGTATGGAAAGTCATATGCGGGCTGCGTAGCAAGACACGGGGCAATACACGTCCGCCACTGAGAAACGCAGTACAAGCCCAATATGAGGGAGGAGGGGAGGCAAACTGGAGGGAAAAAGACACGAGGGAGACAGACAACAGAGAAACAAGAGGGGAGTGAGAGAAGGAAGAGGGGGAAAAAGGGAGGGGGAAAGAAAAAAAAAAAAAAAAAAAAAAAAAAAAAAAAAAAAAACCCGGCGGCCACCCGCCCATACCAGGGAGGAGACGGAGAACCACTCAGGTAGCTAGTCCAACAGAGGACGACCATCAGGCCCCGAAACGAATTCCAGCCAGTGGAACCAAGTAGACCGGTACCGCTCGAGGGACTCATCGGACAGGAGGTGCAATTCGTCAAAAACGCGGATCTGCTCCACCCGGAGAACCCACTCCCTAATGGTAGGAGGGGCAGGGTTGCCCCAGTGCAGGGGGATCAACGCCTTGGCCGCCGACAAAAGGTGACGAATCACCGACCTCTTGAACCAGCGCACAGGATAAGGCATATGATGGAGAAGGAAGAACTCCGGCGTAAAAGGAATGGACCGATCCGTGAGGCGCTGCATGTGCTGATGAATCGAGGTCCAAAAAGGAGCGAGCCGTGGGCAGTGCCACCAAAGGTGAAGAAGGGAGCCAGGGGTGGCGTCGCAGCGCCAGCATCTGTTGGGCACATCTGGGCGGTAAGCAGAAGTCAAGGCCGGGGGCCGGTACCAACGGGCCAACAATTTATATGCCATTTCCCTATCCCTATTGCTCCTAGAGCAGCAGTGAGTAACAACACAGATCTTATCCCATTGCGCCGCGGAGAAGGTGACCTGCAGCTCAGATTCCCAACCCCCCATGAACGGCGGCGACACCTGATGAAAGGCCTCGAGCAAAAGGCCATACAATCCAGAAATGCCATGGGACGGAAGCGTAGAGGACACACAGAGCTCCTCAAATCGCGTGCGGTCCCGTAACATAGCGTGTTGGCGTGGCAAGGACCGGAAGAAACTACACAATTGCGCGTAACGGAAAGAATCCAAAAAGGAGGGCGGAGAGCGGGAGGACAGCACGGCCAAGGGCTTAAGGCCCCCAGAGGACAGAAAGGAACCAATCCACGGTCCCGTACCAGCAGGGGAAGCCGGAAAGAGATCACGGCCCACCCCAGGAGGAAAATCAGGATTGTCCCTGACCGGGGTCAATGGGGAAGGTATGGAAGAAATCTGCGTCCTCCGGAGGACCTGAAGCCAGGTCAAGTAAGTGGCACGGATAAAGGGGTGGGGCAGAGTGAGCGTGCGCGCCGTCGGAATCGACAGCCAGGGTAAGACCTTAACAGGGAGGCCCAGCAAGACCGCCTCAATGCCCACCCACTGCTTATGGGACGGGCCATGCGCCCACTCCAAAACACGCAGCAAATGACACGCCCTAAAGTAAGAGCGGGGACAGGGTAAGGCAAGACCACCCTTCGACTTGGGGAGTATCAGCGTAGTAAATCGAATGCGGGGGGCACGAGCACCCCACACAAAGCGTAAGAAAATGGACCGAAGCGAGTCAAAAAAGGAGGGGGGAATGGAGATGGGAAGAGTCTGGAACAAATAAAGGACACGAGGCATAACAGTCATCTTGAGCGTATTGATGCGACCAACCCAGGAGAGCGTCAGCTTCCTCCAGGAAACCAGATCAGCCTGGAGAGCGGCCAGCAGGGGCACAAAATTATAATGATAAAGTTGGGAGAAGTCAGGAGACAGCCAAATCCCTAAGTACCGGATTTTGGGGCTACGCCACGCAAAGGGAAAAGAGGCCTGTAGCGGGAGGGCAGCAGCCTGGGACAAATTCACGTTCAGAATCTCCGACTTAGAGGAATTAATTTTAAAATTGGTGAGGGCACCGAACTGGGAAAGCTCCTTGAGGATGTTCGGAAGAGAAATCTCCGGGCGAGTAACAGCGAACAAGAGGTCATCAGCGTAGCCCAGAATTTTATGGTGCGTAGAACCCACTTGGAGACCGCGGACGTCAGGGTTCATCCTGATAGACTGAAGGAGAGGCTCCAAAGTGAGCACAAAGAGCAGCGGGGACAAGGGGCAACCCTGACGAGTCCCATTCCGTATAGGGAAAGGGTCGGAGTAAGAGCCGTTGATCCGGACACGGGCCGTGGGCGTGGAGTATAAAGATCCGATCCAGGCGAGTAAACCCGGGCCAAATCCCATGTGAGTCAGAGTGGAGAGCATAAAAGCCCAATCCACCCTGTCAAAAGCCTTTTCGGCGTCAGTAGAGAGGAACAACGTCGGGACAGACGTGTGTTTCGCGAAATGCATGAGGGAAAGAGCTCTAATAGTGCTGTCCCTGGCCTCCCGGCCCGGAACAAAGCCCGTCTGGTCAGGGTGCACAAGGAAGGGCAGAAAGGGTTTGATCCTATTGGCAAGGATCTTGGCGAACAACTTCAGATCGGTGTTCAACAAGGATATGGGACGGTAGCTACCGCAGTGCTCAGGGTCCTTGCCCTCCTTAGGAATCAGGGTGATAGAGGCCGATAAAGTGTGGGAATGGATACGTCCGCCCTCCAAGATAGAATTAAAGGCAGCTACAAAGTGGGGGGCCAGAAGATCCCTGAACACAGAATAATATCGTAAAGGCAACCCATCAGGGCCGGGGCATTTTCCTGATGGGGAGGACTTCAGGGCCAACAGAAATTCTGACAAAGTAACTGGAGAATCCAGGAGGGCCGCCTCATCTGCCGTGAGGGATCGACGAATCGTCCGGGTCAGGTACGACTCGACACCGGCAGCCTTACTGGGAGGGGAGGGGCCAAGCGGGCTCGAAGGGAGGTTGTATAGCTCTTCATAATAGTCCTGAAAGCAACGGGAAACAGCAGAGGGATGTGAAGAAATGCGACCCCCAGAGGAGCGCACCCTGGGGACATATGTGGGTTTCCGCGCCGCACGAAGAGCCCTGGCCAAATACCTGCCGGGCTTGTCGCCGTGTTCATAGAACAGCGCCCTAGTCTTCAAAAAGGAGCACTGCATCTTGGCGTTAAGAATGGAGGCTAATTCACCCCGTAAAGTCAAGAGGAGCTGCAGGTCACCTCCGGATAAAGAAGTCTTGTGTGCCTGTTCTGCTGAAGCTATCTGGGTATAAAGCTGATCCACCCGCTCAGCCTCGAGCCGCTTACGCTTGGAACAGACACTAATAAAGTGGCCCCTAATCACACATTTGTGAGCCTCCCATGCCGTCAGCACCGGGGTCTCGGAGTCAAGATTTTCATCAAAATAACATTGGAGGACCCGGGATGCCTCCGCGCAGGACACCTCATCGGACAACAAAGACTCATTAAGTCTCCAGGATCCCCCCGAGGGGCGAGGCAAAGGAGAGGCGAGTGAGACAGAGACGGGGGCATGGTCGGACCAGGTGGCCGACCCAATGGCAGAACCAGTCAGGAGTGTGGCAAAGCGGCATGGAAGGAAGAAATAGTCTATGCGGGAATAAGAGCTGTGCGCCGTGGAATAAAAGGTATAATCCCGATCAGTGGGGTGTAGGGCCCTCCAACAATCAACTAACCTATGAGACGCAAGAAGGGAGGTGAGCTTGCGTAGGACATGGCGGGGGGTCCGCGTAGTACCAGACGAGGTGTCAAACTCAGGGTATAGGGCAACATTAAAATCGCCGCCTAAGACCAGCACACCCTCCTGAAAGCCAGCAAGCTCACGGAGAACGGCACGGAGGGTAACATGCTGGCCCCGATTGGGCAGATATACATTTGCAAAAGTATAGACGTGGTCTAAGAGCTTTCCCTTCACCAACAAAAACCTCCCCTCTGGGTCTACCCGTGTATCCAGAACCTGGAAGGGCAACCTAGCGGAAAAAAGGATGGCCACCCCCTTAGACTTAGCCAGCGGGTTGTTACTGAAGAAGCCAGTGGGGTACGAGCGGCAGGACAGCTTAGGAGCCCTGTCCCCGCAGAAATGGGTCTCCTGTAGGAAGGCAACATCAACCCGGCCCCTCCGCAATTCACGGAAAAGGGTGGAGCGCTTCTCCGGGATATTCAAACCACGGGCATTTATAGAAAGCAAGTTCATCCCGGCCGGAGCAGGGGGGGTCATCTTGAAAGGTAGAAAAGGTAGAAAGGTAGGGAGATGGAAACCACCAGCGAGCAAAAAAAAAAAAAAAAAAAAAAAAAAAAAAAAAGGGGGGGGGGGGCGGGGATGAGGGAAGACCCGGGCGGAAAAGGTGTGGGATAGGGGTGGAGGGACAATAAGAACAGACACTAACTACGCCAAACGGGTTCGATCAACCCGACTGCACCAAGGCGTCACAGTGTAAGGGGCGAGTCTGCCACAACAGCAAGGGCAGAACACACAAGGAAACAGGGCCAATAAACCCGAGAACCAGAAGCGGGCCGCCGCCCGCAACAGTGAGGAACAGGAGTCAAAACGCCATACGGAGGGAAGAGAGTACAAGGGAGACAGGAAGGAGGCATATAAGTGAAACCAGACCTGGAGAAGACAGCAGATGAGAGAGACACACCGCCAGGGAAGGAGCAGGGGTGGCATAGGCAGGAAACACAACCATGTAAGGAGGGTGGGAAACCCCCACACCGTAAGTACGAGAAACACCACCATAATAATAATGTGATAGCATATGTAGAAGAAACATCTAAATAAAAGTGTGGCAACGTAAACATGAGAAACAGCTGAGCGGTGACGTTACATAAATTGGAGTGCAGTGTGTGCAACAAGCGCCCAGAGAGCGCGGTACGAACCGTGTGCAACGTGTACCAAACAGACCCGCATCCGTGGGTACCGTGGCCCGGAAAGCCCATGGAGGAAGGATAATAGTAATAACAAAATAATAATAATAATAATAATAATAATAATAATAACCCCCCCAACCCCGATAAGAAATAACAATGAGAATATAGTAGTAATGCGACAGCAGACGTATGAGGAGCCACTCGGTGGCAGCGAAAGCACGACAGGAAGACGAGGGCAGAGAACACAGCGCGTGCAGCAAGCGCCCAGAGAGCGCGGTAGTAACTATGTACGACTATGTACAGCATAAGTAGAAGAAACATCCAAATAAAAGTGCGACACCTTAAACATGGGAAACAACCGAGCGGCGGTGTGTCATAAATTGGAGTGCAAATTAACAAAAATAACAATAAAAAAAAAAAAAAAAAAAAAAAAAAAAAAAAAAAAAAAAAAAAAAAAAAAACCCCAACAACAAATAATTAGAATAATATAGTAGTAATGCGACATCAGACTATGAGGAGCCACTCAGTGGAAGTGTGTGATGGATGTGTGTGTGACGGATTAGCGGAAGTGTGACATGGAGAGGAGTGTAGAAAACACAGTGCGCGCAGCAAGCGCCCAAAGAGCGCGGTAGTAACGGTGTACAATTCCCACAAGGCCCACACAGGCAGGAGAGCAACAATAATAAAAAAAAAAAAAAAAAAAAAAAAAAAAAAAAAAAACCCCAACAACAAATAATTAGAATAAGATAGTAGTAATGCGACATCAGACTATGAGGAGCCACTCAGTGGAAGTGTGTGATGGATGTGTGTGTGACGGATTAGCGGAAGTGTGACACGGAGAGGAGTGTAGAGAACACAGTGCGCGCAGCAAGCGCCCAAAGAGCGCGGTAGTAACGGTGTACAGTTCCCACAAGGCCCACACAGGCAGGAGAGCAACAATAATTAAAAAAAAAAAAAAAAAAAAAAAAAAAAAAAAAAAAACCCCAAATAACAAATAATAAGAATAATATAGTAATAATGCGACATCAGACTATGAGGAGCCACTCAGTGGAAGTGTGTGATGGATGTGTGTGTGACGGATTAGCGGAAGTGTGACATGGAGATGAGTGTAGAGAACACAGTGCGCGCAGCAAGCGCCCAAAGAGCGCGGTAGTAACGGTGTACAATTCCCACAAGGCCCACACAGGCAGGAGAGCAACATTAATAAAAAAAAAAAAAAAAAAAAAAAAAAAAAAAAAAAAAAAACCCAAATAACAAATAATAAGAATAATATAGTAGTAATGCGACAGCAGACTATGAGGAGCCACTCAGTGGAAGTGTGTGATGGATGTGTGTGTGACGGATTAGCGGAAGTGTGACATGGAGACGAGTGTATAGAACACAGTGCGCGCAGCAAGCGCCCAAAGAGCGCGGTAGTAACGGTGTACAATTCCCACAAGGCCCACACGGGCAGGAGAGCAACAATAATAATAAAAAAAAAATAAAAATAAAAAAAAAAAAAAAAAAAAAAAAACCAACCAAAACCCCAACCCACCCAACCCCCCCCCCGGAGAAACACCCCAGATATGAGTGGTAATAGAAGCATACAAAACAACCTAAGAGAAGTGTGACAGCGGGAAACACAATACCGAAATACCGAGCCGGCGAGAAGAGCAAAAGTCCCGGAGACACAGCGGCATGACGGAGTCCACGGAGGTGGGTGGAGCTATATAGGAGCCCCAACGGAAGCGGAATGCAAAGTCGTAAGCTCGAGGGTGGTGATCTCAGCCACCGCAGAGAGACCCAACTCCAAGCCGGCCGAAGTCCTCACAGCAGAAAGTCAGAAAGGAGCTGAGCACAGCTGCGTGGAGGGCCAGAGCAACGAGCCATGTAGACCGAGCCGGAGAGAAAGGCAAGGAGCCCAGTAGACATAGTCACATGACGTAATCCGCAGGGACGGAGGAGAAGAAAAAAAAAAAAAAAAAAAAAAAAAAGGGGGGAAAAATTATATATTTTACATATAGAAACAGAAGCGGAGGAGCACACCGCACTCCTCACTCCTCGATGTCACCCAGGCGGCGGGAAACCAGGGCACCTGACAGTGGGTGGTCCGAGGGGGTGCGGCGTCGGGAGGACGCAGGTCGGTCGCGCCTGCGGGGCAGAGGAGCCGGGGCAACCTCCAAATCCGCCCAATCCGAAACCTGAACACCCGGGAGGCCAAGAAGGCGTAAGACATCGGCGACATCATGATGGTGCTGAATGGTAAGAGACCGGTTATCGTGTCGAATCACCAGCGCAAAGGGATGACCCCAGCGGTATGAGATGTGCAGCCTCTGTAACTCCAGCGTCAGAGGGCGAAGAGCCCGTCTCGCTTGCAGGGTCAGGTCAGATAGGTCGTGAAAGAGCGACACCCTGCAGTCCTGTAGCGGCCAGGTGCCCACCTCCCTCGCTCGGGCCATGATGGCTTCTTTCAGACGGAAGTCTGACAGGTGGCAGATAATGTCTCTCGGGGGGGTCCCCGGGCCACCACGCGGGCGGAGAGCCCGATGAGCACGATCAATAGGCATAGAGGCATCAGGGGCACGGCCCAGGAGGCCATTAAACAGACCTGTCAGGAGCGCTGAGACATCTTCAGGTGTGTCAGATTCAGGTACACCTCTCACCCGGATATTCTGTCCCCGGCCCCGGTTATCTAAGTCCTCAATCCGGCGGCGCAGTTCCTTCAGATAGCAGGCATGACGATCAGTTGTATGCTGCAAAGCTGTGGTAGTAGTGTGCTGCTGTGTCTTTACCTCCTCCAGGGCCTGCACTCTCTGCTCCAGGCCGGATAAATCATTGCGGAGCGCCGACACCTCGTCCCGGACCACCTGCTTGAGTTCGGTTATAAGCAGCGAGAAATCCGCCTTCCAGGGAGCCGAGGAGAAGAGTTGCAGAACCTCGGGCGGATGCGGCACCGGGGGCAAGTGTGGTGGAGCCGGTGAATCCTCCGCAGAGGATGTACTGGCAGGAGAGGCGGCCTCGTGGTCGACTGAGGCCTGTGAGGCCAGATCCGCTGGTGTGCGGAAATACTCCCGGAGGGAGGAAGAGGACGACCGGGAACGGTCCCCCGGAGTGGAGGGGTCAGCAGCCGACTTCTTGGAGCGTCGCATGGCGGAAAAGCTGTAAGTAGGCTTTAAAAACGTGCGAGCGGCGGCGGAGCAACTAGCTCATGCGGCCATCTTACTCGGCGGCCAGACACGCCCCACAATATTGTTTTTACGTTTACTATTTATATTTATGTTATATAAATATAAAAATGTACAGACTGTACTGTAACCATGCCACTAATTGCACCCACTAAAATAAAAATGTCTATTTAAATATTAGGAGGTGTGACAATGTTTAGAAAGTACAAAGAAAAAAGACAGAATGAATATTTCTAAATACTTGTATATATTTCTATTTTGTACGGATTATTTAACTAAATATTAAATGAACTGCAGCAAATCCTGCCACTATAGGAGGAAACATTTTGCATCACCACGCAGTACATGAAATGCCTTGGAAAGAGCTTATTTTTTATAAACGGCGAAAAAAAAATAGAATTTTTCAAATTTAACCCTATGGTGTGAGAAGAACATTGCAAAACTATGGGTTGCTCATCCTCTGGTACTCAGGATTAGGTTAACAAATCAAAATAACAATTAGAAAGCTAAATGGATCTCGAAAGAAAATCAACACATCCCTCAAAACAAAGTAAATTCATCTCTTAGAAGTGTCTGCAATGGTGGGAAAAAGGAAACCGAGGACAGAAACTAGGTAGCTGATTTCCGGGCAGGAAACTGACCCCTAACAAGAATGAACAAAAAGCCAATGCTATTTTAGTTAGGAGAGAGCTTCCCCTGTGCATGGGAATAAACACTTTACAAATTCTCCATGTCCTAATGCACCCAGAGCCTCAATAGAGCCCCGTTTAAAGATTGCAGTCGATATGGAGAAGCCAATAGCGTCGCGCACTGTAGAATAGCTATTGTTGTGCTATATTGTAATTTTGCAAATATAGATTTCAATGGGACAATAAGGGTGTGGGCTAATCAAATTTTATCTCAAGAGATCAGTGTTTACAATTGCCTGTATGTTAAATTCTAAAGCTTGCATAGTGCCTCTATTAACTGGAGTCTATTCACTAAAGTTGGACTTTGCAGGGGATGTGCAGAACCGTTGATAGCTTTTTCTATATGTCATTCCAAAGGGAAAATACTGTCAAGTCTCTCCTAAAAGAAAAGGCAGAGCTGGCCCTGTATAACGCATAGTTCAATTAGTGAAATGACTTTCGAGACAAATTACTGATTCAATGATGTATTATGAAAGACCAATTTTAGCTCCTCACGCAGGAGAATTTCACTGGGTTTGATCCTTCATAATGCATGGCGATATCAAAGATATTAAATGTTCTGATCTCCTGCTCACTCCATCAAACTATTGCAGTAATGAGAGATGATAGATGGATGTCATTACAACAGTGATCATTGTTAGAACTTTTTATAACCTTTATTGTTCGAATGGACATGGTAAGATGTAGAAAATAACCAAAACATGTAAAATTCACTCCAAAAAGCTTGATATAAAATTTTTTATAGAAAATGTAAAAAATAGATAAAAAATAAAGTCTAAATATATAAAATACTGCGCGGATAGTTACCAAATGTTGTCTATATTATGTTAATATAGCGACTGGCCAGAAGGGCCAGACCTTGTGCTTCCTTAATTTTGGGCCAGTAATGACTCCCATTGCCATTTTACATGTCTAGAGCAGCTAGTATCATTTTAGAAGTAATTACCCCCTAGATCCCACACTAAAACCTCAGCTCCATCTTTTAAAAAAACGTTCAGTTTATATAGGATATATAGATATATAGATATAGAATCTATGGCCCTTGGGGGAGTCCAGTATTTTGCATAAAGTTACGTATCTTACTGTGCATAAGAGCTATATTGAAATTGTCGAAATATATGTCAGCAGATATGGGCACTTCTTGATATAAACATTTTTTTAAATGAGAGAGCACAGGCCATAGTTAATCTTTATAATACTGCTGGCAATACACAGGCCAATTCTCACATAAAAATTTTTTTTCTTCTTTTGGTGGTGTTGTATGATTTTGACACGCGTTTTTTTTCTTTGTGTCGGTATGTGGTGCTGAAGGGGTTGATAGTAGGTAAGAGAGTCACCTTCCAAATTTTTTGCAGAATGCATAATCCTGTAACCCTTAGAGAGCTATCGGTTACATTTCCAGTGCCTGTTCACTAGTCAGTCTTTATCAACAGAGTTCTTCCACATTGTAAATCTAAAAGACTCGTCATATGGACACATCCTCTAAGTCCCGTTTCCTGCTCTGTCATGTATATCGATGCTACAATATGTGTTAATCTTTCTGTGCCAGCTGGAAAGGAAATATTACACAATATATTTTGTAGAGGCTAAAATAATATGACCGTAGGAACAGAAAACTGGTGCAGGAAGTTATTGCCATTGAACACACTATTGACTTTATGCAGCTGCGCATAATAAAAAATAACAAAAGTTATGGTGGGTAAAGGTGATGGAAAACATTTCCACTTAAAATTAAGGGGGTAGTAGAAGTATTATTAAACACTCATCTACAGACACCAGACAAGCCAGAAGGCTTGTCTTTTCCCTCAGAAATCTCATGGTGCTGCCACAACCACAAGGGATTCTTGTGTATGTAACTGCAGAAAAACCCACCCATATCTCTTCGGCTGCGTCTCTAGATTACAGAAATACCCCCGTATGCATAGGTTTTTTAATGGGTTTTATTTTCTGAAGCCTGTGTCTCATTTGGGATTGTTTTGCAGTCCCCAGCAACAAAAAAGCCACAAAAGTATATATATATATTTGATGAGACGACAACCCAGAGTATTTCACAAGGACCATTTGGACACTTATCATATCAACCATTTGGTCACCAATCTCTGGAAACGTGAGCCATAACATTTTTTTCTTGATGCTTTTTTTCCACCAAACTTTCCTAGCATTGTTTGCACAGATTACATGTAACTGCAGAGTAACCACCAAAATGTATTCAGCTGCATCTCCAGATTACAGGAATACCGCACATTCTTAGGTTTTTGTATATTTTGTATATATTTTTTTAAATCTGCTGGGCTCACTACATGCCACGCTCAGCACACAAAATAGGGCACACGAAAAATAAAGGGTTAAGTGATAATACACTATAGAACCACAGTTTAGATAAAAAAGATACATTTTCACAAGTATGCCAGCTTTTTGCTTCTAGTGCTCCTGCTTTTGTGGGCCACAACTTCCATCACCCGTATCATCAGCTTGGAAGTTGTAATTAACAAAGAGTCATCAGCCCATTTAAAAAAGTGTACAACATTTAGGTGTATTTTTTCTTATTTTTACTGTATTTTTTATTTATTTTTTATTGATTTGATTTGTAGGTAGAGGGAGACGCTGGCTTGATTGCGTGCGAGGCAGTCCCCTGCACTGGGAACTGGTAGCTTTGTGACAGACCCACATACCGCTACTTTCATCATGATGTGTTATACAAGAAAAGAAGGAGAACATGCCTCCTCTCACAAATACATAAAATGCACATCTTGCCTAAACAAGTTATGTTGATGTATTTTAAGATTTCTCCCAAACTCAAGGTATCTTGCTATTTTTCCTTCCACATCTGTTCTTTTTTCGCATAACCTATAAATTACTGAACAGACGCTGAGTGTTTCATTTCACTTGCTAAGAAACGCGTGACTGAAGCCATACCATAATTTAATACAAGCATTTCTAAATATGTCTGGGCCTTCTATTTTAATGACGGTGCCACAAATAGCAACATTTAATTTGTATATAATGACACTTTTTGTCCTTGATTGACTTCTTAATGTATTAAGATTACTTACACAAAATCTCTTAATTCGTATTCATTAAAAATCCTTAGACATAAATGAACACAAGATGAACTTGTACCCAGGCATATAAAGATATAAACATATATAGGCAATTGATACTTTGCTTTTGATTCGGCATAGTTGATTTCAGCTCCCTTATGTACTCTTTTTTTCCTAAAATAACCAGAAACTCTAATGATATCACACACTTGCTTGAAAATCATAAGTAGTAGATGTGTGGCCATTGTTTAGAAGTCAAGCCGGACCAAACGAATAGGTTGACTGGATACACAATACAAAAGACTGCAATACGTATACTTTGGGCTTCTAAGTATTTTTCTTAAATATTCCTGGAAGCGTTGAAGGCTTTTGAAACTTGTGGGCATATTCATTAACGTGTTGGCAGAACCTCTTTAATTTACTGAATTTCCATCTCAACTTGATTTTAGAGGACTAATATAGACCCCAGCACCCCCTGCAGGTGTCTGTGATCCAAAAAGGTCCCCAAAGGCTTATTGGTTCATAAGGTGATTTGATATTAAAGCATTTGCAATGTGTTGTTTATCACATCACTAGGTTATTTATGTAAAAATGGAAGTTTGGGTTTTATTAGCTCCATAATATCACTACACATAATTTAGGTCTAAACTCATGTGGAATGACATATTCAGAGATAAAGGATTTCAGGTCCACAAAAAGAGAGGGAGGACACTCAACATATTTTGCAAGAGGACCCTTAACTCTGCCTTGACCAACTATACGAGAGTATAGGACACTCAGTCTGATTAAACTATGTGTTGGGCGCCTTTGCCAATGATGAATTTAATGAGTTTGTACCTCTCAATTTGATCAATCCTATATAATTCCTGTTTTCTCTGTTTAACCAAACTAACCTGGTAGCCAAAACAGGTGTGCTGTTTGCCGGGAATGTTGATGGCTCTACAGGCACAATGCTAGAATCTGGCACTGCACGGACATTAAGAGAAATTAGTTGGAACATTCTGTTGGCGAAGCATGAGGCGAAATTGAAATGGCTTTCTAAAGAAAAAGCTTTGGGGTTATATAAATTTAGCTAATTTTAATTAACTTGGCATAAACCAAAAGAAAGACACTCTATAGGAAACAGAAAAATATATAATAAATAAATAAATAAATTGTCCAGATTTTCAAATATAAATTAGCATACATAAATAAGACAAAAAAGGAATATATTTTATGCAATATTAGCATTGATTTGTTATATTAAGTTGAAAAAAACTAATATGTTATGACATTTTACATCTCTTGCCTTAAAAATAGTACCCTACACATTGAAATAGTATTTTGTTGTCAATATATTCTACACTTTTTAATTGTATTTTAATGTATTTATTTACTTGCTTAGACATATGTCGTGTTCTTAACAGCCACATAATAAAATCAGTTGTAGTCCCTGTAAATCAGGGTTTATCTTGCTTGTACAGAACATAGTTTAAAACAACTTGAAAGTGAAATTCATTAATCTCACCTTCTTTGGGAGGAAGATAAATTGAAAATGCACAAGTTGTGACAGATGTGTCGGCAATAATTGATCAGTATCAAGCTTTGGCCTGTATTAGCAGATGCTGAGCTGGGGAGAAGCTTTAAGCATCTTTTCCTTTATTCTGTCACGAACGATGAGGAATGCGTTCTGGTATCTGTTAGGAATCAAAGGCAGGTACTGTAAAGCCAGGATCATTTCAGTTATTTCAGTTTGATTCTCTGAAGATGTATTACCGGTAATTTACATTTTCTTTGCATGGTTTCAACATAAATTCTGTCCTGTGATTCCAATAATTTCCCCATTGTTTTAATGTTTGGGTTTCTTGTAAAGCTGCATCACAAATCAGGAGCACCTGGACTAGAGCAACTGCGGGAATACTGATCAGATGTCCATGCAAGATTTCCAGATGAAGTCCCAGGTTTGGATGTACCCAAAATAGATGCAGGGAATTAACATTTACTATAGATTGTGTAACCATGCAAATTTTCCTGTTGCACTAACTGGCATAAAAACCCTGAGAATCATAGGCAAAGTTCTGTTTTAATGTTTGACGCTGTAGAATTTTTATGCAAATTCTACAAATCCTGTAGTACAGGTATAAACAGACATTAAAATATATCTAGGGGCAACACTTACTTAAAATGCCATGCCTGTTTTCTTAAGAAAACAATTATGGAAATCTTACATAAAACATTGCAGTTTCGAAAAATTAGTTGTCTATGGCTCATATTCACCTCCCATCTTGTTCCTGGTCTTCACTGCAGAAGTTGGTCTTTCACCATACAGAAGCCAGCTGTGTCTATACCATGCTATCGGATGTTTGCTGCTTTTTCCCTTAAACACGTAGAGGGACGGTTCCCTGGCAGCCTAACCAAAGCAGATTACATATTATAGCACTTTGCACGTACCTTAATATTAATTCTTTCCATAGGTAAAAATAAAGACTTATCTCAAGGAGAAGCTGCAGCTCACCACCTCCACCGTAATCCAAAAAACCAGCCAATCAGTGGCAGGACATCAAAAAGGACATCATAAAATCCACTCCCCATGCTAGAGGTCACTAGCGGTAGGTATATCATGTGCCAGGAGTGTTCAGCCAAACACACCTCATGCATGGAAAATAGTTGAAGGGTAGGGAAAGTGGCAAATACATTTGGAGGCTTCTGCAGAATACAGCCATACATTTGCAAAGGGGAAATCACAAATATTTAAAGAGATGTCTCGGCTAGTATATGCATTAAAATGCAGATGATAGTGGGAGTGTCCCTTTAACAGAACTGTTCCACAAAACGAATGTTTAGTATAAGTAAGGTTTGATGAAATATAATCAATACATGTTTAATTGTACTTCAAACCTGGCCCTGCGCTGCCTTCAAAAACAAACTAAAAATATATGTCATGATGACACAGCAACAGAAGTCATTGACAAATTCCTGATAAGAATTCTTAGCATTATTGAACCTCTACCTGGATTTTAGCACAGGCATTTACAACAAATTAATCTATTACAACAAAAAAATGCACGGTGTATATTTTCTGTACAATGTCATTGATCTGCATTAAATTACTTCACTTTTATTTTCAAGTTGAGTCTATAATATTTAGTAACATAGCGAGTTACGTTGGGAAAAAGGACCTAAGCCCATCAAACCCCAATTAAGCTATTTTTTTGGATTTTGCTACCAGAAAAAAAATAGTTTTTTAAGAAACCACATCTCTAGGCAGTTAATTCCACACCTATATTGCCCTTACTGGAGAGAACCCCTTCCTTTGTTGTGTAGGAAATCTTCACTCTTCCAGTCTCAGAGGGCGACCTCTTGTTCTTTGTACATTTCTGTTAATGAACAGGTCACAAGGGACCTAATGTTTATCCGTGGTGTAGCTTACAACCCTAGCAAAACACCACTGTGTGCCTTTAGTCATTAAAATATAGGTCAGCATCTACATTAGATTTTGCCAGGGCATTTCATGGAATTCCATATAAAAGGTTACTGTACAAATTGAATAAGAATACAAGGTCATCCACTGAGACTCAAGGAAAAGAAAAATTCAGCAACTACAATAGAGATATGGAATTCACTACCCACAGAGATGGTGATATCAAATTTAATGGACTGAATACTATTAACAACATAATTTTAAGGTTAAAGAAAGACACAAGTCAGCCTTGCTGTTGAAGAAGAATAAATAAGGATAATAAGAACAAGGTTAATAAGGACATGATAAACTAGAACTTGTTGATCCAGTAAGAGGTCAGATTATCATTCTAGAGTCAGGGAGGAATTATTTCCCTGTCTTGAGGCACAGTTGGGAATAAAGAGTTTTAGCGTTTTTCTACATCTACAACAGGGTTGAACTTGATGGATTTATGTCTTTTTTTCAACTTACGTTTCTATGTTATGTGACAAACCTATTCTGGCTGATATAGATTTATCTGGGCTCTCTGGCGCTGTGCAGTCATGCAGGGTACCACAAAGTAATCACCAGAAACCTTGATGGGTTTTCCAAATGCACAAGGCCTTTTTACTCCACTTTGCAGCATGTAACAAATTCTCCAAAACATATTCAATAAACTGTTTTTCAGCTTCACACACATGCTGAGGTCTGAGACACAGTCACAAATCCTCAAGTGAACCTAGTCACCTCACTCCCAGGAGCCAGGCAACACACAAACGCCTAGCCTCTATATATCAACTCCCCCTAAAAGTGCGATGGAGAACCGGTGCACACTTCCGGATACTCCCAAGGACCCAAAATACACATGATACACATTGTATCATTAAAAGGTACAAGAACCTTAAATATCTCTCCCTGGGGCTGTGTTTTCCCACTCTGTAGGGTAAAAGCTATGTGTTAATCTTGGTGCCAAATACGCACTTTTTAGTACTGTGCCTTGCACTTGTCACAGCTACCATAAATGTTAATGCAAAACAACACTTTAATCTTGTCAGATTGGTATGCTAATTACTGGGTTTTCTATTTAGTACAATCTTAATGGCTAAAGCAGTTCATTAAGGACACCTGAAAAGAAGTCTATTGTCCTTCAGGCATATAGCATTGGCTTCTACTTCTGTTAAAGGGTTGAATTGGCAGACATTCACTTGGCTCTTCTTTTATGAAGAGGAGCGTGTGTGGTCTGCAACAATCACATTCCATATTCAGCTGCTGGAGACATTTTATGAACCGTATCATAGTAATAAAACAATATTCTCATGAAAGGAAAATCTTGAAAAATATCAGAATAGGAACATATTTCAGTGATTGTGTACCGATTGTGATTATTCATACATTAAAAACGGGACTCCCAAATCTTGCATTAACTCTACGTTAACTCTACAGAATTATAATTGGTAACCATCAAGTATTGTCTACTATTACCTTTACTTGTTAAAAAATGTACCGTATTTATCGGCGTATAACACGCACTTTTATAACTAGAATAAGAAGAGGAAACCCTACCTGCGTGTTATACGCTGATAAATCCTACAGCTGCATGATTTGCAGCCGCGTCTCCCTCACTTCCGGTCGGGACAGGGGTGCGTGTTATACCCCGGTGCGTGGTATGCGCCGATAAATACGGTAACTACTAAGTGACTGTATTATCTATAATTATAGATGACTTGCTCAATATGTGCAAACCTCACAATAAAAATGGGGAGTATAAAGCTTTGTACATAGCCTCATTGAATCAATTTGACTACACATTGTTACAAAGGCTTATTTTTAAGTGTACTGCAAAATGTGAGATTTTGGAAGTGAGAATATTATATTTAATAAGTTTAATTTAATTTAAAATGCATGGCTATAAAGTGGAGCAGGAATAGTATATATCTATGTCTACTGGTAGTATATGAAGAACATTAGGGCAGTATGCTTTGATTGATTGAAAAGATAAAGGCACTGATTCAGTAAATTCCCATTGTTCTCCAATTTTATGTTTGGGTAAAAACAATGGTGAACTGGAAATAAATATTCAAGCTGATTTGGCCACCTGATCATGTGACTCCTTGCACGAACAAGGCAGGACTCCAGAATATTGGACTCTCATTGGTCACCAGTATTATGCTAAACACCTAAATCATGGCCAGAATTATGATTACTCATGCTCAATACTGCAGTGAATCCTGATGAAAGGCTGTATTCCTGGAGCAAGTACCCAAGGGGCAGTATTGTGAGCAACTCGGAATCCAAGATATTGGATCCAAGAGAGCAACTGGCAACACTGAGGGACTTTGATAATATGGAGAAGTGCTTACTTTTTTCTGAGCAGGCACTGGCTGGGGTCTGTGCTGGCTAGGGTGGTCTAGCAGAAATGGAACTACTTAAGGAAGCAGAACATTGCATTAAACATGTTGGTAATACTTCTAAAAAATAAAGCCACCGTGATACTCTGCAGATATGGCTAATATATTGAAGGAGAAATGAGGAGGATGGGAGCTAAGCTTAGGGAGACAAAATGCATTATTAGATGTGCCAAAACAAACACAGAGGAGAAAGCTGTCAAGTTAACAAAGAACAAGAAAAGGTGATAAAAAAAGATTTTTTTGGGGGAAAGAACACATAAACCAGGAATAATTAAAATAAAGACAAATGAAGTGAGTTATCTAAATGAGGATAAAGATGTAGCCGACTTCTGTTCTGTTTTTACAGAGGAAGATGAAATTGAGGGCCCCCAGTTAGCAAAGGAAAACAGGGGGAAATGTAAAACAGGTATGTTTACAAAGGAAGACGTTTTACTTGAACTTATCAAAATAAAAAAAGACAAATCCATGATATGCAGAAGACTAGAGGTTGGCCACTGTAGTACCACTTCACAACACTTTTTCCCAGTATTAGGTAACTGGGTCTAATACTCAAGTAAAATACTCGACTTTTGAAAAGGGAGTAAATTGTGCATTATATTCAAGATTTTACTCTAAGTGAGTGGAAATGTTTATAATTATTTAAACATTTATGTGTGTGTGTTTTCCCATATTTTTAATGGGAGAAAAGTATAGTTAAAATGATACCATTTATTGGCTAACTGAGAGTTTGATTGCAAGCTTTCGAGACCAAGTTGTTAGGTCCCTTCCTCAGGCATTAATGAAGCTAACACAGACTTATCTAAATACAAAAGCACAAAAAAGCACACATATTTTTAATGGTGAAACATATGACATTGCACCAGAATTCCTTTATTTTACACGTATAACTTACCCATTTAAGTTCTCAGGTTTTAACCTCATCTATTATATTATGCTGGCTTTGAGTCACCGCTTAATGAAAGACAGTATATTATTTTGCTCTGTTGGCTGACAACATTTTTGGCACAACAATTTAACAGACACACCTAAAACTTCTATTTGAATATGTCTTATGAAGTAAACCTAATGCCGGTACTATATGTTCCCTTTGTACACTGATACATCCTTAAGTTAATGCTAACAGACATTTCTGTAAGAGGATTTTTTTTGGCTACAGCAAAACCAAATACAAGTATATTTAACTTTAATACAGGGGTGTAACTAGAAACCACAGGGGCTCAGTGCAGAAATCGGCCTCCCAATTTCATCAAGCAACATGTCCCACAGTGCCCTCTTTGCCCCAAACAGCTTATCAGTGCCATATTTGTCCCCAAACAGCTTGTCAGTGCCCTCAAACAGTTTATCTCTGCCATCTTTGCCACCTTTGCCACTAGCTTGTTTGTACCCCCAAGTAGCCTGCCTGTGCCAACTTTGCCCCCCAAACTGTGTGCATACTCCATGTGCAAATCTCCAGACTCTCCATGCCCCTAGCTGCGTGTATTACCCGCACCTAGCAATTTTAAAGGGGTGCAAAAGTGGCAGCATGGATCACACCTGCTTTAATAACCTGCTATCTGGGATGATGCCCACTAGGAAGTACTAATAAAAAAGTCTTCTCAAATATATCTTGCTGCCTGGATACAAGGTGGGCAGTGCTGTATTTATCATTGGGCTGCCCTAGGGCAGCACCCCTTAGTTCCCTTGACCTCCATGATTGGCGTCTCACATGCAATAAAAGGCATTTTGTGTCCATGGGAAACAGAGCACACTCTATATCTTAAAGGCATACAGCACCTTTTAATGAAGTCTGGGCACGGTTAGTATCCATAGCATAAATGGGCCGGATGGGGAGATCAAAGATCTCCCTTGTAACTGGCCCATTGTGCATCGCTTCACTGGGCAGATTGTTCACCCGAGAGAGAGATCTGCCCCTTGGTTTTGTACCAGGGGGACTGCTGCCCCCTTGGACCTGCCCTCTGAGCCCAGGCTGGTATACATCACTGAAGGGGGATCTATAGTAGTTTTGCAGACACAAAATGGCTGGGGGAGATGTGGCTGCTCCCTCTTCCACATGAAGGCATTCCCCAGGAAGTCCACCCAGGAAACCTTCCAGGTATGATTAAGTTTTAATTTCTATTGGCGTCTGGTCTGGCCCATAGGCAGACCCATAGCTACCCCTTTCACAGCTACCATCCTCACTGCAGAGCGCTGGGATATGACATAATTGATTATTTATGACAAAGCCTGTCTGTTTCTTTAGTCAGGGTGATTTGGACTGAGACATTCTATTGTTTACCAGATGACAGTATGACATAGAGTCAGGGTGTTTGTCTAGTAAATTGGGTTAAAATAAGACAGTACAGAGTACACATACAAATAGTCAGTATGCAGCTGTCTGAAAACCTCACATTATGCTAAAACTGGAACCAAAAAGAAATCAAAGTATTTTTGATCCTATACTAGTAATAAAACAAACTGGCGGCAGTTCTTCTATAATATTGGCCAGCAATGCATTAATTATAAGGCATCACTTGCATTTGTTGTCCACGTGATGACTTCTAACCGTACTGTACCTCTTCCAAGGACACTTTAATCTTCAAGCGCAAACATACAAGGCTTTGAAAAAAAGGTTACCTATTCATCCAACAATCTAAAGTGTTTGTTCTACATAGGAACATTACAATGAGGATCACACAAAACTGAAATCAAGGAGGCCCACACATGCTACTTTAAAAGATAGGTGTATTCCTAAAAGAGTTCTGCCCCAATCTCTTCTTGTATAGTTATACATTTCCTTAAACCCCATCAAAGATTTCAAATTTTGGCATGAATGAAGGATTTTTTTTAAAAAATCACCTCTACAATGAAAAATTCAAATGCTTACAAAACTGGAAGAGGACAGCATGGGAGATTGGAACAGCTGTTACACTGTAGTCTTGTTTGCACTCCTGAAAAGACCACCCTCGTTTCTCTGAGGGACACTGCTGGGATTCATTGCTATGTGGGTTGTTGGATGACTCCAAAGTATGGTGGCACACTGTTGTATACAAGAATTGTACACATTTTAAAAAAGTGAAATGCAGGATGGAACATATACATATATTACATGGAACACTGTAAAGTATGGAACCTCTTTATGCATTTTCTGAAACTGAAATGTTTCTGTTGTTTTTATTCCGTTGCTTACCTACAGAGAAAAGAATAAATTGGCAACTTTGATCCTTGAACAAATAGCGCCCAAGAAAGAAGCCCCCATGTAGACCTCTCACCCAAACATGCCATGTCTTTTTTATACATTTAGAATGCCAGTGTAGGTGAACTGGAGGCTTCAGTTGCACCCTGTCAGGTACCAGACCAACTCCTGCACATTGGGGCTGTAAGGACTTGGCTGGGAGCTTTAAGGCAGAAGGTATATACACTCAGTAGCAGGCAGTCCAAAAACACATGTTAATAATAAATCCAGAAGGTTAAAGGCAGGCAGCACAGAAACACAAGGACTTTACAAGCCGAGGTCATGGAGCAGGAGCTAATCAGGAGAACTGTGTATCAAGCCAAAAGCCAGGAGGTCAGGCAGGTTCAAGTAGGGTAACGAGCTGTAGCAAGAACAAGAGGTTGGTAAATGTATGCAGGCAGATACCACAGCTTGGCAAAACTCAAGTAATGCAGTCAGGGTTAGCAGGGTTTAAATAAGGCTACAGGTAGCCGGCTCCTCTCAGTAATTAAAGTTGATTGACTCTTGCTGAGCAGGATTGGTCGCTATGTCTTTTTTGTATCTCCACCAACAGGCATGCTCCTGGACCGACTGGGCAAGATGCTTTGCAGCTGCAGCTTGTTCACTCAATTCTAGGCCTATTCCGCAACTGCGTAACTGGATGGGTCCACAACTTACTCGGGATGCGGAGCCACATAGGAGGACGCTAAAGACATTGCCCAAGACAGAATATGCAATTCACAGTCGTTTTTCTTTTTTTTTTTTTTAAACCACAAACTACATATCAATGTCTCGTTTAAAATGTGCATGACAGCAAAAAAAAAATTGAAAATATTGTTCCACATTGCTTTTATGCGTGCGTATGGAAATGATACATGATAAATGATATAATGATATTACATTATTTGGAAATTACCCATTTCATTTTTGTAGGCAGGCCTTTTCTTCATAGAATGACAATTATACTTGTAGGCATTTTTTTTTAATGAATGAAAGCTTCATTTTACCAGGCCACATCAGCATTTGTCTCCAATTTCTGTTTAATTCTATTTAAGTCTGTCACACTCATCTAGATGTGCCGTTAATTCTGAGTCAGAATGCTTCTTCCTACACAAATGTAGAGAGCTGGGACTGATCGCATTATTTTCAAAGAACAAAGTCTGGATTGTTTAAAATATCGCTTTCTTTTCTTACTGCTTTGTACCAAATTTTGATTCATTTAGCTTCCTTCTTTAGAAGCATGCTTGCACCAATAAAATAAAGCATTTTCAAGTATTTTTCCCTTATAATGTCAGCTTTTGGTTCAATAAACCCATTTACCTTTCTGTTAAAACAATGCAAACTCCTACACCTGATTTATAGGGAAGAGGGAAAGACACTATCATCAACTTTCACTTCATTACAGTATAACAGTATAGTACTTTTTGTCTGCATTTGCCTTGATATTATGCACTTTTGAGGTTTAACTTTGGCCGGACTGGCCCACCGGGATACCGGGAAATTTCCCGGTGGGCCGGAAGGTCCGTGGGCTGGGCGGCCATGAAGACAGCCGCTGAGCTGCCCCCCAGGCTGCCCGAAATATAATCAAATCGGCCGCTGGGTGCTGATGCAGCCGGCATCAGCACCCAGCAGCCGTGTGCGATGGAGCAGCGTGAGGGGTGAAAGCTCCGCCCCCTCGCACTGACCTTTCACCCCTCACGCTGCTCCCATCACTATGCGGCCATCAGATTGCTGGGAATGTAATCTAAACGGCCGATGCGTGCTGATGCCGCCGGCCGGCGCTGCTTTAATACTTTTTTTTTTACTTTATATGGCAAGCCGATCCAGCTTACGATATAAATTAAAAAAAAAAGTGTTAAAGTAGCTCCGGCCGGCGGCATCAGCACGCACCGGCCGTTTAGATTACATTCCCAGCAGTCTGATGGCTGCATAGTGATGGGAGCAGCGTGAGGCGGAAGCTCCGCCCCCTCGCGCTCAGACTGCTGCAGCACCGGATGTCAAGAGGAGAACAGTGTGCAGCTACCAGGAAGTCAAGAGAAGTAGAAGGTGAGTAAAATAATGTATTTTTTGTACTGTATAATGTTTTTTGTATTTGTTAAAAACAAAAAAAAATCGGCATGTGTGTGTATGTAAGTGTGTCCCCCTATATGCCACTCTGCCTCCAGAAATGCCTTATACCCCCCTATATGCCACTCTGTCCCATGATATGCCTTTTAACCTCCTATATGCCAGAGTTGCATATAGGGGTATAAGGCTTTTCTGGATGCAGAGTGACATATAGGGGGTCAAAAGGCATATCTGGAGGCAGAGTGGCATAAAGGGGGTTAAAAGGTATATCATGGGGCAGAGGAGCATATAGGAGGGTATAAAGCATATCGGGGAGGCAGAGTGGCATATAGTGGGCATAAGGCTTTTCTGGAGGCAGAGTGCCCCATGATATGCCTTTTAACCCCCTTCATGCCACTCTGCCTCCAGAAATGCCTTATACCCCCTATATGCCACTCTGTCCCATGATATGCCTTTTAACCCCCTATATGGCAGAGTGGCATATAGGGGGTTAGAAGGCATATCATGGGACAGAGTGGCATATAGGAGGGTTGAGGCATATCAGGGAGGCAGAGTGGCATATAGGGGGGTATAAGGCTTTTCTGGAGGCAGAGTGCCCCATGATATGCCTTTTCACCCCCTTTATGCCACTCTGCCTCCAGAAATGCCTTATACCCTCCTATATGCCACTCTGTCCCATGATATGCCTTTTAACCCCCTATATGCCAGAGTGGCATATAGGGGTATAAGGCATTTCTGGATGCAGAGTGACATATAGGGGGTCAACGGCACATCTGGAGGCAGAGTGGCATAAAGGGAGTTAAAAGGGATGTCATGGGGCAGAGGGGCATATAGGAGGGCATAAAGCATATTGGGGAGGCAGAGTGGCATATAGGGGGCATAAGGCTTTTCTGTAGGCAGAGTGCCCCATGATATGCCTTTTAACCCCCTTTATGCCACTCTGCCTCCAGAAATGCCTTATACCCCCCTATATGCCACTCTGTCCCATGATATGCCTTTTTAACCCCCTATATGGCAGAGTGGCATATAGGAGGTTAGAAGGCATATCATGGGACAGAGTGGCATATAGGGTATAAGGCATTTCTGGATGCAGAGTGACATATAGGGGGTCAAAAGGCATATCTGGAGGTGGAGTGGCAAAAAGGGGGTTAAAAGGCATATCACGGGGCAGAGGGGCATATAGGAGGGTTGAGGCATATCAGGGAGGCAGAGTGGCATATGGGGGGTATAAGGCATTTCTGGAGGCAGAGTGACATAGGGAGTAAAATGCATTTCTGGAGGCAGAGTGGCATATAGGGGATTAAAAGGCATATTATTGGGCAGAGTGGAATATAGGAGGGTATAAAGCATGATATGCCTTTTAGCCCCCTTCATGCCACTCTGCCTCCATGAATGCCTTATACCCACTATATGCCACTCTGTCCCATGATATGCCTTTTAACCCCCTATATGGCAGAGTGGCATATAGGGGGTTAAAAGGCGTATCATGGGACAGAGTGGCATATAGGGGGTATAAGGCATTTCTGGAGGCAGAGTGGCATATAGGGGGTTAGAAGGCATATCAGGGGGCAGAGTGGCAAGCCTGGGGGCAGAGGTGCATAACTCGGGGGTAGGTTGTCAAATGAAAGGAAATAAAAACCAAACATGTCTCAATCATAGCTTTTATTAAATATGGAAAAAAATAGTCTACATGAATTAATAAAGAAATAAAAGTTTCGTACCAGAATATCGTGAAGAATAATGTGATCAGTGTTTTGTTCCACTGAATAAAATGGAACTCTTTCATCTAAAAATGTTCGCAGTAGTAAATGTTTTGATCCCATTATGTGTAATGTATTTCATTTATTAGGGCCTTTTAACACTTTTGCTTTCTGGCATTTTAATACAAATAATGAGATAAAAAGAATGGCACATAGTGTGACTCGGGTGTGTATAAGGGGTGCGTGTGGGTATAAGAGCTTCACCGTGAGATAAACTATATGGGGCTGGTCTCCAAATTTTTCCAGGGCTGCTTCTCAGTCCCAGTCCGGCCCTGTGTGAAGGGGTTGGGCTAGCTACACGTAGGAGCAGGGCTAGCCCCAAACAGTCTTTAAGTGAGACTAGCCTTGCTCCAAACACCAAAAATTGGTCACTCTTGTCCCTGAGGTCTAGTGAAATGTTGAGCTATGTACCACTCCTGCACAATCATCTCACCCTTCTTACCTTAAACGCAGCTAACACTGTCAGCGATGGTGCCTGCGTATTCCATCATGACATCTTAACCATGCTGCTTTGCTAGACACCAAGGACAGCTGAAAAAAAAATGCCGATATAGTAGGATTAAGAAACAATCACGGTGAAAGTACTTGTTTCTGAAAAGCTATTCTTTCTGCACAGCAAGACTTTAATGGCTATAATTTAATATTAGTTCATCAGATTGGCATTTTTAGCACTTCACTTTTATGACATGCTGCCCTAATAAGAACACAAAGTACTGAATTGCCAGAACATTGCCAACATATTAGGTGCCATGTACTTCCACTGTAAATGCATTTGGGTTATGTTCAAACATATTAAACATTTACTCATACAATGGAAAATGAATGGTATACTCCAGCCTTCATATATTGTTTCGAGAGAAAAGATAGGAACTCAGGAACATATTCTGGCCTAGGCTGACTAGTCTCCCTGCTGCAAAAATGGGGGAAAGATTTCCATCTTGGACAATATTTGCCTCTGCTGTGCCGCTGCTCAATGAAAACCTGAGCTAATGTTATAGTGATAGTTAAAGAGGGGTATATTCATCAAAGCTGAATTTTCACAGAAATTAATTCAGCGCTTCTATGTGTTCTTCCACCTACAGGAAGCTTTTAGTAACTCAGGTTTATCCTCCTGAGGTGAGGCGCCGTCAAAATCAAAAAGGGTCCTTAAATCATGGCAACTTGTAGAAGCTGGTAGTCTTTCAGTAAATGATTAACTCACAGAGGGCTCTGTTAGCAGTGCCTTTATCTGGCTTGGACCATGGGGCAGAAGTTTCAGGAGGGCAGCAGACCTTCTGCTGCATAACCGTAGCTAGATCGCTTCTCCATCGGCCAACTGAGGAGATCAGAGATCACCATTGTAACTGGCCATAAAAATTATAGAGGAATGTGCCTAGCAAACAAAGCCTCCATAGCAAATTTACTTGGCAGCGTATCTTTGAGGTCATATCCCAGCAGTCAGTATAGAGATCGGCTGCCAGGGTGGTCTGGTCTATCAGCACATAAACATGTGCATAAGCTAAACTCGGCGTCTCGGTGTACTGCAGAGAAGGGTTGTCTTACGTCTTCATATCCAATAAGCGATTCCAAGTGGGACTTCGCAGTCATATTCATATCTTTGGGAACATTTATCCTGCTCTTCATTTCATATTCTAACACAACCCATTACCATATTTTTAATAAAAACATTAATTTGTGCAGTTGATTTCTGGTAAGAACCTTTTATTTTATTATTTTATTACGTTTTCTCATTCTCCGTATGTTACTCGCATACCAACATCGACTGAAATGTCAGCCAAGTAATCATCTCTGCTTCATTCAACATAGATGGAGAAAATCTACTTCCCTTCTCATGGATTAAACAAGGCATAAAATCAGTAGGGAACAACCCCCCTATTAATTGTGGGAAGGTGTGATTTCAGTCATCTGCCAAGGGAAATATCCTTCCGGGAGACTGAGGATAAATATAACTTTCCTTGCAGATGTCCCAAAGTAACGTGTATTCAGTCTTGTCTTTGATATGTCTTGTTTTAAAATACATAGACATAGTAGGGATTCCCCCATTCGAGTGTGAAGCTATAACACATATAAAGTGGTTTTCTTTGTATTCAGGTAACTTGTATTCAGCCTTCAGAAGACTGAAACATTCTAAATAATGACATCATATTTATGCAATTTTAATGGTTCTTCATTTTATATATTTATTTGGAATAGTGATTCAGTTTTCTAAGGTCTATAAGCAGTGTTCCCTCTAAACTGTGCGCTTGTGCGCACATAGCTTTTTTAGAGAGCGCACACGTCCAAAAATTCTGCGCACAACAGTTTTTCCCCAAAAAAGAAAAAAATAATAATTTTTTTGAAACTTTATGCGGCGCGGATATTATGCGCACAAAGTTTTTGCTCTGTGAAAATTTTTGCACAAGAGAAATTTTCTGCCCACGCCAGGTAAGAAAAATTACATGGAACATTGTCTATAAGAAAGAAGGGCCAGTTTAATGCATGAAAGTCCTGGTTGAGTATAGAAGGAACAAACAAGACTTCTGTCTAGGGGCGCTTGTAACTCACGATCTCAATTGCTCCAAGATATCCATCTGATATGCGCGGTACATCCACCTAAATGTGAGTGCATCCAATTATTGCGTGGACACTGATTTAGAAAGATATCATTCTATGGTATATTTCTTTTCTCTTATGTCCATGGGATTGATGGATTGACACACACGTCAAAGAGTTGTTTTTGGAGGCTCAAAAGGTTCATACACATTGTGAGTGTAACCATTGAAGTTTTGTCCTGAAGTTCCAAAGTGTTGTTATTGTATTACACTATATTTTTTTCGTATCTGCTTCTTTATTTGAGCAATTGAGATCGTGAGTTACAAGCGCCCCTAGACAGAAGTCTTGTTTGTTCCATATTTTCAACATTCCGTGGAGGATGTTTATAGGGTTGCTGTTGTAAAATCCGATCAAAGAAAACGGAAATATTTATCTTTCTGTTTTATTTTCTACTCATTCTACATTTTGACACGCGGTTTCATCTTTTTACCTGAGTATAGAAGGATACAGGAGGCAGATGTAGACCAGAGTGACAAGACTAGCTTAGCGCACCGACATTTTTTCTTTTCCCTGTTTGCACATATTTGAGGTTGTTGGCTCCTCATCAGTTTGGTTGCAGCTTGCTGTCCAGGGATTAATGGGGAGGAGGTTTAATTGCACCTCCCCCAACACATTAATAAGGTTTTGGTAGCAGAATAAACTGCTTTGTGTGCCCACTACGTAGGAGGTGAGAGTAGGTTCTCACCCTATTGAGAGTGTGCCTTGACGTGGCGGGTGAGCTTAATTATGCTTTGGCCAATTCATATAACCAAAACCTCTCATTTATATTATGTTTATATATTTGTTGCCAACTTTATTAGGGTTAGAAGCGCAGACAGTTTTTGTTTTTTGTATACATTGTACAGCCAATACACTGTTTTTGCAGCATGCTTACACCTGTTTGGTAGGCCTCGTATTATACATTTGTATTATTTGAGCCTGAGACTAGCTTAGCGCACCGACATTTTTTCTTTTCCCAGAGTGACAAGATGTCCACGTTTTGCAGTTACACTTTATCCACGCAACTGTTCCCTAAAACATGAAAGGTAAATAATATTTCAAAAGCAGCTTGTACCTCTAGAAAAATCTAGTATAAATGTCCCGGACTAAATATGGTTTGGGACAAATATATTCCAACCTTACTTAATGTCTGACCCTGACTATGGTTTATGCTGATTGTTAAACTTAAACATAGTGGAAGTAGCCTTAGTTTCAATATGAAAGGAAAACCAGAAAAAAAAAATTTCAGCCTAAAAGGCTAATTGCGTTATAATGCCTGAAAAATTTGCTCAAGGACTTAAGAAAAAAATGCCAGTAAAATTACCTCGAGTGTGTGACACTGGTGATCCATCAATTATATTCAATACTTCCAAACCGTAGGCATGAGTAGCCCTCATGAATGGTGTCCAAAGACGGCTTTACATTGCTTGAGAATCTCATTGGGTTAAAATGCGGTGCAGTCCCACTGATTCAGCTCCTTTTTAAGAACTATAGCCATGAAAAATTAGATAGGACTCACCAAACTCGGGGTACTTTGACATAGTGGGGGGCTCAGCAAACTATGGTCATTTAGTGTGATGGAATTCCCAATATTTATGCCTTAGTTTTTTGACTGGTGTTTTTTGAATGGAATTCCCTGGACATGCGCTGAATTTTTGCTTTGCTTTTTATATTCAAAAGTGTTTTTTACTTTAAAGGTAAGCTATTATTATCTATTTCTTTATATAGCGCCATCATGTTCAACAGTGATGTACAATGGTTAAACCCGACATAACAAGTAGTATATAACATAACAATTTGACTTACAAAGACAGGGGATGAGGAGGGCCCTGCTCAAAGAAGCTTACAATCTAAGTGGCCATTTTGACGCTGATCCAGCTTTAAAAAGCCGTTACTGAGCTCTCAATGACTTACTGCGTTACTCAATCTTTCTTATTACATAGTTAAAATAAAAATAGGAAATAAATATTCACAAAGCTCCCCATGAATTTTCAATGATTATTATCCAGAGCAAGGTAAAGTATTTATTTTGAACATGAAATTCAACCCATCAGTGTGCCGCATCTGCAAATTTTTACTAAAATTAACAAAAAATGTGTATCGCTTGCCCCAAGCAAAGTCCAGCTATTGAAATGAATTACATTTCTGTTTGCAAAGTATTTCTTCCTTTGTTATGCTTTGCGACATTTCTGTTTTCCACTGCGATCATTATTACAATTCCCTACAGTATAGCTATAGCAGTTTAAAACGAGCGAAACATTAGTTCAAGGGCATTGCTGAATGAGCGTCTCGAGGTGTTTACGCGTCTGAGTCACTCCCATTATATCTCAGATCATCTATAATTGTTCATACGTGCGTCATTGTTTAAAATGAAGACGTTATAAATTGACCTTGTAGATATGACAATAACTGGTGTGTAAATGCTTATTAGTGTGGACTCAAATAAGGTACCATTTTTACGTAGATTGCTAGAATGGAGAGATATATTACTAAATATTATATTAGTATTCACCATAAGAGTACAATGCAATGGTTTGTTGGTTTATATAATGCCGTTTATGCCAATAATTAAAGATTAAATATGCCAGTAATTAGTCCTTATCTGATTTTGATTTATTGGTTTTATAAAAGGCATAGTAAGGAAAGTGTTTTTTTTGCAATGCGATGCTCCTCTGTTAAAGATTTCAAGTATTAAAAAATGTTCTGTTAAGCGTGAGTGCATGCGAGCTGGCAAAGAATGCTAGTCTGCAGCAGCAAACTCGAAAGAGTCCAACTTTCAAATTCATTCAATTCGTTTAGAGCGAATTTGCAAATTGAAAGCTTTAGAAAAGTTACTTTTTTTGCCAGCTGGTATTCACTTTGTTTAGTGAACCAGGACAGACAGTCTCGATTTAATCTGCAATTCGCAACAATTGACTAATCCATTTACACATGTTCATGACAGAGGACTGCTTACATTTAAGTAATGACTTCCCATCCATTCAATAGGATACAATAGTTTTCCCACTGATTAGTGATTAGCTCATGACTCTGACATAGCTTAGGAGGGACAGTCCCTTATTTGAAACCAAATCCCTCTGTTCCTCTTTTCCGACCACACAGAATATTTGGTGGGTATGAATGTATCACATAATCAAAATAGTAGCATCCTTCTCTGGTCATTTGAAATATTCAGAGGAATTCATATTACAGTATTCTGCACCTGTACTCATTCTTCATTATCTGCATGTCAGGTCGGCGGATGAATGATAGGTCCTTTCTGCATGCCTTTCCCCTTTAGGCTCTTTCCTCTGTTCACCCCTATAATACACACAATTTACCCCATTTACAAGTGTTTTGAAAAGAGGGGTGCATATTATCCCCAAGTACTTCATAAATGTACGTTTAAACACTGTCTGCATGTGGTCTTCTAGTCCCTTGAGGGTGTTCCGTTGAGGAGTATGTCTGAGCTCCGTGTTATGACAATGCAAGGGAGAAGGAGATCAAACCTTTCACCAGCTGTTGGACCAAAAGGGAAGAGCATCCTCCTGGGCCTACAAAGATAGATAGATAAGCTGGAGTATATGTGAGTGTTAGTAAATGTAAACGTGTGTAAATGAAGCTGGAGTTATCGTCCAGGCCTGGTTAAGAAAGAATATACTTTTATTTGCAAGATGTGTGCAAAGTAACAGGACGGATACACTGTATTCATACAGTAACATACCCAGACACACAGTCACATACCCACACACACACACAAGCAGACACACAAACTAACAAACCTAGACACATACTAACATCCCCTGACAAACTCCAGAAATACACACACTAAACCACACAGACACACTAAAATACAAAAACTAACATACCCACACATACACCCGGTCACTGCACTAACGTACCCACACAGTCACCACACTAACATATCTACACACACAGTCACCACACTAACATACTTAGACACACACAATCACCACACTAACATACCCAGACAAACACACCATAACCATGCTAGCATGCTTGCCATTGTGAAGTCTCAGCCTATCCTTAAAGCAGTGCGAGCTGCCATGCTACTACTGCAAGGTCTAACAATGTAATGTGACCCCGCTTATGGCGCCAGAAAGAACATGCCTTGGGATGGCAAACTGCTGCCTGTGTCCCATGGACCCACCGCTACCTATTTAAGGACGGGTGAGATAAGACTTTGATGCCAATTTTCTGAAGAACGTTGGCTGTATAGTGGTCTTTACATCGTAACCAAGAGTGGATTGCTGGTTTGACTTAACAGCCTGCAGGATTTGTGTATTTTTGTAATACTTCATTTCTGTTTTGGAGAACATTTTAGGGACTCGTGTTGTTATTTATACACAAAAAGTGAATTAGCTCTCCGGGGTACCTACATACACACATAATTAACCCTCCTGTTATGAGCCAATGTGGATAGGATGATCAATATCCATTAGGAGTATAAGAACTCTGCGGGTTAATCCGTTGATGTGCCAAAATATAGACTTTTCAAGTACCTGTGCAGACAACTTCTGAAACCAAGCATGTGTGCAAGAATCAATTTCTCAGAATTTCAGCAATTTCTAATTTCTAATTACAGATACACTAGTCGATCAGATGGTATAAGGCTTAAGGACAGTGCAATAACCCTTATAGCAGCCCTGGGGTGCATTTGATTAAATTAATTGCTTTCCGTCTCACTTGGTTCGCACAGGTGCATAATCAGAGACGCCATTTGTCTTATGATGACATGAATTGAGGAAGATATTTTTGTACGGGAATAGCCCTTTATTTCTATTCATATGTATTATATTTATATTGGTATTTATTATATTTAATATACGGTATTTATATTGGTATTTATTAATTTTTTTGATACTTCATAATTATGCTCATGTGGTTATTTATACTGAATTAAATAACTTGTGTTTGATTTTTGTGGTGATTCACGCTGACGCCGCTCTCTAATGAATTATTGTATTGTATTGTATTGTATTTAATTCATCTATATTCAAGTTTCTGTGAGTGCTATTTTGGGACCTACTTCATATGAGACTCTATAGTTATGTTGCTGTGGAACATTGTTAGGTGTGGACCAAATATTCTAATTGTTACCTTCACATATTGTCTTGGAATACTGTGCCAAAAATGTTAAAGCTGGGAAACCATTCTTTGTCCATTTAATAAAGAGAATTCATATTACCGTATTTGCTCGATTATAAGACGACCCTGATTATAAGACGACCCCCCAAAATCTGAATATTAATTTAGGAAAAAAAGAAAAAGCCTGAATATAAGATGACCCTATAGGAAAAAAGTTTTACCAGTAAATGTTAGTTCATGTAAACTATTACATTTTTTAATAAAAGCTATGATTGAGAAAAATATTTTTTTGTTTTTATTTCTTGTATTTTCCAACCTGCCCCCCATTTATGCACATCTGCCCCCAGGCTTGCCACTCCAATATGGCACTGTGGCCCATGATATGCCTTTTAACCCTCTATATGCCACTGTGCCCCATCATATGCCTTTTAACCCCCTATGTGCCACTCTGCCTCCAGAAATGCCTTATACCCCTATATGCCACTCTGGCATTCAGGGGGTTAAAAGGCATATTATGGGGGAGAGTGGCATATAGGGAGGTATAAGGCATTTCAGGAGGCAGAGTGGCGTTCAGGGGGTTAAAAGGCATTTCATAGAGCACTCTGCCTCCAGAAATGCCCTATGCCCCCATTTAACACTCCCCCACACACACACTTACCGGTGCTTCCAATTTCCTGCTGTATACCGGGGCAGTAGTCTTCCTTCTGTCTCCCCCCCATTTAACACTCCCACCCCACCCCACCCCACACACTTACCGGTGCTTCCAATTTCCTGCTGTATACCAGGGCAGCGGGTTGACGTCCACTCAATCCGCGTACACAATTTACGCTGCAGCCGGAAGGAGGTGTGGCTAGCAGCGGGGGTTGTCTGCGTCCATCACGCAGACCTTCCCCAGCTGTCAGAGATCAGAGTTCCCCGCACCGGCACCAGTGCAGGGAACTCTGATCTCTGACAGTCGGGGAAGGTCTATTTTTATTTTTTTCGCGATTACACTGAGGATTACTTCTACACAGTAGGCACTTCCGAGCAATTACATTTTTTTGGCAATATTCCCTGATTACAGTACTACCTCATATACATAGTGTTTTTATGTTCTACAGGACAACATTCATCCCTTACATATTATCCTATAGTGCGCTATTTTTCATACTGCTGGTTTAAGGGTTCCGGGAGTAGTAAATGGTTTTAAAAAAATGATGTTGGGGCACTTTTTTTCTCTTTTTCACTGCAATATGGCTTGATATCCCTTTGGGGATTATATCTTATGGATGTCAGTGCTGTCACAATGACATCATTGAGCTCACCAGTAGTTTATTCCATTTCTCTTCCATTTGATCTCCCCAGCAATCATGGCTACTTCTGTGACTCCTTCTGGCCGGTGACAGCCATAGGGTAGCAAAGAGGTTAGAGTACGCATAAGATAGACATAAGGCTGTCCTGAATACAAAAAAAGGCTAAGAGCCAAATTAGGTTTTGGAATGAGTATATAAATGGACAGGATAAAAAGCCAAATAGTTCTTACCTGCCAACAAATTACATGTTTCTGTGTTCACATTCCGTGAACATATTGTCAGTTAGTGACGTTCACACACGTGCTTTGTGAATGCCAACATGACAGTCATGTATGCACAACCAGCCCATCCCACTGTAATTCTTGAAATGGTCCATATGCCTTTTCAGTTTTTATTTTCTATAGTTGTTTGGACCACTGCTAGCAGCAGTACCTCTGTGGCTCTGTCATACAGGCAAACAAGGGTAATCTATTTTAGCTAGTGCTTGTGAACCCTATGGTAAATATAACAAAAATTGTCTTTATTACCGTATTGGCTCGGATATAGGCCGCCCCCGTATATAGGCCGCACCCTAAAAGTTTGGTGCTTTTTTAAAGAAAAAGTTTTTTTTCTTTAAAAAAGCACCAAAAAACATGCTGCCACTCTGTCCTCCCTCCCCGAGATACGCTGCCACTGTTCTCCCTCCCCGAGATCCGCTGCCGCTGTCCTCCCTCCCCGAGATACGCTGCCACTGTTCTCCCTCCCCGAGATCCGCTGCCGCTGTCCTCCCTCCCCGAGATCCGCTGCCGCTGTCCTCCCTCCCCGAGATCCGCTGCCGCTGTCCTCCCTCCCCGCGATCCGCTGCCGCTGTCCTCCCTCCCCGCGATCCGCTGCCGCTGTCCTCCCTCCCCGCGATCCGCTGCCGCTGTCCTCCCTCCCCGCGATCCGCTGCCGCTGTCCTCCCTCCCCGCGATCCGCTGCCGCTGTCCTCCTCTGCCCCCCCCTCCTCGACTTACCGGAGCAGACTCCCGGGTGTCTTGCGGGGCCGGCGAGGGACATGTACGCAATACGCGTATGCAACTTCCGGTACCGGAAGTTGCATGAGCGTATTGCGTAAATGTCTCCCGCCGGCCCCGCAAGACACCCGGGAGTCTGCTCCGGTAAGTCGAGGAGGGGGGGGCAGAGGTAAAACGCTTAGATAACCTCCCGTGCCGGCACCCCCCCCCGTGGGAAGTGCTGGCAGGGGAGGCTGTCTGAGCGTATCGGGGATAAGGATGCAGGTCCCCTGCACCGCTGCGGGGGATCTGTATCTTAACCCCGCTGCCTGCCCGGCGCCCGGGACTGCATGTCCCGGGCGTCGGGCGCTAGAGCCCGAATATAGGCCGCACCCCCACTTTAAAAACTTAAAGTGGGGGAAAAAAGTGCGGCCTATATTCGAGCCAATACGGTATTTAACATTTTGGTCTTTTCTTCAAAAAATTCACAAAAATACTCTGCTCTCATGGTAACCAAAAATTGCAAACACAACACAGTTTTATCCAAAAAAAAAAAATGTATGTGGCATGATTATTGACACCTTCATGAATATATATACAAAATACATTTGAAGTATATTCCTATTGATATTTAGTACACCTAGGTGACTAGGAACAGGAAAACCATGGGTTCCTGTTTCACAGGGGTATAAATAAATATTTGGTAACACATAGGCCACCATTGCCTTGGTCATTCATGACAATGGGAAGGAGACCAAGGTGTATAGCTGTGATGTGCAGCAAAAGGTTATTGAGCTTCACAAAATAGGAAGTGGCTATGGGAAAATAGTAAAAGCATTGAAAATGCCCATTTCCACCATCAGGGCAATAATTAAGAAGTTTCAGTCAACTGGAAATGTTATGAATCAACCTGGAAGAGGACAAGTGTCTATATTGTCTGTACGCATTGTGAAGAGGATGGTTTGAGTGGTCAAAACCTCTCCAGCCTCAGAGCTGAAGCAGGAGTTAGTTGTGTATTGGGGTCAGAAAGGTTACAAAACTACAGTCCAATATCACCTAAATCACCACAAGTTGTTTGGAAGGGTTTCACGAAAAAAAAGCCTCTACTCATTTTCAAAGACAAACTCAACCATCTTCAGTTTTCCTGAACACTACTGGAACTTCAAATTGGTCAGGTTCTATGGTCAGACGAAACCAAAATAGAGCTTTTGAGCAATAATCACCAGAGGTGGGTTTGAGGCACAGAGAGGTAGCCACACGGAAAAGTACCTCATGCTCACAGTTAAATATGGTGGTGGCTCTTTAATGTTTTGGCGCTGTTTTTCTGCCAAAGGACCTGGACATTTTGTTAGGATACATGGCCTTATGGACTCCCGAATGCTTCTGCCAGAAAGCTTAAAATTGGTCATGGTTGAATCTTCCAGCAGGACAATAATCAAAAAATACCATAGCCATTCAACTCCTCTGTCTTGAACCTCATAGGAAACCTGTGGGGAGAACTAAAGTGCAGAGCCCCTCAGTGTCGACCTAGGAATTGAAGGATCTAGAGACATTCTGTATAGAGGAATTGCCTCAGTTCCCTTGCCAGGTATTCCCCAACCTCAGCAGGCATTATATGAGCTCTTATCTTTTGCAGAGGGAGGGAATACAAAGTAATGACTAAAAGGGTGTCAACAATTGTGTAGCACATATATTTAACTTTTCTTATTTTTTGGATAAACCTGTGTTTATAAAGACAATTTTCATAGTCTATTTTGCTCATATTTACCAAGGGTTCCAATATTAGTGGAGGGAACTGTATATATATATATATATATATATATATATATATTTCTGACGTTCTAGCTCTGATTCTACCTGTTGTAAGGAAAACAGCTGACCTGATACCCTCTAAGGCGTTATCAGTTATAAGAATTAGCAGACACAGCATTTGTGGAGCTCTCGCATAGGGTTTAATGCTTATCCTTGGCAGTGCTTAGTGATATTTTGCCACAAATCTAATTGCTTTACATGCTTCTGAGATGGGAAAAAGGAGGGGATTTCCTGACAGTTATGTTGGAAGCTCTGAGAAAGTTCCCCTACAGGAATTCCTATTTCTTTACCAAAGCTCAATGCAGATCATTAACAATACTGTGAAAACATGGCTTGTAACTTATAGGTCAGGTGCTGAGAGACTCAGTCATTCAGTAAGTAATTAATGCCACAAATCTCCAAAGAAGATAGTATCACTTTATTTTCTAAGAAATGTGAGGTCCCTAAGGAATTTCAATTGAATTATATACAATATATAGTATAGTTAGTATATATATATACGGTATATATATATATATATATATATATATATATATATATATATATATATATATATATATATATATATATACACATTAATGTATGGAGTATATTATTTTTATTGTTAATAGGGTTATAGAATAATCACATACAATAAGCAGAACTATAAATCTTAATTAATTAATGTTAATAAACTTAAGAAGACATTTAAAAATAATAAAAATGGGAGTTTGTCCACCCTTCCCCTGCTATGTATGCTGTGGGTTTGGGGTAATACCAGCTCCAAATATCACTTTTCTTCCCCATCCCCTGCTCCCGAGACCAAACGGGCAAAAAACATTTCAAACAATTTTTTTTGGTTGGTTTTTAGCCCGTTAGTTTTCGGGCAACAAATTTCATTCCCTGCCCATTCTTTTGGCCGAAAATTCAAGGGCACTTTTTATTAGGGAACAAAATCAGTTGCACTATGCCTACATTCACTTCCTCACAATCTCATTTTTGTTCACTCTCTCTCTCACGATCTCTGAAATGTTTCCCTACCTTCTCTGCTGACCACTTCCGCATCTATCTCTGCATTTTCTTCTTCTATCTTCTCCCATCTATTCTCTATTCCAATTTTAATCTTCAATCCTTAAGCTGCTATCTTCATTTTTCATCTGCATCTCTGCGGACATGGCGGTGCTGTGGTGATGGCCTCCATGATCCTTCAAACGGGGGAGAGGATGTCACTGAAATCGCAGTCATTTTGGCCTCACATGAACTGAGGGTAATATGACAGAGCTTGCAGTGTTGTCATCTCCCCAACACTCCAATCAGGGGAGAAGTTCACCGCAATCACCTTCATTTTGCCTTCCGATTGGAGGATAGGGGAGGACATCACCGGAGTGCCGCCACTTTGGTGGAAGTTAGATAGAGAACAGAAGATAGAATAGAGAACAGAAGATGAAAAAATTGTGGAAGTGCGGGAATGGTCAACAGAAGCCAAACAAAAGCAAAGAACAAAAGCAGTCGTTTAGAGAGCATGAACAGTGAGAGTGTACGAGCATGAGAGTGTGAGAGAGTATGAGTGAATGTGGACCCAAGATTTGGTGGGAGGTCTGGCCTCTTTTTTAGGGGTTCATACAAATCACTGAATTTACCAGAATTCTGTAAATTTGAAAATCGTACAAATCTGAATGCACAAGGACAATCATCCTTCACTCCGGGGTTTTTTTTTTGTTATTTTAAAAAAATGTTTTATGATATTTTATCCTATTTATTCTAGTCAAACTAGATATTATTAATAAACCTCCTTATTGATAATTCTCAACTGTGAAATGCTTAGGTAGGGCACTGGAGCCAAACATTGCAGTGGAATATTTTCAGGTTCTGTTTTGGATTTTAGCAGAAATACTTCTGCTTCTGAGTTCTTCGTTCCCCTTTTTCTGTAAATATATTTTTGAATATTTTAAGAAACTGCTCTTTACTTTAGTTATACACTGTTTCAGATTGGTGCTGTATTCTAAAATGTTAACTAACCCAGTTTTGGGGCAGATAACAATGCACTAAATGAGACACATCAAGGACTCTGAACCAAACGCCTTACCACTGAAACCATAGTTCACAGATGTCCACAAATCTCACAGAGACAAATCATAGAGAGCGTTCCAAGCTTCCAGAATTTATAATCTCTCTTCAATAATTTACTTTCCCTTCCTTCAAGCTTGGCATGTTTCCAGTATACAACCCCTCCAGGATTACAGTGTGAGATGGTACAGGTCCCTGTATCAGCTCTACCCTCTAGTGACAACATTACAGACCTCGGGTTGCTAAAGAACATTGTAGAAAAATTTAATCTGTGAGCTTGTTTTATGCTAGATGAATACTGCATGTTGCATGTCATTTTGCATACACCAGGCTCAGCAGCTGGAGATATAAAAAAAATATTTATAGAAATCCATTACTTGCTTGAAAAAATCTACCGAATGTTCTTTTCCCATCAACACAGTCTAAAATTTAATTTATGACTACATATCCTAAATTAATATTTGGATTGCTATTTTCAGTGTTTTCTATCAAATGTAGATTTAATCTGCTTTTAAAGTAATCCTGGTTTTGTGAGTCTGAGCTTTATTACTAAAATTAGAATATGTAATTTGGGTTGATGACGCATAGAGAAGCAATTTCTGGCATCCTTGGGGCATGTCAGATATCCTGCAGTATGGGGTAGCTGTGCTACACATGATGACCTTTCTCTCATAGTTACCACTTTATGCACAGCTGAGAGTACCATACATTGAAGAGTCCAAAGAGAGATACTTTTGTTTAGGGGGACTTGGTGGGATAGACTTGGCAGGATAGTTTGCTGGAGAGTTGTGGTTTTAACTTCAGTATTTGTTATGAAGGTTCAACACTGGAACGTTTCTCCACCATGAAAGGATGACCTTGCTCTGCATCCTCATTTAACTATGCATTATACAGGACTATGTATAGCAGATTCTCATGATGTATAGTGATGTGAAGAAGCTGAGATAACTTTCCTGTCAACTCTCCCTTTAGTGAATACAGCCTTACCATTTTATGCTAGTCGGTTATGTAGTTAAGCAAGGGATCTGAAAAATGCTTTTTGGCTAACCAGTCCCGTTTCTAAATACGTATTCTGCAATTGGCCCTCTTAACAAAGTATACTTGCAATACAATACAATACTTCCTAGACAATTGTATCCCCCAGATGTGAATGTGAGTTGTAAACAAGCTACTAAGTATGAGCTACACATTTTTAACCAAACTCAAACAACAGGGCAGGGGCAATGATTAAATATTATAAAAATTCTGGATGAGATCTCATGTTCTATGTTCTGATTAAACAGTTGAGCTAATTTCATGGTTCCTTTTCTACTCTTCGACAACCTATCCCCTCCACACTCCTTCCATAGTCATGATGGTGTTTGTGACTAGTATTTACTGACCCCTAGAGGTAAATTTCCACACCCATGAAAAACTATGTTACCTGAAGGGCAGATATTTCTTTTTTTCAATAAAAGAACACAGATTTCTGGCCACCTAAATGCAGTAAGAACAGTGATGTTGCTACTTGATGAGGAGTCATCATATTTAATGAATTTTTTTGTTTGAGTTGCCTGTTTGCACAAACCTATGGACTGGAGTAGTGCACCACTGTAATCCTGTATAGGATTGGCTATAACATTTTAGAACTATTATATATTATAAAAATTGCTACATTAATCGTGTTAGATTGAGTAGAGACCTACTGTACATACCTCTAGTTTAAGTATACCATTTTATGAACAACCAAATCATATAGCCATGCTGGATTGTTAGTACAACATAAAGCATAACAACTATACATTTTCTATTAAAAGATGACATCTACCAGGTATCAGGGATGGTTTTAGCACCAGGCACCCAGGCAACTGCACGGGGTGCCTGAATCAAGATGGTGTTAGGCATTCTTCTTAGGGAAATCTAAAGTAGTGGCAGCCCCCAAGGCTTTTTAAGAGCTCAAAATGTTTGGTGGGTATGAGTGAATCACAGCCCCAAACGTCACAATAATGTTAAGATAAAGAGTGAGGTAACATACTTTAAACCGACAATAATTGTGCAAAAACCTTATAACCTTGCTATCTAAAATAGAAAATAGAAATGGTGTCCAAAAAGAGTATCCCTGCCTAAGATACCAATTGGGTTGGGATCAACTCTACGAAGCACAACCTAGAAATAACAGTAATGATTTTGGTGGAAATGTAACAGGATCTTGAAGCAATGCATGCTATAAATTTAACTACACGAGCGTTATAATAAGTTCAGAAGTAGATGGTTTTTCAATTGATGCAATTTTCATCCTCAATTGCATTGCTAATGTCTTAAAAGTACAAATTCGTTCCCAAGGGTTCCGTTTGTAGGGCAACTGAATTTTAACACAATTATATAATACACGCGTATTTCAAACAGAATTATACAGTAGATAAGTATTTTCATTTACAGATTCCTTGAGCAACGCCGCTTCTTCCGAACCGTGGAATTAAACATTGACATAACTTTGAAATACTTAATTGATGTATAATGTTACAGAAAAAAAACTGCAAATTTGGAGAATACCGGTGTTCAAATGTATTTTGCTGATCTAATCTCTCAAAAGATTGGTTTAATTGTTGCATACAGTGGGCATTCCTGTTTTCATAATATCAGTAAGTGTTATTAGTTGCTTCAAAAATATTAATTGGCTTTTTGTATATCAGTCAGACATTACTCATTAAATGTTGTATGAATAATTATACGGAAAATAGGATTTATTTCGCAGAGTATAATTGAGGAAAAACAATAGTTTGGCTGTATTTGTAGACCTCTAAAGTATTCATTAAAAAGTTATTTCTATGATAGATGGAAATAGAAATACTTAAAATCGAGCTATGAATAATTTAATGGAACTGCTAATATGTTCAAATAAATTTAAGTTCAACTTAGGTTATAGTGAAGGAATTATTTTTAAAAATGTTTATTTCCTGTGTAACGCTTAACAAATGTGGTTATTTTTTAAATACTAGGAATATTGTTGGATATGTTTTTCATGTTATACATTAAACCTTTTTCTTCTTCTTATACCTGTGCTGTATTTAGTATGCACAACTGCAAAGTTTGTGTGTATTTACAGATCTTTTAAGACATTTTAAGCAGTTTCAACACCTTAATTTAGGTAAGGCATTAAATGGTTCCATCATGATCCTTTTCTCTTGTTAGTCCTTCAACTAATAGGTAACGAGAAACGCAAAATTCCCCCTCTCATTTTTTGTATTCTGTAAACCATGCACTCAGGGGCATAACTAGAAACTACAGGACCCCGGTGCGATTAAGCACCCTTTCCGAACAATTTCGAAGCAGTATGGAGAGAGACAGGAGCAAGTGGTTTCCTCTAGAGATGAAGGCCCCATTGCTGTTGTGACTGGTGCGACCCCTGTGGTTACGCCACTGCATGCACTACTTTAATAGGACTTCTCTGGACTCTCTCCAGAATATCAGTGTCCTTCTGAAGATGGTGTCTCCAGTATTGTGCGCAATATTTTTTGTGATTCCAAAACAGTGATCAGGAAAGTAATCCCCTTTTCTGTCACTAGAGTCTCTCACCATATACCTTACCCCCCACACACACACACAAGCATTCCCTTTGCTTTTTAACATGTTCTGCCTACCTGTATATCTTTAGAAATAATTACCCCCAGGTAGGTTTGCTCTCGTTACCAACAAAACACCATAAATACTTTATTTGGTGTTTGGAGTTTTACTTCCCATGTGCATTATTTTACATGTATCATTATTAAACCAAAATATTCCTATTCATTTTAATTAGGAGTTTGAATAAAATATATGTATCAAAATAGATATGCATCAAAAGATATGTGAAATGTGCTAGAAATGTGTGTGCGTAAAAATACTGTCCATACATCATTTATATGTGCTACACGGATGTTCTGATCACACACTATCTAATTCACTTGAAATTGTGGATATCTTAAACACTTAAAACATATTAATCAGTTTACCAGCAAATAAAGAATTAGAAATAAAGTACAACAATATAATTGCTTTTGGATAAACAGTGTCAAAGTAACGAAACATTCAAAGTTGGAGGTGACGTAGATAAAGCCATTAAGCGCATGTTTATTTGCTCATCCTTGGTTTTGGCTGTTTGATGCTACATGCGTGTTTTTCCATTCATTCAAGAGGTCATTTGATCAAACTATACAAACAGATGCAAATAATAATGTTTTGCCTACACTGTTCTTAACAAGATGATTCATTTAAAAAGCATAAATGATTTCATGCTGTCCCCATCCCAGCACATGTTACCAGAAAGCTCACATTTGGGATTATCCCCTATGAATAAAAGCAAATTGATTTTTTTTATGTTCCAGCAACTTGACTTTAGTTAGTGCTGCAAGTTTAGTCACTGAAGATCATCTAATTCACTATTAGTTATTTTAACGATTTAGTCAGACAAATGTTATACATGGTGATGAATCAATAACTCGCAATGCTTTACTCCAGTCCCAGCGGAATAAAATGTAGATAAAAAGGGAGAGAAACAATGAGAGAGAAAGAACAAAAAGAAGAGAAATAGATCTTCAGAAAGAACAAGAGATAGATCTGGAAAAAGAACGAGCGATAGAGCTGGAGAAAGAACAAGAGATAGAGCTAGAGAAAGAACAAGAGATAGAGCTGGAGAAAGAACAAGAGATAGAGATGGAGAAAGAGAAACAGAGAGACATAGAGAGAGACACACATAGAGAGAGAGGCAGACAGACGAGGGAGAGACCGTCAGATACAGAGATCCAACCCTCCACCAACTCTGCCCCCGAATGACTTGAGGCCAGGGTGCCATCCACTGCCAGCCATCCTCAAACAAAGCAAAAAAACAATGATCCAATAAGTATCCTCAATTAACATCAAACTTTATATTAAGAGAGACATGCCCATGTCTATTTCTCATGCAAATTTTGAGACACAATCAGAATGTGTTGGCAGCAATTGCATGTACCACAACATCTGGACACCCCATAAATCCTGCCAAGAGCGGCCGGTCAAGTTTAGGTGCTCTGGTGCTCTTGAAATTTGGTACTTTCTTGTTGTGAATTCCTTGGACCGTTGCTCCTAGTCTAGCTTCTCCTGTTACCTCTGGCTGATCTCTTCTGATCACTTTTAACATTACCTGCTACTAAGGAAGGTATATCCTCTGTTGACCTCTCTAAGGTGTATAGTTATCTTGCATCAGGGCTCCAGTCTCCATCAGGACCTCCATTGCTCAAAGAGGCATTTTTATAACAAACCTTCCCCTGTTGATGGTGTCCGATCATCATTATTTACATATGTAGTTATCCGGGCACATTAAAAATGTGTAATATCACATTCAAGACTGTTATACAACCTTTGCCTTTTCATTATAGCCAATGAAAGCCTCCATGATGTTCGGTTCATGTATATAATATTTACTTCACAGTAAAGACATAGAAACATACTTGATGGCAGATAAGAACCAATCGGCCCATCTAGTATGTCTATTTTGCTAATGTAGAGACTCAGATCTTAATCAGCTCTTGGATAGATTCAGGATAGCTTTATTCCTGTTCCGTGCATGTTTAAGTTCCCTCATTGCATTAGCTTCTATCACTTCTAATGGGAGTCTGCATCATTTATCTGCCACACTCTCGGTTCAGACCTTTCCATGCAATTTCCTCCATATTTACAAAATATTTACTTGTGAATTACAAACAAAAAAATTGCACAAAACATAAGACATGATAAAGTTATTAAATGATGTATGGGAGAACAAATATGGTGTACTTAATACCATGTTTTACTCTTATTTTGGGTTATACATTACAGACCGTATTATATAAATACGTTACAGTTAGCTGTAGTAAATCTATAGTTTCGTTGATAATTATCCAGTGTAATCAGATTTCCATGTTGTAGTTCTGCTATTATTGATGTAGTAAATTTTTTTTCTACAGAAATTAGCAAGCAGATTTTTAGCGATGGAGGATCGTGTCATTGATTCCTGGTTTCCATAAATGTAATGCATATGGTAATGTAAGTGATTTGGCATGCAGCAGAGTGAAGAGCTATTTCGTTGGCAGAAGCTATTTGTTAATGAGTTTCTGAGATGCTTGCTCAAGGACTCAGTCCCTCCGGATCTTGTAAAATGTGATTCAATGACAGAAGCGAGCAGTGCCAATTATTGAGACACAATATACAATTTTGATTTTATTCAATGCGATGATTTGCATGCAACAGTTTAGAAGAAAAAAAAATATGATTCACAGATAAATCAGCACGATTCCTAAATGCTTTCCATAATATTTTGGCTACAAGTAATATTGGTTGTGACACATAGTATTATCTATCTATATATATATATATATATATATATACACACTATTTTTAATATGCACATGCACTGTGTTACAGATGAATTTCCAGTCTCTCTAAATAAGCTCCAATATCTACTTAATAGAACTACTTAGCTACTTAATACACTTTCATGATGTTTAGGTAAGGTATTGGGGTATTGGGGGTAGAAATATTCTACCCCCAATACCTTAAGAAAAATTGTCTGTTGCTTTCTAGGATAATGCCTGGAAAATTTCTCGGCAAGCATGAACAGGTTGACTCTTGTAATCCATAGTTCAGTTAGGTCACTTTTTCAAAAAAGATATCTTTATCCATTCACAGGCATTGAAAAGAATATAACAGTTGATATAAGGTTCCATAAGCAGAATAATTCTTGGAAGGTAGAATAGTCATTGTTCATACAGCGCAAAAAGATTCTCCCAACCACCCGAGCTTTGCCGCAATGTGAACAATCAAGCTGTGAACACCAACCCCATTTTCTACATTTTCCATAATCCAAAATAAACAAACAATAACTAAATAAACACAATTTAGTGAATTATGTCTATGTCCCGGGTGTCGACTCTTGCTTACAAAATTAACTACCATGCACGCCGTCACCAAGGCCTCCCCCTAGGATCAAATAAAAAAAACTCTGCTCCTCTCCAGCAACCATACTAAAGGTCTGGGGGTAAGGAGCTGCAGGAGGCACACAATTTAAAGGCAGTGGCTCCTTACAGCCTATTTAAGCCGCTGTGCATTATAATCTTAGGGGATAAATAGAAGTTTGGTGGAGCAGGTTTAGTGGTAGAACAATGAGCAGGACCATCTTCCTACTTTATCTGTCCATTTACCTTGCAGTGCAATGTAATGAAGCAGCAGGGGTTTGATGGCATGTTGTGGTAGTCAGGTTCAATATATCACATGCAAAAAAGTCACAGGCCTCGATTCATTTTACAGCTTAATGAGTGGTCAGTGGAGATCCCTTAATCCCTACTGTCTGCACAATAGGTACAGCAACCCAGGGCAGTGCCCCATCTGCCCCCTTCTGGCCACCATCCTCAGTGAGGATGTCCAGAATACCACACTGGTGCACAATGCCCTTAAAGCACTCTATGGAAGCTGTGCCAACTTAGCACAACTTTGTTGGGGAGTTGAGGAGATCGGAGATCTCCCTTGAAAACAGACCCATTAGGCAGAAGCACACTGGGGTGTTTTGCAATGGGGGAGTGCCACCACCCTGGACCTACCATCTTCAGCCAGAATACGTTGCTGAGTGGGGCAGTTTGGTAGGGCAGTGCGTACTTGGGAGGGATGCCTTATTCTGTTACAAATTATATTATTTTTGTGATTTGTTCTGCAACAGAATAAAAGTACTTGGAAGGCGTAAATAACAAAAAGACATTATTTAGTTACTGAGTAGCATACTTGACTGTGTAACCAGATGCATTGGAAATGTACCAAAAAACTTGGATCCCCTCTTTAAAAAAATAAGCATTCAAGTTCTCTGGAATATTTTGATCCAATACTAGGAGAATAACAAAAGCAAATATTGTGCATAATGCTTTTAAAGTTCACGTTAGGCTAAAATGACCCGCATGTTCTTTAAAGTGCCTGATTGTTACTCAAAACAGTCCTACACACATTTCAGCAAAAGTACAGATTTAAAGATATTTTGTTTTAAAGAGAATGTGATTTAATTTTATTATAGTGCTTTCACAAGCTTACATTCTGGATGGAATCGCGTCCAATAGGCCTGAACAAGACAGTGCAGGGTCAAACTAGACTCAAACACAAATTAAAGCTCCCCCTGGCAACACACAGCTGGGTCATGGGGATACATTTACAACTTGTAAAAATATTAACAGAAAGACCATACGTACAGAGTAAAGGAACATAAAAAACATTATTACCTGGTGGTTGTATGTTGAATTACAAGTAAACATCCAATACGGCTTGGGACATTGACCTAAAATCAGAGCAGCCCAAGGCTTCTTCATATGCCTGGAAGTGCAGTATAACCTGCGTTCTCAGAGAGTTGGCTCAACACTGGCTTCACAACTAGGTTGACATTTTCTACTGATCCATTAGCTGGGCAAAAGTCAAAGGATTGGTTATGGAGTGTGGTTGGGGTTTGACATTGGTGTGGTTATATATATTAAAGAAAATGTTTTTATATGTTGTTAATCAGAGAGAAATTATATAGAAAAGAAACAAATGAAAGATACATGGCAGGAGAGAGCGATACAACAAAAGAAGAGGTAAAAGGAAAAAAGAGTGAATTAAGAGAAAGGAGGACTGAAAGAAGATGGAAGAGAGACAAGAAAGAAAAGAGGAAGCGGGAGAAGGGAGAAGAAAAATGAGAGCGAGTGGGATGAGTGTGAAGAAGAGGAGAATGAAGAAAAAGGGAGAAAGACAGATTAGTGAACATCCAGAGGAGAAACAGGTGAGATACCCCAGGACACTCACTCTAAAGCACACACAGACACTCACACTAAGACACACACACATTCTTAGGCATTAACACACACCCTGACACTTACGCTAACATAGACACACTAACAAGCACACGCTCACCCAAACACAGACACTGAGAAACACATGCAGAAACACTGATACTCTCATACATAGAGACACACACCCACACATTGACATTCACACCAACACACAAACATACCCTGACATACACACTAATATACACACACACAGACACTGATACACAAATATATCCAAACACTAACACAAACCCTAACAACCTAAGAAGCACACACTAACACATACATCTAGACACTCACACTAACACATACACATCTAGACACTAATACACACTCAGAAACTCACACTAACACACATAGACACTGACAAGTACACAGCCAGACAATGATACTCTCACATACACAGACACACACCCAGACATTGACACTCACACTAACACACAAACATAATCAGACACTCACATACACAGACAGTAATGCACACCACGACTTATACCAACACAGGCACACACAAACACACTAACAAGCACATACTAACACACACACCTAGACTCTCCTATTAACACACATACCCACACACTAAAACACACCCTGACACTCACACTAACACACACTGAGACAAACACACACCTTGACACTCACACACAGACAGCCACACACACAGCCATACATTGACATTCAAACACACACAACACACAAACTCTGGCAAGCACGATAACACTAACACACACACACTAACACACACATATAGTCACACTAACACTAACAGACACTAACAGGCACACACAGACACTGACAGACTCACTCACTAGCCACTGATACACACACTCAGAGACACTGATACCCACCCACACACAGCCATTCACACAGACACTCACACACACCCTGACACTCAAACCCATCCACTAACACTATGACTCACCTCACCAACCCTGCAAGAAGCCTCAGCCTGTCTTCAACACAGCACGCACAGTCATCTGCTACTAAAATGGGGTCATTTTACAAGTTGGGTCAGTTTTGGTTTGGCCTTGAGTTTGCTCAAGTACATTTTCACTGATATTAATGAGAAGTAAATAAAATGCATACCTAGTGACCTATTTCTGCTCCTAAAGTCCCTGTTTTGAATTTCGACAAGTACCACGAAAACAATGGTAGGACTGGCTGCAATATTAATATATCGTAAATATCATGCCGATTATTTTACATCTTGTTATCCCAACTATACCCACTTCTTGATGAAATTCTTTATCATACAATTTTGACGGAAGCTTTTCCCAGTCTGCTGAGACAATTAATAATTTAGATGCTCAAAGCAAAAAATCTGCAGTGGCCTCTGCCCACACTCTCTCCCCCAGCCAAAGCCATCTGTCAGAAAGGAACATTTTTGAAGTAATATGGAAATCCAAATGAAAGTGTCTGTGGGCACAGCCTGTAAAGTCACTCTAATGAAACAGTTCACAAATAACCAACAGATCAAATAAAACATCAATACTGCTAGGGATTCCCCTAACACAATAGCCACCTTTGTCTGTGGTTCCCCTAAACTAAGATTCCTGGGCATTATACTGCCTGGAGCTTTCCAATAACAGGCTGAATTGTGCTGTTACTGCCTATGGATAAATAGAAATCGTACAAAAGAAACGTAGTAATCCTACTGAGCAGCCAGGAGCTTTCTAATCTGTGTGTATATATATATTTATTTTGATGGATGGCCTTGTAACAGGGACCCACCTGACCTCGATCTGCCCCTGGGTAAGGGTAACTACACTAGTATCATGCAACAGGTTGTAAGCTACAACTTACTAATGTATCTTCCATTACTGTTAACAGAGTATGTAATGTATTCTCAAATCAATTAGTGGCAGTGGTACATGGGATAATATATACCCATGCAATTAGTGTCCATTTTACAATCTGCTGCAAATCAGGCAATTATTGCTTTATTTTGCACCGTTTTCCTTTTTTAAAGCACTATGGGTACCATACCCCATAAAGTTATCTTATATCAGAACCCCTCATCCTTCTGGGCACACATGGAGGATGATTTCATATTTAACTGCAATCCCACAGAATGGGAAACATAGGTCGTTTCTATGCAATTTAGGGCAAATTATTAGCCAACCCACTAATTCACCTGTGGATTTAGGCAGACTTAGTTCCCTGTTTCTCTTCATGTAATCCCTGACAGACTCAATGATGCTGAGTTCAGGTCTCTGTGTGGCCATATCATCACTTCCAGGACTCCTTGTTCTTCTTTACACTAAATATAGTTCTTACTGATTTGGCTGTATGTTTTGTTGCCATGCTGCAAAATACATTTAGGGCCAATCAGATGCTTATGTCATGGTATTGTATGATGGATCTGCCTGTAATAAGCTCTCAGCATTGAGAAGACTATTCATTCTGACCAAATCCCCAACTCTATTTGCAGAAATGCAGAACCTCCACCATGCTTTACTGTTTCCTTCAAACCCTCATTCTTGTTCACTCTCCAATCATTCGATGAACGAACTGCCTTCTGCTACATGTGCATGTGTGTGTGTGAAAGCATGGAAGTGTGTGTTTGAGCATGAATGTATGGGTTAAATGTGTCGGACAGGATGTGCATGTCTACGTGTGTATGAGCAAGGATATGTAAGTGTTTGTGTGTGAGCATGAATGTGTATATGTAAATGTGTGGGCATGAACGTGTGTGAGAGAGGGAATTACAGGGGGAACAAAGGGTTGCCAAAATATAAGGTCTGTGAGGCCATATTCACAAAGAAGACTTGGGGAGAAGGCAGAAGAACAAGAAGAGGCAAGAGAAGAACTGGAGCTTCATCCTTGGTGCTAGGCAGCAGAATGTCTTGGGCCAGATCTGGGGTGAGTTCAGTGGAGGAGTAAGTCAATAGATAATAAGGGGGTACATAAAATTAAAATGAAACCTGCAGGTATGAAGTGTTTGTCAGCTGATGAACAAAAAATGGGAAGTATTCTTAAATGTCTTCTAGCAAATGCAAGATACTTGACAAACAAAATGGGGGAGCTGGAGATATTGGTGAGTGAGGAACAGTATATGTCGATTGGAATCACAGAAACGTGGTGGGATGATACACATGACTGGTCAGTGTACTTACAAGGTTACTCACTTTTTAGAAGGGACAGTGTAAATAGACAATGGGGAGGAATTTGTTTATATGTGAAAGCTAAATTAAAGCCCTGTAGTAAGGGAGGTGTGTGTGTGATGATACTGGTACTAATGTGGAGACACTATGGGTGGAGATTAGCATATACATTAAAAGGGTTGCACATTGCAGCAGGCGTATGCTACAAGAAGCCGAACATTAGCATTACAATTGAGAGGGTAAGGTCAGAAGAATTATTTTTGTTAAATGGAAGTGACAGAGACTCTACATGGTCTAGGGGTGCACAGGCCCCCTTGAAGCCTCTGATGAACCCCCACACTGCAGTTGTACACAGTTACAAAAAGGCACGGCATGTGAACACATCAGAAAATGACTGACACTGATGTGACTGACACTGATGTCTGGCATTGTCACGTAGGCCATGTAACAATGTTGATGACGTGTCTGAAACCCAGACTATTCTCCAAGACAGAAAGACTGAAAGAAACACCCCCTAGATGTATGCTTTGCCTCCTCGCGATTTTGGTGGATTATTTAAACTTGTCAGTACATTTAACCAGTGCTCAGTTGTTATGCACCTTATTTGTGTCCTAGTATTTGATTAAGCACTTCCTGACCTCTGCTTGTATCCTGCTCCGACCTGTTTGCTACCTTCCCTGACCTCTCAGCCAGCCTGCCTTTCATCTTGGATTTGAAGTTTATGGGACATTTGACTTTGGTCTGTCTAACTGATTCCAGATAATCCCATGTTTTACCTGGACTTTGCCAACCTGCCAGTGAGTTCTTAGGGACTTTATATATAGTGCATAACACCTACCCAAATCAAAATTCCTAGGATTGTCTCTGCCTGTTAAAGCATACTGGAATCCTTGAAGATGCGTTCTTTTGTTTCTGTCTGGTATGAATTAGTCACACATTGAAAAAAGCAAGACTTAAATGGGCCATGGAATAATAGTTCATCTAAAAGGAGGAAATAATTATTGCAACACACTGTTGGACTTACCTTGCTACATAACAATTACACTGCTAAGAATGACACACTTTTTTTTTTGACTTGGGAGCCGAACAAGTCTTTGTGTTCGTTTTCGTAAAGGAGGGGAAAAATAAGAAAGACAAAATGGAGTAAAAAAGGAAAAGTTTAATAAAAAAAATAGGAAACAGTTAATTGGGAAGGATAAAAACAACAAGGGAGAAGTTAAGGAGAGGGTTAATAAAAAAAGATATTAATCAACATCAAGGAGGGGGTTAATAAATATACATATAGGGAAAAGGGTAACAGATGAGGAACAAAATTTGAAGATAATTGCAAAAGGGATAATGCCTGTCGTAGTCCTGCTTTGATCCTGACACTCTACATAAATATCGTGATGAAATAATTACCTGGTTTATTCATGGCAATATGGGCATTCGATCTTGTATGATTGGAATGTCAACAACCTACTAATTTTCAGTCAAATGTGGTTAGTGATTAAAATTCTGTGCTAATTGAGTGTGGCATTGTATTAAAACCTTTGATATTTCCAAAGCAATATGTCGAAAAATATAGGGTAAATTGCCAATGGCCAACAGTGAGGATTAAGATCCGGGTCATACAGGTTATACAGGTTAATGGCCCAGTTTCTTAACCCCTTAAGGACAATGGGTGGTCCCTAAACCCATTGAAAACAATGCATTTTGAGCCCGTGCATGTACGGGCTTTGTCATTAAGGGGTTAAAGGACATGTTACATGGGTAAAAAGTAAAAGGATTCTCTCCTTGAGCAATGAGCCTGACCACAGCCTGTGTGAGACACACGGCATTGCAAAATACGCTAAGTCTGAGAAGAGCCGACCACACAATGCTCCATCAGAACCCAGATTAAAGTTACCTTTGAAATCAACCACCAATTGACAGATACTCTGGCTGTTTTTCCTTCAGAATAATATAAGGAAAGTTCATCATCCAATAACTCAGCTGAATTGCGGTATGTAGATGAGTCAATCAGCAGTGTTACTCAGAATGTGTAGTAATGTTTTGTCAAACTATGGGAGATCATTCGACAACCTCATCCCAGTTACGAACACTGTTGCAACAAAATGTGTCTGTGGTATAACAATGTAATGTTACTCTTCATTAAAGGCCAATGTACAGGAGTTGCCCGATTTCAATTTTCTGTGCTTTTTGATTTTAAAACAATGCATTGACTTTTCCAACGTTGTTACGATTTGCTCTAAAGTTTGCTCTAAAGCAAAGATTTAAAGGTAAAAGCTAAAGTAATTGAAATTATTAGAAATCACATCAGCATGAAAGTAATGTCTTCATAGTGATTGAGTTAATCTTTTTTTTTTGTTATTTTTATTTTTACTGAAAGATTAGAAAAGCAAATGGAACAAACCAAATTATACGCGGATGAATGAAAAGGTCGCTTTTGGCATTAAGATTTACCTTCATTTACCTTTATAATCTGTGGTTTTATTTTTTGGATAGTGTAATTCCTTTGAAAATGTTGACATCTCTTTGAAGGTCATATTTATTTGGCAGCTGTCAAGATATATCAGTTTTCATCAAAGGCACAACGTATATTTACTGTGATGTATATCATTCAGATCAGTTATGATGGTGTCATCGGTAACCATTTTGGGATGACGTAAGATTCACTTTAAAAAAACAAAAACTAGAAGGCAAAGGAGGGAGTGGGTGTTTGCGTAATTCTCTATCTATTCCCACATTCTTTTTCCCAAATGTCATCATTCTAATACATTCTGAACATCTACAAGAGATTAGTCTTCTTATTGGCCTTCATCTGCTACACCTCTACGGTAGTCCATGCAATAGCTTCTCATACCCCCCCCCCCCAGAATAAATGTGCTTCTTGCAGGCTTATAAAAAGGCCACTTTATTTGTGTGAAACCACAGACACGTGTGATAGAAACATTTAAGTACTTAAAGGGAATCAACAAGGTAAAGGAAGAGAGTTTATTTAAAAGGAGAAATACTACCACAACAAGAGGACACAGCCATAAACTAGAGGGGCAAAGGTTTAATGGTAACATCAGAAAATATTACTTTACAGAAAGGGTAGTGGACGCATGGAATAGCCTTCTGAATGTTAATACAGTAAAGTAATTTAAGCAAGCATGGGATAGGCATAAGGCCAAGCTAGATATAGGATAAGGACAGGTACTAAGGAAAGTACTCAGAGCTTGGGCAGACTGGATGGGCCTACTGGTTCTTATCTGCCGTCACTTTCTATGTTTCTATGTTTCTAAGAAGCCTTCTTCAGCCCAAGCCACTGGAGCTGCCTCATTTTTTAGCTGGCATAGAGTGGTATGAAGGAGGCTGGCAGGTCATATAACACAATACTACATTACCAGCATGTGATGTCTATCTGTGGTGTGTAACTAAGTGTGGTGTGTGACTGAGTATGTATATGTGTGTGTGTGTGGCTGAGATATAATATACAGTATTTTTGTTTGAGTGTGTGCCAGCTGATTGAGTATACTGGGTGGGTTCATTTAGCTAAGAGTGGTATGTGTGTTTGAGCCAGTTTAGCTGAGGGTAGTCAGTAAGCTTCAGTTGCATTGGTTTAAATTCTAGTGGGTACTGGTGTTATTTATTTTAATCTACACCATGACATAAACTTATTTATAAAACTACATAATGTAGGATTTGTGAAAAGACACATTTCAACACTGTCCAAAACCCTGTATATGCGGAACACCACCACCATCCACTGGGTTGATGGAAGTCATAGTATACAATTAGACACATATATTTTTAGGATCTTATTTTTTGGCAGTGCTTTAGCAAATTACGTGTCGGAAATATAAATCAGAATTTTAAAATATTTGTATTAAATATTAATACACAAAACACGAGATGTACTGGTATATTAGTACTAGATTCAATCATAGTTTAAGCTCAGATGTTACATATTCTCTTTAACTGGATTGTGTACAACATTTTAAAGAACAAAAAAAACCTGTCATTTTTGAGGGATAACCCTGGTTGTCAAGATATGGGTCCCAAATCATGACTTTGATTAAATCTACTGATTTATTGGAAGACATTTTTTTTTATTTACACAAATGCTATATTTGAGATGGACATTTTCTAGATTGATTAGGTGTTTTACATATTTAATTTATTCACATTTAATTTACAAATTGCCTTGTTCGGTTAATTAATGTGCTCATTGTTAATCTGGGTCTCATTTTGATTGCTTAAATGGCTGATTAAGATGATTAGTGTGGAAATATAACATATCAACTGCCTGAATGACATTCATAATCTGCAACTCACTAATTTATTATACAAAGAGTTGCAGATCTCTTGCTTTAACTATGTGTGATATCTGAACCACTTCTTAATAGTAAATGAGAGAATTTGTATTGGAAACTGTTTTTATATATATGTTTTATACTATTCACTAATTGATGGGGGTTGTCTCATAAATTTGCATACTTTAATATGCATTATTGGTTAATACACAGGTATTGAAACAGGTGTGAACTAGTTGTTTGGGAGGTTCTTCTGCATCCTAGGCAGCCCGAAATGTATTTTACAGTCACACCCTTCTTGCTCACTATTTAGACCGAAACAGCTTTATAGAAGGTAAGTATCCAGTCACCATGTAATTTCTTGTTACTCTAAACACCTCGGTAGCCATATGTGGAACTGCAAGCAAAACATCTGAAAAAGCTTCAGATAAGACTCCAGCTGGTAGCCAGTAGACTTGTACAAGCTCACACTCTCCCATGCTCTGTCACTCTCTCTCATGCACTAAATGTCTCCCTACCTTCTCCGCCGATCCCTTCCATGTCCCTGTCTCCTTTTACGCAGCTCTGCTTCTTCTCTTGCCTGTTCTTGTTCCACTGTCTTCTTTCTTCCATCTTCTTTCTTCGTCTGCTTCTCTTTGGTTATCCAGGCCTCCTGGAGTGCTTCCACAAAAGGGCGCATTGTGTTAGCTAATCCAAGTTTAAAAGGCTAAATGATCACTAGAAAACCCTTTTACAATTATGTTAGCACAGCTAGAAAGTTCCTTGTTTCCCATGAAAACAGCTAAGTGACCCCCTTTGAAACTGTAGTGTGTGTTACATATACATACAAATATGTACATTATGTATGTATGTGTCATTGTGTTATATACACACAAACATACTTATACACCCAGTAATATACTTACACACACCACATATACTGTAGCATACTAACATATTTTCACGCACACTAACACACAGATAAATGAACATATTTACACACGGTAAGATACTGACATACTTACAGACGCACACAATATCCATATCATACTAATGCATATGTAGTATCATACTTACACACACTAACATACACACATAGACTAACATACACATGTACAGTAACATTTACACCGACTAACATCCTTAGTAATATACTTACACACACATTAACATACTTTTTTACACTTATATACACAACCTACCTTTGTTGGCTCAAGAGGAGGTAGGCTGGTGACAGATTTTCTGCTCTCTCAACGTCCTTACATGCTATGTCTGAGAAAAAGACATCCTCAGACTTAGCAAATTGGATAATTAGCAAATGTTTTTTCTGCCACATGCTGACTTAAGTCGAAGCTTCCATGAGGTTCTAAAACACTTAATACAATGACACTTATTGACAAAAAGCTGAAGCTATAGATGGCATGGACTAGATGAGGAGCATACTTGTTGAATGCTGGAACCCAGGAACATTCCTCTGGACCATAACCGCTCTTGTTGAATAAATATTGGAGGGAGGTCTTATAGAACCGGGACTTTAAAATGCTTTGAATTCATCATCTGCTATGGTCTTCATTGGTCACAATGATTAATGCATCTAGAAATGTGGTAAGGCTTAATAAATGCAGGAGAGGGGTTCATGATGGGGCCTTATTAATGAAGATATCAGGTAGACAACTGTACACTTGAGGCAAAAAGTGAAACCAGTAGTCTCTTTTGCTTTCTGGTAGCCTAACATAGGGTTGTTTGTATAGATGTCCACAGGGATTGTAGGTGATGTACATGTTTGTCTAATGTTTCCTGTTTACATGGTGTTAAATATCAACACAGTAAAATGGGGAGAGACAAACAGATTCCTGGGCCAAGTTGTTTGGGCAAATTCCATTAGAGGACATAGTTCCCACCAATTATCTTGTAATTAACAATAGATATTGCTCCAGGTTGTGGTTTGCTCATTCCGCTGCTCCATTTGTCTGAGGCTGGTACGCAGTAGAGAAGGCTAGGAAAATGCTCATCTTAGCATGAGATAAATTGAGCGGCATGATCTGAGACTAATTCCATGGGTAGGCCATGTAAACGTACCACCTCACTGTTGAAGATGGTATTCAGTTTTACTTTTATTTTACTTTTTTGTGGGACCCATCTCAAAGCCAGTGGTTCACAGTGAGTCTAGTGATCTGGATCAAAATATCACCTAAATACACAATGACAAATTGTTGTAAGTAGTCTCTAAAGCACTCATTCCCATATTCATGAAAGACGGCAGGTGTGTCGCAAGATTCAAAATTCATCACCGTACACTTGCAGTGTTAAATGCATTTATCCCCTTGATATATGTATAGGACTATGTAACAACCCCAAGTGGTTGATGGATGTCATCCTCCATTGCCTTCAAGGGTTCCCAATATAGACATTCCATAAAGACATTTTATAGGTAAGATCAGGTTATCTTTACATAGTTGCCTATAGTGTTTTACCCCAGTTCCGTGTAATTACATGTTTGCAGTAGTATTGGTATCTCAATTTCGAAATCCTTTTTTCTTAGATATTCTGATCCCAGTACAAAGCAACAGATCATGTTTTTAAACACAATTGTAAAAGAATTCCCCAAACCAATAATATTTACTCAGAACTTTAAAAACAAACACAAATAAAAAAAGTGCAACACCAAGAACCAATATACTTGAAAATAAATATATAACATGCTATTTGTTTGCAAAGTCATACTTGACAACGGTCCTGATCTGGTCACAGCTGCCCCAGATAGTGAAAAGTGAGTTATAAATGAGTAAAATTACTTAAAACTGTGAAGTGTGGGCAAAGAGCCACATGATGTCACTTGTTATGACAATGTTGAAAATGTTCTCAACAATTAATGGAAAAAATATGCAGAGAGCAAACATTTCAAACTCAATATATAGCCTTGGTTCTTACAAGGACATTTTTAATTCTTGGTTTCATGAGTTTTTTTCTTTCTAAAATTGAAGTTTGCATTAAATGGACCGTGTGACATAAAAACACAGATGTGTTGCAATAATTAGCACTATGATTTTTCTGGCCTCCACATATCATCTCAGCAATTAAATGGACTGTCGAAAAGAAAACATCACTATGCAACAAAGTAATTACAGTTTCATAAAACTGCTCACTGAAGTCAGTTTTTACAGAGCAAATAGTAAGTCTTTTCACTTTGGGCATTTACGCCAGCATCAGTCTCTGCCTTTTTTTCCAGAAGTGACAGGATGTGATTAGATCACCAAAATTATGACCCCGGTTATTATGTTGACAATTAAAATGAAAAGAAAAAAAAATCATCTATTGTTTATTTGATAGCTATTTGATGGGCTCATTTTACAGAAAATAGCACATGATACGTCAGGTCTTTTTAAACCATTAGAGTGCCAACTATATATACTGTATATGTAATAAAAAGTTGGTAAAGTGGGCTCAGATGGACAATTGCGTATCATATACATAATGGCACCACACAGCCGCACCGATTTTTAGGGGAAAACATGCGTCTGGACTCCTGGCACTTAAGGGGTAATGACTTAACAGGGATCACAATGTTTATGGTGTCTCAAAAACACTGAGGGGGGGGGTAACATGTAGTAACCATCCAGTAACCATCCAGTTATCCTTTGGTAATTTTGAGCACATGGATGGATAAACTCCTTTCGATTTACTCGTTGATTGTCTTCTTAGGGATAAACCAAGGAATTAAGAAATATAGATTATGACAGCAGACAGAATCCATCCGAACAAATTAAATATGCCCGTCCTTCTATTAACCCAAAACATACTGTACATGTTTTTAGTCCTGGAGAGATGGCCAGTTGGCTAGCTCATGGGTGTTTTTGTTTGTTTTTTTACAAAACTTTTTATCCATCACAAATGATCACAGTCCCTTTGTCTCACTGTCCTTTGTGAACCCTCTTACTTTTTGAACACAAAGAATGATCAATTGCTATTAATTTATTTCCCTCCCCCCCCCTTTGCTTGGCACTAAAGGTTCAAGCACCACAATTGCCTCAGCCTGAGATTATCTATTTTCCATAGTAGAAGTACAGTAGAACCCTAACATAAAACAAACCCAAATCATTATTTTCTGTCTACGCATTGCACATCAAGCTATTTTACAAACATAATATCAGTCACCATGGGGTCTATTTCCTAAAAGCCAAGCCACCAATCAAGTTAAAGGAACAAAAATCCCAAAAATCCAACTGAATACACCTTAGAGTTTTGACCCAGACATTTAGATAAAGATCATGTATTTATGCTCCATATTCCATGCTCAGAATCTAAAATATAAATGTAGGTGAAATTGGTGATGTGGTAAATCAGATTTATTTTAAAGACCCATCTTGTTTTTTATTGAGTTATTACCTATCTGTAATACAGCAATATCCTAAATCACAGTCAATGAACCTTTCAATATTGCAAGATGAAAAAAAAGTCACACATGCACTGAACCGAACTCTTCAGAAGAAAAACATATTTTATCTCTCAGAATTGTACATATTGGCTACATTCCTGTTTACATTCCTGGAAGGAGGTCTCAGCTCTTTTCTATTATTTAAATCGGGATTTATGTTCTGTGGAGAAAGAAATAGAAATCATCAAAGTGATAAACCCTGGTGTTTAACGACAAGAATAATAGTAGTAATAGAGTAAGACTGTGTGAAGTGGAGGGTAAAATACACTCTGTATCACAGTTCTAGACATTTTCGGTGAGCTCATGTCTTCATTTTTATCTTCACAGTATATGTGATTTTTGTGTTTGGCAGCTGCCTTGTAAAATTATATGAATAGTGTTTCCATGGTTAATAAAATACACTATATGACCACCAGTATGTGGACACTTAACCATCATACTTTGAGCTTGCTGGACATTCCATTTCAAAACCATGGGCATTAATATGGAGTTGGCCTCCTTTGCAGCTAAAACAGCCTTTCCACAAGATTTTGGAGTGTCTGTGGACAAAAGAACATTGAGGTCATGGCTGTATGCAGCCACTTGAGTTCTTCCACACCAAACTAATCCAGCCGTGTCTTTATAGACATTGTTTATGCACTAGGGCACAGGCATACTGGAATAGAAAAAGGCCTTTGCCAAAAGGTTCCATTGTAGCATTATCATTCACTGGCAGTACCCAAACACTGAAAAACGACCCCAGATCATAACACCTCCTCCACCACATTTATTGGCACTATGCATTCCAGTAGGTAGCGCTCTCCTGGCATCTGCTAAACCCAGATTTGTAAATCAGACTTCCAGTGAAGCATGATTCATCACTCCAGAGCTGCCCAGTCATGGAAACCCATTTTATGAAGCTCCAAATGCACAAAGCTTGTGTTGATGTTGCTTCCAAAGGCAGTTTGGGACTCTGTAGTGAGTGATGTTGTTAGTCCTTGATGCTTCCACATCACAATCATAAAAATTCCAGTGGACTGGGGCCGATCTAGCAGGGAACTAATTTCACAAACTGACCTGTGGTAAAGATGGCACCCTATGACAGGCCACTGAGCACTTCAGTTTGACCCCTTCTACTCCAAATGTGTGTCTACGTGCTTCATTTTATACACATGTTAGTAATGGGTGAGGTTGAAACACCTAAACTCAATAATTTGGAAGGGTGCCCATATACTTTTGGTTAAATAGTGTATATGCATATACGCATACATGCCGACACACACTTATATATAGACATCTGAGCTCACATACACTTATACATAGACATTCATGCTCACATACACATTCATGCTTACATACATACCAACTTATATAACCCCCCCATCCCGCCCACAATAACTTACCTCTCACTGCAGGGTGACGAGACGTAACGCTGGATTCCTGTCTTCCCATGCCAGTTCAAAATTGTTTAGAAGGGGCCCTTCCGACCAGGACGAGGCCTTTCTGAACAATTTTGAAGCGGCATGAGGAGAGAAGAAGTGGCCACAGTCTGGGGATAAGTGTTGCACAAAAAGCATCATAGCCAAAATCTTGGGGCAGTTCCAAAATAGTGCAGGCAAAGCTCAGTTAATATAAAATTAAAAAGAAAACGCAATATGTCGGTCTTTCATGGGCTTCCTGAAACAATAATGCCATTTTACTCTGTAAAAAGCGAAACATTTCTATGTGATATTATCACTGATTATTTGCTACAAGGAATTATGCTGCCTTTACTATATGTCTGGAATAGCTGGATATAAGTAATGTTTTATTTGACATGTTCCGAAATATGTCCTTGGCTACTGCTGTACAAATTGTCTGTTTCTTTGTGCTGCACATAACAATGAGAGTTTGTATTGAAAAAAACAGGGTTTAAGGCAATGAAAGTGCTGTCGCAAATTATGACATCAGAGACATTTCTCAGCTGACCCAAATTTAAAATCATCAATACAAGTCTTTCTTTTTTCGAGTGTTCGCTTGATCTCTTCAGTGTGGTGTCATGCAACGAGCATTCCTATCAAAAAACATTAATTCCACCGTTCCATGAAAAAGAATTAAATGAAAAGGTTTCCGGAGTTAGAAATCATATGCTTTGCATGATTAAATGATTATAATAATATAAAATAAAATAAGGGAAGTATGTATTTAATTAAGTAGCATACACTCCTATTAAAAGGGTCAATTAAGTTCACCAATAATGAATGCATATTAAAGTTCTTTCACATAAAACAATAATTAAAAAACCTTGGTAAAGTCCTGGAGATCCAGAACTGCAACGTACCACACCTTATGTTGACTGAATCCCTCATCAAAGTCACAACTATATGTAGGCATATAGTTAGGTGTATGATTAAGCAAATATACTAAACAGGAGATGATCTTTAATTAAATATGTAGGTTGAAACACAATCATTAACAGAAACATGAACAGGAATAATACCGGGTGAGAAACAGCCAAGCTCACTATTAAGGTGAGGTTGCTGAAGACAGTTTAATGTCAAAAGTCATACACGAGACAAGCAACAAGACAGGAGGTAGTCATGCTGCCTCAGCTAGGTGTAATGACTGTAGAGGATCCCATAAAGCTGGGTAGGCCAGGCCTCAGTCAACAATACAACATGTACTGAAGGCAGGAGAACCACAGGAGGCATGGTCAAATAAGCCGGGTCAGAACCAGAGGACCGTATCAGAGCCGGGTCAGAATCCAGAAGCCAAGTCAAACAAGCCGGGTCAATAGGAACAGGAGCGGAGCCAAATCAGGAACCAATAAGCGAAGTTAAAGGCAAGCCGTGTGACAAGGGGTTAAACACATCAAAATCAAAGAGGCTGGCACTTACACCAAGAATGAGGCAATTGAGGCCACCTGAGGTCATATATGCGTGTCACAGCAGAGAAACGTTCACGTGACTGAGCGTTCAGCCAGGGAGGTGCGCAGTCTGCCTCGCGGTCTGCAAGGCTATGAGGTAGCAGGTAGGGAGGTGGTGCCCGCTACTTTAAAAGAGTGGTGGTTTGAGGAGGTCATCGGAGCAGGTCCTGCTGTAGTAGACCTTGGAGGGCAGTGGGACGGCCATGCGGGTAAGTCTTGACACTAGGTCTCTTCCAGGCAGAAATTTCAAGGCAGACAGGGTTTCCAGCAGGACCCTGGTACACCCATCTTCTGTCCTGAGATGTCTGGTCAGAAGTGGTCTTCGTGGAATACCTCCAATGTTGACACAAGGCAAAGCAACTCAACTATTCACAAAAACACATGAACTAGGATGCAGAAAATGGCAGAATGTGCTCTTGACTGATGAACCAAAATTTGAAATATTTGACTGTAGCAGAAGGCTGGATAGCAGTAGAAGAATTAGTGCTTGAAGGTAACAGTGAAGCATGGATGAAGTTCCTTGGAAGTTTTGGGCAACGTTTTTGCAAATAGATTAAGTAATTTGGTCACAATGAATGCAGATACTTCTCCATGCAATACTAACAGGGATGCATCTGATTGGCCCTATTTTTTCTACAGCATTAAAAATGACCAGAAACAAGAACGAATCTGGAAGTAATGGTTGGAACCCCACAAAGGCATAATCTTAATGTGATCTAGTCTGTCTGGGATTACATGAAGAGAAACAAGCATCTGAGGCTGCCTAAATCCAGAACTGTGATTAGTTCTCCAACCTACCCGCTGAATTCCTTAAAAAAACTTTGTGCAAGTATACATGGGAGAATTAAAGCTGTTTTAAATGCTACCGTTGGTCACACCAATTGATTTGATTGGTTTGATTGTTCACTCACTTTGCATTTTGTTAAATGATAAAAAATAAAATATTAGCCTGTCTATTTTTAAAGCATTACTTTACAGCATTTTTTCACACCAGTACTATGTATTAAAAGTTACACTGAGCTATCATATTCATTAACCTCTTCAGTCCCCTATAGACGTACCGGTACGTCCATAAAACGCATCTGTAGAAACACATATGGACGCACCGGTACGTCCTGCCTTTCTTGCAGTGGCAGGGACACATCCCTGCCGCTACACGGGAGATCAGGCTGGACATACATACATATATACTGTACATACATATATTTTTGTTAAATCTGTATTAATACATAAAACACAATTTAATGCATTTTACAAAGTCTTACACGCAATTTGTACACAGCTAATGCAAACAACAAGAGAAAATCAAATATATTCATTTACTTATCTTGAGTTTGAAAACTTCCCATATACCAAGGAATTTCTGCCTGTTCTTGCATTTACAGACAAATATTAGAATCACGCATTGCAAGCTATATTTGTCGATATTTGTTTTTTGCTGCGGCTGTGGCATTAATAGAGTACCGCTCCTGAAAACCTGACAACTTGGGCTAATTATCAAAGGTCATTTTTCCACCAAACCTTTCTAAAATACCTGAGAAAAATTAAAATGCAAATTTCCTTATGATTCCTTGCACAGGATGGGATCAACTGCTGAAAAAAAAGAGGAAAAGCATGCCCTTACCTTCCTAGATTTGTGTGATAATATTATTTTCTCTTGTCTTCATACTACGGCAATATTTCGTACTGTAATCAAAGGGACTTTGATCTGCATTCACAATGCATCGCCTATTTCATCTTAGTGGCTGTGATCTTTAGTTTGTTCCCGATTCGTATAACAAGGCTTTTATTTTTTATGCTAATACACATTCTTGTTTATCGTATTTCTGCTTTAAAGATCCCTAATCATCCATAGGGTGTATAGCGGGGAAATGATTGTTCAAAATGAGTTTCCTTTGATGTCGTAATATAGATATTCCTCGTTGCATTTGTTATAGCATGTTTTGCACAAGAACTTTACACATATAACCAGTTAGCTTTCTTTTCTAATGGTTATTTTAAAACATAAAATGGTGTTTTAGTAATAGTAATATAACATCTATATTTGCGTTTTTCAGGAATCGTTCAGATTCTGGATTTTTAGTCCCATTGCATTGTTACAAATATCCATAACACATTTGTATATCATTGTACAAGGACCAAGCAACTTACCGGTAACTGGTAACATTGCACATTGTTACATGAAGGACAAAGCCATTATCCACGGAAACTCTATGCATCTAGAGGGGGCTTAAATCGCTTGGTAGCAACATGTTCGTTAAATTAGTCGACTTGAGGAAAATAGCTCTAGGGTTACTAGGAATATGGTGACCCAAGATGTTTTCTTCCAAAAGTATAGGCAAGTGTTTCCTCAGAACATTGTGGATTTTAAATGAGTGAGTGTTTTATTGTTATATAAAGGCCGAATTTGTGCCCTCGTTTTTTTGCTTAGTTTTTTGGGGCTCTTTGGACATTTTCTATTTCTATGGAAACCGGGTCCATACTTCCCAGGGCATATTGTTTCTCTATATTACTCTATATGACTCTACTGTATTACAATAGCATCGCAACCTTTTAAACTGCCCCTTTTTTTTATCCCTTGGAGGATCACAACTATTTTTCTTTATATAACCATTGGTGTCAATGGGTTTGAAACATGGTTCCAGTCTTAATTCTGTTCTGATCATCCAACAAATTGGGAACATTTTTATTTTATTCCAGAGTGAACTTCAAATTATAATTATTAGTGTTGATATATGTGTGACAAAACTCGAAAGGGACTACTCTAAGATAACCAAAATGACCAGGTTCACCTTCCAGCGGTGCTCCCCCGAATATAATTGGATTCCCAATCTTCTATAAAAATATGATATAGCTGGGGGCTAAGTAGAAGATGGTTTCTGTTTTTACGTGTTTGTTTCCATTTTATATAATATTATATGTAATGCCACTACACCAGGAACAAGAGCATAGGAACACAGGAGCCAAGAGAGGTCAGGGACAGATGCTGCCATCTTAGCTTCTCCAGGCAATCACAGTTATGGTCATTTGAGTAAACAAAGTATATTATTTTGTTGTGGGTAGGATGTCTTGTACATTTTTAAACAGTAAAAATAGTTATCTTAATGATGTTCAATGGTCCACCAGTTTATACATCATATTAAATGGAACTTTTACCATCTTGTCTAGTAACTAGAGCAGAGGACTGGGTTCTGGCTGAAGGCAGTAGACTGAGATGGGGTCAGGCTGGGATGTGGTAATGAATAAATCTATATAACTAATAATGTATATATATTTTATATATGCACATCATTTACCTTAGGCGTAGCATGATGGATTCATTTGTATTATGTAGCTTTTATGTGGCATTGAAAGTGATAAATTCTCCCTACTTTTTTGCCTCTCTGCTTATGCATCTTTAACTTTCTACTGCAGATAGATGTTTTATAAATTTGTCTCAGGGATTCTAGAAAATGGTCAGTTTTTTAGGTCAGTGATGTACATGTTAAAATATAGCTATTTAAGATTTCATGCCAGCTTAGCAGTGGTTGTTTTGTGTTGCTTTGAAAGTTTAAAATGACTAGATAGCCCTTATGTCCTTTGTAAAATTTCAACTGAGGTAGTGGACAAGGAGACCAAGATTGAATTATTCAGAATGATATATGTCAAAGCTGCACCGGGGAATAGTTCAGTAATGTCTTCAGGGATTTTCCAGCTCACACCAGCCCTGAGGGCATGATCGAATAAACTGCCAGAACAGTTTCTCAGCCTCTGATTTTCGGGATCGCCAATGACCCAAATATATATTGAAGTGCCTCAAATAAAGAAATGTTGACTGCTACAAGGCCCAAAGCATATTTATGAAGGGCAGAAAAGCATTCAAAGGCCATAGAAATAGGTCAGACAAAAATGTCAAATGTAAATAGAAAGAACATATTTAGCAATTCCTTTTAATATGGCCAGAATGGACATTTATCATGCAGATGTCAGTTTGTAAAACAGTAGTGAATGATTTATAAAGCAGATTTAATGAATGAGGTTAACAAAACTAAACAACGCTTATGCTGTTTATATGTATGTGTCATGAACCGGGGGAGCAGGTCTAGTAGGAGCCCAGGTGCAGGGGATACGAGGGGCTCTGTCTGTACCCCACGATGCATTATGGTCTGGGGTTGTTACAGACAGGCACAGGAATAAACCACAGACAACAGATCAGGATTAAGAGTTGTATTGAATACGATGGTACAACAATATATATGCAATGGAAGTTACTTGGCAGGAAGCCCACTTGCGGGGCACACGGAAGATAAGCCCTCTTGCGGGGCACACGGCAGATAAGCCCTCTTGCGGGGCACACGGCAGATAAGCCCTCTTGCGGGGCACACGGCAGATAAGCCCTCTTGCGGGGCACACGGCAGATAAGCCCTCTTGCGGGGCACACGGCAGATAAGCCCTCTTGCGGGGCACACGGCAGATAAGCCCTCTTGCGGGGCACACGGCAGATAAGCCCTCTTGCGGGGCACACGGCAGATAAGCCCACTTGCGGGGCACACGGCAGATAAGCCCACTTGCGGGGCACACGGCAGATAAGCCCACTTGCGGGGCACACGGCAGATAAGCCCACTTGCGGGGCACACGGCAGATAAGCCCACTTGCGGGGCACACGGCAGATAAGCCCACTTGCGGGGCACACGGAAGATAAGCCCTCTTGCGGGGCACACGGCAGATAAGCCCACTTGCGGGGCACACGGAAGATAAGCCCTCTTGCGGGGCACACGGAAGATAAGCCCTCTTGCGGGGCACACGGCAGATAAGCCCACTTGCGGGGCACACGGCAGATAAGCCCACTTGCGGGGCACACGGCAGATAAGCCCACTTGCGGGGCACACGGCAGATAAGCCCACTTGCGGGGCACACGGCAGATAAGCCCACTTGCGGGGCACACGGCAGATAAGCCCACTTGCGGGGCACACGGCAGATAAGCCCACTTGCGGGGCACACGGCAGATAAGCCCACTTGCGGGGCACACGGCAGATAAGCCCACTTGCGGGGCACACGGCAGATAAGCCCACTTGCGGGGCACACGGGAGATAAGCCCACTTGCGGGGCACACGGCAGATAAGCCCACTTGCGGGGCGCAAGGCAGGAACTGGAGCAAGGCAGGTACTGGAGCAAGGCAGGTACTGGAGCAAGGCAGACACCAAACAGGTAGTCCTCTGACCTCAATGTCAAGGCCCAGACTGCAGGGCTGGGCAGGCTTATAAAGGCTGTGATAATCAGGTAGCAAGGTGCACCTGGACATGATAATGAGCCAGAGTGGTCTGAGTGGCAAGGGCGGCCACTAGTGGTCGGCAAATGAAAATGAACAACAAAGTTTGAACAAGTCCAGCTAGCGCATGGTGAAACGTGACAGTATGTATTAATTCTTATAGTTTGTGAATATATTTGTCACCAGTATGGTGTTATTTCCAGCACTCCACCTTCCCTTTGGCATTGTGTATGACTGCCGGGGCACTTTCCATACCTTTCTATTCTGTATAATCATCTAAACCAATCATTCTGGATAGTAATTCATAACACGGCCAAAAAACACTTTTTTACACATAAGAGTAAAGGAAAGGCTGAATAAGTGTGAGAACCTATAATATATGGAGCTGTTGGGAGGCACAGGACTTGAACCAGAAGCCTTGCCTTCACAAGAACAATGCACCAACCTATATCTCTACCAGGAGGCTATGTGCTCCTGTTCTCAGTGATCTATGTTCAACCAGCATAATTTTAGTCCTGGTTCTTAAATTATCCCTTTGCATTGCTTTCGTGGACTTTATTGATATCTGGCTCTGATCTGGTTCTTGGCACTATTGCACCCCTGGACTATCCTCTCTCTGGTGTTTTGAATTGGACTGACTACTGGTTGACCTGTTTTATGACTTAGCTTTTTCCTCCAGTTTGTCCCCAGGTCTAGTGAATTGGATTGGATGGTTATCTGGTTTTGACCCAGCTTGTTCCTGACCTTTCAATTGTGCCTGCTTTGACCTCCCTGCATCTGGCCGCCTCAAGTTCAGTTTAAGAAATCCCTGTTGTACTTTTTTTTTTAAATTGGTTCTAATAATAATAATGACGCTTGGTAGGGGCCTAAGCAATAGTTTGGGTTGGTTTGTGATTACATTAACTATGATCTCTTCCCTGACTGTTGTATTTTGCAAAAAGACATCACTCCTGTGCATGCTTGCAAAGGTGGCCACATCAATAATTTCTTCCAGGACATTTATTTCACATATATAACTGAGTAAATAATTTCATTGTTTGAGCCTGAAGATTTAACATACTGCAGGGCAATATTTTACATGTGCTGGTTAGCAAAATGTGAAATAGATGTGTACCCTGAAAACAATGGCCAATGAGGTCATCCGAACTCATGAAATTACTGGCAAGGTCCCATGTAACAGTGATTAGACATGGAGCCCTTCAAAATTCAGTGCAGTTTCCCAACTGCCAACATGTTTCTAAAAAGAACTCTGTTGCTGACATGACCCTGTTAAAATCCACAGCTAGCGAGGCCCTAAAATGATTACCAATATTTTATATTTTGTGACAAATTTTGTTGTCATAATTTAAAAGACAAGAAAACAGCACATACATAACATCATAGAAATTGTGTCATATCAAGTCCCATTGTATAATACATCAAAAGTTTCAGTCAACAGGTCCATGTGCACTAAAGCAATTCATTAAGAAATCATATGTAATTTAATTCAATCTTTGTTATTTTGTCAGCATAGCTATAGCTGGAGCACACAAAGATTTTTGTTTGACTAAAGTAACCTTTTTTCCATTTACCAGAGTTTATAGTAAGTGTTTATTTATCATGTGTTCTTGGTTCCTAGATGGATAACAGTAATAAACAGCTTGTTGGGAAACTAAACAGATGGCATCTTCCTGATCTTTGCTTTGGGAATACTTTCCATATTTTAAGAGGCACTTTCTCTTTTTTTTTGGGAACTATCCCTCTGTTCCTCTGGTGTCCCTCTTCTCTTTCTGCCACTTTCACTCTAGACACTTTTTCTAAAGGTGACTCTGAGCTGGCTTACTTCTTACCTCAATTTTCCTTGTTGACCCATGTCATCACAAATATCAGGACAAAGCAAAGTGTCTCAGACTTGTTGAGGCATGTGTGGTATCTAGAACCTACTTGAGATGACAGTAATTCCTCCCTTTCCTCCAGATCTTCTAGAACGTCCAGATATTTTGTGCAAGGGACCATCTGCCATTCCCATTCAGCTCAGCTAAGCATGGTGCCTTGGAGGTTAGGTGGTCTCTCCTGCTGCACTGAGGTCCTAGAATGGTTGGCATTAGGGTGTTCTTATAGGGAATTACACAAGAGCTAACACATTTTTTTCTAACAGCCCCACAAGATATATACCTGTATAGTACACACCACACTATATAGAATAAGGTGGAAATATCATTTATTTGCAATTTCATTTGTTTTCTAAACATTTTTGCATAATAAATCATACTGATCAAATGTAACATAGGTTCTCACATCTTTCACTCACTAGATTTTTAATCACAGTTAACCTCTCATATTGTTTGTCAGATACACTCCATGCAAAGAGTTAATGGACATAAAACATAAAACATTCAGTCACAATAAGAATCAAAATTATTCATATAAAACTTTCCCCACAAAGCATGTGGAAGAAATTATATGTTCTTTTAAATGATTTGTATGAACTATGAAAACTCTTAGATCATTGTTTACTTTATTTGTTCCATTTTTTCATAACAGAAGTCAAATTAAGTTGAAGTACCTTTTTTGTCATATTCATATTTATGAAATTTTATGCGTTCATCCTAAAAAATACGTATTTGTTAAAACTGATTAGGTAAAAAATTGGGAAAATGTTTATTCACTAATCTATATTCTTCAATTTTATCACCCAGAATAAAACATCTTGGCCCCAGCAGAATATATTTTTGTAACATGGGCAAACATTAAATTATGTAGAAGGTAACAATTGTTAATAACCTTATGTTGCCTGTTTACAGCTGGTGGCAGTAACTGAGCTCCATTCTTATAATGCTCTCTTATTTACACTCTCTAGACTTTATTTCCCTACAAATCAGCACAGTCTCATCAGAACTTAATCAGCTCCTGAGCTACTTATTACCAGGGCCGCTATCAGAAATTTTGGTCCCCTTACAGAACTAATGACTAACTACTCATCTTTTTTGCTGGCAAGGATGGCACAGACAAGCTGTTTGGGGCCACCAACAAGCGCTTTAGGGTAAATATGGTACAGGCAAGCTGTTTGGGGTCTAAGATGGCACAGAAAAACTGTTTGGAGGCTAAGATGGCACAGGCAAACTGGAGGCACAGATGACACTGGCAATCAGTTTGGGAGAAAAGATGCCACAGGCAAGCTGTTTGGGGCAAACATGGCAAAGACAACACAAACTGTCTGGGGATAAAAATGGGTCTGACAAGTTATGTGGGGGCTAAGATGGCACACATTCTAATAAATAGTTTTTAGAATGCATTCTACCTTATCTGTAAGTAAGGGCTCCTCCAGCCTCCTCTAATTGGTGGCCCTGTTGTATCGGCATCATGAGCTCAGCCGAGCACTCACTGAGCTTCTTTTTTAAATAATGAGAGGGAGACTTTGTCAGCACCAGTACCTGTAATGGTTGTACCCCCCTTGATGGCAACCTTGCTTATTACAAGTGAACCCTTTTTCCTATATCCTAAACATTTTTTGGATGGGCTAAAGTGCTTGAAACATTCTGCTCCTGTGATCAGTTTGGTGCCGATTGGCCAAGCATAGACCAATGCTTTATCTAGTACCCCACCTCAAACTGCCCATGAGCTCATGTTTTTTTATGCTGTCCTGGCAAATTCTAATACCATTTTATTTCAAATATTTTTATTTGTTCAATATTTGGGATATGGGATATGTTTTTTAGAGAACTGCTGGCCATGTTTAGCCTAGGATGAGAAAACAATACATTTGTTGACTCCATGTGTATTGTGATGTGTGTCACCATATTCAGTTTCACTATTCCATATTTTAGCAATACACATAATTTGGCATCAAAATAAGAAACTATATCAATTTCAAACATAATGTATGACCTATTATGGCATCATCACTGATACCAGGAGACACTGAAGCAGTTACTGAACACCTCTCTTCTCCAACCCAAGGTAGAAAAGGGTATTATTATAGCTCTGGTACCAAGCAGATTTCAACAAAAGAATAAATAAAGGTTAAACGAGGTCAAACAAATCCCTATATCTTTGTGCATAAGGTTTTCTTTTATCAGCTTCTCTTGGAAAATGACAATTTCCCCTTTCTCTATAATTACCAGTAACAGTCACATTAAAACAAAGGCCTATAATCGGTCTTCCTAACTGCCTTGAGTGATGTCTTATAAAAAAGAAATACTATGAAAGCTGCAGGTGCAGCTCTGTTTTAAAATATAATCAGACAAAAACTACAAAGGAATTATCGATCTCGTTCAGTAGCAGACTCTTCATAAAATAATAACAGGTTACAGGAAAAATAGACAACCAAAAATTGCAGCCTTACACAGCATGGATATAAAACGCCTCGGTGCTCGGAGATTCCTGGAAAAAAACGAAAATGTGCTTCACGATGAGCAGTTACAGTCTGTAGCACCAATTTTCTCCCACATGCATTTCCTTGACAAGTTGACAAGTGACAGGTGGTAAATAATGGATTAACTGATGAAATCTGTAATAAAACCTTAGTTTATGTAAAGTATCTTCTATTAACTGCACAAGATGGACAATACTTATATGCTTACCATATATCTATGGTTTATTTACACCTAAAGAATCACCCAAGCAACAATGCTGAAGCATGGCCCATAGATGTTTAGGAGGACAGAAGAAAGAGGGGAGATGCAAAAGAGGCATTTAAATACTTAAAGGGATTTAACAAAGTACAGAAAGCAAGCTTCTTTGAAAGCAAGAGCAATGTTAGAACAAGAGGTCATAAGCATTGGCTTAGATGTCATGTAAGAAAGTTCTACTTTACTGAGAGAGTAGTAGATAAACGGTCCCAAAGCACAAGTGATGGAGGTTAATACAGTGAGGGAATTTAAACAGGCATGGGATAGACATAAGGCTATCCTCGCTATGGGACCAGACCAAGACTAATACGGGTTACATCAGGAAAAATGGATAGACTAGTTGGGCCGACTGGTTCTTATCTGCTGTCGAATTCTGTTTCTATATGACAAGAGAAGGTTTTTTCCCCTCTGCTCTTCAGAGGATAATAGTTGGATAACAATTTTTTTTCCACTGGAGTTGGAATTCCCAGCTACATAAGCAGTTATGTTAATGTCAGGGCTGGAATTTCCCAAACATGATTGCTCCCAGCAATGTAAGAGTGTGTGGAAGTTGCATTGAAAGTTTCACTCATTACATTACTGGACTTGTGTCTTTTTTTCAGCCTAAAAACCAATGTTACAATGGCATTGTGTTACTAGTTAGAGATAGATTAGTTCTATTTTCCCCTAGGGGGTTCTTTCTCACCAGGCCTTTTTCTTTTCCTTTTTTTCTATGAAGCACAGGGCCCTCCAGCTGCTGCAGGACTACACCCCCCAGCTCACTTTCAGCTAAGGGGCTGGCTGAGGAGGATGGGAGATGTAGTCCTGCAGCAGCTGGAGGGCCGCAGGTTGGATGCCCCTGCACTAAGGGTATCTAAGGGTAGCAACCCAAAGGGAGATCTCTCATGGAGCAGCAGTGTACCAGGAAGACGATCTATCCCCAGTTTGGTAGCAGAAGGCTGCTGTTTCCACCCCCAATCCTAGCTTGGCCATTGTATGACACGACTTGGTGGCTTGGTGGCTTAAAATGTGTAGGTTCCTACTAAGTTAAAGAAAACCTTGCAATTGTCTGTGTAAATGTTAAATACTCTGCAGTCCTAATCCCCAACAGAGGAAGTATTTTTTTTTATCTATTAGCACCCAGTTGCTAGGCAATAACCTTATTTTTGTAGATGTAGATTGCTCATAGACATACACGAGGAGCCCTTAATAAGCTGACCTTGAGAATCTTTGCATTAGGGCTGCAACTAACAATTATTTACATAATCAATTAGTTGGTCGATTATTTAATCGGATAAAAAAACAATATGCAAATTTTTCATTTGTTTAAAATAATTTAATGAACAGACTGGGTCTTAAAAGAATAACAGCAGAATAAAAAAATAAAAATTTACATTAACGTGTGTCATTTTACTCAAACGCAATATTTCTCAAACCAGGTTTTAATACCTAAAAAGGTTTTACTAGTAAATATTCACATGTATACTATTTTTTCATATTTAATAAAAACTATGATTGAGAAAAATGCATTTCTTGTTTTAATTTCCCAATCTGTCCCCCAGTTATGCACATCTGACCCCAGGCTTGCTACTCTGCCCCTCAGATATGCCTTATACCGGCTATATACCACTGTGCCCCCTGATATGCCTTATACCCCTGTATGCCACTGTGCCCCCTGATATGCCTTATACCCCCTATATGCCACTCTGCCCCCAGATATGCCACTGTGCCCCCCATGTGCCCCTGTTTTGCTTTATACCCACCTATATGCCATTGTGCCCCCTGGTATGCCTTTTACCCCCCTATATGCTACTCTCCCCTCTGATATGCCTTGTACCCCCCTGATAAGCCATGCATTATCGATTATTACCGATTTTATTGATCAGTTGTTGCAGCCCTACTTTGCATATTAACCATTTAATAGCTAATCACAAAGATTCCATTTTAGTGACCCCTTAATAATGGAAACCAAATGGTTGTAAATTTTAAATGAATCACTAGTCAGGACATAAAGATATCCTGAATTACCAGATTACCAGTTTAGACATTCTATCAGCAAAACATGAAGGTGCCATCTTTAAATCATGTGACCCTGATTTGCCCATTCATACTGAGACTGATGAAAACCCTGCGAGTTCCCAGGTATGATGTCTGGCCAATGTTTCTCTGACAGCTAAGGCAATGAAAATTGTGGGGTAAGATAGATTAATTCACTATGGTGGAATGCAGTGTACAACTTGCATATTCACTACTACTGACTTAAGTGCACACTCTAAAACTACCTAATGAGTTGATGTGAGTTTAAAAGTAACAGCTACTCTGGGATTCATCAACCACTGATATTCTAGCATGGCGCAATTGATTTGGAAACAAATAACTTGACTCTTGCCCCTTACCTAAAAATTTATTTAAATGCCCCTTCATTTAAATAAATGAATAGAAACACTGTTTGATAGAGCTGCAATCAGGGGAGAAGTCCAGCCATTGTGAGTTCGGGGCTGTTGGCGACTATGGAAATGTTAAAGTAATCGTTGCCTGCAGGTTTTTCATTTGCAATTGGCCTTTGTGGTGTTTTTCAAAATAATATAGTATATGCAATCAAATCTGTATTTATTATACCATAAGTATGGACAGTAATGGGCTCAGATGCATAATGCTTGTTTGTAACCATAGTAACACAATTCAAGCGAATAAAATAAAGCTAATCCCTAAATAAAGAATTCAGTTAAAAATAAATAAATAAATGACAATTGTACTGTATGAAGTGTTCAGATTAAAACGTTTTTTTTACCGACTGCATATTCACGTGTCCGTACACTGGTTTATTCTCTGCTAATTTATCAGAATTCACCAGAGTAACAGTGTGCTTACGCTCATAGATCTGTCAAATCAACCCGCTACACCCTGCAGGGCTGATAAGTTATGGCTCATGCAAAATTTTAACCCCTGCACCTTAAGTTTATCTGTTGGCATGTTTCTTCTAATGTCTCATATTGGAATAAATTGGACCACAAAATGAATTAAGTTTTTTGGGGGTATGTGCTAAGAAAGGCCCCCCCGGAAAATAAGAAAAGGGGGAATATTAATGCTGGCCCAGGTCAGGTCCTGGGTCCTTTGCTTTCTCTCTCATTAACCTTCTCCTCTCCTCCATTTAACCTTTCCCTGTGCTCCTCTTTCTCTTTCTCTCTCTTCATCTCTCATCTCTTCCCCCCTTCCCATAAAGCTCTCCATTCCATCTTTTTCTTCACATGTGGAGTTTCTAATACAGTGAGTGTGAGCTATTGCTACTACTGTCACATATTAATAATACTTATTACATGACCCCCCTGAATGCTTCTTTTACTGGAGCACCTGGGTACCCTCCCCTTCTCTCCTCTCTTTCGCTCTTACTTATTTTCTCCACCTCTCTGTCTCATCTTCTTGGCCAAATAAAAGGTATCAACTTCAACTAAAGACATCACAAAATTAGAAGATTATCAGGACGGAACATGATTGTGATGAAGTTGATGGGCAGAGCTGCACATCACAGTTTTGTCCTGCTTCACACTTATTTCATTCCTCTGCCTCCATTGTGCTCAACCAAGGTCTGCCAAGTAAACAAACAACCAATGGTTGGATTGAGTAACAGTGGGACGTGAGTCCCGCAATTTAGACTATACCAAATCAAGAGAGTTAATAATAGTAGCTTAACTTGTCCAACATTCTAGGTAATGCATTTGCAGGATGGCAGAAATGAGCATTGGAAAAAAAAATGACAAAACTGATATTGGGCAAACACATCTAACAACAACAAAAAAGATTAAAAGATTTCCAGTTCTCTAGTGCAAGCTAGTGCAAAGATATCCACTTTCAACAGGGCACCTCTGGCAAGTCCTCTGGGAACTGGGACCCACTTCTTTTTTTGTATATTTCCATTTTGTACTTCTGGAGTAATAAAGTGGGAGGCAGTGCCTTTGATTATGATGCTAGCCTCCACGAATGGCATTAAACAGTTTTTTCACCAATGACCGTCGGTATAATTTAAGTTATTTTACGGGGTTCTCCATGTCCTCACTACTCTGTTATCTGATTTTAAGTAAATATAGATTTATGTTAATGTCCAAGTCTCATAAAATTTAAATCTTGAGGAATATAAATACAGAGAAACCTTTTATTTATTTTCGAACTGGTTTTACTCAATCAGAGCATAAATATTGTGTATTTGACACAGAAAGCTTAAGGACTCCTACTCACATTGCTTTGTTAAAAATGCAGGTTTGCGTAGCCCTTCTTTCATTTGAATACTAAAATGTGTTTCAATAGCTCCAAGAGTGCATTAAAAATTACTACATACAAGTATAGGAATTTTTTTCTCCTTTAGATTATACGAGTAAAGATGATGATTTTGTAGAAAGACTTAATGATCAAGAACTTCCTCAGGCGTGATCCCATGATATTTGCTATAATCTGATTTTCGACAGACACATTGTTTTTGGTTTTTTTAAAATATGGCTGAGAAGAGTGCCGCTATGGCAATGCCAGTAGCTAGCGCTGCTTCGATTGCCAGACACCACAAGCATATCAAAAATATTCCCGGATTGAGCAATGAAGAGCGCTACCCTTCTTACTCTACATTAGCCTTTAGAAATGGGGAGAAAGCTTATCAGTCACGGGAAAGCTGACATGACTCCTCTGCCTAAGGATTATCATTTATTTATGCATAATATATTCCTCAGCACTATACAATAGGTAAACAGGGCATACTAAATAGTACATAACAATTTTCACTTACAAAAAACAAAAGGTAAGGAGTGCCCTGTTCAAATGAATTCAAAGTGTAGAAGACGATGATGATGGGATGAAGGGGATGATGGAGATGGCACAAACACATGGACCAACCAGGGAGTGATTACATTGCAATTCTGTCATTCAAACTATAGTGTTTGGTTCTAACAATGAATAAAGCTGGTAACATATACAAAATAGATCAACGCAACCACCTTCCAACTCTACTACAAATCAAAATTTCTAACCTATTGAAAATCATCATTCACAGAAAAAAAAGAGGACCATATTTATTTAGGGCAGTTCTGGGGGAAAAAAAGTAAAAAAAAATAGTGCAATCTAGACATGACCAAAAACGGTTTGGACAATTTTTTCGGTTCACATTTGGTCCATTTGTTTTTGGGCAACAAATTTGTTTGTTCACTTCAGGAATAAAAATCGTTGCCCCGTGCCCAAATTAATTCTGACTCATTCTCTCACACTCTCATTCACTCTCATTCTGTTTGCCTACCTCCTCTGCCGACCACTTCTGCATCTTCTTCTTCTTCATCTTTTAAATTTTAGTTTCTCTCTTTTCTTATATTTTCAATCTATAATCTTCTATCTTTGTCTGCATCTCAGCGGACATAACTCCCACAAATATGGCGGCGCTTCTGGGGGCATCCTCCCCCGATCCTCCAATTGCTAAATTCAAGTTAGGGGATCAGGGACAGGACATCACTGGAAGTACTGCCACATTTCCCTGGGCGCTTCCGGTGACATCCTCTCCTCAAACCTCCAAACAGGGTAAATGATGCCATTTGAAGCACTGCCATATTGCCCCAAGTTTAAGCTAGGGCAAAATGGCTGCGTTTTTGTTGATGTCCTCTTCCTCGATTGAAGGATTGCGGAGAGAATGTCACCGGAAGCACAGCCATATTGGCAGAAGGTTCCGCCGGCTTATGTTCACAGAGATGATTGAAGAGAGAAGAAAAGATAGAAGATGAAGAAGTTACTGAAACGGAAGTGGCCGGCAGAGAAGGTAGGTAAACATTTAGAGAGCGTGAGAAAGAGAGAGTGAACTAGAATAAGAGTGTGAGTGAATGTGGGCCCATGTAAGTTTTTTGCTTCATTTTTATAGCTTCGTACGAATTGCTGAATTTACCAAAATTCTGTAAATTGCCCAATTTGTATTAATCCGAATGTATAAGTCTGGTGCAATCATCATGGAAACTATTGGAGAAGTTTCTACCTGATGCTTCAGATTTAAAATAGCTCAGGGCTTGCACATGTGAGTGTTCTTCATTGGGTTTTTTTTATTGATTTGTGTCAAAAGACTTCTCTAAAAGTCATGGAGTGTCATTGGAATTCATTAATACAGTAAAAGCATTACATAAAATATTATATACATCCTATCAGAACTTGAAGGAAAAGTGTCAAATTTATTCTGAAACAATCTTTTTATAGACACATTCTGTTACAGCAGATTGATTGAATAAGTAATTTTTTGCAGCAGGAACTGATGTCCATTTTTGATATTCTATGTGGAATTGCCAGCAAAAGGTACAATATATATATAGTCAATTTCATTATTTTTAACTTCCTTGTTACTACTAAAACTGGTGCTATTTTACTGTGTCGTTAAATTTAGCGGGTCATCAAGAGAACAAAACACTAGGCCCAAAGAAGTCTATTGCCATTTATTGGCAAATGAGGCTCTGGTTGGACTATCCCATCAAACCACCAGATAGTCTGACCTGCCTGGCCTTTGTGTCCTTTCCAAAGAATTCACTTATTTATCAGCAATGCCATAATATAATTATCTCTCTCCCTGGCAAATCCAATGTTGTTTTACTTGTGAGTGTTGGTATAACATGCAGTATGTACATATTTGAACATATATATATATGCAGTTTGTACATTATATATATATATATATATAAAATCTGCTATTCATGGAGATGCTCCTTGCACTTTTGAAATGCAATATATTTAATGATGGTACTATATATGCTAAAAATGTACTCAATTGACAAGTTAACGGTCATGTTTCAGATATATTCATTCATTATAAAACTACAAATCACACATTATTTGTTACAGATAGCATGCATGTACACATTTTTCCTCTCTACATAGAAAATAGAAAAACTTAATCTTAAATTACGAAGATGCATAATCTGTGAAAATATTAGGCTGAATGTTGCTTTTTCTAAATGTTTCTTTGTATTATGCCCCTGGTGCTTAAAAATACCCAGTAGAGAATAGATCAGCATCCTGTCACTGTAATTAGTATGTCTTAACAGCAGCTGTTTAGAAAGTGTCACTGACAATGGAGAGTAAATTAGAATGGAGGAAGAGAACAGCTGCTCGAGTGTACATTAAATTCTCATTTTAAGATGAATTCCGTGTAATTCTTGTTACATCTTAACACAATAAGAGCATTTCTGCCCTGCAGAATCACTTCCAAATAAAATGTTTTTTCCGTATATTATATTTTGGCATGACTATAATACTTACTATCAATGCCAGGAATGCTTATTTGTAACCTATGTCTGTTGTTCATAAGTAATGATATAAATACTTCACTGTCACAAAATTAAGCAGACTTCAGTAATATGAATAAATTAACTAAAGGTAGTTTCAGGTTGTAAGGCCACTAAGTGAAATTACCGGTAATTATACACAAACTATAGAGCCGTAGCTAGCTCCTTTTGCGCCCAAGGCAAGAATGGAAAATTGTGCCTCCAGCTTTTTTTTTCTAAAGGTTATTTTATTGACACTGCCCTTACACACTGTCCACACACATAAACACTGCCTTTACACATACCTGCCCATTAACACGCATATATGCATACACTGCCCTTACACACACCTGCCCATAAACACATATATAGACACATATACTGCCCTTACACAACCCTGCCTTTACACACATATACACACACACAAGCTTACAAACGTACAAATACCTACACTGCTCTTACACACACAGTGCCCATACACACACCAGCTTACAAACACACACATATATACAGCCCTAACACCCCTTTCTACCCATCTCTTACTTTTCTCATCTTCCATCATCTTCTATCTTCCAGCCTGTGGTGGGAGTGCGAGGTCTGTCACTCCAGGCCTCTGTTTTAGTGCTCCCTCATCACTTTGTGCCGGCTATTGATGGAGAGCCCCGGGATTTACGCCATATCCCGGCGCACGACATCAACTGCCGGCGCGTAGTAATGAAGGAGCACAGAAGCCCTTTTGGGCTTCAGTATGGCAGGGTTGGAAAAAAAAAAAAAAACATCTACGAAACACTAATTTCTCTTTTACATGTAACTGTTATGATAACCCGATAGTTCACATTGACAAATCGTAATATTGATTGTATTAAAAATCCCCCTTTATCAAACAATAATTAAGCGTTAGTTTCCACCATGCATCTTAGAAGCTTTACTTCCCTGTACAACCATCCTTGTTTAGCATCTGTAATGAAAGCTAGATTATCAGGATTATACCCCAATGTCAAGATCTAAGGACCAATGGGAAAAGCTCAGTGTCTCAATCTGGAGCCAACCCCTTTCATATTCTACTCATATCCTACACATTCTGATTTACTTATGTGCAAGCATCCCAACTGCTGCTCTTCTCACTGGTACATCAATGTTTTAATCCCCGTAGAAGACAAGTGACTTAATTCAAAATACCTTTATAAATCATGGTTTCTAAGGACTGCTAATTAGAGTCATCTCGTTTTTACCATTATCGACTAAATAGAATATAATTTTTGTGATGGAATTACAAAATTAATATTTGAAGAGTCTAGGGTTTAGATCATGTAGAAGGTTTCCAGGTAAGCATTTCTACAATAATATCACAAAATAAAAGGACGATTGTTGATCTAGAAGGCATGGAACTGACTACAAGGAAATAATGTGGATATAGTACAGAAACATTTAATAATATACCAGTCATGACACAGCTGCAGCAATCTATACAGATCAACGTACAACAGTAAACGTACAAAAGTAAAATGCTAGTTGTAGATTTGCACTGGATTGATTCCAAATGCCATTTAACCTTTCCCTCCCACAAGGAATTTGTAAACATCCTGTTTAATCATATTTCTGAAACTAATGCCATAGCCTGCAATGTATAATAATAACAATAATAATGTTATTCAGGAAATAGTATCTTAAAAAGTTTACAAATCTTGCTTTTCATTCACGTTCTCCAAATTGTTTCATTATATCAGTGACCTATTACCCTGACAAAGTAATGTGTTGATCCATCCTCTCGCTATTCACATGATTAATGAAGGCATATTATCGGGGGCGGTAAGATCATTGAATTTTGATATGTGCCTAATTTATAATCCATGAACAGCCAATTCTGCTCCTTGTGTTGTTTTTATACTTTCCAACTTTTCTTGTTTTCTTGTCTAGTCTCCCTACTTTAATATATATAATAAAACTGTTTAGAAGGGAGTAAGGGACCCAAATATAGGTCTTCGAATTTTGAACTACACACGTTTAACAAAATAACAAAAAGATAAAATGAATTATCTCGCTGGATACACTCTGCAACTCAAGGATGTTAGTAGCAGTAGTGCTTTGCCAATTCAACAGTTGTCTCCTGGCTCAACTCTCAACTCTTCAATTAATTCACTTCCATTTAAATGGAGCCCATTCAAGTCGAAGGTAACCTGGGATCCTGACAAATTTCACCTCCATGAATCATTTAATCGACCTTTTCTACTCATTAATAGGAGCAGCTTCAGGCTAATTTAAATTAATTTAGGGACCTATCACTTTCTAGTTATGATTAGCAATTAAATGCAAACTAAGGAACAATGTATATATGTACATTTTTTGTTCAAAGATACATTATAGTAATTGAATATCTTGATAAATATGTTGAACTTGCACAGGTCTCTCCCCTCGATCTCTTATGGGACCCCAAAGGTTAGTGGGGGCCCTAAGCAGTTTCTTTCTTATATGGTAGCACCAACCTTGCCGTTTTAATGTGTTTTAGTAACTAGACTGTTATATATTTTTCCACTCTTTTTTTTCATGAGTGCTTTTTCCTAAAATAATAAAAAGCTCAAACTGTACATATTTAATGTAGTATTACTATCAAACTAGCTTTAAAGTACTTAAAAAAACATATATATATATATATATTCAGTAGAACAATTTAGGAGAAGGAAAAACATAAAGTTAATTTATTGCAATAACTGCGAAACATTTTGTGTCTATAATCAATTCGCTTTTGTAAATTGAGTCAATTATTCATGTTGGAAAGCAATTAGCATATGTGAGTCCCTGTTCATTTAGAACAAAGTGCAAATAAATAGCAAATATAAAGCGATACTAGTAATCTTTGATCTTGTACAGCAGGCATGTCCAAAGTCCGGCCCGCGGGCCAATTGCGGCCCGCGTTCCGGACTGATACGGCCCCCCAAGTGAGCACCGGGACTTGGCGTCATCAGCCGGCGCAGGGAGAAGGAAAGCGCGAGATTTGGGCATCCACCGGGTACTTACCAAGCCGGAGGTTCCCACGAAGCCACCAATCTCTAGGGGAGGGGCGAGTGGAGAAGCCGCCTCCCCTGGGCCGGTCTTCAGGGCCGCGCCGAGGTAGGTGCAAGATCGTGATCTCCCCCAACTGGCCCTGATCAGCAGGGCTGGTTGGGGAGATCACGACCTCCCTCTAAGTAGCCCGACATTAGGGAACTCGAGGTCTGGCACTTCAGGCCTCGGCTTCCCTGCTCTCTAATCACTACGTGCCGGCTATTGATGCCGAGCGCAGGGATGACGTCATGTCCCGGCGCTCGGCATCAATTGTCGGCGCGTAGTGATGAGGGAGCAGGGAAGCTGAGGTCTGAAGTGCCAGACCTCGCGCTCCCACAACTGGATGGAAGAAAGAAGACAGAAGATAAGGTAAGAGATGGGGAGAAAGGGGTGTGAGTGCAGTGTATGTATGTTGGTGTGATATGGTGTATTTGTAAGCTGGTGTGTGTATGTATATATATGTATATATATATATATATATATATATATATGTATATATATATATACGTGTGTGTGTATATATATATATATGTATATACATATACATGTGTGTAAAGGCAGGGGTGTGTGGTGAGGGCAGTGTATAAATGTGTATGTATGGACAGGCATATGTGTAGATATATACATATATATACACACACACATATATATATATACACACACATATATATAATATATATATACATATATATATATATATATATATTATATATTATATATATATGTGTGTGTGTGTAAGGGCAGTGCATGTATGTATATGTCAGCAAATCACCGGTAAGGTACATTGCTTGCCGTGATTGGCTGGTTGTTGTATGCTGGGTAGAGGGGTAGTCTTATACGGCAAGTATAGTCCAAACTCTATATTTGAACTGTAAAAGTTGGGGATCGTCTTATACGCCCAATCGTCTTATACGCCGGAATATACGGTAACTTTAAACAGGGTTCATGTTTGACTGTAGACGAGGGTTGAAATCTAACCCTCCCCTACACAATTTCTTCATCAGATGCCCTTGTGGCTGTGTGTGCCGGCGCAGGGAGAAGGAAAGCCCAAATCTTGCGATCTCGGACGTCGCTAGATTTGGGCTTTCCTTCTCCCTGCGCCGGCACACACAGCCACAAGGGCATCTGATGAAGAAATTGTAGGCAGTGGCGGAACTACCGGGGTCGCGACTGCGACCGGGCCCTGGAGTTCTGCCAGTCAGGGGGGCCCAAGGGGTGCTGAGCGGTTGCTGAAAACGACCGCTCGGCACCTCTTGGGCCCACCTGACTGACAGAAATCCAGGACTCCTCTGCTCGCCGCCGCTGCTTCCGCCGCCGCCTGCCTCTGTGCTGCCCAGAGTGCAGTGTTGGAAGCGTGAGGCGTTTGTCTCGGGTGCCGGCGCTTCACGCTGAGCGCCGGCATATGACGTCATATGCCGGCACTCAGCAGTGAAGCGCCGGCACCCGAGACAAACGCCTCACGCTCCCAACACAGGAGTTGACGGTAAGTGACCTACAAAGGGGAGTAGGGAGGGAGTGGGTAGATCATGAGAAGGGGGGGGTGTAGATCGTTAGAAGGGGGGTAGGGAGGGAGAGGGTAGATCGTTAGAAGGGGGGTAGGGAGGGAGAGGGTAGATCGTGAGAAGGGTAGGGAGGGAGAGGGGAGGAAGAGGGGAGATTGTGAGAAGGAGGGGTAGGGAGGGAGAGGGGAGATTGTGAGAAGGGGGTAGGGAGGGAGAGGGGAGATTGTGAGAAGGGGGGGTAGGGAGGGAGAGGGGAGATTGTGAGAAGGGGGGTAGGGAGGGAGAGGGGAGATTGTGAGAAGGGGGGTAGGGAGGGAGAGGGGAGATTGTGAGAAGGGGGGTAGGGAGGGAGAGGGGAGATTGTGAGAAGGGGGGTAGGGAGGGGAGATAGTGAGGAAGGGATAGATGTGGTATGTCGTTTTCATTAATCTTTGCATAAAATAGTTAATTTGCATTTAATTTTAATGGTTCAGAAAATGTCAGGCAAAATGGTCGGCCCTCGCACATGTTCACTTCATCAAATCTGGCACTCTTCGAAAAAAGTTTGGACATGCCTGTTGTAAAGAGAATGTGCATACAAAGTAGAAATATTAAAAATGGGACCTGTAATACATGGAAATTTACTAAATCAGATGATTATATTTCTGTAGATTAATCAGTTCTTCCTTATATAGCTCTTTTTTTTTATAGCGCATTGGACCCAGAGATCAGTCAACATGAGCTGAGAAGCACTCATACACCATGTAATCTCCCCTTAACGCCAATATCTTCAATAGAGACAAAGGGAACTGCAGGAGAGTCCCATCTAACCCTCTGGATAAACGGACAGATTCACACTAAATCTGACACCTTCGAATTATACTCTGATTTACAGATGCTTTTCAAATGATGAATCATTCCTGGTACTGTTGAATGCTGAATACTTCCCAGAAATATATTTTTTAATAGCGTGAAATTTTACTTCATTTATAGTTTACAGTGGATTTTTAATTTTCATGTCACACAAAAGCACATTGGCTTATGCCAAATGATGTGAAAATGTTCCTTAGAAATTCTACTATTATAATTTATTTATGATAAATGACACACTAGAAATATCAGTTGATATTTTGGCAAAGTGGGTCATAACCTTTTATGATAGCTCACCACCCCACATAGTACTTTTCTTGTTAATATATCATGGTATAAATCCATAGTCTAGTAATGGTTTTCATAAGGAACCATATGGTTACCACCATTAGAAAGTCACTAAAATAGAATTGTCATTCTTGTACTATTAAAGAGGTGGTTTGCTATGTAATATTACATATCTGAAGAGTCCTGGGGGTCGGCTTACTTATACATTTGAGGTAAAACAATCTGTGATCTACTCAAGACTTGGTGGAGTGATTCTATTGTGTGCACTATATAGGATTTCTGCCTAGGGGCATCTTGAATTTATATCTAGCCTGGATGTAGTTTTATATTTATGTCAGGTGCTCCCCTAGGCCAGTCACAGGGTTGTACCTCCGGTACCTACCTCAATAGCTGCCTTCTATTCTACTACACATCAGGAAATTACATCATATCTTAAAACCCAATAGGGCAATTTGCCCCTGGCCTCAAGAAGAGGGGCTACCCCTCAAAACCATGGGCATTAATATGGAAGGTGATAAGGCAGCGGCTGTAGAAGTAGACACAGGTAGATACACATATCAAGCCCCACCGTGCTCTACCGGATGAATGGTCAGCAATTCTCACAAAAACACTGTAAAATCTTGTGGAAAGCCTTCCCAGAAGAGTAGAAGCTGTTATAAGCTCCAAAGGGATGACCAACTACATATTAATGTCTATGTATTGAGAATGTGATGTCATCAAAGTCCCTGTGGGTGTAATGGTCAGGTGTCCCAATACTTTTGTCCATGTAGTGTATATATGGTACATATATATTTTGGGTATAAAATGTATTATTCTTTCTATAATTGTCAAATAAATAAAAAAGCCTCAAAGCCACATAACACGTCTTGGCAAGGCCCTGCAATAAAATTGACCATTTCATAAAGCCTGATAGATAAGTATATCTGAAGGGAAATTAAAAACAAATGTGTGCAGTCACCTGTTGATTGTGCTGGGACACCAGATGGCCATATGGGACAGCGGGACTCTTCTGCTGCTCCCAGGACAGTTGGGCTATATGGAATTAACCAGCGTAAGGATTTTCCGCTGTTGTGTTATTATATGACGCGTGCTCTGCTACACACTGTCTAAACACTACTGGAGTTATGGTTCCATCCCTGATGGAAAAATATCTATAGGCTGCGCCAGTTAAACAGTAATGATTACCACATTGTGGACTATTATTGTTAAAAAAAAAAGTTTCATATACTGTCTTTGTTTTACCTTTAAACAGTGGTTTTATTTTTAGCTGTTTTAAGCCAAGCAAGTCACATTTCATAACAACGTCCTGCGGATTACTCAGTTTATATACCAAAAGGTTTTGTATTTGTTAGGCTTATCCATGTCGTGTACTTACATAAAAGGAGATTTCCTGTTTTAATTTCTGGACAGTTCAGCAAATCACAACATAAATAGTATGCAGGCAAGAGACTTGGAATAATCAGGGATGATGCAACTTTACAGTCTTGATACTTCTCTTCCTGGAACTTAAGAGTTTGACGTAGGTTGTCATACACCAAAATAAATAGAAATTTCAGTTTTCCTTCAGCCAATGTCCCAAGTTACCTTTTAAAAATTCAGAGAATTTTCAATGCTTACAAACAACACTATGCTAAAAATACTCATGTCAGGAACGGCAGTAATGGATTTGTGAGCTGTTAACGTGATTATTAGTAGTGCCAAATATCATAAAACTGATAAAACTGAGCGCAGGAGAGTATTTCTGATTAGTTACAGTTCAAAAGAAAGCTCTAAGGAAAATCCACCCCTTTAGGGCCAAGCCTAGCGTCAACTGATGCCGGGAATTAGGAGTTCTAGTCTGGGTATCACAACCTCCCTTTAACAGGCCCAACATTAAGGGAGCTCGAGGTCTGTCACTTAATGTCAAGCACCAAGATATGACATCTCATCCCGGCGCTCTCCATCAATTGCCGGCAAATCGGGAGCACAAAAGCTACAGGATGGAAGATACAAGATGGAAGACGGAGGAGGAGAAAGACAAGCTGCTGTTAGGGCAAGTGTGACTCACTCTGTTTGTGTGTATGAGCAAGAGTCCATATGTGTATAAGGTATATATAAATTAGACTTGTGCATTCGTATTCCGGAGAACATTCGGGAGAATGTTGCATTTTTGCTGTTCAAACCGAATAAACTTTTATGGCAGCCGGTAAACGTACATGAAGACGAAGAAGCACAACACAAAGAATCTTCGTATTCATAAATATCTCCTAGCTAATCTCCCTGGTGCCTTCCCCCGTACATGTCACTGTCTCTAGCCTACCTTGTCTACGTAGCATCTCAGGGGTTAACAGGAACGGGAATCCGTAGGATTGCGCTAGAATTTAGAGGTCAGGAGTTAAAACATAACATACAGCAAGCTGATTCCTGCCTCTTCAGCATTGTGGGGAACCTAAAGGTAAAGAAGAATAGACAGGCGGTGGTGTGGTGGTAGAAGGTTCAGTTATATGGAAGTTAAATGGAGTAAACTGCTTCCAATTATCTGTCTCCGAGGCTCTTATATTTGGAATTTTGTGCATCCGTTAGACGGCATACCTGGGAGCTCCCTTGCTCCGGCTACCCGGAGTCCCAACTTCCAGGCTGCTGGTAGGTGGTTCCACTGATGTTGGTAGGACTTAACAGCAACACCTTCCAAATGCAAATTCACTATTTGAAATCAACTTCAGATCTTTTAACTGCTAAATTGTTAATGAAAGTGATAAACTTTCACAAAACCATCTCAATAAAGGTATGTAATTGCAGTTTACATTTACCAACTGCTGTGAGAGGAGAAATATGTATTCTTAGAGTTATTGAATGACTTCAAATATTCCAACATTCCAAAAAGTAAACAGAGGTCCTTTGTGGGAAAAAAATCATTTTGTGTAGCTCTTGAGCATCCTCTAGTGTTTAGTGAGCCGATTAAGTAAACAATATGCAATATAAATTGTCCAAAAAACCATGTCCTGAATCCTAATCTTGAAAAGATTCCACCTTACTGGCAATTTAGGAACTTTTTTCCAAAATATATTTTAATTAAAGTAGCTTTAATGGGCATTAAACAAAAATTCCTAGCTCTCCACCTAGGACATGTTCAGACATTCATATCAATTAACGAAATTGGCAAATTTCATTAAAAATACAACTCCGAATGCACAGTGGTACCAGTTATTCAAACTGTTAATGTTAATGTCAAACATTAGTTACATCTATTTCAATATTATCACGTGTGCTCTTACCAGCCTGCAGCTAGTACCCTTAAAAATGAAATGTGGTTTATAACCTTATGTTTATGTCTTGTCTTACTTGAAAATGAAATGTTTGTGAAGTGAACCCAGTGAAGACAGGGCTGTGTGCGAGGTAAGCACATTTGTGTGCAAAGTTTGATTGTAGTTGTTGCCATCAAGGGTGGGACAGCCATTTATTAGGCTTAAGGGGGCAATTACTTTTTCACATGAGTGATATAGGTTTTTATTAACGCTTTACTGCAACGATATGATCATTTAAAAGCTGCATTTTGTGCTTATTATCTGTCTCCGAGGCTCTTATATTGTCTTTGTCTTATATTAAAATTAGTTGGATGTTCTAAAATATTTTAACATGACAAAGAAGCAAAAAAATAGAAGAAATCGGTTAGTGGTAAATACTTTTATACTTTATCCACTTCAGAATCCATTATGTTGCTCCTGTCAGCAGTCATATCATCAATAAATACTAGCGATCCAGTGATAGCCATACATACCCATGCCATAACACTGCTTCCACCATGTTTCACAGATGATGTGGTATGCTGCAGACTATGAGCCCTTCCTTCCCTTCTCCATACTCTTCTCCTACCATTATTCTGGTATAGGTTGATCTGTCCAAAGAATATTATTCCAAAACCAATTAGGCATTAGGCATTTTTAGATGTTTTCTGGCAAAGTCTAATCTGCCCTTCCTATTCCTGGGGCAATGGTTTGTATTTACTTTGATGAAGTCTTCTTGTGACTGCAGACTTTGACAATGATATGCCTACCTCCTGGAAAGTGTTCTTGACATTGCTCGGTGTTGCAAAGTAAACCAAGGAAATAATTCTGCAATCATTCACTACAGTTTTCTTACGGGGCCTTCCATTGTGCACTCCAAATGACATTGTTCCAGAACTCTCGTGGTTTGTTCAAATGCAACTTTGCAAACATAAGCCATGATTCCATGTTCTTTTTTTTTTTTAGAGAGAAGAGGCTTTCTCCTGGCACCCCTTCCAAACAAACCATACTTGTTTAGTCTTTTTCTGAGCATTTCACAGTCTGACCTTGGGGTGAATTTGCTGGGGTGTTTACTCCTGTCTTGAATGATTTGGAATTATATTTAAATAGTTGGGAAATGGCCTTATAACCCTTCCCAGATTGATGGGCAGCAACAATTGCTTTTCAAAGATCTTTACTGATGTCTTTCTTCCTTGGCATTGTGTTAACACACACTTGAATGCTCCAGACCAGAAAACTGATTTCTGATGATCAATTAATCAAGGGCATTTGATTAGCAGCACATGTGTGCTACTTAGCATCTTAATGCCTATGCAATCAATACTAAGTTTTTCACACATGGCTTCTCCATTTTGGCTTTATTTTTGTTGAATAACTCATTACATGGTGTAATATGTCATGTGTTGTTGTTCATATGAAGTTGTATTTACCTAATTTTTAGACCTGCTCAGAACAGATGATTGTTATTATGTCCTGATATGTAAAACCATAGAGTTCAAAGTGGGTGTACTTTCTTTTTCACATGCCTGTAAGTGTTGACTTTTCTGAACAAATTATCTGTCCAATGAAGCTGGCTTCTTGAGTTGTGACTGCTTGTATCATGTCCAGTGTCATAACACAAAATGCTGAAAACAATTGTAGCATTATAGTTATCGCCATAACTGGCTGTGTTTTGAAAGTATAAAATAAGTGCCCATTTACAGGTATTTGCTATTATTATATTATTGTTTACCTTTTTTAATCGATGAACACAAAGCACCAGGAACCTTACATTTAAATAAAAATAAGATGGAAATTTTACAAAACCACAAAAAATGATAAATAAATATTAATAATGCCTGCTTCAAGGGGCCAATTTATGCATCAAGAAGCCTTGATGTGCCCCTCCACTGCAGGAGCCAATGTTTGGCCTTGGATTAGAAGGAATCTTTGAAAGACAGAAAAAAATTACTATCTTCCCCACAATTGTCTGAGAACCTTATGATTATGTAGAGCCATATAGAAAGACCAACCCCTGCATGCTGGGCAACACCAAGGCACTGGTGGGTATAGGCAGAGCTTTTACGCAACCCATCTTTTTATTCTTCCGAACACTTATTAAAAAAACAGTAATTTTACTCACCGTAAATTCTCTTTTCCCAAGTATAGTGGCAGTACCGTTGGGTTTGCTCTCTTCCCCGGGACAAACACTAAAAAAGATAGAAGGGGTTAAGCTCCACCCCCCCCTTACCCTATAACTGCACATACCGGCGACCAGCAGTCAGTTAATAACAAGAGGACCAAAGGATGGAAAAACATTATCTTATAACGAAATTAGGGAGGGAAACCTGTACTGCCACTATACTTGGGAAAAGAGAATTTACGGTGAGTAAAATTACTGTTTTTCCCGGCGTATAGTGGCAGTACCGTTGGGATATAGCAAGATCCCCCCCAAAAAGGGAGGGAGTTAGATCTGAACAGCGTGCAGGACTTGACGTCCAAACTCAGCTGCCGAAGCAGAGGAAATGTCCAGTCTGCAATGTTTAATGAAAGTGTTCCATGAGGATCACGCTGCTGCTGCTTCACAAATCTTCTCCGGAGAGACTGAAGACCTGGAGGCCCAAGAGACAGAAGGATCGTGTGGAGTGAGCCTTAATCGGAGGAGGAATAGTCGCACCACAGGAGTCATATGCCAGCCGGATGGCATGGAAGCCATCTGGCCAGGGTAGATTTAGATACAGCTTGACCTGAAGATCTTACATGGAACTAAAGGAACAGATGGGCAGATGAGCGAAATGGAAGCGGTACGCCCCAAGTATATGGTAAGAGCTCTCTTAACATCTAGACAGTGCCAGTCACTTTCTTCTGGTGTCATCGGGTTTGGAGAAAACGTTGGCAGGACTACAGGTTGGCTAATAGTAGCTTGAGATAAGACTTTAGGCAGGAATGACGGCCTAGGATACATAAGTACGTCGTCCTGATGAAAGATGAGAAAAAACCTTTTGAGGCTGAGAGAGCCTGGAGTTCCTCAATCCGTCGTACCGATGTGACAGCTACTAAAAATGCTGTCTTCAGGGAGAGGAATATAAGTGAAACCTTTTGGAGAAGCTCAAACGGAGTCGAGCATAGAGCCTTGAGTAGAACGGTAAGATCTCACGGTGGAAAAAGCGATGTAACAGGAGGTCTCTAATCGTGATGGCCTTAAAAACAAAAAATCTCCGAATGAAATGATCCAACGCCAGATTGAGTAGCAGAAAATGACGAACAGCAGACATCTGCCCTTTTAAATGATGCAACCTTGAGGCCCGCTTTAAATCCCACATGTAAAACACGCAGAATGACCGGAATGGGTGGAGGAGAAGACTGCAGGCCTTGAGACTGACACCATTCAAGAAATTTCCTCCAGGTTCTTAGATAAAATCTTGATGTAGAGAGATTTACTGACCCCAAGAGGAGAGTAGTCATAACTGGGTCTATACCTTGATATTTCATGATCAGCCTTGCAGCAACCAAGCCGTCAATCTGAACATTTGAAGGATGTGGAGTGGAATTCCCTTTGTCTCCAAAACGTCTGCGGACAACGGAAGGTCCCCATATGTTACCGAAAGCTGGCAAAGGTGGGAAAACCAGCTCCGGTTTGGCCAGAACGGGATAACTGCCAGTACTCTTTTCTTGTCCATCTTGACTTTGAGCAAGACTCGAGGAATCATAGACACCGGAGGAAAGATGTATGCCAGGTTGAATCGCCACTTGATCTCCAGACCATCCCAAAAAAAGGAGGGAAAACCATTCTGTATAGAGAGGCAAAAAGAGGGACTTTCCGATTCAGTCTTGTCGCCATGAGATCCACTTCCGGCAGGTCTACTATTGCCACCAACCCTTGAAAAATAGGCGGATGAAGGGACCAATCTGCTTGAGAACATCTGTTTCTGCCAGTACATTGTTCTGACTTCTGATGTGGACCGCCGAGATAGCTACTAGATTTTCATGTGCCCATAGCATGATTTTTGTGCATAAACTTTGGAGACTGGTTACTCTCATACCTCCTTGTCTGTTAATATAGGCTAGCGTTGTGGCGTTGTCGGATTGAATCTTCACTGGGATGCTCAATATCCACGGTTTGAAGAGTACTTAAGCCTTGAAGACGGCATTTAGTTCCCTGAAGTTTGTCGATTGACTCGCTTCCTGCACTGACCACTTCCCTTGTGCTGTGTGAAATTGGAAATGAGCTCCCCAACCAGTCTGGGATGCGTCCATGGTAACTATCAGCCACTGCTTAGGCTGGAAGGACAGTCCGCTTGTCAAATTTCTTTTGACCTTCCACCACTCTAGTCGTTGAAGTACAACCTGAGATATCAGAATGTACTTGTCTAGATCCTCGTCGGTCCCGGACCAGTGTGACAGAACGTGCCATAGCAGAGGCCTCATTCTTGCCTGTGCCCAGGCTATCGCCGGCATGGTGGAAGTCATAACTCCCAAGCTGCTCATTACCCTTCTGATAGAGCAGAGAGGATACGCTTGTAGCTCGGCGACACTTAGCCGAATGCGTATGGCCTTGACTATTGGAAGATAGAGGCGTAGAGATCTTGAGTTTACCTGAAACCCCAGAAACTTGATCTCTGTGGTCGGGTTAAGCGTGAATTGGCTACATTCAGAAGCCAGCCGTGTTCATTGAGAAGAGTGATCATCACTTGAAGAGCTGTTAAAAGTTGTGCAGCGGATGAAGCTTTTATCAGCCAGTCGTCCAGATATGGAACCACAGCTATTCCCCTCAATCTCAGTTCTGCGGCCAACGGAGTGAGAATCTTGGTGAAGACTCTTGGAGCAATTGATAGGCCGAAGGGTAGCGCCTTGAACCGAAAATGATGGAAACCTTTGCTTGTCTTCACTGCAAATCTCAGAAATCTCCTTGACTCTACTGCTATTGGAACCTGCAGGTAAGCGTCCTGTAGGTCTATGGAAGCCCCATAATCTTCTCTCTGAATCATTTGAGTAACCGAAGAGATGGTTTCCACACGGAAGTGTTGATATGGAATATATTTGTTGATGGACTTCAGATCCGGTACAGGATGAAGAGTGCCCCGGCTATGGGACCAGGAACCTGTATCTTTGAAACGTTTTCTATAACTCCCTGCTCGAGGAGTGTAGATGCTGCTATAATAAACGCTGCATACTTGTTCAACGCTGGGTAAGAGGATACTAGGAAACAATTGCATGGAGACCTGCAAAATTTTATGGTGTAGCCTTCTGATATAATCTGACGGATCCATGGCTGGTAGTCTGAAGGCGACCTCCCACTTTGACAGAACCGTCTTGCCCTATCTTGTCTAGCTGTTAAGGGAAAAATCTGGAATCTTTATGTTTCTGAAAGAAAGATCTATCCTACGGTGAGGATCACGCTGCCGTGGAATATCTCTGCCTATAATAGGGATACCTGCGGTTCCATGTAGGCTAGACATCAAGAATTCATTACAAAGCTTCAAATTCTCCAAAAGTTGTGAAAAAGATCCTTATCTGCATCCTCCAGAATTTCTGGAGCCATAAGCCTTGAGCTCTCGCTACTGCTGCTCCAGCTGATGTTGCTTTGCTTTGATGACCTTGGAAGATTCTGCTATTAGCGGTCTCTGCTCCTATGTCCATGGTATCTTTTAGGCCGGAAACCTCTCCGATCGGCAACGTAGTTTTCTTAGACAACTGAGCAATCTGGACATCACCCTTAGGAAGCTCTCCCCACATGATGTCATCTTAAAGCTTGAAAATATGTTTAAAAGTGTCTAGAAACAAGCACACATCACTTGGATGTTTCCCCTCACGCTGTGCAAATTCCATTAGGTGAGGCAAAATTGGAAAACCCTTTTTCTTAGCTTCTGGATTCAACCATATCTGGTTTACTCCTGTGACAAATTTCCCCAGTTTTTGCGAAGGAAAACCGGATTCCGACTCTGAACCTTCAGAACTGGACACATCCATAGATGAACGCGAACATTCCCCAGACGACAACTCTGATGTGGATGAACTTCGATTGTCGTGCACCCTTGGCATATCCTTCTGTTTCTCTTTTGCCCGGATATCTGCTAAACACTGCCGGCACATCTCCTCCTGTAGCCGTTTGGGACAGTAGGTACATTCAAGGCAAGCCAACTGTTTAGACATGCACGAAGCCTTTCAGGGAGGAGCCGAAGGCACTTTATCCTTCTCTGGAGATGAAGGTTAACATATTTTTTGGCGTATCAAAAAGATCACCAAAAACCGTGTGGGGGGTTCAGACAACACGGAAACCTGTCCTGACACACACTCTTGTGGTCAGACAGGTTTGCACAGCATAAAATAGGCAGCCAATTTTGAATTTGGCGCCAAAATCGGATGATCCGAGCCGCGCATGCGCTGTAGCACGGCCGGATCATCAGTGGAACGCATAGCCACCCGGGCGTGCGTTCCACCGTACTGCGCATGCTCCTCCCCTGCTTGAAACAAATCACCGCTACAGATTCACTCTGTAACGCGGTGCTGCAAAGATCAGCCGAGCTCCCACCCGGGGAGCGAACGGACTTGCAGGAACCCCCTTTCACCGGACACAACCCGTGTGCCGGCCGATCTGGATCCAAGCTGCTGAGGCAGAAGAATGGAGCAGAATCCCCAGTGCTCGTCCCTGCGGGACAAAAAAGAACTGACTGCTGGTCGCCGGTATGTGCAGTTATAGGGTAAGGGGGGGGTGGAGCTTAACCCCTTCTATCTTTTTTAGTGTTTGTCCCGGGGAAGAGAGCAAACCCAACGGTACTGCCACTATACGCCGGGAAAAAAGTGGAAAACAAATCAGCCATAGAGAACAGTGCCATAAGACAAATTTCTGGCATTCTCCTTTACTTCGTGGAGGGAGCTATGTTTGATGATGACATATTAGCAAATGTCCACATTACCCATATCCATAGTATCCTGCCTATGTGTATTAATATATGCAGATGCAAATATGTTACAAATAAGAAGCTAATTATGATGACACTGCGTTTTCTGAATAAATGAAACAATTAATGAAGCCAGATGTCGGATCGCTGGCGCCAAAAATTTATCACCGCAAATCTTGTGTATAATAGTACCACTGCACCCTCTGCTGGCTAAAAAAAAGTTAAAAGGGTGTCTTCTACTATATATTTATTTGAGTGGTCAAATGATATGCAGCATAGAGTATTACAGTTGTTTGCATTCGATGATGCAATAATTGTGTATGGTTTTAATAAACTATACACAATAAGAAATAAGGAATTCCTTACCTGTGAATTAAGTTCCCTTGCTTATCCTCTAGTAGTTAACCTTCCCCATGCCCTTCAGTGCTATAACAAAGGTTGGGAGAAAAACATACCTGGTACTGGAGGATAAGCAGGGGAAAGAATCAGATAAGTAGTTCTACTTTTCCCTATCTATCTCTAGTAGCGCATCAGGGAGGGTAGGAGACTACAACATTTAAGAGGACAAAGACAAACAGTAGTTTTTTTTTCTTTTCAAAAGTGGAAATTTTTCCAAAATGCAGCCATGCAAATGGCACTAAGAGATAGATAATGGAATGAATCTGACACATATGCTTGCTTAATGGCAGAGACTATTCAATGATTGATGGTAGTTCTAGACAGCTCTAAGAAGGAAAGAGGATTGATGATGTTTCCTAAGAACTGAACCTTTCCAATTAAATTGAGAGACATTTCTTATGACATCCAAGAAATGCTACTCCCTGTTCTCTCATTAGACAAAAAGGACAAAAAGTAGGAAAAAAATGGCTGTTTGAATGAGATGTAAACAAAAACAAAACCTTGGGTTAGAAGTCTGCTAACAGAGACAAGGACTCGTTGTGTCCCTCAAACCATTCCTGAATCATTTCTGCTTTGTGGCAGGGCGCTTTGTCCTGCTGAAAGAGGCCAGTGTCATCAGGGAACACCATGCCCATGAAAGGGTATACATGGTCTGCTACAATATTTAAGTAGGTGGTACGTGTCAAAGTAACATCAAGATGAATGGCAGGACCCAAGGTTTCCCAGTAGAACATTACCCAAAGCATCACACGGCTTCCATCGGCTTGCCTTCTTCCAATAGTACATCTTGGCGCCATGTGTTCTCCAGGTAAGCGACGCACACGCACCTGGCCATCCATATTATGTAAAAGAAAACATGATTCAGACCAGGTCACCTTCTTTCATTGCTTTGTGGTCCAGTTCTTATGCACACATGCCCATTGTAGGCGATTTCGGCAGTGGACAGGAGTCAGCATGGGCACCCTGACTGGCCTGCAGCTACACAGCCCCATACGCAACTAACTGCGATGCACTGTGTGTTCTGACACCTTTCTATCAGAACCAGCATTAACTTTTTCAGCAATGTATGTATTGACCATCAGCAAGTGTGACCGCATCTATAAAAGCCAAAGTTGTATAACAGGGGTGTCCAACCTTTGGCCCTCCAGCTGCTGTGGGACTACATTTCCCATACTCCTCAGCCTGCCCCTTAGCTGAAAGAGCATTATGGGAGATGTAGTCCTGCAGCAGCCAGAGGACCGCAGGTTGGACAGCCCTGTTTTAGAAGTTTGCTAGTGTGGAACACTCAGGTGTGTGTTAACACAATGTGAAGAAGAAAGAACATCAGCAATGATCTTAGAGAATCAATTGTTGCTGCCCATCGGTCTGGAAAGGGTTATAAGGCCATTTCCAAACAATTTTGGAAGTCCATCATTCTACAGTGAGAAAGATTATTCAAATGTTGTAAACATTAAAGTCGCCAATCTTCCCAGGAGTGGACATCCCAGCAAAATCACCCCAAGGTCAGACCATGCAATCCTGAACAAAAGTATGGTTTGTTTGGAAGGGTTGACAGGAGAAAGAATCTTCTCTTTAAAAAGAACATGCTTCTAGAAGCCATCAATGTCACTGTAATGGCAAGATAAGTACCTGTGTGTCTCACACATGGAGAGACCAGCGCTTCCTTCTTAAGTGCTGAACTTGCATCAATAGGGCCTTTCTTTAATCAGGAGGTTTTGAACTCACATAACAAATAATCATTGCTTGCATCATTCAGCTGAGTAGAGGTCAGCACATCACATGCAATAGATGCATTCAGCCAACAGAATTTCCTTGCAGGGCAATTAGCTAGGGGTGGAGAAAGGGGCAAATGCATTTGGGGGAATTCCCTGAATTTGCTAAATGGACCGCACGAATATAAAAAGGAACCACTCATCTATCATATGCATTTAAGTGCACATGATGCCTGGAGTCCCTCTTTAAGAACATCTTTGATTTTACTGTTACAATGCTGGAAGAAGACTGAAAAATAATGGCCTACAAGTATATCAAGAGGGGGATACCTGCGCTTACCAAGAATTAAGAACATGTGTTACCAGGGTAGTAAGATAGAAAAGTACTAAAATCTACTTTAGTTTTTTGTTCAAGTAGAACACTAGTTAAAGACTAAAGTAACATTTTCTCTTATGTTTCATCTGAGAAAAATCAGACATCGGATGACATTGTGTTTTACCATTTCTATCCCGGTGTCGTAACAATTGATATGTAGACAGGCTTACTGAGGCAACCAGGCCTCTTGGACGGAGTGTTTCTTCAAACATGCTCCCCAGGTGTGATGACAAATCTGTAAGATTACCGTCCACCGATACGCCCACCAAGATATACCCTTTCAGGAGAGGGATGCAGTGCAGCGTCCGGTGTTCTGAGTAGAAAAGCCTGTAGAGGATAAAGCCTGGTTAGAGCACAAAGCCTGGTTAGAGCACAAACAACAGACATTTTAGATGTTGATAGCCCCAGCAACTTCATAAACTGTCTTGAGGGAACATGGGAGATGTCTCAGTATATCCTTGATTTAATCTTAAAGACTTTGAACCTTTTTTAATAGAATAAAGGCTTTTGCAGAGTGGTATCCTCCACTGTTACCAAGAAAAGAGCTCTGGCGCGATCTAAACTGTAGCACAGCTACCAGCAACTGACTTGGACGATGTCAGTTCTCTTTGAAGTAACTGTGGGAACCAGTCTGCAGTTCTCGCATTTGACTGGTTTAGCAAAGGTACATTCAAGCCATCACATGCACTTTAATGCCTACTGTAGTTGCATAGGCCTTTTCAATTTTCTACACCACTCCCTATATGCATTTGCCCCTTCCCCATTCAGTGCTTTAACACAAGCACACTGCAGAGTATATTCACGAAGACAGAAGCATGAAGGTCCACTGCAGTGAGTAAAAGCTTTTCAATTCACCGACTTAAGTTTGCATTATGAAGAGCTAACCTCAGAGTCTCTGACGCAAGAACACATGGATGGCCATACACAAATCTTTAATGTGATCTCAGTAATCAAACTGTACACTATGCCTGGTTCCCCAGTTTAATCCCTCTGGTCAGAGAAGTCTGCCTGGATTGTCCCATAGCTATATCGGAGAGATGAAAAGGTTGGGGCGATTAGATACACCAAAAACGCAACTTTTAATATAACTATGCTAAAAAAAAAATACTATGCTAATATGATACACTCGAGTCACATGGGTAAGTAGTATATATAAATCTCTTCAGATCGTCCTAATTCAGACTTAAAAGATGGCAGCCCCCTCTCTCAGGGGCAGCATTCTGGTCCTGTGAGGGGGGACAACTCCCTAAACCTTTCTTTGCTAAATAGTTTAGTTTAGTGAATAAACTGCAGTACCTCTCACGTATATTACACCAAACGTATATGTTTGTTCACGTTTTACAGAGCTTATTCTAAGGTAGGACAAAGTCAGCCAGCATCTGATTCATAAAACAAATGCTCAAACCCAACATAAATTAATTCAACGTTAATATCAAAATATGTTTATTCTGAACAGATTTTAGCCAGTGTCCACTTCCAATTGTTGGCTTAAACATCAACCCGAGTAAACCCTTGATTGTAAGAAATAGGAAGGAATTTTTTTAATCCAAATAATTGCAAAAAAGTAGTTAAGTTTCAAAGTCTCGTGAAAAACAAAACACAGAGAATACTTTGCCTGCTAAACATGCTACATCATCTGTTTGAGAGTCCAAAGAATTCAAAGTGAGAAACAGAATAACAAAGCGAAAAATAGTAAAGTGCCTTTCTTTTGTTTCTAAGACATACTGAAACAGAAACCTTGGCAAAAAACATTACACGATTGGCTTTTGTTATAGTAGACGTGACCCCCTCACAATTATCACATTAACACACTGCTATTTAGAGAGAGTCAGTGTAAGGACAGATTCAAGGCTGATTCAATATAGTCCAACATGTCCTTAGCGAGACAGCGAGATCCCAGTACAGCACTGCTTTGTGTGGCGTCTCCAACTCTGAGACAACTTATTATAGCAATCCTTCACAACTGGTCTCCCAAACATGGTTAAACCCTTCCAATATTCAAGCATCGTCGTCAGAGGTGTCACTGCTGCTCGTCTCAGATTCCTCATTCTCATCGGTGGCCATGAAAGTGCGGTTTTTCCAAGGACTAAACTTCAAATTTAAAGATAGGCAATTTTTCAGTAATCCATTCTTCCGGAGGCCATTTTTTTGTAGCTGCATCAAGAGAAGAAGAATATATGTAACAAAACGCTCGCAGCAGAACGTCTGTTTCTATTAAGTCTGGCTGTTTCAAAATGAATGGCTCATGAAGTGGTATGGTACAAGCAGGGTGTGACAAGAGTTGGAATCATGTCCAGTTTAGTAAAGAAAAGGACATATGAGGTGATACCATCTAGATAAGAGCACCTATTTTACGTGCTAGCTTCATAAATATATTATAATCCAAAAAATGTCATGGGGATAAATAGTATCAATCAGCAACAAAAGTTCTACAAATCACAGAAGGTCATTTGCATATAGAACATTTCAGTGGGCAAAGCGCTACATGTGGAATGAGGATATTCCACTACGTGGTGATGGCTCCACGTATAGTAATCTGCATGAGATTTTTTTTATACATATGCTGAATTAATATGTTGATCACATGAGAATGAAATGTACTGGAGTCACCTGTTCGCTAATAGACTGGAACTCCCTCATTTCGGCCTCAGTTAAAGGTGCATAGATCTCATCATTTTCACTGTCTTCCTGCCAGCCCATTTCCTTCAATAACCTGTTAAAAAAATTATTATTAATATTATTATTATACGCTCACGACAACATTAGCTAAGGGAGTGAGTTACTCATAGCGTTTTGTATCAGGCGCTCGAGGAAGATGATGAAGAAAGGTCCACGTTGGTCTTTCATATTCTGATGTAGATACCATAAGGTTTACTTTAACTGATGGAGTGAATTCTTAATTCAATTTCTGAACTTTTTTCAGTAACATACTATACTAGCCCATCAGGCCCATTTGTTATTCCTACGAATCCCTGCATCCCTTAAGTCTGTAATGAAACTCTGAAAACATTACCTGTGCTCTGCTTCAAGTGAACTTGAGAGAACATCCGTGTGAGAGAAGGTGGAGGCGCGTGTGATCTGCTGGGACGTCAGAACGTTACCATTGCTTTGAGGAACTTCATTTGTATCGAAGTTTCGATTTATATCCCTTTCGTGGCAAGTGCCGATACTGCTGTGAAAACTGGAAGTGTTCACCCCCTACAAGTATACAAATAATGAGTTAGCAACAAACACATCGGGGAAGCCGCTTCTGCTTTATTATTACCCTGTTCATATTCCACAGCGCTGTACAAACTGGGTAAACAGGACATAAATAGTATATAACATAACAATTCTACTAATAGAAGCCAATAACATTCTTAAATTGCTCTCGCATATGCCCACTGCAGGTCTGCATAGAAATGGCAACAAGAAAGGCAAAGCAGGGCATCTGACCTTTAACACTCATGCATGAACCTAAGACAGCTGCTTAAGTGCGCCAGCTGTACTTCTGAAAGCAATAATAATAAATAATATACCTCTTTCAAGGGACTTTGTGATATATCGCGACATAGCAAATCATCATATATGGATTTATTTGGACCAAAGCTTTCACGAACAGGGTCCAGACAAATATCGCTTTCAAGTTTATTTTCATCCAGTTGAGAATACAGCTCCTGTACGATTAGGAAATAAAATGGTTTAAAAAAAAAAAAGAACAGTCTCCAAAAATATACATATATAAATATGCATATGTGTTTATTATAGGCAACTTGAATTCCCTAGCAAGATAAGAGGCAATGTTTTTTTATGTCATTCTGCTTGAGGGCATTACGCATGACATCAAGCGCATGACAAAAACATAGAAAGTGACTGCAGATTAGAATCATTTGTCTCATCTAGTCTCTCACTACAGAGAATCCAAACAGTCACCAGATGGACCACAACCCCCTGATGTTCTTCCAGTTTGCAACAGAATGCTTTTCCGCCACACAGGATTCTTACTGTGACATTTATGTTAAGTTATTACAACACAATAATAAGGTTTCTGGTGAGGTTACTTTTCAATTACGAAATTGTTAGCTCAATACATGTGAAACCTCAGACAGTAACATCATGCAATTTATAAGTAACGGATTAACTATGCTGTTTTATTGTAAAATTGCACTAGAACCGCACTTTATATTTTACCAACAACGTATGTAAACTATGCCAAAGATCCATAATTTAAACAAATCATCATATAGTGAACACAAACAGCCTATAAGTACCAACAACGTACACAGATTCAAATCTACATTTTAAACATTTAAAGAATCATTAAGTTACCGATAATCATCTGCGTGGGCAAGCTGAGGAGGTACAGATATAAATCGGAGGCATCTATGTAGAAACATTCCTAAGACAAAACTTACCCTAGGAGGAGTAACACTTTTTGGAACTATACTCTTAGGAGCTTCTGTCTCGTTTGTCGCTGGTGGAATACGAGTACTTGTTGCAATTGGATATCCAGACAAGGACAAGTCATCTTTCATACCCTTCCTAATGACCAGCATTCGAGATGTTCTAGACTTTGTATTTAGAGGGAAGTCTATAGAAGGGAAAAAAATGTATAGCTATTACAAAATCTTTGAAACTAAAACGTATGCAACAACTGGATTCTGGTTCTCAGGATTTCACTTTTCAAGCAAATATTTTTAAGTCAAACCCAGTTAAAGGTTTAATTTACAAAGTAACATCTCAATATTTCTTTGAAGAAAATGGTCAACTCCGGTAATGACGAAACTAAAAACAATCACTTTGTTGGCTAAAAAGCAGAAATCATGTTTAATGTGGTATGAAAGAAAGATGACAAGCTGAGTTACCTTTAAAAAGGCATCATTATCATTAATACCTTTCGACCTATGAAAACACTTTCTCAACCCCCTTACGTACATACATAATGATGTTCAATGCCATTCATGACTTTTCATGTAACATAAAATCCATCATGAAGGCAGTGAAGGTCATGCTTCCAAGTAGTCCATTACCAGTCTGTTCCCTGTATAAGGATCTGCCTTGGAAACCAATACTGTATGCGGGCGCATGATAGCTATGATCCAATCACATAGGTCAATCATATTTCCCACTCACCCCATACACCTGCAGAAATTGTCCGGTTTTGGTTCACTTCTTTCTCATGCTCTGGGTTTAAAGAAGGCTGTAGATTATAGAAAAAAATTATAGATTAAGAAAAAGTTTATTTATATATAAGTTATGTGTGTATATATACACACACACACACACACACATATATATATATACACACACATATACACACACATATACATATATATACACATATATACACACACAAATACATACATACATACATACATACATACATACATACATATGTATACACAAATACATACAAAACACAAAAAAACATATGAGCAGGTGGCAAAACAAAGAGCCCGTTCAGGAAAATGGTCTACAATGGTTAAAGCGTCAATAAAACAATATACCGTATTTCCCCATGTATAAGACGCTCCCATGTATAAGACCTTAATTTTGGGGCCCGAAATTTGAAAAAAATCATAAAATTCATACTCATCCTGATCACTCCCATCCATTAACTGCGCCTAAATTAAACCTAAAGACCCCATTAACCATAACTGCTCCTAAATAAAACCCACTTCCCCTAACTTTCAGCAGCTCAAATATTAATTTTATGCTCACTGTTAGATGAGTTGCTGAGCAGTGTGGACGCTATAAGGAAAGGGGCGGGACCAATAGTCAGCAAGTCAGACAGAGGCTGGGCCAATCGTCAGTGTGACTGCAAGGAGGTACTGGGAAGTAGTAACTGCAATCTACAATCTACCACCACTGTATAAGACGCACCCAGTTTTTAGACCCCACATTTTTCAAAAAAAGGTGCGTCTTATCCATGGGGAAATACGGAACATAGAGGTACGTGATCAACTCCATTATTTTTTAGATTGATACAAAGGTATCTTTTCAATAGTGGACACATTTTTCTTAGCAGCTTTGGTACAGTGGTCTTATTGCTGCTTAAAGTGGTAAACTAAAGGAAAAAAATATTTTCCTCCATGGTAATGTAGATTAGCATTGGCAAAGACCTGGTTCTATCCGACTTTGCTCCACCTTTCTTTAGTGAATAGACCCCATTGTTTCCCTCTGTTCGCATTACCACTACCAGTACTAGACAGACTGGCCTCCATTGGACACCCAACAAGATAGAGAATTGGAGGCAGGTGCTTAGGGTGCTGCGTGTAAGGACAGTTGTCTTGCCGAGTCTGCTGGCCTCAGGTGCCCCAGACTGCATGCATTCTAAAACACAGCTACTGCTCTACGATAGGACTCTCACATAAAGCATCGCGGACAATTCCCCACAGAGAGAAATGTATTGTTTATTTGTATAGCAATATCGTGTGCAGTTGGAGCCGGATGCCTGGCTCAGTGTGTTGGGAGTATGCAAGAGCCAGACCCGTTCCTCTGTCAAACTGCCCACGTGGCATCCGTTTGCCAAGAGGGACTTGGCTACATATACTGGGGGAGACAGAGCTTCTATAACTACACACCTATACTACAAACTTACAAAATCTTCAGCTTCAAATTGCTTGCGTCTTTCCCTATCGTCTTTTCGCGCAGTGTCACACTCAGAAGAGTTGTGCTCGCGATGGCTTTTCCCGCAGTGAAAAGTGCTACTTCTGGAGCGGGAACCGGTACCATTGTATGCCCCCCAGTGGTTTATGTTCTCTGCTCCATTCCTGCTTTGCGAGCGCCAACCATTTTTTTCTTTTCTTCCAAAGTTACCTTTGTCCATGAAACAAGAAAAGACACTTTCACTATGCTTGCAAGCTTTTATGTCAAAAATTATAGTTTTCATTTTTTTCTTAGATTTCTTTGTTTGTTGTCACTTTTGCTATTCATTTAATCAGTAAAATGATTGCTATTTTTTCATAAGAAAACGAAATGCATAAACATACACAGTGAAATCCAACATTTTTAGGGTGGTTTGAATGCCTCCTTTTTAGACATTTGTTTTAAGGGAACAATTGCTTTGAGATGTCATGGAGACTTTTTGGCATGACCCAGGTAAAAACACAATACGTACCACCATTGGACCGACCAAGAGAGGCATCCAGAGCATCTGAAGAATTGTGACGTCGTCGTATCACACTGTAACGGTTGTCTTGGCGCACGGCAGTTTCAGAAGGCTTCTCAGTGTTTACTGAAGACTACAGAAAGGCAAGTAAAAATTATGCAATCATATCCCTTCCGTTATTACTTCTCCATTATGAAAGTTTAGGATAGGAAACGTATTAATCATACTATATATACTATGAATATCACATTTACAGAATTTTGCTAAATTTGGCGATTTGTATGAAGCCTTGAAAACGAGGCTAGACCCCACAAAATAAGACGAAAAACTAATCAAAAAGCTCAGAATGTTTGTCCGAAAGTCATTGGCCCACGCTCACTCTCTCTCCTTCCCATTCATCTGCAATCATCTATCTCCATCAGCATCTCCGAGGACATAACCTGGCGAGAACTTCCATTTGCGTTGTCGTCCTCTCCCCAATCCTCCAATCGGGGGAGACGTCAACCAAAGCACCGTTATTTTGCCCTCACTTGAACCGGAGACAATATTGGGGCCCATGCAGAGACCTCCTCTGCCCCTGACTGAAGGATCGCAAAGAGGACTACCATTTTGATGGAAGCTCCCACTGGGTTATGTCCGTGGCGATGCAGATGAAGAAAGAGGTCAAGATAGAAGAAGATGCGGAAGTTGTCCACAGAGAAGGTAGGGAAACATTTAAAGGGCGTGAGGATGAATGGAGCCACCGGGCAATTTTTTCACAGAATTAAAAATGGCCCCTGAAATTTTGGCCAAACTCAATGGGCAGGACATTTGTTGCTCGAAAATGAATGGGCCAAGCCTTTACCTTGGGAAGCCTGTATCTATTTTTTTTAGGCACATTATAGATAAAGTCTCATGGAAAAAAAATAATTTTGCTTTGATCATAACACACAGGGCTGTATACAGTAAAGTAGTTTAGCACTGACTCATTTGGTTATCTACAGATCTGGAGACAGCTATTGCTAGCCACAAGTTGCAGTCATTCTGCAGCAGCCCTTTACCTCCATAACCCAACTGTTATTGCCATTGATTGGCTGGAAAAGTGATCCCATTAAAATCAATTTCCACACATGCGTATCGGAGTCTGGATGGATCCTTACACGCCGCGCTCAACCAAGCCAGTGCTGAAGTTTACCGGAGATTACTATATCGCATGCAAAAAGGAGATGTGTTCAGCCAAGCACATCTCTTGCCGGGGAATTAAGCTGGGGATGGTGAAAGTGGAAAATATGGAGAGATTCCACAGAATCCCCAACAGACCACTTGAAAATTTAAAGAGACTGTTCCATGCATATGATGGCTGGAGTGTCCCTTTAAGACTGAGCCATTCTATTGCTTACCACAATGTGTTTATATATGTGTCAAAAACGAGGGGCACATGGCATGTTACATCACAACGTCTGATCTTTGAATGTTACCAGGGATCATACATTTCATCCAACAAGCTGGCAAAATAATCCAACAATTGATTGCGTAATTTAGACAAGTGACTCCAGTAAGCTTGGTAAGAGGCACAATTCGAACATGTATCATGTATGTTTGTCCGTTATCCAGAGCATCTGCTATCGACCAAAAAGGCCATAAGGAACACACAGACTAATATTTACCCAAGAGACATTTACCTTTGTTGATGAGGACGGTGGTGTAGGAAAGCTGAGCCAGGCTGGAGCAAAGTCATGTTGCGCCATTTAGGTCACTTCACTTCAATAAAGCGGAGCAAGGCGTTAACACCTCATTGCAAGTCCCTGTGAGAACAAAGTAAGACCTGAACCTCATGTATTGCTAGATAAGACAAGAGTAGACCCGTCACACGCCAGGTTATTCTTGATCCCAATTCTGACCTCTCCAAAAACCATGTTAAGCTTTCCCTTTTCACTTCAGTATTAATGTAACACCTTATAGCATCTTGTGCTGCATATGAAAGTTAACATCTTGGCGTTATACTACTGGTTCCTCGTTGTAGCTTATCGGTGTCACAGCGATCAGTGTGCTTAAAACGCACACATTGATCAACAAGTAATTTGCTTGGCAGGACTACAATTTCCACTAACATTTAAAAGAAGTGCATCCCCTTAATATTGTCATTTTAATCCAGGATGTGAAGGGTGAAAAAAGCGAGTAACTCAAGGAATATTAAAAAAAAAAAAGTGATTTAAATACATTTATTGCATGATACGATCCCCTGACAACTAAAAACAGAGGGGGAGAGAAGGTCAATTTTATTTCTTTTTAGAACAGAGATCTTCTAATTGTCAGCATTAACATTAGAGTAACACGGTTTTAGCGGAGACCCAGATAACAAATCCAAAGTTATTTAAAAATTAATGAAAACCAAAACTCAAAACAACGAGGGCTACTTTATACACATTCAGTTTGGTCCCAGATTTTTCTCATGGTCGGTCAGCAACGCAAACAGTTTATTTCACCAACGCCATTCTTTCATGTCATAGAAAAAAACAACTCATTCACTTTCCTGCTCTCCTTCTTAGGACTCATACGGCAATGAGGCATGTTGACCCGGCAAACAGGCTAACGCACCATCAAGCCAACAGGCGCGCTCAACCTGTCTGCAGCATGTTTAACACAGTTTTAAAACATCGGCATATTGTATGTAAGATGGGAACGCAGAAAGATAGCTTTTTTTTAGCCAGACACCAAAAGATTAACTCTCTCTCTTTGTAAATTTTATTTGTAGGGAAGAATGCGGGGTGCTTGTGTATCCTAAAAATCTGAAATAAAGATTTTATCTTTGTGAATAGTTACTGACCACGACTGCAGGTGACGTGGATTAAACAGGCATCGTAACCACCGATAAAATAAATTGTAAGTACAGATATACACAAATCTCAGAAACACATTACGAAAATGTTTATCATGACAAAAACGAGATGATATACAATATTGTACCAGTTTCCATCACAACCTCCCACTATCCCACTCTGGATTATAAATTAGTTTTTGAGGCTCTGAAGTCAGCTAGAAAGGTGTAGGAAGTAGTTTTGGGTTACTTACTGAAGTCATCACGCATGCGTTATGGGACTGTGGGCGAGAAGGCATGGCACAAATCAATGGTGACCAGGCTTACACCATTCAATACACCCCACAACACCGGGTTCTTTACGTTAGAGAGGGAATTGGCAGTCTGCAGGATACTAGGGGTCTAAGCGCACGTAACTCGTTATGGATGATGAAGGGCCGAGTAGCGTATGGCGCATATTTACATCAGTGAGTCCCATAAAGGAATTTTCAACATTACCTTTACGTACAAGGCCAGCTCAACCCTTCTTGCAGGAGATGGTCAGTAGCATTAACCCTTGATAATGGAACATAGGAACATGTTCTACATTATTGGACATATACATTATAACATCCGACACGGAAAGGCTCAGTATTTATGTAATAAAACGCATCACATCATCTAAGCAACAAGGAATAGCTCGCTACAGATAAATGCAACACAGAGCCGACATTCGTTATGTTATATATATTTTGCTAACATTAAGACTTGTTTTGTAATGTTTTTATAGGAAGTACCCATACTTTTTGGGAAGTATAAGAAATGCCAAGATGCGTACCGCACAAGATACAAGCTTGAAGTTCTCATACATCATCATCACCAGGTTAAACTTTAACCCCTTAATGACAAAGCCCGTACATGTGCAGACTCAAAATACATTGTTTTCAATTGGTTTAGGGACCGCCCATTGTCCGACGAAGGTGGGATCTGATATTTTACACGAAGGAAAAATGTACTTGAGCCTTCTTCCTGATCAACGGCCTGATACTGATGTCTTGTAAAGATGGCCATACCACAACCGTTCATCACTCGCACTAATAAAGGGCATGCTGTACACCGGACGCTATTAAGTTCTATCAAACTTTTCAAAAGCGTAATGATATGTATTTCAGCTAAAAATGGCAAAATTGTCAAAATGACAATAAGGCACCCTCTTCAAAATAAAATGAGGATTTACACCAACTACCCATAAATATTTATAGTCTTAAAGCCACAAACTAACTTTCTAAAGCACTTTGCTTTCTGCACGGTGTAAGTCCATATGGTGTATTCACCAGTCATTGGTGTATGTATATCACTGATAATATCAACGTATGTAAATGCCAGCGGCGCCTAGCCAAGGTGGGCAAAGCCAACTACCCCTAACCTCGAAAGATTAATAGAGATGACATAAAGAGTTGAAATAAAGTGTGCTTTACTCACACATTGTTCCAGCTGGGTGGCTTTGGGACTGGGCATAGACGAACTGATCACAAGATCATTGTAGCCCTACAACCGGGTACTAACTGCCCGAGTCCCACCACTGTGGCAGTGAAACTCCCCGCCGGTGGGGCAAGGAGCGTAGCGCTTTACACGACTAGTAAAAATACAAGACCCAGCCATAAACCAAGCAGGCATCTCACAGGGAGCTAAACTTTAGGGTCCTTCGATGACAGAGGCTGCTGGAATCCAAACCTATCGTCACCAAAGGACCCACAATTTAGGTGACCACGCAACGCCTAACTAATTCTGAACATTGTAGGGAACGCAGAGTGGCCCAAAGAGTTGACACATGACAGCGAAGCACCCACCCCGTCCCGGACAGGTAGTAAGCTGCTAGCAGTTCCCCCTGGCGACCACCCGATCACGAGCTGCGAAGAAAGCAGCGCTTCTTGGAGCCATCGGGCGGCGCCATCGGCGAGCGAAGATGTTAAAATGCGTGTGGAGGCAATCGATAGGAGCTTCCGGGATTTCCCACGGGATGACGTCATTCGACGTGCGTAACGTCAGCGTCATGGTGTTAATGGCCTATTTCGTTTTTCATTCATTGTAAAGGGAATTAAACTATGATCTGAGCTAATTAGTATTTGCCATTTGCTTGTCAGGCTTTGAATGCCATTTTAGATTATTCGGCCAACTTCGTATTCAAAGCAGAAAGTATTTTGTATTATAAATCAAAAGCAATAATATATATATACAAAACAGATGCTACAAAACATCCACGATGCATAGACTCTCCAAACATGTCTAAATCATTGCTACGCCAAAATAAAAAGGTGGTGCAGTTAATATTGGGTTTGAATAAGTGAGGATTTGGGGTTAAACTCCATTGGGCCACCAACATCACAGCATAAATACAAAGGGTCCCCTCTCCTACATGAAACCTATATGCCTGGCTCCATAAAAAGGGTGCCCAATGGCTATCCATACTGTGATGTGGGTGGGCCAAGGGATTTAACCCCTCAAAATCCTGTTACTTATTAAATATACTGAATTCTATGGGGTTGACATATATTCTGTAGCGCTTTACAATAGGCAAATAGGACATAATAAGTAGTATATAATATACCAATTTGACTTAAAAAACAAGCCATAAGGAGTGCCCTGTTCAAATGAGCTTGCAATCTAGAGAGAGTTAGGGTGGTATTACACATGAGGTAAAAGTTCCACTTAGGGTTAAGCCAGCCACACAAGTATAAGTATTGTCCGAAGCCAGGAGAGAGACTAGGAAAGGTGAGCCAAGGAATATTGGAGGAAGGGGGTTAACGGGAAAGTTTTTAAGCATCCTTAAAGAAGTGGGTCTTGAGGGATTTTTTGGAAGGACCAAAGGCAGGGGGAAATGTGGATAGGCCGGAGGAGGGTATTGCAGAGCATAGGGGCAGCCCCTGAGAAACCTTTGCAAGCGTGCATGAGAACTAGATATCAGAGGAGAGACAGACAGAGATAATCAGATAAGCGTGCAAGCATGCAAGTGGTATTGAAAGCCAAAAGTTGAGATTAGTTTGCCAAGTGAGGCACTATAAAGTAAGAGAAGAAGGGGTCCTAGAATTAAGCCTTGGGGTACACCAACTGAGAGGGAATGTGTTAATGGAGAGGGAGACGCTGAAGGTCCAATCATAAAGGTAGGACGTGAACCATGAGAGAGCAGTGTCACAGAGACCAAGATCATGAAGAGTTTGAAGGAAAAGAGGGTGGTCCATAGTGCAAAAGCAGTAGTGGCTCTTGGATTTAGCAGTAAGTAGATAAAAGTGAGAGGGTCAAGTAAAGAGTCAAGAAACTTAGTTTGCGGTATACAATGGTAGTATGTAGACGTGCAAATAGGCCAAAAACATTTCTGATAAATTTTTCGGTTCATTTTTGCCCCATTCGCTTTCAGACATGAGTTACCCAGTGCCCACGTTCACTGCCACTTCCCTTTATTTTCTGTGTATTTGGATTGCGATGTCATCAAAGCTCCTGTTGATGGTGATCAGGTGTCTGTAGCGGTGTCTGATCCACAAGATGAAATTCCTGTTTTTTTTATGAGTTTATTTTTAGTTAAACATTTTGGTAAAATGCAAGTGAGATATTGTTTTAATAACCACGTATTAGGTTACAAAGATATTTGCTATATCTTTAGAAACATAGCATGAATTTACCTGTAGGCGACATCAGGGTTTCCTCAAAGATTGCTGTGTATGCTCACCACAAGATGGTGCTCAGTTTCCATGAAACTAAGAAAAGATACCGTATATACTGCAACATGCTTTTGGTATGATTCCTTTTCCGTAGCATTGCATAAGCGGGAAACATTGGTGACAGCAGTTTTAAACAAAAATTAACCTGCAGCACATTCTAGAATGCTTCATGCTCTTCTGAATTTGAAAAAAGGTACATTTACGGTGAAGGCCTCTAAGTATCAATAGTGGGCATAAAATGCTGGAATTAGCATGCTTTGAAATCTCAATTTTGATGGGACTGTCACATTCATTAAGAGTCCTTGGATGATCTGATAAGCCTCTCTATACAGATTAATCGATGCCTGTGTGGACGTCAACAGCAGTAATTACTTCTGCATTTTCCTTTCTGTTTCCTGATGCCCATGCCAACCAACATTCCCTGCCAAACTATCCTGCCCCTAGGTTGTGACCACTTGTGCCTATGCAGATAGGCCTAATTCAGTCATCTCTGTCCCTTGAGAAATAAAACTCAAAGTCCATGAAGTATATTTTTACTGTGGTGGGTATGGGCTTTATGTGAACTTTGTAGCTGTAATAGCCTCCGCTCTTCTAGGAAGGCTTTCCACGAGATTTTGGAGTGTACCTGTAGGACATTGTGCCCATTCAGCATGTGTTGGTCATGTTGGCCATGGAGGAATGGCTCCCAATCGGCAATCTATTTCATCCCAAAGATGTTCAGTGGAGTTAAGGTCAGGGCTCTGCGCAGGCCACTAAAGTTCCTTTACACCAAACCCGTCAAAATATGTCCTTATGGACCTAGTTTTGTGTACAGGGGCAGTCATGTTGGAAAACGAAAGGGCCATAAAGTTAAAAGCATACAAATGTCTAAAATGTGGAAGTATTAGCTGTCTGAGTTCTCCTGGCATCCGCCAAACCTAAATTCGTCCATTAGACTTCCAGATAGTGAAGTGTGACTCATCAAACAAGTTTCCATTGATCCAGAGCTTTACGTCCCTCTAACTGACACTTGGCATTGCTCATAGTGAGCTTGTCTATAGCTGCTCCGCCATGGAAACCCATTTTATGAAGCTTCCAATACTTAGTAGGTGTGCTGATTTTGCGCCCAGAGGCAGTTTGGAACTCTGTAGTTAATGATGCTACAAATGACTGGAATTTTTACACACTACGAGGGTGTCCTGCTCAGTGAGTCTTCTACCACTTCGTAGCTGAGTCCTTGTTACTCCTAGATACTTCATCTTCCCAATAATAGCACTTACAGTGCACTGGGTGACCTGTGGCAAAAGTGGCATCCCATTTTTGTCTATGAGATGGCTGTCTATGGGCCTGGTTATACACCTGTTAGCAATGGGTATGGCTGAAACATCTAAACTCAGTAAGAGGGGTGTATATCATGAGCAGAGAGAGATGTGTTCAGTTGAAACACATATTTTGCATAGCAAATAGCTGCAGAATCCTCCCATGCATTTGCAATGGGTACACCACAAAAAAGGACCACGTAGCTATCATATGCATTAAGTGTAGATAGTATTTTTTCTTTATCCTAAAGGTCAACTTGGATGGCGCCTCTGATTTCTCTGATCTTTTATATGTCTGCAAGTGTTTATTTATTCTCAGAGTTGTTGTATACAAATTAGCAATGTTCTTCATTGTTTATGAATAACATTTATTTAGCACATTTACCTTGTGTTTCTAAACAGATGGCAACAAAACAACAATTGAGACATATGCTACGCGGCACTACCACTAAATATGTGGCGCACCATAGTGTTAAAAATCCAAAACAAGTGCAAATATATACTCAGTATATTAAGTTACTTGTAAATGTAACTGTGTGTAAATGCAATATATAAAACATTTACTTTGTACCGGTGGTTGTTTACAATGCATATTAACATAAGCCAGGGCAGAATAATTGCTGTAGAATGCTGTTCTGCAGGCATCAGAAATATGTAACAACAGTTTTCTAATCTGAAAGTACAGTGGAAAAAATGTTTGATAATTGCAGAAATGTAATTATAAAGCAAAATTAATAACTCTGAAGGTATTTTTTTTTACCACAGTGGATATACCTTAAGCAGGCCCATGTCAATCAAAAAACTGTATACACTGGTGGACACCGTATACCGAAACGCATTCCAGATGGAAAGCACAACATACCAGCCCAGCCATTAAGGGATTTTCTCCAAACGATGCTAATTAAGATGCCACCTTATACATTTGAAGTGTCCAGAGAGGGCCTCCTTTGTTGGGGGTTGTGGCCGGGGCGGTATGAGGCGGGCTGATGGTGGAGGCAGAGCTGCATCTTTCCTTATTGGGGAAAAAACACCATGTGGCGCTCAGCTATGGAGCATCACGGGGTGGCTCTGATACATAGGGATATATATGAAAAACAACTTTGTCATAAATAAGATGCATATGAAAACACATAGTTCCTAATATCACTGTGGCCCAAGACATCACGTAATGGACTGGGACCAACTGAAAGAGCACTGGTATAATAAATTAAACATTTTCATTTATTTAAATAAATTACTGAAAATTACTGTTATTTAAAACAGAGAAATTAAATTCACAGTGGGTAATAAAAATTGCAAATAAACTTGCAGCTCTTCTAAAAAAAGAGCTAAAAATTTATGAGGGTGGGGGATGTGTGTGAGCTGCATGGATTATCAGAGATAGTGTATGTGTGTATGTATACAATGTATGTATAAGTGTATGGTGTTGGAGGTGCTGTGTATGTATGAGTGTGTCTTTGATATTAGAGTGGTGTGTGTATTTATGTCTAATTGTATGTGTGGGTGTGTAAAGTGTGGGTGTGCATATATGTTTATGGTGTTAGAGTGGCTGTATGCATGTATGTATGTGTTAGTGTAGAGCTGCCCCAGACCATCATCATACCCCCAACATCCTAATAAATTCCAGTACCCAACTGCAATCATTATCCCCAACTATCATATTCATACCCTATCATCATATTCCTCCACACCATCATTTCTATCCCCTACCATTATGACCCCATATTGCACCACAATCACCCCCCTCCATCTTCATGCCCCCTTAACATAACTTTATACCCACCCTTTATTTTGTCATCATCTTAATACCCTTCCTTAACATTCCCCCTTCCTATTCATACAATATTAAACAATAATTTTCATGAATTCATCCATTTTAACATTTTTTCCTCTACTCCACTCCTTTGGTCTGAGTGCCAGTCTGTTCTTGCTTTGTGCATCTGGCAGTCAGCACCACGCAGGATAAAATGTCATATTCGGTGCTGTGGTGACTGGCATACGCACAGTAGGAGTAATTGTACATGTGGCCGCGAATGCAGCTGCAGGGGCAAAATCTACACTCATTGGCCACTTTATTAAGTACACCTTGCTAGTACCGGGTTGTACCCCCTTTTGCCTTCAGAACTGTCTTCATTCTTTGTGGCATACTTTCTACAAGGTGCTGGAAACCTTTCTTAGAGGTTTTGGTCCATATGGACATGATGGATGGGAATCTCCCGTTCAACCACATCACAAATGTGCTCCATTGGATTGAGATCTGGTGACTGTGGAGGCCATTGGCATAAAGTGAACTCATTGTCATGTTCAATATCTTGCTGGATTTAGCCATCAGAAGATGGGTACACTGTGGTCATAAAGGGATAGACTTGGTCAGCAACAATACTCAGGTAGGCTGTCGTGTTTCAAAGATGCTCAATTGGTATTAAGAGGCCCGAAGTGTGCCAATAAAATGTCCCCCATATCATTACACCACCAACAACAACCTGAACCGTTGATACAAGGCAGGATGGATCTATGCTTTCATGTTGTTTACGCCAAAGTCTGACCCTGCCATCTGAATGTCGCAGCTGGAATCGAGACTCATCAGGCCAGGCAACGTTCTTCCCCTCTTCCATTGTCCAATTTTGGTGAGTCTGCGCCAATTGTAGCCTCAGTTTCCTGACAGGAGTAGCACCCGGTCTTCTGCTGCTGTAGTCCAGCTGCTTTAAGGTTCGACGTGTTGTGCGTTCAGAGATGGTATTCTGCATACCTTGGGTGGTTATTTGAGTTACTGTTGCCTTTCTGTCATCTCGAACCATGCTCCTCTGACATGAACAAGGCATTGTCGTCTAGACAACTGCCGCTCACTGGATATTTTCTCTTTTTCGAACCATTGTCTGTAAACCCTAGAGATGGTTGTGCGTGAAAATCCCGGTAGATCAGCAGTTTCTGAAATACTCAGACCAGCCTGTCTGGTACCAACAACCATGCCACGTTCAAAGTCACTTAAATCCCCTTTCTTCCCCATTCTGATGCTCAGTTTGTACTTCAGCACATTGTCTTGATCATGTCTACATGCCTTTATGTATTAAGTTGCTGTCATGTGATTGGCTGATTAGCTATTTGTGTTAACAAGCAATTGAACAAGTGTACCTAATAAAGTGGCCAGTGAGTGTAAAATTAGGTGTCAGGCAGGGACTCAAGGGGAGACGGCCTACAGGACAATCGGTATCCCAAGCCAGTGGTCACTCACCGTCTCTCTCTTACTCTCACTGACTCTCTATAACGCTGCTTCTTCTCTTACCTCTCATTGTTCTTCTGCCTTCTTTCGCTTCTCCCCAGTATCAGCTTTGTTATATCAGGTATTTTTACAAAAGAGAGGAGCCTCCATGGTGCGCTCTGTGGCTCCACTTTTTTGTGGAAGTACTCCAAGAGGCTAGAATATTTCAGATAGATTCACAGAGAAAGAGAAGTGTTTCCGTCGTTTTACAAAAGTACCTGGATAACGGAGCTGACACCGGCGAGAAGCGGAAGAAGAATAAAGACAGAAAAGAAAAGGAGAAAGGGACACGGAAGTGGTTGGTGGTACGGAGATATTGACAGAGAGTGTGAGAAAGTGTGAAAGAAAGGGAATGTCACACAGTTTTATTTCAGGGAATGGCTCAAAAGGTAGGGCAATTAGAAGGACAGGTAGCAGCATTGTATTGACATGAGTAATTTACACAGTAAAATCAGAGAATTCAATCTCCATGGCAGTGGCGGAACTACCGGGGTCGCGACTGCGACCGGGCCCTGGAGTTCTGCCAGGGGCGCCGAGCGGTCGTTATCCACAACCGCTCGGCACCCTTCTGTCTCCTCTGCTCCCTGCAGCCTCCTGCCTCAGTGCTGCCCCGACTGCACTGGTGGGAGCGTGAGGCGTCTGTCATATGCCGGCGCTCAGCATTGAAGCCGCGCACACCGCGGCAGAGCAGCAAGACAGAGACCTCGCGCCCCCACCACAGGACTGCACGGTAAGTGACATACAAAGGGGGTTAGGGAGAGGGTAGATAGTGAGAATGGGGGGGTAGGGATAGGGTAGATTGTGAGAAGGGAGGGAGAAGGGGTAGATAGCCTGAGAAGGGGGGTAGATAGTGTGAGAGGTGGGTAGATGGTGTGAGAGGGGGTAGATTGGGTTGGGGGTGGGGGGGCCTTAACAGTTTCTCGCACCGGGGCCCTGATGCTTCTAGTTACGCCCCTGCTCCATGGATAACCCTATCAGTGCTGCAATGTAAGCTGCAAGTCAGCTCAGCTCGGAAACTGTTAAACAGGCTGCTTGAAGCATCCAATAGCACTAACAATTTACAAATTGATTTAACATACTCTGAGAAGTCACAGCTACAGACAGCTAAAGAGATATAAAGGCAGCTCATATATTCCTGGATGGCAAAATAATTAGATGGTCAAATGTAGTGGAGCAGCTTGCCTCGTGCTGGTTGCCCTTAGAGTGCATGGTGTTATATTCATTCGTGAGATTTACTGATGTTAGTTACTCTGCATTTATTTCCTTCCAGAACAGGGATGTGAGGACAGATCCCTTGATTTAGGGACTAACCTAGACTGGGCACAGGGTCACTCTAGCTCCTAAATCCCATAAAATGAAATCAAGAGATGATGTGGCTACTATGAAGCATAGCAATAAATATTGATCTTTGGGTATTAATGATATATATATATATATATATATCCACATCATAAATGTTGATACTATTAGGAATATAGCCACTTCAATAAATGATAATAGCACCTCTGAGTGAATAACAGTGAACGAGGGCTATTTGATGATAAACATCAGAGTTTGTGTTTCTAGTTATATGGATTGTTTATGTAGTGAATGAATGTGTGTTTTAAGTCTATTATTATTTGATTGCCTTTATTCCTTCACTTTTATATGTTTTAATTGATGACTCGCTGCCTTGTGCCATTTGGATCTTCTGGATCCTGCAGATATTGAATTAGCTTTGGACTGTGACAGTTTTGTGTACTATTCACAGAGTTTCTCAAGTATGATTTCATTTATCACTATATAACAGTATATTATCTATAGATACACTACAGTTCACAAGTTTGGGGTCACTTAGAAATGTGAAAATTCACTCTGAGAAAAAGAAAATTTTGTCCATTAAAATAACATGAAATGGATCAGAAATACAGCACAGACGGTATTAATGTTGTAAAAAACGGCTGGTTTTTAATGGGAAATCTTCACAGGGGTATAGAGGCCTTTATCACTCCCATCACTCCTGTGTTCCAATGGCATGTTGTGTTTCACTAATCCAAGTTTTAAAAGCTAATTAATCATTAGAAAACCCTTCTGCGATTATGTTAGCACAGCTAGAAATGTCTTTGTTTTCCATGAAAACAGGTAAGTGACCCCCAAACATTTTAGCGGTCGTGTATATGTGAAGGAATTTATGAAATTGTTTTAATTATTATCTTTTACTTTAATTATTATTTATTTTGAAAATGTTGGGCTTAAGTCTTGAATCCCTTTTTTAAAAGTTGAGATTTTTGGATGCACAGCCATGCCAGCACTACTGAAAGAATGTGTTGCTTTATCTTATTTGTGCGTGGATTTAGAAATCTGAAGATGGTGGACACACATAATTATGGAGCATAGGACATTTTGAACCAATGAATTGATTTGTTGTGCTGAATTATTTATAATTATGCGTGGCATTGATTAAAACTGTTTAATTTTGTTGGAATTTATGATTTTCCCTATTTATTCATAATACACGTTAGTATTTAAGTTTATTATACAAAACTGATTATGATAAAACAGACATCAACCTGTTTTAGCAGGAATACATAGATCAGCAATATTGGTACAGGTAGACGATAAGCAGTACTGCGACGCAGCGCAGGGCAATACACGTTACAGTACGACTTCAGTTTACGGAAGGCTCAGTAGAAGCAGTGTACAATTACATTCCCAGACGTGGCACATATGGTTAGCACTATAGTGGAACATAACCTGGGGGAAAGGGGGCCGAGGAGAATGGGGCTAGTCTTCAGCCTCTAGACTGTCCTTGAGAGAGCAGTCTCTCAGCAGGCTGTGGATAAGCCTGCGGCAGTCACGGACTGTGACCTGCTCCCTCCTCAGCACCAGGCGGTTCCTGGCAAACCATAGAGCGTCCTTTACGCAGCACATGAGGCGCCAAGCATCCTCAATGGCGCTCTCCGTGTGTGTTCCTGGGAAAAGTCCGTAAAGTCCGTAAAGTACCGAATGGTAGGTACTTTCTCTCGATAGAGTCCTTGAGATCCAGCTCCAGAGCTCTGAACAAGGCCTGTGCAAACGGGCACTGCCAGAATAAGTGGAGGGAAGTCTCCTCCTCCACAATGCACTGTGGGCAGTGTCTATATCTGCACAGCCCCCTGGCATGCATAAATGTCCTTAGGGGGAGGCCTCCCTGAATGGCCATCCATGCAATGTCTTTATGCCTGTTGGTTAGCCTGCTCGACGACACGTTAGCCCAGACAGTCTTGGCTGTGGCGCCGGGGAGCCCTGGGATGTTCTCGATAGTGTCTTTGGCTTTGATGAGCTTGTGGATCACACGGGGTAACCACAAGTCTGGTTTAACTCCCTCCAGTTGGTGCTCCCTTACAAATTTGCCCACGTCCGAGTAGAACCACGTTAGTGTTTCATACACATGGTATATTCTTATTAATTTATCGGTAATCATTATAATCTGTTAACGCAATGGCATTAGCTAAATGTTCCTTACTTGGGGAGGGATTTTGCACGATAAAGACATAATGAAGTGTTGATAACTCTGTGAAGTGCATGTTAAATTGTGGCTATTTTGGTGGTTCTCTCCAGAAGCTGGTAGAAACTGACCCAAAGACCTGGTTGGAAAAAGGACTTAACCAGGAGACTCGAGGTTAAACCCAGAGACTTCCAGGTATGCACATACTATATAATGTCATAAAGACTGCATCTGCAATGGATCTACTTTCTGTCTCAGGCTCACTAGACTTGTCAATATTAGCTCCACATGTTGTTTTTCCTGCTTAGTTTGATTAACGTGATGGTTTTATAAATGTATAAAAAGGGGGCTTCACATGGAGTGTCAGCATGTCCTCTGCTTGTAGAATATTGGGCAGAATTCACTAACGTGTGAGTTTAGTGAAAACATGCTATATAGTGAAATCAGGGATGGGTGAATGAATGAGAGGTGGCACAGGCAGGCTGTTTTAGGGGCAGAGGAGGCACAGGCAGGCTGCTTTAGGGGTAGGGTGGCACAGGCAAGTTGTTTCAGGGACAGAAGTAGCACTGATAGGCTGTTTAGAGGCAGAAGTGGCACAGGCAGGCTGTGACATACAATTTGCCAACATTAATTTTTTGTGGGTGTCTTTACATTTTAAAGTGGGGGGTGCCACATACAGGATCCACCCGAGGGTGCCAAATACTCTAGTTACGCCCCTGGGATGCACAATACAATTTTGTAGAGGACTTTAATCACAGGTGTCCCCATACATTACTTTTGTACTTATAACCTTTTGCACCAAGCAGGTACAGGTACGGCAGTGGCAGTGAAGATTGAACCTGGAACTATAAGTCCAGCAGCCATTAAATCACAAGTGCACATCTGTCTGTGGATACACACAAACCTACGGCTGTGTGTTTCCAGTAGGCGCCAAACACTAAAGCCCACAGGAGTATGTACAAAGGGATTGATGACCAGTCCAGGCCTGGGTACGGCTTACTTTTATAACTAGAGAGGTTCTCCTAATAATGCTATGATATTGGCCCCCAATAAAGTACCTCAAAACGTTTGCAAAGTATATGTTCATCCTTTAATAGTAAATGGATGGTGACAGCAGTGCACCAAGGACACAGTTACTTCTGATGTGCCCTATATCTCTTCGGCAGTGTGTAAGAGAAAAGACTTAATAGGTATCTCTTTGGGAGAGTGTTTGTATGGCACACGTCTACTTCTTCCACATATGGTTTAAGGTGGTTTAGTATATGAATGTCTTTGATGTTCTATAATATAAATGCACATATATATATATATATATATATATATATTACCTTTAGCCACCTAGGCCCTGGCAGAACCCTGTAATCCCCAATCTCTCACACATACAGAGGTTAAAGTTTCCTGGAATAGGTGAATCATTTAGACCCCAAAAAGAAGTAAACTAGTTACATTAACAGTTTCTCATGTTTTCTAATAATAGCTGAATGTGTATATGGGTAGTTTTGGCAATTTGCACCAATGACAACAGACCTGCCAATATACTCAGGTTTTTTAATGATAAACTAATAATGTATGCATATGAAATGTTACTGGCTTTGGTACAAAATGTAGCATATATATATATATATACACACACATATATATATATATACTGTATTACTGTATATATACAGTAATACAGCAGTAATGCGGATGCGTATACGTTATTTATAACCATAGCCTTCTACCTGTGAGTATTCATCTTAAAGGAATGCATTTGGTACATGAAGTGGATGCTGTATATGTGTTTATGTATAACTATAGGCGTCATAGGCGTCGAGCTATGAGTACTCATCGCAGAGGAATGTCTCCCGTACGCTAAATAGATGTGCGCTACCACAGCCTATGTGTCCCAACACCTCCTCCCCCCTCTCTGGTCCATTCCCAAAGCCCCGCCTAATCTTCGTCCTGTTCTTCGGACACCTCTGGCTAGGCGCTCTGTGATTGGCTGGGCCTCTCCATCCGGGTACTTTGCGCAGTTGCAACTCGTTCGCCTAGAGGTACCAATATGGCGGAGGTAAGGAGGAAAACCGGGCCGGAGCGGGGGGAGGGAGGTTTTACACGGAAATCTCGGGCTCGGGAACCTCTTCACTCGGCTCATTCACACCGGAATCGGACCTCCTGCGGTTTAGCTATCGATATGGTGGCGTAGGGGACTTGAGGTTAGCGCAGAGCCGAGGAAATAGTCCGTAGGCCGCTGATGGGAGCGGACTGTCCGAGTCGGGGGTGGGACCGAGACCTTAGAGGCGGTGGCTGCCGACTCGGAGGCTTCCGGTGCTTGGGTCTGATGCCAGTGTTGGTTGTTATCGGCTGTGTACTTCTAGTTACCGTATTTTGTTCTGGCTTTATATGTCACGCTGTTCATCTCCCGGTGCGTAATTTCCACCTAAAGTCTCTGTAACCTGCGCCCGGGGCACGAAGCCCCGATAGCCGCTTACTCCGGTGCAACTCTGCTTACGTGCTGCGGGCTGCGAACTGTTTGCGAGTTGAGGAGGATGATGTATCCGCTTAAAGTTCGCTGTCTCCACTTTGTGCGCGCGTACAGCTGGGTATCTGGGTGCATCTGCTGAAGCGCTTCAGGGTATTTGTGTTGGTTCTGTGTTTATGATGCACTTTTATAAAGACAGAGTGCCGCAGCACGTACACGTATACACCGGGCACACACACCTCGCACCGGGGGCACACACCTGCACATCATCCTTTGGATCACTCATCTGGCTGCAGTATGTTGTAAGACTTTATACATTGATGTAATTTGGCGTTTATGGAATGGATTTATTATTATCTGTATGTTTTTTTTCTGTATAGCAGCGAATTAATACGTTTCCCTTGCTTTAGTTTGTGCCCATAATGAAAAATGTCAACTATTATTTGAAAAGTATTCTCGTTTAGAAGATGACTTGTTTTGTTTTGGAATGTGATTAGTCACAAATACTTTTTGTATGTTTCATACTTATTGCCTTGTCTTTTTTTTCTGTACAGGCTTCGTTTGACAGTTCGAGTCCAGGTTTGTACTTTTTTATTTTTATTTTTTGTACGTTTATACCTTTTTGTGCTGAGATTTTAGACACCACAAGTGAAGACCACCAGTTAGATGCATCCTACTTAATGTTTGGGGGCAGGTATTTTTTTTTATATATTTTATTTTTTAACATTTTTTTTATATATATATGCTGTATATTAAATGGCACTGATCTTTCTTAAAACGCTAACTCTTGTAATGTCTTTAATTTTAGTTGGGGGAGGAAATTCAAAACACATTCAAGCAAAAATAGGTAGTCATTTATTTTAATTTTATTTTTTTGTCAATATTTAGTTTAATTGCTACTCAAGATACGATTTACACGGCAGTAGCAGCACTGCTGCTGTATCAGGAATAATCCTTTGCAAACGCTTTAAGCACTAATTCTACAAATACAGAAGGAACACAAATGTTGTAAAAATTGAACTCCTTGATAAAGCCTTGTTTAAAATGTTATAAAACACAACCATTTTGTAATTGTTTGAATAATATATTAAGCTGCTTTTCTAGTTTACTATAAATAGTATTAAATATATATTTATGTAGTTGCACACACCCTGTGTACTAAAATATATAGGCAGCTTATTACTAAATAATTAAAAAAAAAAAAATATTGAACTCCATATAACTTTTTAGAAAGCTTTCGTAGCTGCGTACTTCCATTTTTTATTTTATGCAATCTAACCGAAGCAGTAAAGGGTTATTATTGTGTTCTTTTTAATATTCTGTATTGATTAGTGTCAGTGGAAGTTGGTGAGATTTGGCTGCTGTAATCAGAACACATTTTTATTTTACTTTTAACATTTATTTACTTTTTTACTTCACCTTTCAGTAAAATATTTACTCCTCTGATTATGGATTATGTTTGCATACTGGACCGTGGTTCCCGTTTTCTGTGTTTCTTCAGTAGCTCGGCGTGCTGATATCTTCTATAGATATATGCATCATAGCGATGCCTACAGTGACGCTTAGTATTTCCGAGTTATTGCAATGTAATAACTGACAGATGAGTCTTGAGTCATATGCTACATACCCTGTAATACGCCGAGTACCACGTTTTTACAGTGACATGCAAACTTTGTATGAATATAAAAATGTACAGATGACCTTTCAGTTCTAAGTTAGTTTCAGGTTATCGATAATTCTAGCTTGCGGTTCTATAAAGTATGCATGAAAGGGGCTTTTTAAAGGCTACTAAGGACGGCCTTAGGCTAGAGTCTCGGCTCTTAACTTCATTTAAGTCTCGAAAATACTGTTTTTATTTCAATTTTTCTCTGAACTAGATAACTACTGAAGCATTTCACAATGAAATATTCAATCAGAATGACAAAGAGAAAGTAAAGGTAATATGAGAAACATAATTTTTTTTTTTTAATTTTATTTTCAGTATAAGTGAGGCTGCTGGTGTTTTCAAGGGATTGGCAGGAGGCAGAACTGCTGTACTGTATCTCCAGTATAACCGCTTTTCAAAGGCAGATTGGGATAATGCATTTTGCTTGACTAGGGAAACCTGATTTGTTTTGTGCATTCGCACCTTCTTGCTGGGAGAGTCGGCCCTGAATTTGACCGCATGTTGGTATTGTGGATATGTTATCGCTGTACGATGCTCTTCTTGAGAAAGTCATAGACATGGGAGAACAGCGTAAGATGGGGTCATAAGACCCAAGTCCAATCAAACACGTTTTTCAGATCATTCTTACTCCAAATTTACCAATATTTCACAATGTGATAGTTTAATGGAGCAAATGTTTTTTTTTTTCCCCCATTCAACCTCACTCAATGTTTTCTGGAAGTTGCCAAAGCTCTTTATTGAAGGGCAGTGAGGATATAGAATTTAAATACATTGGACACTTATATATTCCTTTTCATTTGTAGGTTAGCATAGTATGTTGAGGGGGGTTCTGCACTTCCAACTGATCCTAATTTTGCTTGTGGGGGAGATGTTTTGGAATTGTGCTCTTATCGTTCTGGAATATTTTTTTTATTTATTTTTTGGACCCCTAAGTTTATCAGATTGAACTGTTTTATTCTTGTGTTTGAAGCGACCACTCAAAAGATCTGACAATATGGCTTTATACTCTGATGTAGAATAGTATGGCATGCATATCGTAGAATGGACCTGTCATCTAAAAACAAATCCACAGAAATGTTGGCATACAATCTTTCTGAATGTTGGGTAGCCATGGCTTCTATCTTTTGGTTTTTTTTTGTTTTTTTTCTTTCTCACCCCCCCCCATGGACACTTTACTGATTCCTTACATTGAAGGATTGTTACTTGTCCTGCTCAACTTTGTTGTGTTTATTTAGCTTTTTTCTCTAATACAGAACTTTGTTTTTAGATGACCGTTATATAGGTCCGCAGGTTTGCATGTAAGTGTGAAGCCGTTACATGTACCCGATGTAGTCTTACTTTCCCTTGTGTTTTTTTTTTTTTTTCTCCTCCCTCCCTAAGCATGTACTGTGAGCATTTTACCAGATCTATTTGAGGTGAAGCCATGTAAATTATAAGGTGCCCAGCATACCTGTATCTTTGTGTTTTGCAGTTTTTTTTTTTCTTAAACTGATATTTTAGTGCTCCTCCTTGGAAATAATTATGCGCTAACTCAAGGGAATTTGAATATTTATTTTTTATGAATACACAAGGATTCTTTAGTATTTCTATATTGTGTGATTTAATGTTATCATTATTGGCTTATTAATATATATTTATATAAATACTGCTATAGTTGATCTGTGTTATATTGTGATTTCCTCTCCTGATCAATATTGTTTTTTGTAAAGCGAATTTGTTTTTTTTCCTCTGTTGCAGTTGGCTCTCTGTCTTCTGAAGACCATGATTTTGACCCTACGGCTGAAATGTTGGTACATGATTATGATGATGAGAGAACTCTTGAAGAGGAAGAAATGAAGGAGGATGGAAAAAACTTTGCCTCTGAAATTGAAGATTTAGAAAAGGTACCCATTCTTTAGTAGTGGAGGACCATTGAAATCATGCCCCAGACTACCTCAAGTAGCTTGTGTTGGGAAAGCTCGCTATAGGCCATGTTATGCCTGTTTTTCTGTAGTGTAACTCCCAATTACTTTGAAAAGTCCATAGTATGCCACTAATGCACTGCGTTTTGATGACTTAGCTCATGTATTATCAGGGTTTAATTCCATGTAACCTTTGTCGTGCGGTTAATACATCTACAGGGCAATGTCGCTGTCCTGCCTAGGAAATTCAGGCCACTTTAAGAAAGCCTGCATGGATCTGTCACTTTGGGCAAAAACATTTTTGGTCGCAAGCTGGCACGTTAAATCTAACCAGACTTCACTTTCTTGATGGTTTGTCAGCTGCATAATTGTTCCCAAACTTTTTTTTTTTCTACAGGAAGGAAACATGCCTTTGGAAGATTTATTGGCAATTTACGTCTATGAGCCTGCGGACCCAGGATTGGCGGGTTCCAGTGCAGGTAGTTCCCCAAGTGAACTTGCTGATGAGCTGCCTGATATGACTCTGGATAAAGTAAGTGCTAAGCAAGTATACATTTTTTTTTTTTTTTTTTTTTTTTTTAAATCATTGATCGGAGATGGCAGAATGCAATGAACAGCATATTAGAATCTTTCAAAGCCAAGGTGACAGATCTGTGTACCCAGTTATAATTTTTTTTTAAAGGTTCTGAAAAAGACAATTTGAAAGTCTGGTCTTTGATGTTAAAGGTGTCTTTAAGTCAGAAGGTTCTGTCTGTATATAGTTTCCTGGGGATTTGTTTATGTTTGAAATTTTAGAGCTTATGGGCACCTTGATAACTCAGTTTATGTTACAGTTGGAAGAGGGAGTTTTGATAAATGAGCAAGCAAAAGGGGGGGGGGTGAATTTCAGGGCACCGGTTTACAATAATTATATATACCATGCAAAAATTATGTCTCGTGCAGTGTCTGTGATGCTCAGCCAGAATCAGAAGAGAAGTGTGTCTGTGGTTCAAAGATGTCCTACAACTGGACAGCATCCTTTTTCATTTTACTCTGATCTAGGGAATATAATTTTAATTGAAACATGCAGAGCCAACCAAATCAAAATATATCCCATGATATCTTTTGCAGCCCTCCTTGTTTTTTCATGTGGTTTACGGTTTGTATAAAGAAAATACACATCTTCTGCTACCATTGTATATGTATAGAAACTGACACTTAATTTATCTGATCTTTTGTCTGCAGGAGGAAATTGCAAAGGACCTTTTGTCAGGTGATGACGAAGAAACACAATCATCTGCTGATGACTTAACTCCATCTGTTACATCACATGAAGCTACAGACTTCTTTCCACGCCCTTTAAGATGTAAGATATTTTGAATTATTTGGGAAAAGTAATTATGTAGTTGCCATCTTTTTTGCTTTTTATTTAGAATATGTTATATGAAGATATGCAAAAGCTTTTTTTGCAATGTAACCTTAATTATAGTCTTCTAAAACTCCGAGCTACGATCACAGGTAGGGAGATGGCAGCCTGAACACGGCAACTTCCCTGATCAACTGCTTGGTGGCTAAACACTGCTAAACTAACAAAAGATCTTACGGGGAAACCACACTAGTGTTTTAGCCTTAATGTTCCTACATGATTGTATCTCCAGTTGATTAGGGAATTTCATGTGTCCAGAAGACTTTAATAAAGGTTACATTTTTATCTACCTAGGGCAGGGGCGTCCAACCTGCGACCCAATAGCTGCTGCAGGACTACATCTCCCATAATGCTCTTTCAGCTAAGGGGCTGGCTGAGGATGTTGGAAAATGTAGTCCTGCAGCAGCTGGAGGGCCGCAGGTTGGATGCCCCTGACCTAGGGAAATACAGGAACTTTTTCTTATTGTTCTCCACCAATTGCTACTATATAGGGTTACCACAAATCCTGATATTCATTAAATCTACTCTTAGGACATATTTGTATTAAATACTCCACTATACCCAGTGTTGGATGTACTCGTTGCAGTTAGTGTTTTGCCGTGAAGTTGGTTTCATCGCTACATTATATACAGGGCCAAAAAGTCTTGTTGAAGAAGCTTACTTGAGTTAGTTTTTCATTGAGTAGGGAAATTGGGGCCAAAACTTGTATTTTACTTGAAAGCTCCCACATTCCTGCATAAAGCTATGGTTTTAAACTGTAAAAGGATGTTATAATTCTCCCAATTTAGGCTTTATTTTGTGATGTTTTGGGTAATTACAAACATTCTAATCAGGAACAAGCATCACTGATATGTTATGTGAATTTTTAGAAGCAGAGTTTGCAATTTATTGGAAGTGTAAGTAGCATTGATAACTTTTATGTTGCCATTTAGCAAACACTACTTGTGATGGTGATAAAGAGTCGGAGAGTGAGGATTTGGAAACTGACCTTGGAACTTCTCCTGAAGATTTAAGAAAGGTAACATTGCGTGTGAGCTCCTGACTTATTTTCATAAATGCTCATAAATTAAATCAGTCAGATTTGTGGCCAATCCATATGGGGGGGTTTAACCCTTTCATGTCATCTCAGAACTTTGTTCTAAGTTTCCTTCGCATGTAAAACGAGCCGCTTTTTTTTCCCCTTAGGAAATAATGCTTGGTCCACAGCATCAAGCAGAAGTTCCACCTTTTCAGGGAAACTACATGCAAGATTCAACAGGTACGTTGTTTATTTTTTTTTCTTTTAATGCAAAATGTTTTCTTCAATGTGTTCAATGAACGCGTCACTTTGTTTGATTCCTTGATCTGCCGCTGTTTCCTTTTTTTTTTTTTTTTTTTTTTTAATCAGTTCTTAATATATTTTCATGTTATGTTCGTAGTAGGACTCATTGTTTGTTTGATGTACTAAAGCATGAACAAAACTGTTTGCAGAGTATGAACATGAGGATCAATTGCTTTGGAGCCCTGATGTACTTCCAGAAAACAAAGTAAAGGAGTTTCTTTACGAGATATCACGCGCTGCTAATGAGCGAGTCACAGACAGGATTCTAGATGGAATGCTTATGAGGGACAATGAACAGGTATGGGCCTTTTTCATAAGGTATAACAAGAACCTTTTTGTTCTCTGCACTCGGTTACTATACAATAAATCTTCCAAACAAAACTTCTTGAATTTTTTTTTCTTTTTTCTCTTTTTAGGCACTACATGAGCTCTTCAAGTGTGATTACAATGTTAAGGAAGCTTTGGAACGTTATTGTTGCAATAGAAAGAGTTCACATGGTAAACCATTCAAGAACATATTCATTGCTTTGCCTGCTGGCGTACTGGAAATGTAATACATCTGTAAACTAGCAAAACTTTATTTTATCCTTTGTATCAAAATCTGCTTTCTGATAACGAGGCTTTAAATATATTTCAGATTTAATCACTCCTTGGACAGAGGAGGAATGTAGAAATTTTGAGCATGCACTTCTAATCCATGGGAAGGATTTTCATCTGATACAGAAAAATAAGGTAACTTGCTTGGAAGTATAATCACTGCCGTATAGTTTTTCTTCCAAGCCATAAAGTACTACACATTGCTGTGTCACTGTCTGAAAAGTGGCAGGTTTTGTACGCATTTTGTTACATGGGAATTTTTTTTTTTATCTGTAGGTGAGATCGCGATCGGTTGCTGAATGTGTTGCCTTCTATTATATGTGGAAAAAATCTGAGCGGTATGATTATTTTGCCCAACAAACGAGGTTTGGAAAGAAAAGATACAATCACCATCCAGGAGTAACGTAAGTTGAAACACTGTTACTGAATTTATAAATTTTTATTTTTTGTGTGGAAAAAGCTTCTTCCTTGGAGATTGTGGCCTCTTGCAGAACAATCGTACAGCAAATATATAAAAAAAGTTTGTACAAATTTCATATAAAAGCCACCCTTTCATTCGGTCTTGAAAAAGCATCATTATTTAAACTCGCTGTCTGATATTGTAGCTTAGTACAACGACTTGTTACCTGATCAACAAATAACATCACCAAATATGCCATGCCCTTCCTCTCGTGTAAAACAGTATGAGATTTTGATGAAGTGATGGGGGTGTGTGCTGAAGACTAGTAAAGACGGCCAAAATACTACAGGTACTACAGTTCTGCACAGTATGATAGCAATATATAAATGAAAGTACTTTAATATGCATTATTAAAAAAAAACAAAGCCGCTAAACTGGCACAGAAGCGCTGATATTTCTTGCCGCTGATTAGATGCTAGAAGCAACCATTCAGCGGCAGGAAAGCACTTCGATTGAAATCAGTGGAAGCTCTTTCAGTGCATATACATCATGGTCTGAACTAGAGATTAGAAGGCCTGGGGGAAAAAATGGAAAAACAGTGGAGGATTTTTTCCATAGCAATTTTTATCCCCAGAAAAAAGAAAATGTGTTCTTTTACAATGATAAACGTGTTTTATGATATGGTCTTCAAACTATACAACGTTGAATACCTTCATGAAAGACTTAAGAGACTTTATGTAAAGTCACAAATCATTGCAAGTTCTCTCACCTGAATACAAGCAAATCCTGGAGTAGAATGCATATACCGAGAACGCTATTCTCAAATAGCAATATGCATTCCTGCCTCTAGGGGGTGCTGCAGGGAAAAGTTTGGTTGTAGCCGAGCTCCATCTTGTTGGTATACAATGGTAGTTTGTCCTCTCAGTTAGGCCTTAATTGGCAGGTAAGAGGTTAAATTCATCTGAAAAATTAGGCTATCCTTATAACCTTTTTAAATGATTCCTATTAACTTTCTCCCCAATCACCGTGTAATGCTTACCTATAGAGTCTGGCCAGTACATTTTTTTTTTTTCCCTCTCAGTAAAACATTGAGACCGACAATCATGTTCTCATGTATAGTTGAAACGTTCTTGATACAAACAGACCTTTTTCCGTTTGTAACAAAAAAAAAAACATTTTAAAAAGCAAATTCAGTTTTATTATTTACTGAATAAGCTGTGCTTTTCTTTCAAGCACAACATACACTGCATTTCATGTTCCCAGTTTATCAAAATGATTTTCAGTTTGTAAAGCGACTCCACTAGTTTTTGTTTGTTTGGTTTGTTTTTTTTTTTTGTTTTGGTTTTTTTTGCCCTTTTCAATTTTTCTGTAAATTTCCATTTTTCCCATTGCTTCAAAATTTCTAGAAATCCACATCCGCCCACAGTGTTTGCCAATCCAGCTGACTGGTGACAATGATCACGTGCCTAGTGATATGTTCCACAGAACACATAACCTGCTTGGGAAATGGACAAATGCATATGGGAATTCTCCAAATCCTCCCATACATTTGCAGGGGGGACACCCGAAAAATTTAAAGGGGACCACACAGCTTATCATGTGCATTATGGGGGCTGGATTGTCTCTTTTGTATTAAAGGCACTATGGGCCTACCCACTGAATGTGTGTCTAATTTTACAGGCAAATTGGCATTATAGCCAATATGCCACCAGTTATTCATTTTCATATCTTTCATCTTTGACACTTTTTTTATTTTAGGGATTACATGGATCGTATGGTAGATGAAGCAGAGGTACTCGGAAGCACAGTCGATTCGTCAGCCTTAACCTGTCAGCATAGGGTAGATCCCATACCTGACTCACAACTTAACATATTGAATTCTATTACTGCTAATGACCTGACAGGTGAGTGTAAAGCATGGATTGTCAGTCCCTTTTTAAGACACCCCTCCCCACATACACCCCCCTAAACTTACATTTGTGCTATCTCTGTATCTTATTTTCAGCTTTGACAAACAGTGTGGCTACAGTATGTAACTCTACAGATGTAAACTGCTTGAACGATGGTTTCCCAGTGCTGGACACCCTGCCAAGAGGACCGGTAAATCATGTGCCTGTTGGGACGGAAGACTTGCTCAATTTACCCAGCAACGGTGAAAGTGATTGTTTTAACTTATTTGAGACTGGATTTTATCCTTCCGAGCTCAACTCTGTGAGCTTATGCAACGAGGAATCAGAGCGGCCGGCAAAAAGGCTAAAAATGGGAATCTCAGTTCCAGAACCCTTCATGAGTGATGTTTCTGTAAATAACCTTGGTGTGGACTTTGAGAACCATACACGCCACATTAGCAGTGCCAAAATGGCTGTCTCTGTTGCAGACTATAGCAGTTTATCCGCAAATGAGACAAACAGTTTTATAATTTCGAACACGCTACATCATACAGCCCTGCAATCGGAATAATTTCACCATCTGAAAAACATTGCATACGCGGGTGCAGTAAATATAAACTTCGGGTCTGCTTAGTCTTTCACTGGAAGTTTGGACTTTTTTTTTTTTCTTCTCTATGACATCAGTGATGTCTTTGTATGTAAAGAACTATATCTTGATTTTGTCAAGAACTTCAATATGGTCCATTAATGTGGAATAACAGACTATGTTCAGCAGAGTTGGGAACTTGGATTAATATGTGAGAATGCAACTTTACACTTCTGTTTTTGTTAGTCTGTAGATTATTGGTCTCCATCTTGATACCAGCACAGGTTCTGAATCCTAAAAAAAAAATGGTTTCTCTTGGTCTATGCTACCTTTTTGCAGAAATGGGTGCAGTGGAAAAATCTATGTTTACAGGTACCGCTCTGATCCCTGCTTTAATGTAGCATTTTATTTTTGTTTTTTAATTTATTATAAATCTATATATATATATTTTTTTGTTTTAAAAATGGCAGGGCTTGGATATTGTAATTCAGACAGCGCAAAAATCTTTTTTTTTTTTCTTTTCCTCTAAACCATTTTGAAAGAGATACAAAAAAGAGCACTTCATTTCACACCAAGATGGCGGCTCAAGAAGCTGGCACGTGGGTACAGTGCGCTCTTATCAGCGAGCCTTGCTGTTCAGCTTGTAGCAGTTACCAGAAGCAGCAGCTTGAAGCAAATCTTGTAATACTGCCAGAATGGATCTGTGTACTTTTTAGCAAAATGGGCAAAACTTCTGTTTTTGTTGTGTGTGTGTGTGATTATTGTATTGTATATTTGGTTAATGGGGAGGGAGGGGGGGAGAGGGTGTACCCACACCTTTTATTTTTTAAGATTGTAAAATAAATTACACATTGAGCTGTGTATTGTAAAATGACCTGAGGCAGCTGACATTGTCCACAAGCACAGTCGGCAAACTCTCTACCACTAAGTTTACACAATGAGAAACATTCTAGTTTTGTTTTTCTCTATTTGAGGTTGGTATTTTTTTGTTAATGGATGTACCACTCCATTTGTGTTCGTTTTTTGTGTTCGTTTTTTCCCCACACAGAGCCGAGAAGATTCTGGTTTCAACAAAGATTTCTCTACGTATTGCATATGTTTAATAGTTTGAAAAGCATTTCTCCTAGATATGGTTTATTGTCAGATGCAACTTTGGGTTCCAATACATTAATGACCTCCTAACAGCAAAGAAGTTAACGCGTGCTTTTTTTTTTTATTTTTTTTTTAAAATGTTTAGAAAAAGGCACATATTTCCTTGTGCTTCCTCTGCCAAAGCGTCCTTCGTGTTGCTCTTCACAGCCCATTTTGTTGTTTGCCCACCGGTTAATGATTTTGATGCTTTTTCTCCCAGAAATAAGGGAAGCTGCCACATAGGTAGGAATTAAACAATATGCTTGTGTTTCCACCTGTGGGAAAGGTTATTTCATTGTATGTTTGCCTTTCAGTTTCTGCTAACGTTCCTGCGTTTTGGGGTTTGAAATGAGCGATTACACCTTAGTTAGAAGGGAGAGGGTATTTATTGCATGTACTGTGAACAGCCTTCATGTTTTCAAGTGACTTTTTATTTTCTCCCCATTTAAGAAAATTTTTACAAAATGTGCCGTTTTTGTGGAGGGGTGTTTTATTTGGAAAGAGTCTGCTCCCTCCCCTCCCCTTGTTAATAACCAATTTTTAAATTTTTTTTTTTTCTCCTATCAAGATGACTTCCCATTAAGAGCATTCCCTGCGATCGCTCTATTTCTTCGTGTTTTTTTTGTTTGTTTACAGTGACTATATAATTTCATGAGGATGAGTGAATGCTTATACCAGTTGCACTTAAATGAACATGACCATTCTCTATAGTAAATGCAGTAATATTCAGTATAACTATGCATTGCTGGACTCAGTGTAAATGATTGCCTCAAATTTGTCGGTAGTTTTTTGTCAGTAATATGTACAGACCCTTTAGTAATTCAATGATGAAGTGGTAACTTTTATTATGCCCTTGCTTCTCTTTAAGGAGCTTTTTACAAATGGAATAACCTTTCTTTTGCCTGAGTTGCCAACAGTCCAAAGTGTGTTGGCTGCTGCTCAGGTACCAGATGGTTGGAAACTGTGAGTAAGCTAGCATAGAATATTTACCTCTAATTATTATTATTATGAGGCAATAACTTGCAAGAATCTTTTGTAAATATGTGTAAATGTTCCTTATAGATATATATTTCGGTAATATTGTTTTCAGACTTTTCTGCATTGTATAGTAAACATATTTTGTGCATGCATAACGTGTCACAATATATACCACTAATAACTTTACCCATGTAAAATATCTATTTATTCTTTGGTTTCAAAAAGTTATGCCATTTTTAGTTTTATTATAACCCTCTTGCTTCCTCAGGGACCTGCAATTTCAAATACAGAAGGTCAAATGTATAGGTAGCGATATAATGATGTGCAGCGGCGCAGGCCCCTCTTAGAAGCCAAGTGGTCGAGGCATTTTTGTAGATGGCACGAAGGGTCCTGCAAACGTGAATAATCCAGCTTGCCTTTTTAAGTCCGTAAATATGAAAGCACAATTCCTTTTTAGGAAACCTCTTTCCGCTTTTTCTTTTCATACCGACAAACCAAAAAGGAGGGGAACAAACCCATCCATGAGCTGTTTTGTTCATTCTAGAGGATCTGGTTCATTTGGGAGTGTAACTGGTGCTGTACTTAGAGCAATACTGTAGGCCAATAGCGCACCGGTCACACGCTGCTTGGCACCTCTTCACGCAGCCAGTAAGCTGGGCTATGTCCTCATTCTGAGCAGATGTTTCCGATGTGTTAAAGTGTACCGACGATTTGACCGTTTTCATAGCCATTCAATGTGAGTCGCACAGAAACCTATGACTAGTGAGACTAATGAGTGAAGCTTTTGCAGTGTTTGGACCAAAATGATCCCATAATAAAGGGTTTAAGGTTGTGAAACTTGCAACCCTGTCATTGCTGAGTAACTTTGATCTGATTGTCCATTTTGTTCCTTCGTGTATGTTGGCTTTAAAGCTGTCAAGAAGCTAACGTTCCATGCTGACATTAAAATGTTTAGTGTCCATTCAAAAAAAGTCTTAATTACTGTATCATTATGTTGAGAATGACTGTGTTTTGAACATGATTACGTCTTTAGAGCTTACATTTTTTGATTGAAACTCCTTAGTTTTGTGTGTTTCATTTTCTTCCTCCTCTGCCCTGCTTTCTCAGTATCTACCTATTTCTCGGTTTGAAGGATGTGAAAAAAACTGAAAATATAGCAAATTATACAATTCAACAACTCTGCCATTCCCTTTAGATGGAAGATGGGAATCTTCCTTCACGCTACATCTGGTATTTTGGTGAATATCATTCAGGTGTGTGTATGTATATAATATTATACACACCAGCCTGTGCAGTATTTCTTTACCATTTCATGTTATGTGAGCAGTTTCATTTCTAAAGGGCGATGAAAGTCCAATGTAAAGCCTTTCCCAGATCAATCCAAAAGCTAGTAACCTATAGATAACATTATCACATACCTTGTGTAATTCACACCACTCTGGATGTATGTAGCTTGAAAACTTAATTTTCTAACAAATCCATATGTTTCAAAAGTTGGAGATATTTTTGTTGAGATTCTTGATAAGGTCCCTTATCTTTATAAAAAAAAAAAAAAAGCATTTTGACCTCTTTTTCAAATGTCCTGCGGAACATCGACCAAGGGTATGTTATTCCTCTTACAAGCAATTAGAGTATTCTATTTTTTATAAGAGCTAGAAATGATACATATAGACTGATTATAACTTACTGAAAAGTACCTTTTTTTTTTTTTAAGTGAAGAATGCCATGTATATTTGTTAAAAATATATGTATGAATATTCCTATTCTATTGCCAGTGTGTTCAATTTTTCAAAAGAAGTATAATCCTAAAGAAAATTGGTGACAATCAGAAATAGTACTGAAGGTTTGAAAAGGTCACTGTTCATTGGTTTTAATATCTGTACATAGACACTGGTGGGTTTTTTTTTGTTTTGTTTTTTTTTTAACATTATTTTGTATTTTTGTTGTACTTTAATATATGGTGTACAGTTCCAGAAATAAAGTCTGGAAACCTTACCATCTCATGCGTGTTAAAGAGATTTTTCTAATGACTTTTGTGTCTGATTGTGTTTTGTAAATATTAAGCATATTCTTATGGCGGGATATAAAAAGTTAATAAATATCTTTTGTATCTTGAAAGCCGAAGGACAGAGCGGTGTTTTAAAATGCATATAAGCTTGATTAAATAACTAGGCATCGATACTAAACATCGACCAACAAACCCCCCCCCCCCCCCGAGTTACATAGATGAAAGAACCGGGGGATTGTGAGCGTCTTGAAGAGCTATAACAATTTTGGTAATTTATTCATTTCAAAAGTTTTAATGGGCCCCAGCCACAAAATTTTGAATTTGGTTAATTTGTTGAGGTTATTTTGTAGGTGGTTACAGAAAGGTAGAAAGTTACATTTAAAAAGATTATGGAGATTTTGGTACCAGGTATGTAATGTAGTCTGACCACAATATAGTTCAGATTGCTGTTTCTTCTATGTCTTGCAAAATCTCCGCTAGAATTTGGTGTGAAAATCATATAGAAAACTCTAATTCCCTTGGTAATTTTAAAAGGATCTCGGGTATGTGGCAGAGGGAGTTGCGGTTAAGTCGATGGAGGGGAGTCATGATCATCTTAAAATCCCTGCTGACTATTGTGTTCCCTTTCCTGATTTTGTAAAAATGTTGATAAATTGCAACGGACCAATTTATAGATTTAGAAAGAATGCTACGCTGTGGGGTGGTATTTGCATTTAGGTGGTTGAGGTTTCTCAATGATCGTATAGGCAGTATTTCTCTTTTGTTGCTGGAAGTCTTAGAAAAGAGCATATAGGTGATGGTATACTATGGCTGCAGAGACGTGTGTGTGTGTGTGTGTGGGGGGGGGGGGTTTGATAGAACACCGCACCAGATCAGTGTCCAGCGTGGTGGGGAATGGTTTAAACTGAGGTGTAGAATAGGCCAACCAGGAGGGGTGAGTAGCACAAAAAACCTGGATGAAATGGGACCGAGAGTGAGGTTTAACTCTATTACATTTTCGAAGCGTGTATACATACTCTTGTACCGTTGCATCATAACTTTCTTGGTATTTTTTCTAAATCATTAGAGCAGTGTGACATACCAGGTACTCCAATATGTATTCTATATCAAAGTTAATATGTTTAGAGTGGGACAATATCAACTGTTAACATAGCTGTTTTATGATACAAGTGAAAGTTTGGAACTCTCAGTCCCTGTAAATTGCTTGTTTTTTGAAGTACATTCCGTTAGAGCCTGGATTTCTTGTAGTTAGAGAGAAGCTAGAAAGTCATTGTTGATGTATCTAATCGAGGCTTTGGAGTCTGAGGCAACAGACTCAAAAGTAGATCCCCTGGAACAGGACCAGAGATAGAGAAACCCAGTGATGGTGAAAAACCTCCCAGCTGCAATAATACCGACTGGACACCCTGGATGTGCATCATCCTCCATATAGATGCTCCTGAAGTAAAAGAAATCAATGGGCATACACATCTGATGGAACACAGACCAAATAAAAGCAACTGCCACAGGAAACTTCCTACGAGCACGCCTGGCTGGTTTCGTTCACTATTTGACCTTTCCCAAACACAATATTATTAGTAACATATAACTCCATACCATAGAGTTTCTGGACTTCCAGCATTGATTTAGTAGATCCACCAGCCCTAAACCAATAGCCACCAATAGTTACTTGCAGGCCCCCTAGTAACAGCTGGATTAGAAACTTCCCCCTAAGGGAAGTTCTTTTGGTTCAAAAGAAACTGCAGTAAAAAGGTGGACTTTAAACATGTGGCCGAACAGCTTAGAGAACCATTTTTATCTAAAGGCTACAAAACGAATATTGCAGATAGGACCTTATTAGAATTAGAACTAGGAGTGGGGGTAGAACTGATATGTTGAGCAATAAGCCCCAAAGAACTGATGGGTTTATGAATTAATGCTTGTTTATCCCCCTTTATCCAACTCTTTTGGTAAGATTAGGAACAGAAGCAAGACAAGAGGGTCTTTCCAGACTTGAGGTTGAATAGAGGTACTGCATTTAACCATGCAAGTCAATGGAGCCCATTTTACTAATCCCATGCCCATGCCTGGGTGGTATCACTGCTGCTGCGTACATAGTGGGTTTTGTTTGGCAGTGACATAAACCAGAAGCTGTAAAATCATGTCTGAATTGCAATGTGTGTAAAAAATAATAAAAACAACCCAAAAGTTTAACAAATGCCAGTGATAAAATTAGTGAATGGAAAGGGTTAAAATACCAGCATTTGAAATACCCTGGGGTGTCTAGTTTTCAAATACATATGGTTTGAACTGATGGGTTTCAAAGATAGGATAACGAAAACACCACCATTTTGCGCTATGGTGAGCTTCCACCCAACCGGAGGCACTTTCTCCTCTCCCTCATTGGATAATCGAGGATGAGGACAGCATAGGAAGAGCCACCATTTTGGCCAAAGATTGTCCGGAAACAAATGGGCCCAAACAGAACTGCAAATTTTGTCTGAATTGTTTTTGGCCCATTTGCTCATGTCTAGTGGCAGCATTTTTCTAGTGTGTTTATCAATCTTATTAGGAAGCATATCCAAACAGGGCAATTTTGGGGTGGGTGAGTATTGGAATTGGAAGAATAATATTAAATAATTGAAAAACAAAAGACCAAAAAGGATGAATGTTAATACAATCCCACCAAATGTGAAACATGAGCCAGGTTTTGAACAACTTCTGCAAATAAATGTATTCTGGTGGGGACTAGATATCATATAGCATCTATATAACCCTTTCCTATCTATCTCATAATGTGTGGAACATCTATCACCCCTCTTACGTTTATTGTTGCTCTCATCTATTCCTCCTTTTCTAAATGACCCCCAATTATTTTTCTGTTTGCAAAGAACCTGCTGGTGAAGAAACATCATAACAGTTGGAGATAATACAATTCTCCTTAAGAAATCCTTGGTTAAAATGAACTAAGGGATTGGAGAGTATCATCTTCAAGACTCACTCGTAACAATTTGCTAAAATATGTTTAACTCAAGTAAACAAATAAATCAGAAGGGGCAAATTAAACTGATCCTTAAGCACCAAAAGAAGTCTTAGTGTAACTCCATCATATATGTTACTTATATGAGTTAATGACTTTCATTTCCAGGAAAGTAGGTTAAGATAACTTTGTATCCCAAACCTGCAATGTAGTTTTAGTAGTGCCTAAAACTCCATAATACCATCCAACAAAATGTTTGGACAGATTTGACCATTAAAATGAAATAACCTTAAAAATATAATACTCTTATAATTAGGTATAATTGTTGGATTTTACTAAAATATGACGTAAAGTCATGATTTTATGAAAGACACGGAGGCGAATATTGTGCTTAACCCTTTCTTTACTCCCACACAGCAGCAAAGAAAAACAACAGTATATAAGAACAAACAAAGTAGGAGTGTACATAACAATAACCCCTCCCACGTGACATGCATTCCATAAAAGGGGACACATATCCCAAAATCCTCCTCTTTCCATGCTGCGACGAAGACCGAACTCTCCAAACCGGAACAGGCAACTTGAATCAACAGGAACTGTCTCCGCCACCACAAACACCAACGGAACACCGAAGGGAAGGAGGATGTCTACAGCCGACCTCAACCACCGCCATGGAGACCGGGACTAGAAGGAGGAACCTGAGAAGGTGAGAAAAAAAGGACGTAGGCACGAGTTAGTTAGCCAGCCTTCAACACGGCCGAGTAAGCAAATACGAATAAACCATACAGGAAACAAGGCACTGAAAATGACACAGCATGATGCATATAAAAAACACACAGTACGAGGAAAAAACACCCCAAATGCAAGGCAGGAAGGAAAAAAGAAACCTACCAGACTCCAGGAAACACAAACCTGCCAGGCAGAGGCACAGCCAAACAAAAAAAGGGGGGGGAAGAACGAATGGGCCGGGAACAATATTCGCCTCCGTGTCTTTCATAAAATCATGACTTTACGTCATATTTTAGTAAAATCCAACAATTTTAAATCAAGACACGGAGGCTCATATTGTGCAAGTTTAAAGCTAGGAGACCAATGAAGAAAAAACATGATCCAATAGGCTTGAAATAGAAGTCGCGAAAGGTGGATTCCCTGGACCAATCCGCCGCACGCAGAAGATCTTCCAGACGACCTCCAAGCGCCAGTGTTTTGGATGCCGCAGCACTCCTAGTGGAATGCGCTCCAAACCTAGACACATTAATACCTGCAAGGGCCATAACCCACTTGACCCAGCGAGACAAGGTAGCCGACGACACAGGAGAATGAGGAGCACGGAAAGAAAGAAACAACTGCGGAGAGAGATCCGAGCGGAAACCCAAAGTGCGAGCTTCATATTCTTGGAGGCAAGCCACTGGGCACAGAGCAACGTTGGCCGGAAAAACCGGGTAAGTGACCGACCTGATAGCGGTTTTAGTACGGCGTGTTATATCGAAACGCACCCCTTCCGGAATAAAGGATCGAGCGTCCCAATCAAGGGCCCTAACGTCCGAGACGCGTTTACAGGAAATGAGGCAGAATAACATCACCAATTTAGCCGACAAATGACGCAAGGACAACTCAGAATTAGAGGGCCAGGAAAGAAACAAACGTAAGACCAAGGACACATCCCAAGTAGAGGAATACTTGGGCCTAGGCGGACGAGCAAGTCGAATACCTTTGAGAAGGCGGCAAATTAACGGGTGCTTACCCAGAGGGACCCCGTCAAAGCCAAAATGAGCCGCCGAGATAGCGGAACGATACAAGTTGACCGTCCTGTACGCACGGCCCCGGTCAAACAAAGAGGTGAGGAAAAGAATAGCGGAGGTTAGAGGGGCTGAAAAGGGATCCAAATCCCGTTCCAAGCACCAAGAAGACCAAGCCTGCCAGGCTGCACCATAAGACTTGTGGGTACCTGGCGCCCATGCTCCGGCCAGGAGTCGCTGAGCTGAGACCGAAAGGCTGCTGGACTGCCCGGACTCCCGGAGATCAAACAAGCCAGGAGAGAAAGGCTGCCGTCCTGAATCAACGGGTGAGGAGCCCCTGCAGGATCGAGAAGGAGATGAGTGTGAGAACCGAGCAAACGAGGAACCGCCACCAGAAGGTCCAGAAGACTGGGGAACCAAGACTGGGAAGGCCAGAACGGGACCACGAGCACTACCAAGGCCTGCTGACGGCGGACGTGAAGGAGCGTCCTGGGGATCATAGCAAAAGGGGGGAAGGCGTAATGACGGCCTTCGGACCAATCTTGCAGGAAGGCGTCCACCGCCAGCGCGTCCGGGTCCGGCCGCCAGCTGTAAAAGAGAGGGAGACGGGAATTCAGCCGGGAAGCAAAGAGATCGATGCGGAGCGGACCCCAGAGTTCCATAATAGATGAGAACACACCCCACTCCAGGGTCCAGTCGCTGGCGTCCGTGAGATAGCGCGAATTCCAATCCGCCACCACGTTGGAGAGACCAGGAAGATATTCCTCCTGCACCGTGATGTTGCGCTCCAAGCAGAAGGACCATAGATCCTTGGCCAAGTCTGCCAGAGCGGCCGACTGGGTGCCTCCCAGGCAATTGATATAGCGCACAGCCGAGACATTGTCCATGCGCAGGCGGATGCAAGAGTTGATGCGATCCTTGGAGAAACTCCGTATGGCAAACGAGCCCGCAAGGAGCTCCAGACAATTGATATGGAGACCCGTCTCCATCCGAGACCAGGGGCCTCCCGTGGAGATCTCTCCGCATCTCGCGCCCCAGCCATGCAGGCTGGCGTCGGAGTCTATGGACAGGTCCGGGGAAGTGCCAAAAATCGCCTTGCCATTCCATGCGGACATGTTGGCAAGCCACCAACGCAGTTCCGCCAAGGTGTGAGCATCCAGGGTGACGAGGTCCGCATAGGACGCCCCCAAGCGAAGGTGGTGAATCTTGAGGCGCTGAAGAGCCCGATAATGGAGAGGAGCCGGGAAAATCGCCTGAATAGAGGCGGCCAGGAGGCCGATGATGCGGGCCAGGTGGCGTAGAGAGATCACACGCAATCGCAGCACCTTCCGGATTTCCTTTTTGATGGAATGAACCTTGGAGGTCGGAAGACGAAGGACACTCTCCACGGAGTCCACGACGAAACCCAGGAACTCCAAGCGCCTGGACGGAACAAGGTGGGACTTGTCCTCGTTGATGAGGAACCCCAACCGCTGGAGCAACCCTAGCGTCCACCGGGTGTGCAGGTGCAAAACCTCCTTGTCCTGCGCCATGAGGAGCATATCGTCGAGATAAATGATCAGACGTACGCCCCGGGACCGCAGAAGCGCCACCACAGGCCTGAGCAGCTTGGTGAAGCACCAAGGAGCCGACGAAAGACCAAAAGGCAGGCAAGTGAAACGCCAGGAGACGTTGCGCCAGAAGAAATGGAGAAGGTTCCTGGATTCCTCCGCCACCGGAACCGTGAGGTACGCGTCCTTGAGATCGATTTTGACCATCCAATCGTTTGACAAAAGGAGATCCCGAAGAAGATGGATGCCCTCCATCTTGAAGTGGCGGTAGCGGACGAAACCGTTGAGGTGACGGAGATTGATGACCGGTCGGAGGCCACCACCTTTCTTGTGGACCAGGAAGATATTGCTGTGGAAACCTGGGGTGTCTGGAGGAACCCGTTCGATGGCGTTCTTCTCGGCCAAGGAAAGAATCTCGGCATCCACCAACTCTGCCTCCTGTTGGGAGAAGCGGAATGGACTTGGAGGGTAAGACATCTGAGGACAACCCACCAGTTCGATGACATAACCGCTCACCGTCTGCAGCACCCATGCGTCCGAGGTGATGGACTGCCAGACCTGTAAAAAATGGGTGAGTCTGCCCCCGACAGGATAATGGGAAAAAGGGTGAGACGGAAAAGGACTTACCGGAGGGACATCGAGTGAACTGGGATCCGCGATGACCTCTGGACCGCCACGAGCGTCCGCGCTGGGGAAAAAACGGCTGACGGCTGGTATAAACGTCCTGGAACTGAGGTCTGTAAGACTGGAGCGACGAGTAGGAGCCTCGGCTCGAGCGAGCTGAGCCTGGGAAGGTCCGGCCGGACAGACGGCTCCTGCCTCTGCCAGCCCTGGGAGAAACCCGAGGGTTAAATACCTTCCTCATGGAGGATTGAGCTTTGTCCAGGGCCGTGAAGGCTCCCACGTATCGCCCGAGGTCCTTGATAAAGGAATCCCCGAACAACAGGCCCTGGGCTTCGCTACCCATTTCAGTGAGGGCCAGGTTAGATAACTTGGGCTCAATTTTAAACAAAATGGCTTTACGCCGCTCAATAGAGAGGGAGGTGTTTGTGTTGCCAGCGATGCAGATAGCGCGCTGCATCCAACCCCGTAGAACCATCGGGTCCGGAGGGGAGCCAGAAGCCACCCACTCCTCGATGATCTGAAACATCTTGGTCAAGGGACCAAAGATATCCAGGAGCTTGTCCTGAGTGGCCTTAAGGGCTGATTCTAGGCCCTTGCGGGGGTTCCAACCAGATTTAGCCAGAAATTGGACCATTTTCGGGTCCACAACGGGAGTTTCACACACTTTGCCCGGGATAATTGGCCGTGGGCATTCAGCGCGAAGTTTACTACGCGAACTCTTACTGAGGGGCTTGCGCACCCTGGCCTGAAGGTAACGGGACACATGGTCAGACGGAACCCACTCCGCTGAGCGAGGATGGTGAAGCTCCTCAGGGTCAAAAAATGGTTCTCCAAACTGGTCCAGGACTGCCGAGTCCGGGGATTTAACAAGCTGACCAGTCTGGGAAGAGCTAGCCTGCGCAGCCACTTCGGAGGGGTGAACCGAATCCCCAGTCAACTGATCCTCCATATCGGAATCAGAAGAATCCCAAGCCTCCTCAATAGATTCTGGATCAGAATCAGAAGAACTAGAGGATTGTGCCCTAGCACTCCTCCATTTCCTCGCCTGTTCTGCCCGGCGGGAGAGGGCTCGTTTGCGTTTTGGTGGAACGCTATCTAGGATGGGATTATCCACATCATTCAAAAGAGTTCTGGAGGCAGGCACACCAGTATGGTGTGATTTAAATGCAACCTTTTTCCCAGATGTCTTGTGGGAAGAGTCAGAGGGTGGGTCTGCATTATGGGCAGGAGCAGGCAGAGATTTTTTAATGGCCTGGGTCAGTGAGGCAGACAGAGCTGTAGTCATGGATGACATAGCAGAGGCAATAGCCATAGACACAGAATTATTTAACTCCTTTAACGGGTCAATAACAGGCACCTCAGCAGTGATATCCTCTCTGGGAGAGGAATCAACATCAGATAACTCCCTAGATGGAGATTGGCGCCCAGCCATAATACTTGGGAGAGCACAATAAAATCAAGAGGAAAAAACCAATAAATAGGTAATAGGGATATGCCCCTTTAAGAAACAAACGGAAGGAAAATGAAATAAAAAACGGGAATAAACCAAAAGAAATGCAGCAAAGGGCAGGGAGCGAGAAGAATGAATAATAGAACTACCGACGCTCGTCCCGAGGCTCCTACACACCACTCCGTCCGAAGACTAGTGAGAAGAAAGCCCGCGAACGAGCGTGGGAGGAGCCAGGGGCAGACGGACCGACGCAGGACCAGAGGCGATCACGCCGCCACAACGGAGGGAACAAAGGCCCCGGACGGCGGTACCAATGAGCTGCGACCGCCGAGAGGGGAGAGAAGGAACCCTCTGAACCGGGCCAACCAAAACGGGAGCGAACGGAGCGACGCAACACGCCGGAACACTCCCGCACCGCGCACACGGCGGGCGGGAGGAGGGAGGCAAAGACAGAAAGGAGGGGGAGATGAAAAGACCCCGGACGGCAACGCCGCCGACAGGGACACTCGAGGAACCGGCAAAGGTAAGGGGAAAACAGAAACAACACCAGGAAAAAATCAAATAATAAATAAATAATAAGAACATATAAATAACAAATTATACACGAAAGTAAGACCCCAGGCCTGATCAGAGAAAAGGCAAAAGGACAAAAAATAACCATATACAAGAGCATACAATATAATGACATAGGGAATACTTATCTGCTGTCTGGGAGCAGCAAAGAAAGAGGAGGATTTTGGGATATGTGTCCCCTTTTATGGAATGCATGTCACGTGGGAGGGGTTATTGTTATGTACACTCCTACTTTGTTTGTTCTTATATACTGTTGTTTTTCTTTGCTGCTGTGTGGGAGTAAAGAAAGGGTTAAGCACAATATGAGCCTCCGTGTCTTGATTTAAAATTACAAACACCTATCAATATACAGTCACTGGCCACTTTATTAGGAACACCTTGCTAGTACCAGGTTGGACCTGGCTTCAGACCTGGCTTCATTCGTCATGGCATACTTTCTATTAAGGTAACGGAAACATTTCTCTGAGATCTTTGTCCATATGGTCATGATGGCATCATGCAGTTGCTGCAGATTTGTCGGCTGCACATCCATGATGCAAATCTCCACCACATCCCAAAAGTGCTCTATTGGATTGAGATTGGTTTGAGATTGGATTGAGATTGGTTTGAACTTCAGCAAGTTGTCTTGACAACGTCTACATGCCTAAATGAGTTGCTGCAATGTGATTGGCTGATTAAATATTTGTGTTAACAAGCAATTTAACATGTGTACCTAATAAAGTGGCCAGTGAGTGTATGTCAGGAGAATAGTTATTATAATGGAAACAATCTCTAATTTCTATTGTTAGATTTGACATCAGTCATTTAGCAGCACCAGATTTACTAACTGTTACAGTCTCTGAAAGAGTAATTAAAATTGACACATTACATGCAAAATGAGCCATACATCATAAACCATCATATTGGGGCAACAATTCTTGAAATTGTATCCTCATCATTTTGATACTTACAGATACAGTTAACACCGTCTCCCAACAAAGAAACAAGTGTGGGAGTAATTACTGGGTGTTTATTTAACACCCTTGAACAAATTAACAAGTGATCATAAAACTTTTCATGATTTCCACCTCCGAAGGTTTATTCACCTAGCAGCAGCTGGTGCATTGCATAGCAGCTGAATGTGTATTGCTGCTTGTTCTGTTACACAGCATCTGTTCAGACTGACTTTAGGCAACCTGACTAATTGTGTAGGGCAGGGGTGGGGAACCTTTTTTCTGCCAAGGGCCATTTGGATATTGATAACATCATTTGCAGGCCATAGAAAATTATTAAGTTAAAAATTAGCCCCACATTGTATATTTATGCCACCAGACAGCCCTCCATTTCGTAATGATTTATGTGATGACCGCAGCCAGCACCCCATTGTGAATTGATGGCCCCACACCCTTGCGTGATGCCCCCAACCAGTCCCACATTGTATATTTATGCCACCCAGCCAGCCCCCCTTTAGTATCATGTCAGTCCTGGCTTGCATCTACAGGACCTGCCTAGCACCCAGACATATTACCTCATTCAGATATTCATTTACTCAAGCACACATACTCATTCATGCACCCTCCTCCACCCCCTTACCTGAACTGCAGATCTCTTTGTGCTGCTAGCAGACCTTCTTCCCTCTGTGTTGCTTGCATGTGTGAGCCACGCACTGTAAACAGCAGGCCCCTGTAGAAGTGATCGCGGGGGACGCCCAGGCCCCCTAGTGCGGTGGGCCGGTCAGTGTTGCGACCCCCAGCAGATCTGCCTGCTGCAGCAAAAAGGTTGGACCTACATATATGTACTAAGGGTCATCTAGAACCTGTTTTTGATGAGGGTTTTGCATCAAAAGGCATAAAGAGTTAGAGATCATAACATTCTTAAGCCAATACATCATTTTAAATTTAGGAATACCCTGTGAAGATGACAACTTTCTTGAAATTTGTGTTATACAGTGTCTGCTTTTGTTTTCGTAAGAGAATCTTACAGTTAAAGAGTCAGTGAGATGAAATGGCAGCTCTCATCAAACTCGCCTGCAACCATTTACTTATCCACAAATTAAGTCCTTTTTCAGTTGGGTTTATTCACTATAAGGAGAGTTTCGAGGAGAGTTGTGGTTTCAACTCCTTTACTTCACAATGCATTATGAAGGGCCAACAATTACATTACATTTATTTATAAAGCGCCGGCAGATTCCGCAGCGCTGAATCAGCCAAGTTTCTCAAGCAAGATGGTGTTGAGTTGGCCCTGCATAATGCATAATGAAGTGAAAAAGTCAAAATGTTCCAGAAGCTGACTTTCACTGGGGTTGGCGCTTTAGAATGTATAGTGACAGCGAGGAGTTCACATGACAAATCTCCAGTCATTTCTTCCAGCCTCGATGAATTTCTGCCTTTTCTTTCCTCTGTCTCCGCAGTGCTGTCTATGTGTATTTGAACAGTGATGCACTTTTTATACATAATATCTATTTGCAGGGGACCAAAGTCATTGGTTCTCACATTTTCTTATTTTATTTATTGTGGGTTATCTGGCCGGTTATCCCCCAACCATTGGCATCTCTATTCATGTTTGGATAGTTATTCCTCTTGGTGTACTCTTCAGATAATATACTTTCCTTTGTTTCTGCGCATCTTTCCCCATCAGTCTTGTCTTCAGCAAGCAGAAAGCAATACAGCAATGCCCTGCTCCAAGGTGCAGTGCCTTCCAGCAACTTTCCAGGCACACTGATCACTGCCTAGATAAAAAGTCAGCCATGTTTCACAAATGGTGTGACTAGGATCATGTGCAATTCTTTTTCTCTATACAGATTCTGTGTCTCACTTTTCCATAATACTTTGTTCCAGAACTATGCAGATCTTCATGTACTTTTAGCAAACTTTAGCCTGGTCTTTCTGTTGTTGAACCTTACCATTTGTGGTAAACCCACTAAGATCATGTTGGGCTAGTCTTCTTTTTTATACTCTGACATTTCAATGCCTTCGTCTGGGAATGTGTTCTCCATATGTTCAACAGTTAAAATTAGGCTATTATTCACAACTGCAAACATGATTCAATCATCCACTACAGTGGCCTGCCATGGTCTAGCAGGTCATTTGCTATTGTTGAGCACACCTGTGTGTTCTTGCTGTTTAATTTACCACACGGTTGACTACCACACTACTTACCTAGTCGTTTGGATAAGCCTCTGATTTATTGCCACTCTACAGCCTCTTCATGGCCCGCTGGCATTGACATTTCTTCGCTCCATCTTAAAACAGCAGCAGACTCCAAATGCAAATCATACATCTACATCATTATATCTTTTAGTGTTGCAATATGTCATACAAGTCACATGATGCCGATATGAGTTTATAAAGCAATCAGAATGAATTTTATGACCTTTGCTTGTGAATTCTTATTATTAAAGTGGAGATTTTGTATGGAGCCTAACGGTTCTCTTGTAGCGAATAGCTTGAATTATTTGCACTAAGTGAATAAAGTATTGATTGGAGGGGGGGGGTCAAGGCAACTTGCTGAAGTTCAAACAGAGCATCAGAATGGGGAGGAAAGGGGATTTAGGCGACTTTGAACGTGGCATGGTTGTTGGTATCAGATGGGCTGGTCTGAGTATTTCAGAAACTGCTGATCTACTGGGATTTTCACGCACAACCATCTCTAGGGTTTACAGAGAATGGTCCGAAAATGAGAAAATATCCAATGAGCGGTAGTTGTATGGACAGAAATGCCTTGTTGATGTCAGAGAAGAATGGGCAGACTGGTTTGAGGTGACAGGCAACAGTAACTCAAATAACCGTTCGTTACAACCAAGGTCTCCAGAATACCATCTCTGAACGCACAAAACGTCGACCCTTGAAGCAGATGGACTACAGCAGCAGAAGACCGGGTGCCGCTCCTCTCAGCTAAGAACAGGAAACTGAGGCTACAATTCGCAGAGGCTCACCAAAATTGTACAATGGAAGACTGGAAGAATGTTGCCTGGTCTGATGAGTCTCGATTCCAGCTGCGACATTCAGACAGCAGGGTCAGACTTTGGCGTAAAAAACATGAAAGCATGGATCCATCCCGCCTAGTATCAACGGTTCAGGCTGGTGGTGGCGGTGTAATGGTGTGGGGGGACATTTTATTGGCACGCTTTGGACCCCTTAGTACCAATTGAGCATTGTTTAAACACGACAGCCTACCTGAGTATTGTTGATGTCCATCCCTTTATGAGCACAGTGTACCCATCTTCTGATGGCTAAATCCAGCAGGATAATGCACCATGTCACAAAGCTCACATCATCTCAAACTGGTTTCTTGAACATGACAATGAGGTCACTGAACTCCAATGGCCTCCACAGTCACCAGATCTCAATCCAGTAGAACACCTTTGGGATGTGGTGGAACGGGAGATTCGCATCATGGATGTGCAGCCGACAAATCTGCAGCAACTGCATGATGCCATCATGTCCATATGGACCAAAATCTTGGAGAAATGTTTCCAGCACCTTGTAGAAAGTATGCCTCGAAGAATGAAGGCAGTTCTGAAGCCGGGTCCAACCTGGTACTAGCACAGTGTACCTAATAAAGTGGCCAGTGACTGTATATTGCTAGGTGTTTGTAATTATACGAGTATCATATTTTTAAGGTTATTTCATTTTCATTTTTTGATGTTTTACACAATCTTTGATAGTTCTTGTGGTAAATGTTGGAAATTAGAGATCTATTTAATCACATGAGTAACATCCAAATTCGAACCTTATCCTAATAACCCCCATTATTGGAGAGTTTTAACCCATGGGAGTGAATTGTAGCGATATATAAAGACAACGATTGTCATTCACTGATTTTTCTGATTATCAGTTTTATTATTTTCACTCAACTCTTTAGTATTCTTTATATTTGCATGTTTCTCCTGACTAAATTAAAATTTTACGGCAATTTCCTAACTTTAAAGAAAGTTAATTCCACTTACTTTCTCCATTAAAATTGGATTGATAATTCCTCATCAAATAGACACTGGGTGGTAAATATAATTTTATTTTTAAACAGAGGTGATTTTTGTTGTCTTCAACATTTAGACTACAATTTTACAAGACATTTTGAGAATTTGTTGTTATTGACAACAGACTAGTGTAGAGAGAGAGGTTGTTTTGTTGTGGCTGAGTGGATTGGAAAAGTTAAATGGTTTGGTGCCAGTGTTGGAAACACTGGATACTACACATTGGTGTAAAATGCAAGTAATTGATACCAAGTATTGTTGTAGGCAGCAGTCTATTATATAGATAAATTGTGTGTCAATTTGCAATGCGATTACTGTGAACATTTGATTTACAGCTAATAGTTTAGACGTGTTTATTTTGATCATAATTATACAGGTGACCTCAGTGTCTCGTGTTCACCAGTTCTTTATGGGGTTTTGGTTAGGAACAGCGATACCAAATCTTCTTTGTATCAAAAATGGTGTAAGTATTGTTCATAAATACAAGCTTATTCAATAGACTACTAAAAAAAGGTGCATTTTTTTGTTCTTCTTACACACTCCATTCTTTTAGTCCTTGCATACTAATTTAAATGGATTGTTTTCATATGGTTTGCTGAACTTTAAATATCCGACAAGGTTGGTAAAGCAAACTAGTTAATTCTGACAATGAAAGTATCCAAAATCATAATTCTTATCAACAATAAAAAAATCAAATGGTCAACAACTATCGAACAAGTGTGAAATAGTTTGAAAAAAGTTCCTCTCCACAATCAATGTCCCTGATTGCTACTAGCACGACACATCTTAACAATCTGAAACAAAACACAAAGTAAACAAGTTATTACAATAATAATAATAACAATCATAACGTTAATAGTCATATCACCTATGTAAAATTTGCTAAAGGGGTATAAGGCAGCGGGGTAGATGAGTGCAATGAGGAGTTGGGCACTCTAAATAACCAAATATTCTGTGTATTCTGCTTGTTAAATTGTTGACAGATGTGATGTACCCTCAAGATGAGAACAATCCTCCATTGATAAAAAAAAACACAATACAGAAACGTGTTACGTGTATCGGGGCCGAACGTATAGAGAGAAATTCAAGGACAGAGCAGAGCAATCAACAGACATGTTCCACTGTTTGCTAGAGCGACTTTCCCCATAACTAATCTGCCGTTTGAACGCAGAACTTTCAATGTTTGTATATTGCATTGGCTGAGGCTCTGCCCATTTAATGCAAGACACTCCAAGAGCATGCAGCTATTATTGTAGTCATGCCTGGCACTTGCCATACGTTACAATATAAATATGCAAACACCACCAATGGAAACACCAACAGCTACAACATGAAGCACAGACCAACATACTGAACAAGTTGATAAATACAAACCCTTCTGAATTGTGAGAGTAATTGATGTTTGGAATATACTGTCGTAGTTCAACTGGGAAACATTGAGGTACATCAAATTCCTGATAGCACACATTAGCAGCACATTCTAAGGGAGAAGAAAGGGTTTATTTTTATTTCAATACAGCCTCTTAAATATCTGATTAAATAATAATAAGTGTCATGGAAGCAAAGACAAATGAGTAGTAAACATCCTGCTGAAACATATCTACTAGCGGCATTAGCAATGGAGATGCCAAGCCATATTTATGTGAAAATTTGAGTTCTTTTCCCAGTCTTGGGGTGGAATGCATACTAATATATATATATATATATATCAATGGCAATAGCCTTTTCTCATGTTCCGATATCTCTTTCTGGAATCTCCGGCATGAAAGGTTCAATGAACTCGCTCTGTGTGTATACCCTCACTGGGAAAGCATGCACCATCTCTGATGGTTGGGCTCAGGAATTCAACCCAATGGTCAGGCTATGGGTCAGAGCTAGTATTTATCTAGTAGGTGTTTCACAATACAATATTTTCCAGTTATTATGACCAAAAAGTGTTTTCCGCCTCTGTAAGCCTATAATTCATGTTCTTTCTGGAGTCTAAGACCCCGGTTTTACTGTGTACACAAGTCACTTACTGAGCAGGCAGCAGGCCACGTGAAGCCTTCAGGTGCAGCTACTAATTCCCATACATTTCGGTAAGCCTATGAAGGCCAGTGTAAAGGTAAATGTGTAGTGAGGTGGCTAGTGTCTCTTCTATCACACTAACATGGCTGGCAGTAACAAGTTACCATATTCAACCCTAGTCACATAGCATTAAACTTCTCTCCAACATTACCACCACGTACCATTTGAACAGTTGTTAATATATTGTCCAACAGCCAAAGGATTATAGAGACTGGCTGTAAGCCAGGAGGTATCGCACAATTTCAGAGGACCAAGCTGATCTCTTCTACTGCAAGACCTGAAAGAAAACAAAACACTTTGATCAGCTGTTACAATGTAGGGTATTACCATTTAATATTTTAAAAAGGAGGCTCAAGAACAGACATCCAGTATCACCAACGGACACAAGGACACAGTGTCTGTCACTGGGCCACAGGATCTACACACAACTCTTTTATACTACATTTCCATTTCTCGCGGTGGCAACCACGACTGACCTACTGTATTCACTGCTTGTGCAAATGTGCGAGACATCTTCTAAGACTCTGAAGGCGTAATATGTACCCAGTCCCAAACGGTTTGTTATTTACGGAAAAGAACTGGACGGCAGATTAGAATAATTCAGTCTATTTTTAGTTTAGTCTCCCAGTATTTTGGAGACTGACTTTAATTAGTACTTGGTCAGTCTTTAAATCAGGCTAGCTCTATGCCTATCCCATGCATACGTTTCCTCACTTTATGAGCCTCCACCACTTCTGATGGGAGGCGGTTCCATTTATGCTCTTTATCTACCTTTTCCGTAAGGTAAAATATCCTTACATTACATTTAAACCTCCGACCCTCTAGTTTCAGATTCTGTTTCTCCAGGATTGTGCACAATACTCTAGGTGAGGCCCGACCAGAGAACTGTAAAGTGTCAGAACCTCCTCTCTGCTACTAACGCCTCTCACTATACAACCCGGGACCCTGCTTACTTTTCCCAACGGTTTATCGCATTGTCTGCTTACCTTTAGGTCGTTAGAAATAATGACTCCCAAGTCCTTCCCTTTTGTTTTTACTGACAGAACAGCATCCCCTATGCTTTATTCTGCCTTGGGATTTTTACGCTACTAACAAGACATTCCTCTGAATATACACCATTAACTACAACCGTCTGTCTCCTATCAGTCAACTCTACCTAATGCTCTTCCCTGGTCTACTATTCTAGTTACACGAGGATTGTTGGTGATGTCAGAAACAGCCCCATACACACAATTTACATTTATAGGACGGCTTACATTCACCAAGTGCAGTGGAAAACAGTATTTTCACCTGTTATAACTGACCATGTAGAATACAAGAGCTGATGTCCATGCACCTCACAGTAGTATGAGGTTTTTAAAAATAATGCGAGCATCGTCCAAGAAATAAAATCCAATCTTTATTGTAAACTATAAAATTATCGCAGCATGAGGAGGAGATAGCCTCACGCCTTTCCCTTTAGCAGGCCTTGGTGAATGTAAAGTGAGACTAGTGTCTCTAGTGATCCAGCACCACCCGCATTGTGTATGTATTTGGAGTATTTATGCACAGTGAAGAGCATCATCGCTGGCGGTGTTTCATTTGTAACAAGTATATTTGTGGACACATCCCATCCTTGTTTTATTTTGGTATAACTGTGCAACTCTAACTCTCAAGGGGAAAAAAAAAAAGTTTACATCTTTCGCTTTCAGCATGATTCATTTTTCTGGAATGCACACGTCACTCCAAAAAGTAGAAAGGTAAGGGGGGGAAAAAAACAAAATCCATAAAGCACAATTACATCATTTAAAGTGGTATCTCATATGTCAGGTTTTTTTGTGAAGAAAAAAAAAACGAATGCCATACAATAAAGTGCAGTACTGAACCCACAACACACATGCATGAAACACCGGTAAGTACATTAATGAATTTCATTATACTGAGAACACGACTGAGCAACTTGTGATGCTTTTATAGATCATTCCCAGCGTTCCTTTGTCTTTCCTGCCCAGATCATTTATAATTAAGGACTGGTCACACACTGCCCTCTTCTGGCTGAATCAGAGAATACACGTGACTACCCAATCTCAATTACTACTCTTCACATTTTACTGGGCATTTCTTTTCAAATTAAAGTTATAAAGAACCCTACAATTTCCTTCCCATTAGCTTATCCATGTTAGATACCAAGAAAAAATATAATCACTGTTTATTTATTACCCCCCCCCCCGGTTCAGAGGCTCTCAAATACACAGGGAGGAATAAAACCTGCGTTTGAATAGAAACGGTATCAATGTATAAGCTCTCCTGTGATACCCAAAAGTTACTAAAGAAAGTCCAACAAACAAAAACTCTGTTGCTTACCTGTACACAGACTTAGAGATCCCTTTGTCATTTCCATCAATCAGAATGCCATCAAGGCACCTAAAAATAAACGGGTTCCCAATTGACTGAAAGAAGATAGGTTCATACTTCTGATACACAGTACCTAATGGAAGAAGAGCAATTTATGGTCATAACATACATCGTTTGCAGTGAACAGGTTTCTAAGGATGTCACGCTTTCCCTAGAGGAATTATATTCCTTTCCGCAGAAAAGCATGGGAGATAACTGATAACGCAGCAGTGAGATACCTCTGTGTGGAGAACCAGCTCTTCCTTCCACCAACAGCAGTATAACCCTCCTACCCCCGTTCACAACCCCCAAACCCGTTAAGCCAGATGCAGAAAAATTCTACAAAAAATGTACACCTTATAGTATGTTCCCTATGAGTGCTGGGAAAGTATGGAAAATCTATATAAATTAGGTATTTCTGAAATCAGGACCTGAATTGATAAACTTGGAGGGGATTTTCCATCACTTTACCTAATTTTGTGAGGATTCAGAGGGAAAGTTTTCTAATTTTCGCTAGTTTTTAGTAAATTTCTCATTCTAAGTTTTCAGCTAATCATTCAACTATGGTATCAAAAGAAAGCTCTATCTCTCCTTGAAAAAACAATATATAATTTACATGGGTACACTATTCGCAGGAAAAGAGAATAATCGCTGAACCAACATAGTGCAAAATCATTCAACTATGGTATCAAAAGAAAGCTCTATCTCTCCTTGAAAAAACAATATATAATTTACATGGGTACACTATTCGCAGGAAAAGAGAATAATCGCTGAACCAACATAGTGCAAAAATGGCAAAATTGCTCCGGGACTTGAGGTACCAAAAACCCCTGGGATTGAAGAGTTTAAGATGAGAACGCTTTCTCAAAATAAACACTGAGGTGACTGTTTATGGCAGAGATAATGATGCCCCTTTCCTAATAGACCGTCATTAATTAGGAGACAAAGAGCACAAGGACCGTGTGTTTATATAGTAGAGTTACGGCAAATGTGACGCCTTCGCTTTCAAGCGGAACGTGTAACAAAAAACTACAATACTACTACTATACACATACAATGAATCGCAGAATCTTTCTGAAACGGATTTCTCACACACGTACCGCGTATGAAACAAGATATCCAAGTTCTAAGCTTTCTATTCCAAAAGCAGAGCCTGCCCACCACGCCACATTGTTAGCCGTCGCTCATGAACTTAAGTGACTGCGTTTACAATTCTACTCCAAGTTTTAGACAAAACTGTCATTTTGCCATAAAACAACAAACCGTCCTTACATCGGCCTTAAAGATATATTACGACGTAAATCCAGGCATCACACAATGTATTTGATAAAGTTGCTCTGAGTACCGGGGTACATCGACACCACTGCTCCTTCTCTCACAAGCCCTCTGGAAACAAACACTCCCGTCCCAGCAGCATTTAGAGAACTTGGCCGGCGTACAACACAGAATCCCAGGTTATCATAAAGTATTTCATCTGACTTCAGGAGGGTCTCGCTATCCTCGGCGCGTGCGAAAGGCTTGAGATTTTCCATCACAGGAGGCTGATAAATTGATTTCGTTGCTTCGGGGAGCACATTAAGGAGGTCAGTTTGTTGACGGATATTGTATATGAATAGAGCCCGAAATAGCTTGAGCAGTGCTGAATAAACGTCCGTATCGGGAATCACTTTGTCAGCGCATCCTTCAGACACATAACGCAAGGTCCTGTGAATACAAACACACGTACTTACAGGTCATTTCAGAAAGCACTGTCCCCCACGCTTAGACCCCCCGCCCCAGATCCCACTTTCTCTACCTAGTCAAATATCACCATTAATTTGTCTGTGGGTTCTTTTTGTCTGTCTGTGTGTAATTAGATGATAAAAGGGATACTTTTGTACTAGTGTAAAAAATAAAATAAAAAAGAAGACCTCCAATTCCTGTGCTGTGGATAAAACACTCCTGTCCCCCACTGTCACATCAGCACCACAGACTAGCACGCTTACCGGGATATGGTGCTGCTACGGCAATCCAGCCAGAAGGGAGAATTAGAGGGGAGGGTGTATCTTTGGCTCTAAGTCTTCGCTCGCACCAGAGTTTTTCCATACAGCCCTTTCAGTAAGTGGCCGTTCCACACACGGGGCCGGCGGATATTACCCCGTCTGTATTAATTGCCCGCGTGTCAATACCCGTCATTGTTTAAAGCGTGAGTGTTTGCCCTATTCCTTTTTCTCCGGAAGTGCAAACGGGCAAAAATAATTAGGACTTTTTCGGTTCGTTTTTGGACAACATATCACATTCCCTGCCCATTCGGTTCAGCGGAATTTACCTAAATTCTGTAAATTTGCAATTCATAGGAATTTAAATGCATGAGTCTAATCGCCGATGCTCTTCTGTGACCTAGGGCCCTGCAGGGGCCACATTGGCTCGTTCGGGCATCCTGGTTAGTCAGGTTTCCCACAGATATCTGCCGGTGCAGGTCACAAGCAGGCATGCAATGACAGCGATGTGTCCTAATGCCACGCAGGGGAACCACAGAGTGCATGTGGCACAACTTGGTCATATAGGGGCAGATGTGGTACAAGCAAGCAGGCAGGGGCAGCACATAGAGCACATAGCACGCAGAGGCAGTACAGAGAGTGTGTGGCCATTCTGGGCACCCTGGGGGCAGTACAGAGAGTGTGTGGCTCTACTGGGCACCCAAGGGCAGTACACAGAGTGTGTGGCTCTACTGGGCACCCAGGGGCAGTACACAAAGTGGGGCACCACTAGGTATGCAGGTGCAAGGGGTGCAAGTGCTGGGCATGCAGAGGCAGCACAAAGAGCGCCCCCAGCGCGACTCAGAAACCCGGCAAAGTTAAGTGAGTGAAGCCGGCACTCCGCGTTCTTTCTCACCTGCGGTTTCGGGCCATGTTTAGCGCGACCCACGGCACAAAACGATATTTGTAGGATTTCCACCTGCGGAGTACGGAACGGAGTAAGAAGCCCGGCGACCGCATGTCCGGACACCGGAGAGGGCAAAGGGAACACGGAAAGCATGAGGGTCACTCACTATGCGGAGGGAGGAACCATAACAGAGTGGGAGGGAAGGGAATGACATCACAGCAGGGCGCAGGGGGAAGCAGTCCGGGGGCCGCTGAGGCCCTCTAGCGGAGATATCATGTATGTGCACACTTCCGTTAACGACCCATAATACCAGACCTAGCTTTCCGTTTTCAGCACCCCCCCCTTAAGCCGCTCTAATACGTAACATTTCTTCCAGCGGATAGATGCCGCTCCTAAAGAAATAGTTTGTATTCTGCAACAGCAGTGACCGTGATTTCTCACACGCAAAGGGTTTTATTTAGTTCCCGTTCCCGAATGCTTCCTCAAACTAATGCTGAGTGTGAGCAACAGTTTTTATTATTATTATTTACAATTTAACGCTTCTTCAGGAAGGGGTAGGAGTAACTGTTTTCCAGCACCTTTTTTTTTTTTTTTTTTTGAGCTGTCCTCATCAGAGAGCCGCGCAGCATGGCTTGAGATCATTTTGGTGTCTTTGTAAACCGCAGGTATTCCAAAACATGTCAGGGACATCAGGTTTTAAATTTATGAATTCGTACAAATGTCCGAAAACGAGGAGCGGCTCCAAAGAAAGAAACAAACAAAAATGAATCAGAGAGCATTTTATTGTGTGTGTTTTTTTAAAAAAAACTTTCTCTACCGTCTCCACGTCTCCGCATCTTATGCCTTCTCAGGTGGCTCTGCCCTGCTGCAGAACTTCTACGCCAGGCCAGAATAATGAAGACGGATCCATGGAGAAAGAAGGATTTCTATACTGCCTCACGCAGTAAGCCAGTATCACATCCCCATGCTGATGAGTCCCATAAAGGACAAAACAGCTGTCATTAGGGGTAATCTGGCTACCTCATTCACGGGCTTTTGGTTAAATGACAGACATTTGCTCTAAAGGGATCCATGTATAAAGTGCATTTAGAGGCCAAAGTTTATTATTGTTAACTCTGTTTCCATACACCTACCCAGAATCGCTTCCAGTTGTGGCAGCACTATGAGATTTATGAGGCTTGTTTGGTTGGTGTAGACTAGTGGTTATTAATGCCTCTGCTCCCCCGTTAATTTCATCCAAACAGGAAGGTGCAGGAAACACAATTCATTCTCCCAAAACAAATGGACCAAAAATTAAACTAAATAAAACAAAAAAATTGGTCCAAATCATTTTAGGTCCATTTGCAATGCTCTGCCTCCTTCACCATTCTATTGCATAGAAAGCCCGTAACAGAAACCGATATTATAAATACCCTGTTAAATACAACCTAGTATCCCTATGTGTAGTTAACCCCTTCTGCAAAGGCTGATTTTACTTTTTGTACCCTTCGTGACAATGGCCGTTTTAACATTTCTGCGCTGCTCGTGTTTAGCTGTAATTTTCTTCTTTCCTGTTTACTGAACCCACACACATTAGATATTGTTTTTTTCAGGACAAGAAGGGCTTTCTTTAGATCACATTGTTTTGATTGTATCATATTATTTACTATTAAAAAAAGTATAAAATATGGTGAACAATTTAGAAAAAAATGACTGTTTCTAACTTTTATTTGAAAAATCTTTTACTCATCTATAAAAGGTAATGAAAAAACCTGCTAAATAGATTCTACTATTTGTCCTGTGTTTAGAAATACCCAATGTTTTTATGTTTTTTTGCTTTTTTCTACACATTATGGGGCAATAAGTACAGGTAGCGTTTTGCTATTTCAAAGCCATTTTTTCCAAATCTGGTAATTCTTCCCCTCCATGTGCCATTTCGGGTATATTTGAAGCCGGCCCACGCAATTTACCCCATCAAGTCATATATTTTTGAAAACTAGACAGCCCAGGGTATTCCAAATGCTAGTATTTTAACCCTTTCCAAGCACTAATTCTACCATCAGCCTTTATCAAACTTTATTTTTTTTGCATTTGTTTTTTCACACACATTTTACTTCAGGTATGAATAAACAGGTTCTGGTATATGTCACAATCATAAAACACCTCAATATGTGTTTAGCAACATCTCCTGAGTACAGCGATACCTCACATGAATGATTTTGCCTGGCTGTTTGGGGGCAAAAGGGCCACATTTGGGGCATGCGCATTTTTAATGTTGAACTTTGGCATTTGGCGATCAACTGCACATGTCCTATTTGGTACATCTTTGAGCCGGCCATTTCAATATGCCCAATAAAGCCATATATTTTTGAAAACTAGACACCCCAGGGTATTTCAAATGCTAGTATTTTAACTCTTTCCATGCACCATATCTACCACCAGTCTTTGTCAAACTTTGTGGTAGTCATTTTTTTGCATTTGTTTTGTCACACACATTTTACTTCAGGTATGAATTAAAAGGTTCTCGTATATGTCACTATCACAAAACACCCCAATATGTGTTCAGCAACATCTCCTGAGTACAGCGATACCTCACATGAATGATTTTGTCTGGCTTTTTGGGGCAAAAGGGCCACATTTGGGGCATGCACATTTTTCAATGTTGAACTTTGGCATTTGGGGATCCACTGCCCATGCCCTATTTGGTACATCTTTGAGCCGGGCCATTTCAGTGTGCCGCACAAAACCATATATTTTTTTGTGTGTATTTTCCCCCCACACACCTACTTTATGTATGAATTTACAGCTCCTGGTTTATGCCGCTGTCACACGACACCCCAATATGTGTTCAGCAACATCTCCTGAGTACAGTGATACCCCACATGCATGGGTTTGTCATTTCTTGGTGGAACTTAAAGGCCACATTTGGTACGTGTGCATTTTTCTAATTGGAAATTAGATGTGTGGCCATCCTTCCCCCCGTGTTATTTGGGACATTGTTGAACCCGGCCGATTCAATTTACCCCATCAAATCATACATTTTTTTTTAAAAGTAGACACCCCATGGGCATTTAATATGCCAGTATTTTAACTCTTTCCATGCGAGAATTCTTTTAAGCTAATATGCTAATTTTAGGACTTGCTCACAAAAATATATAATTTTATATATATATATTTAAATTTTTTGCCTTATTTTTTTTTAAAAAAAAATTTAACTTTTTTTCAACCTGATAGTGACATCAGAGGGAAATTATTTTTACATTTTACTGTTTTTTTTACTATTTTTTTCTAATTATTATTAATTTTATTTTTTTAATTTATTTTTACTAATCACACTGTGATTAGAAAGCTGGGCTCCATTGACTTGCATGGTTGAATGCAGTACCTGTATTCAACCGGCAAGTGGAGCCAGAGTTCTCTAGCGGGTCTGGAGACCATCTAGCGAACTTTTTCGTCTTTGTTTTTTTTTTTCCGGAGCGGTCACAGTCCATCCAGAGGTAAGTGTTTGGTGTCGCTGGATGCCTCCTGATCGAGGCATTCCAGTGACACCATTTAAGTTTAGGAGGTGATCGTTGATCGCCTCCTAAACGCTTTTAAAACGGGCGTCCGCCGCCATACAATGTATGGCGGATGTTGCCCCCCCGGGGAGGGGCCAGAGATGGCCCCTAGTGCCGATCGTGCCGTTGCTGAATGCCTCGAGGTCGAGGCATTACAGCAACGCCGTTTGGGTGCAGAAAGCGAAAGTAGATCGCTTTCTGCACCCGTTTAAAGACGTGCCGGTCCTGGCACGTCATTTGTCGTTAACGACTTGATTTTCCGTGACGTGCCCGGACCGGCAATTGTCATCAAGGGGTTTTAAATAAAAAAGCAGACTAGTAATGGAGAGCCTACAAAACAGCAGAGCAGGCAGGGGATCCGTTCATGACACCGTTACTGCTTTCTGTGACACTGCTCTGCTGCAACTGAGCATTTTACAGAGTGAGATTCTTCCGTGTGAGACTTTGCGAGCCTCGGCCTGCCACTTCTTACAGCGTCTAAGACTCTCTAAAGTTTTTATTTAAGTTTCCCTATTCAACTTTTTTCTACACGTTTATTTCTTGTTTCCATGGCAACCTGAACGAATGGAATTTCCAAAAACGAAAATGTTGTACGAATTTTGTCGAATACAAAGAAAATCCCCCCCCTCCGAAAAAGTAACATGAAATTGAACGCAAACTTTCCGCCTGTGCCCAAGTCTAATAAAAACAAACAGCCCAAGTGTCCCTCTTTTGCTGGAGGGACTGCTTTATTTCAGGACACCAAACCCTCTGTCGGCAGCTCAGAGTTTCATGCCAACGACTGACCTTGGCATGTCCAGGCCTCTGGCAAGCAAAGGGTTAAGCCAGTATGAATTTATATTCTTTGATCTAGGAACATACAGGATATTCCTTGAACAACAGTCCTTAAAGTGTTAACATCACCAGCACTGGATTTAAGGTATTGTAAAATGAGATGGCTTACCTAGGGGTCAATCATTATATATTATAAAATATATTTTTAAAACACTCAGGTTTTATCCTTTTGGTGAATACACAAAATGCCCGGGGAGGCGTGTTCTTATGAGATACAAGAAGGGATCGTTTGCAAGCAGTTAACACCCATCCTATTCGGTGCCCGGTGTTCACTAAAGTATGAGGAATGTAATAGGACAAAATGATGGAGGTGTGCTGTAAATTGCATGACAGGACTGATTGAGTCTGTTATTGTCAGGCCAAACCTCTGAGCTTCCCAATTTTGGGTTCAACTCCCTTGATTCACAATGTTCCCTGTCAAACTTCTCTAGAGGAAGGGCTCAGATGCGTTGCTTAACACATAATTCAATCAGGTGACTTTCAAGAAATCTCAGCGATTTAAATATGCTTTATACAGGGCCATTTAAGCTATCATTGGAGCAGAAGCTCACTGGGGTTGTCATAATGTAAACTGAAGTGAGAAGTGAATTAGCACATCATGTTAAAAATGGCCATTACTGCCCCAATAAGAGGGTTGCAGCCAAGCAAAAGCCCTAGATAGATTAGGATTTCCCACCCCTACAAAAAGGATAACCAAAAAAAATTCCAAAATAATTTAACTTAAATTCGCAAAGATGAAAACATTGACAAAAAGAAACCAGACTCTTAGTTTGTTCAAAAACTTGGATTTACTATAAAGACAAAAACACCAGAAATACATACAAATTATACTATAAAATCCATTTGTGGGTTAAAAACCTTTAATAATTAAAATATATCTTGATATATTTAAAATAACAAAGGATACATTTAAGCCAAATGTTCTTAACCCAGAGATTTCTGCAACATTTGCTTGCACAGTAAGGAGCTAAAAGATTAGCCCTCGAGCCCTGGAAATCTTAGGAATCATACAGCAAATAATAGTCTCATTGTGAAAGTGAACTTTGGTAGAAGAAGAAAAAAAAAAATCTAAAAGGACACCTGAGGTAGTCGAGACTGGAATAAACAGCAGTAGACATTATTTACAACTTAAGAAGAGTACCAAATAACGTTAAAGGACATCACAAAATAAAAAACACAATTATACAGGTATTCAGTCCAGCTTTGATCCAAAGAAATAAGATTACAACACAATATGCATAAAGAGAAAACACCACAATTGCCAGCAAGCTGAAGGAGACAAGGGTGACAGCAACATGGAAGAGAGTTTGAAGCGTAGGAATCAAGTTATAACACTGATCAGATGAGGTTCAGTTCTGTAAGGAGAAGCATTATTCATTACAAAGACCAATCTTCCAGTATGCGAAACAAGAACGCATAAGAAGCAACAATGGCAGCATGACAATAACAGTAAGACTTAAGGAAAGAAATAAAAATAAATCAGGTTTATGCCGTGGCATAATAGTCAAGTACAATACAGTTAGAGCTACCAAATTTCACATTTAGGAACAGTTTAACTCTTTGGAACTTGCTTGCCTGTCACACAATAAGGAATGCTGGATTTCATCGACTTGACGTTCACATTTAACACCTCGGTGTTAGGCATGTTTCAGGGTTATTTGCATCTTTTTATTTATTTTTTTTAGATGCAAGGAAAAAATTCCAACTTCTTAATAGTACATTTTTATTACATGCACAATAGCTTATTTTATTATCTCTTTCATCCTGAGTTTTGGAATAATCGTGTATTTTTTCAATGTGCAACAAACTAACCGGCTTCCAATGAGTTAAATACAAAACAAGCCATTTTTGATTGAAAATCTAACCGAAAGAAAAGAAAGCAATGCACCAGCTGCCTTTTAATTTAAGTTGCCATGCATAAAATAACAGGAAAACTATTTAAAAATAGAATGCTTAAAATTGAACACGAAAAGCATCACCCGCTGAATAGACGCAAGAAGCATTTAACGCGACGCTGAGTGATGCACAACAGTCCTCCCAATGTAGAAATACACTTTCAAGTAGTTTTTTTGTCTTTTTCTTTTTTTACACTTAACCCTTTGAGTGTCGGCAAGGCTGGCAACGCAATGGTTACCCTCACAGGCACCCAAAGTGCTCAATTGCATAACAGCCACATCCTACTCATAATGTACAACACAAGGAAACCCGCAGAAATCAATTTAAAAAGTACATAAAACGTGATTATGTAAAATGCGTTTGATTTGGTTTGGAACCTACAACTTAAAAAGCTACACAATAGAATAAAAAAATCCTGAATGTTCCAGAACATTAACAATTATGCCTGCTTTGTATTTTTGCAGAAGGATGCAACAGGTGAAGCAAACAAAGCCCTATCCAAATAATACAAATGACAGAAATCACAAAAATAGATGAATCCATTTTTTGAGGGGGGGGGGACCCAAATTGTTATGATGCAAGAGAAGAATGAATGCGCCAGCATCAAAGTACAGATGTGGAAAGTCAGAGCCGCCTCATAGAAACAGCTGCGGGACACAGTGTGGACAGTATTTACACATTGCAAAAACTTGATGGCCTTGTATCGGGATCTCCTGCAAAACAAGAACCAGGAGCTCAAACAGTATTCCCTCGCCCCATGACGACATCTCTTAAAGGAGGCTTCTAAACACTACTTTGCACATACATCATATACTGTGCACACATCCACAGAGAACACATGCGCCAGATGCCTCCTGACATGCACACGTTTCTGTAGGTTCTAATACACTGAATAGAATATATGTGTGTTTTTGAAGCACAATGAAGGGAAAGAATAACTTTTTCTTTCAATTTTAGGGGACTTCCAAAAGGCACAGTTTGTCAAAAATATGTGCTGTATATTTCAGCTAGAAATATAATCCTCGTCTGAAGGTTTTGAGTTGTCATGCACAGGACAGGGATGCTCTATACCGGGCCTATCACCACGGCTGATAAACAGGACACGCTGCTGCATTTCAGCAGGACCCATTGTCTCTGCAATCAGTAGCAATTATTCTTTTAAAGTCTTCTCCTTTTACAGTTTCTTCTACCACTTTATTCGAAAGACGGGGTGTTTCAGCAGCTCCCTCGAAGGAGGTCTGTCTTGCGGCTGAAGCTCCAAACACCGCAGGGTCACATCACGCAGACCAGGAGAAAGGTGCGGTGGGATTGTTGGAGCGGTTGTGGCACTTGCAATCTAAAATAATAACATTTTCAGTTATTTTTACATATATATATACAAAACACACACAAACACCTTCTTCCAAGATATCCACGTGTAAGCCTGTCACTACAAAATGCCACAACACGAACAAAAGACAATTAAAGATATATATATATATATATATATATAACTATATTTGTGTATTGTACATGTCCATTTACTAAAAAAAAAAAAAAATGAATTTGGCAAGACAAAAACTTTGTGTAATATATATATTACATACATATATACACATATACATATAGAAGCTCTTCTTTCTTCTGAGGATTTCTTCTGGTTCATGAGTACCATAAACAGTTCTCAACATCTTAGTCTATTATACAGAACTCTAAAGGTACGTATTGCCTGGCTCATTAAAACACAAGACAGGCTTGCAATTGTTTGACCAGGTTTCCTAGTTGAGCAACTGCTCCTCTCAACCCCTGTGCCAGGTTTATCAAAAGCCAAAAAATAAGGGGCAGAAAAAAAAGCCTGCTGACCTGCATGTCCTTCAGACTACCTGTGACAGTACGCCATATAAATTGTAACAGAATTGCTTACAACCGGTTGAAATAATAAACCTTTTATAACCCCATATACATCTAATATATTTAAGGACGAGACCCGCTTTGGCTCTTACCTTGAATATGAGAGCAAGGTGATTAGAGTGCTTTTCTGCATTCCACGGTGGTTTGGCACAAGACATCTCAATAATGCTGCAGCCAACACTCCACACATCACAGCTTCTTCCATACTGCTGCCCCCGAAGCACCTACAAAAGCAGAGGAAAAAATAGGAAAAGAGGCTCACTTTTACAGTTCATCCACCGTACATCCTACCACAGCTTAAGAAACCAAAAGGTAGCTGATATTCATGGGACCCGAGGTTCCACAAGTCATCTTTGATGTTTGAGGAATTGCTAAAATGGAATTGAACATTTTTTTTGTAGATCTCACATTTATTTTTGAAATGTGTAACTACTTAAGGGACTCTGCAGTCATCACAGGCACTTTAATGAGACGCCCAGCACATGCGCAGAAGGCATTCCCATTAATTTCAACAAGAGCGCTTTTCCAGTCAGTGTTCAAGAAAGGCTGTGTTCTGGTTTCTCATGAAGATATTTTGTATATTTTAGTACTGGATTCCTCATTGTGTGGGCTGTATGGGGCACTAAACTATCCCTTTAAGGTCATCCTCAGTCATTTAATCAGCAGGGGAAGAACACTAAGCACCTAAAGCCGATTTGGTCTCTGATTCTATTTCGCTATCAGACTTACCTCTGGTGCCATGAATGCAATGGTTCCCAGTAGCTGTCCCTGAAATTCCCCAGCGCCAGTGCCCTTTGATGCGAGCCGAGCTGCGGCTCCAAAATCTGCAATTCGCAGCCGCTGCCCAGTGCTGTCAATGAGTAGATTGGCGCCTAGAAAAAGAGCGAGCACTCAGCTTTAATCTTTCATTCCCGAAGCAATCAGCTTTAATAAACTTTACCAGGTTATTTTAAAGTCTAGGCAAGCAGTGTGATTCCCATGAACTAGGACTTGTGGTTAAGCATTGTCTAACAAACAGCTGGGAAAAGTCCTGTCTGGCTTTGTATAGAGGATGCCCAAGAAAACAAACACCACCAAAGTCTGGCTCTGGTTTCATTTGTTTGTACGGGCAAAGTAATCAAACACGCACGCTTCACGTGTGAAAAGATAATCAAAAATTAACAGCGCATTGCAGGAGTCCTAAACTGTTCTATGTACAGAATATAGGACCCGCACCTGGAAAAAAGAAAAAGAAAACTATGCTTTCCCCATTACCAGGCTCAAGCTAGTTGTCAAACATCACAGGGTCATGATTTAACCCCTTTGTGACAGAGATTTTTCACCCTAAGCCATCCGAGCTTTTTTCTGTTTTTTTGCATATTCTGCCACTTTTACTTAGAATTTCCTCTACAAATTTATGTCCAGCTTCTGAATAGAATCTCACATGCACGTTTTAAATTTCATAGCAAAATGCTCCCTCACAGAAAACATTTTTATCAACTTTTAAATTATCTCTGTAATAATTTATGTTGATTAATAAGCCTTTAAAGACTTTCAGGATCTATTTTGCAACTTGATGGTACCCCTTATGATGCCATGGGTACCACTACAGCCTGTTTAACATTCATTTTTAACTAATTTTTTTAAAATATTATTGAAGAGAAACAGCTTCTCACTCTTTTCACTTTGATCCCTACTGCTGCTGATCACAGGGCGATCAGTAAGCAGGGCTCCATTGCCTGCGCTGTTGAGCCCAAGACTGACACTGCCAGCAGAGAATGCACCAACTTTCAGGTAATTTTTTTTCTTATTCCTGAGGGATTGGTCAGCAGGAAAGCTAGCAATACTAGCTGTTGCTGACATGGCAGACCCCAGGCTGTCAAAAGACACTCCGATCCCCATTTCCTGCCGGTGTGAAACCCATATGACATACTATCACGTCCTCTGTCATCTAGGGTCTGTATTATAGGATGTAATAGTCTTAAGGTTGCAAAGTGGTTAAGGGTGCTTTTCTTCATTATTTGCGTTGTATCAGTGAATCTTACAAGAGATTATGATCATCATTATTATCTGTCAGCCTGCTAATGATCCAGAACATCAATGACAGAAAGGTTGAACAACAAGAATTTTCTTAAGATTCTTGGCAAAAATCTAGTCAGTTGTGGCAGGACCTGAAACAAGCAGTTTATTCACAAAAGCGCATACAAGAACAGAAAGCAACTTAATAGCATGTCCCACTAGGATGTGTCAAGCTTTAGTCCATAGTGGCATTTGAAAGGAAAAATCTCCAGAAATATCGGGTCCAGAACTCAAATGCAAGGCAAACGCCCTCAGCACAAGGGAACCAACAACCACAGAGGTTCTATATGGCAGGCTATTAAGTTGAGTTTTCAGTTGAGTTGTTCTCAATCTCTTCTTGTGCGCAATGTCTCCCCTTTGAGATCTTTTGGGGCTTACTCTAACTATACAGTCAAGTCCAAACATAGACCTACTTATGCCTAGACTGATACCAATCACACTCTAACAACAATGCAATATTGAACAGATGTGCAGAGAAATATGAATTTAGGATCTGGAAAAACATGTGTCCCTGAAAAATCTACGCGCTCACAAATTACTAATGTGCTTTTTTTTTTTTTTTACACAATGCATGTATTATAGTAGGACTCCCTGCGTCCCCCAAATGTTAAGATAAAAAAAAAGAGGTAGTACAAATAGACATGGTTGTGTGTGTGTGGTCAATTAAATTGCCTCCAAGAAGGGGATCACTTTGAGAAACTATAGGGCACTATTACACACAGCCTGGCGATTCATACCTTTTATGTCTCTGTGAATGATCTGGTTCTCGTGCAGGTATGATAGGCCACGCAGGAGCTGCTCAGTGTAGTTAATGATTACAGTTTCCTTAAATGCTCCATATTTACTCAGCAGGTGGGCAACAGAACCACCTGGAGGAAAGATGTGGTGCCAATTAATTCTCAGAAAATAATCATTACTTCCTCACTTTATTCCATAATGCAGATGGCTCTTACCTGCCATCCATTCAATGAACAGGTTGTAGTTGCTCTTTTCACATGTAGCACCTAACATTCTAATAATATTAGGGTGAGATAGGTGGTTCATCATCCTTATTTCTTCTCTGAGAGCCTCAACTACCTCTCCTTGCTCGGCTGAAGTATTCCGCACGTAGGTTACCTATCAAACATGGACATTCAAAAAACAGTTAAAAATCCACTTTTATGGCAAATTTAGTGGAACATTTTCATTTAGGGTACATTTATCTACACATAGGATTAGAAGCCTTTCCCATTTGGCAACTGCCTAACAGAAGGGAACGTCCACTGCAAATGCCTAAGCCATTGTGTACCGCCAAATGGGCTCGGCAAACGAATACATTACTTTAGTTGCTTACTGGAAAGTAAATTGAAGGCTAGGCATTATACACATTATAGCCTATACACAATAATACACAAAAGAAAAGGTAGGGTAGTAAAGCTGGATAGTGAAAAGTATTTACTCCACTGAATGACTGTTTCTTTATACGCAAAAAAAGCTAAATCAAAAGTCACCTGTTTAACGGCCATTAATGTTCCAGTTCCGACATCCTGAGCTTGATAGCAGGAAGAAAAAGCCCCTAAGCCGATCTGCTGGCCTTTTAGCCACTCCACCTCCTCCCTGTAATGATGTTTTGCTTTGGTATGTCCAGGCAGGGTCTCCGGAGTCTGTCAAAAAACATTAAAAACATTACAAGTTCAAAAGAAATGAAAAAGATAAGCTTTAAGTGAAAATATAAAAAGTAAAAAATAAACCTTCCAGCTGGTATGTGGACCATAATGAAGTCTTAGTTAGCAAAGTTTCTGCATGAAGTATTCTAAAATACATAGCACTTTAGTGACATGGATGTTTCTCTCCATAATTTTGGTTTACAGAAGAAGCATTATTATTCCCATGACTATACCAACTACAGCTATTTAATGACTATTAAAATTCCATTAAAATTAAGACTGCTTATTTGAACTTATGAGATGAAATATTTGATTTAAACTCATTGATTAGTGAATAAACTAGGAACGGTTTGCAGGTTAAAAATGATCAAGAAAGAATAGATACCTCGGAGGAGAGAAAACAGGGATGCATACAACGAAAGTACAAGTAAATTTCAAAGGAGGAGAAATCATTCTAAACGTAGAGCGTCAGAGGCTTCCATGTGAAATACTTAAGTTTTACTTCACCAAGGGGGTGGTAGATAAGTAGAACAGCTGTTAATACAGTGAGGGGATTTAAACACGCATGAAAAAGAAATGGGAAGATAAGATGGGCCACATTATTCTTATCAGCAAACTCCTGAGTTGCAAAAAGAGACATGAAAATAATGCTTCATGGTCACATCCAGACCGTGTCAACCCCCACCTACTATAACTCTATACTACAAGGGGTAGTAAGATCAAAATAAGAAGAATTAGCTTTCCAAGGTTATTCTTATAAATTTGTTCAAATGTAATACATTTACTATATCCTAACACACCGGCTCTGATAGATGTACGTTAAAAAGTATCAAGAAAATGCAAACTTACATCCTGCTGAATTATAATAATGTCCTCCCCATTTTGAACCTGCAGCTGGGGTATAACTGGCAAGGCATCCTGGGAGGCGGACATTGCCAAAACAACGGCTAGAGCTTCTTCTTCCTCCGCTTCCATTTTCTCCTTGCATTTCTGATTATGGCTAACATCATCTTTGTAAGTGTTATCAACCTCTGCTTTCTCAGTAGAAAGTACAGCAACTTCAGACTTGAAGGTGACGGTGCTATCACATGCTGAATTTGAAGCCTCCAGAAGGTCCTCCATGCTAGAATTGAGCTCTGTGTTGGCGTCCAGTCTGCACTTTTCCTCCACAGGTGTGAACACCGTGTCATCACTTGGTATAACTGCATTCATGTTATTACCGCAGTTTTCACAGTGTGAAACATTCAAGTCAAGAGTCATATGGGCTTTTGGAGTTTCTCCTGTTTTCCCCATGTTGTCACCGATTGTTGGTCGAGATGGCTTTGGCCGGTGTATTTGATGAGATGGTAATGGTCTTGCTTGAGTGAAAACAGGAGAAAGTTTATCGGGCTCCTTACTTCCTGAATAGTGCTTTTGTATTTGAAGTGAAAACTTCCTCTGCGTTTGGGGGGAAGCAGAAGACAATTTAGAGGGTGTAAAAGCCTGAGGTTTAGGTTTTGTGGCGTCTGTGCCAGGACCAGCTGGCACAGAAGGAGTAGAAGTGGGAGAAGGCAAAGTTTGGAAAAGGGAATGGGGGTGAGCGGAAGACTGAGAGTTCAAGCACTGACTCGGTGGTCTACGTTTTGTTTGAACAGCAGGCTTTGGTTGCTCATTTGTTACAGAGGACAAACTTAGTCCTAAGGACATGACTTCCAGTTCATCGCGTAAATCCTCCGGGCTGGAATCAGATTTTGAGTCACAACGATCTCTGCCCACTTTCCTTGATAGCTGCATAGTATTTTCGGGGGAATTATTTTGTGAGATTACTGGGGAGTTGGCAGGGGCAGAAGGCTGCACAAATGCTTCTCTGCGGTGTTCAAAGGCCTGAGCATCTTCAAGACCCTGTTGGATAACATCGACAATGTCCATCTCTTCAGCGATCGCCATTAGACGTCTCCGCATGCGGATGTAATGTGTTGAACTGGTTGCACTTAACATATCCAGCAATTTGACGTACACATGAGGAACTCTTGCAACCATTCTCGCTGCACTTAAGAACACCCTGCGTGACAGCTTCCCCACCATCGAATGTGAATTGTCAATAGATTGCAAGGCAAAATTTAACAAGGACAGCAGGTTCTTATACCTGTGAAGTGAGAGGGGACAATAATGAACATACATTCTTAAAGTGGTTCGTTATCACAATATCATTCATTTAACAGGAATGTACAATGTTCGCGGCATCTTTACGTAAATCCAATGTCATATTCTTCCATCGCGTTTTCCCCAATACCTTTCCACTGCTGCATCAGCCTGCAAAACCTCTCCGCTGATAATGTGAGGATAAAACTCAGCAGGAAACTCCAGAAGAAGTCTGTCAATTAGACACAGACGGCCGAGAAGGGCCTGCCAGTTGGTAGCTTCTGTTTGGGTGGCGAGAATACAGTTTAGGACATAGTCAACGCCACCAATTCCAATGGAACCTGACAGGGAAAAAAAGAAGAGAAAAACCCAAACATATACATATTGCTTATACATGCTTCATAAAAACGTTGTTAACCAAGATAAACATTTCCCATATATTTTATATATATATATATATAATAGTTTATGGATCATTAGTCATGGGTCAATAACACTAATCAAGAATAATACTGTAATATAATAATGTTAACATACTGCTGTTTAAATGCAAGATTTGAAGCGTGAATAGGTGTGAAAGTGAAAAAGTAATCCTACATCCTGCAGTTAACATGCTATAGGTTTATGAAATGTCAGATATATAAGATTAAAACGTAAAAATAACAGTCTACGGCTCAAGTTTCATAGGACAATGTGTTCTTTAAGATTGTGTACCTTTAATTAATTAGAATGGACACACTTGTCTGTGTGTAATATAAACAAGTCACAAGGCAATATATATTTATGCAAAATATATGCCTGGGTGAGTATGTCTTATAATTAGTTCTACCCATTTCTCCAGTTTTTCTTTTGTTAGCGATTTGGTTTATTTTGAGACGCACAAAACCATCAAGAAATAAAAAAAAAGCAATAATTTACCAGATTTGAGTATTTCTCTTCCGACCGCCAACTCTCCAGCTTGCCCTTTGCATAGCTCCAACAACGTTGACACTGAAAGTTGGCTTGTCCGGCTGCAGGGGTCAGACAAGATTTAATGGTCATCTGTCTTCATTCAAAAGCACAGATCCTATCTAAAGTCAATTAACTAAACCTACATGTAACTATTGCTTGTTTTCTAGTATGTGTACATTTTTTTTGGGAGATACTTGAAAGTATAAGTATTTTTCTTTACTGGTAAATGGGCAGGATGGATAGAATGGTTGTTATCTGCAGTCAAATTCTCTGTAAATGACGGGGGAACATCCATAACCATTAACTTTCTGCCCTGAATTCCTGTGCTTCCCCGCACCTCACCATAATAAAGGCTGCTTTAATTAAGACAATATTTTTGACAGTATTCATCCTTTGCATACTGCTGTACCTGTTGGCATCTGCACACTTGACCAAGATGGTTTCCACCACAGGGTTGAGAAGTCGTTGCAGTTTTTTTCTTTCCGCTGGCGTATGGCAGGGAGTATACACCAACATGGCTCGTAGGGTTTTCTAGAAAAGAGTGGACAAAGTTACTACTGGCCGAAGCTCATGAGTCTATGTTTAGCTTTAATCACAGGGAAGCTGGTACAAAGAAACGAGATATGAAAGTAAAGCGCTGATACTTACTAAAGCAGCGACATACACTTTGTAGACGGGGTCAGCGCACACCATAGACAGTACGCTGCAGCATGCTTCCACCACAACATCCCCTGAGATACTGGATTGAGATGAGCCACTAGCAGCCTGTGGGGCACTAGGGGTACCCCCACTGCCTGAATTTCCAGTGCTTTCACCATTTGCTAAGAGAAGGGCTCCGCTGACATCATGTGAAAGACGGCGCAAGGCCATTTCTCTAATATTCCAGTTGCGAGAAAACAAACAGCCCACCAACTCCATGCCGAACACCTGAAAAACAAAAACAATATTGATGTTATTTGGTATAAATTACTATAGGATGCATGTGCATCCCTAGCTCTATATGATATATACACAGTCTAGTAGCAGTAGATACATCTAAGTAAGTAGAAATTTGGGTATTGAAGAACTACTGCCCACGAGCTGCCTAACATAACCCGACCACACTATCCCTATTTCTGAAAAGGCAGGACATTAGATGGTAAACAAAGACTACAAACAGTAAACTGAGCCCAAGCGAATCCCTCAAGATTTTACACGTAGCCAAGATACCTGAATCCATGGCTCAGCCATGCTCTTGTAGGCAGAGGGAATTTGCTGGACTCCATAATGTGTCAGGTTTAAGTTGGAGTCCTGTGACCTTCTTTGGGACCCAGCTGTAGACGGTTGTTGTAGAGATGGTTGCTGAACAGCACGATGGACGGGAGGAGAATCCACAGGACCAGGTAACTCATGGCTACAAAATACAAAAAACACAAACTGTATTAAAAAGAGGCAGTCTGGAACTTTTATTTTCCTTCTTCAATCAGTGATGCACTCAAGCCTCCGGAGCAGGTAACTTTGGGAGATGGGGTTTGTTGATGGGCATTGCACCATGTTTCACACCAAAAAGTAAGATACAGGGAGCTTATTGGTTAGCCTAATATTTCAGTAAAGTTTTTTAAAGAAGTCGTAGGTAAGGTAGGTGAGATGGGTACTTAAAATGTACTTTTATTCTACACAATGAAGCATGGATATAATGTTAAGTCTTGCTTCTGAACTTACAAACAAGATGCCCCACATAAAGATCTCTCATTATACCTACCTGTGGAAATCCTGTGACCTCCACTTTGAACGACAAAGCGGACAAATCAGGGGCTCCCTGTTTCTTCTGCACTCCTCAGCCCCTGCAATATAGAGACATTTAAATACATACAGCAGCCTCAGCGAGCAGCACAGAGTACACCAACTGCCTTTAGCAACATCTACTTGATAGTTCTAATACAAGAAAATGATAAAACTGAGCACGCTCAACACCCAAACACAGACCAGTAAACTTTAATGAAGGCAATGCAAGATGCTAAAGACTTGAAACAGAGCTCCAGCTGCTCCTTGGGGTGAAGAGTCTTGCACTAGTGTTATGTTAACAGACCGTCCACCATTATCCATGGAAAATCTAAAAGTTTACTATAATTACAAGTTACATTTACCTTTAAATAAATATATCTGCTGAATTTGACATGTCACCCCCTGACTTTTAAAGCTACTGCTGCAGATGTTTAGTAGATCAGAGAATTCACGTCTTGTAATTAGTGCTGGTTAGAGCTCTCTGTATACGTTATGTAAACTCATCAACGCAGCACAGATGTCGGCGAGCGATTGCAAAAGACATTGACCTAGATATCCCGATGCTAACAAAAGCAGATCCAGCAATATACCGACATTATCCTATTTGTGCGTCCAATTTGTACTTCAACTGCAAATTCTCTACATAGGGCAGGACAACGGTTCCTCAGCCACTGTTACATGAGCCACTTTTGAGCAGATCACCTATATTGATGAGAGCGGTCAACCAAAATACAGCTGGCCGAGCCGTGCTTGTAAATCTGAGAAGGCGATATGTACCGGCATATACAAGCGGCAGAGCTCATATAACACAGCGTACGGAAACAAAGTCCTTATCTTCATGGCTCAGTACCTTAGTTTTGTATTTTGTTTTTAAATCATCCCCATGTTGACATAGAAGGTATTTTATTTTGACTGCTATATTCTATATACTGAGTGTAAGGATGCTGAATCTGTGAATTTTATAAGTTATTTTATAGCCATGTCCACTTGGAGGCAGCATTGCAACAAAATACAACATTTCTAAAAATCTGAACGTCTGCAACAGATGTTGCATTGCATTTGAGATTAAAAAAAAGGTATTCAATTGTAAACGATCAACAAGCCTATTGAAGCTTGCGTTTTATTATATTTCTACACTTTTTAAAGTGTATATAGTTGTGCAATGGTTATTATTTATCATTTTAAGTGTTTTAATCATCGTTTTAGCTGTAGGTAAGGTTTTATTCACCAACGAGGAAGTTGGCAGGAGATTTGAAGTTTGTTCTCCCTCGCTTCATTTTACATGATAAAGGGCCAATCCCAACGAGCGTCTGCTCAGAAGCCGTTCTGTACAAAGCAAATATCAAATATGAAAGTTCCTTGGAGACACCTACTGAACACACCATGCAGGAGACGCTCAGTGATTTTTGAACAGAAATTTATAAAAGTTTAGATAATTTAGAGAGTTGCAACCATAAATCTCCTGTCAACGCCTGCTTTAGTAAATAAATACCAAAACAATGTTCACTGAATGTAAAAAGCTGTCACATTACCCAGGGCTTTATCCCCCAGTAATATTTTGAAATTACCCCCAATTCACACAGAGGCGAAAGCTCTAATTATGCTCACTGGGTCTCGCATAGCAGTGAAAAAGTCCCCTAGGTGCCGGTAGTAACGCAAAGTAAAAACCTGACATCTACGCGATTATTAGATGACCGTGGCCGTGAATGTCATGCAGTATGGCGGCGGGTGACGTACAAATTGACATGCAGTGATGGTGCAGCTTGTTTCGGCAGCCTTCTTCACATACTATCAGGCTTTCCTCATCCAGCATGCCCAGCAAACAGATGGGGCACATCTGCTCCTCTTCATCCTTCAAGCTGCCAAATAAGAAGAAATGCACAAAAACTATCAGTTTCATGTACTTTGGATATATTAGGTGTACTTAACTAATTCAGTGCCAGATGGTTTAAAATAGTCAAGTGGAATATCACTCCATTACAAGGAATAGAAAGTGTCACAACAGTGCTGGTGATCTGGTTAGTTTTATAGGTATTACCAAGACTTTGTCTTTCCAGTGGAGTTGCCGCACTCAACTTAAGTTTGGCAGGATGAGAACATTTAAACTCCCTAAAAATCACAAAGCAGCAGAGCTTCTTCTGCATGGAGCCAAGTCTGACTTATTTAAAGAGTTTGAGGCTACTTCACACAAATTTTCCAGCGCTGTATTACGTAGGAACTGGCCCATAATACTGCATACATGTCAGGAATATTGAATGTTATCATATATATATATATACGTACATATACACACACACACAACACGCAATATTTGGGAACAAAAATACGTCTATTATTCTTGTTTCTGTCGTACTGAACTAGTTTGTGTCCAGGTCTAGGTTCAGAGAACAAACATCCTAAATAAGGCTGATACTTTATTATATGGAATCCCTGACATCTATTCTTGTTATAATACCGGTAGATTTGCCTTAAAAGGAACTTGTAGTCCCTACAGCGGTATTTTTATTTTTTAAACACACGTCAGAGCTCATTTTATAGCTTGCATATTGGAGGACGCATCTCAGCTGCATTTACTGAACCCAGGTAAAACCAGCATGGCTACAAAGGGCCTTCTCCGGACTATGTGCAACAAGGGCATCTAACACGCAAATAGGGCTGAAGTGCTCCTTTAAAAAGAATGATGGTCATTAGTGTTATCAGTCACGCTTCCAAGAGAGCTACATGTCTCATGCAAAATTATGAAAACCACAATTACTTAATATATTCAATTATACATAAAATTCTTAACAGACGTCAAACTAATAAAAACAATGCAATCAAATGGCATACAATACAACTGGCTAATAAATCTTAATTTTCACTTAAATAAAACAACTGTAGGCTCCTCAGATGAAAACTGATAAAAGGCATTCCGCATTCATAACAGTGCGCATGGACAAAAAATCTAAAAGGTTTAATAGCACTGGAATTCACTCACATTTGTAAGCTCACACGCTCCCAACATTTCCTTTCCTAGCAGCCCATTCAGGGCTAAACTCAGTCACCAAAGATGCGTGCCAATGGTACGCTAGCCTTCTGGACCAGCAAATGTGACAATTGACAAAAAGGGACATGCAGTACTGCCTAATGTATAATGTTCTGAAAGCAACAGTTAACCTACTGGTTAACTAGTTTCCATTACTCCTTTGTACCGTATCTGATAACTCTTCTATAATAATTTTATATAGCGTGTCATCAAAAATAGCAAAGATGGATTGGCCTAAAACCGTTAAATCCGAGCTGCAAGACGTTACAGCTGCTAGCATGTTTATGGTCATCCTCAACTTTCACCTTATGTCTAGAAGATTGTAATCTCTCAAGCGCAGGCCCCCTATAATTCTGTACCATCACATCTTATTTGTGTTCAATTTATTGTTAATTTTGTATATTGTTTGATTTTATAATGCATGAGGGTCTCTACATTATTATTAGTTTCTGTGTCAATAATGAAAATAAAGGAGACAAACTCTGAAATCTTAGCACCAATTCCTAGGTACAAACCTGGCATCTGAACTAGATGTTGAGGTGGTAGATGATGACAATGTATGAGAATTTGACATGCGTGACACAAACTTCTGGATGGTGTTACGTGATGGAGCTTTGATCCTTGAGCTACGTCTACTGTGATATTTCTGGAACAAACTCTCAACCTAACAGAAGAAAACAGCAGGTGTGAAATCTCATACGTTTACAGAAAAACACAGCTCAACGCTAAGCCACCCAAACTAGAGTCCTGATCATCACAACAGCGACATGAATCGTATCAGAAGGATGCGAGTACAGCTGTCCAAAATGAAAAATAAATAAAACTAGGTACCCTGAAAATGTTGATTAGATCCTGAATACGGGCTAGATTTATAAACGCTAATGTTTAATGTACAGCGTGTTTTAATTTGAGAACACCAACTGAACACTAGCCTACCGGAGGGCAAATATCTGCGTTGTCAGTTGAGCCTCTCTTCCGAAAGCCCAAAATGTCCCTTTATATTTTCAATATTTGACCAAACACAGTTAATGATGTACCTCAAAATTCTTTAGCGCTTTCCGCCAGAGCATGGTGTCTGAAGGTTCCAGCTGAAACACTCGCAGCATGACAAACAGGAGATGGATACAGAAAGAGCCTCTGCCACAGCTGCACGTCTGCAAGAGACAGACTTTTAGTTTGGGGAAAACATTAGCGGTAGACTTATCGGTGTGATCTTTGGGTTAGAAAGACAGAGTTTGAAGGCTGTAACATGCTGGCGACTACATTATTAAGTGTTAGATGTTACATTCCAGGATCGAGTTATGTGTTAAAAGCATCCTTACCTGAGGTCCAATGAACACTCTGTACTTATTATCAGGACTGTCGCCACCAATTAAGAAAGAATTGGGTCCAATCTGCTGCAGCAAGTAGAGTCGGGCTCGCATTACTTTGTTGACTCTGCGGCTGGTCTCCTCGGGACTGTAAGGTGAAAAGCCATCAGGAGAGGGCGCTCTTCGGGGCGGTGTAACACGTCCACTCTGAAACTACAAACAAAAGAGCTCTTATTCTACTAGTAGAAGTATAATAATAGGAAAGTGTGAATAATGGGCTGTGTGGTATATTTACAGACAATAAATAATAAGCACTTCGTAGTAAAAGGTGGATCTTATAATAAAACATGTAACATGTAACATGCCACATTATCAGTTAGGAGGCCTGCTAGCACTTACTATGTAATAAACATGGAGCAGAACATACAGATAATGTGAATGGCTTTCAATCTCTTAAACGGAATTATAAAGTAATTTTACAGATTGGAACTCACAGGGATGGGAGATATTCCTCTCCGCCGTACTCCTGGAGAATCTGGCTTCGTTGATTTGGATGAGCTTGACGAGCTACTAGGAGAAGGGCTACGCCTCCCTTTTTGTAAGTGGGTCAACCCGTTCAGAGACCGGTCACCGCTGGAGTCCGTTTTGGAGGAGTCCGATCCATCAGCTTTCACGGGAATTGGTTTAACAATCTACAACATAAAAGAAAAACAATAAGCAGGTTAAAAGGTGCTATATAGTCATATAATTAATATATTTAACCTGGCGTGTGCTAAAATGAATGTATTTGTCTGAATTTGGGGGAGGACAAAGGTTCATTAACTTATTTAGTGCGACTCCTTCAGGAGATCCATAACATTGCAAACGTCTATGTAAATGTGTGGTCTCTGCACTGGTATTTTGACTTTTTATGTTCTTGACATTGTCGTGATCTTCTTTGCATCACAAAATCAACATGACTGAAACTCAATAGTCCTTCCCAAAATTAACCCAACTGAGTGATAGACCACGTCTCAATTAAGAGTCCCCATTAAATACTTTTTTTTTATTATTATTTATTTTTTTACTTGGGGCCAACTGGCAGATTTAGCTACGGACGTCCCATGTAAAAATGATACCATTGCACACTAGAACACACGTACAGCGTATATTACTGCTGTTTTGTATGTGAAACAATATAACGTTTTCATGTTAGCCTAGGCTGACCTAAGAGGGCAGTGTGACTCCATAAAACGACAGCGCGACCAGGCTTACCACAGGGCCGCGTTTGTTCTTCCTCTCCAACCATTCGTGCTTCCAGGCTGGCATACACGTCGCCTTGAGTTTCTCCCTGATCATGCGCTCCTCTGGGCGGTCATCCATTTTCTGTAAGCCCCTGAGTGTTTCTTTATTCTCCATGTCACGGCTGCAGGAAAGACATAAAGCGCAGATCAAATCATTAGCGAGGTTGCTGGGCAGGGTGCGCGGTGGCACGATTTCCAGCCTGTCCACCGTGCTTCTCTGCTCTCGTATTACAACTACTGGAAGATTAATTCCGACTGGCCGGAGCAAGGCACGTAAGCAGCGCTCTGAAAATATTTGCTGGTTTGCTTTTTAGAGCAGAAGTGCCCGAGGACATTTTGGACATCCGAGAGCAGGATATAAAAAGTACAAATAAAATCAATAACCTTTCAAGAATATAAAAGAACACAGCTAATGTATTATGTTTCAGCACCGGAGAATCATCATGATAGAAGCTACAAAACATAAATAAAAAAAATAATTATGACATTATTAATTATAAGGACATTATTCTAACAGCCACAAGTAGCTGGTGTGTAGTTTCATCATATGTGTAAACATTATACACACACTGCATACAATTAAATTAGAGAATACACTACCCATCAGATTACATTCATACCATAAACTATTTCAGCAATAATGTGCTTTTCACCCTTTTAAGATGAATATCATGGCAGAAACACATGCTTCTAACCCTAAAACAGCCACAAGAACCTGGATTGAAAACGTTCATCAGATACATTCTAAGTACAGAAGTATAGCATTGTCTTAACCCTTTGTAGCACACATAAAACAACTCAGGTGACAAGTTTAAAGAGACAATCCAGTGTCTTAATGCAGCCCCGTCAATGACGAATGCATATTCTAAGTTAATATCAGTTTTCGGTTGCTTAAATCAGCAGTCTCTGGTAGAAAAGTGCTCCCATTGATATTGATGGAAGCATGTTCTGGAGACATAACATCCATAGAGATGGAGAAAAGGCAAATGCATGGGTGGCCAAATACCGACAAATGTCTATGCATTTACAAGAGGGAAAGGAGCGTTAATCCAAAGATGGCACTCCGCTGTCATATGTATTAAACTATACGGGAAAACACAAGCGCGTGGGTACATCAAAAAGTCAAGTCTTGATAATGAACCATGTAGTTACGAGTATTAGTCCACTAACATAACTGCAAAGTAGCAGAACGTTGCAGAATCTTGTAATACCTTTTATTGGACTAACCGTATTTTTGTAATAAGCCATGTTAAGAGGAGGAAAAAAATAAATAAAAAAAAACGCAGAGAATTGTGTTTCTCTTGGAAAGAATATCAATTCAACTTGGCAATGCGACTACAACACTACAGATCCCCTTCAGAAAATAACCTCTGTGCAGACACAAGAGCCTGTACAAGGAGCACCAAAACAAAAAGCCAGATAACGTCCAGCATATGGTAGGCAGCCCCGAACACTAGCCTTCCAGCAATAGAGAGGAGGGAGGGGAGGAAAAACACCCTCGGAGAAAATCCCTTTCAATTAACTAGGTCGGGAAACTGGATAAGAGCAAGGCTTTCTGAACCCAGTGTTTGTGCTTGATCTCTGCTGACTGCTATAACTGAAGACATTAGTACTGCATGCGGGGAGAGAAAAGATCCTTTGAGATGCAAATGCCTGTAAAATAAATACTCTCGGGCTTTTATCATAAGAGTAAATACATCGAGAAAACATAAGAGGCAGGAAGGTATAAAACCGATGTACGTGGATTACCCCAACGTCTCACAGATTACATTTTAAGTAGACTAATACCCAGCGCTCACACGTTTTGTTCACAATTGCAATTGACCTGGAAAATGTTTTGTCTGCACACAACGATCAGAGTATACGAAACAAATTTCTATACACGCATGGGATCGGCACACGACCCCGGAATCTAAGACAAGAACAGAAACCGATTAATGATGTGGTCTCTAATCCATGGGGCAGACCAGAGGGGCGGAATGGTTCTTATCTGCCGTCAAATTCTGTATTTATATACCTCTCTCTCTATATATATTATCCTGGATAAATACATCACCGGGCTGAACCCTTTATATTGGGCTTTCAGGGTCAATGAAAACAAATTCTCTAAACTTCGTATACCATAAAAGCCATTATGTGACTATCCAGATATAGCCCTTCCCTCGACGTCTTTAGACGCCTCGCATATAAGTCTGTAACACGTGTGTACTAGTCGTGCCGCGGTTACAATGCTTCCCAAACACGTTTGCTTTAAAAGGAGTTTGGAAGGAGATTACGGGCGACCTGTTTGTCAGCACGACCTTTGGAAAGAAATTGAGTCATTACAATAATTTATCAGGAAGGAGTAAAGGATCTTGGAGGAAAGAAGAGAGATGTGATAAAAACATTAAATAATTAAATAGATGTAATACAGTAAAGAAGAGAAGTCTGAGAGGTCAAAGGGTAAAACTGGAGGGGTCAGAGGTTTAAATGTAAAAATGTTTGCCTTTACCGAGAAGTTGCCAGCCGCCGATTAGAAGTGATGTTTTTTTTTTTTTTTTCTGTTTTTAAAGAATGCATATTAAATAACTTTCTGATCAGTAACGATGGTCTGAATTCTGTCAGTTTCCATGGACCAAGAAGCCAATCAGAATTCAGCTTTTAGTTGAAATATTTATTTTGGTCGTTTATATTTCTCCATCACCCTCAGTTCCTGATTTCACTAAAAGTAGGACTATGTAGGACTCATGGAAACGTATGAATTTATCTGTATTTGAACTTCGGACATAGTGCTTGGTGTAAACTAATTTACATTAAAGAATATTCCATTCAACCAAACATTGCTTGTGTTATTCACGTCTTCTTAGTTGGGCAAAAGCTATCTTGGAAACAGACTTGGCAGAATTCTTTAATAATTAGAGTAAAATGCTGAAACGGTGGAATGCTTAAAGCAACGCAATACAAAAGATAGCAAACTAGATTTATCCAAGACGCAGGAATGGCCTTAAAGGCCACGCGGATTAACTACAGGTCTCTAGACACATCTTCCAAAATGATGGGAAGCGAAAGAGTTAAGTGCAGAAAAGTGAAATAAATTGCATGCAACTTCCTTTTTCTTTTTAAGGGGACTTTGTTTTCATTCTCTTTCAGACTTCCTGCCTCTAGAACACACACACACGCATACATACACACACACACACACACACACACACACACACACACACACACAGCTGCGTAGTTCCTGTCAGCTCAGCAAAAGAACATAACAAATGGAAGTGCTTCAGAGCTGCAGCCATCTGAAAGCATGTTGGGAAAAGGGCCCATAAAACAAACAAGAATATCTGTTTATGTTTTACGAAGCGAACGGACATCGCTTTCTGCGGTACCAGAGGCTTCGAAATAATATTTTCCCAAACGTGTTTTTTGCAGCTTTGTGCTCACACACATATGCAGATTAAAGTGGACCTCTCACCAAATATACATTTGGGATCAACAGGGCATGAGAAGTACGTGTGCTGTACTAACACCTTAATCACATGACTGTTTGTAAGCTATTTAACTAATAAAAGGTTCCAGCCACGCTGTTAAAATAGAATTTCCTATGGGCACTGATTGACACCACTGTATCTCCTGTTCTACAACATACACAACATGACCAAAAGGAATGCCAACAGGTCTTCAAACACGCAAATCCAAATCACGGCTATTAATATTGATTTGGTGAATCTTTGAGGCTTTCTACCTCCATTCGGCCACAAGCTCGTCAGTCCGATCAGACACGGATGTTGGACTATCTGACACGGCTTGCAGTTGGCATTCGAGTTCATCCCGAAGATGGTCGAGCCTGCGTGGCCCGGCACTTCTTGGCAGAGCTGTTGTTCCACCTGGATGTTTCCACATTTACAGCTGAAAATGGCAGATATTGGACAAACCGGTGTAAAGGCTCCATGTTAAATGTCATCCAGGTTGGCAGTAAAGGGCGATCTAATGCCGATACCATGGCCGTGAGCTTCTTGTTACGCACCTATCAGCAATGGGTTTGGCTGAAATAACCAAATCCACTAATCAGAAGAGACGTCCGCATACTTTTGGACACGTAGCCAGTTAGAGATTTAAACCAAAGCCGTTAAAGATTTGCACAGCAAACTAGCAGATCTACCTTGTGTTAGGACATGTGATAACTGAGTGAATACATAGTAATAATTATAGTAACTATTTTCCAGCAACTCGTGTTGGCCATCGCTCCAATAAATCTCCGTATTCATTTTAACTGAATAAGTAAATAAAACTGAATGTGAAATGGTGCTCACTTTACAATTTATGGTTTCCACTGCCTCTGGAGCAAAAAACAAATTAATCACTCATAAGAATCAAACCAAGACAGCAAGTAGTCTGAGACGGCCTAGCTTGGCTAATCATGAGGGGAAATACGCTCAAGTAATATGATACACGATTAATATGATCAAACGTGTGACTTCTGTAGAACACACTAAGCGTTGTATGAGGGTTCTTACTGTGTCATTTCATATCAAAGAGAAATCAAGATCTGCCTAAACTATATTTTGACGTTAATGCCGACTGTAAATCTACACGTTATCTTGAACGCCATGACAGTAAACACAGAACAGGACCTTCCCAGATAAGTCATGAAGTTGTTTCTTACAGAGGAACCCTGGAATACATACATGTAACACGCGTGGCTGTAAAGCTTTGGAACAACATTTGCCATGAAAAGGGATCATGAGAGTTTTTCAACAACTGGAGAGTTTCAGTGTTTTACTACCTTGTCCACAGTGTTATAAAGACGCTTCCGTGAGGAAACAAAAGGTTTCAAGTTATTTTAATGATTCGATTTTGCGTGGAAGCAGACGTTAAGAGTTAATTAGTGGCTACAAATTACTTTCTGAATGATCAGTAGAAGGATTGAAGAAAAGATTGCAGCAAGTGAGAAAGAAATAGCAAAGATGCGGAATCCTGAAAGAAAGAACGAAAAAGAACAACGAGAAAGAGACTGAGGAGAGAGACGGCTCAATCTGCACTCGTGTTGCAGGAGCTCTCTCGCTCTCATGTGACAGTCGGCCCAGTTTACTTTCACGCGGCACAAAGGCCTATTGTTTTCCTAATGCAGGTGGGAACGGTGAAGCTTTCCAATAAGACGAGAAACGGGTTTGGTGAAAGACAGGTTTGTGCACATGACTTTCCTCCCCAGACACGACTTTATGAAATTAATGGGATCTCTCTGTGTCGTGTGATTTCCAGGGGAGGGGGAGGGGAGAGAAAAAGGCTGGTTTCAGCCATACGTTTATACGAATTATATGAAGCAAAAAATGAAATATACTATTCAGGTATTCGGTTATAGGAGAACAGATTTTTCTAACAAAGCAAGGTTTTTTTTTGGCTCAATTAGTCTATAAAAGACAAAAAGGTAAGAACGATACAATCCGTGAAGTCATTTTGACATTTGCTACTTAAGCTGTCAACATAATATCGTGGCAAAACGAACAAGAATTCGTCCCGTCAACAAATGTTAAGGGAAGGCAGTGACATCTTCCCTGGGGTTTTCATCATCACAGAATAGGCTCGGATCACCAGGCTGGTAAATCCCATCAGAGGGCCATACTCGCTAAATAGGAAGCAGTGTTTTTACTTCTTAAAAGGGACACCCCAGCCATCGCATGTACTTTAACGCATATTATTTCTGCATGCGCCGCCCTCCGCTTGCAAACACACGACTCTGCAGAATTCCTCCATATGCATTTGTCCCTTTCCCCATCCGCCAGCTATTTCTGTGCAGGAGACGTACATATCTCCATACACGTGATATATTTACTACCAATCAGCTCCTGTTCAGGGGGCCTGAACAGGAGCTGATCGGTGCACATGCGCTGGAAGCGCTCCCACAGATTTCAGTGAAGGAGGAATCTTAAAACCATGGCGGAAAAAAGCTACATATTCTAGATCTGGTCTATTTTTATTATTTTGGAAGAAGGCATAGTGAATTACCCAAAGAGCTTTAGCATGCGTTCTCCTTTAGAGGGAGTATTAGGGAGCGTAAACAACCCCTTGTGTATCAAAAGTGCAGAGTTTCAGATTTTGCAGTAAACTTTATAAGCTTTCGAAGCGAAAGAATGAAGGGAAAAAAAGCTTAGCTTGAGTGCTTATCAAATAATTTTATAAAGCTGCTTCGGGACCTGTGAGCGCAACTGGAGTCTCTGTATATTTCATTGGAAAATCTAACATACTCATGGACATCCTAAGCATATAAAAGTGTTTCCAAAGACAAGCAAATTAATATATTTTTAGTATTTTTTGAGAAATTTGAATAGTCTGTATACAATTTATAAATGGTTTTTTCTTTCATTTTTTTTTTTAACATAGTTAATACAAAAATCTAAATTGTTGCAGCTCGGCTTTAATTGTACAAATAGGAGAGTTACTAACAGTGGTAGTAAACTGGAGATTGTACAAGTGTTTGAATAATTCACATATTATATGAAGAATCAGAACACATTCCCTCTGAGTGTGACAGGAAGAGCGAGGCCAATTAACACCGATGAATCAGGACATCCAGAGATCATGCCAGAAACCTTTCTACGTGAAGAGAAGAATCCTAGAGGAATGAGGCTGCAAAGTACATGGGCTGCTTCCTTAACAAATACCAGAGAACAACCAAAACACAGCTGAGCGAGCCATCTAGTCGTATACTATGGATTTGCTACGTTTAATTGTTAATTACTTTTAAACGTGTTATTTCTGATGTACTAGTGGTTCAGTGTCTGCGGCCAAGAGGTGCCATGTCTCATCTGCAGGGGATTATGAGAAACCTCACCCGGCCTTTACAGATCACGTAGCGTTCCTAGTAAAATAGAGAATCCAATATAGGAAAACTAAACAAAGGGAAACTTTGTATCCCATTATTGATTTGTGTTAATCAGACCTTTTCAGTACATTACGTTGTATTCGACTGATCAATAGGATTCACACAATGCTAACAACTGATCACACAATGTTTTCAGGTAGCTGCATATTAGTCAAGGGTATATTATCCAGCACGGTTATTCTATCTAGACCAAACACCTCAGACTCGCTGCTTTGTGGTAAACAATAGAAAGTTATTGTTCATTACACTGCCGGACTCTCTGACTGATAAAAGTCTATGGAGGAATGGACTTCATTAGCATTGCCGTAAGGAATCAGCTCAGTGTGTTTGCGCAGTCACGTGATTGACAACAGCTGAAGTCTCCAGGTTTGTAGATAATAAAAGTAAATTTTTTGGAACAAAATTAGATAAACCAAGTATTTGTCAATGCCAACATACACTAATATTACAACATAGATATAGCTATATTATTTATATATATATATATATACACATATACATATATATATATATACATACCGTATTTATCGGCGTATAACACGCACTTTTTTAACTAAAATATGAAGCTGAAACCCTACCTGCGTGTTATACGCCGATAAATCCTAGAGCCAGTGGCGGAACTACCGGGGTCGCAACTGCGACCTGGAGTTCTGCCAGTCAGGGGGGGCCCAAGGGGTGCCGAGCGGTTGCTGAAGACGACGGCTCGGCAACTCTCGGGCCCCCCTGACTGACAGAAATCCAGGACTCCTCTGCTGGCGGCCGCCGCCGCCTGCCTCAGCCGCCGCCTGCCTCAGCGCTTCAACTCTTGTGTTGGAAGCGTGAGGCGTTTGTCTCGGGTGCCGGCGCTCAGCAGTGAAGCGCCGGCACCCGAGACAAACGCCTCACGCTTCCAACACAGGAGTTGAAGGTAAGTGACCGGGGTGGGGAGATCCTGAGAAGGGGGGTTAGGGTGTGTGTGTCTGAGTGTGTGTGTGTGTCTTACTGTGTGTGTGGTTTCCCAGATAGCAGTGATTCTGATGAAGTTTTTTTTGTTCAGTTTTTTTGTTCAAAAATGGGGGTGCGTGTTATACACCAGTGCGTGTTATACGCCGATAAATACGGTATATATATATCACTGTAGTTTATACTCAAATCGATTTTAACTTCCTGTTCCTCCATTACTTTTCCTCTTCACACACCCCATTTCCCCTGCCCACCACCGTCAGCAGGACTGCCAACAGATGTCAGCAGGCAGCCCTGGCCACGTCCCGCAGGGGTAGGTTTCCGGATAGCCAGAGCCCACGAGTTCCCAGGCATGTCTTTGTAGGATGGGGTGGAGAAGGGCAGAAAATATCTGGACAGATAATTGCTATGCTCATTGTGCCATGTATCAACACATTTCTCAAGTTCGTAATCTAAATAGTTACTTTAAAGCAGATCATCTTTAAGACGGTTACACTAAATGACAATTTACTAAAGGTAGTTTAATTACTTATTCTAAAAACGAGCTGACCGCTTTCAGTTTCTCTTAAACCATATGAAAACTTGACTACATCACAAAGTACAACCAAAACAGAAAACATATCAGTAAGAGACACTGTCTACGATTACTTTTCATACATACATTTTATTTATTCTTTAATATGAGTATATGAAAAATATATTTTATTGGATATATTACACACACGAGTGCAAGAGATAAGAAACTGTAAGAGTTAAAAACTAACCCTTAACGTATCAGCCTATTTTAATGCATTTAGTTAATACAGCCCTGGATATATTGCCATTGCCTTTCTAACACTTTATAAGACCACGATATTTAAAAGTTAAAAAAGTATCTAAATGCCAAAGTGTGCCATAAGCAGGATATTAAAAGGTTAATTTACACTAGTGGAGGGGGAGACAGAGACAAACAGAAGTTACTGACCTTGACGAGAACAATAGTGGATTAATCTGGGTGCAGAAACATTAATCAGAGCGAACCAGCTCAAAATACATGACTTATGGCAGGAATGAAGGGGATGCTAAATCACTGAACAATATTTCACCCTCCGTTCCAATTAACCTGTAAAACGTCAAAAAGGGACACCCTTTTCTGGCAACAGGGCCATTAAGTAGGGAGAACAGTTGGCTATAAAAAAAGTTTCATGTTTGAAGCTCTCTAATCTTAACAAAGGAATTCTAATTGCAGGTGGTCCAAGTATTAACTTTGATCCTTTCTTCGGCTCTTAACTCATGTACTGGTTTTTAATCATCCAGATCCTTCAAGTCCTGTAACTGGTGCACTTCTAGCTTTTCCCACCCCCTGACCTGTCTTTCTTCTTTCAAGTTATATAAAAAAAAAAAAAATACTAATCTCCAGTTTCCTCTTACACTGCAGTCTTTTCAGAGGTTTTAATTTGTGACCTTTGCAGCAGAAGACAGTTACAAAAGGACTTCCCTTTTGTGTACAGACACACAAAGACCTTTTATTTATAATAAAAAAAAATTAAAAACAAATTAAACAAAAAAAACACAAGGCTGGGAAAATGCAGATTTTATAATTGAAGCCTGCTCTGCCGCACTAAACTTTCAGGTGAAAGCAGGAACAGCATGGGTTCATGGAGGGGACAGACTAATAAACGGGGAAGAGAAGGGGATGAGGGGGAGAGAGAGAAAAAAAAAGAATGGGTCGTAAAACTTTAACAGAATGCTTTAATACAAAATAAAACTAACAAGAGACATTTAAATGCCAAGAACAGTTTAATACCCCTGGTCCACAGTCGTTTTACTCCAGGATAAGTACAGTCCCTAGTGCTTGCGACTGCCCTTAGGGTTCATTGCAGTTTTGCTTGCACGGTGCAAACAAAGAGTAGCTTTGCAGATACAGCGACTACCGAGGGGAAGACGGAGCTTCCCACAAACTTTGAGGAATTGACCAGACTTGCGATCCTTTCCGAGGTATCAGCAGAACAGCTGCGCAGCTCAAGGGAGGTCCCGGCAGAATACCATGTATTCTCCTTATAGACATCAATGGGACAGATGCTATTTTTCAGCCAATGTTTATATTATTGAAGGGGAAGGCAAAATATTTAGGGGATTTATATAAATCAGGTAGAGCTACAAAGGTCTGTATGAAATGCTCACATTGGAGGCACCAGGCAGTACCAGCACAGAGGTCCATGACCTCCCCTCTGACTCCTGGGATTTCTCAAAACGCTGCTTTACATTTTGACACTTTGCAAAACAATGTGCGAGCGCCTAGAGAGAAGAGGAGTTTTTACTTACCTAAATGTAATATTTCTACAATTATTCCTTTATACCTCAAAATAAACTGCGTAAAATTTAAACGGTATCAATACAGGAAAGGCTATACTAGCATACAATTCACTGATGTGTCAAAATAAATGTAAAAATAGTATATACTATACACCAGTAAGAAGGGTCAAGATGACCTTCAGTAATGCTTAGTCAGTGAGGAGAAAGTCTTCAGTTGCCCTACAAACTCTTATCTAGTATTGCATAAACCCTGTAATTTCTTCAAGACAGGGCTGGTCACAGTTAACACAGTTGCCCTTTGGCGATTTTATTTAACTTTCTAAACTAAACGCTTTCTATAGAATGAGTGTCACCACTAACTAAGCCGCAAAGAATGTAGTTCTATCATTCTACTGTACTTGAAGTCTTCAGAATAGGTGGGATCTGCTTCATGCGACCAAACATCGATTCTGGGAGACGGGCATAAAGGATATTAAAAGTCCAAAAATTTGGTTCAATAGCATGAATGTTAAAAATATACTTCCTGCACAGTTCCCCTCCCAGACGGCTTGTCTTTAGAAGTCCATCAGAGGAAAGACATTGTAAATTAGAAATGGTCACATTCAGAATTTATGGCCAAGGATCAATGTTCCATCTAATTTTTCTTAGCTGGCGTGCGCAGAAAATGTCTCTTGTGCAAAGTTTCAAAAAAAAAAATTTTTTTTTTCTTTTTTTGGGAAAAACTGTTGTGCGCACAATTTTTGGACGTGTGCGCTCTCTAAAAAAAGCTATGTGCGCGCGCACAAGCGCACAGCTTAGAGGGAACACTGCCAAGGATTGCTCTCCGATAGATGCGACAGTACTGTATACCGTGCAGGAAACACCAAATCAGCATACAGCAGATGTATAGACAAGCATTTTTTTTTGCTTTCAACATTGTTTTCTAAATATACAAATGCGGTTTTCTCAGTTGAAGAAAATGATTATGATTTCCTGGAATATAAAAAAAAAAAAAAAAAAAAAAAAAAAAAGTATTTCTGTGTAGGACATTTAACATTTGCAGATTAAAGCAAGAATGTGCATTTACCCGCAGGAAAAGACACAAAAGCACTTTAGATTACATTAACCCCTTACTATTTTACAAGTTACAATAAAAAAAAAAACTTTCTAAAATAGAAATACCTAAAATTCCGGAGTATAAATTGTGCTAGATGTTTCGGAACAAAGTTTGGATCTTAAGAGGGTTAAGTTCTGTGTAGCAGTCTATAACCTATATAAAAAAGACTGAATAGGGATGTCGAGATGGAACCTCATTCCCTATTATGAAACTTGTGAACACTGCACCACCTATCAACATACGCACATGTGATCCCTACACGTGGGAGGAAGTCCCCCTTAGCATTTGGATCATATGGCCTGTCATGCCCAGCTCTGCCCCGAGTCTATTGGTCACATGGACCTGCGGCTGCATACATTACAATACTTTATACTGACTTTACTCTACTGTTCTGGATCTTTAGAGAGATTACAAGCCTTTCATGGTGAAATAAAGGGCACATCTAAATTTTTGAAGCAACAATGGCTGAAGAGCTTTGTAGCATCAGGAGGGTTTCATGCAAGGCGCTACTAGCCTATAAAATAAACTCGAGGTACAATGCATTACAACATCGTCATCCAAGGAGATGAGTTTTTGGCTTACACCATTTGAAAAAACAATCTCCATAGAATAGAACCTCATACACGTCATGACAACTCCAATTAGTGTTGACCAAGTCCATGTTACAGGAGATTTCCACCAACTTAAGTAGTTACTTTGTCATCTAATTAGCACACATAAAAAACCCCTGCCAATGTTGCTGAATTATTTAGTATATTGAAAGTGTAATCTAATGAAATATGTATTTCTGCTTGGTGTCATTCCATCTTCTAGGCTACAAACACGTTTGGACAAGGCCCTGCTAACCTTTTGTTTCTAAAAAGAGCAAATTGTTATTTCATGTGCGCTTTTATTTGCCCTTGTACAGCGCTGCAAAATATAATAAAAAGATACATAAATTAATAAAAATGTATTACTGAAAGTAACAGCAAACATTGAGACCTCAAGTCACACTCAATTCTGGAGACATGGTGCATCAGCTAAGCTAAATTGCCTTTATTGAAAAGACAGCTGCAGAGGACATTAAGATACAAATCCCACTGTACAGCGCTGCTTTATACGATGGCGCTTTATAAATCAATACATTATAATAAAATAATTCTCCATTGTACAATCAGCGCATCTCCAACTCAGTAGAAACAGAGGCTGCCTACATTATCGTGAGGAGGTGATTCCCACAATCTACCTCAGAGAAACGACACGAGCGAAAGTTGTGGCACCTCTTGTGTGGCCTAATAACTTAGACATTATTAGAGAGGGACAAAGTTACCATCAACACTTATGACTGCTTAATGTCTAATAAAAATGCAACACATTTACTCTCTGGCATACCCAGAACTTTCACTATGGACTAATTTCTGGGGGAAAAAGGCTGAATATAACCAGGATTTACTTTTAAAGGGCTGGAGAGAGGTACAAGAATGAGCATTGGCAGGCACCAGTAAGAAATGGCAGAAGTTTGGGGCTGCACTTCTGTGAAAAGATTTGGGAATTTGGTCAGATTTAATCCGTTCCCAGCACTGTGGACATACAGGTAGGCCTGAAAAGGCAGACCGAGATTACGTTTAAGATGTAGCTGTACGTCATGTGTTTTACACAACAGCAGGGACATTGTCTACCACCAGTCTGGACTGCCCCATCAGCAGAAGCAAGTTTTGCTGGCTCCCTGCCTACCGATTGTGTGTAACGGAGCTCGGTGTGAGCACCGGTACATAAGGAATGCCCAATCGGCCATTCCCTTTCAGTAGGAGTCACCAACGGCCACCGAAAGGTCACTGGAGGACAGGAGGGACATAGCAGAAATGTTTACTTAATAAGCTGAACTACATAATGTAATGTGGGGGGGGGGGCATTTGAAAATGAACCTCCTATAACCACGGGACTTGACTGCAGTGGCCAAAAATCTTGAATCCCATAACTGATTGTACCTAATGTTTAGAATCACCTTGTATTGGGCTCTATTCACAGCCACCCCCTAAATTCACTTGAATCAAAAGAAACACGTCAAGTTCAACCGCCTTTTTTTGACATTAAGAGTTTAGAGGGTTCTACTCTACATCCTTACTTTGCATTTTCAGTCTTGGTTGATGCTATTTTTACACAAAAACCTGTAATTTGAAAGCAATTGGGTAATTAAGGAAGGACAGGGTGTATCCTTTTAAGCACATACTGAAATAGTTTCATTCTTTATAGTTAAGACGCCCAAACATGTTGCTACGAAGAAGGGGAAGAGAATGGACAACAGCTACTGCACGGTTAGAGAAAATTTGATAAGTGGGACCAAAAAGAAGTGCATTTCTTTAGAATTGTCTAAAATTTTAACATTTATGATTTTGGGAATCATGATCGTTAGCCTTTTATTGTGGATTGCAAGAAAGAAGATCAACCAAAAGCAAGTTACACAAAAGTTTATTTTATGCGTTTTAATGAAAAGGAGAAATTTTCTCTTAAAACAAGAAGATAGATTTAATATTCTACTAAGCTACACCAATTCTATTCTATCTACCCTACTGTTACATGCAATATGACAACCACAAAACAAAAAATATAAAGAACAATGGTGATAGTGTTACAACCTCAAAAAACATTATTGCATCCCAATATTTCCACAGTAGAATATAAACTGGATAAAATCGGGAAACATACAGCATGAGAACTTTTTCTCATTTCCTTCACTATGCTTCCTTGATATACAATGGTCTATAACATAGCAGGTATCCATGATGAAAGGTGGAAAAACAGCCATCAAGGCCAGAGTTTTCCACCAGCCTATGACCCCAAAAAAAAAATAAAAAAATTCCAAATGGGAAACAGATTTTTCCGATGATGTTTCAGAATCTCTCTACAAAACGTTAGATTATTTCAAATAAAATGCCCAAGAAAAAACAGGGCTTGTCAAGTTTTGTTTTAAAGCATTCTGAGCCAGGAGATGGACCTCCACTATCCAATACCCCCTCCATCAGCTTTTACCTCTTGGGATGTCAGCAAGGGCAGAGTTTATGCCACCCAGTCACGGCGTATTGTAATCATCTTATAGGCTCAGGTTGGATCAGTGCAAGAGCGTGCTGTGAGACGCAGAATAGATACTATGTGCAGAACTACCATTTTTCTTCCATAACCTCAAGCATTCAGATATCATCCAATACATACTGTAATATTATAAACTTTTTACTATTTCGATATGTTTTGCCCATTATTGTAATCAAAATCATCTGTTGATTGCCGTACTGAACTGAATCCCGTTTAATTTGAAGCCTGCTCACAGATTGTAGAAGACAGATATTTGTTTGCTTCATGCGACATGTAACAAGGCTTCTCTAATCCTGTAGATGCAGTCTCAAACAGAAACGGTTCACATACCGAGGTGAAATTCCGCATGGTTTATCGTTAAATATTTTCTCTTAGGATGCTACCCTCAGCAAATTACACGAGATGTTACATTTTCCCCATTTCTACAGCCTTTCCTAAAACCAACATTGTTTTTCGTAAACAGTCCGGTATATATGCATACATAAAACTATAAAGACTGTGTACACATTCCTGCAGGTCTGTACACGAACAAATAATACTTTGTATAGTATCACATGGCAGTATGTATGATTGAGTCTATAGAATTCTGTGGCATGTCTTAGAAGCTTGTGGGCTCAAGCTCATGTATACCAACCTACAAACGGAGAACCTTCTTCCTTAGCTTGGCCAGGCAAGACCATCAAGACCAAGACCAAGACCATCAAGCTCTCTGCTTGCACACCGAGTTAAGGCCAGCCACAACTCATACAATACACAGGCAAAGTTTGTATCTTCTTCTGGATCACCAGCCGGGTTGACCTTGACGGACTTGCGTCTTTTTGCCATAAACACGAACCGACTGTTGGGCACTAAGGCTTCCGCTAAAGTCAGTCTTCTGGGAGTTTACTAGACTCCCAATATTCCTACCTCAACAAGCAGAAAGGCGCATGTGCTTAAATAGCAACTTTCAACTAGTTTATTATCACATGCCCTACTAGTACATCAGCCAAAAACAACATAATCATGTGGTTGAATTTAACCATATCAAAGACACAGTTATGAAAATGATTTACGGTAAATCACTCAGACATGTCCTCACTTAAACTTCTACATGATTTAACAAAAACAGTTCGCAGGGAGACGTATAAACAGCGCCGTATCTAAACCCACCCATAATCTGATCTGTCTTACTTTACTTGTGTTCGTATGTTATGGCTAATGCTGCCTGTAATAGTTTTATAGCCAAAAATAGTCTTAACGTGACATCTTCATACTAATAGGGGCAGAAGATAACCACACACTTACACCATAATCATTTTAAACAATGATGGCACATTCACAATTACATTGCTTTAATAAAACACCCCTATTTACCAGCAAATTATCAATTCCTGTTTTGTGTTCAGAGGTTTCTATTTTTATGGCAAAAATTTAGAACTAGAACTGACCCGGTACCACATTCCAACAGGATGGACAACCATGACAAGCGACTTCTACGTGCTTGTTTAACATAAACGACGCAAAGTAGAGCTCCGGATTTGAAATCGACACAACTCTCACGGGCGATACAGCAACTTATTTAGTGGAAAGGCAAGCGGGTGAACGGGTTTGTTGGGGTAAATTATCTTTAAGATATCTTAGAGGAAAAAAGTGTCAAAGTATTTAATATGACACAACTAAGAAAAGGTGTGTGATGAAGCCAGTTAGAGGAAATGCGGCGCACTCACACCTCAAAAATAAGAGAAAGAACACAAATTTCTTTATCAGTTACAATGTAGAGAAAAAAAAAATTAAACCCGAAAGGGCAAAAAATATAAAGGGGGGGGCATAGCATATAGTGATGGCACACTTTGTTCAGTAAGCAGGTTTACACATCTATATCAGCCAACCTACATTACACAACAGACTCTTCTACTGAAGAAAAAAAAATGATTCAAGAACATTACTAAAATGAAGACACATTACCACAATGGTTGTGATTCTAACGAGAATGAAAATATCAATAATTAGCGTGAGACCGTTATGCGGGGCAGAGCGCCAACTGTAAAACACTTTGTATTATCGGAGAAATTACATAAAAAACTAAGAATTTCAAATATATGAACATAGTGAACATAAGGAAAGCTGTCACCATCAACAGAAAAGACTAAAAAGAACGGCACTGAGTAATTAGGGGTCAACCCCATCCATTAGGACAAGACAACCTCTCACCATTCTTCTTTAACAGCTTCTCAAAATATCATGAAGCAGCCATTGTTACTAATGGGACTTAAACACAGCCTAGGACAATACATAGCCCATGGCATGTCCATCCTCTTGTTGTTTTAGAGATCAGTAACTGTAGAGGAACACCGCAGGAGAGGTGACCCGTACAGACACGTTAAAGCCTCCAATGGGCATCAACATCTCCTTGATTGGGGGCATTATTGCAAACTTTTTAAGTTTTGAAATATCGTATCTGTGCATTAAAGGGTTTCCCTCTCAAAATGAGCGCAAGGTAGTAATAAAAACAGATGTAGCAGGGATACAATGTATTGGGGGGGAGGGGAAAGAAAGAAAAAGAAAAGGAAAAAAAGACAGGAAGTCTAAGCAATAACTACAGATAAGATAAGCGAAAGAGACAGCAGGAGCAGTGTCAGCAGACTGGAGGCAGTGGCAATATTTACTGTCTGTCTCCATCCTTCAGATGGAAGCTATGTTGTCTAAGACAGCACCCAAAACATCGCTTTATATAGAAGTGAAGTGAAGGTTGTGCATTCACTTTTAATAATAATTTAAAAAGTCAAACACAGCATCATCATGTGTGCTGCTGGCACGGGTGATCAGTGGACAGGTTGGGTTGAAAGACATTAGCATTTTTTGTAGTGTTTGTGATAAAGCGTGTAGGGGATTTTCACTTCGTGCCTAGTAAATAGGTTTTGACCCTTCCGTGTAATATCGTTTGCTTAGAGATCATTGTGAGCTGCATTAAAATGTTTTCAAACTATAAGCTACAAAACAACAAAACAATGTAATATATCATATAGAAATACCTACATACACACACACACACAGGAGTACCTCTCCTACCTATTCCAGATCACGGATGAGATACTTGTACAGTGTAAAAAAAAATGTTTTAAAATAAAGTACTAAAATACTCAAGGCCATGGTAAATGCTAAAAAGCAGAGTTTGCACAATGGCTCCCAGTTATATCATGTTCGTCTGTTTTATTTGGGGATCAAAATAAATAAGTAAAAAGAAAAAATACTGAGCATATACTCTAATTCCGAGAAAGTCTAAATTTACACCAATACCGCCAGTTGCTACCTGCACAGCACTGCATATAACCCGATTAGGTGCACAACACCGCTGGACTAATCAACTTTGCATAACCTTGGGGTCAGTTTCGGGTCCCAATACTGAAACTGGGAAACAGACCAAATATTCCAGGCATTCACCCACTACTCAGTGCCACGGGCAAGCTGAACTATGAGCAAATTCCCGTAGCTCTTTTTTCTTCCTACGTGGACACTGTCATCACACAGACTTTTAAGACTAATACTGCAGATTTGTATTATTTCACATGTTCATTTGCCAGCAATACAGCATACATGACCCAGGTCGCCAGAAAGAGAAGTCATGAGTTCAGAAGTCCGTGAAGGAAAACAAGTCTTAGACTTTTCTACCCTTTCTAGATGATCCACTTTTATTATAGATGACTTTACATACAGTGCAGAGGCCACAGAAATCTCTAAGCATGATCGGCGTTCACTGCTCTTCTTGCTGGAATATTACTTTTGCTCCCAGTTACACCAAACATTAAGACATATGGAATAGAGGTCACAGACGGACAATCTGAACGGCGAACAAACAGCAGGGAAGACGAAGAGCCCTGATTTACCCAAAGCTGCTGGGATTTTTCAGAACAGATTTACCGATAGCAATAAGTCTTTTTGAGTAACCGGCGCACAGAGCTTTAGGAAGAACTTGCATCGTAACCAAATCTTTTTTGTAGTTAATTGATAGCTCCATTTCTGAATTATGAGTTTGCTTACAACATGGTTCTACAGCAGTGCCTTTTAACAATGGGTAACATTATTCTCTGCGATACTGGGAGAGGCATTTCAGATGGCCGTAAAAAAACAACCTAATATATAAAGTCCTATCAGAAACAAGACAAGTTCCAACTCAGAAGCTTAAGACCAAAAAGGCAGCATCTCTGCACACGGAGTCATTGATAGCAGGATTTGGTAAAGAGGATACCTTTCATTGGCTAATTGATGCATGATAGATTGCAAGCTTTTGGGACTATGTCTCTTCTTCATATGCCTGAATGACACCTAGATAGTCCCGGAAGCTTGCAATCTATTGTACGTCAGTAATCCAATAAGAGTATCATCTTTACCAAATTTTCTGGCTTTTACAGTGTCAAAGCAAAACAAAATACACGTGTCACGTGTCTGGATAATCCGTGCTTTCCAAAACTGGTCTCAGAGGTATTTGCCATTAACTCAGCTTCTCCCCCCTACTATAGATTAGTACTTAAAATGTAAAACTGCGATGGTTAATCATTCATTATCGTTTTGCGGAGTGGTTTTATGTGTGATCGCTCACTGGATCTACTCAAATAATAATAGTAAAATATGTTCGTAAAACGAACGTGCTGCAGATTTAGTTTTGACTCCTCGAAGCCCAGATTGACAGATTGTACCGCAAACTCCACGAAACCCCCCTTCGGTGACTCAGGGGGTCACAATCTGCTGCCAGGTCCAAAAAAAAGAAGAAAATCACAACAACCGTAAATATCAGCCCCCAACAAGTTAGGTCACATCTGCAAAATGCAGTTTGTAAAACCTTAATTTTTAGGTGCGCCGCCAAGGATTACTTTGACCGCGCTCCATACGTTTCCTCCAAGGCATTTTTGACAGAAATCAGATACACAAAAGACAATACTGCTTGGACATGAGATTTAGTCACTAAGTGACAGAGCGCAATTATTCAATGAATAAAAAGCCCTGATGACTGCCTTCAGAACAGACGCGCTCTATATTCAGTCTTCGGGCTCCTCGTCCACTGATCCTATTATTGGCTCACTTTATTTTTGTCTCGGTTCAGTTCCGAGGATTAGGAAGAGCTCTGCCGCTTAAACTGCTTTCACAAGACACAATCACACGAACCAGACATTACAATCTACTGCGTTTGGTCAGTACATTTTTAACCCCGTGTACCAAGTGGGGGTCTCAGCGATGTGCTAAAAATATTAGGACCCGTAGCTGCAAAAGGGGTGTCTTAAAGACATTTCTCATTAGTTGTACGCAGACTGTGGGATATACTGTGCAGACATTATTAACAATCGATAATCATCTAATAGATTGCAAGAACTTACAATAGCCCCCCTTCATCAAATAAATCATTGGAAAAATTTGGGGTCACTCACGACAACAATGCAGAAATGTGCAGCATTTGAGATTTTTTTGGAAGGGATAAGCTGGTCCTGCATAATTCAACAGGAAAGGAGATTTAAGGAGACCATGCGGGGAAAGCTCTCCCTGCGCCGGCATAAACTAAAGTCAAGTGAAGAAGGAGCTAAAACCAACAGCACAACTCGCCGGTGACCTCTCCTTTTATTGAGGACAAAAACGCATATTTAACCTGCAGCAGCGGTCACTAAACCAAATGCCACGACATAACTCATTTTACACACACATACATACACATTATATATATATACATATTATACATACACAAAAAAACAGTCAAATAAAAATATGTTTTGCCAACAAAACACTCAGCAAGAAAATCAGAGGAAAACAATGAAATATTATTTCAATCCCACATACAGATGCATTGGCTTGTGGGAAGAATAAAAACATGCAACGTTATGCATGAGATGTACAGACATTTAACACTAATAAGCGAGGACAGCTTTACACACGTACATCATAGCGACCCAAAGACATTCTACACTAAACCAGGAAATTAAACCATTCAATAAATGAGTGTTGCAAAAAAAGTACAACAAAACAACTTTGTCCCTTGAAGCGCAACACCTTACTTGTCAATCAGCAAAAAGAGTAAAAGCGGTTATCTGACGAAGACAAACGAACACATACAACACCTACACTACACCTACACCACATCCATCAACAGTCTGCAGGACAATCCGGTCCCGCAGACTCAAGCATTCCACGAGGGCTTCCACTCCCATACAGGCTGAGAGACAGGTAAACGCGGGGACGGGAAGACAGAACACACAGCGTATGTGGCAAACATAGTTCATCTAATACAAAGAAAACACGCAGGTTTACAGTATTTTCTCTATCTGATTCAATTATAATAAAGTCACAAACAAACAAACTCATCAAAGGCAAAGGACTTATAATTATATACCGTATATAGGATTAGCAGACATGAAATGCCCCTGATCACAGTATGGCATCACATCTGTGCCCATTCTCTGTCCAGCATCTGTCACCATTAGCCCGGGGGGGGGGGTCGGGGCTGCCAATCTCCTGGAGATCTATTTATAGAGTTAATGAATCCACAACATGGGAAATGCACACAATGATCGCCTACAACACACACTGTGTGACGGAGGGGTAACAAAACAAAGGGTTAACATAAGTAAATGGTCAAAAAGCGTAATCGAAATAAACTGCACCTACCGACTGGATCCAAAATACCCCCAACACACACTGACACACACACCCTGACACTCACACTCACACACTGACTCTCACACACTGACTCTCACACACTGACTCTCACACACTGACTCTCACACACTGACTCTCACACACCTCGGCGTTCGGAGACTTTAAACCACTGTGACAGCGCCGATCAATCTAAAATAAGCGCTAATAAAAAGGGCGATAAGTGAGCCAGGCTGCCGGCTGCACACGGGAGATGCTGGCCATTTAAATACCGCCTGCATCCAGCAGGAAGCCCCCATGCGTCCGGGGCACCAACCCCTCAGCTGCTGGGGCAGGAAGGCAAGACGGACAGATCGCTTATTCTCTACCGATCTGACAGGCCGACCGGGGGCTTCTGCAGCAGCACCTACCAGGTTCAAATAACTAACTACGACTCTCCGATACGGTACCGCCACAAGCACTGCGGGCCAGGAAGTACTTTATCGCTGTTCGACAATACTGTGGCCCCAGAGACAGTACCGGGAGACTCATCAACGTCCGGTGACAGGAGCTCCATGAAGCAGCATAAAGAGTGCAGCAGCCTAAGCCCCGGCTGCAGCGCGCCCGGTCAATGCATGTGACCAGAAGACTTTCCCGTCCTCTCTACCCCCTACTCCAGGTCTATGCTCCCCAGCGCATCGTCATACCCAGTACTGTGGCTCCCCGCCGTGTCCTCGGCCTCGCTGCCCGGGACAGAGCCCTGTGCTGCCGGCTCCAGGTCCCCGTTGCCACCCGGTGCGTTCTGTAGCTCTGTTTCGGTTCTCACGGCCAACTTGTCCAACTCAACACTCCGAACTTTGCGTAGCTGCTTGCGTCTCCAGTCTGCTTTGTGCTCCCCCGCTAAATTCCCACTAAGCTCCGGACTGCTTGGAACCGTCGCCCCGCCGGCGGCTGTGGATAATCCGGACGACGAGCTCCGACTCCCCGCCGTAGCCGCCATCTTTCTAGGACCAGGTTTACATTCGTAGCGAACAGCCCATGCGATGGGCGGAGTCAATTACTAAAGAGGCGGAGTCCTTACTGGACGAAATCTTCGTAACCTGGGAGGAGCGTTTTGGACAGGTACGCAAACTGCGTAACTCCATCAGACAACGTATAGTGAATTTGAGAAAGCGGGCAAAATGTCCACTGTTGAGGACTGAGAGCTGCGGTGCAGCAGTCATACAAATATGACGCGAATCTGTGTTTTCCGTCAGTTTTAACTGCATTTGCTTGGTGCTACGCAACCTGCCTCCCGTAGCGGGTGTGGACCTAGTTTACGCAACCTACTCATTGAACAGGTGGAGATTGGGCACTGAGACAAACTCTTACGCTGTTTGCGTACGAACAGTGGGTGTGTGCTCTATTTACACTGACACCCACTCGAGGCGGATGTGAGGGGCGGGCACGTATTTCAAACTGTACCTGATAACCGACTGTCGGTGTAGACTGTAGAGGCTCAATAGCGGGATACGTGTAATTAATGCTGAAATTTTATTGCCAATTTGGCAAACTGCTTCAAAATGACGTAATTGCTGCTGGGGTAAAGGTTATACTCAAGAAAAAAAATGAAAATGTAAAAGGACCCATTGCAAGTCATGGTCATGTTGGCACGGCTTTAGCACGGAAACAAACAGTTTGGGCTGAAGGTCACACTAACAGCGGCGGCGGGGAATCCCGCGTTATAAATATTTAACCAATGGTGCTAATTCCTCCGCTTTGTTATATTTGGAATCCGAGTCACCGCAGCACCATTGCTTGGGAAAGTGTTTTCACGCATGCTAAATTTTTATTGCGGGCCGCCAAAGGCATAACCCTTGAAGATTCTATGTAGTGACTGTCTGAATATGTTACCTAAATAGCGGTCCTCATGGAAAGTTGGACATTATGAAATGATACACTTAAGTGACACCTGCATTCAAGCAGGGATATTAACTATAACATATTGGTTAAAAAAAAATACCAATTGAGGTTATACACTCACTGGCCACTTTATTAGGTACACCTGTTCAATTGCTTGTTAACACGATTAGCTAATTAGCCAATCACATGGCAGCAATTCAGAATCAGAATGGGGAAGAAAGGGGATTTAAGTGACTTTGAACGTGGCATGGTTGTTGGTGCCAGACGGGCTGGTCTGAGTATTTCAGAAACTGCTGATCTACTGGGATTTTCACTCACAACCATCTCTAGGGTTTACAGAGAACGGTCCAAAAAAGAGAAAATATCCTGTGAGCGGCAGTTGTGTGGACAGAAATGCCTTGTAAATGTCAGAGGAGAATGGGCAGACCGGTTCGAAATAACAGACAGGCAACAGTAACTCAAATAACCACTCGTTACAACCGAGGTATGCAGAATACCACCTCTGAACGCACAACACGTCGAACCTTGAAGCAGATGGGCTACAGCAGCAGAAGACCACACCGGGTGCCACTCCTGTCAGCTAAGAACAGGAAACTGAGGCTACAGTTGGCAGAGGCTCATCAAAATTGGACAATGGAAGACTGGAAGAACGTTGCCTGGTCTGATGAGTCTCGATTCCAGCCGCGACATTCAGATGGCAGGGTCAGACTTTGGCGTAAACAACATGAAAGCATGGATCCATCCCGCCTTGTATCAACAGTTCAGGCTGGTGGTGGTGGTGGTGGTGGTGTAATGGTGTGGGGAACTTTTCTTTGTGTTTGTAAGTAAGTGTGTGGCTAAAAAGGCAAGTGTAAACCAGGAGATTTATGTGTAAAGGCAAGCGTGAATGTGTACGTATGTGTGTATGGGCAGGCTTGTGTAATTATAGGCAGGCGTTTGTAAGGGTAGAGCATATGTGTGCGCATTTTGACAGTCTATACTATTACTGCTTTGGGCCTAAATGGTATGAATAAAGGGTCCACATGAGCCTGAGTTAGAGGAAATCTGAGACTGTGCAATCTCGGTGCTGGGGAAGTCCTGTGGATGCGATCTGGGCATGCCCTGTGTGTAATCTGGGTGCTGGGGCGAGTCTTTGTGTATATATATTATAAAAATCTCTCTAAACTAAAGCAGAGAGACTTGGTTGCATATTTGACAGAGGTTGCTGGAAATAAATCAGAATATATATCAGAATCATATATATGAGATTTGTGGGTGTGTATTGCAGGATCTTTACAATAGGATCAATCCAACAGATTAATTGTTGCGGGGCAAATAACACAATAATACACAAAATAAAACCTAACTTCACTCTGGAGCATAAACTAAACGGTTTGCCAGGAAAGGAAAGGGACCCAGCTACAGACTGACACCTAAATACCTCCCTTATGATACCTTACTACTTCACAACTCCGTTTAAAAGAAGAATTGGGGATTGCTATTCAATTATTTAATGGGAACAACAATGCATCATCTATCTATCTATCTATCTATCTATCTATCTATCTATCTATCTATCTATCTATAAGCCGTGTTCCCGCTCTGTGTCTGTAAAGCTGATGTCACAGCCACACGTATGCGGAGCAGCTATCGGGATTGCAGCAATGGTTTCCACGCCTTTGTCTTACTGTGTGCTTCCTCGTCTTGTGCTAATTCAGAAACCTCCCTGCCCATGCTGTATGTACATTCTGTACCCAATGTTATGATACTCATCAGCTAATAAATACATATTGTGGAAACATATATGTAACTAGCCAATAAGAGCGACTACTAGGATATTGTATTGCATTCCTGATTTGAGGTTGTACAGTATCGTTTTCACGGTCTTGCTATGCAGATTGCATCCCTGTATGGCCGTTTTTATACTCCCTGCAGGGTAAGCCCGTTTCCTGTGACTACCTGTACTACATCTTATGCATGTGAGTCACTTCTTAACTCATGAACAGACTAGAAAGTCTGGGAGCGTGGATATGAACTAAGTAAACAAGAAATCAGGCCAAAAATCGCCAAGTAGATTAGAGTGCGCGGAGGTAGGAAATTATAACGAGACTGAATTTCTGTAAGTAATATGTATAATCCTGCAGAACCTATTAATGTATCTGAAAGTTAAAGAGAGCACAAAAAAGGTCTTCATGGGTCAGAATATTGTGCCAAATAGCCACAGTTTTACAAATACATACGTTAGAATGCAACATAAAACTTGTTCAGTCAGTTGTTTCAGGGTATTTAAATGTCTATGATTTACTCGAAATGTTACCATTTGCAAAGTTCATCTCCTACGGCCACAATAACAAAAACCTGTGCGGAGATACATGCATATCTGTTGCCTCCACACCCATGTACAAGCAGGGGAGCAGGGAAGGGCAATAAATGATGCACGTTCATGATGCGGCTCTGTTGCCACAGCTTATGAAATGTAGGGATGTATCCCAGGCCTCTCTCCTTATCGCTACCTTGCACGTTGCTTTTGTGTTTTTCTTCCATCATGCATTATCAATGGTGTATGTGGGCATATATATACTTCTTATTCCCTGCTTCTTGGAATCCATAATTGTTCTGAAATACTAGCTTCTGACCAGTCGGCTAGTCATCTGACCTGCAATGACTCTGACTTAGGTTCATACTACTACTACTACTACCATTATTGACCTACGACGTTCCCATCTGACCCATTTACTAGTAGGTGATTTGACTTTGTACAAGATATTTAGTATTGACCTCTGATTATCCCTCCTGAGGCTTTCACATCTGAGCTCTTGACTTAGCTTCAAGCTTTGCCCATCCATGTGACTTACACTGGACCTGAGTTCCACCTACCCATAAGCTCTTGCATACATGCAAGTAAACAAAATAGGCATAGAAGCAGCCAGTAATATTTTGTTTGTCTACATCACAAATGTTATATTATAGTATATTTATTGTAGGGAAATTGTTTCACATCTGGTCACTTGTTGTACAGGTATAGAACTTGTTGGACCCACTTGGACTTCAGAATGATAGGTTTCAAGAGCAAATGGCAGATTTCCCCTAATATCCTTCAGTACACTACAGTTCACCAGTTTGTCCAGGCAGTAGGGCCATATTATAGGAATTGATTCTGAGGGAGATCTATTACAACCTAGGGTACTGCCTTAGAACTGTATTAGCACAAGGTAGCCATTTTTGTTCATTGCCTGGTATGTATATTCTGGGACCTTAAGCATCTGTTTTTCCCCATTTGCTTTTGATTTGTGTCAATCACTAAAAATTGAATACTGCTTACATAGCAGAAAAAAATGGCACTGCTTATACACACATTTATACAATGATTTACTTTTTTATTTGAAAAAGTGAATTCTAAAAAAATGTTATTTTTTGGAATGATAGGTTTTTACAGGTAAGCCGAACAATTATAACGGAATAGCAAACCACACAAATATTGGAAAACCAGAGTTTTTCAATGTTGCCCTTACCTGTAAAGACAGATATACTTCTATTCTAGAAGTATACAAATGAAGCTATCTACATTATGGAATTTTTTCAACATTTGGAACATTTGTTTTAAAATTTTACAGAAAATTCAGCTTTTGTATCAAAGGTCAAATACTTACACATTTAAAAGATTCCTATTTGTTCAAATAGCAGGAAGCAGAACTGCATAATTACACTTAAATAGCAATTGCTACTAGGTAATTTGTACAAAAGTATTTTACATACAGAAATAGATCCTGTTTCAAGCGCACCTGAGAATATTGAATCTCTGCGCTATTTCAAACATACTTTATACTAATAAATCTTCCTGAAATAACACTGCACATAAACAATACTTCCTTTCCCTGTATATGTTCCAGAGCTGTACTTTTAGATGTTCAGTTTTATTTTGTGTTATGTTTCCTGAACATAGTCATCTGTGCGTATATGAAGAATGAAATAGTTTCTTGAGCCAATATTTATTGCTCGTTGTATCGTTCAATATAAGCCAATCCCTGATATCTGTGATGTAGATGAACTTCTTAATTGACAAACTGTAATTTTGAAACTTAAAGTAGAACTTCCACATCTGCACCCAAGGTGTGTTTTACTTATCAGGATGTTTAACACAAGTTCTCACCTTCTCATGCTCATTTGGTACGCTCCAGCCTCATCCCTTGTGACCTGGTAGCCTCCTGGAGCTAAGAACACCACAGCGATGATGTTGCATTCAAAATAGCATTTAGCATCATCATGTAAGTGCAAAGACCACAAATGATCTCACATGTCCAATGCTGAAGCAAAAAAATGACAATATGGAGCTTTACGCAAGTGCCATTTGATGTCATTGGAGGATGTCACTGCCCCCTTGATCTGTGGTTGAGCGCACAACACTGGAGCTCTGTGAAGACAGAACTATGCTGTTCCCTTTGCTCCCTATTCACTACACAGCCTCATAAAATACAACTGGAGGTCCTCGTTGAAGTGTATATGTCACAATCTATTTTAGTTACTTTCAGGCTTTATGAAATTTGATTAAATTCCCCAGAAGCAACACACAGACCTTGTCACAGAGACTAGTGTGCGACACTTTGCACTACACTTCTATTTCAAATAAAAGGTACTACTTCTAAAACTTTCGCTGCTCCGGATCCGAACCTCTTCTCCTGACCCTTACTGAAATGGCTGGTTACATTTTCCAAGCACAAAATTATACTTTAATCTCTGTTTGCTACCTAGTTTCCTATAAACGATACTGCCACTTTAATGGGAATTTCCACATTATTTTTCAATTTGAATTGTAAAAAATAATTTAGCGTTTTTGTCATTTTGCTAAAGATCACTTCTGGGCTAGATAACCAAAATATGAATTTCAGGCTTCTCTCTTTGTAGTTGGAGGGCACATGCCATACAGACAGAAGTCCATATCATATGTACAAGTGCAGGAAACAGATGAGGGGAAACAGTCAAAATTAAACCATTTGGGAAATTGATAAAGAGTTGAAACCTTGTAAAAACAGCGGAAATACAGACTGGAAAAAAAAAACATTGTTCTGAATTTATTGTCCTACCATGGAATGAAAGGTGTACCAGCTGCACAGGGAAAATCCATTTCCAATTGATCTAAAGTAATTAATGACTACAGTAAAACAAACTTAAAGGGACTGTTTAGTGTCCTTGGCCTTCTCAACAAAAACAAAAGGAATATACTTGCTTTGTAAGTTCTTTAATATGCATTCTTCAACTTTTTGGAAACTACAGAGCAACAACCGCTCTTTGGTGCCATTTGTGTGCCACCAATTGGCTGCTTAAAGCACCCAATCAGTGATAGGAAAGTGCTCCCAATGGGCGAGCTTTCCGAGCATGAGCACAGTTGGTGTCAGTAGAGACCCCTGGAACCTCACGGAGCCAGCACTGGATCTGACCGGTGGCACATGGGCACAGGAAGCAAAAGCCAAGTAGCTAGAAGATGGGAAAGGCATAACGGCATATGGGGAGACTCCGCAGAATCTTTCGATGTATAAATTTAAAGGGAACAACTTAGCTATCATATGCATTAAAGTACAAAGGATGGTTTGAGTGTACCCTTCAATTTGGAAGATATTTAAATCTTATTTTAATTTTTACCAGACAAAAGGCTAATAGTCTACCTATGTGCTTTCTGCAAAATTGTTTATAGCATAATAGCTGTTATGCAATCAAAATCTTACCTCTTATTGTTCCATATACATGATATTTATTTGGTACCCGAGGGAAATCGTCTCGGGGGGGGGTTTAAATGTATTAAAGCCCTTTATTTTCTTGTGATCTCTACGTGTAGTAGAAATTCTAAATTACAATACACCAACTCATGTGAACTTGTATGAAATACTTTTATGCCCATAAGTCTACTTTGATCTTCAAGTGAAATGGATCACACAGTTTGCATAATATAGTCACAAAAATGTGGTATTTTTCAGAAATGTAACTGAGTAATAAAAACGAACTTTGTTTTATAGAGTACAAATAGCAACAGATGTATATTTATATTCATGAATATTATGAATGTATGATATTACTGTCTACCATTCCAGCAACGATTGCTCCCTCAGGCTTCAAACTAGATGCGTGCAGCTGCCATGCTTAATGAGAGTCACTTGAAAGTGTCCTTAGGGCACAGTGTATATCTGAATGCTTCATAAAGTATAACAAACAGCCATTCCAAAAGCCTGCAGGATTTCATTTTGTTATTTTCATTATTTTAAAAGTGGATAATAAACACAAAGATGAGGAAGAAAAATGTATTTTATTTAAAGTGTTTACATACCATACAGGAAAAAAGAGAAGCAGATTAATAAGAAACGACCATCCATTAGATGTTGTCCTTCATGGCAACAACATTAAAAGTCAATTGCTAGTAAATATATATACAGTGGATATAAAAGTCTACACACCCCTGTTAAAATGCCAGGTTCTTGTGATTGTTTTGCAATTGAATTGTTCACGTTATAGGTCACATTAAAGGTGGAAAAAGTTCTGACATGGTTTATCTTTGTCTCATTCTTTAAAATCACAAGGAACTGGCATTTTAACAGGGGTGTGTAGACTTTTTATATCAACTGTATTGTGCCCCTTCCCTAAAGGTTGAGCTAAATTTGAGTGAGTTTTCTGAAGCTGAACTGGTGGATTCACTAGAGTTGACCAGACAACCATATTCCATGTTGATTCTTCTCAATTTTTATCAAGTTGCAAAGGTAAGCAGATTTAGTTGTCTATTCCTAGGAAGTTCTATAGACTAAGCAACCAAGTTGACAGATGGCTACATTTTAACAAAATAAACCAAAATGAGGAGGCAAGTTGACCTAGAACAGGCCAGAGTGTCATTAAAACAAACTTGAAAAACTTGACAGGCAAATTGAGTGCAAGTTCAACAGCCAAATTAACTGCCAACTCCACGGTTCAGTGCAACTTGATATCGGTCTTTAGGAGCCTTGAAATTCCAGACAATGTTCAACTCAACAGCATCTCTGCTTTTAGAGAGTGGATGAGTTGTGATTTAAGATTGTTCAGTTAAGTCAGTTGATTGACAACTTGAACTTTAGGCATGTATAATTCACACTTTACTGAAAGCTAGTCAGGGTCAGTTTGTTTTAGATCCAAAATTATTGAGTGCCCAATACGTTTAATTAGCCCAGAATAAAATAGGTTCTTGGGAAAAAACCATTAATCGCTAGAACATAAAATACATAAATGTGACATAGAATTTTAACAGGAACAGAATAGACACGTGGCCTGCATTCAATGAAGCATACAGTTCTGTATGTCATTATGGTTCTAATTTATTCGTAATCAAATACCTTTAACGTTACTGTACTATTTTTACATAGTGCGCTTATCCATCCCTCGATCCATCTTCCAAGACTATCTAGCTTGTAATCAGTTATACGTCAGCTAATAATGGTATCGTCTTTACCAAATTTGCTTTCTCTTTTTCTATAGTTAACAAGGTACAACTCTATACATTTATCGAAATGGGATGATGAAGAACCTTTGCTAAGGCAGCTAGGTCCAGCAAAGAGTAGGGATTTGTCAAACAATGGATGGGCAAAAAGGTGGGAAGTTCTGAATTAGGATTGAGTAGAACCAGTTAAAAACTGGACAGAACTAAACACCATTTTCTCACCATGCAAAGATCAGGTCTTTAGATCAGCTGCAATATTCTGGAAGCCAAACTGTTGCCAAAACCTTTATCTGGAAATGACAGACATGAATAAAATAACAAAACTTGAATTAATATTTTCCAATGTTTTCCGTTGGGTTGTCACATACAGCAATACATATATTGAAGCCAAGAGGATTTAAGATAAAAAAGCACCTCAAAGATTAGTGGGATAAAATACACAGTTATTTTAATGACAGCATGCCTTTATTGCATATCTGAGTAGAAAACAGAAATGCTTTCTCTAGCTAGACAAATGACTAGGACACGTCTACTGAACAAGAAAATATTTCAAGATTTGTCAATTATCAACTAGATGTTGCAGTGCCTTAATGCTCCAGTAATCACAATAACAAAACGTTTCCTGGAAAATACACTCTATAAATTTCAACGTGACAACATGAAGCTTTCAAAATATAAGGCTCAGGTTTACTGCATAAGATTTAAGGATTAGAAAGAGTTGGAGTGAAATGTCTTAGCTAATCAAGCTGTTTGGTGTTACATGTGGAAATTCAGGCAACTGACACTTTGGTAATCTTTATGATTTTTCATGTCCTCAGTTTTAAATATATCGCTAATTTACAACAAATTAAAAAAATGAATTGAGTTTCAAATTACATTGACAGTCTTCCAGAATGGTTGTTGTGACAGTGTGACCCCTTGAAATCTTTGCAGTTTCAACTCAAAACATGGTTTGGAAAGAGTTCTTTAAAGTAACATCAAAATAAAGTAATGAACCTAAATACGCTATTATTTATATTTAAATAAATTCTAACACTTAAAGTACAATAATTTAATAATGGACAAAGAAAAGTGTATGCAAACACCCTGAATGTCACCTATGTATTTATGCATATGTAAAGACAACTCACATGGGCTGGAGTTTTAATCTGGGCAGGGTAGTTGGTGAGATAAACTTACAAACCTAAAGTTAAACTTAGCGGAGAACTTTTTTATAGATACATTACATGACCATTGTAATATTATCAACCATTGTTCATTCTCTTTACAAAATACATTATCCTTGTACTAAAACAAGAAATTGTCTAACATATAAGAGATAAAAATGGTACAGAACAAATATATATGGTGTATTATATTCCTTTAGTCCTATGGTTACTCTTAATTATAGACAAGCAACCAGTTTAATCATAACCACTGGATCTGACGCACCTCTTTAACCTGTTGTTTTCATATAATATGTGACCTCACTTCCCTCTATTGTATTCTAAGGTAGTTAAACTGGTACACAACTTGGACAAGCTCAGAAGTGTCCCCAGCAACCCAACCATCTCCCCTGTACGTAAAGGAATTGGGTCTCTACCAAACAGTGACTACATTGAAAACCATCCTATATTTCAGAGTGAGGTGCTGACTGACTTATCCAATGTAACCACATTCGGGGGCCATTTATGGAAAAAAGGATTTGACCCGGGTGTCTTTATGCAAAGAGACTTATATCCAGTCCATTTGAAAAAGAAACCTCTGTCTATTTAAAATCACTTCTAGGACCAGCGGTTGAGACTGGATTGCCTTCTTCCCCAGTGCTGAAATTGGTGGAAGTTCTATCATTGTCCCCTGAGGATAGGATTCCACAGAGGACCCAGGCTAGCGAAATCAGGAATCTCAGTTTCAACTTCTGTGTTATATAGTTGCAAAAAGTTTCCCAAAAAACCTTGATATATGGACAAAACCAAAAGCAATGTAGTAAATCAACATTGGGTGCATTGCATGTATGACAGTCAAAACTAAACTAATTGTGGGCCTAATCAATCTATAGATATTGACTATGGTAGTCTGTTGGAAAACTGTAGTATTGTCTATAGTGTTGGAGCAATCCCTATTGGTGAGATGAGACAGAACTTGTGCACTATAGCTAGACAGCTATATCCCACCATAATGCATGTTGGGAAATGCAGCAATATGGACAAAAGCTCAACAGAAAAAAGTAACAAGTTTAGATGTTCACTTTAAGTCTGATTGACTTAATGCTCCATCTCCACAAACGTTTTCAAGTAAACCAGGTAAATAAGACATCTTAGAGGATATGGAAGAAAATGTATTATTAGTGCTGATTTGGAATGTGCCTGCCATCAGCTTCTACAAATGTTGCAGAAGGAGCTTTTCCATCTTGCCCTGCCCTGTGGGTTCCCATGCACTATTTTCGTACTGAAAAAAGGAAACGTGTTATTAGCCTACTGGAAAGTAATGTAAAGAAAAGTTAGGGGATGTCCCTCCAATTACATTACATTTTGAAAGGCGCACCAGAGGATTCCATAGCACGTTTGCAATAGCTAAGAATACAAAATGAAAGGTTATTATACCCTAGCATTCTGTCACACTATATGCCCATATTTTGCTTAGCCTGCCACTATGTCAGTACCAAATTTAAATAGAGTCCTATATAATTTTATATGGCTATATTGCTTACCAATGAGAAGGCTTGACATTGCTTGAGAGTCTCAGTGGGTTAAAGAGCAGCGCAGTCCCACCGATTCAGCTGCTTAGTAAGCAATATAGCCATGAATAATTAGATAGGACTTGCCAGAATTGGGCTATTTTGATGTAGTGGGGGCTAAGCAATATTTGGCCATATAGTGTGACGGAATCCTCAATATTTATGCCTAAGACGTTGGGTATGCACTGAATTCTTGCTCTGTTTTGTGTATTTATTGGTCATTATTATAATAGCAGCAACCTGGGAGCTACAAATAACCTGTTTAACCTCATTTATCATTTTGACACGTACCATTGTTTGCAGTGTAGTTAAAGAATAATGAAACATCCCTGTAGTATTTATTTTTAATAAATCTGATCCCGTGTGTTAGACATCTTGGCACAATAGCTTCAACTGTTCACCATATTATAACTGCTAGTATTTGAAAAATAATCCAGAAGGCGGTAAAGAGTTGTGTTAACATATTGGCATGTTAACACTTCTAATGAGAATTTGCTCTCAAAATAAAAAGGGGCATCAGGGAAGTGCTGTGTGCATTTCCGATACTCATAATGGGGTACAGACGCAGCAGTAACATGCAGCAACACTTTTTATCTTTTAACCTGGGGAATCTGCTGGCGCTTTATAAAAAAATGTAATGTAATGTAACCTGGAGTGGTATTTGAGGAACAATACTACCAGCGGTACAAACCTACATTCTTATGATTTAAGTAAGAATATGATTTTTTGCAATTAATGTTTGTAAAAAAGAAAAGGCATATTTAATGTTACAGAAAAGGAGATATGCATACTGAACACTTTCAGTAGATATGGTAAGGGCTGCTGCCGTACCAGAATTCCCAGAATAGGCAGAATTAACGAATTCCCAGAATAGGCAGTTTGTTGCTTTCAGGAATCCAGCATTAATTAGGTCGAAGTATGAAATGTAGCAAGCTAGATGTGTCAATTGCATCTTCTACGGCTTCATTCAAACCCTTTATATATTTAAGTTTCCAACATGTTTGAAATCCATATATACTTCAGACAGAGCTATCAAATCTAGATTTAAATATTAATAAAGCTGTCTTGACTCTCAGTATATACTGTAATCCTCAATCATATGAAATCATTTGAATTCATATCTGCTCCCCGCATTTTTCCTATACCATCATCTTTTTTATGGCATTAGGTTAAATGTAATACTTTACATATTATGATTACAGGCACTTTTTGTTCTCAGCGTTCTCAGATATGTCTTACAGGGCATACATGCGATTCGATAAAATACATCTATTGTATGTTTATATTATTATCCATTCTTCTAAACACATGATCTACAGAAGACTCCATAACATTGCTAAAAAAAACACAGGCCAGCAGGGGATTTGAAAAAAAACATCAAAATATTGTTGAACTCCTTCAACAGAGCAGGATGTCCTTTTCTGGAATCATGGTCTCCTCCTAGTCTACCGGTCATGTTTTGTAGGCCTTTTTTTAGAAGAAAAAACAGTGTGGTTCCAAAGAGGTTAAGTAAAGAATCAGTGCAGCTTGTGCTGTCAATCTGCCATAAAATGTAATTTCTGCTTTCCATAGTCTTTAACACTGATTATATTAAGCCTTATATTAGGTGTGAATGTAATCCAAGCATTTGCTCCTTGAGAACCAGTCTGACATATTATAATCATTGACTTAAATGCAGAATGTCTTTTTATTTAGCCCACATAAACTGATACTGTATTTGAAAGTGAATAGCAACCGAAATAAAACTTTTGGCAAATTTGTTTTCTTTGTATTCTTGAAATTATGTTTCAAAAGCAGATACCATAGAGATGACTAGCAAATACCAAAGGAGATAAATAGTTACATTTTGAGATGCTGTCTCAAATTGTGCTTGTGCAGCAAGTATTCATTAACAATATATATGTTTTTCCTTCTTTTGTTGTTAGTACACTGAGCAGACTCTTTTCCCTGAATCCAAACAAAAGGTCTACTTGGAGAGTGAGGACGGAGCACAATGTCATAGAATATTACCATATATGGAAGTTCCTTGATGCAGCTTCCTAAAAGGAAGCTCGGGATGTAAGCTTAGCTGAACTCTATCCTTTATCAGGAAACAAGTACACAACATCATCGTAGGTGTTATTACAGACTCATAACAAATACACAGTATATTAAAGGAATAGTCATGTCTTTTTTTTTTACCAGATTGCTCGTTATAGAGTCTTTGCTGGTGCCTGTGCTCTTCATTGTTGTTGACACTCTACAGATCGACTTGGTTCCTCTCCTATTAGGGTGATAGACATTGGTGCAGAAAGGTGCCAACATAATTCAATTCTGAATTTAGCCACGCTAAAAGCTGCAAAGGTAAAAAATCCCCATTGGTTCATTTGGGAATATATACTTTTCTGACATGGACCTTTAACAAAAACCTATGAAACCTAAAACCTAGGTTAAGTATGTGTGAGATTTATTCAATGTAACAAACTGATAGTTTTTAGTCATGGTGATATAATACATTCATGTGATGTTTGGCACTAACTCCAAGCCTGGATTACTTATATGTGGTAGCAACACCTATACCATATACCCTTAATACTGTAAAGATTTTATATCTAGCCTAAATATTATAAGGGTGACGTGTCACAGTGAAGTCCCCAAACCCTAAAAACTCCGGCACCCATCACTTATTCACTACAGGGTATATTTTATATAAATTATGTTTACATTAAATCACAGGTACAGGGATGTGCAGTAATCTATAGCAGTATTTGTCTCACTAGTAAGAAGTTACGGAACTCCAAGTCCCCAGGGTTTCACCTTCCCAAACTCTCACTACAAGTATAATAGAAAATGACAGCATACATGTATATATTGATTAATTCTGATGAAAATGTGGTCCTGATGAAATTAGAATGGATCTAAAGACACTAAATATTACAAATATTTTTGTGATGTATTACTTTTAATTACAACTCCTTACTGAAATAGCTAATGTGCAGATATTCCAGTTTCCCATGCAGACAAAATGCTGGTTTTACATTCCTTTTTATCACCAATGAGACTCATGGGAACATAGTGAAACAGTGTGGGAATTTTTACTATCATGTCACTGTGACAGGTGACATTTATTGAACATACCAAGTGGGATAATACTAGCAGATGGCTCCATTTTGGCATCACTAAAGCCCGTCCTCTGTAAAGGAATATAAAAAATAACACGAATAACATTAGTGTATTATTAAAGACAAAGCACAAACAACAGGGTTGGCATCATGTGTTTTTCACATGATAAAGAATTATATCGACCTACACACATTTACAAACATCTAGTTTTTTTTCAACGTGTACGTTTCCAAGCAACTAAACCTCAAAACAATGGAATGTGGGGTAAATTAGAATCCTCAGTCAATGGCAAACATGTAGGAAACAATAGAACTCAGAACGCCTTCTCTCTCTCTACCTACTATTGCCTATTATTACTACACTGATCTGTACCATTATGATATAAACGCAGAAATAATTTGAATACAAATAGCAACAATGGCTGATAAATCTGTAAACTCTTTATTTATTTGATAACTGCTTAAAGCGACATAAAGTCCCTGGTTATAAAAATAGCTATACATATTGCCAAACATCAGCCTTGCTGTGTCACAAGAGATTCTGTATGGAGGTCCATACGTTGCATGCGTGGTCCGAATTGCACTGCTTAGATTAGGCGATTAGAGGGCAAGTGGTATAGCAGAGGGCAACTGCCACTGGGATGACCTGTTATAAGGAATTTGGGAAAATAATGTACCACCCTTTTTCTTGCAATCCTCTTTATGACCACAGGGGGCATCGTTACCAAATGTGCACAACTAAGGGTGTTGAGCTTCAGGTCTCAAGCACCACAAATAGGTCAGGATGTTTGTTTATTCCAGCTTGAGCCCAGGCAGCTCAACAAAACAGATGCAATTTATTAAATCACTTATTCTAATGCACAGATACAGTATACAGTAGTTTGACAGCCCTGCTATAAAGGCTGTTTATGTTTGCAAATGCTATTGGATTGACCAGTGAGCATTGGGGCAACTTGTACAGCCACTGACATTGCTATAGAAACTCAGTACATCATCCATTTTCTGGATGTATGTCATAGAATTGATATGAAAGTGTGTTTTTGAGTACATTTTAAGAAGAATGTTTATTTCTAGTTGTCATATTATGCTTATATTATTAGCTGGGTGTACTGGTCTCAATCAGAAACTAATGTACAGGTAAACAATATTGGGGAAAAAAAATATTTTTCTAAAATGGAAGCAGTAGTTCATTAATCCATTAATCCCGAATTGCAGCAGGGAAAACAACAGAATTAGTTTACAATAGCAATGTTGAATTGCGGCCCTACGAGGACTTGTTTTATGATCGTACTCAGTGATGCATAGTGGTCATTGTTTGATGCCTTTAGAATTCCTGAAATTCAAAAACTAAAAAAAGGATTGTCTTGACATCCTGTTAAAATTAAACTTTTTTTGTCTTCGAGAAATAATGTCCACATATTTCCAACTAATATTTAACCCTTTAAGTACTCAAATGAAGCAAGCATTGCTTGCTTTTGGACATTACTCTGGGACTTAGTGTGTTAATTAGTGTTGACTTTGATGAGAACTTTTCCTTCTGTAGCTTCAGAGATCAGATAGAGAAGCCTCTGAAGATTAGAATCACTTCAATAGCCGTCAGCAGGAAAGCAGCTTCATGCTGTTAAGTTTTCATATTACCAGATGTTCTTCCTGTGAGATATATTTAACTTACACTAAATAAATGGGGACCAGCGGAACACTAAAGAGCTAGAAACCACATAAATGCAGAAACTAAAGTAACAGGCAAAGGTTTATCAATCTGAAACATCACAATTCCGCCATCAATTCTCTGGTGTATTCCTTTACACAGTTCAAAGTTTATCTGGGAAATCTGGCAGCCCAATGTTAACAGCAGAACTCAAAAGAAAACATTCGTTTTTGAGTGTCACAGAGACACTGGAAGAAATGCTTCTAAGTGCAGAAGCTCACACTGAGGGGTCTGCATCATTAGCTTTGATGTATAGACCCCCCACAGTCTGGGAGATGGTTGGACTGCAGCGATTGGTCACTTAAGTAATATATTCATCGCTTCACATAAACATCTGGATTCTTTATCTAGGTCAGAAAGAGTGATCTGGTACATTTTAAGCAGGGCTTTATCTCGCATAGTATAATTTCCTGTTTTTATAAAACGTATCTTTGATGATAGTATTGCCATCAATAGAGGACTTATAACAAAATATATGTACCTAGTAGTGTCATTAAACCTATAATGTCAATTTCAATAAATATTCTGCTTATACTTATTGTGTCTTTTAGAAAAGATAGTAACATAAAAACTGACAATATACAAAGCTGACAACATAAACACACAGGAGGACACACCAGTACAGAAGAAGAAAGGGACCCTTACTTGTGAGTTTACAATCTAGTTACATGGCATTTCCACCTATATACACCCAAGGATTCATATTTAGGCTGAAAAACAGGTAATAAATGGATTTTAAAGAGCTTAGAAAGTAATTGCGTTGTAGTCTACACTGTAGCGGCAAAAGATATCCTCTGGGCATTCACAATGTAGCCTGCTCGCTGGAAGGCAGCCTAGTTTTTTGTAAAATGTATATTGGAACGCAGTTTACATGGACTCCAATGCAATTTACTGCATGCAGACTGGCCATCTGTCACACCGGTCAGATGCCACATTCTGCCCTATATTGCTACTCCAGAGGCAGATTGGGTTCAGCAGTGTGCAACTGCCAACAGGTTATCTGCATCCACCAAGGGGTTATCTGCAGCAACATGCTGTGTAAGCCACCTGTTTGAAGGTACAGTTATGGTATAGTGCTTGTGCTTCTAAGAATAAAAATCCAGAGGAACAGTTTCATGGAATATCATGTCATCCATTTTCTTTATATACCACATCTAGCAAATCCTTTCTGTTTTTAGAGCATGGGGTATAATAATTAGACTTTGTGTCTCGGGGCAAGTAGTGCAAGTAGTGCTACTCCTGCATGCCCTTACGGCAGCACCTCTACCAGTTCTATATATCCGCTTAGTTTTTTTGTTGGGAGAGTGTGCCAGAATAATTTATATTACGTACTGCAAACACAAATGATAGTAAAAAATATAAATTATAATGTTTTATGGTGCAGGAGACTATAAACAAAGGATACTGTATGTTTGATACTGGATGGATATTTCTGAATGCATTGTACAGTCAGATGTTAATACATACATACCATGTATCTATATATTTAACAACCATTGGTATGCATTGTATGCATCATATTACCAAAAGGGCATCATTCTAGATTCTCTGTGTCCCAAGTAGGTCTTATGACTCTCATGCCCATTGTTTACATTTCTACCCACCAAAATGCAGACTCCCTCTACCTTGTTCTTTGTTGCTCTATCCTTTACCCCCCCCCACTAAGAATACATTCACATAGTGGCATCTTCTTCTTTTTGTTTAAACCACATAAAGTGTATAATCTACTAAACCTCAAATCTCTGTGACTATGGTTCTTCTCGCCCTGTGTAGTTTTGGAATTTAAGGGATGTTTGGGAATTAAATCATAACCTGAAGTCAAAGAATGTGTATAGGAACAGTCTGGCAAACTCATAGTCAAATTAAAGAATGTTTTATTATAAAGAAACCATTACAGGTGCTACCTTCAAAGAAAGAAAAGTGAGAACTATTGAACTTGGTGGTCAACTTTATCAGGTAACTAGAAGCACAACAGACATAACTGTGGAGGCCCCGAGGTACAGATTGTCAACACAAGTCAAAAAGAAAAAAAAAGAACTTCAGTAAAATCCTTTGTAGATAATATCAGGAAATGCCAGTGGTCAGGTCTCAGAAATAGATCAATGGCAGAGACTTCTATCGACCAGATAGAGCAGGCAAAACAGAAAAAAACAGAAACAGAAAAAGTGACGAGGTAAAGTAATCTCCATCCATTTGTAATCTTGAATGTTTTAGAAAAAAAACAAATATTTAAGAGACAGTAAATATAATAAATGTTGATTTCAGTGAAAAATATATACAGAATAATTAGAAAATAAAATCTGGCTTTCATGAGAAAAAAAAGACTGGTTTCCTCGTGGTTAATGCTTTGAAGTGAAAAAAGTCCCCAAAACAACTAAAAAGGCACAAATGAAAATTTAAAGATAGAAGAATAACGGCAAACAAAATGTTTGCATAATTATTTAACTCCTATTTCCAGAAGTCACGTTACAGACAATCTGACCTAAATATACTGTACTATCCTCTAGCAGAATGAATTATTTGTTCCTAAGACTTCTTAAGAGGAAGCTCGGAGAATTTTAAAAAAACGCTGCTACTGCTTCTTAAGTCTGGTTTCCTGTCCATGTGGCTTCAGATCCGTTGCAGTAGTTATTATCAGCTGCTACAGGATCTCCTATTTTTAGTGGTGTCGTCTAAATCCAACTTGCAAAACTTTGGTCACTTGACTTTGATCAGGAAACTGTCTTAAATTTATAATCTGCGTTCAACACATTCACTATGAAAAACAACACATTTCTTTGAACCACTTGTTGATTAGGAGAAGAACAACTGGTCTGTACTGTAAGATTTCTGAGGTGCTTGAATGGCAAATAAAAATATAAAAGGTTTAAAGAGTTAAATAAATGATATTGATTGATGCCTAGAAAGTAGCGGGACGCAAATAAATCAAGAGGAGCACTACACAGTAAAAGGATGGAGGGAAAGACATTAAAATCTTGATTAATGGAACATTTGTCTTGTAATTCTTCTTAATATATGTGTGCAATCATGCTTAGCAAATTATGTAAATTCACAGTTAAGGGAACACACCACAAAATATATGAAAGGTATACCCACATAAAAGTTAAAAAATATTGTGGATTAACCTCATAAAAAGCATGAAGAAACATGCAAAGTACAAGCGCAATAAGTAAACTTATAGTACAGATCCCAAACAGTACCTCAAAAATACATTACAGTAGATAATTATAGAAGGTCTATCATAAACAACGTCCAAACGGCCCGACCAACTAAGGAGTTAACAATCTGAAGAGTTTCCATGGTTAGTGGAAATGCTTCTAGTACATTTAAGTTATCATAGCAGGTGCTAAATTTGCTATAAATGGGCAATTTATAAGAAGAGCGGACAACTGAGAAAACAGAGCAGTGGCAAGTGTTGGCATTCCAGAGGCCGGTAGTTGACTTCCTATAAGATGGTCTCCGGCATGTGATTATTGATGGCTACACTGAAAGGTTGCCAGTTGGCAAATGTGATAAAAGACACTGCTTTCATTCAGAAGAGATTCTCTTTCTTACACTCGTAAACATCCTCATCATTTTGAATAAGTAATAGAAGTGCTGTTAAAGGAACAGTTATGGCTAACTTATTTTTCGCCATTACTAAACCCAACTGCAAGAGATGTTTTTGGAATCTCAGATGTCTCTTTTTCAGATGGGATTAAGAACTCTATCTGAAGATGAGACCTCTGAGGGACCGAAAGCTCATGTGACTCTAAATATTTATCTGTGCTTGTCCAATGAAAGATATCACTGTTGAATACAGACACCTTTGGCTTTTTCTACCAGTATGAATGTATACATTTTTGTTTGTGTTACCATTATGGGTGAGAACTGGTTATGCAGGTTACTGGTTCGTTTTTGAGGTGCTTCGAACCAGTGAGAGTATGGGCACCCATTAATGCCTGGAAAGGTCAAGATAAGTGAGTGGCTACAAGTTTATAATTTCTTATTTATATTATTATGGATAATTGTACAAATGTATTATTGTGTATAGTATCATTGCTTGATATGAATAGATACAAATGCATAATTGGGCAAAAATTATTGGAAAGGAAAGGATTACCCAAATTAACATTGTTTTGATGTTTAGAGATCAAGGATAAAGATGGTCTTTGAATCTATAATAAAACTTATCTATAGTCTGGATGGATAATGGGAATTTTAAATGGAACAATGGCTTTTTGGCTTCCTTTTATTTTTATTTTATTAGCCACAAGTAAGAATAAATGATACCACCACATCTGCCCGACCACTCAAATAGTTATATGATTATATTTTATAATCAGCATCTGTTCTTTTTACATTACTTCTAGCAGATTCTTCCAAAACAGCTGTTCCCAATGAAATACAAGATGAAGAAGAAGGTGCTTTGTGCTGACTTTGCATACAGATAATAGGAAAAATATGCCTTGAGCTAAGCTAATGTATCTGCTGTAACATGTCCAATCAGGTCCACTTTCATCTACATGTTATATGATCCATCAGGTACGACAGAAAAAAATAAACCCATTGTTATCTCTGTAACATTAGTAAATACCTACTATCATAAGTCAACACATACACATATACATATGACAATTTTTTTTTTTTTATTCGTAATGGTGGTATGTCCATGATTATTTTTTAAAAATGTATAAATTAAAAGCATAGAACAAGAAAGAGCCTATCAAATTATTTATGTAATGTAACAGATAAACACAGTATTAGGAAAATAACTTAGAGGTGTAAGTGCCACTAAATTCTTTAATAAATACCAAAACCAAAGCTATTATTAAACTTTGAGAAAGAAGCATGTAGTTGGGAAGTTACAAGCTGTAACTCTTTGTGATTTCAGTCTTAGATGACTGACTGAGGCAGCCACTGACAGATAAGGTGAAAAAAGACCTAAGTTAATTAAGTTCAACCTATCCAATATATATATTAATGCACAAATTAATGCAAAAACCCAAAACTCATGGACACTCTAACTTTGCCCAGAAGGAAGAATTCCTTCATGGCTCCATCAACGGTCAGAATAACCCCTAGACCAACAAACTGTACATATATATATATATATATATATATATATATATATATATAGGGAGAGAGAGGGAGAGGGAGAGAGGGAGAGTGAGAGAGAGAGAGAGAGAGAGAGAGCGAGAGAGGGGGAGGGAGAGGGAGAGATGCTCATATGCTCACCCTTGGTAAATATGGAAAAACTGTAATATTTGTCCTGAGTGTACAAATAACCAATGTCTCATTTTTTGCACATTACAGGGGCAATAAGTACAAGTAGCGTATTGGTCTTTTAAAATAGACATTTTAATTTTGACACTTTTCATGCCGCCATTTTACCACCAATCTTTCCCAAACTTTGCCAAAGAGGTAACATTTTTGGTGAATTTTTCACACGGATTGCAATTCAGGTATACATTTACTAAGAATTTTGAGAGTTACTAAGAATAAACACCCATAATGTAACAAATATGTGTTTAACAACATCTCTTGAGTACATTAATACCAATCATGATTAGGTTTGTCGGGTTTTTGTGGGACTAAAATGCCACATTTGAGAGGTGCCAATTTCAGTTTTTCAACTTGGAATTTTGGCATCTGGTTATTCTACACCCATGTCCTATTTGGGAGATTTTTGAAGCCGGCAAATTCGTCATCAAGGCATATATTTTTGAAAACTAGACAGTCCAGGGTATTTCAAATGTTGGTACTTTAACACTTTCCATGCAATACACAAGCCTTACACAAAATTACACAAAAAAGAAAGCCTTGACAAATGCTGGTGGTTGAATTAGTGCATGGTGTTGCTGAAACGCTTCGATGCCAGGCACGTCATTGGTTGAGGAGGGGTTAAGTAGGGTTGAAGTACATTTATCCCAGCCCATAGTTAGTTATGGAGAATTGTATGTTAGTTGTTCTAGAGCTACAGCTCTGAATGTAAAGTATAACAATTCTTCATACCCCAGAATTGCTTGGTACCCTCAGGTAAAACAGTTGATACCCCAAATGTTGTTTACAAAGAGGTTTTTGATATGTAAGAATTATCAGACCCTCCACTGGGTCTGCGGTCCAACCACTTTTTATGATTACTGGATATTAAAATCTAGTAATATGAAGCCAATAATCTTAAAGCTGCCATTTTTTCTTTCATGTGTTTACTGCAGAACCAAAACCCAAAAAACAGACAGGGACTTTTATTTTGCAGTCAATATATAGTTCTGCCAGTCTATATAACCTACATCAAGCCAGATTGTGTAACATTCTACTCCATCAGGTCAAAACTGAGAAAGTTTTTTAGGCAGTTTGCCACATTTGACGCTTCATATGATAAAAGGCAATTCTTGCACTTTTGCAATTACAAAATTCTTCTTATTCAGATTTCCTTTTTTCATCAGTGCTCACGTCAATTACTGGAAGGGTCAACAATTGATATTACGCAAATTCAAATTTCCTGATTGGTAATTTCCTTTCTATAATTTTTAGTATATCATTGTATGTTGTATTGTATAAGAAACCCATGCATATTTACCTTATGAATAAATTAATCTAATATAGCTTTTTTAATGTAGCTTTTTTACATTTCCAAAATGTATCCCTATTCTATAACTCTGATTGTATCAATAATGAAAAATATGGGCATCTTCCAGAATAGATTAGCTGTATTCATGATTTATGACCAGGGCTGGAGTTAAATCTCAGACACCTTCACACAGATAATTTTAATTTGCACAGGAGTATTTGCAAATGTCTTATGCTTTTTCTCTGAACTTCATGCAGGAAAATTGAAATGTACTGATGTTGTGCCTTTTTGGCCCTTAAATGATTAAACCTGTAGGTGCATCCCTTGTCTTTCAAGGTCATGTTAAGATGTAATATATGTTACCTCATGGAAATGATGGTTGATGGGTGGAATACATTTTCAAGTTGTTCCATTTCCCCCCATTATAATGTTTTTATTTACTTTCAACCTGTGTTTTTTCTTTTTTATATATATACAGTTCCTTATTTCCCTATCTGATCACACACAATATGACCAGGAAATCAGCGCAGAGCCCTATGGAGTGGCCAAGAGGAGAGACCGATGTGAAAAGAGGATATGCAATTCACTTGTAGTAATGTTAAATGTCATATCATCAAGTAATCTACCTGACCTTTTTATTATTACATTCTGAATTATTTTCTTAATTATTATTTGCTTAACAATTTCTATTTCAAAGCACTCTACATATTATATTGTTTTAATTTTGAGGTGGAACGTACCCTTTAAGTCAATGCAATGGTTATAATAGACAGAATGTATACGCGAGTGTTTTTTATGTTGCATAAAGAATATGTATCGTCACTTTGTATCTTTTTGCAGCTTGTATAACTTTTAGTGGTTCAAAGTATAGCATTAGCTTACAAAATAGATAAATTGGGAATTATGAGTTTGTTCTACAATAACCATTTAAATGAATTAAGATGGCAGACAGGTCAATACATTGAAATAAAACAAAAACTAACACGATTAGTGCCTATTGTTACTCACTCCCTCATGGCAACTCATAACTTAACCTGGATCTACCGCTCTTCACACATTTCAAGCCCCGCAATTACTCCGCAGCCCTGTTTCTGAAGTTTAGGTTGACCAGTAGAGGTCTATTTTTATTATGCTAAAGGGAATGTTTATATTTGAATGCATTGCTTAATGTAATATTTGTATATATTGTATTTTTTCATATATACAGTAGAATTCCATATTCTGCAGAATTATATATATGGAAACTATGTAGATAACATAGTTTCCATATATAATGACATAAAAAACAGACACACACACGGCAACTATAGACTTTCTAATATGGGATGTTCACACACACATAACACCAGCACACAAACTTTGGTTTTACTGCTTACAGAATGGTCAGACTGATGATCACTAGCCAGCCCCGGCATTTTATGTCAAGGAGCCTCCTAGTGACGTAGATGCGGCAACCGCTGGATACGTTTTTTTTACCTAGCTTCCAGGTGTGGGGTGCCGATGGCCAGGCTAGGCCTGCAAGTGTATATACATATGTGTACACCCTTGCGCTCAGTCTTTGGCCATCTGTTTTGTCACTATCACCATCTTAATGTTTTAATTAAGTTCCTTAGATAAGTCACAATAAAGGGCCATTGTCTCTTCCCTGTAAATTCTCTCTGAGTCTTGCCTTTGTGCCACAGACTATTATACTCTGGCATACGCTTACTTAAAACATGGATTATATGGTAATTAAATAAAATTAGGTACTTGACAAATGTAATCTATACCATGACATGAATTATTGAATATGTTATAATAATAATAATAATAATAAACATTATTATTTTAATACTAAAATATTTCTTGCATTATATTTTTGGGTGAAGTTAAACCACTCAGGTTCCTGCTTTTCACATAATCGTTAATGGTTATCCCACAGATTTAAGGGTTTAGGAAATGGGCCATAACCTTAAAAAATATGTTCAATCAGGCATTCCACACGTGAAGGTAAACATCCCTCCATATTATAGATATGGGTGCTCAGAAACTACAGGGAGTAAATAATGAATGAGATCAGCATGAGGCTTTCCAGACAGATTGAACCCAACAGACAATATCTAGAGCAAATTATACCCACCTGTGCCAAAATGAGATCTGAATAATTACAATAACCTTTATACTCCTCCTTATCTGGGAAATGAGGCACAGGGAAAAGATGTGCTAGTCTTCTTTGTGTTTAAGAGATTAAGATGAAAGTGTTGGCTGAGTGTGAGAAATGGTTATGTCTCTGAACGGAACTATTCCAAGTGTTAGCGCCTAGCATGATGACACATCATGCTCCATGCAATAGTCCAGCGCTGCCCAGCTCTTTAATGCTATCTAGAAGAAAGAAGTATTAGATAACAAGACCAATGTTTGTTAGAGGGTCCATTAACCTATAACATTTATAGAATAAGGTTCCCAACCCAAGTACACCAACAGATCTGGATTTATAAATTAGCCCATCATGCTCTAACAAAGAAATCCATGCAACCTGGACCACCGGTGTTCTCTTGGCGTCTCTTAGCAAATTGATGATTTTGGCCATCTCCGGGTAAGTGAATCGCCCAAACTTGTGTTTGCACAAAAAGACCACTTTCTGAGAGTTGGCCTTATGGATTACAAATCCGATCCTGGTCATTAAAATTCAGAAAATCAAGTACATAAATAAGTGCAGGCATTCAATGAGTATATAGTTTGGTCGCTCTTAATCTGTTTCCAAAATTCACACTTTAAATATCAGAGGGATAAGTAACAGTATGATTTTCTGGTAGATATACATAGCATAGCACATATTTTAATTTAAACAACCACTTGATTGTATGGTGATATAGAAATCATATATATATATATATATATATATATATATATATATATATATATATATATATATATACGCTGAAGACTTGCTTTGTGAATGTTGATGAGTCCACATGGAAACTTAAAGACATCAACAGTAGCACAGGTTACGCATTACCATTTGCTGCCCTTGGCTTTGATGGCTTGGGAGCAAAGGGGGCAGTTTGTGGTTTATCATAAAATGAGTAAGGAATGATTTGTGCACCCAAGGTTAAAATGGAAGAGAATGGAAAATGTGTAGATTATTAAAAAATAATTTTGTTTTGCACACAAGAAACCCTCTGTAACGTGAAACTATTATAGTTCTTGTAAGTAGATTAATTTACCGTCACATGTAATCACATTGTCATGTTTGCACAGTGTGTACACAAAATGTAACATTTTCAATACTTGTAAATTATTAAACACTGAAATCCATGCAGATTGCAGTCAATGTAACGATTAAACAACAGAACAAAGAAATATCTGTCTTATCATTTAGAGATTCTATACCAATTTGTAACTCTAAACTTTATTTTTCCTTTGGTGGTATGCACTCTCTGAATTTATTAGAACACAAACTGATAAATTAAATAGTGGACGCATTGAGACTAGTAGGAAAAGTTTAAAGGTCTACTTTTTCCCACCAAAGCTATTTGATATCAGCTATGGAGTGGGTGTGTGTGTGTGTGGAGGGGTTGTGACCTTTTTTATTTTTACAGCTAAAAGACGTGATTTCACAATCTTACACTCAGTGTAAGTGGGAAACAGAACATTATTGCAGAAATCATATGCTTGAATGTGGGTTTAAAGGCAAGAAAGATTTTTTTTTATGTACTACAAATGTTAAAGGACAGAATCATCTTGCCTAACAAAAATGTCTTTGTAGATGTGTAGGAATATTATTTATTTCACAAATTACACAGCATTGTGCAATTTAATTACCTTGACACTAATAGAAAAGAAAATGCTTTCAGCCTCAGTTAACATTGATGCTCTTCTGTCCCAAAAACAAACTTCTTAACCTTAAAACACACAATTAACCTTTTACATTACTGTGAGGGTAATAAGTCGAACAGCACCCCAGCATAAGTGATAGAGGTTAAGAATTTAAACGTATATTCAGGATAGCCGCATGCCTGTCCCATACAAGAAGAGATCAATGAGTGATTAAGATTTCAATCTTCAGACTAGGAATAATGGGCTGACTAGATGAGCCGAATTATTCTTATCTAACGTTCCAATTCTGTGTTTCTAGTGTTCTCTGCATAGTGCCCTGTTGGGCAATCAAGCTGCCCGGTGTGGCACTGCTCCAAGGCCCATTGCGGAGATCAGAGATCTCCATTATAGCTAGTTGGCACAGGCTCGACAGTGATCTTATTTTGTGCCACGAATGCAGCGTGCCGGATATGATGGATTAGGAAAGGGGTTTCTGCTGCATGAAGAGCTGATTTGGCTGTGCATTAAGAATAGTTAGCAAGGAAGAGCCAGTACCTTTAGGCCTACAGAGAAGGTAAACCCAAGTAGGCAGAAATCTACACAGAAGACCAACCGTCCAGAACAGGGCAAAAGGAAGCACAGACTTTTCTCAGCACTACATGGGCCTAGAAAAAAAGGAGCATATTGTATGTCCTATAATATTTAACATTTTAAATTGAAAGCAATAAGGAACACGATAACATACCCAAGCCACGGCTCTGAGATGGAGGCTTAAGATACCTCCACGGTCCTGCTAAAAATCTGCTGACCTTGGGTTTGAGACAGCTAATATTTTTCACATTGTACTATAAAAGCACTTCACATCGAGAAGCCTGGACGTTCAACAACCATAATCACTTGCTCAGCGTTCATGTTTTATAAGCATTCAGCTTGAGAAAGAGCCGTCTGTCAGATACTTGTCCTGACAAGCCATTTTAAGGCAAACAACCTGTATTGTTTAACCTGTACAATTTAATATAATAATTCTACACGTATTTATACATCAAAAGCCACAACGTATTCTTGTGGGTGACAAAATGAAACAAGATCTAAGGATACATTGAATTTAAAACAAAGAACCTGAATTGTGTACCGGCACCATGGTTTAGAACATGATTCGGTTCATATCTGATTTATTGAGATTTGAAGGGTACTATCTGGAGCTTTTAAGGGGCAACAGCACTTGTTACTATGTCCAAGAAAAAACGGGTAATGAAGATAGTTATGTTTTTTTATGTCACACACTTGTGCTAGTTGGTAAACAGTTTTGGGGGGAATGCATAAAACATGCTGCCTGTTTGCTTGTCAGATTTTATTGTTATAATTTTTCATAAGTGTAAATGTCAATCAAACTCAGGATTCAAGTTACCCCCCATTAAGCAATGCATTTATTGCCCTATTTTTCTTTTGTTGATGTGAAGAACTGGTAAAACCTGGTTTTAGGGTTTGGGCTCCAGACTTTTTAACATCATGCAGAGTAAGGTAGATGTCAAATCCATTTGCGAGCTTTATTGGACAAAGGCACATGACTTAGAGTAGGTTTTAACAGGCAGGAATATAAGTATCCACCAATTACATATAAGGTATATTCTGGTATGCCTATCATCGGGACACAAACACTACCTAATTATTGTCTTCCCCGAGAAAATAATGGTCTAAAATTGTAGTAATCTGTTTTTGTGTGACGGCATATTATTAGAGGAAAGGTAGATTGCAGGAGCTTAGAGGACCTCATAGGTCTCTTGTTAATACATAATAGTAAATAGATTACAGAGAATTAGTGAGCATTTGAGTTAACTTGTGTGACAGACGTATGTCATGATTATACGGACAGTCCAATGCTACGCTCCATACAGAGATGGTAGACAGGAGTTAAGCTAACAAGAAACTTACTGATGAGATGGACTTTAATTGATGGATCAGATGTTCATTAATCTAATAAAGGAATGGGCATGACTGTTCTTTAAAGGAATGAAATTTGGTTGTCTCCTGTGCCAGTTCCGCAGACTCAATTTTTCATCTCAGTGCCTGATTAGAAAATACAAATTTTTTAACTAATACTGAAAGACCCCTCAGTAACCCTACTAGGTCTGCTACATGGTTAAAAGTCCACCACCCTTCCTGTAAAATGTTCTTAGTTGGGCTTTGTCTGATCTTAAATATATATTACTGTATTGTTTTCTTATTCATCCTATTCAACTTAACATGCAGCTAGTCGCTTAGCTCATAAAGATGAAATGATGCAGGATAAAGTTGGTACCCCAAACAGTAATTTCTCCCGAAACTAAGGTCTTCGTAAGGATTTGTAAAAAAAAAAAAAAAAACATGTTTTTTCTGTTACAGCTAAAACAGTCTTACAGGGATATGTTGCTGAAAGATTTACAAAAGAACAACATAATTATGCCGGTAATTAAACACTGCACACAAGGAAAATTGCTCAGATTACGCCTTTGCTTTTATTTGACTACCCGCTTGCCAGAATTTATACATTCTCATTTCTATTTAAAAACAGCTTTTGGAGTAGGCTTTTTGTTAATTGATTGACATAGTGACAAATAACCAGATGTGATACTGTGGAATCTACAAGACCCATTATTATCTGTTTGTTCAGTCTGTAGAGATATGCTGTACAGTCAAAAGAGAATGGAGAGAAAAAAAAACCTTGGCTTTGTATGTCAGAATAATTTACAACAAAAAATAAATGCAAAAACATTATCCTGGCTTAAAATGCGTTTTTTTGGTTCGGTTTTATTAAAAAAAAATATTTAAAATATATATTTCACATGATAAGCCATATAAGCTATTATTGTTTCAGATGAGTAAACGGTTTAGTACTAGTCCATTTCTGTACTTATCTGGGGAAGCCACAAGATTTATTACCCAGATAGGTCCCTTAATTTTAAATGCTAATCAGCCACTTTAACTCCAGCAAAAAATAAGTTCTCATGATGTAAACCAGCAGGGATCTTTTAGGTGTCATTTCTTTATACTTTCTTTTTCCCAGCCTAGAAGCCCTTCTTCAATGCCAAAATGTAAGCTATTACTTAATTATGTTTTGATTTGGTTTGTCAAAAGCATTTAGTGTTTCATAAATGAAATCACTGAAACCTACAACGTCCCAGACTGCAAAGTTCTTGGTACACTGTACTTATACAGTAACACATTTGCTTTAGGGTACAGGTCCTGACATCAGGTCTTTGAAGTATTTGGCGTCTAAGATATCATTCCAGTAGTAAAGCCTGTTTTAGGTTTTGCCACCTGACGACATTTGTGACAGCTCCTAGATTGCAAGCTCCTACGGGGACATAAAATACCTCTTGTTACATGCGATGGTCTTAAAAAGCAAAGAGAAGTCGTAAAGTCTATGACATGGACCTTGTAGTTGTCAAGCCTTCAGCTGTTTGACAGAAAGAGAATTGGTTTTCCCACCTGCTTTAAAAGGCAACTGTTGAGGTAAAACTGGATACTTAAAAGGCATGAGATCTTTAAATACAATCTTTAAAAGTGTTGCCCAGCTTTGTTTGAAAATAATGAAATAAAGTACTCATGTTAAACAACAATAAGCAGTTTGATTAATTACTCAAAACAAGAGTTCAGTGCATGACCAGCGAACACCATTCAAAAAAGCATAAATATTGGGGATTCCGTCACACTTTATGGTTATATTTTGCTGACAGGGAAAAGAAAAAATGTCGGTGCGCTAAGCTAGTCTCAGGCTCAAATAATACAAATGTATAATATGAGGCCTACCAAACAGTGTGAGCATGCTGCAAATACAGTGTGTTGGCTGTACAATGTATACAAAAAACAAAATACTGTCTGCGCTTCTCACCCTAATAAAGTTGGCAACAAATATATAAACATAATATAAATGAGAGGTTTTGGTTATATGAATTGGCCAAAGCATAATTAAGCTCACCCGCCACGTCAAGGCACACTCTCAATAGGGTGAGAACCTACTCTCACCTCCTACATAGTGGGCACACAAAGCAGTTTATACTGCTACCAAAACCTTATTAATGTGTTGGGGGAGGTGCAATTAAACCTCCTCCCTATTAACCCCTGGACAGCAAGCTGCAACCAGACTGATGAGGAGCCAACAACCTTGTGGCGGGTGAGCTTAATTATGCTTTGGCCAATTCATATAACCAAAACCTCTGATTTATATTATGTTTATATATTTGTTGCCAACTTTATTAGGGTGAGAAGCGCAGACAGTATGTTGTTTTTTATATTTTGCTGAGACTGCCATTACATTAAAGTACCCAGAGTTTGGTGAGTCCTATTTAATTTTTCGATGGCTCTATTGCTTACAGAAGAGCTGAATCAGTGGGACTGCACCACATCTTATCCCAATGAGGCTCTCATGCAATTTATAGCCTTCTCTTGGCACATTTAATAAGGTACTTCTGTGGCAGGTGGGGCTGCTCAACCCTAAGGTTTGGTGAAAACCTGCAAATATGAACAGCAAAAAAAAAAATACAGAAAGGGAAGCGATTATACATAGCCATGAAAAATTATATAGCACTCGCCAAACTTGGGGTACTTTGATGTAGTTGTGGGCTAACCAATATATAATATATGGCCATATAGTGCAAAAAAAAACAAGCTATGGGTACTTTTTGTTAATGAATCTAGTAAAAGCTGTGAGTGTGTAGTTCCTCCTGTAAAATGAGGATTCAAAAACTGCAAAAAACTATAGCAAGTTGGTCTTTTAAGAGCATTATTGAATAATCATCCAATAAAGATAATGCTTATCTTCAGTCTATTTTCAAGACAACTAACTATTCAGAGAATAGATGATATTGTTTTTTTGTCAAAATAGTACCTAAATATCTCCTAAAAAAATAATAAAAACTTACAGGTTTTATCTGGTTTTGCCTTTTTTTTTTTTTAAACAATTCTATTTTATTTTAGTATATTTTTACTTTATTAGTACACATTGTTTCCTTTACTCTTCAAACATATTTTATCCTACATTGTTATTTATGGTTTATGCACAGTCTATAAAGATACTCTGTGTTTGATCTCATATACAACTGTGGGCAGTGTATGATTAGGCGTTATTTTGCAATGTTCTTAAACAATAGAGGCTTGTATAATAGAACAATAAATCTTGTCGGTTATGTTTTAATCTTTCTTGAACATGAAATACAAACACAGCACCATAAAGAAGAAACGTGCTGCAGCTCCATTCATAGCATGCCCAAGCACGATCTGGTAGTAATATCCAAAGCCTATATTTTCTTGTTCAAACAACAGGTTTCTCCTTCTAATCTGTACCGAGTCAGAGAATTGTGTTATGTGAGTTCCCAACATTTTTGTTATTGCTTAATAAAGAAATTCCAGTTTTGTAGTTATTCTCTATTGTAGCAGAGCAGCAAAACATGTCCAACATGTTCAAGAAGAACAAATGACCAGCATTTCAATCTAAATCAACAAATATATACCTTAAAAATGAGGTTTTAGTACTGTATTTTGGGTAAAGCACACAAGGTCACCCGCTATCTCAAGGCACTTGAGAGGTGAGGAAAAACAGCGTTACTAAGCTAGCAAATGTGTATTTATTTGCTTCATGGCGCTCAAACTAAAATGAAGGGGAATGACTTGTATTGTCCAACCTAAGAGTGGAGTGGGTGGGTCAGGGCAGAGAGGTGTTGGGGGGAGCAGGTCAGAGCAGAGGGACGCTTGAGGGGTGGATCAAGACACTTACCCTTGTGAGAATCCAAATTCTATGCATGACAGCCCCCTTTTAATGTTTAAAAAAGGTTTAAAGACACTTAGGTTTGATGATATAAGCCCCACTCCTCTTTAAGGTTGAGCTCCCTATTAAGGTTTAATTCGGCAAGGCACTTGAAGAAGCCTCCGTCTTTGGATATTTACTTGATGTGGATATCCAGTCATTTTATGTTTCCAAAGTAAAACTGGTTTTGGGCTGCCTTTAAATGGCAGATGATCTTGTGTACCTTGGTCTTTTGCCTTTTTAACCCCTTCAGACCCAGGGGGTTTTTGGTACATTACAGCATTTTTTGCCATTTTCACCACATGTGGGTTTAATTAAGATTCTCCTTTTCCATATTTGATGTACCCAACTCAAAGTATACACCCTTCATCAGAAAAATAGGGCTTTCATTTGAAACCATAGAAACATGAAAAAAGTAATCATTTTGAGTGCTAGTATGTAAAAAAAAAAAACGTTTTTGTGCAATTTTCCAATTTTTCCTACACTTTTGGTGCCACTGTTGAACAATGACCACATTTGGCAATGTGCAAAGTCAAATACTAGCGTCAGGACATACCTGTACATCCTAAAGGGCTTAATCTAAAGTATGTATTTGCAGGTTTGGATTTGAGCGCAGGTCAGTTGTCCTTCTTTGTTAAAAAAAATTATGTCATAGCTGCCATCCAATAACATGCAATGGAGAGTAGACGACAATGTTTTTTATAGTTATGACCAGAGGCGTATTCTGGCCTAGGCGGACCTTTCTGGAATATTATATCATATCCTGGCTCTCAGCAGCAAGGATGGCAGTGTAGCGGTACCAGCTGGGGGCTATGTCCTGGGTCAAGCCTAGGGCAGTGCCAAAGGTAAATATGTAAATGCTTACAATCAGTCCCAGACATAATCAAGCTACGTTAGGCATCTACCTCAACTATTGTTCAGAATGGAATGGTCTACCACATCCTAACATTCTGTAGAGAGAGCTTGTGGCTATCCAAAGTCTAAGCTGATTCTACAAGGAGAAAGTAAGAGATGGCCACGGAGTGAGTTCAGCTGCATTACATGAGGGGGAAATAAAAACGGTGCTCTGTGTAGAAATAATATAAAAACTATGTATATAAAACATGTTTTCATTCAGTGATGGAACTCTCTTGCAACCCATGGCAAAACCAGTAAACAGTAACTTTAGACCCAATATTTTTTAGGTAGATTAAGAATGTGTTTTAAAATCTCCCTGCTACCACATGAAGGATTACCTTTATGATAAATTCATGTCTGTTAATTTAAAACGTAAGACTTTTGAATTTTGTTTGTCACGTAATTTAACAGTGTCTGACCAACATATTTCATACAAGCACTTCATTGCATGTTTTGCAAAGCTGGCATATTGATAGGAGTATAAAAATATCCCTTTGAATGGGATCCATTAAAAAATAAAAAATACATCATTTTCTACTTCTTCGCTCATCTGTTTCTCAATTTGATAATGTTTCTGCCAGATGATCCAACCATTGTCTATTAAACTACAATTCCAAGATTATTCCTGGCTCAGTTCATTTGTAGCCATTGATTAGAATAAGGCCATTAATCCAATAAATCGTCATTTGCTTTGTGTTTAATCTAAAGGTTTTCGACCCATTTAAACATTTCAGACTCTCATTGGTTATCTCTGCTTGTCACCGCTAAGAGAATCATTACTCTCTATCATTACTCTTACTACATTCCTAAAACTTCAAAAAAGGCGATTGCTCACTCACAGAGTTATTGATATTTTTGCATTGACATTCTATATCTGTGATGGCTTCGAAGTTAAATACTATCACATGCCACATGTCTTTTCTCTTGTCTGTCATACTGCAATTGGATTTAAAGGTGCTTTGCTCGAAAGTAATGATTATGTGTGATATATATATATATGGAAAATGGTATCATAACATCACACTAGAAATCATACATAGTAAACGTGTTTAGCAAAACTAAATGAACAGAATTAGGACTAAAAACAAGAATGTATGTTTATACTGTAAATTATAGCAATAGCTTTCATTTTAATCTACATAATTAATTCCAAATCGCCAATGCCATCCAATAGTCTTTATTTGCCAAATGTGTCCACTAAAACATTCTATCACCTAGAAAGCATGCCCTTTTCCCAGCATTTTCCATGAGAAATGTTATTTCTAGATCCACAGTAAATAATACAGGTTAAATCCTGATCAAAAACAAAACAGCATAAATTGTACCTCGTGTCTCACTGTACCGAGATTAAACAGAAGCGTGGGAGTGGGAGTATTTTCTCAGTGAGAACAGATGGATGTTTTCAGAAGCAGAACTAGTGATAAAGCCAACTTATATTAATGATTGAAAATAAGTATTTACTTAAATCCAAAGAGAAAATTCAATTGGAGGGAGGAGGCTGGCAGTGACCAGGATATAGTGTGGGGAGCACATGATGTCATAACTTTATCAATAGCTATTTATTGTATAAAACCATCTGCATGATTCTTTGCCAAATGCTGCATTTTTATTACAACAAAAAAATAGTGAGAATTTTCCCACTGCCATATGATTTACAGACTTGCGTTGTAAGGCATTGGGGTGGGCATATTCAATGTCGGCAACAAATCAATCACGATTAACTGAACAAGAGCCCTTACATAGATTGTAGAGGAAATACATTCGATAAAAATAGTGATACATTTTAAGTTAATGAATCTGGGACAATATTTATTTTTTTATCTCGTTTTTCTATTGCCGTATGCTGTACTCAAAGGTTGGTTCTATAATAGCAGGCCTAAGAGAATGAGGGAATCTGTGCAATCATGAGGGAGGAATCAAAAAGTGACCGTGTTTGTCCATTTGCATCTTAATCATGTCCATATTGTATTGTGTTTAAGTATTTAAATGTTACAGAATCACACACAATCTGGGTGATACATGTTAAATTAAAGTTTCTATTACATCTTCCTTCCCTCTCTTTTCCTCCACGCTATTACATATTTCATGATAATTTTTATCCTGCAAACCATTTGCCATTTTCGTAGGCCTCTCCTGAACTAAAAATGTCAATATACTGTATTGGCTCGATTATAGGCCGCACCCTTAAAGTTTGGTGCTATTTAAAAATAGAAATGCCCACCTGCCCCCTCAGATATGCTTTATGCCCACTAGAAATGCCCCCCCCTTTATTTACTTTTTATTTTTGAAATTTTATCTATAACTCAATTAAAGTAAATTATTTTAATCTGAAAACTACAAAAAGATAAATATGGTTACTACAGTTTAGCATTTTTTTGTATTGGTAAAAACTGATACATATTTAGAGACTATAAATGACAAGTGTTTCTTCCATCAGATGCAGCAGGTTCAAGACAGATAGGGTTATGACTTGTGTTAATACAGATACAAAGCCACCAGTAGTAGGTCAGGGCTGTTAGCACTCCAGCGATACCACTTATACTACCTTAATCACAGTCAAATTTCAAATACAAACATCAAAAAACTCATAATTACACTGAAGTTATAGTAAATACTTTTACTCTATACATTTACTGGCGATTGCTGTCATCATTGCTATAGAGTAAACCAGAGGTAACATATTGCGAGGTCAGTCATGCAACTCCATAGCGCAAAGAACACGGAAGGAAAATTTATCTACTCGTATACACGCTTTGAAAACCATACGCACCACACCAAATGTATTTCTCTTGTTACAGTAAAAAACATGAATCCTTTATTCTTCTTCCAACACTGTGGTTAACCAAGATATCCATGGTTAAAGTGTAGTTAAATAAAAATACATTTTGGTGTTTTGGTGTGACCTTATATGTATTAGCAACCAAAGGAATGACACAATCAACAAATGTCTGTACAGTTAAACACAATGGTTAAAAAGATGAATATTACGCCTGATCTGGCAGCCGGCATCTCACGTGAATGGCCAAGGGAAGAAAACAGATCACAAGAGGACAAATGTTGATAAGGTAACAAAGCTTTCAATGATTTGGATAGAAGGTGTTTTTAAAACCAAGACACTCTTAACTGTAGATAACAAAGATAAACCATGTTGAGAAAAGCTACTGATGTGCTGCTTTCTGTCAATAAAAATAGCGATTGCCCTAGGCTGAAAAGAAGATATTGCTTATTTGAAAGCATCACATTAGTGGAAAAGCGTGAACTATACAAAGAATATTGGTTTAAAGGGGGATCTGTCTAAATATAAGTCATAGATCATTTGTGTTGCCTTTTATAACCAATATATTTGGTTTAGAAGAAGAAACACCCATTTATAAAATATATACATATTTTCTGCCACTCTCTAAAATTGTTATTTATATTGTGAAATCTGAAAAGACGAAGAGAATATATTTACAGTTTAGATCAATATTGGTTTGCTTCATTTATTCTGTGTTTTCTTCTACAAAACTAGTAATTATTTGTATTTTATATACTTATGTTTATTTATAGACCATCACAATTTTCACAGCACCTTACACTGTGAGACAAGGTGAGACAAACTCAGGACAAACTCCAGGCTTAAAGGGTCACAGTATTTTAGGATGTGTATATAAATGGTGTGAGAGGGAGTATGTGTTAGCATGAGTGTGTATATGTATGTGTGCATAATTATGTATGCGAGCATGAAGATGTGTAAGCATTTGTGTGTGAGCATCCATGTGTAAGTGTAAGGAGTATGTATTAGTACGAGTGTGTAAGTGTGAGCATGAATGTGCAAGTGTTTTGTGTGTTAGCATGAATGTGTATATATAAGTTTGTGTGCTATCATGGATGTGTATGTGTAAGTGTGTGAGACGGAGCATGTCTCAGCATGAGTGTGCACATGTGTGTTAGCTGGTATTAGTAAGTGTATGTTAGTGTAAGTATGTGTAAGCATGTCTATATGTGTTAGCATGTAAGTATGTGTGTCAGTGCATATGTTGCAGGGGGGCTGATGTGACCACTTGGCTTTATTTGCCCTTTCGGGCCACAAAGTGCCAGCCCACCCCTGTTACACGCTGCATCTGACTGATCCAGTGTGCAGGAAGTGACATCACATCCATTTTCTGCATGCTGAAGCAGTCTGCACACAGCACAAAGGGGCATAGGCAGGCAGTTTAGGTGCACTGATACGCGCTTTGGGTCACAAAGAAGGCGCAAATAAGTCATTTGGGGCACTGAGAAGGTGCTTGGGGACAAAGATGGCACAGACAAACTATTTGGGGGCACAGACAAGCTGCAGCCTAACATTGCACAGTTAGGCTGTTTGGGGCTAAGATGGCACAGATAAGCTGCCTGGGTGTAAAGGTGGTGCTTACAAGCTATTAGGGGGCAAAGGTGGCACTTTGGGACATTTTGCTTGGTGACGTTGAGGGACCCCAGGGCATTTCTTTGCAGTGCCCTAGCAAAGGCAACAATATTTTGAAAGAATATTTTACTTAACAAATTCCATCTCAAATCCCTGGAGTTCCATTAGGCTCTGGTCCTGGTTCCACCACATCTTGCAAAACCAATGAAGGAGCATTTAATTTATAGTCTTTTTATTGATGGGCATCATAAGCAATGTATTATTTGAAAATTTATAATAATTAAATTATTACTTTTTAAATAAAATAGATGGAATACACTAACTGAATACTTACCCTATGGAAACACAAGGCCAGAACCCGTGCACAACCCTATTCATTTAATGTATTTGCTATTGTGTATGAATGATAAAAACACATAGAAAAATGAATCACAAGAGGCAGGACTGAGCCATAGTATGAACTTACAGAAACTTAACTACATTGTTAGTATTATTACTATTATTATTATTCCATTTTCCTAGCAGTTTTCATAGCACTATTACAAATGAATGCAAAATTAAAGGGCCCTTCTAATGAAGAATGCATTTACTATGTGTGTACTTCAAGTGCATATAACGGCTGGAGTGTCTCTTTACTGCTAACATTAAAATTAACAATATAACAATTCCAGTTTTGACTCATCAGTCCACAGAGTATTGGCGCTGAATTTTTTGGTGCTGAATAAATAAAAGGTGGTAATAAATAATAATGTAAAACATTTAAATGTGGCAAATATGCAAAAATAGAAGGAATGGGGAAGAGGCAAATAATTTTTTCACATCACTATACACGGATACACATAAATACTAGTATAGAAGTAGAATGAGACAGAAGGTGAGGGACTGCTTGCACGCGGATGGTCTGATTGTAGCAAATGTCATGTGCAGTGGCTGCCTGCAGATCTTGCTTGCAGCAAAACAATTGGCTTCTTTCAAGTCACATTTCCGTTGTGGAGTATTGAGAATAGAATGGATGTTTTTAGAGAATGCTTACTCTTAAAGTAAAGTTAACATAACTTAAAAGCTGAATGACAGAAAACTACAAATTGCAGTCCTGCAATGTGAAAAGAAACGTGGCGTTTGTGAGAATCAGGGCTCTGCTGAAACCAAACATTCGTAAACATACACGTATGTAATGTGACTTGTGCTGTCAGCGAAGCTCAAAGACAGGAATACAGAATGCCACATGTCCTGGAAAAATAAAACGTAAATAAATAGAAACAAAAAAAAGAAAATACAGATTCAGCCCAGGAATCATGTTCAGCTCAACTTCCTACACATACAATCATATTACACCCCTTTATATGATCCTGTAATGTAAATTACATCTGTTATGCATTAAATTATTTTGAAATAGGAAAAAGTTCCACTGAATTTTCTATTACCTTAAAGAGGTTTTATAATTATTATTATATTTTATTTATATAGTTCCAACAGCTTACACACCGCTTCTTACAATACATAGGGGATGACAAGACTAGAATTGACAAACCGATAGGTAAAGAGGGTCCTGCTCCCGAGCTTTTATGGCTATTTCTGCTTTTCCTCTCTTGCAATTCCTGTATCCCAAAGAAATATCAGTAGCATGTGACTTCACTGCATTCTTGCAGTTATAAGAGAGCTAAAACTTGTCTGTCTAATTAATGCAACAGAGCAGATGAACAGGAAATTGAGTCCCCTCACTTGACACACACAATCAGCTTGTATAAGCCAAGCAGAATATAGAGCCCTGAATATACTTCGGCCTAACTCGTCCTAGAAAATCAAAGCTTTCGATATGTAAACTGTCTTTTTAACCTTTTGTTCAAGCGAGGCTTACTTTCATTTAATGAGATCTTCTTTTGTATTTGACTGGGAACTCTGTGCATTCGCTAGAGTATTTAACGAGCAACATGCTTTTCTAAACATTTAATGAAACAACTCTAACCAGATCACAAAAGCTGCAACTCGGTACTAGTTCAAAATCCAAAGTGAAAAGGCTGTCAAGTCCTGCGGGTTGAAGATCCCATCGGTGCAGGAAATGTGCTTTTTACTGCTTGCATAAAATATCACTGGCAACAAAAAAAAGGAATGATATAAAGTAAGCAGCATCTAATGTGAATTATAACTAGGTGGGATATAAAATTACATAATTTGAATGCTGCTGTGTGTTGCAGAGTGAAGAAATTAATTCCAGCACAATGAATGAGAAACATTTAGCTCCATTCTTGATGGTTTTGAGTGGATGAATGGTGAAGTGCAAGCCAAAGCTGAGCCGGCACAAACTTATAAGTCCCATTTAGGATTTTGGTCCTAATGAGCATCCATGCAGGTGCTTAGATGGACTTTTCTTATATTAAGGACATATCACACTCAACAAGCTGCTTTACTCATTCTGTCACCCGACAACCCACCTCTGGGTTTTATACTTTTCTTGTCTCTGCCTGTGCAAATTAAACATGATTATTATGAGAAGTTGCAGAATATTTTGTGTTTTCTTTATATAGCTATTATAGTTTTCTTTTTACCTCTTAAATACTGTCACCTGACTTCCCAATATATCATCTACCTCAGAATCCCACTGCCTCGGCTTTAATCTAATGTGTTATTGTAGAAAATATATTTTACTGAATGTATTTATTGAAAATCTGGCAGGTTTCAGGTCTTTAACTGTTTCCTATGCTTTTAAGCAGTACTTTAACGTGAAACTATTTGTTATTTTGTTTATTTTTTCTGGAAGGTGTACTGCTAAATAACAATACATTTGCAGCACTTTGGGAAATACTGACAGTTAATGACTAATGTATTAACAGGGGACAGCACGTTCATTAGTGGTGTACCTTTACTACTACAGTACGTTCACCATTATAAACATCTAACGGCGTGCCGGCTGTTAGTTTACCAGATCGGTAGACCAGGTGCTGTCAGGACCTGCCACCCAAGCCACAACGGCACTTATTGAGAAATATATTCACAAAAACAATAAAACAGATGCGTCAAGGTCAGACAGGACTGCTCCTTATGTGATCCATCTGGGATTAATAAAGTAGTTTGCCACAATGTAACTAGCATCCCACAATGAGAAAGGAGGCCACACTTAGAGCGTTAGCACGGACCACCATTAATGATCAGCTTTACGAGTCATCCAGGAGGATTCTTTATACAAGGATTCTCAACTAATTAGATATAAACTCTTTCTTAATTGTAAAGCCCATCATTACAAACTATATAATATCACTTGTAAGAACTTGCTAACACCAAAATCTTGGCTCCTATAAATGTTTGAGATCATCCTTTGGAAAGTGTAAACTGTCAAGTTTGAGTTATGTTGGTTTATAACAATTTCCTGCTCAATAATATAATTTTTACGTATACACAGGACTCAAAGAATCTGTTGTGTAAAAGAAATAAAAAAATTATTGATATGCTTTATTCTGATGCAAGATACAGATAAAAGGGTAAAGATAGAGACTTCTAATAACCCCTAAAATCAAATCTGTCCATTTTGTCTACTCTAAAAAAATCTTTTGTTATAACAGCGAACCAGGGGCTCCTTGCCAACAGGGGCCTTGGGCAAATGGCGCATTGTTGTTTATGGTATATGGTGTACACTGGTATGTACCAAGGAATTTGTGCCAGTGGAAGATGTAGCATTGTTTGATTAATTGTAGGTATGCTAGACGATTTAATAGCTTGAAATAAATCAGCCCGGTTTCTCATAGGAAGAACATTCCCCACCTCTCCCATGGTTTTTCTGTATAGTACATCATCTAGTACATAGATCATTAGCTGCAATTTAGTATTAGAATCAAGATGTAATTATCTAACTTGGGGCAAATTGTTAGTATTAACAATTTTTGTAAATGTTCCAATTAACCAAGACAGATTCTAGTCTCATTTTATTGGTGTCTTCATTTTGCCATTTGTAGTAACTAACATAGTAATATTTTCCTTTGGCCAGATTACAAAGAATAATTGTTCAAGGGAATTTAATCTAAGATTCAAGCTGAAACTTGAGGCATGGATGTAATCATTTTCCCCTCACACACCCACTAAGGTAAGCTTACAAAAATATAAACAGTGCATATTCAATAGAGATCGAGCTAGTTGTGAAACATGAGACCGCCACAATCAAAAGCTCCGATCTTTTTTCCTGGCACTGAGTATTTAGTTTGTTATGAAGATAAGACAGAAACTCACTTGAGATAATAAATGGACCACAGGGTTTGTTTTTTACAACCTTTTTAACCACTTTAAAAAAAAAAAAAAATGTAGTCTAAATTTGCTATGTATAAATCGTCACCATAGGAACTTTTAGGCTCTGGCTACCCATGTCGGATACCCGCTGACGTCGGCAGGTGTAGTTAGAGGGGGCATGTCAGGACCTTGCTCCTGCGTTTTTTTTATGGAAAGCAATGGGGTTTGGGTTAGGGCTGGCCCCATCATATACGCATCCTAGACAGCTTTGTACAAATGTTTATACAGGGCCGGCCGAAGACTTAACGCCGCCTGGGGCGAAGTTTAAAACGCCCCCGGTACTTACCTTTAAACAGTCCTGCGGCGAGTCTCCCTGCTCTGCCACGGTGCCGGCTTGTAATGCTGAGCGCCAGAAATTGACGTCACTTCCGGCGCTCTGCATTACAAGCCGGCACCGGGACCGAACAGGGAGACTCGCCGCAGAGGAGAGAGAGGGGCGCCGAGCGGGTAAGCGAAAACCACTCGGTGCCCCTCTCTCTCTCCTCCGCTTAAAAAAAAAAACAAAAAAAAAAAAAGCGCCTGGGGCAATTGCCCCAGTCTGCCCCATTATAGGGCCGGCCCTGTGTTTATAAGCAAGTAAATCTAATACAGACTGGCTTGAGCTGAACCTAAGTTTTTTGAAACAGAGTTTATATGTGTTCAAAAAATGTATAATAAACGTGTGAGGTTTTATCACCTTTAGTTAGTTTTCTCCTGAATGCAGAATGTTCTGATAAAAATCTGTTTTAGTGTAAGAAATTAAAAGTCAGGAGCATTTCCATTTATCTTGGAATATACATTTTAGGTGAAGTTGGTAGGGATCTACTCCTGAAACACCGCTCTCCTGCTCATTGGTTGGTGTTTTGTGGCAGCTTTGTCCATTCTCCCTCTAAAAAAAGAAGTCTTGATACATATGAGATCACTAATAGATCGAAATATTTTCATGTCTCTTTGCTTAGGGGTCAAGTTGTTCTCTTTTTCATGTATTGGATTCTGTTTTATACAAAACAGATTAGGTTTTTTAAAAAAAAATAGTAATTAAGCTTGCCAAGTTGTCTATATATTTGAATTACGTGACCAAAACCAAATGTGCATCGTTCTATAGGTCTAGAAGCTCCTTTAATAAGATCTAAATGGCACTAAAATAGATCTACAAAACTTAATTGGGATATAATGCTAATAAAAAAAAACAAAAAAGCTATTTCAATAAAATATAAATGAAGATCTGCATGCATTAAATACATACTTAAAAAATGTATTCATAGCAAAATGTTGGGTTATCGATATAAGCAGTATTATAGAATCATGCCTACAGATCGACCATCAGCCCAGTGCCAAATTACACCAGAATACCGGTTCATCCCGATGGTCATTTATGTTCAAGGTTAAGCATATTTCCACTTTAAAATGTTCAGTTTTGTTGATTCTAACACCTTTACTAATAGATATATTCTGCCTCTAATCAAGTCACACTTCAACCCAATTTCTTAATTTTAGCCCGTTGGATCCAAGGAAGTGGCACTTAGAAATGGAAAGGCTTGGATGAGAGCACTTTGGCTTCTTAAAAAATATTTAGTTTGTTTCTTGTGTTTATAACTTTTGAGGAAAGAAGAAAAATGATAGACGTGAAAATTCTAACGTACAAGAGATCCCTAGAGAGTCATTATTTAGGTCTACAGTCTTTTTATATTTTACATTTTTTTTTAGAAAACAGTATTATTTTTGTTACGGGTGCTTGGAAAGTAAATCTGTCTATAAGAGATTTTGCCCAACACTTTACTATTTATTATGGTGAAGCTGAAATCATTATTTGGTGGCTCCCAAATGAAGTATGTGATATTCTCTTCAAATTCCACTGTTGTGTTAAAAGCTCTGGAATCCTGCGGTGGACTTTCCAAATCATGATAAAATGATGCAGGACAACGTTAGTGCCGGTGTAACAAATTCAAGAGGTGAAGCCCTAACGTGATGAGTGAAATTTCTACAGGAAACAGCTTGCCCAGCTCTGAGGGTGGGGTTCTCATTTGTTTCTATAAACACGTTGGAAACATATTCTCTAATGCCAAAATACTTCATAAAGCCTGCGAGTTTCAAAGGTCATAGAGAGGTCATTTGTAATATCTACCCCTGCTTTAACAAAGTTTGGCTGTATTGCATTTCTCTGTAATGGGAAACATGGATAACACCACCTCTGAAACTCTAGCTGCTGCACAACCTTTGACTGATCAGCTTCATTATAGTGATAGTTTATACACTCTTGAGTTGTAAAGGTTGTCTATTCCTTACATTATACCTCCCAAGTGTCTGCGATTTATTCACTATTTATCCATTTTAACTTACAATGTATTTTGAATACCCTGCCCCAGGTAACTCCAGCAAGAAGTCCCCAGCTAGGTCTGCGTAATCACACCTATGAACTCTATGTCAGGAGCAGAAGAGTATGGGCAGACTGCAATTACCCCCCACAGTGGTAAATATTTCCCAAGAAGGGCAGACTCTCAGCAGTTATTGACATTACATGTCTGCCGTAGTAGAGGGGCAGTTTTTACCAAGTGTGCAATCATTTTTGTTTAAATTATGCTTGGCCAGCTAAGCTCTTGTAGGATAATCCACTTTGAGGCTGGTTGTTCATAATGTATAGTAAACTGTCACGTAACAAACCACTCGCTTGTTAGGACCAAAATCCTTTACTAGGAACTCAAAACATTAGTGTGTATTTTATAACAAATAATGTACTTTCCAAGTAAGAGTAATGCTATGTTTTGACATTTTGATCGTATCATTTCTCAGTCTCTCTGTGATCCATCAGTTCCCCACCTCTTTCCATGGACTTTCTAGCATGCTGGGGGGGGGGGTAGGAGGTTTAATCCAGAACTCAAATGTGTGTAGTGGGGAGGCAGCCACTAAAAAATTAAAAGAGCTCTTTTTCTAAGTGAAAAACATTTTGCAGAAAGACACAGCAACGTACAGGATTGGCCCTATCATAAAGATGACCTACAGTACTGAGCTGGTGTTAGTGATAGAGGGACTGGTATTGTCTGTGGACCAGCTAAAGGACAAGTGTATGTGTATCATTTAGGGTGAACATTTCCAGGACACGTGATTACTACCCTGCAGCGTGAGGGATGTATAAGGTCATCGATGGGAATCAGTTATACATCAAGCATTATACTGAGCAGCACTTTACATCTCCTTATGCATACACACGTACACAGGGACAACCACATGCGTTTATACTGAGACATTGCCGCATAATACATACACATGCATGAACACTAATGGCCATATACATGGTTCCAAACTGCCTACTCAAAGTGCCTTCTCTTGTTATATCAGGCTGCAGACTGGGGGTCCTGACACTCTAACTCTGAAGCTGCCTTTTCCTTACAAGCATACTGACCGCAACCAACATGTGATTACAAAACAGAGCTTCTTACTGGCTCTGCCATCTATGATAACACTCCAGAAATGGATTCTGTATGTGTCTACCAGCCCAGGACTCTCCATCCGGCAAACTGGCAATATTTACTCAATTACGCCCGCCAGTGACCAACAAATGATGTTATTTGGCCAGGGCCATCTAGGCATCCTCAGTCTGGCCCTGGTTGTTCCTTTGTTATTCTGCCACTAAAAATGCTTTAATTTCAAGTCAACTAAAAATGTAGATATATCCTTGCATCATAGCCATGCTGACACCCAAACCACACAACGGAGTGCTCCATTTTGGCCATTTGAAATTTTGGAGTACTGTAAGTGCATTAACTATCGCTGTACCTCTTTTTTGTGGGGTGTATATCATGGTTGAAACAGCTGCTGAAAAAGATGTTAGACTGGGTACTACTTAAAGATCATCACTCGCTCTCATCACTCCTGTGTGCCAATGGCATGTTATGTTCACTAATCCAGGTTTAAGTAAGTTTAAAAAGGCTAATTGGTCATTATAAAACCTCTTATGTTAGCATAATTGCTTAGAAAGTAAATATTACTGTAAATGCATAAAAGGAAAAAAAGCTTGTAAGGGGTTAAACTAAGGTTATAAATAAAAATACCAATTAATTGTAACAGCACGTCCCCTACAAGTTAATTTGGAGCCTCTATCATAGTTTTTCTAGAAGTATTCCCAGTGCTATTGTACTGTAAATCCTGTCTGAGCCGACCTTCAAATATTTATGGAAACTCAAATATGTCTGGAAACAAAGCAAAAAATAAATAATCACATTTTCAAGTCTATAATATATCCCTCAGTCATGGCCCTGAACATGCTTTAGTTATGGCTTTTATTTGTGAAAATTGTATTCAGGAGCTTACTGGTTAAGTGCGTCAGGTGGGTTTCGTTTAAGTTTAACATGACATTGACTTTGAAAACAGTCCTCTGATTCTTTGCTGTTATCTCACGGCTCAGAGCTCTTTTCTACTTCACACAATAACAGCACTTTAGCGGGACAGGTTGCAAATGTGTAACTTGATTTAACGGAATCAGATATTGGAGGTGATTTGGTTCTGGTAACACGTTGTGCCAGGCAAACATAGACCATTAGAGTTACAAATGCTGTATTGTTTATGGTTTGTTCTGTAAGTTTCCACTTAGAGTAGATCTGGCAGCTTTCCCAAAAATGTTATTTAACAGTTCAGTACACTCTGGTAACGGTGTTAACAGAGTAAACCAAGCACTCTACCAGCAGGTCTGTATTATTATTCATCCATTGAGCTATCTCACCACCTTTGTTAATTTCCTGATAGCTGTTTATTGGTCGGGGCGTAACTAGAAACCACGGGGCCCAGGTGAGAAAATTGCCCCCGGGCCCCCAACTTCAACAGCTAGTCTGTGCCATCATTGACCCCAAACAACTTGTCTGTTCCTTCTTTCTGCTTTGCTCCCCCTTCCAACATACAGCAAATGTAAAGACACGTTAAAATAACACAAATTACACGCACTTACTCATACTAACACACACTCTATCTCACCCCACTTTCACATGCATGCTCACACACAAGTACACACACATGTACACATGCATGCTCATGTTGTTTATTTGAATAATTGTCATTTCCCCATCTGGCATTAGAGACTCTGGGTCCTCAGCCTGGGGTTAGTCCAAATACAGAGTAATTGTTCTTACTGTGCTGAAAACCAATATCTGAATTTGAGCAAAGAATCGGGTCCTTAAGCTCTTACTGTAAAGTGGTTGTCCCTGCTTGACATCCTACCTCTATTGAAAAAATAAATAAATAAAAAAACACGGGATTGTTCAGCACAGTCTTTAGTTTAATTAAAACATCATGCACACTCCCTGTGGCAGTGTCAAACCTGCCTGTCCAGATTATTGTAGATGCTTGGAATAAACTCATCAAAGTAACATTTGGTTGGGTAGATGTGCACTTGGGATCTATCTATTTTATATTAATGATTACTCATCACACCACCAGTTCTCTGATCTTTTCCTTTTTGACCTGGAAGATATTAAGGACTTTGTTCAAGTAAAACCTTTTAAAGTTAAATGTCTTAATTGTAGATTATTTTCCCAATAACACAACTGGCCATCTACTTAGGGCATCATCTGGTTTTGGACACACTAAAATTTGCATTTCTTGCTTATCTGTCAGCTGCAAGTCTTGGGCTAGATTCAATCTATCCAGTGGTGTATTTATGTAGGATAGTGCCCCAGGCTAGTCACAAAGCAGTGCACTAGGAGCACTGGCACCTTTTGACCTGGGGGGTAGGCAAAGCCAAATCCCCCTCTCTCCTGGTAACTCATATACAAACATTATACACACTCTAACACACACACATAGGCACTCACAGTAACATACTAACACACACTCAAAGACATTCTTTTCGTCATACACACTAATACACAGTTTCACGTAAAACACTCACACTAGAGCATCGTCACTCTTATCACATTCTCACACCTCCCGCACACCTCACAGTCTTACTTTGCCTAAAGCCTTTCCTTGATAGCTGCTTGCGCACGATGTGAGCAGCGACAATTTTACCAAGGGATAATGTAACATTGTGTTATGTGACTCCAATGTGCTTCTGCATCTACTTGGGCCAGCCCTGTCAATGGAAATGTTAGCCAACTGTTTGTCATTGGATGTTAATGACGAGCTAGAGCCCAATTCAGGCAAACCCTGCCAGGCACTAGCTGCAGCTGTGACTCTGATACTAACACCGGCTTGTATTGGAGATGGAAAAAAAAGATAAAGCTGTGGTTGAGGTGTCAAAAATAATTTTCACTTGTTTCATAAATAAAATTTACTTTTTTTTGTCCTGGCGTGTACTTTAGCTCTTCGTCCAAACACAAATACTTGGTTGCCCTGGCACAACTATAGTTTGTCTGTCCAGATTCTAGAATTTTGTTGTAGTGGTATGATAATAAGATCAAAGGACTCAGCAGGATGAGGTATATATGGACTGGTTGTAATGTGGCTGGATATTACCTGGTTTGTCATCGGGAGGATGTAAAGACACATTAAGTTGTTCTATTTACACAATACACTGGCTGAGAAGAATGCACCGATGAAATTCTGTTTAAAAGCATTTTATGCCTTGAGGACGGTGTGCTTTGAAAAGGAGCTCATGGAGAGATGCATATAAAAGGAAGGCTGAAGTAAATGTCAAGAAGCGTATCTAATATACCTCTGGCAATTGCTGCTATAACAAATTCTTGTATGGATAAAGTAGCAGGTTAACATTTCCACATGTATTAAGTTCATCTATTCTCTAGCAGTTAAAGCAAAGTCTGAAAATGCAAAAGAGATAAGTGATCACCTTGAAAGAACCTTAGCAGTAAGCTTAAGAGACATTATACACCCAGTGTGTACATTTTACATGGTGGTTATATCATGAATTGCAAATATATATATATATATATATCTGCCAGTGGCCAAATGAAAGTTCCCCCTGGAGGACACAAGTGAATGTAAGATTCTCAATCATTACACTAAAGAGTAACTACAGGGGAGACCCCTGCGACCCCTTGTTCCCGTCTCCCCCAAAACCGAAGGGCCCTTTCTAAACTAATTTGAACCAGTACGAGGAGACAGGAACGTATCGGGGTCCCGTTACGTCACATGACCCCACGGTGAAACAGAGGCTGCTGGACAGTTTGCAAGCAGCCGGAGATAAAGTTCAGGAACGGTGAGAGGTAAGCGGGGGGTGGGATCAGGGGAGGGCTGGCAGCCTAAGGCCTGGGGGGCAAGTCAAGTCAAGTGGCCCATTGTGCCACCGAATCATCCCATCTTTTCCTGATTTTCTAACGCATATTGATTATAAAAATACAAATATGATTCAAATGTGGTTTAACATATGTAAATTTAATAGCAACAAAGAATGGTAAAAAAAAACGCAAAACCTAATGTCCCCCTGATGCTCAGCCAGGTAAATGTCCCCCATGATACTGGCTGAGAATTATGGGACATATAGTACACAGCAGCAGGGAAAGTTTTTTTAAGGCTAATATGAGTACCCTACCAGGATCAAGTGGGCCCATACACTCTCAAATATTAATTCCCTGGAACAGCTGATTGGGGACAGAGCTGACACATGGGAGCTGAATGTGGACAGAGGTGACACTGGAGAGCTGAATGTGGACAGCAATGACATGGGGGGCTGAATAGGGACAGAGGTGACACTGGAGAGCTGAATGTGGACAGCAATGACATGGGGGGCTGAATAGGGACAGAGGTGACACTGGATAGCTGAATGGAGACAGTAATGACATGGGGGGCTGAATGGGGACAGAGGTGACACTGGAGGGCTGAATGGGGACAGTAATGACATGGGGGGCTGAAAGGGGACAGAGGTGACACTGGGAGGGGCCGATTGGGGACAGAGGTGATACTGGTGAGCTGAATGGGGACAGCAATGACATGGGGGGCTGAATGGGGACAGAGGTGACAGTGAGGAGCTGAATGGGGATAGTAATGACACTGGGAGGGTATGATTGGGGACAGAGGTGACACTGGTTGGGGCTGATTGGGGACAGAGGTGACACTGGAGAGCTAAATGGGGACAGTAATGACATGGGGGGCTGATTGGGGACAGAGGTGACACTGGTTGGGGCTGATGGGGGACAGCAATGACATGGGGAGCTGAAAGGGGACAGAGGTGACACTGGGAGGGGCTAATTGGTGACACACGTTGTTGATGAATGAAAGTGGTATGTTAGTGGTGACACTACCTTTTTTTTTTTTCACGAATACAAAAGAATAATATATAATTTGTACAAAGATTGGTTTAATAACCTTGTACTTATTCCACTTCTTCGTCTAGGCCTCCGTCTCCTGGTAGCTGCAGACTGCCGTTTCTACTTTGTGTCACTAACATCCGGTGCTCCAGCAGTCTGAGCGCGAGGGGGCGGAGCTTTCACCCCTGACGCTGCTCCCATCATCACTAGGCGGCCAATCTAATCTAAACGGCCGATGCGTGCTGCTGATGCCGCCGGCCGGAGCTTCTTTAATACTTTTTTTTTTTTTAATTTATTATGGCAAGCCAATCCGGCTTGCCATATGAAATAAAAAAAAATAAATTAAAGTAGCGCCGGCAGGCGGCATCAGCAGCACGCATCGGCCGTTTAGATTGGATTGGCCGCATGATGATGGGAGCAGCATGAGGGGTGAAAGCTCTGTGCGAGGGGGCGGAGCTTTCAACCCTCACGCTGGCACTGCTCCCATCACTAGGAGGCCATCGCGTACGGCCGCTGGGTGCTGATGCTGCCGGCCTGCGCTGCTTTGATACCTTTTTTTTTTAAAGGATCGGCTTGCCATAGTAAGTAAGTAAAAAAAAAGTATCATAGTAGCACCGGCCGGCGGCATCAGCACCCAGCGGCCGTTTAGATTAGATTTCAGGCGGCCTGGGGGGCAATTGCCCCCCTGCCCCCCGGCCCAGCCCGCCCCTGGGTGGGATGTATGCATATGTGTTTGTATATATGTATGTGAGCATGGATGTGTAATTTTGTGTGTGTGCATGAATGTGTAAGTGGGATGAGAAGGAGTGTGTGTTAGAATGAATGTGTACATGTGTGTTAGTCAGTATGAGCAAGTGTGCATAATTTGTGTAAGTGTGTTTACATAAGTGTGCCACAGTGTATGTTGGAGGGGGGCAAAGAAAACACACACAGTTTGGAGGCAATGACGGCACACACCAATTGTTGAAGTTGGGGGCCTTGAGGCAATTTTCGCACCAGGGCCCTATGGTTTCTAGTTACACCCCTGGATGTAGATTAATCTAGTTTTAAGCACTGACATCCACACGCAGGTTAGTCTGAGGGAGTGACTTTGTGAAGAGATAAGGCTAACCTATGTGGGGCTATCCCAAGACAACCTTTTAATGGGAAAGACAGGGACAGGGAGTAGGAGAAAAGCAGGTGAAGTGGACATAGCCAAGTCTCCAAGACTTCAGGTGAAACCTGTAGAGTTCCCTGATAAGCTGGCATCCAGAGGATACCTCACAACTTGGGTATTAAGCATTGAAAGTTGGTATCAACACTGGTAACTTTTCAAAGCTCATTATTATTATAATAATATTTTCTTACACCCCTACCTGCTCACAGGTGTAACACATGCTACTTTCTTCTACAGCACCGTCTGGGGATCAGAGCAACTGGGTTGATCCGGTGTAGACTTGAAACACTTTCCGAAACCTTTCCGAAACAGTGTGCTCGCCAGCAAAAGGGAGGCACCACAGTTCAACAAGTGATTATACAGTAGATTTACATGGGGTTCTTTTATTGCCTCTCGAGGGTGCGTCAACCACCTGAGTTCCCTCCTCCGAATACACACGTGAGTAACGAGAGACACACAAGGTAGATAAGAAACGATCTTACCTTGTAACTGGGCTGCAGTCCCAGGGTCTAATCGTCAGCTCACGGCGTGAACTCTCCCCGGGAGGGACCTCCGACAGGTACGGCTTCCTCGAGCCCCACGTTGGGCGCCAACTGTTTCGGATGCTTTCCAATAAAGCCTTTCTTCAATTGTTGAACTGCTCCAAATTATGTGAATATAAATGTACGTGCACGGAGAGAAAAATAAGACACACGACACACTCTGGGTCAGGTCCAAAATCACTCTGCTTTATTTTGTTTATATTATAGATTATATAGGGACGTCAAAAAGGGACGTCAGGTTACGTAAAGCTTATTAATTGGTTAATCCTGAAACTATGCGGAAATAGGCAGAAAGGCAGAAAACCGTTAGAAACAAATATTAGATACTTTCCTGCAACAAGATATAGCCAGAATGGCGCTTGCGGTTAGTAAAATATAGATAACTGAATACACTGCTACTTGCGTCTCTCACGTATCTGCGTGAGGTGTAACCCTTTATTGGTCGAGGCCAGCTTATATTCATTAAAGCAATAAGCGTTTCTTGCTGATATATATAATGGTTCCATAACATGGGTAGTTGGAAAACATGTAAATAAATAGATCCTGGGAATATCAACTGAACATTTTTTTACGTAACAGGATAAACTAGTATATAATAAATTAATTTATATTCCTCTTTTAAGATGTTGACTGGCGTCAACTTTAATAACAAACCAGCTAAATACAACCTATTAACAAAAACATCTTGTCACAAACGTCCTGCAAGGTGAAACATTTTCGTTCACAATATATTTGGTAATTGTAATAACTGGAACTTTCTTGTTTTGAAGAACATGGCACACTGATGACACCAGTGGCTCCTGATACCCATGTATCTAGGAAATAAAGAGTTTGGTATGCAATATGACTACATTGATATAAATGTAATAACAAAGTAATTCTGTAATCTTGAACAGAGAGTTCAGTCCTTGACTTTTCATCGCGAAGGTATTTCAATTATAGACTTATCTGAAACAATTTTGCATTGTAATAACATTGCATAACCTGTGACTTTTATTGAAGGCAAATGAGTAGACTTCTCCATGCCATGTTATTTCCTCACTTGTGTTTTGGGTCCTATTACATAAAACTAACACTTACAGGGCAGCAACCTATTGCTGTTTTGCTGTAATATTCTTTTAAAACAGTTCTGTTGATCTGTGACATTTTCTATAAATCATTACAAATAAACCCAATGCTCTTTATATTATGGTGATTGGTACTGGGTCATCGTAGTGTTGATGTTAATTAAGCCAATTGACTAGATTGTAAGCTCACAAGAGCAGGACCCTCTTCTCCTTTTGTACCGGTTTTAAGTTATCCCCCTTTTAGAAGGATGAGAGAGGAAAAATGAGAGAAATTTAGAACACAAAAGTGTTATTAAATAATGTTGGCCCTGCCACAGTCTGCCACCAATGTCAATCTTTCATTTCACCAATTACACTTGTAGGCAAACAAAAAAGTTATGGATAGTTTGAATAAATGAATGTATATTTGCTAACGTTGACATGTGTAGGGAGTCAAGAGTGTGAGAAGTAGCGTGTTGAATCAGAAGTATAATGCCTACTGGGTACAGTATGTGTCAATTGTATGTATTATGTAATCTGGCAATCACACAAATTACATGTTTAACAGTCCCAAGACATCTTATATAATAGTCAAACTAAATGTGCTACAAGTCCTCGTGGGTGTATAATTACATACTATGTTTATGTTTATTTTTTGATATTTTGAACTGTACTATTATTTTCTAAAAACTATATATTTGTATTCAGTATTGGCTATTGATCATGTCACTATGGCTACACACCATAAAGACACTATAGTCCAATCTATAAACAAAAGGAAAATAATACTGAATTTATACTTGTAATTTTAAAAAAAAAATCTTAGCGAATAGTTTTTTACGGGATCAGCTTTATTTTTTTTATCCACATGGCAGTGGAGACGTGTAAGCTCTTGCTAGCTGAATCATACATACCTGTCTGCTTTCCATATCAATGGCTAATGATGGGGCTACCTGCTTTTTGGTAGGAGAGCTGCAAAGCTTATGGTTCTGTTATGCCTACGTCAACATGGGAATAGCTGAACCTCCTGCAAGGTCTGCTGTCTCCCCACTAGGCTAGTAAAAAGCATTAGGGCAAATCGGTCGTGTGTGTTATCCATGATCTGTTTTGCATTATGCGCTCCTTATTTTTATTACATTTGAGAAATAATGTTTCTTGTAAGTTTTTATTGTTAAAAAAAATCAGTAAAATATATTTTTGCTTTGAAAGTGCTTCAAAGGTCATATAAATCATTGCATGAACTGAGAAGATTTGGTGCTGCAATATGTAAGCAGAGACTTGGAGATAATGTAATGGAAACAATGCCGTTATTCAGCAGTTTTTATATCCCTGGGATTAATCAAAACTCCATTATCCAACCCACATCCCAGTTCTATCCTCTCCATTTTTTATTTATTCTGTGGCATAAAGATTTATGTTTTGGGTTTTTTCTTACAATGTAAAATCTGAAATGTATATGTAACAACAAAGTATTATATATATATATATATATATATATATATAACTGTAAAATGTACTAGATGCTCTTTAAGTAATTACCTATTACTAAGAGATAGTTGTTTGCCCTGGTTTCCATTCCAGATTCTGTTCAGATATTGAGATTAATTGTGCGATATAAATCGTCATGGCTAATATTTTGCATTGTTCTCCATCTATGGAAGTTCATAGTTAGTCTTAATAGATTATGGATGTCAATGATTAAAGTTAAGATGTATACTGTATAGTATATGAAATATAGACATTTATCATCATATAAGTGTCTTGTTACTGATTAGAAACCATGTTTTTCTGGTATCTCACCATGATTTTTGGGGAGAATTCTGTTTTCTTGGACAGTCATAATCCTTACATACTGTCACATGGTAAACAGGAATTAGATTTACTGAGTGCATCCGAGGACATAGATCACTGATGAAAGCAATATGAGTATTGGCTGTAGTTGTAGCAGAATCCATCTGGCTTAGTAGTTAAAAATGAAGTACTTACCTTTAGTAGTATTTTGAGCCAATGATTGGCAGTTCCAAGCAAATCAATGAGAGCACTTTCTGTGTATGTGCAATGGGGGTCTCATTAGACCTCCCCTGGAATGCCTGCCTAACCAGTACTGGAGCTGATGGGTGTTTGCCTCATGACTTGATTTTGGTTTGGCTGGATCCCATTCCCATCTCATGCATTCTTTAAGGTAGAGGTCTAGTACATGACATCATATTCCACAGCAAGAACGGTGGCTCCGGAGAGGTTGGTGGGGGATGCTGCCAGCGGTCAAGCCTAGGGCAGCATCCAATGCAAATACATGGCCGACACGAAAGTATGTAGAATAAGACAACATTTCAGTTACATGCCACTTATTCTACTCTTTAATAGCACATGTAAGAGAAATTATGACAAGTCATGTATTATATTTGGTGTTAGATCTGACAAAGGAAGCAGGCAGTAAATAATATTGTTTATGATCTAAATGTATTTGGTCTATCACAATATTTCAATGTATGTTAATCGTAGTTCCATTTGCGTTTGTTATTATGATATCCTTGAAGCTTTTTTATGTCATGTTAAATGGGATTTCATTTTCTGTGCACAAGATCAAGTTCTAGGTCATTAAGGTATTTGGAGATTTTTTTGAAAGTTCGATACAGTGCAAGGCAAGATATTTGATCGTTTATTAAGATCTTATTTTTGGAAGGTACATGAGATATTGCTCTATACGGTAAGAAGAAAAGAAAAGTCTTAAGAAGGCTATTCTTTTTGAGGCCCACATTCCTGTTATTTGATATTCCTAAAAAAAAGGATATGCAACCGGTCGGATGAACTAAAACAGCTATTGCCTACTGATGATAAGAATTCTCAACAGCCTTAATGACTTCGGTGACTATGTTGTATGATATAATCCAGTTCACTATTCTAAGCTTCTGAAATACCGGTAGATGCAACTAATAATCAACTATGGAGTTAAAGGTGGCAATTAAATTATCACATACTAATTGTATCATTCACCAACTGGTTTTATCATACCTTAGGGAGTGGGCTCTTTAGATGGTTAATGTCTCTCACCACTAAAGACATATTTTTGGTATTACAAAGGTGAAGTGTGAGGTGCTAATTATACATTGGAATGCCTTAGCATGGCCATTCCTGCTGACAGCGGCCTGGATGTTATATGGTTGACACTTTTTATTGTCTTTTAATGGGATTTGAAGTTTAAAAAGGGACTGTCACATTCCAGATCATTATTATCCCAAATTTTACCTCTACACAAAATATAATAATCCCTTTTCTTCCTTTTCATTAAAGTATTGACATATCAGTTATCTATGTTATTTTTCATAGTCTGCTAAAGCAGTGCTGATAGATTCCAGGAGGTATGTTACAACTTCATGATTCTAATGCAATCTTTACCAAGAAACAATGAATTTTTGAGAGTGGCAAGAAAAGCTAAAAATGGTGTGACTATGCCTTGGGTGAATGTCAGAGATAAACAATATCAATCAAAGTAAAAATGAAATCTAAAGTGATACAACTTAAATTTACTCTGAACATCGAAAATGAGAATAGGCAAGATTTTGAAGCCATTTTCAATGGTAGGACAAGTCTTAAACTTTCCATGCCGTATTCAAGTTGTTATTTTGGCACTCCATATGCATTTGTGCCTTCCCACCACTATTTTCCTCCAGTCCTGGTTAGGCAACCGTCGTGGTGGAAGTTTTATGGAGAACCTTGCGCACATGCGTGGAAAGTTACCCTATTGATTTCAATGGAAGTGCTCTCCTGCCACTGATTCAAGCAGCCAATCAGTGGCCACAGAAGAGATGGGGATCTGCAGCTCTGTAGCTGCAGCTTCTCCTTAATGTAAGTACTTTATTATTATTAATAATTTTTTAATTACATTTTCAATAATGCATATTAAATTACTCGGAAAGTACTTAAATATTTATTATGTCCTTAAATATAATTATGGAATATTAAACTGTCTCTTTAAAACTGTGTGTGTATGTCTGCATATTTCTATTACACAAGGATGCAAAAAAAGTGCAACACAACCGCACCCATCCACAGCAGTCGCTACAATATGTTACTATGGCCAACACAACACGCAGCTGGCCAAAGACATCTCTCAACAATCCTCTAGAGAATTAAATCACTGTTAACCCACACTTTGTTTACTTAATTTCGTCTTCCCCTTTTATTGTTTTTAATCTTTTTTTTTTCATTTTTTTCGGAAAGCTTCCAGACTCTAAGTAATATGCAATACCGTTGAGAGCATAATAAATGTAAACAAATCAATGCATGTGAATAGCCACAAATGTCACATTGCTTATCTATCCCCGAAAAACATTAAGCAGCTGCTAACCCTTAACAAGAAGTGAAAACAAAGCTCTGATAGTATTCCCGTGGACAATGATTTCTCTTTTTGCAGTGAAACCTAAAATACAAAACTTATCTTCCCTGCTTCCTTTTCATGATCAACCCACATCCTTCCTCCAGCAGGAAGAGCAGGTGAACAGGACACAGGGCATTTGGCAAATGTAGATCTCAGCCCCCGGCGCTTTCACTTGTTTCCACTGTTTTTCAATATTGAAAGCTTTGGCTAAGACACATACAGATGAAGATTTCTGTTCATGGAAGCGCAGGACCTCTGGGGAGATCTAACAAACAAAACCATGTTTATTCTATAGCATGAGTGATCTGGAGACGAGGATCAGGAGACGGTCCCTCTAATTTGTCGGTGTATCCTAGCCTATGATACAATACGGTTAATACAAATGTCCTACAAAGCTTATTCATCATTTTATTGTTATAATTGTTGTAATAGACCTCATGGTGAAATAATAAATGTTGGTAATTGTGAAATATGAGTTTTTAAACCAATTGATGGTTTTATGTTGCTGGAAAAGCCCAATCTGATGGGTAAATTCAGAAACATGCTTTGTTTGGATCTGACCACTGGAAACTCTTTTTTTCTTTCTCTCTGGGATACAAAGACATCACGCTGACATAATAGACCGGATTACTTTTTTTTTTTTGCCTGAGAGCGTTGACACCAGTAAGGTTCCAACATTATTTTCCAATTGGATAGCTGTAATAATGTTCTTGGCTTGTCTGTCTATCTCTCTGTCTATCTATCTATCTATCTATCTATCTGTGTTTAACCTGGAGTCTCTGGGTGAATGTCAGCTTCCCTGTGTCCCCGGTGTCTGTAGGCAGGTATTAAAAATAAAATACATACATTATTCTATATATTTGCAAGGGGTTTGGAATCCTGCATGATACATAACTTTAGGTTGCCATGATATATTAGGCATAGTTACTATTTAATCCCGGTATTAATAAAGCTTATACTGATAATATTCCCATTGAATGCTGTCTAATTTATCAGCATTGCTAAACAAAAATATAGGATAAAAAACTATACACTATAATAGTATTTTGTAGTGCTTGCCACATAAAAACAAAAAAAATATATAATGCCATGTAGTGTCACAGGCACAGGCACAGGGTCCCCTTTCTAATCATTGTTCATGTAACCCCTGTCCAGGTGGTCAGAGACCATATTTACATCTACAATTCCATAGTAGAATATTATTTTAACACTACCTGAACCCTGATGCTAGGTTTGTGTTGCTGACCTTTCAATGCTAGGCATCTGGCTACCAGTGCCATCTTGTGGATATCCAGATCTATAAGTAACATGGACATGGTCATCATATTCCCTCTTTTGGGGTTGAAATCCCTCTGCCCATTTTTCCTCCCACAATTTCTCTCCTTTGTACAAGCTCAGAGGTTTATGTGGGTATGAGTGTATCACGATGTTACTGCCCTAAATCACAATATTGTGTATAGATGATACATTACACTACATAAAATACATTCATCATATTCTAAATGTATTAATAAATATCGGGGGTCCCATACGGGATACTTGACATGAGAAATAAATGTCATATAAACCATAAATTGGTCCCTGTTATCAATCAGGGATGGGTTAACCCTAACTAAATATAAATCAAACAAAAGATGTGTGTCTCAGAGAACTAGTAATCATTAAAACATAACTTTTTAATAAAACAAAAATTCTAATATAAAGAACTCTTTCCCAACCTAGAGGTAACATAGAAATCCAGGCATTATTTGTAGAAATGTTTAATTAGTCCCTGTTACGATCTCCAAAAGATGAGACCCAACCGGAGGTCACGATCTCTTTCAGTGGGGATCAACTAACAAACAATTTCCTAAACGACCCTGCCTATCAGAATCTACAAAATTGTAATACAAATAAATTGTGGGTGGATAAAGAACAAGAGACACGTATTTCAGCGGTATAATTATTGGTTTTGTCGGCTCTTTTTATTAGAATGATTTATTCTGGTTAGAATTAATCTACGTTTTAATCATTAATAGTTTAAGACACACATCTTTTGTTTGAGTTATACTCCATAAACCTGGTGTGAAGTAGGCTTTGTTTTTTTATACAATTTACCAATCTTACAGTATTCTTAATCAGAAAATATTCAATATTTCAATAAGAATAATGATTTTGGAGAAATTAAGATTTTGGGTATAACAGAGTGTTAAACTGTCTGCCCGCATGATGCACATAATCTACAACATTTCAGGAAGACTTATGTTTGGAGCATGTCAAGCGGTGGTGTCAGCCTTGGAGGTGGACTTGCTTCATCCTGAAAATGGGTGGGATAGAAGGTATGGCTACCTGCCGGCCTTACCTGAATGCCCACTTCAGGGTGCTAGTGACACGAAAAGGCATGTGGGAGCTTCGAAGGAGATCTAAGCTGTTGCGTTCCCCATCTCCCTTGGTCTCCCTGGGTCAGAGGATCTCCCCTAGCTGGCCCATGCTCTCCACTCCCAACAACATTGGGAGAAAGGGACAACCACCTGCTACAGTGCCCGAAAATCATTTATATTTATTTTTTACAAAAACGTAGATAGATTTCTCTGCAGCAGTTAACTATTACTTTCATATTTGAGCAATAATACAATCATTATTGCAAACGCATATTTTGTAATGTTTTTGCAGTCATCAAAACCATTATAACTAAAAGTGGAATATTTTTATTTCTATTTTAATTTGCTCCAGACTAAACAGATATAAACTTTGCTATCTCAGATGATGTGGAGATTGTCCCCAATGACCAAGAACATTTAAAGATATTTATGTGTATAGACGCTGAGTTGTTTATATTCACAGGGCTTTTTCCTGGGCTCTTAGTGTGGTAATGGATGTAAATATACAGAGGGAGGGCCAAACACACTGTATTAAATCATGGATTTAATTCATAAAAGTGTTTCTCCACTCTCAGAATGTCACCTTACATTCTCTGCTCACCTCTTCCGTGTCCATGTCTCCTTGCCACACTGCTCCCCTTCTTTGTAAATGTAATAGCATTCAAGTGCTATGAGACAAAAAACAAGTATTTCTGTTAAGCGATTTTATTAGATGTATAGGTGGATGGAGGGGAAACCATTAGGGTTGATGTATCATTACAATGCCAGAATTATAGGTGTCAAATCCATCCTTATAAGTTGTATGACTTTGAATCACCTTTTGTGGTGGTAACAAGTAGCATCTAAATGTGCTAGAACTGTGTTAAACTGCAATTTAACTTGTTATGCAATAAAAATAGACTATTTTGCAGAATCTACATTGTTGTCAAAAGCTGTTTATGTAAAAAAAATTACATTTCATAAACATGCATAATTTTGTCCAAACAGCACAACAATTTGTACAGTGCTAATCCTATAAAAACACACTATTGATCCATTCTACTAGACCAAGCAAATGTCCTTTTCAGTATCTAAGCCACTTAGACTGTGAGCGTCTCAGGACAGCAACCTCCTTTACCTAATGTAGCCATATTCTCGTGCTGCACTTAAACTTTTGGGACTTCAGAAGCCTCTTCAGATTGGATGACCAAGGATACACAATTCAATTGCAGGGGTTAATATTTATATAGAGGGAGCGAATAACATGGATACCTGATACAATTTGAAGCTGGACAGTCATTAAACAAGGATGCAATATGTTAATTGTAGCCATATCTGTATCAATCTAGTATTTTTACTGGATTTCCAATCCTAAATGGAGGAGCACATTTTGGGGAACATATATTATCATAAGCAATGTAAGTTATGCCTATGTCTCTTAATACCTGCAAAATAGACAATTTTGTTTTTTTTGGTGTGAATGGATATGTGTTAAATAATGCATAGGCGGACAACGCAGGTCCGACTTTGTCTCTAAATCTTTAAATACCAACACACCAGTGAAATTAAATGTTTATAATAGTAATTATAGTTACATTTTTTGCAAACGTTGAATGGGAAAAATAAATATTCCCTGGCCAAACACACATGCATGCATACTAACCTTTACAGTGACATAAATTATAAGTCTACAGTACAACTGGTTTTAATGTTATTGATGACATTGTACAGAGGTATAGGATTAAATAAAATGGGAGGGATAGTTATTAGTACATTGCCATAAAACACTTTAAAATATGAAACTGCACACTAATGTTAATGAAAAATACCATAAATAAACCTATAACCTATAGCTTGTTATTTTATGCTCCGTTATTTTTTTTGCCGACATTAGGCTATTTTACAACAGATAGATTGTGTTTTCAAATAATGTTACAAAAATATTTAAACCATGGAAGACAATATTCATGGCTAAAAGTGGCAAAACTAATATTTCTTGCTCTGAAGTCATCTGCATTTTCTCTTCCACTCTTACAAAGTTTGAACCAAAAAACAACAATCAGCAACCTGGCAATAGGAGAGCGAAAACGTAACCGGGAAAAATAATCATGCAGATTACGAGAAAGGAGTGACATATAAAATATATATTTTTTTTTTAATCAGTAAAAATCATTATAAAGGGTTATTTTGTGTGCTGAAGTATACAGGCTTTGGGAAAATATCTGTTTTAAGTCTGTGTCCTGAAGAAAAAAAGAAGATAATTAGTCTGCAAATGCACAATGGGATATAGGCATCATATTCTATTTCTCACTGTACATTGGGTCACAAGTTGAATTTCCATCTTTGTCCTAAGTTAGCTCCATTGTTTTACAGTCTTTGAAGTGCAGCACCTGTTCATTGCACATGGCCCCCAGGAGAACACAGGCAGTTGTGCAAGTTACCAAAGAAAATATTTTCAAGAATACCATACATTAAAAGACAGACAAAACAGTAATGTGATAGCACATGTTGATGACAGACATGCACAAAAGCTTTAAAGAAGAACATGGACATTATTCAAACTATATTAACCTTGTGGGCAATGTTTTGCTGACTGTTTGGCTCTAAAACTGGCTAAATACTGTAAATGTTGTCTTTACAGATCAGCTGTAACAGTGATTCTTCTTTCCAATGTATTATGTTTTGTTCCGCTGTTTCAGTGTGATCTTTCGGAGCAGAGATGTAAAGAAATGTTATCCAATGTGATAAAAAATGCCATAAGTTGTAGCTGGATTTTTCCCTTTTCTATCTTTTTTTGTAGAGAAACATAAAAAAATGACAGCGGATCAGACTCATTGAGTCCATCTAGTCTGTGTGTTTTATCTGCTGTAAGATCAGTCGTTGGCCACGGTGTCACCGCTGGTCTTCATGCAAAGTCTTTTTATATTCTCTTTTTATTTATATATATTTTTTTAAATGAATAGGAGACACATTTCCAAATCTAAACACATTTTCAAATTTGGCCCAGACCCGTGTGTTTGAGACCCACTGGCATATATAATTAGCTTAACTTCTTTGTGGCTGGTGCAGCTCCACTTATCCTTCTCAGTTGGTCCATGTTCAGTGCCAGACTGGTGGAGAAAGGCCGGTCTGGTACTTTAAGACCAGTGGCCAGTAAATGATGTACGCATGGTGATGTACGCACCTGTATACACACAGCCACTCACTACCCTTTTATACTCTCACAAATGTGCAGCCGCAAGCTTGGTGTCTGGTGCTTTCAGCCGCCGGCCCACTGGGCATTTGCCTGGGATGCCTAATGGCCAGTCTAGGCCTGTATAAGGCCAAAGGAACCAAATGTGTTTGAAAAGCTTAAAAATGATAGGCAGTGCAACAAATCATCTGTATAACCCATAACTAAAAGCATAATGCTCCAAAGAGCATAAAACCTTATAAAAACATCAGCTTCACATGTTGTAAAAAGGCAGGAAGCATGTGCATTCTACCACAGTCTTTGTAAAGAAAACATATTCACGGCTAATCGCTGCCCAAACTCACACCGGCTTGGTGTCAGCTGCACTGGAAACGATTTGTTTTGCTGGAAAGAAACTCTGAAAAAGCTGAAAAATAAGAGAACAAGCAGCTGATATTTATACGAAAAAACACTAGGGATTTGTTCAGAATTATGACCTAAATCCAAACGTCGATAGGTAATTGCTTGTGTATTTGTGCTCATTGTTCATTTATCATAAATTCTCAGTATGTTGACCCCAGGGGGAGGAGGGTTTGTATGATGTATAGATGACAAAAAAGGTAAAACGGAAAAACAAAAGATTAGGAAAAACTATAGAGAACAATTAGAAATTTTTGTATCAAACGTCAGGGATTTATTAGTGCTTGAAAAAATACAATAGCCTGATTATCTGGCGTTTTAGCTAACACTGGATTTTGCAGTTTTAAAGATTTCAAATCACTTATATCACATTATGAAAAACCAACCTCAGTGAGCTTATCTACAAGAAAAACTGTATAATGTATAAAAAAACACTGCTTTCTAGAACATTTCTAGAATAATGTCTAAATTATTAAACTACACATCATGTAACGTAAGCTCAGCACATCTTGAAGAAACGGATTACAAAGGTTGGTCCTTCATAATACAGAGAGTTACTGAGTTGTAAATATAACACACCACGTTTTTAGGGAATAAATGCCACATTGTCAACCACATAATAACGTCGGCCAGGTAAAGTAAGCAGTTACCTGAAGTGTATAAGGTTGCAAGTGAGACACCACAAAAATGTATAGAGACCCCCCAGCCATCATATATCTATCTATCTATATAGATATAGATATATATATATATATATATATATATATATATATATATATATATATATATATATATAATAGAGTACGGTGGTTGGAATGTGCCTTTAAATTGTGTTATAAGAGGGATGTATTAGTTTGAGTTACTGCGGGTCTTTAATAATCATAGGTGTACATGGAGGGTGGTAGTATCATTTCAAATATTTGGATTTGCTGCCTAGCAAAGGAAAGCATGATTCTGAATTCCCAGATTTGATTGGCAAACTTGGGACTCATACTTACAATCTGGGATACATTTGCCATATGCAAACATATCCAGATTTAATGTATTTTTATAAATGAAATTTATACAATACAATACATTGTTAACTTTCTTACTCAGTTATATAAATAGCTATGAATAAGGTCACCCTATTGAATAGTTGCCCCTTTGCCATGCTCCTAACAATGCTCCCGAAGGGTGTCCATCCTGGGGTGGGGAGCCAGGTGTTCCCCTCTCCATTGGCCTGGTACCCAAAACAGCTGATCAGCTTCCCTCTTCAACTTGGCTCCTTGGTCAACCTAATATCTTCCTATGTTTTACCAGCATCAAGCTACTTAATGTAAGGAGGGTGTAATCTTTCATTACAAATTGTCACTATGTTATTTTTAAAAGTGCAGTGACAATTTATCCTGTGTGTAGATGAGGTCCAAGAAATAATTCACACAAAGTGATTGATTGTAGTTACTTGTGCTTGGCAGTGTCTTGTAGATTCCATGTTGTGCTGTTGCCAAAAGACAGTTCAGTCCAAGGCCATCCACTGAGCGCGAACTCCTAACCTAGCCAGCTGCAGCCTACGGCAGCTTCTAGTTGTTTATCCTTTCGGCTAAATTGACCACTTTTGTTTTTCAGACAGATTAACCTGACTGCTCAACTTTCGGGTCAGTGAATGAGAAACAAACACACTCCAATGGTTATCTCCCAGAAAGCGTCTGCATAACATGAATGTCAAAGTGAAATCTAAAAATCTGAAAAGGACAAATGAGGTATAATACACGTATCCTTGAAAAAATCCTACCAATAGATGAAAATGCTATATATTAGTATTACTACTGTTTATTATTTCGGGTTATATAGATCATATTCTGCAGATAATTATATACACATCATCATATATGATATATACAGCTCATTTGAGCAGGGCCCTCCTTACCTCTTGTGTCTGTTAGTGAAATTGTTATGTTATGTCACTGGCTATATGTCCGTGTTACCCATTGTACGGCTCTGCTGAACATGATGGCACTATAGAAAACAATAAGTAATAATAACATAAATTGTTAATAATAATTATTATTATTAATAATAATAATTAGACCTGGCCCACTGTAAGCCACTTGAATAAGTAAACTGGATATCACATGCAGAGTAACAGCTGTGGAGGGAGGAACAGTCCAATCAGAGGCAGATGTCCTGAAAACAAAGTCTTGTTTTGGTACCAAGGTATCGGCAAACGAAGGGCCAGATAAACTGTAAAGGTCAGGAAGAAGCCAAATGTCCAAGCAAGGAGCAAGGAGTCAGAGAAAAAAAACATTCTGAAGACATTCTCAGTTTTAATTTACCCCAAAGATGTTCCATGGGGTTGAGACCCGGGCTTTGTGCAGGTAATTTAAGTTCTTCTACACAAATCTTGCCAAATCATTACTATATGGCACTCGCCTTATGTATGGGGGCATTGTCACACTGAAACTGGAAAGGTTCTGCCACGGATTGTTGCCATATTGTTGAGGCACAGAATCATCTAGAATTCTGTGTTTATTACAAGAATAAAGAAAAACAGCTGATGTTGGTGGGGGCTGCGGGCCTTCCAGGTACTTACGTGCTCCCTCATACTATTTCATTCTAGCCCCACATCACTGGGGCTTATCTATAATATACAGCAGGGACTCTGCTATGACTCATAAACGCTGAATGAGTTTGTTCCCTGTGGCTATAGAGGAAGAGTACTGTCTGCTGCTCCCTTAGCTGCCTTCTCAAGGATGACATCACTATTTCTGAGCTTACACCGATGGTGATATACCTACAGAGTGCCAGGGATCATGTTAATCCTTTACCTTCATACAGAGTGGTAAATGTAACCAAAATCTTTAAAACCTATGTGGCACCCTCTGCCTCATGCCCACATTGATACCTTGGAACTATGAAAAAAATAATTGAAAGAAAACCATAAAAAGCAAAAAAAAAAAAAAAAAAAAAGATCACAGTAACTGCAAAAAAGATAAACCAGACCAAAAGATTACAGTGAAGGAAAAATAATTTGATCCCCTGCTGTTTTTGTACGTTTGCCCACTGACAAAGACATGATCAGTCTGTAATTTTAATGGTAGGTTTATTTGAGCAGTGAAAGACTTAAAGGGAGTGCTCGTAATCTCAGTTTGTTACCTGTATAAAAGACACCTGTCCACAGAAGCAATCAATCATTCAGATTCCAAACCCCCCAACATGGCCAAAACAAAAGAATTGTCCATGGATGTCAGGGACAAGATTGTAGACCTACAAGGTTACAATGCTGGCTTCTGCTTACAGGGGATGTGCCCCTGCCGCTGCAAGAAGGTCAGGAGGAAGGTACCAGTACGTCCATAGGGGACTAAAGGGGTTAAAGGGAAGCTCCCACCATTTTTATTACTAGAATAAGATTAAAAAGTGTGCTGTTTTTAAAATAGTTCTGGACTTTTGAATAATATAAATATATAATTTTTTTACTCCTTTAACTGAAAATCTTTTGCAGTTGTTGTACTTCCTTCTTACTCGCTTTGTTTGATGCTCTGGTTGTTGCTCGAGAGATAGAATTTTTGGAAATTTTGAAGTAGTTTTAACATAAGTTATGGTGGGTAAAGGTGATGGAAAAGGGGGTAGTAGAAGCATTATTAAACACTCATCTACAGACACCAGAAATCTCATTGTGCTGCCACAACCACAAGGGATTCTGGGTAGGCGTATGCAAATAACCAATCGAAAATCATTTTGTTACACTAGGAATGCAGTGTATATATAAGGATTATGTTGAAAATAAAAGTAGGTCTTCTGCATATATCAGTGGCCAACAGTGTACAAATTACTGCTGCTACATTACTTATCAAATACAGTATGTGTTTGCTGTACCAAACCTGTATTATTCAACTGAGGTTCTTTACTAAAATTACACACAGATGATTATACAAGAAATGCGGCTCCAGATGTAAATACCCAATGTATCGTTATGGTGTGTTAGTCCAATGGCGACCCCATAAGGGATTATGCTAATGCTTGCTGTTACCCCTCACAAGGGGTATTTATTTTCCCCTCGCTTTTGAAAAATCTTCCCGAGCACAGTTCCCGCTCGCCCTCCCTTGTTTTGTTCTGTTCTTGGTGTGGCAGGGGGTCCCTTGGGGTCTGGCGTCAGTGCGGGAGTTGGCCATCTGAGGTATGACAACTCGGGTGGCATTAGCGGGAGGGCTACATGCAGGACTCTCCATGGGATGGCCCTGGGGAGTTTGTATCGGTTTTGCTACCATGCAGGGAGGACGCCGGTAAGCAATGTAAACATTGTTTACGCCTGCGCCAGCATTCCCAGGGGATCCTGTCCTAGTAAGCTAGGACATTCATTTGTTATGCACTTAAATAATGATGTTATTAGCTGAGGCTAATTGCGGGTTAAGAGTATACATTAATTTTATGAATGTGGCAGGTGTTTAATAAAATCCAGCAGGTCACTTGTCTTTATTGGATGACTGATGATCGGCCATGACCATATCATGTCCAGGACAGATATTTAGTTCGTTATTCCAACATGGCAGTGCTTTAGTATAGATTATTATGTTTTTGCTTTTTAAGGCTGAGCCCTTAAGTAACCTTATGTTGAGTCTTTTGATCAGTATGGAAAGTTTAGCTTTACCTCAGACAAACTACTAAATCAAAATAAATTGAATGTACAGAGACCAAAAGAAACTAACATCTGTAAATGAACATCCAGTCTGCGTATTAGCTATAGCAAATAGTAGAGCTTTTGGAACAGGATAACATTATATATTGTGAAATGGTTTAAATGAAGAAGGCGCCAAGATTCTCATAATTCTCAATCCGTATTTGAAGGTGGAAGAGGGTTATTAACTTCCACTCTGGAATATTTCTACAGATTCTACTTTTCCATGTGATAGAGAAGCCATGGTTTTAGATTTTGACTAGTCTACAATTATTTTCTAAAACCTGCTTCTAAGTCACGTCAAATCATTACAATGTTATTAATATAAAGTAATGATTTCATCTACCCGCACGTGCTTCATCTCATGCCAGTTGTGCAATATATTTTAATCAAATCTAGTATTCTTAAGACAAGTAGATAGCGAAAATTAGGCATGTTGTAATTTGCTGAATTTGTGTCTTGTACACGCTTAAGTACATTACTGCCAGAAGCAACAGACGTCAAACCAAAGCCAGCTAAGTTTATTTTTATGCGGCATCATCTCCATTTTTCAGTTATGAGAGTTTACATCACAGATAATAATAAAATAAATAAAATAGTATACCACAGAAGACAATGGTCTTGACAGTATTGTAATTAACAAGTTGTGTATGCAACATATTGGTGTCATTAGTGTAGGAAAAGGGGAACTCCAAAAGGTTGTGTGGGGCACAGTAGGAGATGTAATTGCAAAAGCCCAGATCAATTCTCAAGCTCGGTGGACTAATCTGGGGAGATTCTCACTTATTGCCCACCGGCCTATGATTATATTTGTTTGCCGAGTTGCCCCACTATTCTGTTTTCGCCTGCTAGCATAACAATGCCCAGGAATCTATAGGCAGAGGGGGGGCTTTAACCACCACTGGAACAGAGAATTCTGCCTTTGTTTAAAGTGACTTTGTCATATAGCATTTAGCTAAATGTTTGTATTAAAACTACCAAGCCCGTGCATTTTGTTTTTTCAGTCAATGGGGAGATAACATGCCCTTGCATGCTAACACTAGCAAACAAAGAAGTAAGTAAGTTAAGGACAGAGCCTTAGGACATATCCTCTCCCTCCAACCAGAGGAGATAGTGTGCCCAGAGGCACCTCCATTTTGCAATTAGTGTGAGCGCATGCAACTTTACATTTTAAGAATTTCAGGTGAAGGCATGCAAGTTCAATGAGAAATTTCAGTTTAGTGATTAGAGGCAAATGTTTTGGAGCTATGTATTTAAACATTAAGCTCAATGGCACTGAGATTTATAGGCGCATGTAGCATAGGTGACAAATCTGTGTGGGAAACAACTAGGCAGAGGTAAATTATTGGGGAGGAAAAATCATACAGATGCTTATGTAATAAATGTGCATTGCTTATTCAAATTTATAAACACCATCAAAAATTGATGGACATGACGTTGCAACCTTTACCATTGTCTACACTTTGTGGGAACTAAGTTGGCAAGCATGCTATTCAGTAATAGGAAAGTATGTTCAACTTTTTGATGAAGTCAGGAATACATTCCATTTAATAGTTAGTGGAGCGTCAGGTCCTCTAGGTCAGTTTTCGAGATAATCTTATCAATCTTAATGTGTGACTCCTTATACAATATTTCTTCTTTGCAGGCAAATTTCCTAAAGGTTTTTTTTTTTCAAACTATTAAGAAAAATGCTCACTAATGTATTCACTAGTATATGGGTTAAGAATAGCTCCAGCAATCTGTACGATCTCCTACCATATACTTGATGTAGTGGCTGTTCATAAGAATAATTGCTGAACGACTTCTCCCAAGGGGATAGTCATTGTTTTCTCTCTAAGTCAACTTGCTTAGCATTTTTAGCTTTTAATTAATCCTTGAAAGTATGCTGAGTACTGTATAAAAGATTTTTTTTTTCTTCCTAAGTTTGGCTCTGCTGGAGCTAAGTATGTCTGGGCGTTTCTGGAGAGCTTCCATTGGGGTGCTTGTTTATCCTGGATTATTTCCAGAACCCCAGGCCAGGACTAGATGACTGTTTTTGACATGAGAACATTGTAGAATTTATCATGTGAGATTATTTCAATCACAAAGCACCTATACAGTTCGTTTACGCACAAAGCAACCGTGCTCAGACCAAACACGCTTTCTTCGCGAAGGGCCATTGTACACAACATGCAAGAGAATAAAGAAACTGTCCTGAAAGCATATGTGACTTTCCCCAGAAATGTTCAGCTAGGCACAAACTGATTTCTCAGTGAAATGTCTTCATTTGGAAACATTTTTCCAGAGAGACCTCAAAGATGTTTAAAAACACTTGTTCTGAGCTCAAGCAACGCAAAAACTATGCCATATATACAAAAAAAAGAGGAAAGACTCCAATGTGTGGTATTAATCCTGATGCATGTAAAAAGGGGAGATTTATTTTTATGTTTTCTTTCTTGTTCCAGGTAGCCCGGTGTGAAGTATCCATATTGAAATGTGCCTGACATGTGGTATATTGATGTACTCTGGGGGTGTTGCTGAATACAAATCAAGAACTTTTTATTTTCTTTCACATATCCACTCAGAAAGTGCTGGTGTGCAATCAGCTGAATGGAAAAAGCCAATATGCCCCTAATCAGATTCTCTGTATTGTCTAGTTTTTAAAAAGATATAGCCTTATGGGGTTAAATTGAAAGATGGGACCTCTACTATGCCGCAAATGAGACATGGAGCCAGGAACGTGATCTGTCAAAATTCCAAGTTTAAAAACTGAAATGCACGTGTTCCAAATTTGGCCCTGCAACATCCAAAAAATATGACATAGCCATGCATCTGGTATACTTCTGTACGCGAGGGGTGTTGCCGAAAACAAATCAGAGTTATTTCGGTATTTGCACATACTCTGATAAAGACACCTATTAAAACACTGCAATATATTTATTAAAAATTGAAACAAGAAAAATAAATTAAATGATAAAACTAACTATTAACATGTCTATTTTTAAAACAATTCTTTACAGCTTTTTATTGATTTATGATTTTTTTTGCTAATGTGCAAAAAAATCATTCAGTTCTTAAAGTAAGCTGTGAGTACATGCACACTTCCAAAAGTGACTATTCTCACCACTGGTTGACTGCTTGAAGCTGTCAATCAGTTGCAAGAAAGTGATCCCACTGAATCAAAGGCAGCCCTTTCCATACATATGCGCAGGGATCTAATGCAACCTCCACCCCCCCCCGGTGTTTGACGCACCCCAGCAGCGGAGGTGACTATACCTTGGAAATGGTCTACGAACACATGCTCATCTTTTTTCTTTTGGAGACTTTATATCTGTAGTAAGGTTACTGACTCTTGCTGAAAGGTAGGAGAAACAGAGTCTTATTCAAAACTAAAAGCACCGTAAATTACATATTTGCGTTTTTAAACATGAATGTGGATTTAATGCATGTAAATGTTTACTTGGCTACGGTGAAAATACTGTGTGGGAAAGAGGCAGGTAGATATTATGGAGAAGCCAACAAAACAAGCTATTGTGGTATTAATAGTGCCTCTTACTAAATGCCAGCCCCTAATCAGTGTTTTGTGTACATTTCTGAAGGCATTGTGCAGGCTTTTTACATGTCGACAAATGAGCGTGGTCCCGGGGCAACTTGGGAAAAATAGAAATTCTTTTCACTTCTCTTTTTTTGCTCTCCAGCCCTTTTCACTAACACACAATTTACAAAATCTGCAACCTGAGGTCAAGCTGTGTAAAACAAGCGAGAGGCACAAGTCTCTTTGTTTGTTTACAGAGAGCTGACAGGGGCAGAAAGATTTATCCGCCATTGAGATAAATGAAAAGGAAAAACGTCCAACAGAATGTTACTCATATAAATACCACTTGAGTAAAACAACAATACCTTTCTGGCAGGAAAATAAGAAAACTGTTGTTTTAATATAAAACTGTAATAAATTATTCTTTACAGCTACAATATTTCTTACATAGGGTAGATAAATCTGCCAGGCTAGGGCAGAGGCCCGTATAGGGGAATAACCGCAAGCAAATGTACGCTTCTAATATCTACAGAGACTGCGTGTTTCACTTTTATACCTTTATCACAAGTAAATAAGCTTATGCTCTTTTTCGTCAATCAGTTTATTTTCCGTAGGTAAGGAGATACACAATGGGGAAGAGTAATCAACCAGATCCTGGGGAAAGAAAATCAAGAAAACTTTCCTCATAACAGATAAATACATTTTTTTTAAAATTGGTTATTTTATATGTATTTATAAACAACATTTGATGAGCGTACCTGGGAATTCTCTGAGTTTGGCCCAGAGAAGCTCTGCTTGTCCAGTTCTCCAGGTCAACACCCGAATCCTCCAGGTAGCTGGAGCCTACAAGTTCCCAGGTATGGTGGCGAGGGAAACTGTATGTTGCATTGGGGGGACAGTGAGTGTGTACGTATGTACAGGAGATGAGAACTAAGGGCCACTTGGCTGTACTTGCCCCTGCTCCTGTATGTACTCTTACTCCTAACCTAGCTTTGCCTATTTAACTGAAATACAATCCTTGTCGACCATTCTATGCCCACACAAACCCATTTTATTCTTGCACTTCTCATACAAGGTATTTTCCTAAAAAAAATTCTGAGCCATGTTAATACATGAGACATGTGACATTAACTATCACAATAGCTGTTAAAAACAACAATAAAAAAAACAAACTAAGAGACCTGTTTTAAAAATGTAAAACTTGAAAAAAAAGTGCTATACTAAACTACTTAACACGTATTTAACAACGAACAGAAAAAAAAGCAAACAAGGGATTGCCAAAATTAGGAACAGTCAATTCACACTAACAAAAATAACCCACTGAAATCCAGGTCAGAATTGAGGCCTCAAGAGATTCCTGTAAAGTTTTTTTTTTTTTTTTTTTTTTTTTTTTAAATACTTTATTGTTTTCATTATAATTTACATTGGTACATACGTAAAAAAGGAAAAAAAAAAAAATTAGAACAGCGGTTACCAATACATAGTAATAAGCATATATCCATCTTAGGAAAGATAGCATAGAGTAACATTCACTAAGTTAAAACCATGTAAGTCCCGTATGTTCTTAAAAAAAAAAAAAAAAAAAAAAAAAAAAAATAGAAAGTAAGGTAAAAAAAAAAAAAAAAAAAAAAAAAAAAAAAAATTATAGCATGAAAATAAAATGAAAATATAAAAAGCAAAAACAGAGTCTGGAAATTACTAAATTCCAAATACTCTCCAATCATACCTGCATTCTCATCACACTACCCTCGATTCATGTCTACATTCATACTGGAGCTCAAATATATATTTATTATAACATTTCACTATAGTTATTCTACTTAGAGTTATGACCTAAGATATAAAAAAGGTTATAACATTTGATGTAAGAAAGAATTTACCGTTAGGTTAAGTTAATTAATGGGAAATTTAGCCAGCCAGGGTTTCCATATCTTATTAAATTTATATATTCTCTGTTGTGCTAAGAAAAATCCCTGTTCCATGAGGCATTGATGTTTTATTTGATTTATAATGTTTTCAAAAGGAATTGGGGTTTTCTGAAGCCAGTTCCTCGCAATGCTTATTTTCATTGCCAAGAAACATTGTACTACGAGAGCTCTTTGGGTGGAAGTTAAATGAGACAGGCCGATGTGTAATAAGGCTCTCTCAGGAGTCATATCAATATCTATATTAATAATAGAAGAAATTAATTCAAATGATTCCCTCCAAAGAGAAGTAATTCCACTACAGTCCCACCAAATATGTCTAAAGGAACCTAGTTCCTTGTTACATCTCCAGCATATTGGTGAGTATTTCTCATGAAATTTAGCCAATTTAGTCGGAATCATATACCAGCGGAACATAACTTTATAATGTATCTCAATCATGTTCTGACAGTGAGAAATTTTACTTATTTCCATTAGGCTGTTTATCCATTGGAACTCTTCACAATGAAAGGCAAGATCCTGTTGCCATATATGCATAATATTAAAACACTTTGGAGATTCAACGTCTTCCATTAATATATAGCACTTCTTTAAACATTTATTAATTATTTCACGTGAAAACAATTCAGTAATCTGGGTGCTTATAATCGGTAATTTTCCCAAAAATAGATTTGATTGAATATAATGTCTAATTCTGATTACATTATATGGTTCTGTAGTACCAAATTTAAATTCCCCATCAAGTGTTTGGAACGATTTCATGTCTCTTAAATTTAAGATATCACTGATTCTTTTAGTTTTATAATTGTTCCAATTCTTAAGAGACAGCTGAGGAATATTATGCATTAGAGTTTCTAATGGTGCAGTAGGTATTATTTTATGCTTTAACTTTAATTTACCTTTCAATATAATCCAGAATTCCATAATACTTTTAATTATACTAGGAAGATTTTTATTCTTAATATAAGATCTGTCATTACATCTCCAAATAAGGCATTCTAAGTTACCAATGCCTATTAGTTCCTGTTCAATAAGAAACCATGATTCATTTTGACAGCTTTTATATTGTAATTTTAATAAATGGGTCAGCATACTCGCATAAGCGTATCTCTCTAAGCAAGGAACATTGAAGCCCCCATTTCTTTTACTTGCGTATAGAATTTTTTTAGCTATCCTGGGTTTTTTCCCTGCCCAAATAAAACCTTCTACGTTTTTTTGGAATTCTCGTATCCATAGTTTTGGAAGTCGAATCGGAATCATCCTTAATAAATATAGCCATTTTGGAATTATGTATGCTCTCACTATATTCATTCTCCCTAACCATGATACGTATAATCCCTTCCAGCTAGCAATATTTTTAATTAAATCGTCCCGAAGTTTACTATAATTGATTTCTATAATTCTAGAGAGATTTATCGGAATTATGATTCCTAGATATTCTATCCTTTCCATTCCCCAAACAAAGTCATATTCTTCTTTCAGATAAGTACTAAGAGAACCAAAGATATCTGATAAAGTGGCATGAGTTTTATTTATATTTAGTTTATAATTAGATAATTTACTATATATAAAGATTTCTTGCATCAGTTCTCTTAAAGAATTTATTGGATCATATAAAGAAATCAAAATATCATCAGCATAAAGATTAAGTTTGAATTCTAGGTCACCAATTTTAATGCCCTTAATGTGACAGTTGGTCCTTATCCTTGCCGCTAGGGGTTCAATAGTAAGGATGTATAACAATGGCGCGAGAGGACAGCCTTGCCTAGTGCCATTGTAAATATCAAACCGCTGAGAGATAAAGCCCTGTCCTATAACTCTAGCCGTTGGTTTAGTATATAAGGACATGACCGATTTAATAAATCCTTCACCAAATCCAAAGGCGCGCAGAGCCTCTAACATAAATTGCCAGTTAACCCTGTCAAACGCCTTTTCTGCGTCTAAAGATAAGAACACAGCAGGGATTTTATAAGATGTAACATATTCTACCAGGTTGATAATCTTCCGTGTATTATCATTAGAATATCTACCCTTAACGAATCCAGTCTGATCTCTATGGATCAGATGGGGAATCACTATTTTCAGACGTTCAGCAAGTATAGCCGAATAAATCTTTGTGTCTGTATTAATAAGTGATATTGGTCTGTAATTGGCCGTTATAGTAGAATCTTTGCCCGGTTTTAATATTGGTAGGATAGATGCTTCCAACATATCGTTTGGAAAGCATTTATTTAATTTTATTTCATTAAAAGTATTAGTTAAATGAGGCACCAGTAGTTTTACAAATTTTTTATAGAATAAAGATGTGAACCCGTCCGGTCCAGGAGTTTTATTTATTTTCAATGCCTTTATTGCGTTAAATACTTCTATCTCCTTAAATGATGTGTCTAATAATTCAACCTGATTCTCAGATAGCTTTGGTAGTCTAGAGTCTTCTAAGTATTTCTTAATAATATTCATATTCTGATTTTGATCAGGTAGGTTATATAAAGAAGAATAAAACGAAGCAAATGTCCGCGCGATCTCTACTGGACTGTAGAAGTATTTATTCCCTTCTTTGATCTTCATAATTCTAGATTTTAAATTACGTTTTTTTAATTGTTGGGAAAGCATTTTATCTGCCTTATTGCCTGTATAATAAAACTTTTGCTTCATTTTAATTAAATTAAAGTTTGCCTTAGTTATTAGCGCATCTTGTATTTGTTTCTTAACTTCTATCATGTTCATTATAGTAGTGTTATCAGGGGATTCTATACATCTCCTTTTTAGATTGCTTAAGGTAATATACAAATCCGATATTTTTTTTCTATTTTTAGATCTTATTTGTGTTGATTTTTTAATAATTAACCCCCTGATTACACATTTATATGCGGCCCACACATTACTAAGGCTTGTTTCATCAGATAAATTTTCTTGGAAATATTGTTTCGATTCTTGAACTATATAGTCACATGTATCTTTACACGACAATAATGAATCTGCTAGTCTCCATGGACGAGGGTTCAATCTATACTTTTTTTTAATTTCTAAAGAGACGGAGTCATGATCAGACCACGCGATATTATTTATATTAATTTTTTTGCAATCTTGTAATGTTTCTGCTTTTGTTAGAATTATATCTATCCTAGAGAAGGATCTGTGTCTGTGAGAAAAGAAAGTAAAATCTATATCATTTGGTCTGATGGTTCTCCATACGTCATATAATTGAAATTTCCCTAGAGTATCTCTAAATGCTTTTGAAAGCGATTCCAATTTGTGATATATGTTTCGGTTTTCAGTTCTCCTATCTAGTTCATAATCTATTACACAATTAAAATCGCCCATACATAAAAAAGTTCCTTGTGTATAATTTTGAATTTTCTGTAATGTAGTATTAAGAAAATGGATCTGTTTTACATTGGGAGCATAGATATTTAGTATCGAGAATATTCTGTCATCTAATTTACACACCACAAAGGCAAATCTAGCATCTTTATCCTTATATGAATATATTATCTCAACTTTGATCTTATTAGAGACAATTATAGCAACCCCTCTTATCTTTTTATGAGAGAGGGAAGAATATTCTAATATAGTATATTTCTTATTGTTTAATCTGTGAATGTCTTTATTAAGCAAATGAGTTTCTTGGATACAACAAATATCAATATGTTCATTAGATAAGTAAGTATACAGAGAGTGTCTCTTTTGCGGGGAATTTAATCCTTGTGTATTTAATGTAATAATCTTAAACAGGTCTTTCATCTACGTCAATATTTAAATCTTCATCATAATTTGAACTCCACAAATAAAATATCACACAATCATTCTCTTTCAACCTACACATGCAACCAATAATAGACTTTAAAGTACTAGGATCTAGACGGGGATATTTTAGAATCTCCGACATCATAGTACGTCTATTTAGTGTCGAGGAATCAAGATGGAGATTTATTTATACGTATATATATATATAGAAGATAGAGAAAAAAAAAAGAAAGAAAAAAAAAAAAAAAAAAAAAAAAAAAAAAAAAAAAAAAAGGACTTTAAAATAAACTAATAATTAAGTTAACCTACATGCAAATCATAACTTACTTCAGTAACCAATAACATTGAATATAAATTATATTAAAACAAAAAAAAAAAAAAAAAAAAAAAAAAAAAAAATTACTTAGCAATACATAACTTCACCAAATATAAGATAGTGCCGTTTCACATTACTAGAAAGAAAAATTGTAGGTACACACATAATTACAGTTCACCAAATACTAGTATTTATATTAGCAGCTAAGTTTTATGAATATTATATATCAAATAAAAGTTTATGATATACATATTTTAAGATCACCAGTATATATTAATCTATACAATTCTCTTATAGTTCTTTTCTAGTTTCGGAGTAAAGATAATATAATAAAGATACAGTGAGCCTCGCGTGCTCCAATAAATAAATAAATAAATTAAATAAATAAATAAATAATTAAAATAGTCTAAATATAAATCATTTATATATTTATATATCATTCATTTCACATAATCCTGTGTAAAAATTCTAATTTAGTATTTGAAAAATTACTTGTTATATTTATATTATGCTTATGTGTCGAGTATAGCAAACATAGATAGACTTATCAAACTAAAAATAGGTTACATAATAATAAAGATGAATTTATTCAATTTATAAGTGCATAAATGTGCATAAGTGTGCTTTGGTATAAATAAGAGTAGGATTATGTGGAAACTTCATTCGAATAAATATATCAATATCTTAAATCATCCGTATAATTTATCTACGATCATAAGTAAGTTTACCATTCTTAGAATAGATTATATAATGATGAAGAATTTTATCATTATTTTAAGAAATTTAAAAATTTATTAAAGATATGTGTTTAAATATAAACAAGAATAAGAGCGTCTAGACATTAATATCAGAAAAAGAAAGTGTAGAAATGAGTTTAATTCATATAGTCGTGTATATTTCAATCTAACTATATGTTTAGCAAATGTGTTAGGAAAATATATAAAATTGTTATGTGCATTACTGTGTCTATCATAATTGTGATTTCTAAATACTATGTAGGAGGGTACAAGTTATTATCAGTTTATTAAAAGTGAAATAAACCCCTCTTATTTAACTAATATTAAGTGTGTGGAAAAATTCCTGTAAAGTTATCTTCTAAAGGGGATATCTCAACTTAAAAATAACCGGCTGGGAATTTTTGTGTAAACTATGGTTTTCTAGACATTTTATAGCATTTATCCTAAAATAACCTTACATATAAACGATTTATTTTATGGAAAGGAAAACACTTATTAAAAGAATAAAATGTCTCCCAAGCCTTAACTCATAGCGCTATAAATGGCAAGAGGCAATATCCCTTCATCCTTTACTATATTTATATTACGTTTGTTACAAATGTATCATTAGATTCAATATATAAGGTCAATATATAAGGTCAATGGAAGTATTAATCTATTCATTTCAACAGTAGTTGTTACCATGTTGCTACAGGTATTGTACTTTTTTCTTTTTAAATCAGGAACCTCTAGAGAGGAGAATCTTTCACTCCCACCTAGTGTCTTACGGTAAAAGACCCTCTTCAATGAGTTCCCTGTTTTTTATCCATTCTGAGCTCAGGTAAAATCATATTCTGCCATCAGGGTCAGTCATAGAGTCTCTAGCACTCTAAGGAAAATGTGTCTGGTGCTCCTCCTGCGTGTACTTGCTTGAAACCTAGGGTAACTACAGGCTCCGGACTGCCTGGGACAGTCCCCGGTGATGGGCACTTTCTTTCCTGGGCCATTAAATGTCCAGGTGTTAGTGAGTGCTACAGGTGCCACTAGAGGGCACCTAGCACAGGTAATAAACATCAGCACTCCACTACTAAGCTGCAGGAGGTAATAAAGAGAGGCCATCATGCCGCATGCTTTCCAGGTTTAAGGAAATGAAAAAATTATGGAGGGTGCGGATATGTACATGGACCCTATTTACATCTAAGTTGGTAATAGGCAAAGCTAACTAACAATTTTATCGTGGTGCCCTCTACTTTCTCAATGGCCTTTGCCTATCCAAGTGTAAGCTTGCAAACAGGGCCTCTCTTTACCTAATGCATCCGTTTGTCATACTTTGTCAATTCTAATTTTGTTGTGCCCTTTGAATGGATGTACTTTGAGAAGCTGCGTAAATTGGTGGAGCTATACAAATAAAACATAATAATAACTATAACAATATGGTAGGGCCAGACCTCTATATGATCAGTTACTAGTACCCAAGACAAAACAGTTGACATGATCATCAACCTGCTATATTTTAAATATAGTTTTAGAATTTGAAAAAAAAAAATGTTTTAAAATCATTATGCTTTGGTCCGCAGAATTTAGCCTCTTTAGTAATAAGCATTATGAAGACTGGCATGATTTCAAACAAAAACAGAGAAAAAATAAAACATTTTATATAATATAAACAAACCAGTATGAAACTTGGCAAGATAAAATATAGCCTACAAAACCTGTATGGTTTGTGGTCTGGATCCAAAAGACACCTTGACTAATGTGTTTATCAGTGTGCTTTACAGCTAATTAGAAAGATAGGCCTACCACAAAAACATGTATTAACAGGCAAACGGGATCAGATTAAGCGATGGGAAAACCATATTGAATCTTTCACGACGAATTAAAGGGGCACTGTTTATGGGAAAAGTTCTTGACTGGCAGTATCAAAGCTTGATTTGTTACCCCACTGCTGAAGCACCGGCCTGGTTATGAATATCTGAACAGTCATGTTAAAAGAAAAGAGCAAAATCAAAAGTGATTCCTTCAATATGCAAGCCAACTTTCAACATTTCAAATGGCCAAAAAGGCAGACTTTTTAGGGGTGCAGTAAGAGTAGTGACCAAAAGAAAATCTTCATCAAGACTTTTTATGTGGCATTCGCAGTTATTAATATAACTAAGTAAGGCATTTAGAAGAAATCTTTATTACACATTTTAATATCTCAACTTATTTACTAGCCTTGTCACTGTGGGAACTGTTGGCTTCACTTTGAGGGACATATTGTATTCAGATTGGTCCCCTGTTGATAAGCTACTCACTGCTCCCCGCATCTTTTCACTGGCACTCCAAGCTCCCCTCTGATCTTCCTGTCTTCTTTGCTCTGACCCACTACCTTCCATTCTCCTCAGCTTTGAACAGCCCCCTTTTTATACTAGCACTTGTGTTTACAAGCCATCAGATTGAATGTGACAGAAAGAAAGAAGAAAGATGGATTCACAACAGAAGCAGGGGATGAGATGAAGTAAGGAGGGAGGAGAGAAGAATGACGGATAGAGTCACGAGAGATAGAAAGGAGAGAGAGAAAAAAACAAGAGGGTTAAGAGAGAAGAAATTAAGAGAAAAAAGGGGGAGAGAGGGTGAAAAAAGAAGAAGAGGAATACAAAATGAGAGTGATAAAGAAAGCGAGAAGAAAGAAAAAGAGAGAAAAAGAGAAAGAAAGAAAGAAAGGACGATGACCACAGTACTAATCTGTTTTAAAGGAATGATCAGAATTGCTTACCATTCTTTTTTCCACAAAAACTCTTAATGAGTACTGCGCTGTGATCAAGAAACAAGGACAACCAAGCCCTGCTTCCTGATCACTGTGTGATCTATAAGGAGGTTAATTGGAGTGATAACAAGGTGAAACTAAATTTGTACAAAAGTTTTAAAATAGTTTTAAAAACATAAAATAAACAATTAAAAAGAAAACATTTAATGGGACACCACGGATATCGCTATGTAACTGTAGGGTATACTATATGGAACATGTCTACAACATGTCTACAAAGACAATATTTTTAAAAAATTAAAATGAAAATCATTTTAAATGTTTTTTTTTAAAGTAAGAAAAAAAAGTAATTAAAAATTCATAATGTGTAGAAATGATCTGTAAAATTAATAAAAATTGCAAATCAAACATTAGTTATCAGTATTTAATGAATATTGTGCTATGATCACAATGTTATTACATTCGTATTACTATTAGTTAATAATAATAATAATAATTACTATTTTTATAAAGAAAGATATATTTTGGGTAATCCTGATGCAAATTTCTGTGGGAAATTCTATTTAGGCCAGACAAGCAGAAAACTGGAATTAGGGCTTTGAGCATAAGACTGTCATTTAGTGGTCTAATAAAATATGATCTATTCAGATCAAAATATTTCATGAAGTTAATTCATACTTCTGATGGGAACAGGTTACGGCACTTTCCATGAGAAGACAGGCTAGATTGACAGGCTTTTTACAGTATATGAGAAAATAATAACTACTATTTTATGGTAAATTAAATATGGTGATTTGGAACGTCCACCATATATTTTTTTGACCAAATATTTTAACTATTTCATGTTTGGATTCAACAATACATTTTTACAAAATACAATATCTTTCACAGCTGCTATGGCCTATCAGTATCGATTAAGAAGAAAAATATCACTGAATCGGCTTATTCTTGTCATATTAAAAATAATACATTGGACTGTAAAATGTTATTTTTAATTCTCTCCCACCATTTTATTACCGGTATTTGACTTTTGAAACATCTTAAAGTACCTCTGTCACTTAATATTGTCTTCATAGAAGGAACTAATTGCATTTAACTTTAACTTTTATATTTTCACAAGTCCTTATGACATTTTAAAAAAGTAGTGCAAAAATAAGTGGAGACGAGTAAGTTAGAGATATACCATAACTACCTCCTTAAACTATTTTAAGATGTTAATATAACAGATCGAAAGGTGTGGCAAGGCAGTGCCAAAGATAAAGGGTCCAGATGTAGAGAGATCTGTGACATGTGAGCTACACATCTTCCTGATCCCCCACTAGATCATCGGTAAAGGGGTCATAGAATCACAGAGCCCTTGGACATGGGCCTTATGTAATCTGACCCTTTAACCATGCCAGTTACCATTGTCTTTAGTCAAAACCCCCACGACGCCTACAGTGCCCATAGAGGTTATCAATGGGAGGCATGAAAGTCAGTTATTCTAACAAATTACAACTGTACTGAACTACGACGGTGCCTTAAGAGCACTTTGTTGTTTGGTTTACAAACTATATGATACTTATGAGGTGAAGACTATTACCCCTTTGCAGGCACACCATTTGATTTCCTTAATATGTAAGGTAAGGCACAGTGACCCCAAATATTGAATGTTAGCATATACCGTATTTGCTCGATTATAAGACGACCCCCCAAAATCAAAATATTAATTTAGGAAAAAAACAAAAAGCCTGAATATAAGACTACCCTATAGGAAAAAAGTTTTACTAGTAAATATTAATTGGAACCTGGGGATGTTAGAAGTGTGATTACAGCCTCCCTATGCCATGCTACCACCCCCACCCCCCTTACACATCCATGCTATCATACACACACTCATTCACAAACATTGAAATTCTCATTTATTCCATTAATCACACATACATACACACGCTCAAACCCCCCCCACCCCCTTACCTGAACTGCAGATCTCCCACTCGCAGACTTCTGCAGGGGCCCGGCTGTGCGAGCAACTTCTCTGGCCCCGCCCCCAGAGGAAGGAAGAAGGAGGGGGGAGGTAGAGTTATGTGAGGACTTTGCTAGCTTCCTGTTCTCCTGCTCGCGATCAAAGCCCGGTAAGCAGCACGGCCCCAGCAGAATGAGGTCTGATTAGAAGACGACCTCGATTAGAAGACGAGGGGTATTTTTCAGAGCATTTGCTCTGAAAAAAACCTCGTCTTATAATTGAGCAAATACGGTATATATATACTGTATATTTATAAAATTCATTCATAATTAATTTGTTAATGTAACAAAAACAAAACATAAATATTATTGTTTCAGTAGCACTTTGGTATGCAATTTCAGAGTGCCTCAAAATTTCAAATATTTCATTTTATTTTAGGAAAATGTGTACAATTGTGTTTTTAAATATCCAGTGTCTTAATATCTAATTGCGGTTTGTTAACTTATTTTTTTTTAAATCTTTGCTTGTCCTAAAAAGGAAGAAAAAATCCTAAAAGCGGCAATTTAAGACTTGCATCTGGAAGTGATTTTAACTCTAAAGAACCAACCAGAGTATAGTGCATAGCAGCACCGTTTCTATAAACAAAACAGCAAAGGCTATATATATATATATATGAAATATTACAAATAAGGCATTCTGCTTTATAGCCCAATTGGAAACTAATACTTACCTTCTCTAAAAAGGTATGTTTGTCCTCACATTGTTGCTGACTTGCGCTTAACATGGAGGATGTTAAATAAAGTTAAAAAAACCAACAACAAAAAAAACAACGTTTTCATTTAGGTGCAGAGGGGGCGGCGGAGGAGGACCCCGCGGCGGCGGCAGCGGAGGAGGACCCCGCGGCGGCGGCGGCGGAGGACCCCGTGGCGGCGGAGGACCCCGTGGCAGCGGCGGCGGACCCGGCGGCGGCGCCCCCTGGAGTGTGGCGCCCTGTGCGGTCGCACAGGTCGCACACCCCAAAGGCCGGCCCTGGGGACAGCAAAGGAAACAGTACCTGAAAAAGTACAACTGCCCCTTTAAGGGTAATACAGACAGTAACGAAGAGGTTAATGAATATTACTGTCTACAGGTCATAGTCTCTGGTGTAGATTTGAAAGGGGGGATTAATTTTAATAACTTTCATCAGATTTTATTGTGAGATGAAATGATTTATTTCATACCTGCTTTAATTGAGCCTCAGGTGCTGTCAGTCAAGTAACAAGTAATTCCATTGTTCTCAAGAAATATTTTATGAAAATGTGCGGAAAGCTACTGATAATGTCAACACGGGATTTTTTTGTTACCATATTAAGCATAAGACTTAAGCGTCAGTTCATCAGATCATTATTTAAAGGTCAAATAGCTTTTTCTGCACCCTTTGCTTGTTATAACAACATTTTAGAAATTTAAGAAATTATTTATTTCTTTGAACATCGAGGTAGAGAGATAAAGCTAGATAAGGGAATGTAATTGTTAGTAGGTTTCTGTTGGTCAAGTCTGTCCAAATAAGATACAATTTTGCCCATGTCTTTGTACTCGGTTTTGGATTAGGTCCATCTTCAGATAGATGACCCATCTATTAAATTCACCAGGGATCCTGTGATGAGCCCTACTGAGCCATCTAAGACGATATATTTAATTTTATTTTATTGAGTCATTACATAGGAAGAAAACACATCATATGTCCAGGAAATTCTACTAAAATGTGTATTACTTAGCAAAAGCATATAACATTTTGGTTTTCTGCATCCTTTGCCTCTCAATTTAAAGAGATTATGGCATAATACAGATTTTCTCTTACATCTGGGGCCAGATCCCTTCCATTTCCATTGGTAGAATACAATATGTGGGTGCTCAAAGCCTGCTAACTTGCTGTGTCTCTTTGTTTTATTCGGACTGTTCGCCACTTTATAGTCAATGCTGGTTATTGTCCCATCCCTTGAATTTAAATACATTATGAAGCAGGAAATACTGCATAATGAAAATGTGACATTTGTTTCTGTAGTTCTGTGGAATCCTTTTGATTGAGAAATATTATTCTTGACATTTTGCTGTTGGTTGTTCACAATATGCCTTTTTAGTTTTTGTGTGGGGGCTTAGGAGCAAAAGTTCAATGCATTTACATATGTGAATATCCTTTAATTTAGTCTTTATCTTTTTTGTGACCTTGTAAAGTATATTTAATTCTAACAGACGCTACAAAGGCCTGTATAATTGTATTAATGTCCCTTTCATTTTAAACCTATTTACCATTTTACCATTTATCATTTTTTATATTTTTTTTGGTATTCTGTCTTCCAGAGCCATGTGCATAGTGATTCAGAGCCAGGTCAACCAGATGTTTGATGTTCCAGGTAAACTTCACACTGTTCCCCAAAGCCACTGTGGCTGCCTACAGTACCGGCTCTAGAACGTTGAGAGGGAACTGTCAACCTGCATACGTGAACATTTAGGGATTACAGCACTCAATAACCACAATATTGCATTTCCTAGGCTTAATGCAGTGTCTGTCTTTTAAAATACTATGCCAATAAAACATCCCTTGATGTAGATAAGCTCACTAAGTGCAAGAGAATATTTCCATAAATGTTTTGCTGGTTTATTGAATACTAGTGGGTCTAGTGGGAAAGAGCAGCTTTGGAGAATACAAACTGGCCTCTCAAGAATGCACCCAACTTCCTTAAATCAATTGTCATCTTTGTCTTTGAAGACCTACTAATACCCTTTTTTTATTTAAAAAGGGACCCTGGGTACATTTTGTGTCCTCAATCATACAAGTACGTCTCCTAAAATTGTTATAATAAACAAACAGGACCAATATATTTATTTCCTTCTAAACATATATGTTTGACGTTAAACACACTATTTTACGTAAAGCAACAATAACAGAAAATATGAGACAAGGAAATAGTGAGCTAATAAAACAAAGTGATTCATATATATATGTCAATATCTTTAATCCGAATAACTGTAGTAAACTGCGCACCATTCCATGCTTCTATTGTGGGTTCTAAACCTCTAAGGAGAGTGAAATCTGTTTATGATTCTTCTATCAAAGAGCCTTTCATCTCCACAAAGCAAATTATTAACACATTCCATTGTAGACATGGGGGTGGATGCCTTGCCTTGGAAAAAAAAAAAGTTGGCCAAAAATGAACATTTTTTTATAAACACTTTAATGATATTGAAGGGCTCCTTGCCAAAGCTCTTGTGCCCAGTGGAGCACTGCAGGCAAATTGTTTGTCTGCAGAAGTCCCGTGGGCTGAGTCCTTTGTGTCTAGGAATTTTCAATTTGAAAGGCAGTGGTGTGGGAGGTGCTGGTCTCCCCAATTCCAAGAGAAACTTGGTAAATCATATATAGTTGTATTCATTAAGCCTGTTAGAATCTCATTTTTTCTTAGAGAATGAACATAATCCTCTCTCCTGGACTGTAAATTATATTTTCATGCACTTCGTGCAAAGTGTCCTTAGCAGCATTGCTGCTTACTGAGGTTTGACATGTTTTGATGAGAAGACATCAGTGTTTGCCTGTTCAGTTCTGTTTTTAATATTATTGTTTGAATTACTTTATTAGGGGGGTCCTATTCATTTTTTTATTATTGTACATACTTACATAGACAGTTTTCTTTTTAGCAGATTACCATTTCTTATAGTGCCTGGGGTTAATGCATGAAAAGGGAGAGTTGACAGGAGAGTAGTGTTTTAGCTCATTGACTTCAACTATACATTACAGGCAGCTGAACCCACTAAACTACTGTAGGAAGCTTGACTGGCCCTGTATAATGTATAGCTAAATCAGAGTTAGGTATTAGACATGTGCAAATAGGCCAAAAAACATTCAGACAAATGTTTCACTCATTTTTAGGCCATTCGGTTTGGCTACAAATTCGGGGGGGGGGGGTATTTTTGATTCGGGAACGAAATTCATTGCCCAGTGCCCACATTCGCTCTCACACACTCACTCTCTCACATTCCCGTTTACTCTCTCAGGCTCTTTAAATGTTTCTCTACCTTCACTGCTGACCACTTCTGCTTCCACATCTTCCATCTTCTCTTCTATCTTCTATCTTCGTCCACAGACATAACCCAGCAGGAAATCTGGCAAAATGACATCCTTTCCCCCGGTTAGAGACATCAGCGGTAGTACAGCCCTTTTGCCGGAAATTCCCGGGGGGTTCCGTCCCCGAAGGTGGGGAGAAAGTTAGAAGATTTAAGATAGCAGATTAAAGAAAAAAGAGAAGGGAGAAGATAGAAGATGCGGAAGTGGAAGTGTCAACGTCAATAGCGCTAATGCATGACACTATGAAAGGGACCAAGAAAACCGTTCAGTGTTTGGTTGTTCCAGTGCCCAATGGAAATATCTAATTATCCACTGTACCCACCTTCAACACCCTTTGCATTACATATTTGCTTGACCTCCAGACTGTTTGCTGAACACTACTTTCACCGCCTGCCCTGACCTGTGCCTGTCTCCCGTTCACAAACCTGAAGCCACCTGGCCTGTCCTTCTCATGTCTCGCCCCTGGTACCGAGCATCTGCTTCCTGACCTCTGTGCCTCTATATACTCTGACCTCCTTCAGACCACCCAGGTAAGTGGTGCTTGTAAAAAGAATACATTCTGCTTTGCGGATACAGACCACAAAGCAAGTAAGCTGACACTTCATCTGGTAAAATTAGAATCGACAGACGGAGATGAACGGATGCATTAAGTAAAGAGGGCCCCGCTCGCAAAGCTAACAATCTATTTATTATCTATTATCACAACAGTTTGATTTCACATTTTTTGCACAGTGACAGAATTCTGAATACTTATGACATAAAAGAAATCTAACAACATAAATTATGCAAATAGATGTTTGAAATGAAACTGTTCACAGCTACAACATGTCAGCATTTAAATAGACAGACTTAATCCCACATTTAATTCCCTAGAACTTTTTTTTCTCTCCCTGCTGAAAAAATACAGTATGAACTAGAAATCCTTTAAATGGCACTATAAAAAAGTTATATTGTGAACCTTTTTTCATAAATATTGCAGTTGTATCTTTTTGGCTCTCATGGAGACATTTTTCTAGTTCCTCTAGAGAATTTTAGTATTGATGAAAGTAATGCCTTTTAAGGCCCTGGGGCATTGGTTCTCTAGAAACAAAAAAAAAAAAAAAAACCCCAGTGAAAGCAATTCTGTTCAATTTATCATACCTAAATGTATACCTACTTTGTGATAGATTACGCAGTGAATCTTTACCAGGCCTGGCCTTGCAGCCTGTCATATCCAGCTGTTGGCCGCACTTATGTTATCAGGTGGTCACTTGCCAAAAAGTCGCCAGTTCAGCCGTGATCTTCACCAAGGTTTCTGAATAACAGACAGGGCTGGTGCAAGGATTTTTGCCACCCTAGGCCAAACATAATTTTGCCACCCCCTGGCTCCACCCCCGCAAGCCCCTCCCCTTTTCACACTCCTCCCCATAGTGACCACGAGCCGCGCTTTCTGAATGATCGACCACGGCTGGCGGTTCGTGGCTGTAGTCCCTGATAACAGATGTTACACCAAATGCCAGGCCTATTCTAAGCTAAAGCTAGGTTTAGAGACTCCCTCTCTGTCTATCTGTCCTGTTGTGAATCTGAATGCCATAGTTGCAGACGGTCCAGATTTTGCTGGGACAGCCCAGACAGTCCGGCAGGTGTGCCGGGTTATGTGTCTCTCACCTCATCAGCGACAAGCTGTCCCTGGAAATGTTTTTTTCAAAGAAATGACCCATGGTCTAAGCAGTTTATCGTGATTACCAGTCCCCCGGGACCAGATCTAATAACAAGACCTACTGAATGAATTAAATTAGACCTACCTCATTGTAAATTAAATATTTGCAACACATTAATAAGAATGAAGTTGATTTACTTTGTGTGAATGTATTCCTTTGGACCTCACTGACATAATTATATAGCACAAAAAATTTAAACTTTGGTGCAGTTTTGAGGTTGACTCCTAAATTGCATCCTCTTGACTGCAACCCACTACCCACCCTTCAATAAAAACACATTTTAAAAATGGGGATTCCCAACCACTGTGCAGATTGGTGGGAGTGGATAATTAACCTTTTGGGGGACATAGTGCCCCCCCCACTATGTCCTGTTTGATGGGCGCTAAAAATGAATATTACCCTTTTTGGGGCAAGAAGCACACGCTTGCTCTACCATAACCTTTAATGAGATTTGTGAGTTAAAAGATTTATTTGTAAAGTCAGCTAGAATTGTAGTTCAGTGTAATGGGAAATTAGTGTCAAACATATAGAATACCAATCACCAATAGTGATGCCATTCTATTTAAAAATAAGAAGGTGAAATTGCACTGCCGTGTATGGATTTGATGCACATGTCGGCTAGCCTCGGGGGCAGGGAGACAGCCGGGCAATTGCCCCCAGTCGAGTGCAATATTTTTGAAACAGGGCCAGTGCAGCTTGAAGTAAGTCACTTGGAGAGGTGGGAGCATAGTAGGGCCACATAATGCAATGTTACATGACTCAGCGGTAATAGAGGGCCCGTTGACACAACGTGTCCTCCCCAGTTGATGAATATTAGAATCTTTAGTTTTTTTGCTGTAATTACTGTATTTGTTCAATTATAAGAAGACCCTCCCCCCAAATTCTGAATATTAATTTAGGGAAAAAAAGGAAAAGCCTGAATATAAGACGACCCAATAGGACCCCCTATATGCCACTGTTCCCCATGATATGACTTTTAACCGTCTAAATGCCACTGTGCTCCATGATATGCCTTTTAACCCTCTATGTGCCACTGTGCCCCATGATATGCCTTTTGACCCCCTATGTGCCACCCTGCCTCCAGAAAAGAACAGCCCCGGAGGGAAAAGAAATTGGACGGAGGGGCCACATGAATTTAGTGCGGACAAGGTACCCAGGGTCAGGCCTGTTGAAGGGGTTAAGGCATGACTAAGGGAAATTTTGGCACTGAAGGTGTTAAGCTAGTGGCACGTGCAGGGCCAGAAGGGAGGGGGTAATTGCCCTCCCTTGGGGGGTATATAAGGAAGGGTCGTGGCCTATAGGGGCAACCATTTTAAAGAAAATTTTACCTTTTGTCTTTCAGGTTTTCCAGAATGGACTCCCTGTTCCAGGAACTTCAGGAGGCTTCCGGGGGTGATGTTGAGTGGCTCCGAGAGCGGCTGTCCGGGGTCCTGTCCTCTTCACCTGCTCCAGGACCTTCATCTGCTCCTGGTTCTTCGAGGTCCGGTCGTTCCAGGGTCTCCCGTCCTCCCGTCCGACTGAGCCCGGAGGTGTCTGGCCGGAGAGTGGCTGCCGCGTCTCCGGCCCGTCCTGCGGCCCGGTCGGGGCCTACTAAACGCCGAAGTTCCCGCCCGGCGAGATCCGGGAGGGCCGGCAGGCCTCGCCCGGAGGTGCAGCCGCACCGTTCATCCCCGCTGCAGTCTCCCTCCAGCTCCGGGGAGGAGCTGGGCGGCGCGGCTGAGGGCTCCGTTGCCGGGACGTCCGGAGCTGCTGGGGCCGCTGGCGCGGTTCCCTCACGGTCCGGCGATGCAGGCCGCGACCGCGGCTTGGATTCTCGGCGCCCCGGTGCTCGCGCCCGGGTGCGATCTTCGCGGGGAGACGTTTCCCCGCCGATGGCTGCAACCTCCACGCAGGCCGGATCGCGGCCTCGCTTGCGGGCCGGTTCCGGGGCCCCCGGAGTGCTGGGTGGCCGTGGAGGGTCTGGAGAGGCTGCTGCTGGCCGTCGCTCGGTTGCTCCACGCACCGGGACTGAGGATGAGCTGTTGGGGACTCCTGCTGCTTTCCGGCCAGTTGATTCTGCTGCACATTCCCCGGAGGCTGTGCCTTCTACATCCACCGCTGGGGGCGCTGCATCTCAGGGTGAGCATAGTTTTCCATTTATTTCTCCTGCTTCTATACACTCTGCACCTGTTTGTGGGTTGGCTGGGAGTGGTGGGAGTTCCTCTGTTTTGCTGGGGAGCTCGCCTGCGGTTTCTGGGGATAGCTCGGCGGTAGCGCTCCAATTGTTGTCTGTTTTCCGTGATCTGGTGGCGACATGTGGTTTGGGGGGTCAGGGTGCGTCGCCGGCGCAGGTATGGGGGGCATGTGGGGCGCCTGGGGCTGGGGGTCTCAGTGCTTTGCGGGGTGGTGGTGGTGTACCGGCTGTGACTGACGTGCCTTCTGGGGCTGTGGGGCTGGTTGCGCCGGCTCCTGTGGCTGCGCCTGTTACTGCTCCTGTCGCTGCGCCCGTCACTGCTCCTGTCGCTGCGCCGGTCACTGCGCCTGTTACTGCGACTGTTACTGCGCCTGTTGCTGCGCCTGGTGCTGCGCCTGTTAATGCGCCTGGTACTGCGCCAGTGGGCGCTGGCAGCGGGTCTGCCGACCCGGCCGCTGGTGGTTCGCGCGCTGACATTGATTCTGTTCGGCTGGCTGACGCTGCCCGGGGAGAGGTCTACGTTTGTTTTGAGGCTCCTTTGGGTACGCATTTAAAGCAGGAAGTGAGGGACAAGATTTGGAAGGGGGAATATGTAGAGATCTTTTCGCTCCTTCCTCTGGAGAAGTTCAATTTGGATAGGCCGTCTAAGAATGAGGCCACTAAAAAAGAGGATGAGGAGAAGCGGCGGTACCGTTTGATTCCTCGCACCTTTTCTAATTGGCTGCAGGCTTTTGCCATTTTGGCCAGTGTAATTGGTCAGAAGTCGCCTGAGCATTGTTCTGGGCTGTTTTGCTACCTTGACTCGATTGGGGAAGCGTATCGGGTTTATGGTGGGCAGGCGTGGTTGCGGTATGATGAGCAGTTCCGTCAGCGCATGGCGGTACGTCCTGGGGTCCGTTGGGACCATAAAGATATAGCACTGTGGCTGCGTGTGATGACGCCGGGTCGCCCTGGGTCTCAGCCTTTTCAGGCGGGTGCCGGCACTTCCGGATCTGGGGTGTCGGCTGGGCAACAGAAGGGGTACTGCTGGAAGTTTAACGAGGGCCAGTGCAAGTGGGGCACGTTGTGTCGATTTAAACACGAATGCTCCGGCTGTAGTGGCGCACACCCGCTTACTAAGTGCCTCAAGCGGCAAAAAGGCGGCAAGGCCGGTGCTGGAAAAAGGGGTGACTCCGGTGCGGCTGGAGATGATGCTGCCGTGGCTGATTAAATACCCCGATCGGGATGCTGCCCGGTTGCTGGAGGAGGGTTTCCGGGACGGTTTTCGCATTCCATCTAGGGTTGGGGGTTTATCTGCTCGGTCGCGAAACCTTAAGTCGGCGTTGGCTAACCCGGCTGTTGTTTCTGAGAAGTTGCTCAAGGAGGTTCGGTTGGGCAGGATGGCGGGTCCGTTTCCTTCCCCCCCTATCCCTGATTTACGGGTGTCCCCGTTGGGCCTGGTGCCCAAGAAGGAGCCAAATAAGTTTCGGTTGATTCATCATCTGTCATATCCCAAAGGGCAGTCGGTGAACGATGGTATTGACCCGGCTCTGTGTACGGTCTCTTACGCGTCGTTTGACAGGGCGGCGCATTGGGTGAGGGTGTCTGGTAGGGGGGCGTTGTTGGCGAAAGTTGATATTGAGGCTGCTTTCCGTCTCCTGCCTGTGCATCCGGACAGTTGTCATTTGTTGGGGTGTTTTTGGGGTGATGGGTTTTTTGTGGACAGGTGTCTCCCTATGGGTTGCTCCATTTCTTGCTCGTACTTTGAAAGGTTTAGCACATTCCTGGAGTGGGTGGTTAGGGAAGTTGCGGGTCTCCCTTCTATTATTCATTATTTAGATGATTTTTTGTGTGTGGGTCCGGCGGGTTCGTCTCAGTGTGCGGTTTTGCTGGCCGCGATGCAACAAGTGGCGCGGCTTTTCGGTGTCCCGTTGGCACCTGATAAAACTGAGGGTCCGTGTAGTTCCTTGTGTTTCTTGGGTATTGAAATTGATTCGGGGGACATGTCTTATCGGCTCCCTGAGGCGAAAGTGGTTGAGCTTCGTTTTTTGGTTGCGAGTTTTCGGCGGCTGCACAAGGTCACTTTGCGGCAATTGCAGTCATTGTTGGGAAAGTTGAATTTTGCGTCTCGGGTTATGCCGATGGGCAGGGTTTTTTCGAGGCGTTTGTCTTTAGCGACTGCTGGTGTATCGGCCCCACATCATTTTGTGCGGCTTACGGGTTCCCTGAAGGAGGATCTTGAGGTGTGGGATTTGTTTCTGCGGGATTATAATGGTCGGACGTTGTGGATGGAGGAGCCGGTCACTAATGTGGACCTGGAGTTGTGGACTGATTCCGCGGGAGCGGTGGGGTTCGGTGCTTATTTTAAGGGTAGTTGGTGTGTGGGGAGCTGGCCGGCTGGCTGGGCTCGGGCAGGTTTAACTAGGAATTTAACTTTCTTGGAGTTGTTTCCCATTTTGGTGGCGGTGGAGGTGTGGGGTGATCGGCTCGCTAATCGCCAGGTCCGGTTTTGGTGTGACAACCTTGCGGTGGTTCAGGCCATTTCTAACCTTACCTCTTCCTCTGTTCCCGTGTTGCGCTTGTTGCGGCGTTTGGTGTTGCGTTGTCTTCAGCTCAATATGTGCCTCCGGGCTTCTCATGTTCCTGGTGTTGACAATTGTATAGCTGACTCCCTTTCTCGTTTGCAGTGGGACCGATTCTTCGCTTTGGCGCCCGGGGCAGACAAGGTGGGCACGGATTTTCCGGCTTGGATGTGGAGTCTGGGCGAGCTGGAGTAGAGGTCCTTCTGCAACGTTCCCTGGTCCCTGCCACGCGTGGCTTTTATGATCAGGTTTGGGGTGAATGGAGTGCGTTTTGGGCTGAGGCTTCTAGCCTGGAACAGGGTCTCAGTAGGGCGGAGGGCCTGTTGTGGCTGGTGGGTTTTTGGTTTAGTAGTGGGGTGTCTGTTTCGGGTTTGGGTCGCCGGATGGCGGCGCTAGCTTTCCATTTTAAGGCTGGGGGTGAGCCTGATTTCACGAAGCACTTCATGGTGCGTCAGGCTATGCGGGGGTACAGGAGGGGTGCTGTTAGCCGGGATACTAGGAGGCCGGTTTCATTCCCCCTGCTGTTGGATTTGGTTGCTTTTCTGGACGGGGCTTGTGTGTCGCGGGAAGAGTTCTTGTTGTTCCGGCTGGCGTTTGTTCTTGCCTTTTTTGGTGCCTTCCGTATTGGTGAGCTGGTGAGCCCCAGCAAGACTGTCCCTGGGGGCCTGCTGTTTGAGGATGTTTTGCTCTCAGGTGGGGGGGTTCGGCTGGGTCTTCGGAGGTCCAAGACAGACCAGGAGGGCAGGGGGCGTTTTATTGTTTTGCAGGCTCTTCCCGGCTCTGCGGTCTGTCCGTATGGCTGTCTGGAGGCTTATCTTGCGGTTCGTCCTCGGGTTGGGGGGCCTTTGCTGTTACATATGGATGGTTCCTTTTTGTCTCGGTTCCAGTTTATTGCCCTGTTTCGGCGGGCTCTTGTTAGCCTCGGTTTGTCGGTTGCTGAGTTTGGGTCTCATTCCTTCCGGATTGGGGCGGCTACGGAGGCTGCGCGATGGGGGTTACGTCAGGAGGTGATTATGCGGTTGGGTAGGTGGGAGTCTAGCCGTTTTCAGTCTTATGTTCGTCCTCATTTGTTGTGATTGTTTTTGACGGTTGTTTTTTCTTTGTTGTTTTAGGAGCAGTTTGGATCCTGGGGCACTCCTATGTCTTCTGGGCGGCGCGTCGGGCTGCTGTGCGGCCGAATGGGAGGCAGCTGGGTCTTGATCCCGCGCTATTGACGGTCCGCTGGCTCGGTTTCCGAGGTATGCGTTGGGATCGTGTGTCCCGGGAGGTGTCTCGCCACGTTCAGATCCATGGGGTGCCTCGGATCCTGCTCCTTCATGTCGGTGGGAACGATTTATGTTCGGTCCCTATCCGGGTGCTGATAGCCGATATTAAGGCGGACTTGCTACAGCTTTGGGCCGCTTATCCGGAGACTGTGTTTGTTTGGTCGGAGATAGTTCGCCGTTTGCGTTGGCGTGGTGCCAACTCATTGGCTGGTATTGAGAGGGCACGCAAGCAGGTTAATAGGTCAGTTTCGCGTTTTGTGGCTTTTAGGGGGGGTGTTGTGGTTAGGCATAGGGACTTGGAGGGTGATGTTACGGGGTTGTTCCGTGACGACGGTGTTCATTTGTCCGACATTGGTATGGACATTTGGCTGCTGGATGTTCGGTCCGGTTTGGAGAGAGCCGCGGCTGTGGTGGGGAGCCGGTGAAGCGCAAGGGGGTCGCGTTCTCCGGCCTTGGCCGGGTACTCTGGTTTTAAGCTGGTACGGTGCAGGAGTTAACCATCTAGGTATGGTTACTTGTGGTGCACAGAGGTGTAAGTGCAGGACACTCCAGGGGCATGCGCCTCTGTGAATCGTAAGGTCATGTGACTGCCGCGCTGGGGGACGCCGGCAGTTTCAGCAGGGATACAGGTGGACACGCCCATACCAGCAGGTTACTTATGTGGTTATTAATTTGGTTATTAAGTGGTTATTAAAATGTTTACAATTGGTTATGTTATTTATATATATTGTGTCAAATTGGTTGTGGTAATATTTGACACTTTGTAACATGTTAATAAAGGTTGAGTGTCGCGGTGCTGTAGTTATTTCAAGTCCGCACCGCGGACAAATAATTCCATTCTGACATTAATAAAGCTTTTAAAATAAAGAAGTGTCTCTTGTTTTATTTGTAAAGAGGTACCGAAACTGGACGCTACTACATTCAAGAACAGCCCCGGAGGGAAAAGAAATTGGACGGAGGGGCCACATGAATTTAGTGCGGACAAGGTACCCAGGGTCAGGCCTGTTGAAGGGGTTAAGGCATGACTAAGGGAAATTTTGGCACTGAAGGTGTTAAGCTAGTGGCACGTGCAGGGCCAGAAGGGAGGGGGTAATTGCCCTCCCTTGGGGGGTATATAAGGAAGGGTCGTGGCCTATAGGGGCAACCATTTTAAAGAAAATTTTCCCGCCCATCCCTCCCCTGTTTTGGCATTCTGCCGGGTACTCTGGTTTTAAGCTGGTACGGTGCAGGAGTTAACCATCTAGGTATGGTTACTTGTGGTGCACAGAGGTGTAAGTGCAGGACACTCCAGGGGCATGCGCCTCTGTGAATCGTAAGGTCATGTGACTGCCGCGCTGGGGGACGCCGGCAGTTTCAGCAGGGATACAGGTGGACACGCCCATACCAGCAGGTTACTTATGTGGTTATTAATTTGGTTATTAAGTGGTTATTAAAATGTTTACAATTGGTTATGTTATTTATATATATTGTGTCAAATTGGTTGTGGTAATATTTGACACTTTGTAACATGTTAATAAAGGTTGAGTGTCGCGGTGCTGTAGTTATTTCAAGTCCGCACCGCGGACAAATAATTCCATTCTGACATTAATAAAGCTTTTAAAATAAAGAAGTGTCTCTTGTTTTATTTGTAAAGAGGTACCGAAACTGGACGCTACTACATTCATGCCTTATACCCCTATATGCCACTTTAGGTATAAGGCATTTCAGGAGGCAGAGTGGCGTATAGAGGGTTAAAAGGAATTTCTGGAAGCAGAGTGGCATTAAGAGGGTTAAAAGGCATTTCATAGAGCATTCTGCCTACAGAAATGCCTTATGCCCCCCATTTAACACCCCCCAACCGTCTTATTATCGAGCAAATACGGACATTTTCATTTGTGTGGGTAAACATGACATCTAGGAATCTAAATATAACAGTCAATGTGTAATATAAAAACAAATATGACTTTAGATAGTCTTACAATTATTTTCAATAACAATTTACAGAACATATTTAGAGTACTTCATGAACTGTTGTTTTCTTATATTTTTGGATCACTGTGAGTGCAACATCATGGATTAATGATCAACGAAAATAACATGAGAGCAATGAATTTTAAAATGGTGCCCTTCTGTCTGATCCCAGGCAAAAAACATTCAGCTGTTCATTGTAACATAGACAGCAGTAGATCATTTACAGACGTATAGTAAACAAATGCTTAATTTGCCAAAAATAAATAATTTTCTTGACTACGTTAAAAGTGGAACATAAAAATCATGCTGTTCTTAAGGAAACTATTTATAATTTTCTTCCTATTCTACACTGCTGTGATTGTTTGTAAGACTGGCATTTAGTGCTTTTGCTACTGGTACAGAGCCTTAGGAAGGCTGAGGCGAATGAGGCACTTGCTTCCGGCACAGCTGTGAGGGGGCGCAGAAAGCAGGTCCTCAAAAAGACCCAGCCTCTGTACAACCCTCTCTCCTGATTGGAGAAAAGGAGGAGAGGCTGTTCACGTGGTATGCAAAAGAGTGGAATTATACCACCATGGCTCATTTTATAGTGATGGGAGTTATCCTGTACCACCGTCTTTGTCTGGCTCACTAAATAATGATAGGAGTCATGCTGTACCATCTACAGTGTCTGGATCATTATATAATGATAGGGGTCATTCTGTACTAATAATAGGAGTTATACCACTCTCTGTGTTTGGCTTGCTATATAATTTGCTCAGAATATTTAGAAAATCCCCAACTATGTTTATAGTAAGGCAATTATTGGGCAAATCTGACCCTTATTGAATAAGCCTCAAGGTGTCAACATAAATAGACTCCCCACTTAAACCCATCACAATAAACATTATCTTATCTGTGGTCTCCAAGTAATTTATTGCATAGAAGATAATCCAGCTACAGAATATACTTCTGCTTCTCGGTAATGTTGAGTGCAGATTCTCATACTTGGTAGATTTGAAGCCTTCTCAAACATGCAATACACATCAATACACATCATTAAGAAGATATATTTATGACTACGTTATCTATGAAATCCTTTGAGAAAAGAAGAAACAAGACAACACGGCATTAAAACTCCATAGGAATTCATGTAATGACCTCATTTCACATAACGTGTATTGTTGACTTGTTGACATATCATGGTACGTGATGCTTATGATCACTGCTCCATCACCTATTTGTTTTTTTTATTCTGAGGTCTATTTAACAACGTAGGTATTTCATGTTAAGAGCAGCTCTGCTTGGCAACAAATCCCAAAGGCTTTAAAGAACAACACAGCGAGGTTTGCAAATAACTGAGTAATCAGTGAGGTAAAGACTATTTATATAGATGAACTCAGTTACACACTTTAACTCCGCTAGAAAACATGAGCTCTTTTTTAAGGTGCTTAGTAGTGTAGCAATACAGATACCGGCCCAGTTCAAGACTATCCGTGTTGTATATACTATCTCTAGTTAGCACAATTGTGTGTTGCTATAACAGTACCACGCATCAGTAAATCCAGGAAAAGAAATCAATACATGTTTACTTAATTTAAAAGACTAAATGAGCTAAACAGTTTGTATGATCGGCGTAAAAAAATCTGATTTTCTGCTAATTTCTTACTTTTTTGTCAATCCAGGTATAGTGCATATTTTCTTCTGTTCATTTTACTAAGAGAAATCTTTTTTTTCTAGTTTTTGTGTTTATGCACAAGAAGAAATCTCTTTGGTTTCAATAGGTTAAGTGGTAATAGTCTTGCATTTAGAAGGCATTCTAGAAGACATGGGTTTTTACGAGATAGTCTGCCCTCTGGTACTGTCCAAGTCTTGCTCTGTTGGACTTCACTTTATTTAGTTTGCCGTATGCATCTCCCAATGTCGTAAAGAAGAATATGATAATGCTTAATAATAGAAATAATACTTTGTATTTTTACAGCATGCAGTGATATCACTGACAACTGAAGTTATGTACGAGAAAAGGTTCTCTGCTTATAGCAGTTACATTCCCTTGCAGTTGTACTTCCAGGTATACAGGACCATCAGTATGTAACTGCTTCTCTTGAGTGAACAAAAATGGATCAAAGCATAAAACTGCACCAAATGATGTCATCTCAAGATGGAAGATGAACCAGGAACCCGAGGGAAGATCCGGACACTGAATTGTTCAGTGAAGAGGCATTAAACCCAGCCGTTCAAATGACTCAAAATCCGGGCAACCCAGTTATCATGTGGAACATGCAGTTTACAACCAGCTATGCTCCTGTACAAAAGATGGTTACAAAAAGACCCATCCAAAAAAATCCAAACATAGACAGCAGATTTGGTATTTGTGTACAAAATTTACATGGAAAAGCTTGTAACGTCTAACTCATGATATACAATTCACTAAAACAGTGTCTCTTAAAAACAATAAACAATAGATCACATTTGAGTGAAGCTATTTAAGATATATATTATTTCACATTTCCTATACATTCCTGCACAAAAATTTAAGCTTCTTTTTGATGTGAAAAGTGGATTTGTGGTTATTTTGCTTTTATTTATATAGCGCCCAAATTTTACAGAGCGCTTTTTACAATAGCCACATTCAAAGGGTATCACGAACCTAGAACTGAACAGATACATTTGATAAAGAGGGCTTTGCTCGCAAGCTTATGAAACAAGAAAGACTTGCCCTTCATAGCATAAAAGTGATGACGTATTGTCAGCAGTAATATACACTGGAGTCCGTAAGTGGTAGGAAGTGGCAAGTGGGGCCATTTATATACACAAAGATACTTAATTCGACAGCTGACAAGAACACGCTGAATTGTCTATTATTCCCACCCCTTCTAAATACATGAGGCTTAATTTTGTATCATTTTCATAAAATTTTGTGTCTAACCCAGACTTGATTGATTTCCCTCCTATATTGCCCACAGATAATGGAAGATCTCTTGGAATTTCCACGTACTGACATACTGAAGCCCACCTGTCCATTCATTGAGGTTGAGACTACCATTTAATCTGGGTTTAGGTAGAAACCAAGAGTTGGCGGCAAAGCTTTGGACCAAAAAAGCAGTCCCCTAGCAAAGACAACACAATCTGGATAAACATGGGTCTGATTGTAAGGCATCCTCAAAGATTAGGCATGGTTGGTTTTTCAGATTATTTTTTCTAAAACCTAGCCCTACATTCGAGTTAATGAGTAGAGGCGTAAAATTGGCCCTTTATTGGAAGATTTATTACAAGTATTTTCAATTTAGCCTTTGTTATTTTGTGTTGTGGAAGTCTTGTTTTCATTGCTTTCAACCCATTCTATACATGTGATAATAACATCACATCCAAACTTTAAATGTAAAAATAACACACGTGATTGCTGATGTATTGTTCTCTCTTGGATTCACAGTTTTCCTCTTAACTCTCGATTTGTTAACTCTTAACTCTCTGATGACTCTCTGATTTATAACGTAATGATTAGGACACCGTGAAATAAATCCTACTAAGGCAAGTTTTCATAGTATTAATTACTAACTTTGTTTTTAAAGCTGTAAGTTTGGGGGGTTTTGTTGTGTTTCTTCTGAAACCACTAAAAGAAACATTTAACATTTTAATTTTTTTTTCAGTACACATCTCCTTACATTTCTGCTTATCTTTGCATTGTTGCTACCTTCAAAAAGGCACTCTCGGGCTGAGGAAGCAGGTGCTTCCTATCAAACTTAGACAATTCCAGTTGTTTTATCTCAAAGGCTCTTACAAATAGTACAACGCTACCATGACTCATTTTTGACAGAGCAAAGACTATGTCTGAGAAAACAGGAGGGGTGTCATAAATATGCCTCCAAATAAACAAGTTGTAGTTTTTAATGAGAAGATGGCAGATCACAGCCCAGAAAGGAGCTTCACACAGGCAAAAATCTTATAGTGCCTTGAATTAGTGTGAATTACACTTTGTGATGATTTTTAAAGTTTTTAGAGTACTGCATGCTTTTATAGCAGATTAAAAATAGAAATGTTCTCCATTGTGCACCAGATGATATATGATTCTACAAGTGTGTACTTGCCACACCTGCAGAGCCATTGTGTTACAAGAACACAAAGGCTTACACTGTTGACATGTCTTTTAAATGCGTGTGACATGTAATTTTCCAGTAATTACTAGGTAGATACTTTTGTTTGCCTACAGATATTCCCATTTGAACCACATGAAGGATGCATACATTTTCCTGTATATTGAAAGTCTTCATACATATAATACTTCCCCCCTACTATATGTTCTCCTCGAAATGCTTCCAGCTTCTACTGTTCAATTGTTCAAACCTAACTCATACTATGTACACTGGTAATCCACATTTCATAAAGCTAGGTAATTAGTAAGTAATTAACTATTAAGAATTGTCCTTGATGGTTATTCAGAATAATATTTTAGAACCAAGCATCATTAGCTATAAATCATAATACTTAATCTTATTGATATACTAAACTAAATATTCCTGGTCCTAGCTCATTTTGTTTTTTTCAGACTAGTAATAAGTAATAAGTCTATTTTGTACAGTAGAACAGGATCCACATCCTTTATCACCAATGTTCTCATGTGAATTCTGGATAGCAGTCCTTTTGTTATTAGATCCCTTTAGATTTGCTCTTTTGTGGTCAAGTACAATATTCCCTCAAGGGAGATGCTTTAAGACATAACATTCTGTAAACTGTACAATTGGAAATGAATTTTTTATCAGTCACAGCTCAGCGGCTAAATGTGGTCCATTGGAGCTACAGCCTGGCATTATACATTGATGTTTTGAAAAGTTTTCATTGTAAAAACTTTTTCTGAGTTTTTTTTTCTGAGCTATTACAAACTGTGTACATAAACAGAGTCCAAGGTACATAGGCTCCACACAATGTCATAGGATGTCATCAAACCGATCTACTTTTTAAAAAGTAGATCGGAGACACTTCCTGATGAATGATCTCACACATAAACTATCACACAATGTGATATGTGATAGATGGATTCTGCTTGTTTTATGTATTGAAAAAAATTATATATATATATATATATGTGTGTGTGTGTGTGTGTGTGTGTGTGTGTGTGTGTGTGTGTGTGTGTGTGTGTGTGTGTGTGTGTGTGTGTGTGTGTGTGTGTGTGTGTGTGTGTGTGTGTGTGTGTGTGTGTGTGCGCGCGCGCGCGCGAGTGTGTCCCTAGTGGTAGAGCACAGCACTTGCAACTGGACTAAGTTACCATAATTACACTCACTGCACTTCACCAGTCCAGTGTAGCTTGCAATCAGGGCTCACTTTTCCTAATGTATCAATTTGTCTTAGTCTGTCAAATCCATAGAATTTATATACTGTACGAATTGTTGGATAAATTGTTGGGGCTCTGTAAAAAAAAATATAATAATAATAAATACGTTGCCTTAACTGTTTTGCAGGTTTGATTAGAAATATGAAATTACACACTCAAGATAATGTCTTGGAACATTAAAGGTCTTTTTTCTCTCATAAAACGGAGACTAGCATCTTTGAAGTTAGGCCGCCAACACTCTAATAAAGTAGTCTTGCAAGAGAAACATTGGAAGTTAGGGAAGATCAGAACTTTGAAAGATACATGGACAAAGGAATGTATTTGAATGTAATGTAATGAATGAAAAGCCATTATTTTTAGTAAATCATTAAACTATGCCAGCCATTCTCTGACTGTAGACCCTGAGGGCAGATACATCACATTAGACTTGTCTGTGGGGCTAGAAAGATTTTTTCTCCTAAGCACTTGGTGGATCCGTGAAGGGTATTGAACCCAATGAGACAAGAATATACCGTATTTGCTCGATTATAAGACGAGGTTTTTTCCATAGCAAATGCTCTGAAAAATACCCCTCGTCTTATAATCGAGCTCGTCTTATAATCAGACCAAATAGGTCTGACTATGAGACTAAGATCCAGATCCCCCGCAGCGATGTAGGGGACCTGGATCCTCCTGTGTTATGCCCCCCCCAACTTACCGGTGATTCTGAGTCCCCGGTGCTTAGTCTGGGCAGCGTGTAGAGCTCTACGCGATTCGCATAGACAACTTCCGCTCAAGCGGAATTGCCCCACTCGGCTCCATTGTAGGGCCGGCCCTGCCCTGTAGTATCATACAACGCTCATATACAACGCTCTTAGATTGCGACATAAGCTTGGTTTTCTAACAAACCAAAGAAAGCATCAAGGAGCAAATTCCTAAAATTGACAACTATTAAGACTCAAAAGAATCAATATTTTATCATAATATCATAATAAATTATGGTTTCTATATATCATTATTTCAAAAGAAAGCTCTACTGGAGTTAGTGGGCAATCGCAGTTGAATAAAGACAAGGGAAAAACAAAACTATTCTGGTTGAAAACATGGTAAAAAAAACAAAAAAAAAACCCTGGTCCTAAGGAGGTTAAAGGGACACTCGTAGACAGATTCACGCCCCAAACAGAAATGCAAACCTTGTATCAGATAATATAAGAGGGGGAAAGTCCACATAAGCAAACTCAGGTGTCCAACTACCATATATATTGTGCTGGTATAGCTAGTATGGATATATATAGATATATATAGGTTATGTGAAGGGTTCTCTGCACTGTATATTAAATGGGAGGGACACTGAACATCACGCAAATAGAGAGACAAAGGCAAAAACTTAAAGGGACACTCCAGCCATCTTATGCATTTTAATGACTATGATAGCTGTGCCGTTTCTTTAAATTTTCAGGTTGTCCCTTTTGCAGATTTGTGCCAGACACATCCCCTGCACATGATGGGGGTCCGTTCAGACTCATGCGCATGCATGCAAAAAGCTCACATGGATTGAAATGAGCAAGATTTCCTGCAGCTATTTGGTTGCTTCAACCAGTCAATGACCAGTACGTATAATTAGACCAAGGAGTAGGGCAGCTGCAGCAACAGAGTTGCAGTTACTGTGCCAGGTGTTTGTTTTTTCCCATGTTTTGAAAGAATGCCCATTAAGGTACTTACAGAGGATTAGAGTAACTAATATACACATCGTTCTATAATGGGGGTATCATGTCCCTTTCAAACTCTGACTTTATAATAAAAATGTTTTGTTTAGCGCAGGGCTTGACAAACACCGGGCAGTAGAAACCACTTCCTGCCTTTCTGAATCTGACACCCTATGATTTACTGCGGGGCGTAGAGAAGAGGCGCATTATGTGACCCGCTGGGGGCCCTCCGGCACCCAATCCACTGCAGAATATAGCTAGCAGCGTGGCAGTACTCCACGAAGTTGGGGATGTAGTGTCAGCGTTGGCAGGGCCGGCCTGTCAACATCTTCCAAGTTAAATAAAGTTATTTATTTTTTTTTACTTTATTTAACATGGAGGATTTTAAATAAAGTTAAAATAAACAAAAAAACCTGATGTTTTAACTTAAGACGATTTACGATAGACGCGCGCTGATCGCAGTACCTCCGCACACAGTGTGACAGTTATGTCTCTAGTTTTCAGAACCCGTTCAAAAAAAAGACATTTTACCAGTGAGTATCGTCCTCTCTCCGCTTATACACTTAACACAAACCCGGTAATAAACAGACAACAGCCGGGAATTCATAAAACTATTTATTACACAAAAATACACATTACAATCTTTAATACAGTTTTAGCTATTTATCTGCCTTGTGGGAGATTGTTTTTTTGCTTTCCAGCAGGCTGATCTCCAGCAACTCTCATGTCTTATGATGTCATAGTTCTGACACACAGACACTCCTGCACACAGACACAACGACAGCTCTCTGTAACACACATACACTATTCATCTTCCAGAGAAAACATATATGTAGCTCTCTCTAACACATGTATTACTGATCTTTTGGCAAAACACAGATATTAACAATCACACCAATAACACGCAAATCCTCAAACACGGAGACATACAGAAGAAGAGCGTAGCGGATGCCGAAAAACCTAAAACGACTGAAAACATCCTGATTTGGGCAACAAATGGGTAAAAGCCTAATAATAACTCTAGCCTTTTTTTTCTCGGGTTCAGGGAGTGTTAGGTAAGAATACCTTTTGCTTGTTTCCGGTGGGCCAATTTAAATTCAGAAACGAAATTCATTGTCAGAAGCCCACATTTCCTCTCACGCACCCTCTGTCATTGTAATGTTAAAATCGGTTATATTTTTAGCCAGTATCCCGATCAGGGGAGGGCTGGCAGCCTAAGGCCTGGGGGGCAAGTCTAGTCAACTGGCCCATTGCACCATCAAAGCGGCTGCGAGCGACATTGAAAGTGACCGTCGTGCGGCAGTCACTCCACCAGCGCCTAATGAAATTAAAGTGGCCGGCGTGCACACACCGCATGCCTCAGCTCTTCATCACACCCCTTTTAAGACGAGGGAAGAGGAGCTGAGGCATGGCCATTGGGTCTGACAGCCGCATGATGCAGGGGCGTACCTAGAGCATTTGGCACCTGTGGCAGATCCTGTATGTGCCCCCCCCCCCCACACACACACACTTTAAAACTGCATAGTTTCTATGGTTAGGCAAACATTGACAGGGGTACAGCATAATTGTTATCATTATATACTTAGGGATTATGCAGTACCACCGTCAATGTGTGCCTATACATTGAGCCAGACACTGACAACCCCTATCACTATATACTAAGCCAAACATTGATGTGGTGTAGGCTTACCACTTTAGTGACTGGCATTGTATATAGTAGGGATGCACCGAAATGAAAATTCTGGACTGAAACTAAAAATTCAGCATTCACTTGGCCAAAATTGAAAAAACAACAAAAAAAACCCTTTAAAATACTTTATTAAAAGTAACACCAAAATTAGACAAAAAAATCAACAATAATATTAACATATATATATATATATATATATATATATATATATATATATATACATATATATATAACAACAATCACAATCCTATCATGTCCAGGTTCTAGCATGTGCTGGCTGACTTAGCATGATAGGAGTGTGATTGCTGTTTGCAATTATATATATAAATATATATATATATATATATTAATACTGTCATTAAATTATTCTGTCCAATAAAAGTGTTAACACACCGAAGTTGGACCAAAAAATAATTTATAACAGCAATCACACTCCTATCATGCCTAGGCAGCCACTACATGCTGGAATCTGGGCATGAAAGGAATGTGATTACGGACTCCCTATGCCAAGCTATCCCCCAACACTTACACATCCATGCTATCTGAAACCCTCATTCACAAACATTCAGCATAACACCCATCACTCTCACACACTTACATTCAGCATAACACCCATCACTCTCACACACTTACATTCAGCATAACACACATCACTCTCATACACTTACATTCAGCATAACACCCATTACTCTCACACACTTACATTTAGCATAACACCAATCACTCTCACACACTTACATTTAGCATAACACCAATCACTCTCACACACTTACATTCAGCATAACACCCATCACTCTCACACACGTACATTTAGCATAACACCCATCACTCTCACACACTTACATTCAGCATAACACCCATCACTCTCACACACTTACATTTAGCATAACACCCATCACTCTCACACACTTACATTCAGCATAACACCCATCACTCTCACACACTTACATTCAGCGTAACACCCATCACTCTCACACGTACATTTAGCATAACACCCATCACTCTCACACACTTACATTCAGCATAACACCCATCACTCTCACACACTTACATTTAGCATAACACCCATCACTCTCACACACTTACATTCAGCATAACACCCATCACTCTCACACACTTACATTCAGCATAACACCCATCACTCTCACACACTTACTAATCCACTCTCTCCTACCTTTTCTTCTTTCACTCTCACTTTTCCTTTTCCTCCTCTTCTACTTCTACTTCTTCTTCTTCCTGTCCTGTGCACTGAGCGCGGAAGACGGTGGGCGTGGCTTCAGTGTTGTGCGCCGGGATCAAGTCCCGGCGCACAGCCACAGTTGCCGCGCGCACCGTTTCTGGAGGCGTGTCGGCATGGTGGCAGCCCTCAGATGAGCGGCAGCCGGGGCGGACCGCCCCCCTCCCTCCCCCGCCAGCTACGCGTGACGGCCGCATTCAATCCTGCTCGCGGCCGCTTAGTTTTTAACTTTGCGGCCGCAGCCGCATTGAATGGCTGTCTGCCGGTCGTCCGTCCGGCCCACCGGCCCGGATTTAGGGCGGCCTGGGGGGCAATTGCCCCCCTGCCCCCCGGCCCAGCCCGCCCCTGATCCCGATTAGTTTAGATGAAATCACCCTATTTTCCAAATTGGAACACTTTCCTGAATCAGAATTTGAATATATTGCTTAAGACTAAAGAGTTGAAACCGTATCTAGCATTGAGGCATTAGTTTTATCTGGATGCCATACAAAGTGAGTACATTTTTAATACTAGCGATATCCAGCTATATATGGGGCCATCTGTCACATCTCTACTTTGTATTTTTGGGTAATGAGAGCATGGACCAACCTGCTAGCATTATAATATTTTATATAACGCTTTTCTACCTAATAAAATACATTTAGAGAATGCTGTTTGTAATAGTTTTAATCAGGGTTTAGAAACAAGAGATCATCTGAATAAGATATGTCAATTTTGGGAGAATATTGGCTTTAATAGAATTTATTTTTCCTCGCCATTAATCTCCAGCGTTTTCCACTCTTTCAGATTTTCATTAGTTTGTTGTAGTTGTGGTAGGAAGTTATCCTCCACCACTTATTTAACATATTTATTCCTAGGTGTTTAATGTCATCTTTAGCCCGGGTGAAAACAAAGTTTGTTTATCAATTTGCATTTCACATGGTTTGGAATGTTTTTCTAAATGGAGCTTGTAATCTGAATATATGCCGTATTCGTCTATAGCTTTCACTATTTCTTTTCCTTGGCGATTAGTATATCATCGGCATAAAGGCTCCCCGTGTGCAGTAGTGAAGCATTTAATGCTTGGGTTTTCTCTATTCAAGATGGCCAAGGGTCCCAATGAGACAATATATAAGAGTGGTGATGAGGAGAAACCTGTTCCCGTTACTGTAGCAGTAGGAATAGTATATAAAGCCTATAGCGTCTATCATTCTAGCATTAAATCCAAAGGTTTCTAGAGATTTTAAGAAGAGATTCCATCTGAATCTGTAAAAGGCTGAAGTTTAATGTGTCTAATACTCTTCTATTATTCACCGAAACCTACTTGGTTTGAATGAATCAACGACTGAACTATAATTTTCATCCCATTTTTATCTTTAAAATATTCCTCGGTGAAGTATTGATAGGAGATTGTACAGAGTTTGCTAAAATTTTCAAAAACGTAAGCCAATTTTATCAGGGTTCATAACTTTTTTATCAGTATCTATAATTTTAGTGATTAACCTCTTTGCTGTTTTCTTTTTGAAGTTTATTTGTGATTAATTTATTGACCTTATTCCCTTTATAGCAACACTTGCTTTTACAAAATGTCAGTATGATGGTGCTATATAAATCAAAAATAATAATACACATTATATAGTGCCGAAGAATGTGATGATGAAATATAAATCAATAATAATAATAACACATTGTACATTGCAGCGGTATATGATGGCGCTATATAAATCAATACTAATAATGATAACACATTGTACAGCGCTGCGGAATATGTTGGCGCTATATTAATCAATAATAATAACACATTTTACAGTGCTGCAGAATAGGATGGCACTATATGAATAATAATAACACACATTGTACAGTGTCGTGGAATATGATGGTGCTGTATAACTAATAATAATAACGCATTCTACAGCGCTGCAGAGTAGGATGAAGATATACAAGAAATAATAATAACACGCAGTGTACAGCGCTAAGGAATGTGGTGGCTCTATATAAATCAAAAATAATAACACACATTGTACAGCGCTACGGAATTTGATGCCGATATATCAATAATAATAACACACATTATACAGCACTGCGGAATATAATGGTGCTATATAAATCAATAATGATAACACACATTATACAGCATTGCAGAATATGGTGACTTTATAAAAATAATAATAATAATAGTAACAGATATTGTACAAGGTAAGGTAGGTGACAGAATCCAAGGAGTCGCCGGGTCTGGGGCTGTAGGGAACCCTAGAGGAGTTCCTTAAAAAATACAGGTGGAGACCGGAAAGCAGGAAGCAGGCTGAGGAACAGGAGCCAGGTCTGGTATACGAGGGGTTAATCTTGAACAAGGTTGGTGATATGTTCTGAAACTGAAAGTACTGTACTTAAAATTGGAGATCCAGGCAGCATGGATGGATGGTACCCGTAATTGGCGAAAAAAGGTGACATACGGATGGATTGGTGAACGTGGTTATTATAAGCAAATTCGGCCAACGGTAGATAGGAACTCCAGTCATCTTGAAGATATGTAGTAAAGCAACGGAGATACTGCTCCAAAGTTTGATTAGTTTGTTCGGTTTGGCCATTGCTTTGCGGGTGAAAAGCTGTTGATAAGGAGCGGTAGGTGTGGATTTGGTCACAAAAAGCACTCCAGAAGCGAGAGGTGAATTGAGATCCTCGGTCGGAGATGATATTTTCAGGTAGGCCATGGAGACGGAAGATGTGTGTGATGAACAAACATGCTGTCTCCACCGCGGATGGAAGATGCTCGAAAGGGATAAAGTGGGCCATCTTAGTAAATCGATCCACTACCACCAGCAAGGTGGTCAGGTGTGAAGATCGAGGTAGGTCGGTAACGAAGTCCATGGATATGCTTGCCCACGGTATAGACGGAGTTGAAAGGGGTTGGAGGAGACCAGCGGGTTTATGGTGGGAGTCCTTGGAACGAGTACAGACGGTGCAGGAAGACACAAATGTTTTTACTTCTTCTTTCAGTTTGGGCCACCAAAAGGAGCGTTGGATTAAATCTTGGGTTTGTTTCACGCCACCATGTCCTGCTAGAGGTGTATCGTGGAAGGTCTGTAACACTTGGAGACGGATCTCCGGAGGCACATAGATATGATCTGTATGGTAAAAAAGGCCTTGACGAAATTGTAATCCTGGTATGTTCGGGGGGTTAGACTGGTGAGAGTGTCTTCGAATAGAGTCCCATAAGGAATGGGTAGCTGCCAAAAAATGACTGGGTGACAGAACCGTGTTCTGATTAGAAGATGTATCAGAAGGTAAGTCATACATACGCGATCTGGAATCCGCTTTGACGTTGCGGGAGCCTGGACGGTACGTTATGTGTAACTGGAATCGTGTAAAGAACAGAGACCATCTTGCCAGACGAGGTTGTAGTCTTTTAGCTGTTCGTAGATACTCCAGATTTTTATGGTCAGTAAATACAACAATGGGATATAAAGCACCTTCGAGGAAATGTCACCACTCTTCTAATGCCAGTTTGATTGCTAATAATTCACGCTCCCCGATGCAGTAGTTCCTTTCTGCTGGGGCGAGAGTCCGAGAGAAATAGGCGACTGGGTGAAGTTGACCGTCAACCTCCTGCCTTTGGGAAAGGATAGCACCAACCGCTGTGTCGGAGGCATCTACCTCCAAGGTATATGGGTGATGAGTAATCGGAAGCTTGAGGATAGGTGCAGAGATTAATTTGTTCTTTAAAAAGTCAAATGCTCGTTGTGCCGCTTCGTTCCAGAGAAATGGGCTCTTCTTTGAAGTAAGGGCTGTGAGAGGTAGTATATGTTTGGAAAAGTCACGGATAAACGATAATAGTTCGCAAATCCCACAAATCTTTGTACACCTTTGCGGTCCGTGGGAGCAGGCCAATGGAGTATGGAAGTGACCTTCCTGGGGTCCATCTGGATACTGTTGGGAGAGAGTATGTACCCCAGAAATTCGATAGTTTGGACCTCGAATACATATTTTTCGAGTTTGGCATAGAGTCCATTTTGTCTGAGTCGGCTGAGAACTTGACACACGTGGTCACGGTGTGTATCCAAGGAAGGTGAAAATATCAATATGTCATCAAGGTATACTATAACAAAACGGTCTAAGACGTCACGAAAAACATCATTGATGAAGTGTTGGAATGTAGTGGGGGCGTTAGAGAGACCGAAAGGCATCACTCGATGTTCAAAATGTCCATAACGGCACCTAAAGGCTGTTTTCCATTCGTCCCGCTTCCTTATTCTTACCAAATTGTAAGCTCCACGTAGGTCTATCTTTGTGAAGATCGTAGCTGACCGTACATGTTCCAGTAATTCTGAAATAAGCGGAAGTGGGTACCGATTTTTGACGGTTATATTATTCAATTCCCGGTAGTCAATACAGGGGCGAAGACCTCCGTCTTTTTATGGACAAAAAATATTCCTGCCCCTGCCGGGGACGTAGATGGTCGAAGAAATCCCTTTACAAGATTCTCATCAATATAATCTTTTAGTACAGTCAGCTCGGGCTCCGATAGGGGATAAAATCTGCCGAAAGGTATAGCAGCTCCAGGAAGAAGTTCGATGGGACAATCGTAGGGACGATGAGGGGGTAGTTTATCCGCGCTCTTCTTTTCGAAGACATCTTGAAACTGTTGGTAAGATATAGGAAGTTCCTGAGGTGAAGTGAGATCTTGAGTCAGACATACTGAGATAGTCTTTAAGCAGGTCTGTATGCAATGTGGAGATTTGAATTGAAAAACGCAGGTCTCCAAGTTAATGGAAGGGTTATGAGTTCTTAGCCAGGGAAGGCCAAGGATGATGGAAGAAATTGGTGAGGGAACCACGTCGAATTGGAGAGTCTCAATGTGGCTGGCTCCAATCTTAACTTTTAATGGGATAGTTTCAGTGATGATGGGCCCGGTCTTGAGCGGACTTCCATCCACCAATTGGATGGAAAGAGGATGTTTCTTGGGGCGAGACCAGAGAGTTTCCGGACCAGGTCTGTGTCAATAAAGTTGCCGCTGGCCCCAGAGTCCACCATTGCTGATAGGGATACAGATTCTTTATTCCACTGTAGAGACACAGAAAGTGACACGTGAGACGAAGAACATGGAGCTTTTTCCGTATTATTGTACAGGTGACCGGCAGAGTTCTTACCCTTGGGGAAGCGGTTGCGGGATCGGCAGTCTTTAAACAGGTGACCTGACCTGCCACAATACATACACAGTCCCATGGTTCTGCGTCGTTCCTTCTCTGAAGGTGATAGAGGACCTCTGACGATGCCTATTTGCATAGGTTCCTCCGGTGGAAGTGATGTTGGGGTCACAGGTACGGTACGACTAGGAGTCCAGAAAGAAGTAGAGGCTTGACGTTCTTGGCGTCGTTCTCTAAAACGGCGGTCAATTTGCGTAACCATTTTGATGAAGTCTTCAAGCACAGGAGGAATAGACGTATGTGCCAACTCATCTTTAATGGTATCAGAAAGTCCCCAGCGAAATTGATCATGAAGTGCGGGTTCATTCCATGAGGTTTCTAGAGCTATACGCCGGAATTCTGCAATATAATCCTCTACGGGTCTTCTCCCTTGTCTGAGGGAACGTAGAGAGGCAGTAGCAGAAGAAACTCGGTACGGGTCGTCATAAAGAGTGTCCATAGCTCGACGAAAAGATGACCAGGAATCAAGGAGAGAGCTTTGACTGTGAAGTAAATGGTGAGCCCACAACTGCGGTTCGTCCGAGAGAAGAGAGATGACAGTATGGACCTTGACATAATCAGAGGAGTAGGTACGAGGCTTGAGATTGAATAGGATCTGACAAGAGGTGATGAAGGTACGATATTTCTTGCGGTCCACCGAAAATCTCTCTGGTAAGGGAACCTGTGGTTCCTGAGCAGTAGCTCCCTCGAGGATTGGTGCCGGGGGAACCGGTGCTGGCTCCAGTGAAGTATTCTGCTGCATCTGCAGGTGGTGAACTTGTTGACGCAACTGGTTGTGATCAGAATGCATCTCCTGGAGAGACTGGTTCATGGAAGCCAGTTGTTGAGAATGGGCAGAAATGGCGTCTGCTACTCCTGCGGACTCCATGGTGGCTCAGTTATTATGTAGGGAACCCTAGAGGAGTTCCTTAAAAAATACAGGTGGAGACCGGAAAGCAGGAAGCAGGCTGAGGAACAGGAGCCAGGTCTGGTATACGAGGGGTTAATCTTGAACAAGCCAGGTCTGGTACACTAAGGGTCAATCTCACACAAGCCGGGTCTGGTACACAAAGGGTCAATCGCATACAAAGCCGGGTCTGGTACACAAAGGGTTAATCTCATACAAAGCCGGGTCTGGTACACAAGAGGTTAAATCAGGAACGAAAGGAGAGAAACTAACGAACTGCACAGCACAATAACTGAGCACTGAATGAGTCTCAGTGCTCAGTTTTTGAATTGCCCGCTCGTGAACGCCACGCCTACGTGCGTGATGTCACTCAGGCGCGTTCCCCGCCGTCCGCGGCAGGGAACACATAAAGTTTTGTTGTGACGCGCGCGCGTCTAGTAGCTGGCGTGCCGCGAATTGAGGAGGAGGAGGCGCCGCGAACGGCGCGGGACCAGACGGGCAGGCATCCTGGTAGGTGCCGAACCCCGGGACCCTTACAGGGGCACAGGAATCAAGGTAGGTGATCAGAGTCCAAGGAGTCTGCAGGTCTGGCGCACAGGAATCAAGGTAGGTGAGCAGACGCCAAGGAGTCGGCACACAGGAATAAAGGTAGGTGACAGAATCCAAGGAATCGGCGGGTCTGGCACCCAGGAATCAAGGTAGGTGAGCAGAGTCCAAGGAGTCGGTGCACAAGAATCATGGTAGGTGAGCTGAGTCCAAGGAGTCGGCACACAGGAATCAAGGTAGGTGACAGAATCCAAGGAGTCGGCTGGTCTGGCGCCCAGGAATCAAGGTAGGTGAGCAGAGTCCAAGGAGTCAGTGGGACAGGAATCAAGGTAGGTAAGCAGAGTCCAAGGGTCTGGCGCACAGGAATAAAGGTAGGTGAGCAGGGTCCAAGGAGTCGGCGCACAAGAATCATGGTAGGTGAGCAGAGTCCAAGGAGTTGGCACACAGGAATCAAGGTAGGTGAGTAGAGTCCAAGGAGCCGGCTGGTCTAGAGCACAGGAATCAAGGTAAGTGAGCAGACTCCAAGGAGTTGGTGTGTCTGGTGCACAGGAAACAAGGTAGTCGAGCAGAGTCCAAGGTTCTGGCACACAGGAATCAAGGTAGATGCGCAGAGTCCAAGGAGTCGACGCACAGGAATTAATGTAGGTGAGCAGAGTCCAAGGATTCGGTGGGTCTGGCACACAGGAATCAAGTTAGGTGACAGAATCCAAGGAGTCGGCGGGTCTGGCGCACAGGAATCAAGGAAGGTGAGCAGAGTCCAAGGAGTCGGCGGGCCTGGCGCAGAGGAACCATGGTAGGTGATCAGAGTCCAAGGAGTCTGCAGGTCTGGCGCACAGGAATCAAGGTAGATGAGCAGAGGCCAAGGAGTCGGCGCACAAGAATAAAGGTAGGTGACAGAATCCAAGGAATCGGCGGGTCTGGCACCCAGGAATCAAGGTAGGTGAGCAGAGTCCAAGGAGTTGGTGGGTCTGGCGCAGAGGAAACAATGTAGGTGAGCAGAGTCCAAGGAGTCGACGCACAGGAATCAAGGTAGGTGAGCAGAGTCCAAGGAGTTGGCACACAGGAATCAAGGTAGGTGACAGAATCCAAGGAGTCGGCTGGTCTGGCGCCCAGGAATCAAGGTAGGTGAGCAGAGTCCAAAAAGTCAGTGGGACAGGAATCAAGGTAGGTAAGCAGAGTCCAAGGAGTCAGTGGGACAGGAATCAAGGTAGGTGAGCAGAGTCCAAGGAGTTGGCGCACAAGAATCATGGTAGGTGAGCAGAGTCCAAGGAGTTGGCACACAGGAATCAAGGTAGGTGAGTAGAGTCCAAGGAGTCGGCTGGTCTAGAGCACAGGAATCAAGGTAAGTGAGCAGACTCCAAGGAGTTGGCGTGTCTGGTGCACAGGAAACAAGGTAGTCGAGCAGAGTCCAAGGTTCTGGCACACAGGAATCAACGTAGATGCGCAGAGTCCAAGGAGTCAGTGGGACAGGAATCAAGGTAGGTAAGCAGAGTCCAAGGGTCTGGCGCACAGGAATCAAGGTAGGAGAGCAGAGTCCAAGGAGTAGGCACACAAGAATCATGGTAGGTGAGCAGAGTCCAAGGAGTTGGCACACAGGAATCAAGGTAGGTGAGTAGAGTCCAAGGAGTCGACGCACAGGAATTAATGTAGGTAATGTAGCAGAATCCAAGGAGTCGTGGGTCTGGCGCACAAGAAACAAGATAGGTGAGCAGAGTCCAAGGAGTCGGCATGTCTGGCGCACAGAAACAATGTAGTCGAGCAGAGTCCAAGGGTCTGGCGCACAGGAATCAAGGTAGGTGAGCAGAGTCCAAGGTGTCGGGGGGTTTGGCGCACAAGATTCAAGGAAGGTGAGCAGAATTCAAGGAGTCAAAGCACAGGAATTAAGGTAGGCGAGCAGAGTCCCAGGAGTCGGTGAGTCTGGCGCACGGGAATCAAGGTAGGCGAGCAGAGTCCAAGGAATCGGCAGACCTGGCGCACAGGAATCAAGGTAGGTAAGCAGAGTCCAAGGAGTCGGCGCAGAGGAATCAAGGTAGGTGACAGAATCCTAGTAGCCTGGTAGGTCTCACGCCCAGGAATCAAGGTAGGTGAGCAGAGTCCAAGGAGTCGGCGGGTCTGGCGCACAGGAATCAAGGTAGGTGACAGAATCCAAGGATTCAACAGAGTCTTGCACCCAGGAATCAAGGTAGGTGAGCAGAGTCCAAGGAGTCGGCGGGTCTAGCGCACAGGAATCAAGGTAGGTGAGCAGAGTTCAAGGGTCTGACGCACAGGAATCAAGGTAGGTGAGCAGAGTCCAAGGAGTCGGGGGGTTTCGTGCACAGGAATCAAGGTAGGTGTGCAGAGTCCAAGGAGTCAGCGGGTCTGGCGCACAGGAATCAAGGTAGGTGACAGAATCCAAGGAGTCTGCATATCCGGCGCACAGGAATCAAGGTAGGTGAGCAGAGTCCAAGGAGTCAACGGGTCTGGCGCACAGGAATCAAGGTAGGTGAGCAGAGTCCAAGCAGTCAGCGGACTCTGGCACACAGGAAGCAAAGTAGGTGAGCAGAGTCCAAGGAGTCGGCACACAGGAATCAAGTTAGGTGAGCAGAGTCCAAGGAGTCGGCGGCCCTGGCGCACAGGAATCAAGGTAGGTGAGCAGAGTACAAGGAGTCAGTGGGTCCGGCGCACAGGAAACAATATAGGTGAGCAGAGTCCAAGGAGTCGACGCATAGGAATCAAGGTAGGTAAGCAGAATCCAAGGAGTCGGCGCACAGGAATCAAGGCAGGTGAGCAGAGTCCAAGGAGTCTGCGGGTCTGGCGCACAGGAATCAAGGTAGGTGAGCAGAGTCCAAGGAGTCGGCGCACAAGAATCAAGGTAGGTGACAGAATCCAAGGATTCAACAGGGTCTGACGCCCAGAAAACAAGGTAGGTGAGCAGAGTCCAAGGAGTCGGCAGGTCTGGCACACAGGAATCAAGGTAGATAAGCAGAGTCCAAGGAGTCAGTGGGTCTGGCGCCCCGGAATCAAGGTAGGTGAGCAGTGTCCAAGGAGTCGGCGGGTCTGGCGCACAGGAACCAAGGTAGGTAAGCAGAGTCCAAGGAGTCTGCAGGTCTGGAGCACAGGAATCAAGGTAGGTGAGCAGAGTCCAATGAGTTGGTGCACAGGAATCAAGGTAGGTGACAGAACCCAAGGATTCAACAGGGTCTGGCACCCAGGAATCAAGGTAGCTGAGCAGAGTCCAAGGAGTCAGTGGGTCTGGCGCACATCAAACAATGTAGGTGAGCAGAGTCCAAGGAGTCGACGCATAGGAATCAAGGAAGGTAAGCAGAGTCCATGGAGTCAGCGCACAGGAATCAAGGTAGGTGAGCAGAGTCCAAGGAGTCGGCGCACAGGAATCAAGGTAGTTGAGCAGAGTCCAAGGAGTCAGCAGGTCTAGCGCACAGGAATCAAGGTAGGTGAGCAGAGTCCAAGGAGCTGACACACAGGAATCAAGGTAGGTGAGCAGGGTCCAAGGAGTCTGCGTTTCTGGCGCACAGGAAACAAGGTATTCGAGCAGAGTTCAAGGGTCTGACTCACAGGAATCAGCGTAGGTGAGCAGAGTCCAAGGAGTCGGGGGGTTTGGCGCACAGGAATCAATGTAGGTGTGCAGAGTCCAAGGATTCGACGCACAGGAATTCAGGTAGGTGAGCAGAGTCCAAGTAGTCGGTGGGTCTGGCGCACAGGAATCAAGGTAGGTGACAGAATCCAAGGAGTCGGCGGGTCTGGCACACAGGAATCAAGGTAGGTGAGCAGAGTCCAAGGAATCGGCATGTCTGGCGCACAGGAAACAAGGTAGTTGAGCAGAGTCCAAGGGTCTGGCGCACAGGAATCAAGGTAGGTGAGCAGAGTCCAAGGTGTCGGGGGTTTGGCGCACAAGAATCAAGGTAGGTGAGCAGAATCCAAGGAGTCAAAGCACAGGAATTAAGGTAGGTGACAGAATCCAAGTAGTCGGCAGGTCTTACGCACAGGAATAAAGGTAGGTGAGCAGAGTCCAAGGAGTCGGCGGGTCTGGCGCACAGGAATCAAGGTAGGTGAGCAGAGTCCAAGGAGTTGGCACACAGGAATCAAGGCAGGTGATAGAATCCAAGGATTCTACAGGGTCTGGCACCCAGGAATCAAGGTAGGTGAGCAGAGTCCAAGGAGTCAATGGGTCTGGCGCACATCAAACAATGTAGGTGAGCAGAGTCCAAGGAGACGACGCATAGGAATCAAGGTAGGTAAGCAGAGTCCATGGAGTCAGCGCACAGGAATCAAGGTAGGTATGCAGAGTCCAAGGAGCCGGCGCACAGGAATCAAGGTAAGTGAGCAGAGTCCAAGGAGTCAGCGGTCTAGCGCACACGAATCAAGGTAGGTGAGCAGAGTCCAAGGAGCTGGCACACAGGAATCAAGGTAGGTGAGCAGAGTCCAAGGAGACGGCGGGACTAGCGCACAGGAATCAAAGTAGGTGACAGAATCCAAGGAGACGGCTGGACTGGCGCACGGGAATCAAGGTAGGTGAGCAGAGTCCAAGGAGTCGGTGGGTCTGGCGCACAGGAATCAAGGTAGGTGAGCAGAATCCAGGGTCTGGAGCACAGAAACCAAGGTAGGTGAGCAGAGTCCAAGGAGTTGGGGGGTCTGGCCCACAGGAATCAAGGTAGGTGACAGAGTCCAAGGATTCTGCGGGTCTGGCGCACAGGAATCAAGGTAGGTGACAGAATCCAAGGAGTCGGCGGGTCTGGCACACAGGAATCAAGGTAGGAGAGCAGAATCCAAGGAGTCGACGCATAGGAATTAAGGTAGGGGAGCAGAGTCCTAGGAGTCGGTGAGTCTGGCGCACGGGAATCAAGGTAGGTGACAGAATCCAAGGAGTCGGCGGGTCTGGCTCACAGGAATCAAGGTAGGTGAGCAGAGTCCAAGGAGTCGGTAGGCCTGGCGCACAGGAATCAAGGTAGGTAAGCAGAGTCCAAGGAGTGGGCGCAGAGGAATCAAGGTAGGTGACAGAATCCAAGTAATCGGCAGGTCTGGCGCCCAGGAATCAAGGTAGGTGAGCAGAGTCCAAGGAGTTGGTGGGTCTGGCCCACAGGAATCAAGGTAGGTGATAGAGTCCAAGGATTCTGCGGGTCTGGCGCACAGGAATCAAGGTAGGTAAGCAGAGTCCAAGGAGTCGGCTGGTCTGGCGCACAGGAATCAAGGTAGGTGAGCAGAGTCCAAGGAGTTGGCTGGTCTGGCACACAGGAATCAAGGTAGGTGACAGAATCCAAGGAGTCGGCGGGTCTGGCTCACAGGAATCAAGGTAGGTGAGCAGAGTCCAAGGAGTCGGCGGGCCTGGCACACAGGAATCAAGGTAGGTGAGCAGAATCCAAGGAGTCGGCGCACAGGAATCAAGGTAGGTGAGCAGAGTCCAAGGAGTCGGCGGGTCTGGCGCACAGGAATCAAGGAAGGTGAGCAGAATCCAAGGAACAGCCGGGTCCTGCACACAAGAATCAAGGTAGGTGAGTAGAGACCAAGGAACACCCGGGTCCGGCACACAGGAATCCAGGCAGGTTAGCAGAGACCGAGGAACAGTCGGGACCGGGACACAGGAATTAAGGCAGGTGAGCAGAGTCCAAGGAGTCGGTAGGTCTGGCGCACAGGAATCAAGGTAGGTGAGCAGAGTCCAAGGAGTTGGCTGGTCTGGCACACAGGAATCAAGGTAGGTGACAGAATCCAAGGAGTCGGCGGGTCTGGCTCACAGGAATCAAGGTAGGTGAGCAGAGTCCAAGGAGTCGGCGGGCCTGGCACACAGGAATCAAGGTAGGTGAGCAGAATCCAAGGAGTCGGCGCACAGGAATCAAGGTAGGTGAGCAGAGTCCAAGGAGTCGGCGGGTCTGGCGCACAGGAATCAAGGAAGGTGAGCAGAATCCAAGGAACAGCCGGGTCCTGCACACAAGAATCAAGGTAGGTGAGTAGAGACCAAGGAACACCCGGGTCCGGCACACAGGAATCCAGGCAGGTAATCAGAGACCGAGGAACAGTCGGGACCGGGACACAGGAATTAAGGCAGGTGAGCAGAGTCCAAGCAGTCGGTAGGTCTGGCGCACAGGAATCAAGGTAGGTGACAGAATCCAAGGAGTCGTAGGGTCTGGCGCACAGGAATCAAGGTAGGTGAGCAGAGTCCAAGGAGTCGGCATGTCTGGCGCATAGGAAAAAAGGTAGTTGAGCAGAGTCCAAGGGTCTGGCGCACAGGAATCAAGGTAGGTGAGCAGAGTCCAAGGTGTCAGGGGTTTGGCGCACAAGAATCAAGGTAGGTGAGCAGAATCCAAGGAGTCAAAGCACAGGAATTAAGGTAGGTGACAGAATCCAAGTAGTCGGCAATGCTTACACCCAGGAATAAAGGTAGGTGAGCAGAGTCCAAGGAGTCGGCGGGTCTGGCGCACAGGAATCAAGGTAGGTGAGCAGAGTCCAAGGAGTTGGCGCACAGGAATCAAGGTAGGTGATAGAATCCAAGGATTCTACAGGGTCTGGCACCCAGGAATCAAGATAGGTGAGCAGAGTCCAAGGAGTCGACCCATAGGAATCAAGGTAGGTAAGCAGAGTCCATGGAGTCAGCGCACAGGAATCAAGGTAGGTATGCAGAGTCCAAGGAGTCGGCGCACAGGAATCAAAGTAGGTGAGCAGAGTCAAAGGAGTCGGCGGTCTAGCGCACAGGAATCAAGGTAGGTGAGCAGAGTCCAAGGAGCTGGCACACAGGAATCAAGGTAGGTGAGCAGAGTCCAAGGAGACGGGGGGGTTTGGCGCACAGGAATCAACGTAGGTGTGCAGAGTCCAAGGATTTGACGCACAGGAATTAAGGTAGGTGAGCAGAGACCAAGGAGACGGCGGGACTGGCGCACAGGAATCAAGGTAGGTGACAGAATCCAAGGAGACGGCTGGACTGGCGCACGGGAATCAAGGTAGGTGAGTAGAGTCCATGGAGTCGGTGGGTCTGGCGCATAGGAATCAAGGTAGGTGAGCAGAGTCCAAGGAGTTGGCACACAGGAATCAAGGTAGGTGACAGAATCCAAGGAGTCGGTGGGTCTGGCAACCAGGAATCAAGATAGGTGAGCAGAGTCCAAGGATTCAGTGGGTCTGGCGCACAGGTCCAAGTAGTCGACGCATAGGAATCAAGGTAGGTAAGCAGAGTCCAAGGAGTAGGCGCCCAGGAATCAAGGTAGGTGAGCAGAGTCCAAGGAGTCGGCGGGTCTAGCGCACAGGAATCAAGGTAGGTGTGCAGAGTCCAACGAATCGACGCACAGGAATTAAGGTAGGTGAGCAGAGTCCAAGGAGTCGGTGGGTCTGGCGCACAGGAATCAAGGTAGGTGACAGAATCCAAGGAGTTGGCGGGTCTGGCGCACAGGAATCAAGGTAGGTGAGCAGAGTCCAAGGAGTCAGCATGTCTGGCGCACAGGAAACAAGGTAGTCGAGCAGCGTCTAAGGGTCTGGCGCACAGGAATCAAGGTAGGTGAGCAGAGTCCAAGGAGTCGGCGGGTCTGGCGCACAGGAATCAAGGTAGGTGACAGAATCCAAGGAGTCGGCGGGTCTGGCGCACAAGAATCAAGGTAGGTGAGCAGAGTCCAAGGAGTCAACGGGTCTGGCACACAGGAATCAAGGTAGGAGAGCAGAATCCAAGGAGTCGACGCACAGGAATTAAGGTAGGGGAGCAGAGTTCAAGGAGTCATCATATCTGGCGCACAGGAAACAAGGTAGTCGAGCAGAGTCCAAGGGTCTGGCGCACAGGAATCAAGGTAGGTGAGCAGAGTCCAAGGAGTCGGCGGGTCTGGCGCACAGGAATCAAGGTAGGTGACAGAATCCAAGGAGTCGGCGGGTCTGGCACACAAGAATCAAGGTAGGTGAGCAGAGTCCAAGGAGTCAACGGGTCTGGCACACAGGAATCAAGGTAGTCGAGCAGAGTCCAAGGGTCTGGCGCACAGGAATCAAGGTAGGTGAGCAGAGTCCAAGGAGTCAGCATGTCTGGCGCACAGGAAACAAGGTAGTCGAGCAGAGTCCAAGGGTTTGGCGCACAGGAATCAAGGTAGGTGAGCAGAGTCCAAGGAGTCGGCGGGTCTGGCGCACAGGAAACAAGGTAGGTGACAGAATCCAAGGAGTCGGCGGGTCTGGCGCACAAGAATCAAGGTAGGTGAGCAGAGTCCAAGGAGTCAACGGGTCTGGCACACAGGAATCAAGGTAGGAGAGCAGAATCCAAGGAGTCGACACACAGGAATTAAGGTAGGGGAGCAGAGTCCTAGGAGTCGGTGAGTCTGGCGCACGGGAATCAAGGTAGGTGACAGAATCCAAGTAGTCGGCGGGTCTAGCACACAGGAATCAAGGTAGGAGAGCAGAATCCAAGGAGTCGACGCATAGGAATTAAGGTAGGGGAGCAGAGTCCTAGGAGTCGGTGAGTCTGGCGCACGGGAATCAAGGTAGGTGACAGAATCCAAGGAGTCGGCGGGTCTGGCCCACAGGAATCAAGGTAGGTGATAGAGTCCAAGCATTCTGCGGGTCTGGCGCACAGGAATCAAGGTAGGTAAGCAGAGTCCAAGGAGTCGGCTGGTCTGGCGCACAGGAATCAAGGTAGGTGAGCAGAGTCCAAGGAGTTGGCTGGTCTGGCGCACAGGAATCAAGGTAGGTGACATAATCCAAGGGGTCGGCGGGTCTGGCTCACAGGAATCAAGGTAGGTGAGCAGAGTCCAAGGAGTCGGCGGGCCTGGCACACAGGAATCAAGGTAGGTGAGCAGAATCCAAGGAGTCTGCGCACAGGAATCAAGGTAGGTGAGCAGAGTCCAAGGAGTCGGCGGGTCTGGCGCACAGGAATCAAGGAAGGTGAGCAGAGTCCAAGGAACAGCCGGGTCCTGCACACAAGAATCAAGGTAGGTGAGTAGAGACCAAGGAACACCCGGGTCCGGCACACAGGAATCCAGGCAGGTTAGCAGAGACCGAGGAACAGTCGGGACTGGGACACAGGAATTAAGGCAGGTGAGCAGAGTCCAAGGAGTCGGTAGGTCTGGCGCACAGGAATCAAGGTAGGTGAGCAGAGTCCAAGGAGTTGGCACACAGGAATCAAGGTAGGTGATAGAATCCAAGGATACTACAGGGTCTGGCACCCAGGAATCAAGGTAGGTGAGCAGAGTCCAAGGAGTCAACGGGTCTGGCACACAGGAATCAAGGTAGTCGAGCAGAGTCCAAGGGTCTGGCGCACAGGAATCAAGGTAGGTGAGCAGAGTCCAATGAGTCAGCATGTCTGGCGCACAGGAAACAAGGTAGTCGAGCAGAGTCCAAGGGTTTGGCGCACAGGAATCAAGGTAGGTGAGCAGAGTCCAAGGAGTCGGCGGGTCTGGCGCACAGGAAACAAGGTAGGTGACAGAATCCAAGGAGTCGGCGGGTCTGGCGCACAAGAATCAAGGTAGGTGAGCAGAGTCCAAGGAGTCAACGGGTCTGGCACACAGGAATCAAGGTAGGAGAGCAGAATCCAAGGAGTCGACACACAGGAATTAAGGTAGGGGAGCAGAGTCCTAGGAGTCGGTGAGTCTGGCGCACGGGAATCAAGGTAGGTGACAGAATCCAAGTAGTCGGCGGGTCTAGCACACAGGAATCAAGGTAGGAGAGCAGAATCCAAGGAGTCGACGCATAGGAATTAAGGTAGGGGAGCAGAGTCCTAGGAGTCGGTGAGTCTGGCGCACGGGAATCAAGGTAGGTGACAGAATCCAAGGAGTCGGCGGGTCTGGCCCACAGGAATCAAGGTAGGTGATAGAGTCCAAGCATTCTGCGGGTCTGGCGCACAGGAATCAAGGTAGGTAAGCAGAGTCCAAGGAGTCGGCTGGTCTGGCGCACAGGAATCAAGGTAGGTGAGCAGAGTCCAAGGAGTTGGCTGGTCTGGCGCACAGGAATCAAGGTAGGTGACATAATCCAAGGGGTCGGCGGGTCTGGCTCACAGGAATCAAGGTAGGTGAGCAGAGTCCAAGGAGTCGGCGGGCCTGGCACACAGGAATCAAGGTAGGTGAGCAGAATCCAAGGAGTCTGCGCACAGGAATCAAGGTAGGTGAGCAGAGTCCAAGGAGTCGGCGGGTCTGGCGCACAGGAATCAAGGAAGGTGAGCAGAGTCCAAGGAACAGCCGGGTCCTGCACACAAGAATCAAGGTAGGTGAGTAGAGACCAAGGAACACCCGGGTCCGGCACACAGGAATCCAGGCAGGTTAGCAGAGACCGAGGAACAGTCGGGACCGGGACACAGGAATTAAGGCAGGTGAGCAGAGTCCAAGGAGTCGGTAGGTCTGGCGCACAGGAATCAAGGTAGGTGACAGAATCCAAGGAGTCGTAGGGTCTGGCGCACAGGAATCAAGGTAGGTGAGCAGAGTCCAAGGAGTCGGCATGTCTGGCGCACAGGAAAAAAGGTAGTTGAGCAGAGTCCAAGGGTCTGGCGCACAGGAATCAAGGTAGGTGAGCAGAGTCCAAGGTGTCGGGGGTTTGGCGCACAAGAATCAAGGTAGGTGAGCAGAATCCAAGGAGTCAAAGCACAGGAATTAAGGTAGGTGACAGAATCCAAGTAGTCGGCAGGTCTTACGCCCAGGAATAAAGGTAGGTGAGCAGAGTCCAAGGAGTCGGCGGGTCTGGCGCACAGGAATCAAGGTAGGTGAGCAGAGTCCAAGGAGTTGGCACACAGGAATCAAGGTAGGTGATAGAATCCAAGGATACTACAGGGTCTGGCACCCAGGAATCAAGGTAGGTGAGCAGAGTCCAAGGAGTCAGTGGGTCTGGCGCACATCAAACAATGTAGGTGAGCAGAGTCCAAGGAGTCGACGCATAGGAATCAAGGTAGGTATGCAGAGTCCAAGGAGTCGGCGCACAGGAATCAAGGTAGGTGAGCAGAGTCAAAGGAGTCGGCGGTCTAGCGCACAGGAATCAAGGTAGGTGAGCAGAGTCCAAGGAGGTGGCACACAGGAATCAAGGTAGGTGAGCAGAGTCCAAGGAGACCGGGGGGTTTGGCGCACAGGAATCAAGGTAGGTGTGCAGAGTCCAAGGATTTGAGGCACAGGAATTAAGGTAGGTGAGCAGAGACCAATGAGACGGCGGGACTGGCGCACAGGAATCAAGGTAGGTGACAGAATCCAAGGAGACGGCTGGACTGGCGCACGGGTATCAAGGTCGGTGAGCAGAGTCCAAGGAGTTGGCACACAGGAATCAAGGTAGGTGACAGAATCCAAGGAGTCGGCGGGTCTGGCAACCAGGAATCAAGATAGGTGAGCAGAGTCCAAGGATTCAGTGGGTCTGGTGCACAGGTCCAAGGAGTCGACGCATAGGAATCAAGGTAGGTAGGCAGAGTCCAAGGAGTCAGCGCAGAGGAATCAAGGTAGGTGAGCAGAGTCCAAGGAGTAGGCGCCCAGGAATCAAGGTAGGTGAGCAGAGTCCAAAGAGTCGGCGGGTCTAGCGCACAGGAATCAAGGTAGGTGTGCAGAGTCCAACGATTCGACGCACAGGAATTAAGGTAGGTGAGCAGAGTCCAAGGAGTCGGTGGGTTTGGCGCACAGGAATCAAGGTAGGTGACAGAATCCAAGGAGTTGGCAGGTCTGGAGCACAGGAATCAAGGTAGGTGAGCAGAGTCCAAGGAGTCAGCATGTCTGGCGCACAGGAAACAAGGTAGTCGAGCAGAGTCCAAGGGTCTGGCGAACAGGAATCAAGGTAGGTGACCAGAGTCCAAGGAGTCGGCGGGTCTGGCGCACAGGAATCAAAGTAGGTGACAGAATCCAAGGAGTCGGCGGGTCTGGCGCACAAGAATCAAGGTAGGTGAGCAGAGTCCAAGGAGTCAACGGGTCTGGCACACAGGAATCAAGGTAGGAGAGCAGAATCCAAGGAGTCGACGCACAGGAATTAAGGTAGGGGAGCAGAGTCCTAGGAGTCGGTGAGTCTGGCGCACGGGAATCAAGGTAGGTGACAGAATCCAAGTAGTCGGCGGGTCTAGCACACAGGAATCAAGGTAGGAGTGCAGAATCCAAGGAGTCGACGCATAGGAATTAAGGTAGGGGAGCAGAGTCCTAGGAGTCGGTGAGTCTGGCGCACGGGAATCAAGGTAGGTGACAGAATCCAAGGAGTCGGCGGGTCTGGCACACAGGAATCAAGGTAGGTGAGCAGAGTCCAAGGAGTCGGTAGGCCTGGCGCACAGGAATCAAGGTAAGTAAGCAGAGTCCAAGGAGTCGGCGCAGAGGAATCAAGGTAGGTGACAGAATCCAAGTAATCGGCAGGTCTGGCGCCCAGGAATCAAGGTAGGTGAGCAGAGTCCAAGGAGTTGGGGGGTCTGGCCCACAGGAATCAAGGTAGGTGAGCAGAGTCCAAGGAGTCAACGGGTCTGGCGCACAGGAATCAAGGTAGGTGAGCAGAATCCAGGGTCTGGAGCTCAGAAACCAAGGTAGGTGAGCAGAGTCCAAGGAGTCGGCACACAGGAATCAAGGTAGGAGATCAGAATCCAAGGCATCGACGCACAGGAATTAAGGTAGGGGAGCAGAGTCCTAGGAGTCGGTGAGTCTGGCGCACGGGAATCAAGGTAGGTGACAGAATCCAAGTAGTCGGCAGGTCTGGCACACAGGAATCAAGGTAGGAGAGCAGAATCCAAGGAGTCGACGCATAGGAATTAAGGTAGGGGAGCAGAGTCCTAGGAGTCGGTGAGTCTGGCGCACGGGAATCAAGGTAGGTGACAGAATCCAAGGAGTCGGCGGGTCTGGCTCACAGGAATCAAGGTAGGTGAGCAGAGTCCAAGGAGTCGGCAGGCCTGGCGCACAGGAATCAAGGTAGGTAAGCAGAGTCCAAGGAGTTGGGGGGTCTGGCCCACAGGAATCAAGGTAGGTGAGCAGAGTCCAAGGAGTTGGCGCACAGGAATCAAGGTAGGTGATAGAATCCAAGGATTCTACAGGGTCTGGCACCCAGGAATCAAGGTAGGTGAGCAGAGTCCAAGGAGTCAGTGGGTCTGGCGCACATCAAACAATGTAGGTGAGCAGAGTCCAAGGAGTCGACGCATAGGAATCAAGGTAGGTAAGCAGAGTCCATGGAGTCAGCGCACAGGAATCAACGTAGGTATGCAGAGTCCAAGGAGTCGGCGCACAGGAATCAAGGTAGGTGAGCAGAGTCAAAGGAGTCGGCGGTCTAGCGCAGAGGAATCAAAGTAGGTGAGCAGAGTCCAAGGAGCTGACACACAGGAATCAAGGTAGGTGAGCAGAGTCCAAGGAGACGGGGGGTTTGGCGCACAGGAATCAAGGTAGGTGTGCAGAGTCCAAGGATTTGACGCACAGGAATTAAGGTAGGTGAGCAGAGACCAAAGAGACGGCAGGACTGGCGCACAGGAATCAAGGTAGGTGACAGAATCCAAGGAGACGGCTGGACTGGCGCACGGGAATCAAGGTAGGTGAGTAGAGTCCAAGGAGTCGGTGGGTCTGGCGCACAGGAATCAAGGTAGGTGAGCAGAGTCCAAGGAGTTGGCACACAGGAATCAAGGTAGGTGACAGAATCCAAGGAGTCGGCGGGTCTGGCAACCAGGAATCAAGATAGGTGAGCAGAGTCCAAGGATTCAGTGGGTCTGGCGCACAGGTCCAAGGAGTCGACGCATAGGAATCAAGGTAGGTAAGCAGAGTCCAAGGAGTCAGCGCAGAGGAATCAAGGTAGGTGAGCAGAGTCCAAGGAGTAGGCGCCCTGGAATCAAGGTAGGTGAGCAGAGTACAAGGAGTCGGTGGGTCTAGCGCACAGGAATCAAGATAGGTGTGCAGAGTCCAACGATTCGACGCACAGGAATTAAGGTAGGTGAGCAGAGTCCAAGGAGTCGGTGTGTCTGGCGCACAGGAATCAAGGTAGGTGACAGAATCCAGGGTCTGGAGCTCAGAAACCAAGGTAGGTGAGCAGAGTCCAAGGAGTCGGCACACAGGAATCAAGGTAGGAGAGCAGAATCCAAGGCATCGACGCACAGGAATTAAGGTAGGGGAGCAGAGTCCTAGGAGTCGGTGAGTCTGGCGCACGGGAATCAAGGTAGGTGACAGAATCCAAGGAGTCGGCAGGTCTGGCACACAGGAATCAAGGTAGGAGAGCAGAATCCAAGGAGTCGACGCATAGGAATTAAGGTAGGGGAGCAGAGTCCTAGGAGTCGGTGAGTCTGGCGCACGGGAATCAAGGTAGGTGACAGAATCCAAGGAGTCGGCGGGTCTGGCTCACAGGAATCAAGGTAGGTGAGCACAGTCCAAGGAGTCGGCAGGCCTGGCGCACAGGAATCAAGGTAGGTAAGCAGAGTCCAAGGAGTCGGCGCAGAGGAATCAAGGTAGGTGACAGAATCCAAGTAATCGGCATGTCTGGGGCCCAGGAATCAAGGTAGGTGAGCAGAGTCCAAGGAGTTGGGGGGTCTGGCCCACAGGAATCAAGGTAGGTGACAGAGTCCAAGGATTCTGCGGGTCTGGCGCACAGGAATCAATCTAAGTGAGCAGAGTCCAAGGAGTCGGCTGGTCTGGCGCACAGGAATCAAGGTAGGTGAGCAGAGTCCAAGGAGTTGGCTGGTCTGGCGCACAGGAATCAAGGTAGGTGACAGAATCCAAGGAGTCGGCGGGTCTGGCTCACAGGAATCAAGGTAGGTGAGCAGAGTCCAAGGAGTCGGCGGGCCTGGCACACAGGAATCAAGGTAGGTGAGCAGAGTCCAAGGAGTCGGCGCACAGGAATCAAGGTATGTGAGCAGAGTCCAAGGAGTCGGCGGGTCTGACGCACAGGAATCAAGGTAGGTGAGCAGAGTCCAAGGAACAGCCGGGTCCAGCACACAGGAATCCAGGCAGGTTAGCAGAGACCGAGGAACAGTCGGGACCGGGACACAGGAATTAAGGCAGGTGAGCAGAGTCCAAGCAACAGCCGGGTCTGGTACACAGGAATTTTGACAGAACCCTTCATCACTGGTGCCACTGGAGAGGCCTGACAGCCAGCCTCCTCCCTATTGACTATGGGCCCTGACTTTGTAAAGACTGTCCATGTTGTCTCTGGAAGGCAGATTAAGGGGGCGGTCTTCATTTTGGTTCTACCCTACACTGAGTCTCGGGTAGCGACTGGGAAACTGGGAAAAGAGTGTGTGTCCCAGGCTAAGGGAGCACAAGTCAGCAGAGGTAGTCGGTCGGACTAGCCAGCTCCGTGACAGGAATTAAGGTAGGTGAGCAGAGTCCAAGGAATAGCCGGGTCTGGTGCACAGGAATCAAGGTAGGTGAGCAGAGTCCAAGGAATAGCTGGGTGTGGTGCACAGGAATCAAGGTAGTTGAGCAGAGTCCAAGGAATAGCCGCGTCTGGTGCACAGGAATTAAGGTAAGTAAATGCACAAGGCTCTTAGTAGAGGAAGCACAATAACTGAGCAATGTTCAGTGCTTGGTTTTAAACTTGCTTTCTGAAGAACGTCACACCCCCTGGTGTGATGTCACCTAAGCATGTTCCTCGCCATTTCTGAGTGGGGACGCGTAAAGTTGAGTGAGGTTGCGCGACCCCCCCAGCTGCAGCCATGCGGAATGCAGAGGAGACGGAGAGGACCGAAGACGCAGCACTGGACCCTGTACCTGCGATAAGCAGATACTCAGGTGAGTCACTGCGTCGGCGTCTGGTGTACGGACCCTGACAATGTGTAAATGCTATGTCCATGTTTAATACTATCTCCATGTGAAATGCTATGTGCATGTTTAATGTTATGTCCTTGTGTACTTCTGTGTCCACATGTAGTGCTATATACATGTTTAATGCTATATCCATGTTTATTGCTATATCCATGTTTAATGCTATCTTCATGTGTAATGCCATGTCCATGTTTAATGCTAGCTTCATGTGTAATGCCATGTCCATGTTTAATCCAATGTACATGTGTATACTATCTCCATGTGTATTGTTATCTTTATGTGTAATGCTATGTCAATTGGTAACGCTATGTCCATGTGTAATGCTATGTCCACTGTGACGGTGCTTTGTCCATGTGTAATGCTATGTCCATGTTTACTGCTTTGTCCATGTTTAATGTTATGTCTATGTATAATGCTATGTCCTTGTGTAGTGCTTTCTCCATATGTAGTGCTATATCAATGTGTATTTCTATATCCATGTTCATTGGTATCTCAATATTTAATGCTACCTCCATGTGTAATGCTATGTCCATGTGTAATGCTATGTCTATATTAAAAGCTATGTACATGAGAAGTGCCATGTCCATGTTTAATGCTATGTCTATATTTAATGCTATGTCCATGTTTCATGCTAATGTCAATTTATATTGAACTGATGGTGTTAAGGCAGGCTTATTATTAAGAGAATGAGCTTGCGGTGGAGGCATAATCATCCACAGAGACTGATTATGACTATTTGTCAGTTACTTTTTGCCATTTCTTCTCTACAGGTATAAATACACAGTTAACCTCTTAGTGTCCAGAGGGAAGGACAATCTTTCAAGCCATGGTTCCCCAGAGGTTTCCCCTAACGGGGTTTTTCCTCTCCTGTGTGCTGAAAGGTGACTCTACGTGAGTCCAGAGGTAGCTGTCACCATGATCAACTCTTTGTGGCCTAATTAATTGGACTATTAAATTAATAATAAATAAATTAAATGACCATTTTTGTCTGTTGTGGTTTATCCAGACCAGTGGATGGGGCCCAACCAGTGTGTACGCTAAAGAGCTGCAGGGCTGGCTTCCTAAGGGCTCTTAGCCAGGCATTTCATGCTTTATTAAAAAACACCAATGCACAGGTGTACAAAAAAGGACAATCTATGAATTTAAAAGGTTACAAAGTTGCATAAGTGCGTCTTTTTTCTGATGTAGAGAAGTAGTTTGCATCTCCACACACATCATAGTTAAAGATTTAGCATGAGTAATGTTATAAAAATTATAAAACGCCATATTTTTCATATATTTATCTAATCTGTCACTAAATCAGTTAAATTGACAGAACATACCCCCAACAACAACTCAGGTGTCTAGACTTTATATGCATTTTGAGCATTTTAACAGTGCTTTTAAGGTGTATATTGCTGTTTTGGAACTGTTGTTTTTTTACATTTAGTATGTTGGGTTTGTAACTGAAAATGTTAAACAAAGAAGCCAAAAATACCACCCAATCTAGGATATGTCACTAGTGGCTTCAGGACACACATGCTAGGCAGGCATTTGGCCACCTATCACTGCCAAAATTAGCTATAGAAATAAGTTCCTAAACTTTTTTCACCAATGCATCTGTGTTTAGAATTTTTTGGCACAGGTTATGTGTTATGGTAGAGAAATCCAGTAAATGTTTTTTAGATTATGGAAATACCTGATGTGCGCTTTCATTGTGTATGGAGAAGAGAACATACTCTACATGTCTGGCTGGGTACCTAAGAGCCAGAATGTCTTCACAAAGCACTTTTGTTTTGGGTACACCAATTGGTGGAGGGAAGCTTTTTAGGCTGGAGTGTCATATATAAAAAATTAAACAACTCCAGACTGGTATCGAAATTATCTACCTGGATTCCAAAGGTACATACATTTCTAGTTTCCTATTTTTCCTTCTTGCTACATAATCCAGCACCCATTGATCTTTATACTTTTTTAACCTGTTCCATGGTATAGGCACATAAGCTTTCTGGACCTCTGAGGTCTTTTCTTCAACATTTCTTCTAGAGGAGAGACCTCTGATGTCCAAACACACGCCTATCAATATAAATCATAATACTAATGCAGTCAAGTGTCCATTTTGCATATAGAGCTCTGTGAGAACAATACCAAGACTTTGCTACACCTTTAATTTTATTTCAAATATTTTAAATACACGATAGATACTTAACATAGGCACAACTGTACAATGGAACTGACAAAATGTTGACATTGTTTTTAAAGATACAAAGCCTGGCTTCCTCAAAATATACCTAATTAAAAATACATTAATTCAATCTGAATCCCATTATGAGAAATGTATTCCAGGTTTTCATCACATTGATTACAGATCTTCAATTTTATCTGCCATGGCAAGCGGATCCAATAAAAAGGGCCGACAAATGGAGATATTATTATATTGTGGCGCCTTGAAGGAGTATTCTAGTGTGAACTCTTCATTTTCTTTTTCACCTTTTTCATTGTTTTTTTCTCTCTAATTAATGATATAATTCATTATGTTTGCTATGTTTTCGAAATGGTTTAAGACGTGGTAGGAGGTAACTAGGTACCGGATAATTTGAGAGTTCCTCTAGACATATTTACAGTACACACCATCCCAGTGTCCTTCAACGGCTTGGTGGTTTCATGGGAACGTGGCCATAACAAGTTAGGATTCTAGGAACGATCCTTAGAATCATGTTGATGCATTGTCATCTTCAAAGAATTTCTTCTGAATCAATGTCCTTGGGGAAGGTTCATACAAGTTATCAGAGAAACATGGAGACGAGCAACTCTGAATAACTTCACCCTACTGATGGGAATCTCTGAGTGTGGTTTCTCCTACTCTGTAATATAAGTTAAATGCACCGGGCCTTTAAAGTCAGTTGTGGATAAGTTGTCTTGTGTTCCGATTCACGTTGACACTTGAGACTCCTGTTTCTTCTGGGTACTCTTTGTAAGAGGAGTCACAGCCACCCCAAGGCTTGTACAAAGGACAAAGAACCATTTAAACAAGTGATATTCACGTAAAATGTTACATCTGAAGAAGAGACCCATACCTTTCTGAAAACCTTTGTAACTTTACATTGTTTTGTATGTTGCCCAATAAAGTATTGGCTTTGACGTAATAACCCAATATCACCCTTGCAACTGTTGGGCTGAGTAAAAGCACATTATGAAGAATCTCAATGCTCGCTTGACAGTCTTATCACACACATTAGCACTCACTAAATAAGACTGTAAACTAAAAACTAGACTAGATGTAGGCTTTCCTATGTATTGGAGATCTCAGCAAGCACAGACCCTCCCTATTACCCCTTCGGCCAACCTGTGTGACCTTTGGAGGCGTTATTACGTGAAGGGATGTCCTGGTACTCCAAGATTACACTCAGTACAAGGATGAGGAGGTGGGTTATTTGTCCCTTCTAATTATGTATAAGGCCAGGACAAAACTAAAGACATAGCTTCATTTAAGCATAAATACCCCTTGAGGGCATACACATAATTACAAGTAAAAAAGAAAAAGGTGCAAGTGCATGACCTCATATCATGAGAAATAAGAAAATAATGGGGATCAGCTGGTCCACAATCCTTAAAATTGCCCTTATCTGTCTGGCAATTCTGCAGAATCTTTATCAATGCTACATGATGTACCTTTTCATGATTGCCAGCAATAAGATAACGCCACATACCAGCATAATACTTCCTACAATAGACACCATGATGATCTCATAGGTCCTGTTTGTATAATCTGCTAAAGAAAGGGCATAAAAAAGTAGTAATTTTTCTCTTCCCGTACTGCCTCTCAAAAGTAAGATACAAATATGACCTTTTACAAAGAAAGAGAATATCGAAGCCCCTGCACTCCTGAGTTAAAAAAGTACACAGCAAGCCAAGCACATTACAATGAAACCTTCCCCTCCTTGAGTACAGGTGACTTAATTCAGACGTGTTGTATTTGAGTGCCAAGCTAGTTCCCAGGTGTCTATATAACTTATTATTAAAATTAATCAATCCTTGGTTAAGCCTCTACTACTTCATCTGAAAGGCTGTGCCATGTATCAACCACCCTCTCAGTAAAACTACTGTTGTGTTATGTTTTGATACTAGCTTTCTAGAATGTTGCCAAAATTGTGATCTTTCTCTCTTAAGCATTTAATATTTCAGCCCACAAAGAGAAAATTGATTAAATTAATTAAATTAATAAATTGAATCCTCCCATCACACTATTTGCACCTTTTGAAACAACAAATTAAACCCCTTATAATATTTAATAATGATATAAGCAACCCTTCTTTCATCACAGTGACAACGAATGTGTTTTTTTTACGCATTGGAATTATATTGACCTTCAAGTGTTCTATGATATAGGCCGTGCATATAGACAATAAAGTCACGCAAACGAGAACACCTAAATAATATCACTAATGATTCCAATACTCCAGTAAGTTAACACTTTCAGGCTTGTAATTCAGGTAACTTAAAATATTTTTCTTGAATTTATTGAACGCATTCACAGAAGCCCCAGAGGATGAACACAGAATATGACCTAAACTGTTTCTTTTTACAAATTGTGATACATGATAAATTATGATATTGTTTTAATTAATTATGCACAATTTAATTATGTCATTAAAATGTATTTTATATACCTTATTAATCAGTATGTAGCTAGTATATGATAATGTATTTATTAATCACAATGTATATAGTAATGATTATTTATAACAATCCTTGAACACTGTGTTAGTTTATATTAATTATTGATTACAATAATAGTCATATTCTATATTTCCATAATCTTTCATAATTAACATATAGTAATAGATAAATGCAACACAAGTATGGGGACCATCCCTTACCTTCTCTTACTGCACAAGATCCTGAGTGCGACTGTGCAGATTTAACCCATTCAATGCTGTATTTTCAATGACACAATCGGGGCATTGAAGGGGTTAATGCTTGTGGCTTCAGTCTCTGTAGGCCTCTGTGGACCAAGTCTTTATTACCACTGTTCTCCTATCGAGCACCAAAATATTTTGTTTCTCTTATCGTATTACAAGCACGCAAAATTGAAAATTAAGGGTAATTAGGAATATATATATGAATACAGAATGCATTAACATGAAAATGAGTTAGAAGTCATGGTAAATGTAATCAATGGCATATAGGGAGGTATAAGGCATTTCAGGAGGCAGAGTGCACTATTAAATGCCCCCTTAACGCCACTCTGCCTCCTGAAATGCCTTATACCTCCCTATATGCCACTCTGCCCCATAATATGCCTTTTAACCCCCTAAGTGCCAGAGTGGCATATAGGGGTGTAAGGCATTCCAGAAATGCCCTACACACACACAGACACACACACACACACACACTTACTTACCGGTGCTTCCAATTTCCTGCTGTATTGCCGGGGCAGCGGGTTGACGTCTCATTCCGCGGCAGCCGGAAGGAGGTGGAGTTGGCAGCGGGGGTTTGTATGCGTCCGTCGCAAATACCTTCCCCGGCTGTCAGAGATCAGGAACTCTGGAACTCCGATCTCTGACAGTCGGGGAAGGTATTTGCGACGGACGCATACAAACCCCCGCTGCCAACTTCACCTCCGGAAGCACCGGTAAGTGTGTGGGGGGGGGGCGACGACAGGAGGATCCAGGTCCCCTGCAGCGGTGCGGGGGATCTGGATCTTAGTCTCCTAATCAGACCTCTATTTGAGGTCTGATTAGAAGACGACCCCGATTATAAGACGAGGGGTATTTTTCAGAGCATTTGCTCTGAAAAAAACCTCGTCTTATAATCGAGCAAATACGGTATTAGAGCATCTTTATAGTAAGCCGCTTATATTATTATTAACCATTATAAATGGGTTTAATTTGTTGTTTGAAATGGTGCAACTAGTCTGATGGGAGGATTCAATTTATTAATTTTTATGCCCCTTTGGCAGATATTCTGCATTTTTAACCTTATTCCAACTCTAAAGTTCACTTGATTTCCTGTTTCTGGCGAAACCTCGTAACTTAGTTGCCACTAACATGTGAGAGAAGAAAAAAAGCAGGTTAAAATGTAACAAGGCTAATTCTGGACTCAATTTTAAGTTGATACAATATAATAAGGGAATTTTTTATGAATATGTTTTACAAAAAAAACAATGTCAAGGGCCAACTTGTCACCAGATACGTAGAAAGTCTACCTCTTGTGTTCCACATCTCCATCAGGTTTTGGAAACCCCTCGATACTTTATGAATAACTGGTTTGGGACTAGGTACCAACAATTTAATATGTTATAGTTTGTTTCCATCGGTTTTAAACAATGTTCTTATCTACTAATACTAAAGATCTATCCCAGACACATTTTTGAATAAAGATAGCTAATTCTTGCTCCCAAAGAAATAATTGTGTGTTTAAGATTGAGGGTAAGATCATAACATCATAAGATCATATAGCAGGCTTTTTAGATCACTTTTCTTACGTTTTGCCTCTAACCATACGAAACTGTTAGATTTGCTAAAAGTTAGGGGTTTAGAATGTAATTTTGAACTCTTAAGTAATTAACCAGTTCTCTTGAGGATGAGCCAAACTCCTCTTAGATATGATGATAAATAAATAAAATGAAAATAAATATCTTGCAATTAAGAAATACCACAATGACATCATGTATTAATGTTAAAGTCGGGTATATTAACTCCAGTGATCTGCTTGGTCTGAATTAATATAGTATATACCCAATACAACTTGGTCTGAATTAATCCAAAATTGAATTATAATTTTCATCCTCTCTGCTAATACTGCTAAATTAATCCTGATATATATACATTCAGTAGTGATATTGGTCGGTAATTAACTATGGATTGAGAATCCTTCTCATTTTTAAATGTTGAAATTATATTCACCTTCAAGTGTTCTTGGAGGCTGGTATCCGTATTAGTGATCTTTTTATAGGCGGTAGTTAAATCTTCTCTTTATACAATATCTTAGCAACTTATATGATACGTAATTAAATTCATCAGGACCTGGGGTTTATAGTACCTTTTAAAAAAATCCATAGTTTTGTTAATTGTTTTAGTAAATGATCATTGATATTTTTTTCTATTTTATCAATTTTATTATATAATTCTGCAGTTGGTTTTGTTTATTTTGTTTCTCAATTTATCATAATGATCCTTGATTTCTAATATAACAAGTCTGTAGTCAGACCAAGAATCATGCTTAATCCACACTTTATTAGATTGTTGGGTCACCAAAATATCTGTTTATTCTGTTTGTATTCTGTTTGTGAAAAAGTATAAACTTCTTCTCAGAGGGATGAAAAATATTGTTTCATGATTTCTTTTTTCTTCCATAGCAGCACTAATTACTACAAGAAAATTATTGGAATTAAAAATGTATATTTTCTGATTGCTTCCAGTGATGATATTGTAATGCGCTTATTTGTATCGGTTCTTTCCTTAGGAAGTCTAGTAAAAAGCACCTTTGATATCAAGTATTCACCCTCAGCCATTAATCGTGGCCATCTTAATTTATAATTCAAACTATCTATTATTGATATTACTAACCTCTCAATTTTTTGACAACTGTACATAGAAACAGGTAAAATTATCAAACTTTTCCTCCTGGAAACCTAGACATAGCACAGACTATGTTCTGCATCATTTTGCAGAAAACTTACAGTAGTTTTTTTTGGTTTTTGAATCTTCAGTTGTATTAGTGTATATCCAATACAACTGTCTTTCAGAGTAATATATTGCATTGTAAATGTGGATCTTATAAATGTAAAGCTTGTAGGGCTGTCTCTTATCTTGGTTTAAAAAAACTATAGAACCCTACATACAAGGATATACTGTATAAATATTGTGCAATTACAATAAAGAATAGGAATCGGTATTTAATGACTTTTTTTTCCATTATCCAAGTTGATTATTTATTTTTATGGAACACTTAATGCTATATTCATAAAATTTATATTTCACTGATTGAGTACAATTAATGTATAATAAGGCAATTCTGGAGGCAGAGTGGCACATAGGAGGTCAAAGGCATATCATGGGGCACAGTGGCATTTAGAGGGTTAAAAGGCATATCATGGGGCACAGTGGCATATATCGGGTATAAGGCATTTCTGGGGAAGAGTGGCAAGCCAGGGGGCAGATGTGCATAACTGGGGGGCAGGTTGGAAAATAGAAGGAAATAAAACCAAAATATTTTTCTCAATCATAGCTTTTATTAAAAAAAATAATTTACATGAATTAACATTTACTGGTAAAACTTTTTTCCTATAGGGCCGTCTTACATTAAGGCTTTTTCTTTTTTTCCTAAATTAATATTCAGATTTGGGGGTCGTCTTATAATCAGGGTCGTCTTATAATCGAGCAAATATGGTACTCAATTTTTTTTAAGGGACAGCTATAATATGTGGAGAGATTTTCTGGTGAAATTTGTTTTGCTTTTTCTTCTCTATGGGTATAAACGGTTAACCTCTTAATGTCCAGAGGGATGGACAGTCCTTTAAGCCATGGTTTTCCTCTCCTGCGTGGTGAAGGGTGACTCTTTCCGAGTCCAGAGGTAGCTGTCACCATGGTCAGCTCCGAATCCCAATTAATTGGACTTTTCAGCTTTTTATCTGATAAATAATAAACAAATAACATCTAATTTAATGGGTATTTGTCTCTGTTGCGGTCTTTTATATTATTGGCAAAAAGTAGCTATTACCACCTGTAATTAAAATGAGTTGTGTTTAACCAGAGGGATGGATAGAGTGCAACCAGAGTGAACACTGAAGAGCTGCAAGAATGCCTTCCTTAAGCCCCCTTGACAGGCATTTAATTAAATGACCCAAATATTTTACATCAGAGTTCTGAAAAGATACCAATGCACTCTATAGTTTTCTAGACAATATCCAAAGAATTGCTTGTATGGTTGTAAAAAGCCATACAATTATTATTAATTTATATAACGCTATCATATTCTGTTAAAAAACAAAATAGCTAAAATTAAGTATATAACCAGTATCAGTGGAATTTTGGCATAATTCAAATTTATTGACAACGGTGGTTGCATGCTGAACAAATTCCATTCAGCCCACCACAAATGTTGGGTTTGGACTCCGAGAAGATGTTTGGCACGGTGACATGGTCTAATTTCAGTATTTTGGCCAACCTATTTTTATACTTAATAATAAATCGCTATTATTATCCCTGCATTAGTATCACCATAAATAGAAGGGATTGCCCCTTATAATACTGGAATATATAGACTATATTGCTTTTCTCACGGATTGATTTAGTATATATTTAGTAAAACAGTATGAATAATTTATTAAAAACTATAGAATACAAAAAAGGTTTCTTATGTAAATGCTTACTAAATGAAATTGACAATACACCATCATAATCTAACACACACTTCGAGCATATATTTAGGGCACACATTATAAAGTGTAAATTGCAGCTCAGAAACGTTTTTTTTTACATTTTTTATGCTGGGTTTGTAACTGGAAATGTCACCAAAAATGATACAGAAACATACAGGTCTGTAAAGCAGGCAACCCAGTATATGTCGCCAGCAGCTTCCTGACACTCGCTATCCAGCAAAGCTATGTGGTGCTTAGGATTTTTCGCACAGGTTATGTTGTGTTATTGCAGATGAGTTCAGATGCATCTCCAGATTACTACCTCATATCCTTCTCAACAACCCGAAGACAGCGTGGACCTCTGTACAGCCCAACATTCATGCAGATGTCTGCTGAGAAGTTTTAATTACATTTTATTATAAAATTAAATATATGTTTTTTTAAACTAGTCAACAATCTGGTGCCTAAAAACTCACCTCTGGGAGCAGATTTTTAAACAAAATTACATTATGCAAATGATTTTAACCTGTAAATAAAAGGGGTGTTTTACTAAAGTGAGGGGTCCAGCTCAGGGCTCAGCAGGCAGCTCCCTATCTTCCCTGCTATAGACAGAGGCTGTCACCTTGCCATAAATGTTGTAAATATATATATTGTCAAAAGCCATTAACAGGGAAGGCTCTTTAGCAGAAGGGCTGGGGTTGGAGTTACAGATAAAATGATTAAGGACAGCTGAAAATCTGTAATTTAACTTTATTCATAAAAAACAGGAATCCAACCATTCTAACAGCAAACTGTATTATGTTGCTTAATCTACTTTTGATATAAGCATTAAAGTAGTATAATGCTACCCAAGTGTTTAGCTTGGTAGATCATGGGGTTTATTTGTTAAAGTAGGATTTTAACTTTGTGATCTTGCTCTCCGGTATGAAGGGCCAACGCCAGCAAGCTTTTCCCGTAGGAAGGACTAAGCAATTTTATTGAATAAATCCACAATTAACATGCTCGTTAATTAGATAAGAGCAGACATGCTTCATTATAAGGTGACATGAATTCCAGAAACATAGCAATGGAAACTACAGAGATGATAAAATATAAAAAATAAAAATATGGTGCAAATAGCCTTAAAGATATTTATTTAAATTTCAGATTTAAAAAACAGATTTCTTCATCCATTTACAGTAAATAAATAATTTTCCAAATCTCTAAAGTCGGTGGCCATTCTTTTACTTTATACATGTCGAGGTACAAGAAGAGCGAACTGCAGAGCCGGACCTTCACAAACTGTGTTAATCTGTCTCTTTATTGGGAATAACTGCTTGTTATTACCAGGTGGTTTAACATTTTAAAAGTTGAAATCATGCTCTTACTTTTTTAACCTCTTGATTTATTATTACAAGATCCACCCTACCCTGCAGACAGTTCTATGAGTAAACAAAGACTTTCTGTAAGTATTTTGAAAGCAATAAACTGCAAACAGTTACCACTTAGATGATAAATCTTTCTGTAAGTGTTAATAATACACTCGTACAAAAGCCTAGACTTGTCTGGGAAAACAGCAACATTTATTAAAGTGAACACCAATGAGATAAGCATTTTAAAGAAGAAAAACTGTATAAATATATGGTATTTACATGCTAAAGCATACGAAGAGTATATTCTTCTTATATACATATGTATTTTTTTTGGCTATATTATACTTTTTACCATCTTTAGAATTATGTGATATGTGTGCCTCCACATCACAGCCCAATATCTAATTTTGCAGCTTTCCTCCTGCAGCGCATTTACACAGGCGTCAGTGAATTGGAAGATGACGTATTAAACCAAAGCTAACCTGCAAGCTTCTTTTTCAGGCAAATGCATACAATGCCTTTGGTGTGGAAGCGTACAGATTAAAACCTGAAATCATCACATCAAAAACTGAGAAAACCCAAAGTAGGGTCTGTCCATTCTACCTTTGTCATACCGCTTGAATATTAGTATTATGAGGGTAATACTAGGGGCGCAGCTGCGAGGGGGCGCACGGCCGCCCGATCAGCAGCTGCAGCCTCCAGGACTGGTTGGGGAGATCAATGATCTTTCTAACAGCCCAACATTAAGGTTGCCATCCAAACGCATTGGGCACACTGGGCAGTTGCCCAGAGGCCCAGCATTCTAGGGGTGAAACACATTTCTGGCACCATGAAGCCCCTAAAAAAAATGAAGCGTATCTGTAGGGGAGGGGCGAGCAGAGAGGCCACCTGTGCAGATGGGGAGTCCAGTATGCAGAATATACCCAGTACAGAAGGTGTAGGCAGGGTCTGATTCACTAAATACAGCTAAGTCCAGTAAGGTAGCCAGGGTCAGGGTCACAGAAGGCAGCGTACTCCAATATACAATAGCCGAAGTCAGGGTCACAGAAGGCAGCATAGTCCAGTAAACAGGAGCCGAGGTCAGGGTCACAGAAGTCAGCGTAGTAAAAGGGTAATACTGGGTTAGCAACAGGAATCAAATAACAAGGCAAGGAAGAGCTCTATTAGGAACAATAACTGAGCACTAAGTAGTACTCAGTGCCGGTTTTTAAACCTGCCGCCAGGGGGAGCTCTGTCCCCGTTCGTGACTTCATTGACGGTAAAGTCCGCTCATTGCATTATGGAGAGAGCAATGGGTCCTGCTGATGGCAGAGTTGGCTGAGTTTGTGTGACCCACTGGAGGAGCCACTGGGGACATTTATCTATAGTCCCATTATCGTTAAACATAGCTATGAGTTAAATTTGCCATTGTGTCCTGCACTAAAAAATATAAATATGAATTTATATTATGTAAATAGGTTTAGCCGTAATAGTCCAGTAGACACAATGTCAAAAAAAAACAGATTATTGCAGTATGCAGTGATACTTTTTTTATTGGACTAACATAATATTTAAAAGACAAGCTTTCAAGAGTTACCCTCTCTTCTTCGTGTCTGATATATATATATGTTAAAGCATGAGCATTACAGTTAATGTTTGCATTGTCACAACAAAACGCAATGAAATTGCGCCATCTTGTGGCCAATTTATATAACAGCTTTCCCATCATTATAAAGAAACTGGCATAAATGAAACCAGGGCAAAAATGGCTTGCTGTCTTGTTGTTTTTATATTTTTTTACTGTTCTATTTTCAAATAACACCATTTTCTGGCTGTAACATTACATATACCTCAGTAATGTTTTACATTTTATTATATTATTCTTTAGCAAAAAGGATCACCAAGATGGGTAAAGTATTGTTGAATCCTAGTTCTAATTCCTGAACTTTCAAAATGTATTATAATCCAAAGCAAACAAATATGATATAAAGACATTAACCATTTTCATACAATATAAACACATATAAACACAACAGCACATACTATTTATAAACAATATAATCATGTGTTTTCCATGTTTTATATACACTCAGTTGTACCTATAGGATGTACGTAATGAAATATTAGACTTGTGCTTTCGGATTGGTCCAAATTTTAATTTTAGCGATATTTGCCAATGTCATAAATTTGGTAATAGAAGAAGCGGCAGAGAAGGTAGGGAGACATTTAGAGAGAGTGAATGAGAATGTGAGAGAGTGTGAAAGAGTGTAAGAGACAACAAATTTAATTTCCGAATGGAAAAATCCTTTTGGATTTTGTCCAAACCGAAATGGCAAGAAACAAAATTTGTTGTCCAAAAAGGAAACAAAAATGTCTCTGAATAGTTTTTGGTCCCTTTGCAAAAATGCTAATTAGCTGTTAGGTGAGTGGAAGCTGTTTTATATAATTTTAACAACATTTTGCGATGCTCCTTAGTTAATATTTAAACAAAGATAGCGTTCCCTCCTACTCCCATACTGTGCATATGCATACACAAGGAATTCCACAAGACACATACTTACTCTTTCTAAATGTAACATGAACTAGTACATCAGTTAAAATAATCTGTCCTATAGAGACATGAATTCTGTAAAAACATCCATTCCTGTACATCATTGTATAGTGTTGCAGAGTATGATGGTTCTATATAAATCCACAAATAGACCCAAGGGAAGAAGCCGACCTAGGAAATTATGCAGCGTTGTAACAACCACATATAGAAATTGACACCAAAGGGTTATTTATTACTCCCAAATGGGGATAGATCAATAAATAGGTGGCAAAACACCTTTTTTTATGAGGGTTTTTTTATTTTACAGTGCCAGCAATCCCAGGTGCACATTTACATATCTTACAATATTTTTTTTTTTCTCAACTGTTCGGAAACCCTTTTGCCAACCAACCAACAGTACTATACTGTTTGCTGGTAGCGGGAATATGCAAAGATACATGCAATGAAAAAAAATGTAAATGTAGTCTTAACCTCTACACCGCTGGGGTACAATGAAGAAAAACACATCCAACTATGAAATATATTACACTAGGGCTGCAACAACTAATCGATAAAATCGATAATAATCGATAATGAAATTCGTTGGCAACGAATTTCATTATCGATTAGTTGAATCGATTATTATCGATTATAAAATGAGGGTTTTTTCAGAGCAAACGCTCTGAAAAATCCCCCTCATTATATAATCCGTTTAGTCTGACTCACCGTCTCACAGCAGCAGCTCCTACTTACTCCCCCTCCCTGTAATCACTGTGACAACTGGCTCCGCCCCTTCCTTCTCCAGGCCAGAACCACATGGCTGTGACACTCATCTAACTGTAAGTATATGTATATATGTGTATATATATATATATATATATATATATATATATATATATATATAATGTGTGTGTGTGTGTGTGTGTATATATATATGTATATATGTATGTAATATATATATATATTTGAGCTACTGAAAGTTAGGGGAGGTGGGGGTTAATTTAGGGGCAGTTATGGTTAGTGGGGTGTTTAGGGTTAATTTAGGGGCAGTTATGGTTAATTGGGTGTTTAGGGTTAATTTAGGGGCAGTTATGTTAATAGGGTGTTTAGGGTTAATTTAGGAGCAGCTGTGGTTAATGGGGTGTTTGGGGTTAATTTGAGGCAGTTGTGGTTAATGGTGTGTTTAGGGTTAATTTAGGGGATGCTGTGGTTGATGGGGTCTTTAGGGTTAATTTAGGGGATGCTGTGGTTAAGGGGGTGTTAAGGGTTAATTTAGGGGCAGTTATGGTTAATGGGGAGTTTAGGGTTAATTTAGGGGAATCTAAATCCTGGGGGCAATGAAGTGACATATCTGGGGGTATAAGTCATATACAGTATATAAGGCATATGTGGGGAGGGCAGTGTGGCATGTCTGGGGAGGACGGAGTGGTGTATCAGGGTGAATAAGGCATATCTGGGGGTAGAGTGGCATATCTGGGGGTAGAGAAGTGGCATGTCTGGGAGGCAGGGTGGCATGTCTGGAGAGGATGGAGTGGGGTATCAGGGGATATAAGGCGTATCAGGCTCAGTGGCAGATGTGGGAGGCAGCGTGGAGTGGCAGATGTGGGAGGCAGCGTGGCAGATGTGGGAGGCATTGTGGAGTGGCAGATGTGGGAGGCAGCATGGCGTGGCATATGTGGGGAGGGCAGGGTGGCATGTCTGGGGAGGATGGAGTGGTGTTTCAGGGGGTATAAGGCGTATCAGGCACAGTGGCATGTGGGGGGTAGAGTGGAGTGGCAGATGTGGGAGGCAGCGTGGCGTGGCATATGTGGGAGGCAGCGTGGCGTGGCATATGTGGGAGGCAGCGTGGAGTGGCAGATGTGGGAGGCAGCGTGGAGTGGCATATGTGGGAGGCAGCGTGGAGTGGCATATGTGGGAGGCAGCGTGGAGTGGCAGATGTGGGAGGCAGCGTGGTGTGGTATATGTGGGAGGCAGCGTGGAGTGCTGTGGTAGGCAGCGTGGAGTGCTGTGGTAGGCAGCGTGGAGTGCTGTGGTAGGCAGCGTGGCATAGGTGGGGGGGCAGCATGGCATGTCTGGGAGGCAGCGTAGCAAGCCTGGGCTCAAATGTGCATATATTGGGGGGCTGGTTGGGAAATAAAGACAAGAAATGTATTATCAAAGTTTTTTTATTCTGCTGTTTGTATTTAACATCATTTGTTTAGTAAATTATTTTAAATAAATGAAAAATTTACATTCATTTTTTTATCCGATTAATCGATTAATCGAAAAAATAATCGGCCAACTAATCGATTATTAAAATAATCGTTAGTTGCAGCCCTATATTACACACATTCTCAGATTAGAATTTACCGGTTATTTATGCATAATAATAATAATTACTCGTACTAATACAGTATTAAGATATTAAATAGACCTTTTGCATTCGTACTCAGGGGAACATCAAAACGATTGTTGCATTTTGGTTGGTATAATCCCTAAATATCTCCTAGCTAATCTCCCTGCTTTGTCCCCTATATAAATCCCTGCCTCTAGCCTATCTTAAATCTTCCAAAGTATAGCAGGGGTGAATCTGTATTCAGCTGCCCTTTATTGGTTGATGCCAGACATATTTTAATATATATATATATATATATATATATATATATATATATATATATTTATATATATATATATATACATACATACATTGCTTCAGCGCGGAGGGATACATGAGCTTTATTCATTAAATGGTAACCTGAAGTAAACTGGAAACGGGAATTGCATTAGAGAAATATTTCTATTTTGGTCTTGATTTTATTATTTCCTTTTACTAAACAATAAATTGTGAGAAGCAGAGTCGGATTTATATCTCAGGTGCCCATGGGCAGAGAGATTTGGGGTGTCTCTGTATCCCCAAACCAAACCCCTTATACTCTGACAGACTCCATGACATACATGGAATCTTTTACCCTGACAGACTGCATGACACACAGGGGGCTTATACCTTGATAGAATCCATGACACACAGGGGACCTCCCCCGGGTTAGCCCCCCCATATTAAATTTTTTTACAAAAGATCATGGCATTTGTTAGATCATTGTTAGATCAGGTTTGATCAACTGTTTTTTTCGTTAGATCTACTCTAAAATAGGCAATATTAACAATCTTTTTCAGGGGGGGCTAACCCGTAGCCAGCCCCCCCTCAACAAAAATTTCAACAAAATGTTACTGATTATGATAGCTCTACGTTAGATCAGGTTTGATCAGACAAAATTTTTGTTAGATCTAGTCTAATTACTGAGATATTGCATATTTAATGAGGGGGGGCTGGCCCCCCCTCAACTGAAATTTGGATTTTTTTTAATGGATCTTGGTAGATATTCGTTAGATCAGGTTAGATCAACTGTTTTTTTCGTTAGATCTACCACGCAGGAGGCGGTATTCACAATCCTATTTTGTGTGCGGGGGATGGGTACACATACGGTCTGGCCCCCCCTCAACTGAAATTTTGATTTTTTTTAATGGATCTTGGTAGATATTCGTTAGATCAGGTTAGATCAACAGTTTTTTTCGTTAGATCTACCACGCAGGAGGCGGTATTCACAATCCTATTTTGTGTGCGGGGGATGGGTATACATACGGTCTGGCCCCCCCTCAACTGAAATTTGTATTTTTTTTAATGGATCTTGGTAGATATTCGTTAGATCAGGTTAGATCAACTGTTTTTTTCGTTAGATCTATCACACAGGAGGCGATATTCACAATCCTATTTTGTGTGCGGGTAATGGGTATACATAGGGGCTGGCCCCCCCTCAACTGAAATTTGGATTTTTTTTAATGGATCTTGGTAGATATTCGTTAGATCAGGTTAGATCAACAGTTTTTTTCGTTAGATCTACCACGCAGGAGGCGGTATTCACAATCCTATTTTGTGTGCGGGGGATGGGTATACATACGGTCTGGCCCCCCCTCAACTGAAATTTGGATTTTTTTTTATGGATCTTGGTAGATATTCGTTAGATCAGGTTAGATCAACTGTTTTTTTCGTTAGATCAACCACGCAGGAGGCGGTATTCACAATCCTATTTTGTGTGCGGGTAATGGGTATACATAGGGGCTGAAAAAATGCATGTACACAGACCTCAACAAAAAGGATCAGTTTTCTGGGTTTTTTAATAAACAGTTTACTTAGTATAATAAAACTAAATATTGAAGTTATTTGCATGGTCTAAAACACAACTAAGTAAATACTGTAGAAAAAAATGTGCAGTGCTTTTACAACAATGTCTAAAAATGGAAACATGAAACATCTTGAACATGCATAATAAATGCCCATAGTGTACAAATCCTATGTAATTTGGAAAATCAGAAAAACATTGTTTTGGTGTATGTAAACCAACATGTAGCTCAATTAAGAGGTGTGGGCCACATTTACATCCCATTGCAGCATGTTGATTGCATTTATATGAAAATGGTCTATGAATGACCTTAGATTAACTTTATAAAGAGTGTTTAAAACTATGTCTTACATAATTTGTTACATCTGTTATGTTAACAGAAAAAGCTACACCTTAACATATACAACTACCTCTGAAAGTCCACATACTTTGTTTGGGTCAACAGTTTTTACAGCGCGCACCATATCATCGTATACCTCCCAAAAATTGTCTTTTCTTCTACAACATGAAATGTAATGGCCTCCTTGAAATTATACACTGAAATTATACAATGGAAATTATACACTGAAAGTAGTATATATATATATATATATATATATATATCCCATCAGGGCTGGCCCAAGGCAAAATGCCGCCTGGGGCGAATTTTAAAATGCCGCTGCACCGAGAACGAACAGGGAGACTCGCCGCAGAGGAGAGAGAGAGGGGCGCCGAGCGGGTACTGACAGCTTGGTAAGCAAAAACCACTCGGCACCCCTCTCTTTTGCTTTAAAAAAAAAAAAAAAAAAAAAGGGCTTGGGGCGGTGAAGTGCCGCCCCTTCAAAAGTGCCGCCTGGAGCGGTTGCCCCACTTGGCTCCATTGTCGGGCCAGCCCTGTATCCCATATACAGTAAACCAATACCCACCTTAACATTTAGTTAGTGGTCACACAGGATGTGTTTCTTTAACAACTGTTATGACTGGAGGGAAATTATTATCCAATCAAAGAAGATGTCATACACAGCATTATTCAAATGTAACTAATATCTTCAGGCTGGACATATGCTGACCTCAGCCCGGTTAGTTCACCAATATTAAAGCGACTGCATCACCTAAACATTGCTTATACTGTGAATGCAGAGAATAAAAAAATATTGAACGTTATCTATACATTGTGTTAGGCAAACTGCAAGAAAATGCCTAAATTCGGAGAAAAATGTGTTTTAAATGTGTCTGTGGAGTCTGTTATTTATGACATCGCCTCATACCTCCCAACATCTCGGCAAATTGGGACGCTGGCGCGCATGTGCATTGCTGCCATCACTCTTCCTAAACTGTGAAGATCAGAGTGTCAGCGTTACCGCGCATGCGCGCTAGTGCTGTCACTGAAGCTGGCAGTGTTACTGCGCATGCGTACAATGCTAAGGTGACCCAGGCACCAGAGAACACGATCAGGACCCGCAGGATTCTGAATCCCGAATTCCATGGAACAGAGGTAGAGCTCAGCGGGACAGAGCCTCCAAATCGTGACTGTACTGCATTAATCGAGACAGTTGAGAGGTATGCACCTGTGGCTTGATCAAAAGAATCAAAGGAAGATTGTGAGTAGATAGATCTAACGAAAAAAACTGTTGATCTAACCTGATCTAACGATTATCTACCAAGATCCATAAAAAAAAATCCAAATTTCAGTTGAGGGGGGGCCAGACCGTATGTGTACCCATCCCCCGCACACAAAATAGGATTGTGAATACCGCCTCCTGCGTGGTAGATCTAACGAAAAAAACAGTTGATCTAACCTGATCTAACGAATATCTACCAAGATCCATAAAAAAAATTCCAAATTTCAGTTGAGGGGGGGCCAGACCGTATGTGTACCCATCCCCCGCACACAAAATAGGATTGTGAATACCGCCTCCTGCGTGGTTGATCTAACGAAAAAAACAGTTGATCTAACCTGATCTAACGAATATCTACCAAGATCCATTAAAAAAAATCCAAATTTCAGTTGAGGGGGGGCCAGACCGTATGTGTACCCATCCCCCGCACACAAAATAGGATTGTGAATACCGCCTCCTGCGTGGTAGATCTAACGAAAAAAACTGTTGATCTAACCTGATCTAACGAATATCTACCAAGATCCATTAAAAAAAATCCAAATTTCAGGTGAGGGGGGGCCAGACCGTATGTGTACCCATCCCCCGCACACAAAATAGGATTGTGAATACCGCCTCCTGCGTGGTTGATCTAACGAAAAAAACAGTTGATCTAACCTGATCTAACGAATATCTACCAAGATCCATTAAAAAAAATCCAAATTTCAATTGAGGGGGGGCCAGACCGTATGTGTACCCATCCCCCGCACACAAAATAGGATTGTGAATACCGCCTCCTGCGTGGTAGATCTAACAAAAAAAACTGTTGATCTAACCTGATCTAACGAATATCTACCAAGATCCATTAAAAAAAATCCAAATTTCAGTTGAGGGGGGGCCAGACCGTATGTGTACCCATCCCCCGCACACAAAATAGGATTGTGAATACCGCCTCCTGCGTGGTAGATCTAACGAAAAAAACTGTTGCTCTAACCTGATCTAACGAATATCTACCAAGATTCATTAAAAAAAATTCAAATTTCAGTTGAGGGGGGGCCAGACCGTATGTGTACCCATCCCCCGCACACAAAATAGGATTGTGAATACCGCCTCCTGCGTGGTTGATCTAACGAAAAAAACAGTTGATCTAACCTGATCTAACGAATATCTACCAAGATCCATTAAAAAAAATCCAAATTTCAGTTGAGGGGGGGCCAGACCGTATGTGTACCCATCCCCCGCACACAAAATAGGATTGTGAATACCGCCTCCTGCGTGGTAGATCTAACGAAAAAAACTGTTGATCTAACCTGATCTAACAAATATCTACCAAGATCCATAAAAAAAATTCCAAATTTCAGTTGAGGGGGGGCCAGACCGTATGTGTACCCATCCCCCGCACACAAAATAGGATTGTGAATACCGCCTCCTGCGTGGTAGATCTAACGAAAAAAACAGTTGATCTAACCTGATCTAACGAATATCTACCAAGATCCATTAAAAAAAATCCAAATTTCAGTTGAGGGGGGGCCAGCCCCTATGTATACCCATTACCCGCACACAAAATAGGATTGTGAATATCGCCTCCTGTGTGATAGATCTAACGAAAAAAACAGTTGATCTAACCTGATCTAACGAATATCTACCAAGATCCATTAAAAAAAATCCAAATTTCAGTTGAGGGGGGGCCAGACCGTATGTATACCCATCCCCCGCACACAAAATAGGATTGTGAATACCGCCTCCTGCGTGGTAGATCTAACGAAAAAAACGGTTGATCTAACCTGATCTAACGAATATCTACCAAGATCCATTAAAAAAAATCCAAATTTCAGTTGAGGGGGGGCCAGACCATATGTATACCCATCCCCCGCACACAAAATAGGATTGTGAATACCGCCTCCTGCGTGGTAGATCTAACGAAAAAAACTGTTGATCTAACCTGATCTAACGAATATCTACCAAGATCCATTAAAAAAAATCCAAATTTCAGTTGAGGGGGGGCCAGCCCCTATGTATACCCATTACCCGCACACAAAATAGGATTGTGAATATCGCCTCCTGTGTGATAGATCTAACGAAAAAAACAGTTGATCTAACCTGATCTAACGAATATCTACCAAGATCCATTAAAAAAAATCCAAATTTCAGTTGAGGGGGGGCCAGACCGTATGTGTACCCATCCCCCGCACACAAAATAGGATTGTGAATACCGCCTCCTGCGTGGTAGATCTAACGAAAAAAACAGTTGATCTAACCTGATCTAACGAATATCTACCAAGATCCATTAAAAAAAATCCAAATTTCAGTTGAGGGGGGGCCAGCCCCCCCTCATTAAATATGCAATATCTCAGTAATTAAACCTGATCTAACAAAAATTTTGTCTGATCAAACCTGATCTAACGTAGAGCTATCATAATCAGTAACATTTTGTTGAAATTTTTGTTGAGGGGGGGCTGGCTACGGGTTAGCCCCCCCTGAAAAAGATTGTTAATATTGCCTATTTTAGAGTAGATCTAACGAAAAAAACAGTTGATCAAACCTGATCTAACAATGATCTAACAAATGCCATGATCTTTTGTAAAAAAACTTAATATGGGGGGGCTAACCCGGGGGAGGTCACAGGGGGCTTATACCCGGCCAGACTCCATGACACACAGGGGGCCTTATATCCGGCCAGACTCCATGACACACAGGGGGCCTTATACCCGGCCAGACTCCATGACACACAGGGGGCCTTATACCCCCGGCCAGACTCCATGACACACAGGGGGCCTTATACGACAGACTCCATGACACACAGGGGGCCTTATACCCGGCCAGACTCCATGACACACAGGAAGCCTTATACCCGGCCAGACTCCATGACACACAGGGGGCCTTATACCCGGCCAGACTCCATGACACACAGGGGGCCTTATACGACAGACTCCATGACACACAGGGGGCCTTATACCCGGCCAGACTCCATGACACACAGGAAGCCTTATACCCGGCCAGACTCCATGACACACAGGGGGCCTTATACCCGGCCAGACTCCATGACACACAGGGGGCCTTATTCCCTGACAGACTCCATGACACACAGGGGGCCTTATACCCTGACAGACTCCATGACACACAGGGGGCCTTATACCCGGCCAGACTCCATGACACACATTAAAGTAGGTGATTATTCACAGAGTCGTGATGTTTGCTAAAGCTGCAAACAATGAAATTGCCCTTGTTGCAAGGGTGACAAACTTCACAAAAGACATATCAGGAGAGGAGGAAGCTTCTCTGATGAATGATCACCTGCCTTTGTTTGAATTTCTCTTTTTTGAAGAGCCAAATTCTCTTAGTCATTCATTAGTTGTCTCAGACCAAGCGTCTTACTACTGACGTAGCGTATGTAACAGCCTTGTAGTAAATTAGACCTGGTCCTTAAAGAGGAACTCCCACCATACTTTTCTATCCTTCAGAATTAAAACGATGTAACTCAGCACTCATCATGGCTTGAAAAAGATCCTTGACACGCCAATTCACTAAGTGCTGATTTATATCGTTTTATTTTTATTTTATCGTTTTGGATCGGGTGAAGTTCTGCTCGAGCACAAAGAATGTGAGCGCTCCTCACCTGTTGTTACTGTAAGTCAAATTGTTATATTACATACTACTTCTTATGTCCTGTCTACCCATTGTACAGCGCTACGGAATTAGAAGGTGCTATATAAAACAATAATAATTATAACATGACTATTGTTTCAATGTAGCAGAGACTCTGCTAGGGCATCTGATGACCATGGCATTTATGACATAAGGAAAAGCAGGGTTTTGCTTTAAATATTTGCAGGGCCCCTGGTGATGTCACCATTAAATGACCAGAGATATGCTCTTGTTTCAAGATATCTCTGGGGTCTACAAGGACTCCAACAGTATGTCTAGTCACCGTCTACTGCTCTCTGATATTATGTTTCAGTCCTTATAAAAATTGTGCTATATGTATTAATGTGGTCTCAAAGAAAGCCATGTTTGCCCTGGAAAATAGACGTCATTTGTGTGGGTACACTTAATTACCATGTCCCTGAGCACAGGGGGATGTGACTGTCAACTTCTCTTAGTCATTCCCTAGTTGTCTTAGACCAAGTGTAGTGTATGTAACAGCCCTGTAGTAAAAAAAAAACATCTGGCCCTTAAGGGGAATCACATCTCAGAATCTCAATCTTGGATACTTTTCTATGCTTTTGTTATTTTTCCCATGGTTGTAAAGTGTACACAAAAACAAAACTAATAAAACTAAAAGGTTCAGACTCCTGTTTTCCCAACAATCGAATCTCTTTCCTAGTCAAGATCATTGATCTTAGCAAATATACACTTATGGTTTCTTGCTACAGGCTTAATAAAATGCATGCAAATGTATTTCTCGGCAGGGGAAATGGCACATTTCAGGAATATTAAAACCCATTTCTGTCGGGAACTGCAAGTTGTATTTTTGTAAGTAAAAATGAATATTTTGTACAGAATATTCCTTTCTATTAATCAGTGCCTCACACTGTTTTATAGTACTGTGCTTATGTAAAAAAACCACAGCTGAAATGGTTGGACAAGTATGGTACGTGATGGCTAAGAAATAACTGGCATTTTGGTTAATGTTTTGGCATTATTCTTGATTATTACAAGTTTCAGTACCATTAGGTCTGGCTCAACACATTGTGCTGACTGGGCCCAAGGATGAAATGCTGAATGAAATGACATATCTTTGCTTACACACCAACATTTACACATACACTATATGGACAAAAATATCGGGACACCTAATATTTACACCAGGGGGAACTTTTATGACATCGCATTCCACTCTTCTTGAAAGGCTTTCCATAAGATTTTGGATTGTTTCTGTGGGAATTTTGCTCATCTGTCAGGTGAAACACTTATGTTGGACTACAAGGCCTGGTCCTATGGGCCATTGAGGTGTTTGATGGGGTTGAGGTCAGGGCTCTGTGTGGCCAGTCAAGTTCTTCCACACCAAACTCACCGACCATGTCTTTATGGACCTTGCTTTTAGAAAAGCGTCTTCCCCAAATGTTCCCACAAAGTTGGAAGCATATTATTGTCTAAAATCTCTTGGTATGTTAAACCAATAAGATTTGCCTTCACCAGAAGAAATGGGCCCAAACCCTGAAAAACTTTTTTTGCATATTTTTTTTTGCTTGGTTTGCATAAGATCTGTGCACAGTTAGCAGGTGGACTGCATTTTGCATTCAGTAAACTCAGTTATCATCCAAAAATATCCATGCCTGTTCCCAAGTTTGACTACTGACTAGGTTCAGTTATCAATATATAATTATTATTATGGCATAACCACAAAATAATCAAATAATCTTCTGTACTAATGATGTGATCCTGTGGAAAAAAAATCACATTAAATTATTAATTACAGACATAAAAAACTGAAAAGTTCAAACATGTTACTCTATAGAGAGTGAAATCAGTATGTCGAGTGTAATTACATACAGACGTAGACAGATTAAAGGCTATTCCACAGAGGAAGACCATAAGGGAAAATGTGGACATTTTGTGTATGCTCTCTAGGCCATTTATAATTCATTTGAATGGTCTTATTATTATATATTAACGTTTGTTAAGACATGGACCGACAAAGAATAAATTAGAGAGATAGAAATTAGATAGATAAATTTATAAATATATAAATAAATAAAACAAGATACTAATCATAAAAACATTAAACAAGTGGAACTGTAACCATAACAGCTTTTTAGATTTTACCTAAATTCAGCAATTAAAACTACCTATCGCTTGTGCTGTAATTCAACTTAGGTTTGCCCTGTATTTTTGGGGAGAAGCTACTCAGTCCTGGTGGTTCTACTGAAGGGGGATGTGACTGCTATAGGCAGAAAACCTCTCTCTTAGTCCTTCTCTATTCATCTCAGGGGCATGCTAAAGGTGTTACGTGACCGAGCTGTAGTAGAGCAGCAGTGGTAGCGTGCAAGAGAGTGTAAAAGAGGAAGGGAGTGTGTATAGGAATGGTCTTAGTGTAGAGTGTTAGAGTGGGTGTGTGTATATATGCGTAAATTTGTAAGTGTAGAGTGTTAAAGTGTGTATGGAGATGAAAGGGGATCATTGTTGACCTTATTTGCATGCGCCTACCCAGAATCCCTTGTGGTTGTGGCAGCACCATGAGATTTCTGAGGGGACAAAACAAGCTTTCTGTCTTGTCTGATGGATATAGATTAGTGTTTAATAATGCTTCTGCTACCCCCTGAAATTTAAGTGGAAGGATTTTCCATCACATTTACCCACCATAACTTTTATTATTGGTATATTTTTTACAATACACTGGCTTCACATATGGCACATTTGATGTCTGCTGAGTCTAGGACCATCCATTAGTGTCCAAAGTCTGTCTAGGGAAGGCAATTCTTAACACTGCACCTACCACATATAAATCACACTGGGAACAAATGTTATGTATGTTTTCCAGCTCTTCTGCTTCCAACAATAAATAACTATTTAGCACCAACTGTAAGATACCCTACTGTCAATATAGATAAGCCACACACATAAAGAAAAAATGGTAGGAGATGCCTTTTATTGCTTACAAATGGTAAAAAGAAGGAATAAAGTACAATATGTTTAATTGCAATTCTATTAAAATTGTGGGTTTTTTTATGCTGATTATGGTAATGCTAAACATATAGAGAATTCGATAATAAGATGGTTGTGGCTAAACAGAGCTTCCCCTGTGTATTCCGATTTCATGCACAATCTCCTCGATGAAGGTTACACACTCACTTCTCACTCTACCTCCGTAGTATTAAAGTGTTTAATGTTACTAGTTTCTTTTTGAAAGATGTTTGAAGGAATAAGCCAAGGATGTCGGTTAATTCGAGGTACAGTTTGTATGTTTATGTAGACGATGTGTTAGGGATTTAAACTCTCGAGAGCAGGGATCTCTGATGTGAGCTTCCATCTGTCACAAAGGCTTATGTTCTGTTTTCCCCAATGTAAAACCAAATATGTTTGCGCCTTATGGTTCAAATCTTTTTATTGATGTTACAATAAAGAAAAATAAACAAAATAAATATTTACACTTTATAAATCAGCAAATATATTTTTAGAAATAAAATCGGGAAGCGCATTTAGAAGTATACGGGAGTATGTATATCTAAGATTTGTAACCAAACCAGGTCTGGCTATCTGGCAACATATCTTACCTGTATGCTATTGTATGCTATGGAAGTGTAAGCGTGTAGCATGTAGCGTGTAGCTGCAAGTTTCCAGTCAGCGGCCACATGCAGTTATTTAGCGGCTGCTGGCCTTAAAGTGTCAGGGTCGCTTCTCTTCCCCACTCCGTAGCTTTTAATGATTTTGCGAGGTCTGGCATCAGATAAACAGTAACTGTAATGATATTCCTGGGCCATGTGATCACACTGATGGTATGTTAAGACAAATCTGTTTAATATTAAATATGCCGTTCCACCTACTCTGCTGAACTTAACATAAAGCATTAGAAGTATATTTGAATGTCCCATCCCAAAAATAATTATTTCATCTGTCAGGTAATGCTTAGTTGGCATGTGACACAAAAAGGCACTGACTGTTACCATAGAAACTGAAAAAGCTTCTTAACTGTTTGTGGATTTAATTTGATTAAATCTTCCCAGAAAAAAATATTATAGATCTACTAGTTTATTTAGAGTACAAAATACTTACATACATACCGCTCGCCAAAGAACACCCCTGAAGTGCACACCCCTAAAAACCTAACCCTATAACCTGTATGCAGTTCAGGTCAAAGTCCGAGATGTGTCACTTGCAGCAGTGCCCAGCATACAAAAGAATGACCAAGGATCCAAATCCCTGTAAAAAGTTCTCAATCCAATAATACTAGGTCGGTACGGATATAGTCACGAGAACCCACAGATTTCCACCTACCAATATTATTATGATCACCTCTTCCAGTCCCCACCCTGCAGCCTGTATATGTAATATGAAAGGGGCACATCCTGTTAATGCCAAGCAGTGAGATGAAACTGATGAACTGAAAACATGAAAGTTATAAGCCATTCCGATAAAGCACTCTGCACACCAGGAGCACTGACATGTGTATACCAACAGACAAAATAGGAAAATAGCTCAAGATGAAACTCCACTATGACAAAATTATTGTCAAGTCAAAATGGCATAATGACTCCTAAGTGATGTCAGTAGGGCAATTCACTCTAAAAAGGAACATACAAGAATAATAAGCACCGGATCCATTTTCAGGTAGTAGAAGGAACTCATAAATTACTTGCAGCAGACATGTGAACAAATAGTGTTACTTAACAATAAAAATAGGTAATCCTATCTACAAAAGGAGGTTCTACTGATATAAGGAGGTGCTGGAGGTTCTATTGATAAAAAGAGGTTCTGGAGGTTCTACTGATATAAGGAGATTCTGGAGGTTCTACTGATATCAGGAGGTTCCGGAGGTTCTACTGATATAAGGAGGTTCTACTGATATAAGACTCCTATGGTTATCACATCTTGAGCACTGGCTTCTCTATTATTTTCAGAATGCACAGATACACAGGATACATGATGCAGAGAATTCAAAGCCTGCTTGGTGCCCTTGGGGACTGAAATTGTGCAGCCCTGATCTAGCGATATAACAAAGCAGACAACATAAAATTATATTTGGGCTGCAAGAAATGTAGGTTATAGCAGATGATATCCTAGTGTTTTCAGATATCCCTAACAGTGTACAGAGTACAGGGTATTCTCATATGTACGGTGTAATTATGATTTTTTTTAAAAAAAAAAAAACCTTTGTCAATGCTGTTTTTACACCACACAATCCTTTAGTATGTATCAGTCACTGATATACACTGAGGGCACATAAACAAGAGATGAAAAGAAAAAAATATAGTATGAAAATATAGTATGATATGATCTTTGACACCAACACAAGGAATACCCATACTATACATTCACAAGGGTTTGAAAGGAAAATGTTCTTCCATAAATACTGACCTCTCCACTGCTGAATAAAATAAGAAAATGCCAACAGGGCAGTACAAAGGAAACTTTATGGAATGAATGTTTCAAAGATGCAAATTACTAAACAAGAAACAAATAAAACATGTACGCAATACTCTATTCCCATAACAGAACAAAGTCCTTCAGTACAGTAGGTGGTCCTCCCGGTTGGGTCCACTACAGGGCCCTAAGGAGCTATTAGCCAGCAGAGTGGATAAAGCAGTTAGCACATGCAGAAGTCCATTACTAAACAAAAAACTGCAGAAGATGGTTTGAGGCTTTGATTCCTTAGGAGAAAAAAGGATGTCAAGTTCAGCATACCAGAAGAGATGCTGGTGCAGGGTAGGACACGATGTTCCTTACAATCCAATCTTCTCAGAGCCCTCTGACTTCCCATACTCAGCAAAGAAGACACACCTGTAATAGCAGACCAAACTATGGTGTCTCCGTAGAAGAAAAACCAACGCGTTTTACCTTTTCAGACTTCAGGTTTTTTTCACTTTTTTATCTATAAATTGAGTGCTTTATTGTCACTTAGCTGCAAGATTTTTTTCTCTATTTTTTTCTTAATTATTTTTCTTTTCCTTTCATGAAGTCTGACCCTGACTTTTGTTTACGCTCACTGCCTTTGTTTCAAAATGAAAGGAAAATCACTATCTGAGGGAGCCAAATCAACATGTTATCCATGCTACTGTAAGCAACATTGTCACTGGCCATATGTTCTGTACCATTTAGATTACCTTACATTTACAACAATAGAAGGTATGCACTTACAAGAAAAAACAAATTAACCTAAAGGGCTAATAGTGGTATATTGCCAGTAAAATTGCTCAAGGACATAAGGGCAAAACGCCAGAAAAATTGCCTCTAGGGGCCTGACACTGGTTATCAATTATATTCAACAGTGTGTTCTACTTTGAAGGTAAGTGGCCGTTTTGCCGTTAATTTAGCTTTAAAAAAGACGTTAACAAGCTCTTCTATTTGAAACCAACGCAACATAATGCATTACTCGCTTAGTTACCCAAGTCTGTCTTACTGTAGAGGTAAGATCCAGGATGTGGTCATAATTTTGAGAAAGGTCATGCCCTACGATTCACGACTTTTGGGAGACGCTCTGGAAGGTTCTTCAACTAGTTTGTGCACCTGACATGCAGTTCACCCCGGCGACCATGCTCCTACATATGAACCCCCTCCCACATGCTGCTTATAAACGATCCCAGACGATTCACCTACTCAATGCTGCGAAATCTGTTGTGCCACGCTTCTGGAAGTCTTCTAATCCCCCATTTTTGCATGCCTGGCTCCAGAGATTTATGTTTATTGCTCAAATGGAGGAACTGACTTGGTCCGCTAGGGGCAAAGGTCACCAACATGACCCCCGCTGGTTCTGGTGGCACTCCTTTGTAGTGTCTCCCGATTTTAGACTTATCTTCGGTGCCCCTGACGGTTCGACTGTACCTTAGCTGACGCTTTCCTCTACCTCTCCATAGAGTTGGGGGCTCGTACCCCTGGTTCTGTTGCACACACTGACATTTTAGGTCACTACACCTTTGAGTCGCGTAATTGATGACATGGTTTTCTCATTTGGAACTTTATTTTTATTTTTGTTTTTTACTCCTTTCTCTAATCCACTGTACACTTGGGACGTACTCCCTGCAGGCGTTCTCGTTGGTACTTACCTCGGTTTTTTGTTATGTTTACATGCTGTTCTCTGTATGTCACTCAGCTCCTCTTATTCATGAGCCATATGATATCTGTTGACTCTTGATGGACTATATCTATTGAATTCTTCAATCTATTCAACTGTATATTCGCCCTTGTGCCGGAGGATGCCTACATTTTTCAGTGCAATGTATATGTCTGCATACTATTCTGTAATCCACTTGGTATATCCTTGCCTGTGTACACTTTGTGACTGCTGCATTAATAAACGGAGAATTGAAAAAAAAATAATAATAATAATTTTGAGATGGGGAATACTGTGTGAGATCAAAGTGGAAATAGACCAAGATGGTAATAGAAAGGAACTTAGAGGTCACAGACCTCAAAGGAGTGTCAATGGGGATGTTAAAGTCACTAAAGTGAGATCTGGTGTACTTACTCTAGTGCATTACTCCTTAAATTTCACGTAACAAAATACCCAAACGTATTTAATGGGGGTTCTCCTTCTAAATTGAAATGACATTTGAAGACCCCACCACTCAGTGCTTTAGATCGCACTCCTGCATGTTTGTTCCCAGAGCGTTTGTATCAGACGGGCATAGTCTCTTTTGCACATGCTCCGTCTGATGCTTTCTGGCTATCGTAATCATTCATCCATTGAGATCTGTATTTGCTTAAAGCTTTCCTGCTTGTGGTGCTGAGCTGCATTTCCTCTGTTCTTTCACAGGCAAACGGCGTGATTCACTCACTAGGACGTCTCCATCCCAACACATGTGTTCATTAGTGCATTAATAGGCTTTGTGTGCAGCTGCCAATGAAGGAATCTCCGTCTCATGACAAAATGCGTTTACGGGTGATGTTTATCCTTGTTAACAGCCAGCAGCGCCCATAAGGCAGTTTGTTATTCTCCTAGAAAGACTATGCGACAGCTTTAAGCACATGTACTGCTTACTGTAAAACACCAGATCCTTTTCCTGCAACCAGGTAAATGATATTTACTTGGTCTCTCTGCAAACAGATAAGACACAATGGATTTCAGCAACTCGTCTGTGTTCGACCAGCACAAAGGTAAGCAAATCACTATTTCTATTCCAATTTTCACGCTTTTCTATATCATGTATGTTTTTTTTAAGAGAATAGAGTTTCTCATTTTAACCCCTTAACCACCATGAGCAGGATTCCATATCCCCCCCCCTGCTGATTAACGAGTTAATTAAATGCTAGGCTCTGATAAATGTTCACGTAATAGGCAACTCTTTCTGGTATGGCATTCATGGACAGACTTACTATAGACAAATACGGATTGGCGAATGACAACCTACAATGAATATATTTATACGACAGAAGTTTGACCTTTGAGTCAATCTGTACTTTATAACGTAACCAAATCATTTCAGCAAATTAAAGAAAACATTAAGTTACTTGTTAAATTGTATTCATTACGAAATGTTTCATTTACTTGTTCTTTTGGTGTGAAGTGTGTGTTTATATGACATTCTACATTTACTTAGTATATAGATTCTTTGGGCTGTACATTCACTTATTCCCCGCATACTACTCTTATAAATCCGTTTGTTTGCTCTCAAGGTAAAGTAAGGGAATTTCTTGTTTTTCAACACTTACTTAAAAAACCTTGTTTTTGTAGTTATGTGATACTGCCCTGCAAAATGGGCATACTATTGAGAATTTATCACATCGCTGCAAAAAAAAAAAAAGCGATGTTTGACTATACAGCAGAATGACGAGCCTCTATGTCTCTTATAGTAGGAAATATACCGTGTTCATAGTGGCTTGAGGCATAATAAACACTAGGAGAACCAATTTGACATGTACAGGTTGCTATGGAAATCGTGATGGAGCTAAGCTGCCTTTTGAAGTGTGAGGATTGAATGCATCTCCTACAACAGCCAAAGAATACAACAACACGCTGCAGATCATCGCAGTAATGAATGAACTGCGAATCTCACGCTTTACTCGTCCTATTCCACAACCAGCTAAATACTGCGCACGTTTTAATAGGTGAGGATGCGATCATTCGCATCGCTCTGTAGATAACGTCTACTATCGAGGCCTGATGCTGTTCGTATGATGAAGTTGTACATGAGTGACCAATAATTATCCTTACGTGCATCATGGGAGTTTCAGTCCGCAGCAGAGATATGGCCTGGTTAGTTAACCAGTATTGCTGGCTAGTTAACTAATTATTCCTCCAAAACTAAAGTAAAAAGAAACAAAAAGATGCTTCATAGTGGTCATTTGCAATGGTATCCACAAATGTGAGAAGAATTAAGTAATGCATTGCAAAGCGAGTTATTCCTGTGCGATGTTCTGCAAAACAATTGTATTTTTGCTCCCTAGATTTCTGCGTGAATGTGTAAATTCTGGACTCTTTGTTCATCATCATTCCTGCTATTCTTCTGTTTTGCCATTTTAAAAAAAAATCTAGGAACTTTTATTCATAAAACTTTATCCACCATAGGGGCAGAAAGTATACACTGTGGTGGAATAAAAAAAAATTATATATATATATATATATATATATATATATATATTACACATATATATATATGATAAAGGAAGTATCATAAATAATAAACTTGCTTTTATAGGTATAAACATATTTTTTATCACATACATTACTGCTGATGCTTTTTTTTAAGGATATTATTAATTAATGCACATTCTCCCAAGGGGAAAAAGTTCTTTCGGAAATATAATTTACTTTTAGAGCTAATTAGGTGTCATAGGACAAGACAGATAAACAGAGATGGAGAGACACTTTACCCCAGGGTAATCATTTTGCTGGTGGCCACTAATACCGTGCACTAAGGAGTCTAAGAATATTAATTAAAACAGGTCTTTATGGAGCTTAAATCCTTACCTCGCCTTATGTTCCTCTTTTATAGCAGCTCATAATGTCGTTAGGATCAGCGTATCTCAGTGGTCAACAGTGAAATAAACCAAAGAAATATGTTTATACATTAAACTGTGGAAATATACTGTAGAATACATTATTCTTCTCCCATATGCCTTAGTCAATTAGCCATCAATAGGTCACAAAGTCACACAGAGTCTCAGCAGTTACTTTAGCACAGCTATGCCTCCAACCACACTCCTAAAATAAGTGTCCCTTTAACCCCTTAAGGCCCAGGACGTAATATTATCTTTGAGAGCCAGGCAGACAAAATTCTTAGTATGATTAGAATAAACATGAATACAAACTAAACTAAAAAATATTAAAAAGTGAATGTACATGTTCAAATTTTAACACTGCTACATCCAGAAATACCTAAATATAAAATTATCTATATTTTTTTCCACTGGCTATGTATATTGTTTTAGGTTAAAACCATGGAAATGTTGGGGGGGGGGTTCTAACTTTTTCCCTCATTTTCTAAAATATTTTGTTATATGGTTAATCTATATACATAAGATTTCTAAACAAATAAGCCCCACATGTCCAGGAATATATATATACCGTGTGTATATATATATATATATATATATATATATATATATATACCGTATTGGCTCGGATATAGGCCGCCCCCGTATATAGGCCGCACCCTAAAAGTTTGGTGCTTTTTTAAAGAAAAAGTTTTTTTCTTTAAAAAAGCACCAAAAAAACATGCTGCCACTCTGTCCACCCCCGAGATATGCTGCCACTGTCCTCCCTCCCCGAGATATGCTACCACTGTCCTCCCTCCCCGAGATATGCTGCCACTGTCCTCCCTCCCCGAGATATGCTACCACTGTCCTCCCTCCCCGAGATATGCTGCCACTGTCCTCCCTCCCCGAGATATGCTACCACTGTCCTCCTCTGCCGCCCCCTCCCCAATGTCCCCCGCCGACCCCGCAAGACACCTGGGAGTCTGCTCCGGTAAGTCCAGGGGGGGGGTGCAGAGGTAAAACGCACAACCTCCCGTGCCGGCACCCCCCCCCATGGGAAGTGCTGGCAGGGGAGGCTGTCTGAGCGTATCGGGGAGTAGGATGCAGGTCCCCTGCATCGCTGCGGGGGATCTGTATCCTAACCCCGCTGCCTGCCCGGCAGGCGGTAGACCCCGAATATAGGCCGCACCCCCACTTTAAAGTCTTAAAGTGGGGGAAAAAAGTGCGGCCTATATTCGAGCCAATACGGTATATATAAACCCTTGTGTCCCTAAGTGTAAAAAATATATATCCTGGGTTTAACCTTAAGGGGTTAAAATGTTGGGAGGTATGTACCTGCTTAATAACTTATATTCATGTTAAAATCCAACCAAAACTCGACAACCATGGCCAACTCAAATGTGGGCTGTTGCTGTGCTAACGATACATAATGTTAACCCACTGAAGTGCTGAGCTCACACTATTGAACATCTCTCCGGAACATGAGAGCACTATATAAATCAATAAACTATATTAATAACAGGTGCACAAAATGTTTCTTATAACTCTGACTCTACTGCAAGTTCAGCAGTCAACTTCAGCTTTTCCAGATACTTTGTACAAAATCTTTACACTCGGATCATGAATCCTGGAGTAACAATCCTATGTCCAACAAATCTGCGACCCAAGCCAATATAATTTAAGGTTTGTTAGTATATTTTTATTAAGATTTGGCTAAAAAAGCTAAATATACCATCACCCTCTACTGAACATTAGGATTAGGGAAATTATAAAATTGGTGGCGTAACTTTAAGTAGCTTTTTATTCTTAGGCTACAAGATCAGGAAATTGTAATCAAATAACCCCCTACCAATATTAATCATTTGGAAATACAGTTCTGAAGTGGAGAGGTATAATAGTGAATTATATATTGTTTTCAAACTATTTTATTATTTATATAGTTTTCTTTTTTTGTACTTAAAACTTTGTAATATATCTATAAAGGTTGCATTTTATAATGTTGTCTTGGGTCAAACCAGGGCAAGACTGGAGAAAGCACTAAGGCTACCAGCCACCAAATGACATACGTTAATCTGCTGGCTGGATACACGTGGCCACATGTTACGTTTTAATACTGATTGCAAAAGTAAAACAGAAAGAGGTAAATGAAAAGATGATGGAAAAAAAGTGAACAGGTTCGCGAGAATGGGAAGACCCAATCTTTGGTCAATGCAAGCATCACAAGGAAATCCGAAACATTTGTAACTTATCAATGCCACACAAAACGGCAACGTAGGCTGACAGGCCATATTTAGCTATATAATTGTCAAGGATGTTGGAAAACCGTCCATCATTTCATGCTCTCGTCATCAAATCAAAAATTACTTCGAGGAGGTGTCTCTTACATCTGTGAAAAAAACAATATCTCAACCACGCTTTAAAAAACATTAACTTCTGTGTTTATGTTCTGTTTTTGCATTGTTCAGATTTAGATTTCTTGTTCCATATTCTCATGTCATCTCTACCTCCACGAGCAGAATAGCAAAGCATATTATGTCCATCATTTGCCATGATTCAGTGACAAGGATAGAAAGTCAGTGAAGGTGTAGCACACCCCTTGATTCCACCTGCGTTTTTTTGTATTTTATGTATTAGTTATAACAATATACCAACAATTTCAATAACTATACATTATGTATATTATTATTAATTATTAACATTATTATTACATGGCAAAAGCATCATCAGTATAGTCAGACATACCGTGTAAGTACTGTGACGCAGCACAATGCTATTTATATACAGTATATCATTGACTGCATTTGAATTTGTTTAATTTTAACACATTTTGTTACGTTTGTCAATTTGTACGAATGTCGGAAAACGAGGAGGGGCCCCAACAAAACAAACGAACAACAAACAGACAGCTTTGAATTTTCTTTTTCCTTTTGTTGTGTTTTTGCACTCTAACTTGCTCTCTCATTGACGCTTTTACACACACTCTTATCCTCTCCGTCAATGTCTCCCTACATTCTCTGTGTCTCTGCTTCTCCTTCACACCACTTCTTCTTCTCTGTTTATTCTTTCTTCTGCCTTTTCTGGTGGTCTTCTTGTCCCGGCTCCAACCTATTCAAGTTCAACCATTCCACAAAACCATATTTGTTGATCCAGAAGAAAAAAGGCAGTAATGTCATCTCCAAGGGAAAAAATCCTTCATGTCACCAAGACAGTCAGACTCACCCTGGATCAACATTATCTTATCTACTTTTACTTGTGATAACCCTGTATACATTTCATATCTAGGAAAACATCCAAACGTGTTTAGAATATATTGATTGAATTGGCCAAAAGGACTTCAGATGAGACTCTATTACACAACTTACCCGCCATAACAGTAAAGAAACCTTCTCTATGTTTAAGATGAAAGTTCCTTTCTTATTCTCTTAAGGGATACCCACGTGTTGTCTGGACAGTACAATTTATAAAGAGATCTCCAAAAAGATCTTTGCATTGACCTTAAACATACTTGTAAAAGATTATCCTATCCCCACGAAGACTTTTATCCAGCGAAAACAATTTGGACAGCCTTTCTTCATAGCTTAAATTTTTCGTTTTTGGAATCGTTGGGGAGGGGCAATAAAACAAAACAATTTCCAAATCAAATCACCCTGGGCAGTCACCTAGTTGGCCTCGGCCTAGGATAGCAAATCTGGGGTATGGCAGCCTCTCTGGTGCATAACCGGGGCAGCTCTCTACTTGTAGTCACCCAATGTTGTTCTAGGCTCTGTTTCATCACTTGCTAACTTTGGCAACAAGGTGGCTACTATCACGTATGTCCTGTGTCTTCTGACATTTGGCTGCATGCATTCTGCATAAGACAAGCATCAGGGTTAGTAGCGAGGTGCAGTGAGGACTGTGCTTCTGGTATAACCCTGCATAATTTCACCATTGAGCATATTCTGTATTTTTCTAGCATTTTGTTTTCTTACAGCAAGAAGGTTCTCCGCGTGCCGCTGGTTTAGCTGCAGCGGGTTTTGCCGTTAGGGTAGCCAAACTTGCAGTGACAAATTGACAGCTTCAGATCGATGTTATATACTGAAGGGAAGGAATCTGTTAAGAACCACTGTGTATTATATCGGAATGACTCACCTTTCCACCATTTAAGGAGTAAATAATCTGCCATAAAAATAGCATTTGCTTCAACGTATGCATTCACAGCATAGTGTGTTGTAACAGAGACCAAATAACTGTCATTAGTAGACACAACATTCTGCAGGCATTTTAAAACAATATTCATTTCTGAAAGCTGGCGTCAAGCTGCTAGGGTAATGATATTTCAAATCCTTCATCTTAAAGAAAACATAGCTTTATTCCTACTTTGTATTAGCATGGATCCTCAACACCTAGGTGCGCAGGCGGCTGAAGCATGATGTGACCTGTAAGGCGCAGGAGCTGGGTTGTCGGTTTTCAAGAAAAGTCCACCATATACAATGTTGGCTTCTCCATCCCAAAAGATGGTCTAGGTAGAAAATGATCTTAAAGTCCAACGTATATAAAGTGTATGAAACAACATATTTCATCACTGCGAAAATCGCCACCTCATGGGTTCATCATCATTTTTAATCACTGGCTTAAATGGACAATCCTCAACAGGAAAGGGGCAACTGTATATGGAGGAAGTCCTGTAGAATACCTCTATATATATATATATATATATATATATATATATATACGGTATATATATATATATATATATATATATATATATATATGCGTTACAAGTGCACATTATGGCTGGATTCCTCCTAACTCAAAAATACTCTTTCAACGCTCATGGTACCAAGAAACATTACAACACTAAAATTAACTTTTTAGTTTTTTTTTTAAAATGTATTAGCGTCTACACAAAAGTGCATTCAATGGTTTACTTATGTGTCCTTTCAGGCATTACATCATCACGTGGGTCAAAATGGATGAACCCTGTTTTTAATGTTTTCTTCTTCGTTATTGTTGGGGGGTTTTTTGTATCCACAGAGATAAACGTAGCATTAATTCAGTATAATTAAGGTATTTTTTGGTGCACTATACATATCGCTTGTACAGTTTGCTCAGTGTCCCTGTCAATGAGGTATTTGTCTAAGCACCGGATTTTATGAACAATCAGAACAAGGGTTACATCAAAACAGCTCTGCGGGAACCCAACATTAACAATAACCAAAGAAGATATTCAAACAAAAAACACAGTGGGAAATGCCATAGGACCACCTGCCTGAAAAAATACCCTTGGTGGGAACTAGGTTTCAGCGTATTATTATTATAAAAAACCGTTCCCAAGGTATCCATCTAGTCATCAACAGACTAATCTAAAATGACTAATATATTTTCCAACAAAAATATTATTTTTACAAAACAGAGCTTGTATTTCCAAGCATAAACACAAAAGTGTATATGCTATGATCAATTTAGGATGATGCACACAATGTACAGAGCAAAGTAAACATTTGAGACAGATACACACACATATATAGAGAGCAAAATAAAACACACTTAAATTATGTGGATGTGGAATTTGTCAGTGCCATTTAAGGGGGCACTCCAGTAATCATATGATAGCTGAGTGGGCCCTTAAAATTTACATGTGCTTTCTGTTGAAAATGCTTGGGTGGATTTTGCGCAACCCCCATATGCATTTGCTTTCCCCCATCCCTGTGATTGCTTTAGGCCCCATGCTCCCGCTTGTCCTGCTAACTTCTTCCTAGACAGCAGCTGAGGCACCCAGTGGGGTCATGTAAAGCATGATATTTGCCCCAGCAGTAGTGACGTGGTAGTTCATAGAGAATGTGAGCTGCATTGAAACAGGGCTCTGCATGAACGGCATTGGTGATGGGTGAGCGTGAGGGAGAGGAGATGAGTGTATGGTGTTGGAGTGGACATGTGTGCATTTTGTGTAGGTGGATTGTGTTGGAGTATGTGTTATAGTATGGTATTCCTGTGTGTTAATGCATGGTGTTAGAATGTGTGTGTGTGAAGGCATGTTATTAGCATGTGTGATTTCAGGTGTTAGCATGAGTGTGTGTGAGCAACGGTGTTAGGCTTAGTGCATGTTACAATATGGTGTTATCATGGCTGTGTGTGTTAGTATTTGGTCTTTACTGTGTGTATCGTGTGAGTGTGTAAGGGGTGAACCTAGGGTTTGTGGTGCCTGGGAGACAGAGTGTGTGTGTAAATGCATTTATATCAACCTGGAGGAAGCTGACTCACTATAGCCGTGGAACATCGTCACTGACTGGTAACCCACATGCAAAGCATTTATTCCGCTTGAGATGGTTCTGACTGCACATTTTTTTTGTGAGTTTATGTTAATAAATTGAGATTGGATTTTAATTATCACAGGGGCTTGCGCTATATTTGTTCCTTCCCCCCCTCACGTGTATATATGAGTCTGGGAGGAGACACCTAGTTCTAAGTCCATTTCCTGTGATCCAGTGACATTTTATATTCTTTTATGGATTGAGAAGTCTTTGAGGAGTTCACCTTTATAGGAGAGTATATTTATTTGCTACAGGACACGGCCAGGGATGGAATAACAATGGGGCAAATACCTCAAGGCCCCTGGTGTCAAAGGACCCCCACTTGCTGACTGCATGCTGCAGAGCAATTTCTGTATTAGCCGGCACTACATAGCATGGATACAGTGCTTGTTGTGCTGGGTGAGGTAGGAGGTCAGGTGGGGGGGCTGCTTGGTGCAAGGGTTCCTGCCCTGCAGGGGGGTATTTGCAGAAGCACAGACAGACTCCATTATGGGTGTCAGTGATGGAAGAGTCACCTTCCTAAAATCTGTCATGTGATAGGTCTTTAAACTGAAGAAAATAACAAATGTTATTTTACAGATCCACATTTCAGTTCACACAGTGGACTTTTAGCAAGACAGTGCTACTATGAGACAATGCAAAAATATATATATACGTATATATTACGTATTTGTAATTTGAATTGGGGTGCAGTTAACTTAAATGATATTACTTGGCATGAAACAAGGTTTTTCATGTTCATTTTCTGGACAACAAATAAAAAACAGAATTTCAAGGAATGAGTGAAAACCAGGGGGGGTAATTAAATTACCGCTAAATCTGAACGACATTGGTAATAAAATAACCTCCTAAAAAGTGTCAAAATGGTCCTAGTAAAATACCCATGGTGGTTTTAAAATCTGTGAGCACTATTGAAGTTAGAGTCCCACTATGCTCTTGTCTACAGTTTATGAAAATTACATAAAAACATAGCATATTAGGCAACTGCTACTTCTATTCAGCATATACTTGAAATATGAAAATATAGCAAAATCCATGAATGTCTGGGGATTTGTATAGCATATTACACTATATTTCGACAGATACCTAATTAGCAGGTCATTTCAGAAGATACATTACTTTGCCTCGTTAACGCAACAGGCAAATTATTGGCAACAAGTCTTGTACTAGGGAGTTAATTAACCTACTTATAGCTAGGAAACTATGTTGATTGACATGTTTCCTACAGTCAGCTACACTGAGAAGCGCTTTATTGGTGCATCTGGAAATATAATAAATTGAACATTAAAAGGAAACTCAAATCCCATTTTTATTATTTTTTTATGCATACTGGAGTCAAATTGGTGCATGTGATTTTTGTTTTTGAGAACCTCAATGTGACTGCTTCTATATAATAATACATAATATAAGATTCCATAGAACTTCAGTTAGCATGCACTACAGTTGTGGTAGAAGCATACTTAAGAAGCAGTTAGGGATGGATGAGGAAAAATATTTGCATCCTAGAAACCTATATAGGGATATTCTGGCACCGTTCAGCCCAAAAGGCAAGTCCAGTTAAGGGGCTGTGTACAGGGGCGTAACTAGAAACCTCAGGGCCCCGGTGCGAGAATCTGTTAAGGGTGCCCCCCACCCCCAACCCATCTATCCCTTTCTCACAATCTCCCCTCTCCCTCCCTACCCCCCTTCTCACAATCTCCCCTCTCCCTCCCTAACCCCCCTTCTCACAATCTACCCTCTCCCTACTCCCCTTCTCACAATCTACCCTCTCCCTCCCTAACCCCCCTTCTCACAATCTACCCTCTCCCTACCCCCTTCTCACAATCTACCCTCTCCCTCCCTACCCCCCCTTTCTCACGATCTATCCTCTCCCTCCCTACCCCCCCTTCTCACGATCTACCCTCTCCCTCCCTACCCCCCCTTCTCACGATCTATCCACTCCCCCCTACCCCCCCTCTCACGATCTACCCACTCCCCCCCTTCTCACGATCTACCCACTCCCCCCCTACCCCCTTCTCACGATCTACCCACGATCTACCCACTCCCTCCCTAAACCCCCCCTTTGTAGGTCACTTACCTTCAACTCCTGTGTTGGGGCGTTTGTCTCGGGTGCCGGCGCTTCACTCCTGTGGCTCCACTGGCTGTGTAATATGGTGCACCAAACATAATTTGGTTGACACCATGCCCAATTTGCAGAACAAGCCCTATCCCAAACACATACAATATAGAGAGCACAGAAAAGCATAGAATTATTATTATATTTTATTTATGTGGTACCAACAATTTACGCAGCGCTTCATGCAGTACATAGACTTAAAGGGTCTAGATAGTAAGCTTGCAAGCAGGGTCTTCTCTACTTAATGTATCAATTTGTCTTAGTTTATCAATTCTAGTCTTGTCGTATCCCTTGAATATATGTATTCTAAGAAGCACTGTGTAAATTTTTTGCGTATATAAAAATGAAGGATAATAATAATAATATTAATAATACTGATAATAAAAGTGTATAACAAACTGACAGATTAGGTAAAGAGGGCCCTGTTCACAAACTCACAATATCATTTCTTTCTTAGTTCATTAAGCATTGTACCCCAATGAAATTGATAATTGCTATCAACCCTACTGCCTGAAATTCATGTAAATGCTATTTTATCATTTACCATATCCAGAGAGTTGGCTAACACAATTTCCAAATCAGAGTAGCCCATAGGGCAATATAGGAGCAATGAGGAAACCTGTGGGTTAGGGCCACTACTCAGATTGTATTTTGATAACAATCTGATCATAAATATCAAAATGAAAAGCAAATGACACCAATATTTGTTTCTGAACTTTTTAAATTGTTTATTTTTAAAAAAGATTTAAATTTATTTATTTAAATACATACATTTTTTGCATTTCTGAATGACATGATTACTTTTTGCTATACAGTGTGAAATAGAAAAGAACAAATTGACCAAACATATAAAAATAAACAGTGTTTATCGCAGTGGTCCAATTTAGCAAATTAGCGTTTTTACACTACATGTAGAGCAAATTAACATTGCTTTACTTTACAAAATAATTACCACTGCCAAGCAGAATACCAAAAGTAACAAGAACTAAATGACTTAAAAGCCCCCCAGTGAACATATCCCCTGCATGTGGTTGTACGTACGTGTATATTACACACACTCCCCATTACATTTACAGTGCAGAACATATTACAGGGTAAGCACATGTAAGGAGTTCCATAACTATGCTAAAAATATAGGTAAGAAATAAATATTTCCACAAGTATCAGTTTCTGTATGTTCCTCTAGTGCACTCGCTTTTGAGCACTACAACTCCTATGATAGTTTTCTGAAGGTAAAAAGAGTTGTTGTCCATAAAGCCCATTTATTATCAAGTTAAGAGTTAAGTTGAATGCCCAGATTCAACTAAGGTTGCATATTTGCTAAAATATGAGTTTTTTCCTAGTGTATGTGACTTTAACTTTTGTTGTGTTACAGGTGAGGGCAGGTAAGTTCAATAAGAGCTTGCATGACCATGAAACATGCAAATTCACTACATCTCTCTGTAATACACACATTAAAAAAATAAATAAATACAAAAAATAAAATGGGGTCCACAAAACCACCTATTATCCAAATAGGAGACTGAAGATTGGCTTCTCTTCCGTTATCCTGCATACAATACTTAATCCTAGGGTGGTATATTGCCATACAGTCGTGTGAAAAAGAAGGTACACCGTCTTTGAATTTTTGGCAGGTAAATTAAACAATAGGTAAATTCAACCTCAGATGAACAACAACACATGACATATTACACCGTGTCATGATTTACACCCTCACTGCTTCCATAGGAATTAAGATGCTAGCTAGCATATGGGTGGTGCTAATTAAATGCCCTTGATTAATTAATTATCAGAAAGTGTGAGCACCTCTATAAAAGATGACGTTTTAGCATTTTGCTGGTCTGGAGCATTCAGGTACGTGTTAACACAAGGCCAATGATGTTAGAGAAGCAATTGTTGTGGCTCATCAAGCTGGTTAGGGTTATAAGGCCATTTCCAAACCATCATTCTGCAATGAGAAAGCCTATTAAAAAAGTGGAAAACATTCAAGGCAGTTGCCAATCTTTTTTTTTCATACAACTATATATACCCCCTCACCCCCACCCAAAGGGACCCCACTGTACTCCTCCATCTGCAAGGGGGTGGTCCAACTCTCACCGACCTAGTTTGAAGAGTTTTGAAACACCCCATGAGGCAATTGCTCCCTTGAACCTTGGACCAGCACGCTCTTGCTGCTTATCTTGCTGGTTTGAGCGGGCTGCAAACGAGTACATGAAGGGCTGCCTGCAGGCCACCAGTTGGACAGCCCTGCTCTAGAATGTTCATGGCATTGAATCATGTAGTAGAAATTTTCTATTGAACTTAATGTTGTTGTTTTTTGTTTTTGTTGTTAAGGTTTAGTAGGCGAGGTAAATCTCAGACAATGCGATTTTAACTACTATGAACCCGTTCGCGACAAAAGACGTACCAGGCACATCATCAGAAAATTTCCCTTTGAAGACCCATGACATAATTGATACTTCTTTGTAAAAAAAAAAACCCCACAATGCCACAATCATGGCAATTGCAGGGGAACTGCTGCTGTTACCAGCAACAGTAAGACAGACCTCCCCCCAAGCCTCTGATGGCTCCTACGGGAGCAAACATTGAGGCTTAACACTGCCGGTTTACACAAATTATTATTAAAAAATGTACATTTTATTTTATATATAATTAATTATTACAACCATGATGTAACCATAGAAACTTTACCGAGACCAAAAGGATTGTATCTGTGTACTACAAGGAAGGTAAAAAGTTCTAGTTATGTACATATGACTTAACCATGACCTTCTAGCTGTTGCTATATTGTCTTTCCAAATAATCCTTAGACCGTATAGTTACCACTAAACGCCAGCCAAAAGTAATGCAAAGATAATTCATTCTCCTTATTGTGGAGAATGAGTATTTTTCTCTTGGTTGGTTAAGGAGCTGTAGGAACTAATATGTCACTCATTGTTGGGTGATATTTAGGCTTTGATTAACTCCTCCAGTGCATCCTCTTCAGATGTCAATTAAAATTGATATGTGTCTAAGAAAATAGTCACATCAGTCAATTAACGTCAATGAAATATTCACCACCCCTCCCAATGTTCTCTGTGTAAAACTCACAATGAAAGTACAGTACAGTAGATTATAAAATGATTATAAAATGACAGTCTGCCGCCATAGATTCTCGCTGTCTTCGCTGTGTTTTTCTACAGATCATAACTCTGATTTACTACATGTGCTGTGTCCAGCTATGGCCTAGATCAGAGTCAACCAACAACTGTTAAGTTTCCCATGCTGCTTAGCAATCATGCAAAACAAAGAGAACGGCTAAATTATCTTTATGGCGTGTACCGCCTGCCAAGAAGGATAGAATTTTTAGTGGTGCTTCAGAGGGCAGAATGGGCTGCAGCCTATGCTCCACTTACCTACAAGCCTGTGACACTTGTTTTATACTTATATTTGTTTATTTTAACTAAAAAATGACACTGATCTCTTGATGATTGCGTATCTTTGTAATATCTGTGAACAAATAAAGATACATTTAAACAAAGTAGAAAAATGGCTATACCTTAGTAAGAGTCAAATAAGGTAACAGGGAGAAATGTGTCCTTGGCTGTAGAATACCAACTGTTCCATTAACTGCCACTTAAAAACTATTAAACAAAAGGAACACTCGTACATTTTAAGGTCAATAACAAACTATTCTATTTCCATTTTTATTAATAAATATCCTAAAATGCAATAAAAGAAGAACACATGAATGCATGTTTTGATTTGTGGAAGTGCAAGCCTTTGCTCTCGTCTGTCTGCCTACCTTCAAGCCACAGGCAGATATAAGTAGCAGATATTAGCAGATATAAGTAACTGAGTTAAGACATTGGCTAAAGTCAAAGGGGTACAAGACAGCATTTTATAAAGGTACTGGGTTTGACATTTTTTACAATATAATCTACAACTAGGCTTTATTTCACCTTTAGCTTAGTTATTGTTCATTCCACGTAAATCAATATAATTCAAGGCTAGGCTGATGGCATTTGGTTTGACAGTGAAGGATTAACAGGTATGTGTTATTTACTTGAAATATTACAATGGGATTTGCATGCCAAATAAGAAAACGCCATATAACTTTTATTATAGTTGTCTTTAGAAAAAAAGCTATTTTTGATAAATGCAGCCATTTTACTTGACGTTTTTGTAACACCAGAAATGTAAAAGTAACAGTATTTACCGTCCTACCCCGAGATCTGTAACAATACTTCGTTATAGACTGATTTTTCATTTTATGTTTCAAGGTGATTCAACAGAAGAGATTGACCTGACTGTAGTTTATCAAGCATCAGCTAATGGAGATGTCAACACATTGACTGCAATCATACGCGAAGATCCGTCTATTTTAGAATATTGTGACAATGAAGGTAACTTCACAAAGAGAATTGTATAGAGCGAATCTGGAAAAAAGACATATTACATATATTAATCGGATGTTAAATGTGTAAAATCCATTTAGTTAAATTGAGATTAACAGTGTATTCCTCGTAATGAAATAGGAAAAATACAGTTAGCCGGTTTTGTACAGACAATGGTGGATGGCATGGCAGTTTATGAGTGTACCATGTATCTAAGTGGTGGTACAGTAAGTCAGATTTATTGTTTTTGGAATATAGTCATTATTTTGTGTAACCACTCAAATACAGTTGCATCTACCATGACTTAGCTTTTCAGCTTGAAGTATGGTCTTCTACTGGAAGCAGAGAGAGGAAGCAAAGTTCTTACACTGAAATATGCTAATTTTACCATAAACTCAGTTTAAGATCCTTTCTAAAGTATATGGGCTGAAAGGCCAGTTTTCAAAATACCAGATTAGATTTGATGGGAATTCACATTTCTGGAAGGATACACAAGAGGACCAAAGTCTATATATATATATATGGCTTGATATTTTTATGCGGGAAAAACAGGCAGATTAGATGGGCCAAGTGGTCCTTATCTGCTTTCAAATGTTTCTACGTATGCATACATGTCTCAAACAGACACTCATACAACGTTTGAGATACCTCAAAAGGCAACCTAAGCCCAGGTCTTGTATCAAAGGCATGGTCCCACCTTGGACCACAGCAGACTCGCAATAGACTTCCCTTCTCTGCATTCGCCATTCTCCTTTCAATTATTTCTATTACATTTGAAAATTAAGACAGAAAAGTTTTTTTTTTCCTGCCATGCGACAAATACATGGGAATGACAGAATTTCAAGAACATCGTGTTCCTAAAATACCATCCTACAAAGTATTAGTATGAAAGGATTCCTTTTTGCTATTATTTATAAAAAAACCATTAACTATGGCTGGAGTGGGGTTTAATTGTACAAAAAAAGTAGTCAACAAAAATCATAATAGCAATCATGACTATAATGCAGTGAACAATTGTATTTAATTGGCACCAGCGTATATATTTAATACTATTAAATAAAGTGTTTTTAAATTATATCCTACAATTACTCTCTGCTCTTTCGAAAAGGTTAAGCCATTTCTTCTCAGCATGATTCATCCTACATCTTTATAGTTTCAGGCTGGGATAAAAGTAAAAACTGAAGTACCTTTGAGAACATGTTATTTTTATGGCAGTGTGAATTGTTAGATTTTTTAAGATAATGTCCCTCATTTTTAATGTCACACGCAACAACATTCACAGTTTGCAGCTTTCTATCAAAGTTGCCATCTTGATTTTTTTTTTGTTAACAATCCAGAAGAAGAAAGAATGGCCACAATTTTGATTTTATAGAATGCACTTATAAAGATAGAAAGATCTATTTCACTAAACCCTGTATAATGTGTGAACTAATCCCATACCCCATATCACACGAACTACAGCTTTTACAGCTTTCCATCTTCTTTGCGTTTTCACAGAAATAAATGAGATGTTGAGTCTCAAACATAATGAAGTGGATTCGGTGCTGGAGACAATTATATCACAATTTATTCATTAGGAATCCTCACAAACATCACAATGAAAAAACAAAACAAATGAATAAACAGAAATAGATTAGGTATGATTAATGAACTGAGAGAAATTCATTGAATCCAGCCAAATCTTTGTCAATCTCATATAAGACATGTGCTGACATACAGTTATAATTTTGGGTGTTTTACCAAAAAAACGGTGGTGTTTATAGCCCAATGCTATGCCGAGGCTCAATGTAGAAGCTCCTACAATAGCATTCATCTGAGTAGACCTCCTGAGCGGAGCCACTTCTAAATTCAGTGGCTACTCTGATCAGAGACACATAAAAGCTGCTCAATGCTGGATTCATTCTTTTTATTAAATACAACTTAGTGTAGATTTTCAGCTTAGAAGCATGATAATTGCAGTCCTCTGGGTCTTGTGTACTGGCCAGTTCTGGAGCTTTTACGATAAAGTTTCATTTTTTTGCAACATTGCTAATAAAAATCCTCTCCTTTTTTCGTGTTGGTTTGGCCGTACACTAGCCGTTCAGAGAAGACTTTATAGCTGGCATAAAAGCTACGGAGAACGTCTGTTTTTGCAAGCTAATTAAAGCCAAGAGCCAAGAAAGTAATTTTTTGTTCATTCTCCAAATCAGCTGATTGTAAAGTACTTCTCAACAAGCACAGCGGGGAAAATAATCATAATAATAACACACAGGCTGTATAAAGATTCTACTGAGATCTTGAAAGGACCTACTGAAATTAACCGGCATGGTGCAGCCAGAATACTGCTCAGTTCTTTGATGGGCACAAAAACAATGAATGCTGTTATGTGTACAATATTTATTATATGGATGGGTTAACAAGGGAGCAAAAGTGACACTCGTTACAGAAGCAGGTGAAAAAAATATCAGACAGACAGCTCAGTCATTGCCACCAACTGGCCCAAGTTATTGGAGTTTCATGGTGATCCATGGAACCCAGGCTCATAACTTACCCACAACCTATACGAGCATCCGTTTGTATCCTATAATTTATTTATAAAGAGTAATTCTAGACCAATCACCATAACATCCAAATGCAATGATTAGTATTAGAGTTGGATGAAAATGTTCTTCCTACACTGGAGAACTTCTTGCAGGTATAGAGTTTCCCCTGACGCAAGCCATACAAGTTAATTAATACAGTATTTTCATGCTCGTACCATATCTCATTACATCATGCCATGTCTTGAAATATAATTATTTCTCCAGTGGAACTGTTTCTTGAAAAAAATATTAAAAAAGTTGACATACCAGTAGTAGGCTATGCTCATTTACTAAAAAGCATTACATTTTTATCTTTAAAATTCATTTTAGTGCAGATTAGTCTCAGATATGGAACCGGACATTAATGATAACGTTTATTGTCACATACCTGGCATCCCTTCCAAGTGCGTGTCAGTAAATGATGATATCATTATTATTTGATTTGAGTATTATTGCTATGGACATATATGATGACAAGGTCAAGTTTACAAGTTTGTGAACATTAATATTAATTGTACTATGGCTTAAAGTAGTTTTTTTTCTAACTGTATTAAATTCTTTTCCAGGTTGCACACCTTTGATGCATGCTGTTTCAGGACGTCAGGTGGATACAGTAAAATTATTGTTGAAAATGGGAGCTAATATAAATACTCAAGATGCCTGCGGCCGAACTAGTCTATCCCTTGCAACATACCTGGTAGGATTATTTCCACTCTATAAAACCATATGCTTATATTTATAAGGAAATATAGTTTTCACATTGTTGCATAGGTTGGTGAATACCAATAAATGGCTAAGCGAGGGTAAGATGAAAAAAGCATTACACGTTATAAGCACACATTAATATTAAATGATCTGATAACATTTTTTTTTACATATTTTAAACATACCTAGAATTAAATACATATTACTTGTATCCATTGGCTCAAGAAGAACACAAAAACTACTACTGCCCATATTAAGTGTAAAACCTACTTAAGTTTCCATTGTGTTTGGAACGTTATGTTGTGTATTCTGTAATTCACTACATTTGCATCCATTTCTGATTTTTCCTACTTCTGCATTCTTGGAGTTAGCGTCTTGTAACTGAACTTGTAATATTTATCTCTTTAGTTTACATCAATTTTACATCAGTAACTTACACATAACCTGCTGATGCACAGACCCCACTGTTTGCTGTTTTGTTTTTATATATTATGTTATTTATTATATTCTAATTTAAATGTATCTCCCATATGTCCGAGGGCAGACTTCTTGGGAACTGATAATCAATATATTTATACTCATACGTTCAAAACACACCCATGGTCAATTATTTATAACCCCCCCCAAAAAAATATCTAAAATTGCAGTGCGATTTCGTTTTGTACCTTACCACTGTAACTGGAATCATTTTTGATATTCTTCTATATTATGACTACATTTAATCACATATTTTCTACTTTTACTGGAAATAATGCATCCTGTGTAAATCACACATTCTTTTAATTTGATGTGTTGCCCTTAACATAGAAACATAGAATTCAACGGCAGGCAAGAACCATTCGGCCCATCTAGAATGCTCAATTTTCCTGGTGTAAAACTCAAGTTTTAATCAGTACTTGATCTTGTCAGACCAACCGCTGAAATCATTAATGATAATGAAAATAATGTGTTGTGTGATTTCTTGCGAATTTTTTTACTACTGCAGGCACTTTTACAATCTGGGATTCATCTCTTTAAAAGACGCAGCATCAAATATGTATTTTATTTTTTTACAATTGCAGGGATGGCTGGAAGGCTGTGTAAGTCTACTCAGGAATGGCGCGAAGCAAAACATACCTGATAAAAACGGCAGACTTCCACTGCATGCTGCCACCGCCGAGTCTGATGTCAGGTGCAACAATTACACAATTTGTGGCTTTTAACTATTTTTCCAGATAAGTTCTAGACACCCAAACCAAGAAAATACAGTAATTTACTTGCTAGCACAAAAAAGGATTTAATTATACATCTCTTAAAACACAATGGATTTGTTCACCTTTTCTTGCATTATTAATATCTGTATGTGTGTGATACTTGGATTTATTTATCCATTTTTGGAAGTGGGAGTTATAAGGCTGTTCATATATATTTTTACATTAATGCGGGACTTCATATTAATTGAGTGTATTATTTCATTTATAAAACAATAAAACAAACAAAAATAAAGAGAACACAAAAACATATACTACCAGTCAGAATATTGCATGTATCATGAGTACCCCTTTAATTCCTTCCTGTTCTGTTGCTATCACATTTGCCTGAAAATAAAACGTGTTATAAAAGTTATGCTTTCTATAAATCATTATCATATTTATAGACAAAAAATTTAAACATTTATAGAAAACCAAATCAAGAAGAGTTGCTGTTAAGAAACCATAGTAGGCTTGAGTATTGCAAACATGCTCTGGTAGACCTTCAAATTCATACATATAATTCTAGATACCAATGGAAATATTAAGGAGAACTGTCACATCTGAGATAAAACCATACTCAAATACGGCACTAAAAACCACCCTATTAGTGTTATCTTTATTTGCTGCTCATTTTAATTTATTCAGACTTATTTTCAGGATACAGTAATTATTTTCTAGCCTCCATTAGTGCAACCATAGAAAACAAGTTTGACATAAGCTCACAGAGGACGGGCAGGACGAAGCCCATGACGGCCGAAACGTACGTCTGGGATTGTTGGTTCCCTCGTGCAGAGACTGATCTCTCTGATATGTTGATGAGGATTTTCCTTCTGTAATGGCACAAGAGAGCTAAAACTTGAGATGCTCCAGAGTGGGGATACACCGTAGGACAGGCTATAGAGTGTCTGTCTGTCTGTCTGTCAGTGAGTTCATCTCAAACTTGTTTTCAATGGCATCCATTAATGCAGCAACAACCTTTATATTGCGCACACACAATATTTGGAAGGAAAAGCATCACTTTGGGACTCTGTACATGATATTACTGACTGCTTTGTTAATTATAGTACATTTAAATATCGGTAACCTTAACTTGACTTGTTTTCTTGCAGGCTTTTAAATGTCCTGCTGCAACAGTCAACTTTAAGTGAGGTTAATCACCAGGACAATGAGGTGCGTAACTGCCTTAGCCGATCACATTTTAAGTTAGAAACATCTTGGCATTCAAACTGCAACAAAGTAGGTCCTCGCTGTGCTGTTTGGTGCCGGGCCATACGGTGCTCAGGAGATCCTGGGATACAAGCGCTGTGACTAATGGCTTCTTTTTCTGGTTTATTAATACCAGGCATGAATCAAATATTGCTGACTTATATGTAAAATTGTCTCTTTAGTATGAACGCGGGTAAGAATCATTATAGAGTTGATGGGATCTTGTGTTATGCGATTGAGTTACAGCAAAGTGTACAAAGGGTAGTGTGCTTTTATAGGCATAAAAATATACAATGTATTACACAAAACTAACACTTACCGCACACCAGAAGAAGAAAAATGTGTAGACAATTGCTGACAAACAGACACTGCGGATACAGTTTGGCATTGACGACCTTTCTCTATAGCGCAAGCCTGCATTCTTTCTTTTTGTCTAAGATATTTTGTGTGCCTACTATTCTATTGTATATCATAAAGATTGTATCTTGTAGGCCTCTTCGTATTGAAATATGTATTTTAAGTGCAACTCCAAAGATCAATGGTTTTTTTGCACGTTGGTCTATCTATTAACTTGAAGTTCTGTTCAGTACACTGTAATCTTTTTGGGGAGGCTCTACACATTTTCAAATAGGGGTCACAGCTGTCACAAGCCTCTGTCTTTATTTGAATTCAGTTTTAGCACAGCAGCCAAAGGTTACTTTACAGAGCAGCGGAACTAATTTTCAAAAAAGTAGAAAAGCAGACCCTCTCAGACTTGATAAATCATCCAAATGACTATTCATCCAAATCATCCAAACGTACATTCCATTTATGTTACATGTAAGTCACATCAACTCTTCCATCATGCCCTTTTTAAGTATGTGGTAGTTTATTTCATAGTTTTAGCTTTAGTCTGAACTGAAGTTTTTTTGTAATGATTTTCACGACAGGGGATGACGTCTCTTCACTGGGCCGCCTTCCATAACCGACCACAACATGCGCAATGCCTTTTACAAAAGGGAGCAGATCCTACTCTGGTTGACAAGGACTTCAAAACAGCTCTTCACTGGGCAGTACAGGTATAGAATGTGTTCTACATTATAAAAAGAATAATATGGAGCATCTTTATTTAAACTTTGATTTTTTTATGTGGATTATATTTTCCATTTTTTTAATTTCCATGTTCACATCAATAGTTCATGTCTTTGTCCTGCATTTTTGTTGAATATCACTTATCAAAGCACATAACAGATTTGAAAGTGTAATAGTCTTGTTTACTTTCATGTTATTTTGTTCATATGGGAAACTACATATTTTCTAGATGACGCTGTATCGTTGCAACCTTTGTATTTATTTCAGAATTGTTAATAGTTTAAACATCAGTTTCAAGAATTCTTTTGTTGAATTTAGAAAACCACTGTAATGATCATTTTAAGCCAACTTCAGCTGCTGAGTGTTTCAGAAACTTAAAAACAAAATGTACAAAAAGCAACAAAATAAATGACTGAACGCAAATGAGAAGTATGAAAAAAAATACCAAAGTACACAATGGAACGCTAAATTCTTCCAGCTGGAGGCAATGCATTTGAGCAGAACCTCTATAATAATGCTTTGGATTCACTCAGGGATTAAACACTCCGCTTAAAAGATCAATAGTTTTTGACTATATTAAATAGACTCAAATCTGTTTATACCAGAAACACAACGCAGGAAGATAGATAGCCTGCGTTTTTCCCCTGAGAGGTTTACTACGGTGAAGGTAAAAGAAAAGTAGTGGCCATATAATTTACTTAAGATGTACGAATCAAAATTAATTATCAGGAGAGAGATGAAAGGGGAAGATTTGTTATTTTACTTTGTAAGATCCAGAAATACAGTTTTTGTTTAGTTAATATCTATGCTCCTGATGTCTTTAGTAAAATTGACAAAATCCAACAGGATTTTGTTAGCTGGATGATTCAATCGTATTTTAGATGTCCAATAAGATTTTTGTAAAAAATTGAAAGGAGAGAGTAAAAATTAAAAATATTAAGCTTATCAATTGTGAAAAAATATGATTTTTTAGATTTCTGTCATATTTACCACTCTTTGGAAAGAGATTATTCTCGCTTCTAAATCCCTTTGTTCGTATTTGAAAATAGATTGGTTCTTGATAAACATTATAGAGTCAAAAAAGGTCCTGATCCAAGAAATAACTTGATTAGATCATAATGCGGTAATTATGGTACTGGCCACAGCTAACAAAAAAAACTGCAAAGGACAAGTTGGTGTTTAAATGATAATATCTTAAACAAAAAAGAAAATATCTCAAATTTATTGAATAATCTATCCAAGAAAATCACCAACTAGAACTAGATCTTGCCAAAGATCTGAAATCCAAAACAACATAAATGAATAAGAATTTGGAATATTTAAAACTTAAAGGTCTAATAAAAGTAATAAAGCTGATAATAATGCTAATAAACTAAAAGGTAAGATTTTCCAGAGGATATTTAAAAATCAAAACTAATGATGAGATATGTTTGACCCCAGAAAGAAATAGTGCCGCATTCAACACATTTTATCAAGATCTTTATAATTTCCAATTTGATAAACAAAAGGCTCATGTGCAAGAATACTATAAAAAGAAGAAAATGCCCAAGGTGTTGTCAGATCAATTCAATTTAATTAATAAACCCTTTATGCTGGAAAAGATTATTGGAGCTATAGATAATCTGAAGATTATTAAAGCACTGGGTCCAAGGGGATTTACTAATGAATTCTATAAAGTATTTAGCCTGAACATTTAACATTTAATTAATATTAAATGCCGGTATGATAGTTCATCAAAAAAGAGGACGCTAAATTTGGAAGCTAGTACCCGATGGAATCAGATATTATAAATTATCTTCACTTCTGTGGACAGTAGGAAAAGATAATAGATATAGGAATACCACAACTAAATCTTTAGTTTTTCACCAATATTTTTAATGAATTATTTGAATACATTTGATTTTAATAAAATGCAGAATAAAGTCCTAGAATGTCTCCCAATAGATGTCTTATAATGGATTATAGAGAATATCAAACAGTCAAGAGACCTGGGTATAGAATATTTAAGAGATCTCATTATAGATTCAGAAACCAAGGCTTCTACCAACTACAATCAGATTTCTCGCTGCCTAACAAGGACATTTTTCAGAGTGAAATCCTTTTCTGAATAAACATCTAAAAATTGACAACTCTAAATTTCTTGATCTTCTTTCAACTTTCTTTGCCCAGCCATAACCGATGAAAGCGATATCAAAATACTTGCAAACGATTAAGATGGGTAATACAATGAACAATTTCAAGGCATTTGAAACATGGGGAAAGGACCTGAATTGGAAGATTCCGGACGGGCTTCAGGCAGATGACCATGTCGACAGTGCATTTCACTGCCTAAATAATGTAGAAACATTCTTTAAAGGTCTAAACAGGTGGTATCTGGTGCCAGATTAGCTAAGATGTACAGATCGTCCACTCGGAATTGATGGAGTTGTGGCTGTAAAACAGGTGGCTTACATACAGTATATGGTGTAGCAGCCTAGAAATAAATAAACTGTGGAGGGATATATGTAAGCCTTTTCACCTAATAAGGTACTTCTACATTTAGAAAATACGTTATTTAATAATTTTAAAAACAGCTTAGAACTGGAAAAGTCTAAAATCCCCATTTGGTCAGACATGAGAGGTTAGACAGTGTACCAATGTAAAATAGAAAAAATAGACATTATAAAGCAAAATGGATTTGGACTGGTCAAATTTGGGATCTGGGGCAAGAATTAAGAAATTGGAACTCTGCCCCTCTTTTCAACTATAACTTAGTTATCATGTATGCCCATGCTACCATGGGCCCTGGGGCAAATGCCAGGTGTTAATTACTATAAGAATTAGTTAACAAAATGTCCCCATAGCTTTTCCCTTATACTGTGCTTTCAGAGTGGAAACAGAGCTCTGTGCTCAATCATCCTGGATCATCAGCAGGGTCAGTCCACGATCAACTATGATGATGAGAATGGGAAGACATGTATGCATATAGCGGCTGCTGCGGGTTACAGCGACATTATCTGTGAGCTGGCCAGAGTCCCCGAATGCAACCTGCAGGCTCTAGATGTGGATGACAGGTAAACAGTGAAAGCAAAATGTTCTGTATAGCGCTTGATATCTCAAAGTGTAAAACATTGTTACCACACTGAAAGTTTCAACACTAACCGCACCTGTCCAACTCAGGCGTTAGCATTTCAACATGTAATTGTTACAGAGGTATTTGTTTTAGATTACAAACTATTTCAATTTATTTGAGTTCAATGGCAGAGGGTTGGTGGGCACATCGTCGTAGCAAATTATTGCTACATACTAACTAAATAAACACATCACAATATCTGATTAGGGATATTGACAGGTTTCTTGTTTATGCGCTTGTAGATGGTGAAGCCGTGAGTAATTTAGTTTCTCTTTTTGTTTTGTTTAATTACCGTTCTAGGACTCCATTGCACTGGGCGGCAGCAGCAGGCAAATCAGAATGTGTCCAGACACTTTTAAACCTTGGTGTGGATATTAACCCCAGGGATATCAATGAGAATACTCCCTTGACATATGCCATGTACTGTGGTCACACAGCTTGCATTAAACTGCTTTCCCAGGAAAATAGGTAATTTTCCAATCCGTGAAACACCTTTTGTCTGCTAATGTAGTGAAAAGTAAACGAAACAAACAAATGCACTCTGGAGAATGACCGTAAGCTCTGGCTAGCAGGACCCTCTGTACCATCTGTCTCTGTTCGTTTAATTATGTAGTTGTGCAGAATTTCCATGTTTCAATGCCAGATCTACTAAGAGAAAAGCTAGTTTTTTAGGGTCATGCCTTGTGGTCCAAAAGTGTATCTCTAGCTACATGCACACAAGTCCTTTACATTATTAATAATGGTGTTATATAGCACTGCACAAAGGGTAGACAGGACATAGCAAGTAGTATATAACATAACAAGATGACAGAAACAACAGGTGAGGAGGGCCCGGCTCAAATGAGCTTACCTTGTGTTTTGGACCTCGCTGGACAATGGGCATATTTTGTGTGAGATAAATGTATTTTAGGCTAATTCATTAAACAGCAATGCGTGAGTGATATTATTACATTTTATCCCATTGCATTTACAAAGACCAACTCAGCTTGCCGTACACAAAAATCCACTGTAAATGCCATGAGCTGATTTTTTTCCCCACCATATACTGATCTTTTGAACTAAAATATATTGCCTGACTCAATTTTAGCTTATTATATTACGTATACAACAAACAATAAATGGAAACTCAATTCCAAAAACAAAATTCAACACAACCTCTTCTAAACATTATACCGTACATTTTCCGCATGCATTTCTTGATATTTCCACTAACTCTCAAATAATATAATTCCAGCAGACCAGACCCCTTTCAGACTCTTACATCACCAGGCAGTAAAGCCATGAGGAAAGAAGGACGTCTCACTGTGCTAAATCAGATATTTTCTTGCAAGAAAAAGAAAGCAGATAAAAAAGCACACCAGAAAGACAAACTCAGGTATGGAGAAGAGACCTCAGAGGTCGATGACATTATTACCACCTTTGACTGCATTCTGGACACAAACTGTAAAGATCCACCAGAGGAGATAGTAAATTCAGTCAATTGCAAAAAGAGAACTATGGAGTCCCAGAAATATCTTTTACCAGAAAATAAGCAAAACTGCAAAGGTCTTCCCCCAATAAGAACACAGAGTCTCCCACCGATTACTCTCGGACAAACGTTTTTAACATCATCACAAAGTGTGACTAATGCAACGCAAGGAAATGCATTTTATTTTGCACACAGATCTCAAAAGAGTAAAAGCGAGCATGATTTATTTGACAATAAAGTTAGTTGCAAAACTTTGCAAGACAATCCTTGGAATGTAGCAGCAAACCAAATCCTATCTAATAATGCATGGACTTCACCGCGCCAAGACAAAGTCATCATGGACCACGCTTTACATAAAAAATGTAATCATTTGGAGAGTCTATGTCCTCCTCGCCTTCCTCAGATGGAAAATACATATACAGGTAAATTAGAAATGTTCTGAAATTACACAACCAGGTTCACTTTTGGGTCACTTTTCACCATAATCATGTAATTTACAAAAATCATATAATTAGTTATGTTGATAAGCCACTTAGCAACATATTACAGAGGAAATGTCACTTTCCCCATATACCAATTATAGGAGGCACAAATTAGCCTAAAGTAAGGAGTCCCTGAGCTCCCTGACCTCTGGTGAAGACTCCAAGAGTATCCATCTTATCTTTCCAGAATGTTGTGTCTGACATGGCTCATGTTACTGCAGACCATTTGCATTGATGTCAGTCCTAACTGGTAGTCCTTTGATAAGGAGGTAGAGGTTTTTCCAGCCCCCCCCCCTTGTTCCAAGTCCATAAAGTTAACCCCATCATCAGAACCAGAACCTATAAGCATGCACGGATTATTGTTATTATTATGGCTTTTAATGGTAATTACAGATTAGAAAAATAAATAAACCTCATTTATCTAAAATGACATGTGTGAGTTTGGCAAACTTATTACGGGTATTATTTTAATAACAAGAATTGCATCATCCTGCACGTGCTGTGTTTCTATACAATATTTTGTTCCTCATGTCTCATGAATTGGTTATTAAACAAGGGTCACTATTGCCTGACTCTGTAAATGCTCCGGTTATCTCACTGTATAATCTCACTTTGCTTGTAGGCCATCATGTACTACAGTCATCCCAGGAAAAACAGAGGGTGAAAGAATTCCACATAGTGCGGAATAATTTAGCTCCAATACCGGATCACTGTGTTAAGAGAGGTAAGTAAATTGTATAGTTCAGCAACTCATTCCCGTTCACTCTGTGCTGTACATCTCCATGGTAGTATAGAGGACATATTATACAGCCCAGGGCAAAGCCGCAGATCTCTCATATGATGCTTAACAACTCCTATGTATCCCCCCTCAGTCAGTGAGCTGCCAATTGAAAATACAAGGCAGATTCTGACCCACAGGTCAGAAGCAAGTAAAGCAATAAAAATTTTAATTTTTTTCTCTTTTTTTAATTGGAGGAATATTTTTTTTTACAAAAAACATAAACTAAAATATTAGTAATTAAACGTTTAAAGGGGAACCTTTTTTTCAGTATGTGGCAAATGCACTGTGGAGCGCTCGCAGTCACTGACCTGGGGGCAATCACAAGACTGTGGCCCAACGGGCATCCTCCTGGCTAATGCTTCTGTAGAATACAGAATACATATCTATTTACATACATCTGAATATGATTTCTCTTAAACTCGCTTACACTATTTTATACATTAATATATGCATAAGCACATACTCAAATATGCACAGACACATATATATATATATACATACACACACATACATACCAACATAAATGCATGTTCACATAGTGGAGATCTGAATCTGTTTAATACGTACATAATTATCATTATCTTATTTTAAACACTAACATACACACATTTACATGTACTTGCATATATTGACACTTATACATGTACACACTCATATACAGGGCCGGCTCAAGACACAATGCCGCCTGGGGCGAAGTGTAAAATGCCGCCCCCCCCCCATTATCTACCCTTCCTCTCCCTCCCTCCCATCTACCCTATCCCCCCCTTGTACTTACCTTTCAGCAGTCCTGCAGCGAGTCTCCCTGATCGGTCTAGGTGCCGGCTTACAATGCTGAGTGCCGGAAATGACGAGACCGAGCTAAAGGGCTCTGAGAGGAGAGAGAGGGGCGCCGAGCGGGTACTGACAACTTGGTAAGCGAAAACCACTCGGCGCCCTCTCTCTCTTCCGCTTTAAAAAAAAAATGGGCTTGGGGCGGCAAAGTGTCGCCTCTTCAAAAGTCACACACCTACACTTGGTGCCCCCTCCCAGCTACAGTAGCTTTGTTTGCTTGGGGGGGGTAGTCTACTGCTCTGCTGCTTCCTCGTGGTCCATGCACACTGTCTGCATCTGCATCAAAAAGGCATTATATTCCTACACGGAGACCCCCCGGCCCGGGTACCTTAGTATTTCTCGGTTACTTGAAGCAAAAGAGAATAAAAACCTAAATAAAAAAAAGTTTTGCATGGGTGTCCCTTAGACCTTCTTTTACTTTGCTTTCAGTAAATCCATGGTCCGTTACAGCTGTGTGTCACCTTTTCTACCCATTCATATAAAAAGCAACTATGCTTTTCTTTTCAATATATAATAGAAATACTTTGTATAAAGTACTATGAAGAAATGCATTTGTGTCTGTAGCGAGAGCCACCATTCTCACAAAAGAAGAAAGAATGTCTTGGTGGTCTGACTCTTCTTACTCCAGATTCCTAAGCCCTTTATATCATGTGAAATACACTGGTCTATGTGCAGAAAGTAAACAAAATCAAGGAATAAACAAATATTTCAAATTCATTTAAATCCGAGTTTCAGACCTTCATAAAAATCACAACATTAAAGCATTACAAGAATCAAAACTCATCAACAATGGTTTAGAAAATTTGACTAATTGGTTCAATACAAATTCATGAAAATATATTCGTTTTTACATTTTGCTAAATTAATATTTGTCAGTTACTTCTTTGTTTCTTTGTCTGTTTGAGATGAAGGAGCCCACGGTCATAATACTTCACAAGGTTCTGTATTTTATAGTGTTAATTGTTTGTTTTTGTTCTACTTTCACGTTTAAGTTTTGGTGCTTACGGTGAAATGATACAAACTGCTCTATTTGAAACACCAATTTAAATAATTTGAGTATTTTTTATTCTTTGTTCTCAAACTAGCAGGTGAATTCAGATCTGTAAATAAATATGTCTGATAAAATAATGATTGCATAAATTTACATTTTCCTGATATAGCTGGAGGAGTTTTAAAACACAGTTTTTGCCCATAATTTAAAATATTCTGGGAAATGTACATCTCAATAAGCATTTTAACAAATTTTGGCTTTGCATGACTGTTCCTTTAATGTAGAATCAGATTTTGTTGGGGGAACAATATAAAATATATTCAGGGGTGGACTAGTGGTAGAGGCAGGGGGTGCAATCGCAAACACCCCTTCTAACACTAATCCTTCAAACGGGGCCAATTTAGACTGGAACACACGTGGAGGCAGGAGCGCAGTGGGGTCACCTAACTAGAAAGAGCTTCAGGACAGAAAAGTGCATGAGATGTGAATAGATATGATGAAGTGGGTCAGGAAAAAGGAGCAGGCTAGATGCCGGAATGGGTCTTACCTGCCATCAAATTCTATGTTTCTATGTATCAGATACCTAATCATTTAGAGTGTGTGCAGTATAAAATCATTCATTTTGCACGAGCATTGCACCGTCTTTGCTTTATGTATCAATGTCATTCTGTGTGAGTTTGGCAGACCCCATACACTGCCAAAGCTTTGAGAAACTGTTGAAACTATACAAGTAAAGGGATATTATAATATGATTTGTATCTCTTACATAAGTCATTATCAGCGATATACACAATCAGAGTTTATAGCTCATATAATGTTTCGCAGTGGTGTCAATATTACAAGCTAAAATCGGTGATGTTGACAGTTCCCCTGTAAGTCTAACCCAATACAATCTACCAGTTGGCGTGTGCCATGTTTCTGATCACAACCAATAAATACTGTAAATATCTTTCCTTTTTCCAGTCCAGTTGCCATCTGGTCAAGTCTGTCAGGGTGTCAAGAAGTCTATGTCTCTGCCTTCAAACTCTTTAAGAATTGGACCTAATCTATCACCGTTAATCATCTCTAAACCCCAGAGTCACTCGCTTTACTCCTTCTTGCCTGTTCTAAGACGAGAACCTCTCAGATCAACTCGAGTGCTCCCAGCCATTCCAAGCCAGAAAGGGCACAATGCAACAGAAAGCCTTATGCAATCTCCAAAGAAACTGGATCCCAGTGACTAATTGGTGGTCAGAAACATGGAGTTATACAGTGTATTTTATGTATCTCAATATATCTCAATCTGCAAGGCAAGAATCGATGTGAGAAACTTGTATCTATCCTTGAGAAAGAATATAATTTATGTTTTTACTATTTTTTAAAAGGTAATCATTTTTATAAGTTATTATTTTGCGATCTCCCATGCCAAAAATATGTGAAACTATTGCAGAAGCTTTTAAAGATATTGGTCAATTGACATTATGCATATTAAATTGTATTTATTTTTTAAATTCAATCATTTACTTTAATTGTCCAATAAAATTTAAAACAAAACAAAGCAAATATCAAATGATATTGTGTTATTATATTTTTTCAGGCAGCTGCATATTAGCCATGCGTATGCGTTCTTGCTCTGTTGTTTTAGCCAAATCTACTAGACAAACACCCTGAGTCCTTATCCTACTGGCTTGTACTAAAAAATTAAATGACAAAGTCTTTATCACCCAGCCTGACTCTGTGACTAATGAAAGCCTATGGAGGAACGGACTTCATTAGCATTGCCATAAGGAAATAGCGCAGCGTTTTGGCAGCCTCCTGGTCTGCAGATGACGATTTACTAGCAGGATGGTAATACAATCAGACATATTGGAAATTAACTGACAAATTAAAGACAAATGCCCTATGGTTCTAGGTTAGAAACACCTTACCCCTAACTGCAGAACTACTTTGTACAACATAATTTAAAATAGTTTATAAAATAAACAAATAATTAACTGCCAAATATACTTGTTTTGGAGGGTAGATCAGACCCTGAAACTTCCCTACCATGGAGGGTCTCAGCTGTTGTGAGTATTCCAGAGGTCCAAAGCAAACAAAATACTAAAAGAGATTTTTACATTTAAACAAAAGCTAAAAGGGTAAAACTATTAACATGAATTTCAACACACTAATCTGGTTGAAAAAATGTAGATTGATCAAAATTGGAAATGTTTTAGGAGATCATCGATAAATACATGACAGACAAAGCAGATGACAGAAAAAAATAGTTTGGAGACATTTACATTTTTTACTAGTGTTTTATTGCAACTGTCCATGCCATATTTGGCTGTTTTAGAACAGCTTTGCTACTTTAAATGTTTGAGTACTATAATAATTTTCTACCTAATATTTTAAGGCTGCCAACAGTCTAGGACAGTCTCAGCGACTGGGCTTATGATCCAACTGCCATCTGTCCCTGCAGGGTCTGTGCTGCCCACATCGCTACACAATTCCAGTATTGGGTGCCATGCATGTAAGACTGCATTGAGGGACATCGTGGGAAAGTCCTAATGTTACATCACAAGTCTTATTGAGCCTTGGAAAGGAGAATGTTTGTAATTATGCTGTATGTACTATATGATTGCTTAGGTTCCTTTTAAAGTATGTGAAAACTAGATTGTGCATTCGGATTCGTGCAAATTGGTAAATTCGATTCGTATGAACTCACGTAATTGAGGCCAGACCCCCACACAAATCAGAGGAAAACTAAGCAAAAAGCTCTGACTATTTGTCCTAAATATGTAGGCCCACATACACTCTCACTCATTCTCTCTCATTCTTGTTCACGCTCTCTCTCACGCTCTCTAAATGTTTCCATACCTTCTCTGCCGACCACTTCCACTTCTCTGCCGACTCTCTTCTTTTCTATCTTGTATCTGCTATCTTCAATCTTCTATCTTTGTCCGCATCTTTGCGGACATAATCCAGTGGAAAATGCAGGCATCACTTTGCCCTAAGTTGCCCAGGGCAATATGGCAGCGCTTTCAATATTGAATTCAGCGCTTGAATATATGTATTGTAAGAAGCGCTGTGTAAATTGTTGGCACTATATAAATAAAACATAATAATAATAATAATAATAATAATAATAATAATTGGATTAAGAGATCTTAGTTATGAAGAGTCTAAAAAGTTCCATTTATATATGCTAGAAAATGGGCGCCTTTGAAGGGATATTATAATGTTGTATAAATATGTGCATGACCAATATAAAGAGTTACCTGTTCATTAATAGATATGTACAAAGAACAAGAGTTAATTCTCTGAGACTGGAAGAGCAAAGATTTCATAGACAACAAAGAAAGAGATTCTTTACAGTAAGAGCAATAAAGGTATTGAATTACCTGCCAAGAGAGGTGGTGCTATTAAATACAATGGATGTCTTCAAAAAGAGTCTGGATATATTTTTAGAGAAGCAGAACATACAGGGCTATAAATATTAGAACAAACATTTATATTTAGAGCTAATGGATCCAAGAAGAAATCTGATATCATTTTGGAGTCAAGAAAGATTTTTCCCCCTAAGTGGCAAAATCTGTAAAATAGCTTAATTAGTTTTTTTTTTTTTTGCCTCCCTTTGGATAAAAAGCAGGGAAGATGTGGCGGATTGGCTGCGTGGCAACCATTTCTTTGGCCTCTCTCCTGCATCTGTCTAAAGTTAACCTGCCATCAGATGTTGTCTCCAATCTGTTGTCATATCATACATTGAAGGCCTGGGAGCGTGTTAGACGTCGCCTGGGCTTGGAGGTTCATTATTCCCGGTTCTTGCCCCTAGTTCGTAACCCGCAGTTTCAGCATGGCAGGGAGGATGTTGTCTTTAGACGACTCGTCTGGGCGGGGGGTCGTGCCATTGGTGACTTCCTTGACCCACGAGAGGGTAAATTATTGTCCTTCTTGTGGTTCTAATCTAAATACTCTACTATTCAGATTCACCCTATTCACTACAGCTCCGTAACTATGTTAACACACTACTTCCTTACCTTTCTGGGGCTAATTCCAACAACCCCTTAGACCAGATAACGATATTATCCTCCACCACAATGCTCACAATGTCTACAATATATAATCTGATCAATCATCGATTGGGGGGTCCCAAAGAAGAGGTATTACCTTCTGGAAAGCTGATTTTCCGAATCCGAGTCCAAAACAGGTTCTCCAGGCGTACACATGCAATTCTAAAGTCTTGGTGTCTAGGGACTATAGTGAAATGTCCCTTAAGATCTTGCATAAAGCATATGTCACCCCCAAGCTCCGGTTTTTAATGGGCTTATCAGATCATTCCCGGTGTTTAAAGTGCCACTTACCTGAGGCCGATCTTCTTCATGGCCTATGGTCCTGTAGCTCTATTGTCCCATTTTGGGACACACTGCAATTGTACATCACAGACACTCTGGGCATTCGTTTTGTAATTTCTGTAGAATGGGCAATTTTTGGTATACTCCCGAACATGTTCCTCCCCCAGTAGCGAGAGCTAAATCTCTATTGCTCACTCTCTCGGCAGTGGCAAAATGGGCAATATTGTCACAATGGATTGCTCCTCCATGTTACCTCTGGTCCTGTCGCGGTTGCGCTTTTTGTTTCAAATGGATTGGCTTCAAGCCGTTCTTCATAAAGAGAGCAAAGTAAAATTTCTGTTTAACCGTTGGTCCCCATTTATCGCGACACTGGATAGTGATACCAGGCTGTCGTTATTTCAAACATTTAATACCACAGAATTGTATTGCCTTCAGGTCTTGAAAGGTACTCGCCCCATACCAGGGTTTTGATCTCATTGATGGGCGGGATACGTACATGTTGTGGCCCGAGGTTTTGCATCTGTAGAGGTAATAACATCTTTGGGGAATGGGGATTTTTTTTATGCCTTATGGTTGATTCCATGATCATCCGCCTAACTTTACTTTCGGTCTCCAAAATTATTCTTTGCACTGTATGCCATACTGGAATTGTACATCGCTTGTATCTGTATATGTCTTTTATGTCAACACGTCAACATGTCTATATGCAACTTTGTTCTTATGTTATATGCTTCGTCTTCTCCGTGTAATAAAGAAGTTTTTTTTTAAAAAAGCAGGAAAGATAAGTAAAAGGGTTGAAGTTGATGGACTTAGTATATTGTATTTTAGCTTTAAAATGCAACATTAAATATATCAGCTTGTTTCATAACTTGGGATGACAGGGTGTCACGACACTTAATTGCATTAGCATTATAAGATTTCATTGAACTGCAGTGCATCCTCTTATTAAACATTCCCAGCAATTATTAAATGCACTTGGAGTCTAGCCCAGTCCATAAAAAATGCAGAGAATGCCTGGCAATCATAAATACATGTCAAACACACATTGCCACAGGTAACAAATTCAAAAACAAGTTAACAGATGCTAAACCACTATATTATAGACTATGACATTGCAGTAATGTTTTGCCAGATCGCTTTACTGGAAGAATACAGATCGCAAAGTGGTTCTAATCATTCCCATCAAAGCAGTCAAAATGGATTGTTTTACAGTCAACATCACAAATGAGCTAACTGGGTGTTTCTATCGTCTGGTTAATGTACACAGATGTATATGCGTTATGGGAGGAAATAGCTATTGAGCTTGCCAGTTAAAACTGCAGATACTGTATATCATGAATTGTCAATATCATTTATCAACATAGGATTGCCTTAAGGTTAAAATATTATAAAATAGCCAACTGCAATTTGTGCATATATTAATAGAAAGATACACCTGACCATTACACCAACAAGGATTTTGCTGACATTGCATTCTATATACATGGATATTAATGTGTAGTAGCCCCCCCTTGCAGCTGTAACAGCTTTCACTCTTCTGGGATGGCTTTCCACAAGATTTTGGAGTGTTTCTGTGAGAATTTTGTGCATTCATCCAATAGAGGACAGATGCAATTTCTGTTTCAGTTCATCCCAAAGGTGTTCGATGGGGTTGAGGTCAGGGCTCTGCGTGCAGCAAGTCAAATTCTTCCACACCAACTCATCCAACCATGTCTATATGGACCTTGCTTAAAATGTTCCTACACTGGTAGTAAGGGGACCAAACCCTGATTTCAATTAAGAGGCATGTCCCAATACTTTTGTCCATATAGTGGTGCACAAAGCAAGGTCCATAAAGACATAATTGAATGAGTTTGGTGTGAAAGAGCTCTCTGCACCTAATGTATCAGTTTGTCTTAGTCTGTCAATTCTTGTCATAACCCTTGAATATATGCATTGTATTAAGCGCTGCGTAAACTGTTGGCGCTATATAAATAAAAGATAATAATAATAATAATAATAATAATAACTGGCCGGCACAGAGCCCTGACCTCAACCCCATCCCAACACCTTTGGGAATAAATGGATCGGAGATTGCGAGACAGGTCTCGTCCAACATCAGTGCCTGACCTCACAAACGCTTTACTGGATGGATAAGCAAAAATTCCCACAGAAACGCTCCCAAATCTCCAAGAAGAGTGGAAGCTGTTATAGCTACAATGGGGGGGGGGTCAACTACATACATATTAATGTCTCTGTATTTAGAATGTGATGTCATCAAAGTCCATGTTGGTGTAATGGTCAGGTGTCTCAATACTTTTGTCCATATAATGTATGTAGATACAAAAAGATATTTATGTATTATTATTTATTGTTTTATATAGCGCCATCAAATTCCTTAGCGCTGTATAATGGGTAGACAGGACATAACAAGTAGTATGTAACATAACAATTTGACTTACAGAAACAACAGGTGAGGAGGGCCCTGCTCAAAGGAGCTTACAATCTAGAGGGAGTTAGGGTGTCAGTTTTAGTCCAGATTCATCTTTTTACAGCTCTGTAATACACCATAAGGCAGTCAGGGTATTTTATGCATTTTTTATTTTATTTTCCGGGATCACTCTGTAAAAACTGGATTGTAACATAAAATGCCATGAAACAAGCATCAATAATATAAAAAAACTGAATGGTCAATGCTCTGCAACTGCTCATAAAATGGACCATAACCTCAATATTATATATAAAGGATTCATTGTGTATATTCTACAGGATACTATGTATGGTATTTTTATATCTTCTCGTAGGGTTTTTATACCAATCCTGGGTAAATGGACAAACTCTGTAGGCCACACAGTATATTTTAAGAACCTCAGGGTCACCTCAGGATACAGTTATTAACAAGGACACCACATCTGAAATACCCAGATATGCATATCTTAAAGGGCATATTATAACAAAATGAGGAACAGTTTCAGCAGTAATTTTAATAGACTCGTGCCATCTCCTAAACCTATTTGCATGGTACTTCCTCAAAAGAATGGGCCATTTTGAAATATCTGACATTCTCAATTCCTCTATACACCAATTCACATCCTGACTCAATCACATATGGAATATACTACCCTATAAACAGTTTATGTTTATGACCCCTATTTGTCATTGGGTTCTCCATTAAAGGTCTACAGTGTGAAACAGACAGGTATGTTCCACATTTATACACATTATGACACTTGTTAACATACAATTGGAATTTATAGTTGTGCATAAAGAAAATTAGTTCTTTTGTTTGAGAAAGATCCAAAATTCTTGCATAGGGCATCTAACACCAGGATCCTCTCCTGCTGGTTAACAAGTTTTAAACTTCAATTTTATCTATATTGTCACCCCTAGAAGGAAGGCATGCCTGTAGCCTTATACAGTGGGGCAAAAAAGTATTTAGTCAGCCACCAATTGTGCAAGTTCTCCCACTTAAAAAGATGAGAGAGGCCTGTAATTTTCACCATAGGTACACTTCAACTATGAGAGACAGAATAGGGGGGAAGAATACAGGAAATCACATTGTAGGATTTCTAATGAATTTATTGGTAAATTAAGTATTTGGTCACCTACAAACAAGCAAAATATCTGGCTCTCACAGACCTGTAACATCTTCTTTAAGAGTCTCCTCTATGGCACCTGTTTGAACTTGTTATCAGTATAAAAGACACCTGTCCACAACCTCAAACAGTCACACTCCAAACCCCACTATGGCCAAGACCAAAGAGCTGTCGAAGGACACCAGAAACAAAATTGTAGACCTGCACCAGGCTGGGAAGACTGAATCTGCAATAGACAAGCAGCTTGGTGTGAAGAAATCAACTGTGGGAGCAATTATTTGAAAATGGAAGACATACACGACCACTGATAATCTCCCTCGATCTGGGGCTCCACGCAAGATCTCACCCCGTGGTGTTATAATGATCACAAGAACGGTGAGCAAAAATCCCAGAACCACACTGGGGGACCTAGTGAATGACCTGCAGAGAGCTGGGACCAAAGTAACAAAGGCTACCATCAGTAACACACTACGCCGCCAGGACTCAAATCATGCAGTGCCAGACGTGTCCCCCTGCTTAAGCCAGTACATGTCCGGGCCCGTCTGAAGTTTGCTAGAGAGCATTTGAATGATCCAGAAGAGGATGGTCAGATGAAACCAAGGTAGAACTTTTTGGTAGAAACTCAACTCGTCGTGTTTGGAGGAGAAAGAATGCTGAGTTGCATCCAAAGAACACCATACCTACGGTGAAGCATGGGGGTGGAAACATCATGCTTTGGGGCTGATTTTCAGCAAAGGGACCAGGACGACTGATCCGTGTAAAGGAAAGAATGAATGGGGCCATGTATCGTGAGATTTTGAGTGAAAACCTCCTTCCATCAGCAAGGGCATTGAAGATGAAATGTGGCTAGGTCTTTCAGCATGACAATGATCCCAAACACACCGCCCGGGCAACGAAGGAGTGGCTTCTTAAGAAGCATTTCAAGGTCCTGGAGTGATTTATGGACTTTGTTGTCTCATTCTGTCTCTCATAGTTGAAGTGTACCTATGGTGAAAATTATAGGCCTCTCTCATCTTTGTAAGTGGGAGAACTTGCACAATTGGTGGCTGACTAAATACTTTTTTGCCCCACTGTATATCTAAGATAACCACATTTATGTTAACCCATAGCAGCTGAGCTTTTTCTATGTTTTTGATATCATGTTCCCATATTATTATTACCGGTATAATTTATTGTTTATATAGCGCCATCAAATTCCGTAGCACTGTACACTGTACATAGTTACATAGTTCATAAGGTTGAAAGACCTAAGTCCATCAAGTTCAACCCTTCTACCTAACCTTCCTATTCTTGATCCAAAAGAAGGGGAAAAAAACCCTAATTAAGCTACTTCAAATTCTGCCATCAGGGGAAAAAATTCCTTCTGGACTCCAAGAGGCAATCAGATTTCTCCTTGAATCAAGAAGCTCTAAAATATTAATGTTATTTTATTTATATCCCTGTATGTCATGCCTGAGAAAATATCGAGACCCCTTTTGAAGGTAACACCACCTCCCTTGGCAGTGAATTCCATACCTTTATTGTCCTCACTGTAAAGAATACCTTCCTTTGTCGTCTATAATCCCTTCCTTTGTCGTCTATGTAACATAACAGTTTGACTTACAGAGAAAACAGGTGAGGAGGGCCCTGCTCAAACGAGTTTACAATCTAGAAGCCTTAATGCAGCGTCCTCCACACATACTATTTTGTATAATTCGTACAAGTTGTATTATAGATAACGAATTGCAACATTTTGTAAGTTTTGTTAGTCGCTGAACAGAGAAATGTATCAATTTATCAATTGAGCGGTGAAGAAGCTTTACAGAGTAGAAAGAGAGCAGAGCACCCAGGCACCCTGTACAACTTCTTCACTGCGTAGTCCCTCGCCTTTCTCCTCATCTCTCTTATTTCTTATTATCTCTCCCCTTTCTCCCCATCACTCTTATTTCTCATTATCTTCCTCTTTCTCCCCTTCTGATGACAATCATTATACAATACTGATAGATATCTTTTAATAATTCTGTAATGTAATCCTTACATATCCTAAGCATGTGGCATATATCTTGTAAAGGGTTATTGAGGGGTAAGATTTGTTTACAATATGAATAATTTCCTGAAGCATTGCTATTTCCTCTGGAATTCTGTCTTTTTTACTGTCATGTTACTGTGTACTGATTAATGTACTTTACAAGAAATGAGACATTAAAGCAGCTGAGAAGCTGATTGTTTTACTGAAAACAAATGGTTTAATGATAGTATATTTAAACTTTTTCAGCACTAAAGATAAGTGCATTTTGAATAGTACAAAGGGTTCAATGTTCGAGTTGCACTTGTGAGTTAAATACACTGTGCACTTGTTATCACAGTATACATATAATGGTAATTTGTTTTTGGTATTTATTAGGTTACAGAAAGTGTGTCCATTTATAAGGCAGGGCTGCTCTTTATCTTTGTCACTGTATGCAATTGTTTGGAGCCTCTGCTTTGTGCCATTCATTTAAAATGAGGTTTTTATGGGAATTACTGTAGGGAAGTTCCACTATAAGGTAGGATAAGGATAATTGATGATTTTATTTGATCACATAATATGAAGAGGTGTCCTGAAATGTCCTGTATTTCCCTACTTCTCCAGGACGACTAGGTTTGCCTATTTTTTCCCTGTCTTACCAGGCGTCCCAAAGTACCCATATCCAAGCATGGCATGTTCCAGCAGGTACCCAGAGATGGCCAACTTGGAGAGATCCTTAATGGCCTTAGACGATCCTTCCCGTTATGCATGAATTCCCCTTTTTTTAGAATGAATTATCCTTCCATACCTAATTCACTATGAATTTAGGATAAATTCACACACTCCGTAGTCTTCCGTTCCTCCTTAACCTACTTTTTAAAAACTAGGCCTTTCCATTGGGTATGCAAACCGCCAGTTTTTTTATCCTGGCTGACCTCAGCGTTCTCCGATATGGGGATTTGTGTTCTGCTATATGCAGCTAACAAGTATCGGGAGCAGGGTAGGGTTTTATGTGCTCAAGTGACTTAAATAAACTACTTCAAAAGATTGTGCTGGGGTCGAGAAGGGCTATTGCCTCGTTTCGCACCAGTTTCCTTGGTCCTAGATAAAATAAAGAGAACCTATTCATAGATAAAGTTACCTCACTCATTCATAAAACTCCCAAGTCATTTTGTAAACATTGTCCCCACGGCTGCTGTGTCCGCATACTTAATAATAGAGATGTTATTTAGCTCCCTTGCCTTCTTCTTGTCTGGAACATAAGACCCAAATGGAATATTCCTGCTGACGAGATCATTCCTTTGGTTGGTGCAGTGGTAAGAACACTATATATTTGCTAACAACCCATATGATATATTTTTTCTATCTAATACATAAAAGTAATAATTATGAAATGTTGCAGGAGGGGGGACCAGAGGGACCAGAGGGTCTAGGACTGGCCCCATAAGGGATTAAATATTGATTTTGAATTTTTGGAATGTCTTCTTTCCCAAAAATATGTAATATTTGGACTATTCTTTAAACATGCTAACTGTCTTAATGCCAGAACACAAGTGGTTTTTTTTTGTGCTACTTCATTGTTTATTATTATTATTTTTAATAAATCTCAATAAAAAGTACAAAAAATAAAACATGTATTTCGGGGGAGGGAAAGAACAGAAAAATAAGATGAAAAAGAAAAGACAGCTGAAAGTACAAGGTTCAATATCCTAACGTACAAATTCTCTGGTGGACTTTGTATCCTGACAGCGTGTGCATCACAGCAGACCAGGCTTTCAGAGGGATATCCAAACAGTGCTTTCCCACTAAGTGCAGAGCAGCTGCCGATATCCGGCTAATACACAGAAACAAGCTAATGCGATATAATTAAGAGAAAAAAGTAAGTGAACGGAAACAGAATCAGCTGGCTTGATACATATTAGTTACACCAAGACTCTACAAAATAGGGAAACATAGAGAGCTTAAGGTGTTTTTTTTTTTAATGTCCCTGAACCAGGATCTAAAAAGTATATAGTACAAAAAATCAGCACCATCTCCGGCATACAGTCGGCATTTCCTTATCTACCTAAATAGTCTCTTATGGATAAATCAATGAGAGAAAAGACTCACTGTGGCACCATAGGTCCTTAGTCATATTCCTCCTCCAGCAGAGCCTCAGCACCACGTGTCTTCTATTCCCCCTCTCGCGTTACATCAATAATCAAAGGTGATACATTTTTAGGGGCAAATCTAGAAAAAGACATGATTTCAGAAGCTCAGAGGTCTCTTCTTCAGATTAAAAACTGACTTCTGAGGTCCTGAAGGCTTCACCATCTCTTAGACCAATAGGGATTTGTGTATTTTTCTTGGAAATCAAAAGTAGTTGAAAAATCTGCTCTGTCTAGATTAATGCTGGATGTATTTACCGTTCTATGGTTAGAATATTGTTATGTACTGACGGGTATTCAGACAGCGTCGGTGCTCTGTAACCACCACACTTCCCAAGTAATTTATCTTATGATGGGAATTATCATTACATTAAATTTAATTATAAAGCGCCAGCAGATTCTGCAGGGCTGTTACAGTCAGTAGAACAATTTCACATACAAAAACACGCAGAATAACAAACTGGTACAAAGGAGAAGAGGGCCCTGCTCTTGTGAGTTTACAATCTAGTTGGTGGTTGAGGGGAGTGAGACAATAGGAGAGGACTGCTTGGATGGGGATGAGGTGATCTGGTTCCGATGATGTGTTGAAGCTGTTGATTGTTTAGATGGTTTGATTATGATGATGGCTGGGAGTAATGGGAGGGAATGTTGTACGCTTCCCTGAACCGGTGGGTTTTCAGAGAGGTTTTGAAAGTTGCGTACGAGGCAGAAAGTCTGAACGGGAATTCCACAGGAGGGGAGCGGCTTTCTGCAGTGGTACTCAGTATGTAGTTTCCCTCCAGTTTAACTTCTGTATTCTGACTTGTTTGAGGGATTTAGCTAATTATGTCCTGTACCTCTGAGAACAGGTAATGCACGCTACCCTTTTATTTGGCGCATGAGGTGAGAAATCCCAAAGAAATTATATAAATTGAAGTCCAGCTCATTTATTTTGCTCTTGTCAGTGTAAACTTCAAATGGCTCTTCACTGAGGGCTAAGTTGACTCTAACAACCAAGAAGACACTTTTAATGCCAGGCTACTACTAATAGATTTCTAGGGGTGAACAGGCCCTGCTCTACAAGGATGGTAATGCATAGTAAGCATAATGCCTGCAGTCTCATTGGTCTAGGTGAAGATGGAGAAGAGACCTCTGAGGTGCAGGAAGCTCACTTCCACTAAAGACTCCAACCCCACAAATAAGAAAGGTTTTTATGATAATGCAGAGCAGGCAGCAGCCGGACCTTCTGCCCTCACTTGTCCCGAGCAGCAGAGTGATAATGAATGTTAAGGAAACACGAGTGAATAATACACTTCGCGCGTGAATGTTGCATAGTGGCGTATCTACATCCTCCACAGCAGTGTGTCCCTCCCTGTGGAAGGGAGGCGGCGGTTACTGTAAATGAGCGACACACTCAGCCAATCAGCGCCGCCCTCGCTCACCGAGAACCCCGAGCCGCTTTGACGGGCAGGTTGGGGAAGAGGGAGGGGGGTGTAGATCATTTTTTGGAAGTCACATGACGCTGCCGTCCAATGTAAGTAACGGACTGAGATCCCAGGCACCAGCCATGTCTATGACGCTCGATCTGGGAACCGTGTGAGTTGAAAGGCCGTGGCGGGGGGGATGATGTCCTCGGAGAGTCAGACGAGCTGCGTGACCCGGACACTGAGCTGGTAGACCTGGCAAGGGCACTGCGGTAGGCGATCTGTGTTACATTGGAGTTTAAAGCGACTTGTTACACTGTTGTCACTTTGGGACACGCTGTTACGTGTTATTGTTCGCTTGTCGGTGCGGGTTGTTGTGTCACTGTGCCGGGCGGACCTGGGACTATCTCTGCTCTCCGATCGCTGTGTGGATCGCTTCTTGTCACAGCGATCTCTGTATTCTCCGGGCTCTGCTTTTGTAGTTTCGTTACAGTAAGTGCTGTTGGCTACATCTCATAGCGTGTAACGGGATTACTTCTTCCCTGGGGAGGGGTTTCAAATCATACTGTATTATTTGTTATTGCTATTATTATTATTTATTGTTGTTGCACAGTGTGCGATCTGCTCTTGTGTGGGATTGTTGTGGCTACCGGATACATGGTGTCACCTCCTGTCTCTGATTATTATTATTATTTAGAATGGGGTCACCTCCTGCCACCAGCTTTGTCCTCCCTTCTTCTGATGTGTGGGTGAGGTTGGTACAGTTGGGGGGTCCCTGTCCTGCTCCCTCCCGTTACTGGGAATCATTCCAAAGATAATTCCGCTTTTCCAGTAACCGAGTATCCGGAGACCGTAAATATTACTCATACTGGATCCAGGAAGGGAAATCCAGCTTTTCTTATGGGTGTACGTCCTGGGAAACAATTGGGCAACCAGATGCAGATCTAACTATATGTACATTGTGTGTGTATATATAAATTTATTACATATTTAACAATTTTTAACCAATTGATTGTTTTGGCATCAAACGCTGCTGTGCAAATATTACTTTTCTCTCGTCGCTTGCTTATTTACTTTATCAAACGTCCTCTGTATTCATTAAATGAGCTTTAAAGCCCAAAGCCTGTAATCATCTAATGGAAATGGGGGTGTATGTAGAAAACAAAATGTTCCGCAGCAGATTCGGAGGCACCTCCAATCTGCCATTTAGTTTGCAATTCATTTATTTTTAAAGTTTATTATATATTGTTAGAGAAGTCAGAGACCATTCCATGTATAACAGATGTGTCTCGTAATTATCGGGTACATGGAAAATATATAAAAAATGGATAAATATATCAAATAAAAATCATTTTAATCATAACAAATAAAACCAAAGCTCCTTCTCCAAAGCAGCATTGATTTTACTTTATTTTGTTTAAAAAAAAAAACATATCTGCGGACCTGGAGGCCATTATTGTCTGTCGTGTGATGTTTGGGCTGACTTTCCCAGCTCAGACGCCACACCGAGCTGATTCTTTATTACGATCTGTTCCTTCGTAGACTTTCATTACTTAGATTGTCAAGCTGTGTGCATAAAGGGACAGTTTACGGTCACTGACAGCCTCCCTAAATACAAATTGAAGTACTCTGAGTACATTGTTATGCAGTCTTCAAAAAAAGAAAAAGCACATGCCCGAGGTAGAAGCTGCAGCCCAGCACCTGCCCTCCTGGACCTCGGTCTGCTGATGATTAGCTGCTGAAAGCATGCGCTGGCTGGAGAGTCCCTTTTAGTTAAGGTTTGTACAGTTGATTGGGCTAAGATAACAGAGCAAGAACACTTACTTATATGCAGCTGCCTGAAAATGTAATATTTAAAGGTTCGATCTGATGTCCCTGATGCCCCATTCCATTGGAACCGATGCGAAGACAGCGCCAGGGTCTACGTGTAGAGAAATAGAATGTGTCGGCAGTTAAGAACCATTCGGCTCATCTAGCCTGCCCAATTTCTGAATACTTTCCTTAGACCCTGGTCTCATGATATATACATACATACACTCACAGAGTCCATTGCACACCATTCCAAATATTCCAAGCCCGGTGCTAGTAACCAGCAGTTTCCATACAAAACACTTTCAAAAGATGGTCAGCGCTCCAGGTCTTTAAATTGACGATTTCATTTTATTCAAAGTCAAGTCGACGTTTCAGTCATTGCTGACTTTCATCAGGACCTGGAGTGCTGACCATCTTTTGAAAGTGTTTTATATATATATATTTATTTCATGTTTCCATCATGCCCCTTTTAACCTTTCCTGAAAAGGTTGTATTTAGTAGCCCTTCACTGAACTCTTGGAGATACAGTCTCTAGTACTGTATACAATACTCACAGTGCTCTGTACAACGGCATGAGCTCTTCTCTCTTTCTACTGCTAATACCTCTCGCTATACAACCAAGCATTTTGCTAGGATTATCTGCTGCTCTACAGCAGTGTCTGCCTACATTTAAATCCTCAGAAATAATCAAGTATACCCCAAGTGCATTATCTTACACTTATCCACATTAAATGCCAGTTGCCACAGCTCTGACCATTTTTTGTAGTTTACCTAAATCATTTCCCATTCAACTTATCCCTCCAGGAACATCAACCCTGTTTAAAAAAAAAAAAAAACAAAAAAAAAAACAAAACAAAAAAAAAACCCGTGTCAACAGCAAGAAAAGACCTTCTGCAATATCAGTAATAAAATATTAAAGAGAATGGGTCCATGTATAGATCCCTGAGGTATCCCACTGGTAACAAGACTCAAAATATATGCCATCAACTACAACCCTCTACTGTCACTCAGCGGCTGCCTAATCCATTCAACGATATTGGGATCTAAACTCAGAGATTGCGCTTTATTGATCAATAAACCCTTACTGAAATCCAGATACGCGATGTCTACTTCTCCACCGCGATCAATTACTTTAGTTGCCCATTTAAAAATATCAAGTCTGGCTGATCTTCCATAGTAAACCCACGTGACTTTAGATGTTCAACAATCCTGTCCTGTAACATAGTTTCCGTTCATTTCCCCACTACAGATGTAAGATTTACTGGCCAGCGGTTCCCCGACTCCTCCTTACTATGTTTTTTTGTGAATGGGCACAATCTTCGCTAATTTCCAATCTTCTGGGAGGACTCCGGTTACTAATGATTGGTTAAATAAATCCATTAACGGTTTTGCTGGGACACCACCAAGCTTGATTAATAACTTGGGGTGTTTCCCATCAGGCCCCATCGACTTGTTTGTCTTTACGTTAGACAACGGAAGTAGAACCTCTTCCTCGATAAACGGGCATGTATCAAATGACTCATTGGTCTTTATCATAACTGAGATCCCTTTCCTTAATTTTCGTTTGTAAAAACTGACTGGAATATTAATTCAGGCGGGCAGCTAGAGCTTTATCCTCTTCTACATGCCTTCTTTTGTTTTAAATCTTACTACTCGTTTTACTTTCCTTTTCTCGTTTTATATAAATAAAAAACAAAAAAAAACATTTCATCTCCCTCTTTTTTTACTGACAGGGCAATTATCTCTGTGAGTGTTTTGTCAGCTCTTTTAACTTGCTTTGCTTCTTTCTGCTTTGCTTCTTTTTTTTTTTTTTTTTTTTTTTTTTTAAACTAAAGGCTAACTTCTTGTTTGATTCTTTAATTTTTTGCTCTTACTGACAAGCCTAATGCAATATTCTGTTGTCTTCAATAATTCAGCTTTTAAATAATCCAATTTCTCCAGATTCCATTTAAATTACCCCAGTCTGATAACGGCTCCTTTACACATTTTCATTTTAGAAAAGTCCGCTTTGGCCAAACCCCGTGCCTACATGGAATTTAGCTAGGGGGTGAGCAAAGGGGCAAATGCATTTAGAGAGATTCTGCAGATTCCCTCCATGCCTTTCCAAACTGTACCCCATGAAAATGTAAAGGGTCCGCACACCTATCATAAACATTACGTGTTATGGCTGGAGTTTTCCTTTAAAATCTCAAGTAAAACGGCACAAGAGTGATAAAATAAACCTATGTAAGGGTGACAAAAACGAGCCCCTGTATGAGGTCGCATTTCCCGCACCATAAATGGGCTTCTGTAGAGATTATGCAGTTACTTTTCTCCTTGGTTTCATCTGAACCCGAGGAAGATCAGAAGCTAACAGTAACACGTACACATAGATAAAATAAATGGCTTGTATTTATTGTCAATGTTCTGACGATATGTTAACACAGGATGTGGCTGACACCTAATTTGGGGGAAGCAAAGTCTGCATATATAATATACATATACATACATTTAGTCCTGATAAAACACTTCTAAGCCATTTTCTTTTTACAGGTTTACATTATTTTTGTAGCACCAACGGGTTCCTTAGTGCTGTTACAGTTGGACACAGTGGCAATGTTAGTGTTAAAACATACTGGCACAGAGAGGAGGGCCCTGCTCGTGTGAGCTTACAATCTATTAGATGGTTGAGGGGAGGGTGAGACGGGAGAGGGCTGCAGGGGTTAGGGCGATTTGATGGTATTGATATGAAGAACGCCTATGTTGCTCTAGCAGGTGGTAGGGTGAATGGCTTCTTTGAGATGCTTGTTGAGGGTATAAGGAGGGAAGGTTGTAAACGTCTCGGAATAGGTGGGTTTGTAGTGAGCATTAAGAATTAGAGTAGGGAGCAGAAGGTTCAACAGAATGGGATAGGGAATTCCCAAGAAGCAATACAGCACGTGGAACATTGTTTGAATCCTTGTGACCTCAGTTCCTTGGAAAAAGCTTTTTTTTTTCTTTTTTTTTTTGCTTTGTTCGGCAGAATTTTGGCTTTTCTTTGGTAGCTTGCAAAGATGAAGTTTGCATAGTAGGGCAAGATGAAGAAATGTCATATTTTTGTGTTTATAAAACTACCTAAAATGGATGAAGTCGGTTCAAATAAAAAAAAAAAAAAAAAAAAAAAAAAAAAAGTTAAAAACTTTTTTCATGTTTAAGGAAACATATGCTTTTGTATGTTAGCATTACATGTTCTAGAGACCCCCAAATCATGATTACCCAAAGCTAATTTCTCTGCAAAAGCGGGGGCGGCTGACAGGTGACCTTTTCAAGAGTGCGGAAGGATAAGATTAGTTAAATCAGGACCGGAAATCAATCTCCGCTTCCTAAAGTTGGAACAGTCCTTTACTTGTAAACCAAAATCTCTAATCCAATGACATTAAATAAATAGGGCATTTTACCAACTAGCCCGACAATTGCCCTTGTTCGGTGTTCCCTGCATGCTATGAGCCACGGAATGACAATACGCATTTCTTTTAAATCCTGAACATAGCTGTTATGTTTCCTGAAATATGTTCCCTTCCTCTTCCCTTCTGGGAAATGTGTTTTTAAAGCTCCAGTGCAGATTATTTCTCATGTGTGAAATGTATTAAGCAACCAATGACTCGCTATATATCCTATGAATGTTACTTTATTGACCATTATAACGTCAAATTTATTTTGCTGCCCCCCCCCTTAAATAGCTAAAAGGTCCGATGTTAGTGTATGGTGTTAGGAGTGTGTTGGTGTTAGAGCGCGTTTGTGTGTAAATGTAAATATATATATGTATACATCTTGTACGTTATGTTTTAGAACTTCTTTCCATTGAGATGAGCACATTTTAACTTAAACACTATATAGAAGTTGTTTTTTTTTACTTTTATTTAACAATCAGAGCTGCCGGAGCACCTTTACCTTGGTATTTCTGTTATCCCAAAAGTCCTTTTTTAGAAGCCTCAGTCCCAAATCCCTCTGCCCTTCTTTCCTTTCCTCTTTCAAATGAATCACAGTGGCCTACCCTAATTGTGTAACGCAAACGCTCTTGGTTTTGGATGTCTTATGATCAATATACTTTATAGGGTTCATTTACACGAGCATACACCTTGTACATCTGTCCAAACCTTTGATGTCCAGACACAGCTATGTAATTTAATGACAAATTTCACAAATAAAAGGCTATTAGCCGGGGGTACCCTGGTAGGTGACATGTCTAGTGAAACTTCAATCACTTTACATTGAAGAAATGGACTTGATGAACAGTTAACCTTATTGGTGAACAATGGCATTTGTGTTCAATTATGATTAGATTCGTATTCTTGGTCCTTATTGTATTTTTATTAATGTTGATAACTGTTAGCATTCTTGGATGGACATCAAAAAAATAATTGTACGCCTTTGATTTGCATTTAAAAAAAAAAAATGGTGTGTGTGGGTTTTATACTTTTTCTTCCAAGATTGAGTAACTAAACATGAGTAACAAACTATTAAGTTTTTGTGATTATGGCTGTTCGTACATTCATATACTGATTTCCTTTAACAGGTGCGGAAGGGAAGATGTTTTATGCTCTGCTTGTTGCAGTTAACATCCTGATTAACGCAGGTATATATTGACACCTTTTTATATTGTGCTTTAGGTTGATGGCTAGGTAAAAGGTACGCGTAACATGGACCCCCCACAAGCTGGAGGGCTTCCGTTCCTGAGCTCTGTCCCCAAGACTGGATCTTGACAATATGTTGGTGCCACCCAGGGCTGCCATCTTGTAAATTTAAATTACATTAATGTATACATTTCAGATTTAGTTTGATATTTTTGCCCTGACTTTTAAATTTGAATGTACTTACAGTGTCCATACACATTCAATACTGTAAGAACAAAAGAAAAACTAAACCGTGAAGCCCCCAGTGCATACATGCAATAGGGGAGATTTTCATTTAATTACATTCGTCGTGTTTCCGACAGAAGGAAGCAGGATGGGAGAATAGCAGTAGTGGAGTATTAGTCTGGTTATTTTATCTAAATATTAGTAGAAAGTGTGGAGAAAAAACACCATAGCGGTATCTTTTTCTATTCATGTAGCATAAAACAAAAATAAATGTTGGCAAGTTACAGATTATTTAGTGAGGTGCACAGCACAATGGTTGTGTATTCTAATAGCGTGTGTTTTTTTTTTTGTTTGTTTTTTGGCGTGTCTTTATTATATTGCTACTATGTAGAGTGAGATGTGTTCTTTTCCATATTGGTTGGTTATAATATTGGTATTTTATCATACGATGTTTTCTCTGCACTCTTTTCTGCGTTCTATTGTCACGGAAATAGGTTACAGCAAAAACATGCTCATAATTACTATATCACAATGGGCTTACAAGCAAATTCCCAAACATGGCACTTTTGAGACTCTTGTAGCTGTAAAAAATATCAAGTTGTTGATTGCTTCAATGGAATAAGGCACAGCCCGCTTTTTGATAGTTGGCCCTGGGCAAATTCCATAACCGTGAACCGCTTGTTTTAGACCCGACATGTCTGGATTTGGCATGTAGTGACCAGATGTAATACAGAGAATACACAAATTGTGATTGGGAGGCAACCTTGATTAACAAGCTACGATAACGGTGGTTCCATAGAGTGGCCCAATTTGTAGCCTTTGTGTGTATACGAGATTCCCAGGCGATGGTGTTCGTGTGATGAAACGAGGCGCAAAGGGAGAATCATGCAATGTAAAAGAAATGAGGCCATAGGTGAGCCAATGACTTCAATGGCTGCCATATATGCTTCTGCTGATCATCTTGCCTCTTCAGTTTCAGGTGTGAATACAGAGCCGTGTGCCCAGACATATCCTGAATCTCCTGTCGTGCAGCTTGATTCCAACTTTACGGCATACTGTGTTTTAAACGAGAGCTGTATGTACACAGATGCCAGTAAGTTATTCTGGAAAATTCGGAATAAAAAGGTGCCGGAGACCCAGTACACGGTCCTCAACAAGACGGTTTCCAGCGTGACTATTGTTCCTTCATCCTTATCGGACGACCTCCTAACATGCAATCACCTCAAACATGGTGAAATTGAAACCACTCTTCATGGAATCTTTTTAACACTTGGCTGTAAGTATGTTTTATATACGTTTATTTATATATATAATATATATATTTTTTTTCCCCATATAATGTGTTATTCTCTGACCAGGGTTTAACCCCTTAAGGACAATGGGTGGTCCCTAAACCCATTAAAAACAATGCATTTTGAGCCCGTACATGTACGGGCTTTGTCATTAAGGGGTTAAGATCTTCTCTGTTTTGGAGTCAACGTGTGTCCGTCATTATTACTGACATACTTACGATGAGACTGAGAAATCTTTTTGCCTCTTTCATTGGCATCATTGTAGGTATCTGCTTATTCTTATTGATGATAGGCAAGCCGAAGCTTTGGTTGATGTCTGAGCATATATCTAACTTACAAAATCTAAAATGATCTATATGAAAAATCCAAGTGATGGGTTTTAGTGCTAGTGATTAAATGAAAACATTGGCAAATATGACATTTCCAGTTTGTTTGCATGTGTACGTAGAATTGGAAACACAATGCATCTTGGATTTATCATAAATCCCTACTATACTTAACGGCGATCTTTCTTTTTAAACTGCCACAATTGTAAGGCCCCAAGAACGGCCTGTAGTGTCTAGAGTGGGAGTCCAGTAAATGTTGCTGCACAGATCATTTATTAAGCGAAACGAAATTATGTTAACTGGTCAACCGCAACATAGAATGCTTATTAAATATACGGCGTATTTTTGTTTCGTAGGATTTGAAGCAAGCGTTTGTTTTGTATTTTTGGTCTTGACTTCCAGTTTTGTGTTCTGTGCCCTTGCAGACCCTCCAGATAAGCCTGAAAACCTGACATGCATTGTATACAATGGGGAGAAACTGACGTGTTATTGGAACCCTGGAAGACCCACACATCTCATCACAAATTATACCCTGAGGCATGAATGGTAAAGCGAAAACGACCTCATAAATAACTAATATCAGTTAGTGTTAAAGATGTGCGGTGATATTCAGATAAGATACCAGGTTTCTCTGTGTTTCTGATGCCACTCATGATTTATATGCAGATTTCTGTTTCATGTTAAGGAATAGTGATGTCCTTCACCAGCCTTTTCCTAAATGTAATCAAGTTGTCATCCTGGTGTTGAAATTTTTTTTAATGTTTTTTTTTTTTTTTTTTTTTTTTTTTTTAAAACTATTCCTTAAATATTTTTAGAATATCCTCTTATGTTATTCAAAGCCATGATTTTGGTACTATGAGCTAAACAGAGGTGAACTGGCAACATTAATTCTGGAAGTGACATCCATCCAAGTGGCCTACTGCTTAAAAAAAAAAAAAAGGGCCCAAATCCACATCTGGATGACTGCGCACTTAATGTGCACCATCCAATCGTGTCCAAAAAAACCTTTACAGGAACTGAATAAATAGAAAATATATAAAAGGAGCTTAGAATGGTCCAGCATTCATGTAAATGCTGCATTCTTTCCTGGCTTCTCTGTCCCCTGCTGGCTATACCTGGAATTGCAAGTAAAATACAAAAAATGCTTCAGGAAGGGACACACAAGATTTAAATCTGCGATTGCTCTTAGCCTCCCGTGTGGCTATACCCAGCACATGGGTTTCAGTTTATACATGTATCTTTGTTTAAATGTGTATGCCATATTGCTTATATTGCTATATTGATTAACTGTTCCTGGTTCGTGTTGCCATATTATATATGTAAAAAACATATTCTAATGATATTCTGAACATGCCAGTGTTAAATGGTGTTCTTTTTTAATTCAAGGGCTTCATCATCAGTGATCGCAGACTGCATACCCGAAGGTGTAAATAATTCTTGCTCGTTTTATGCGCCTACCTTTCAGTTTCATATTGACACCATATTATGGGTGGAGGCCAAGAATGCTCTTGGCACGACAAAATCAGACGCGCTCCGGAGAGATGCTGCAAATCTGGGTAAAAGTGCTGTTGGCAAGATAATGTTTATATAAAATGCTGGCTTAATTTGTGCTCAGTTAGGATTGGCTTCAATGTCACAGAACATACTTTTTTAAAATTGGGATTCTTCTACATATACATTTTATTACAGTTGAATTAACTGAGTATCCATGGCATATGATGTTACATAGAAACACTTTGTTGGGTCTATCATGTCAGGCATTTTCCGATCTGTGTATATTATCTCTATTTTCTTTTATCACTTATCATTGTTGCTAATGGTGCTGGCTCCATTGGTAGACCCATGAGACACGCACCACCTCATAATTGTTGTTTGTTTGTTTGTTTTTTGTACAATAAAAAATCTAGATATATATATATATATATATATATATATATATATATATATATATATATATATATATATATATATATATATATATATATATATATATATATATATATATATATTATTTTTTTTTTTTTTTTTTTTTTTTTTTTTTTTTTTAGTCAAGCCCAATCCTCCTGAGATCAAGTCGTTGATTTCCACGGTACAATTACCCCGAGCCCTTAAAATAGAGTGGAAGAACCCAATGGAAAGAGATCCAAGTATGACGATGAAATACATCATCAGATATCGAACCAATAGCAGTAAAGAATGGGAAGAGGTATTTACTAAATTTTTTCCCCCTGTTGTATTTGTCATTAAACTTCCTACTGATGCAGATATCTAAATCCGAACTGTATATAGACCACTTTCACATTCATCAGTTCATTCGACTATATCGCCAGAGTCTTGGTGGGTGAATATACAGGGACCTGATCATGAGACGGTGGTCCGGTAGCCATCCCTCATCAGGTATAATCATTAGTGTAAGGCAGGCATGTCCAAACTTTTTTCGAAGAGTGCCAGATTTGATGAAGTGAACATGTGCGAGGGCTGACCATTTTGCCTGACATTTTCTGAACCATTAAAATTAAATACAAATTAACTATTTTATGCAAAGTTTATTGAAAACTGCATACCACATCTATCCCCTTCTCACAATCTCCCCTCTTCCTCCCTACCCCTCCTTCTCACAATCTCACCTCTTCCTCCCTACCCCTCCTTCTCACAATCTCCCCTTTCCCTCCCTACCCCCCTTCTCACAATCTCCCTTCCCCCATTCTCACGATCTACCCCCCCCTTCTCACAATCTACCCACTCCCTCCCTAGGTCACTTACCGTCAACTCCTGTGTTGGGAGCGTGAGGCGTTAGTCTCGGGTGCCGGCGCTTCACAGCTGAGTGCCGGCATATGCCGGCGCTCAGCGTGAAGCGCCGACACCCGAGACAAACGCCTCACGCTTCCAACACTGCACTCTGGGCAGCGCAGAGGCAGGCGGCAGCGGCGGCGGCGAGCAGAGGAGTCCTGAATTTCTGTCAGTCAGGGGGGCCCAAGAGGTGCCGAGCGGTCGTTTTCAGCAACCGCTCGGCACCCCTTGGGCCCCCCTGACTGGCAGAACTCCAGGGCCCGGTCGCAGTCGCGTCCCCGGTAGTTCCGCCACTGCCTACAATTTCTTTATCAGATGCCCTTGTGGCTGTGTGTGCCGGCGCAGGGAGAAGGAAAGCCCAAATCTAGCGACGTCCGAGATTGCAAGATTTGGGCTTTCCTTCTCCCTGCGCCGGCACACACAGCCACAAGGGCTTCTGATGAAGAAATTGTGTAGGGGAGGGTTAGATTTCAACCCTCGTCTACAGTCAAACATGAACCCTGTTTAATCTTACTGTAGACGAGGGTTGAAATCTAACCCTCCCCTACACAATTTCTTCATCAGATGCCCTTGTGGCTGTGTGTGCTGGCGCAGGGAGAAGGAAAGCCCAAATCTCGCGCTTTCCTTCTCCCTGCGCCGGCTGATGACGCCAAGTCCCGTGGCTCACTTGGGGGGCCGTATCAGTCCGGAACGCGGGCCGCAATTGGCCCGCGGGCCGGACTTTGGACATGCCTGGTGTAAGGGAAAGGAGATGCTCCATTATACACATTTGGACACAAATAGTCCTTTGGAAGCTACCACTAATGGTACCTGGAGCTAATTTATTGTATAATTATTCATGACATGGTTACAGGAGGTTTCAATTGAGTAGCAATTTCATGCATGCGCCATGACATGTTCATAAACAGCCATTTATCTCAGTTCCCAACCCAGTCCTCAAGGCTCACAAACCACCAAGGTTTAGTGAATAGAATGGGGTAACTACAAAACCTGTCATGTTAGGCAACCTTAAAGTCTTGGTAAGGAACCTCTGATCTATATTTCAAACAGGACACATACAGGTTCGATGGGGATGTAGGATTTTGTGTTCTGCCTCTGCAGATTATGCGAGTCCCTCCTTTTAATATTAATGTATACATTAATATTATATACGCTTTATGATTTCAGGTGCCACCACATGACACAGCCTCACATAGAACATCTTTTACTCTACAAGACCTCCTGCCATACACAGAGTATGTTGTTTCTTTACGTTGTATGAGGAGCAATGGACAAGGTTATTGGAGCGATTGGAGCAAAGAAGCCTGGGCAATCACGCCAGAAGACAGTAGGTGCCATGTTGTTTAAGCACATTCTGCTATTAATAACTTAAGTAAAGCAAAGTAATGGGAAGGAATGGAGCTTCCTAAACATAGAAAAGAGAAACATACAATTTGATTGCAGATGGGAACCATTCTGGCCATCTAATTGTTCCTGCTGAAAAAACCTCAAACTGTATCGTGTTTTATATTCTGTTTTTGACAATGACCTCTTGTCCTACAATTTCTCCCACTTTCTAATTTGAAGTATTCTTCCCTCTTGTCTTTTGATAAGACTTTTCCAAGGACAAAATGGTCAGCAGTCCATGAGCCCATGGCATGACTGCCAACTTTTCAGCTGTCTTAGTAGGTACACCTGCCAGTCTGGCCAGCTACGGAGATGTCTATGTTTCGTTCTGTCCTAGTTCATCATCGTATGTGACTGTTTCTTGACATCATGCGGTTACTCTATGTATATGTAGTATACAATGAAGCAGGGTTTGTCCATCTGCTACCGTTTTTATGGGTGAATTTCTCATTTTGTAGAGCCAACGAAAGGCCCAGAATTATGGAGAAGAATTGGCAACCCCGATGAATCTGGAAACAGAAGTCTTCGTCTATTGTGGAAGGTAAATTTGGATATCCACCATCTTTCTAGCCCCTTAAAGCTGCAGGGGGTGCTTCTTAAAGACCATATTGTATCTACTCCAGGGGACTGAGAGCCCTTAGACTGGCTCCAGAAGAATTACATTTTCTACAGTTTTTGGTTAAATATTGAACAAACCAGCTCTGAATGCTTTCATTATGTTTATTTTAGCATGGTCACTATAAACAGAGTTTACTTGCCAACAATTGGAGATCTACATATAACCTAAACAGTGTTAGGACTCCACTCCTGTCATCTCCACCGACACTTGCGTACAATACAGTGCTTATATTATGTATTTATGACCTGTTACATACACCGGATAGAGGCAGCCTTTGGGGCCCAGTAGATGTGAACCAAGATTTCATTGATCATCTGCCAGCCAGTTGGTTCAATGAACACCATAAGCATCTATTTACTAAAAACATAGAATTGATAGGAGGATTTCCAGGGGAGTAATTGTTATGGTTTCAGCTTTCAAGCTTTGCTGGACATTACAATGCTCCCAACCCCACTGAGTTTCTGCTGCAAGAAGCACGTGGTTTGCCCTGTATAAGGCATTGTTAAATCGGTGAATAACCCCCATAATGCTTTGTGCCAGAGAATAAAATCTAGACTTCTAACTGTTTTTGTTAGAATTGGATCTTTCTGACTGGCAGTTAATGAGGTGTATTTGAACATGAAACTAAATATGTACTTTTTTTTTTTCATTTAATAGTTTAAACCCATTCGTATGCGCAATCTGTTTCTTGCTTTGGAGTTTTTTACTTTCCATATATTGTGTATCTACAGAGTTTGCACATTGTTTTTTTTATTTTTTTCATATTTCTATGGCAAAATCATATATTTTTTTGTTCTACTGTAATGCTCTGTTTTTTTTTTTCTGTTTGTACATCAGGAATTGGATCCAATGTATGCTAATGGGAAAATAACCCTGTACACGGCTTCTCTTCGGCGAAGAACAAATGAGCCGTATGCCCTTGCTGTTGTGAATGTCACAAGTTATGACTTCGTCATTCCTAAATATTCCTTTATTGCCTCGGTTATTGCTAACAACAGTATTGGAGCGTCTCCTCCGTCGGTTCTGGCTATTCCATCTGGGAAAAAAACAGAAGGTGTGTATGAGTAAAAGAACTAGTACGTACATCTCGCTGTCCAATTAATGGTGAATAAATCTGTTCTTCATTGAATGTAAATGTAGTCACCGTGCTTTCTGTTCTTCACATGTTTGTCTCTATAGTGTGAGGTACAATGCAGAAGACACGCTGACTCTAGCACCCCACCCTTACTAGTGACCGTAAATGACCCCCATTGATGTACTTTCATTCAAGATATTTGTCGTGTTTGAGATTGTAACGGCAAATAGAAATGCTTTGTTTTTACAAATACAACAAATTACGGTATCTTGTACAATTTAGAATAGTGTTTTGAGAAATAATGCTCCAGCGTCCCAGGCAGCCTCCTAGACTGAGGATCAACATGACTTTATGAAGCCCAAAGCAATTCTAAACATTTTGGGCCGTACATAGACCTAGATAATATATAGGTGACGGCAAACTAAGGAGGCCTTAAATAAATGAGGTCTCTGTAGGAAGAATGTGGAGGAGAACAAAGTGTCATTATAAGGGAGATAATTGCGCATGGTCATTGAAAACCAAATCAAGAATAAACAATGTATCTTGTTACAAACATAAACTTGGATAAAATGTGTGAAGTGTTAAAGTTCTGGCAATGCAAACATTTAATGCAGGCTTTACTTCTGTATAGTCAGCCCTGGTGTGGATATCTGCAAGAATCTCCTGTCCCCTGTCTATGAAGTATATGTGTGTATATAATATTATATATTGTGTGTGTGTGTTAGTACGGCTTTAATCCAATGAATAAACAGAAGTGGGCATCTTCTGCAATAATGAATTATTCTTAATCTGTGCTCCATTTTTTTCTTCTTTTAGTCCAGCCTGCAGAGATTGACGTTAAGGCGTTCCCCAAAGATGGAAAGCTATGGGTGGAGTGGACGCCGCTGAATAAATCCATTGATGGTTATGTCATTGAATGGTGTATTAAATCGGAACAGACTGCCTGCGAGATCGAGTGGCAACGCGAGCCAAGCACATCAAGTGGTGCATTTTTAAGAGGTGAAATTGCTTGCTTATTCTTCCTATGCTGGATTTTATAATTTGGGTGCTAAATGTGAAGGATTCAGCAGGATCATTCTATTCAACCCCACATTGAGTGCTACACATTTAGAATTTTGCCCCAGGGTTGATTTATATTGATGTGGCTTGGCTCCTTAAAACTCAGATTATTATGTCCAGCATCCTTTTCAGTGGTATAGCTGACTCATCGTTTGTGAACTAAAACAATCAAGTTTATAAAGCCTGAGATGCATGTCCAGCTATGTTCCGGTACTCAAGGGTATAATCTGTATGCCATTTTGGTCTTGCAGGCAACATTTTCCCATTTAAGTGCTATCTAATCAAAGTTTATCCGCTGTATTATGATGGCCGTGAGAGCTCAAGATCTGTGGAGGCGTATCTTCAACAAGGAGGTATGAAATCATCCGTTTATAATAATACAAGTGTTTCCCTGTCTGTTTAATGCATTAGACCGGAGATTATTGTATTCACCTGTATACATAGATGATACATCGGAGAGGTGTTTAGTAGTTGTATGAGTTGGTGGCTTATCTCAATGTTTTTTTATCTTTCTGTGGGAATGTCTCCACGGCTGCTGTTACCGGTGGGTCATTACCTCCAGTGTCAGTCTCTTGCTTGCTGCCTCACGTCGTTCTTCTGTAGTAGTGGCTGATGTTGTCAGTGTATGGTTTCATACTCGAGATTAATGCTGTCGGAGCTATTTAATAAGATCTGTCCTATAACCCAGGGTTCTACAGTATTTAGTCCCCATGCCAAACTTTGTGTTGTGAGGTTAAGGTCACTGGGTCTCAATTTCCCCTCGCTTTACTGTAATAGCATTTAACACTGGAATTGTTCAAATTGATTTCTGAGCTAATGAAATACAAATAAGGATCAAATCCCTCTGATTATTGGCCTTCAAAATATGTTTTAAGAATACTGTATTCCCGAGTCACTTGGCTGGGCTCTGCTGTATGCACATGCTAATGAGCGTATGCAATGTCTCCTGGGAAAAGGGATCAAAGAACAGACACAGGTCATCTTCTGTGTTCTTCCGCTAGACCAACTGGAAATAAGAGAAGTCACAAAGTAGATGGAGATATTCCACCCTTGCCCAGTGGCATGTTAACTTCTACCCATCTACTTCAACTGGAAATAGAGTTTTCACTTAGGCTTGCTTGAGTACTTCATTCTTGTAGTTAAACTACTATGATCAGCTCTGGAAATTACCCCTTCCAATGTTTACACATCTGTCTCTTACACTCTGACTATGAGGGCCTATTCACTAAAGGGAGACTTTGCAGAAGAGTTGCTTCTGCAGGAAAACCTTGGTTGGCTCTGTGTAGTGTATTCACACTCATGGATTTATAAATTATTCACGGTCAGCTGAGTCCTTATTGATGGAGAAACGTGTTGGTGTTGGCCCACAAGTGAATTTAGGGAACACAACTGCAAACTATCCTTCTAGTGAAATAACCCCAAGTTTTAAGTAATCTACTTCTCTGTGCTACAGAATACTTTTCTTCAGAATACTGTCTGATTACTCATGTGAATATTATAACCTTCTGTTCTTCACTACAGCTCCTACTACAGGTCCTTCTGTTCGTACAAAAAAAGTGGAAAAATACAAGGCTGTTTTGGTATGGAATCCCGTACCTTTAGACGAACAAAATGGATTCATAAGAAACTACACTCTGACCTTTTCCCCCAGCCATGGAAATGTTACCAGTAAGTGGTGGTGTTGTTGTTGTTGTTGTTGTTATTTATTGTTTTATATAGCGCAATCAAATTCTGTAGCGCTGTACAATGGGTGGACAGGACGTAAATTGATTTACCGAGACAACAGGTGAGGAGGGCCCTGCTCAAACGAGCTTACAATCTAGTTACACACTTTAACACTGTTATGATTCACAAGATGTGCGCTGCCGTCTGCCAGTTTAAAAAAAAAAAAAAAAAAAAAAAAAAAAAAGTGATCACTTAATAAGCTTAACTTGTGTTGCTGAAATGCTTAGATATGGAGGCATTCAGCAACACTGAAAACCCACCCCAGTGCACACTGTCCAGAGAGGGGTCTCTCTCATTAAAAAAATTAACAATTTCTCAAGAGGGTCTCTCCAGAATGTCCTGAGAACTCTGAGCCCCCCCCCCTTTGCAGGTTAAAGAGCCCAGCTAAGTAGTCACAATATGTTTGGTTAAATAAATAAATACAATAATTCGCCACTGATTTCACCAACAGGGGAACCATCCAGTAACAAACCCATGTAAAAATAAATTCCAAATTATAATGGAAAGAGTAAACTTCACACCTGAGTTATATTGTGACTGGGGGAGAAAAACACACACACAATTACTACCACAAAGTTTGACAAAGACTGGTTATAGAATTAGTGTATGGAAAGGGTTCAAATACTATCTGATATACGCTGGGGTGTCTAGTTTTCAAACATGTATGGTTTGGGGGTAAACTGAGCTGTCCCAAATAAAGATGTCCCAAATAGGGCATGGGAGCAGTATGACCGGATATAAAAAATAAAAAAAAAGTTTTGAAATGGCTATATGCTACTTGTACTTATTGTCCAATAACTTACAAAATAAAAACATTGGTTATTTCTAAACTGGGGACAAATGCTACTTATTTGCTTAACATGTTTTAATGAGCTTTTGTAGATTTACAAAATTAGAGTAAATTAGAGTAAACTATTTTTCAAGTAAAAGTCTGAAAAGGGTTTTTTTCACAATTTTTCACCATATTTTACTAAAATAAAAACTTTTTTTATTATTATTTAAAGCCCTTGTCTTGAAGAAGATTAAAAATAAGAGGGCATTCACCCTCTCTGAATTTGTTCTTTGAAGTGAATGTTTCAACAGACATTTGAAAAAGAGAAGTGGAGGTTTCCCTTCTCTTTTTTCTTATAGGAGGCAGGGTGGGATCACAACAAGGTGGTAGAGCTAGTGGCATCTCGACTGAAGGGGAGTAAGTTTAACCCAAAAGCTGGTCCCCTACCTGTAAAGGCACTAACCATGAAGCCCAGATCTCTGTTAGACTTCAAGTCAAACCTGGTAAATTCTCTACTCTGTATATATCCCTCAGTCTTCATTGTTTTGTAATTTCTGGTATAAAAGCTGTATTTAATAAGGACCTCAAGTGAGTAATTTTGTGAAGCAATGCATATGGAAGTCTGAGAATGTTCCTTGTTTTTCAGCTGTGGTCATTGACTCATCAAACACAGAATATACACTTTCCTCCTTAAAGGGCGACACACTTTATAACATTCATATGACGGCTTATACTGAAAATGGCAAAAAGGATGGTCCCGTCTACACGTTCACAACTCAGCGATTTGGTACGATTTTGTCATTATTTTTAAATTGAGATGATTGAACCATTGGGCATCAGCCTCTTCAAACCTAACAAGTTGTGGAAAGTCCATTCATGTATGTTACAATGTAACATTTAGAGGGTTTGGGTATATGCAACCATGGTGCTTATAACATGAAATTTAATGGGGGGGTTTTAAGAATTAAAAAAAAAAATCAACACTAACTGAGGTATATTGCATTTTGTGGGAATTTAAAACTGGTTTGTGATTTGCATTTGTTTTTCTGCTAGCTAATGGAGAAGTTGAAGCCATTGTGGTGTCTTGCTGTATTGGTTTTCTAATACTCCTGCTTGTTGGCGCCTTCATTTGTTTCCGCAAAAGAGATTTGTGAGTATTATATATATAATGTGTGTGTTTTTTCTACATCAAAGCCTTTGCACTGTGTGTTTGTCTAGTTAAAGGGGCAGCCAGTTTTACGTCACTGATCTCAGTCTTACAGAAAAAGTATTTCGCTTGGGGAAGAAAGTATATTAGCAGCACACAATTGGCCAGGTTCCTAGCCTTTGTAAAAAGCCCAAATCACAAGTGATGCACTGCCCATCTGTATAGAAAGGGATGAAGAAATAAGGGGCTATTTAGTGAATGCCTCATACAGTTGGATGTATCAAGTCATGTGATGTCCATGTATATTCCCTGTGTGTATTTAAAGTCCCAGGTATATTGCACAGCGAGACCCTTTTTTTCCTTTTCGTGTACTCCTAGATACAAATATATCTTCCCAAATTCTCCTATGCAATATAGCTATACACAAATATCCCCACAAAGCTACCTTTAAACTCACACATCTGCATGCATGATATGCCATTTGAAAATTCATTTTTTTAGTCAAAATACAAAATCACAAGAATTTTTTTTTTTTCATTTTAGGATTAAAAAACACATTTGGCCAAATGTTCCTGATCCTTCAAAAAGTAACATTGCACAGTGGTCTCCCCATACTCCAAGCAGGGTAAGGAATGCCTTTTACTGACATAGCTCACTTTGCAGTGTGCACTGGGCAAAAGCTTAGTGAATACATTAGCTTTCAATTTAGATTTTGGCAAATAAGTTAAACTAGGAGCCCTCTACTGTTGAGAAGGGACGGTATTGAGGAGCAGTGTCCCTATTCTGATACAAAGAGCCCCACTGAGACCCGTGATTATGTAGACGTGGCTTCCACCCTTATCAGTAGTCTGTTTCTCACACGTACCTGCTTCTCTTACTACAAGACCCCAAATGAACTTCTCTGGAATATTATGAAACACTTTGACACAAATAAAGTTTATAGCTATTAATTGGGCAACTATTTCTAGTTACTAATGTCATGTAATTACACACTATAATAGATGTAACGGTACCATATAAATTAAATGCTAGTCACCAATAACTTCCCACCAGTAACATTTTACCGTTAGTATGGTATTGTTCAAGTTCCAAGAAAAGTTGCCTTTTTGATTGTTTTTTTGCTAGCTATTTGGATAGTCTACACAGTTTGTCTAAAATTAAGAAAATCGCACATGGGGATATCAGGGGATTACTTAATGTATTTGTCAGTGGTACGTCATCTAAAATGTCTTTTTATACCCTACAGCACGAATTTAATCCGAAAAGCAGCCCGTTCCAAGATGGTAGCGTTACGAATGTCAGTGTGGTGGAGATATCTGAAGAAAAGAAGTCATACACAGAGCAGGATATCAAATCCATAGATCCACTTAAGAAAAACACATCTGAAGGATTCAGTAGTGGCATTGGGGGTTCTTCTTGCATGTCCTCTCCTCAGCTAAGTGTTTCAGACGGTGATGAGGCTGAATCTGCACAAACCACGTCCAGTACTGTGCAGTACTCCACTGTAATTATTAGTGGATATAGAGACCAGCAACCAACAGCTGTGGTTCCTCATGTATTTTCAAGGTCAGAGTCAACTCAACCACTTTTGGAATCTGAAGAGAGACCTGATGATCAACAGGCTCTGGAGAGGGATGACCATTCAGTGGTTTCCAACCAGTACTTTAAACAGAACTGCAATGAAAATGGCACAGGACGACTACAGACCGTGCCCCAGGAAAAGCAACCTCCAGATGCAGTTTGTCTTCAAAATGGTCTTCAGGACATGAACGCTGGGCAGAGTATATGCTCTGAAGAACAATCTGTAGGTTCACAAGTAGACCATGTTATTGGTGAAATAAAAAGTTATCTGCCGCAGATTGCGAGGCGAGGTGGTTACATGCCACAATAGACTGACTTTTGAGTCTATGGTTTGGATTTTATCATTGTTGACGCCATACAGTCTGGTGTAAGGCTCTGGTTCACCTACATCTTAAAACTTTTGGAATCCGTTTCATTTCTGCAGTGCCATTAAGGGCCTACAAATTATCCTTTTTTTTTTTTTTTTTTTTATTCCCCCCCCCATTTGCTTTAAGCTGCCAAATCTAAATGATCATTTGTACAATTTACAAAAAAATGAATCTGTTAAACTGTGAAATATGTCTGCTTTCAACATTCTAGACTAACGAGTGAACGCACGGTTTTTGGCATGTGCTAGGCACGTCATTGTATACCTAGTCCTATTTAAGTGTGCCACACCTTGAATGCTAGCAAAACTATATAGAAAACATTGACAGATACACAGCATTATTTGATTCCATTCCTTTCAAACACATGACTGTATTAGAACAATGTTATAATAAAGGGGGTGCGCCAGAACATTGTTTTGACTCTTGGTGCAAGAGCAGCGTGCTAGAAATACAGGTACAGGTCTTGGCCCCCCTCAGACTTCTGTGATATTTGTAGAAGCCATTGAGTGCATATTCATCAGAATTTCTTATTTTCAAATATGTAAAATTACTTGCGGAAACCATGATCCTTTACAATGTATCTCTGGAGCTTCCAGTCCAATTTTCTGGACCTGGCCAGACTGCCCATGAGGCAGCCAGCGCACGATAACCCCTTACTCCCCAGCAGTATTTAACTGACATTGTTTAAAATAGGGGAAAGGTGTGTGTGTTACACATATATACACACACACACACACACACACACACACACACACACACACACACCTTAGCAGGTGGGAGTTTGCCAGATAGACATGGCTGCATGTTACATCTACATTCAGTATAGATGCCTGTGTAGTGCGCAAGCACACGTGTCCTAGCGGTAGCACGGCTGGGATTTATCAGCCACCGGCCTTAAACTGTTAGGAGCGCGACTTTGTTCTTGGTGTCTGCACTGGGCTACTTATACTGAATTGAGGTGGGAAGCCAAGACTGTAAACAGTTAGCGCCTTGTGTTTTCAAAAGTAATCTTCCGGCATACATTATCAGTATTCTTATTCTGAAAATTTTTGCATTATATTATATGTAATGTTTACTAGTAGTCCAAAGCATTACAAATGTATGTATTCAGTAAATACTTTACATGTCTTTCACATTTACGTATGCAGTCAATTGGCAAATACTAATGCTGCACCATCAGTTATCGAACATCAGTAGCCAGCATTGTGTAAAACTGCTTATTTGTGGAGTGTCCAGTTATCAGGCAGCATTTTGAATTATAATCGATCCTCCATATATCACGGAGTCTAAAATCTGGTAATATTGAGCTTTAAGGAGAAAGGAACTAAGAGTAGATTTTGTTTGAGAGAGAGGAGGAAAGAAACTGTCCACACTGGAAGCTGAAACAAGAGTGAAGTCTTTTATATCAAAAATGCTTGTTTTTTATGTTGGATAAAATACCCCAATATAGCATTATTTGTTTAAAAGTAATACAAGACTACAATAAGAGGTTTACATTCTAAAAATTACAGGCTTTTATATATATATATATATATATTTGGACTTTAATTACATACATATTACGTATAAACATATGTATTTTGTGTCCATTGCATTTCATTTGAGGAACTGCTATAGATGATCTGAGCACGATTACTGTATAAAACATAGAAACCATACTTTCCTGATTGCCCCTGGTTTACTGCTTGAGCAATAGAGCAGCACTCTGAGCCCAGATCCACATAGACTGCCACTGGAAACGATTACCGTATTTGCTCTATTATAAGATGGGCCCCCCAAAACCTGAATATGAATTTAGGGGGGGGGTAACCCTGAATATAAGACTACCCTATAGGAAAAGTTTTTACTGGTACATATTAATGTAAACTATTTTCATATTTAATAAAAGCTATTGAGAAATGTCTTGCTTTTATTTCCTATTTGCCAACCTGCCCCCCCACGTTATGCACACCTGCTCACAGGCTTGCCACTCTGCCTCCCTGATAAGCCGTATACCCTTCTATATGCCACTCTGCCTCCAGAAATGCCTTATTCCCCTATATGCCAGGGGCATATCAAAGGACATAGTGGAACATAGGAGGGTATAAGGCCTTTCTGGAGGTAGACTGGCATACAGGGGGTTAAAAGGCATATCATGGGGCACTCTGCTTCCAGAAAAGCCTTATACCCCCCACATAACATTCCCCCGGCTTACCAGTGCTTCTGACTCCCTGGTGTCTGGTGGGGGCAGTGGCGCTTCTATGACATGCTTTTAAGGTCATGTGACGCCGGTGCTGCTTCATAGAAGCCCCAGCGGAAGTACAAGCAGCAGCGGGGGTTGTCTGTGTCCATCAAGCGGACGTTTGCTGGCTGCCAGAGAAGAGAATTCCCCGCAGAGCTGCAGGGAACTCTCCTCTCTGGCAGCCAGCGAACATCCGTTAGATGGACGCAGACAACCTCCGCTGCTACCGGCACTCTGTGATAAGACGCCCAAGTAGAAGTGCTGGCAGCAGCTGAGGTTACCAGACAGGAGGATCCAGCTCCCCTGCAGCACTGCGGAGAATCTTAGTCTCATAGTCAGACCTAATTTGAGGTCTGATTAGAAGATGACCTCTATCATAAGACAAGGGGTATTTTTCAAGGCATTCGCTCTGGAAAAAAACTTGTCTTATAATCTAGCAATTATGGCATATAGGCATGCCCTTGATTTAGTCCTGGTCTCCCCCTATCCCAGACAATTTTATTAAAATGCGCAGTTTTCAGTAGCCGCCGGGCTCAGAGAGCTTCTTCTTTCTCAAGCAGAAAACACACTTATAAGTAAAATTAAGCAGAAGTCTATTTTTTAAACAAAACTTGCATGTTTTATTTATAGAGTGTGTAGCAAATGTTCACATATGTTGAAATAAGCAGAGTGGAAAAAATCAAGTGATGTGAAAAACATTTCAGTGGTTTGGGCTTTTTTGGAGTATTCTTGTAAATACATCATTTTATAGTTACAATTTTTTTTTAGAAATCTAATTACTGGCCCACGATTATCAGTGTTTGAGTATGGGGCACAATTACTTATAAAAAGTAATTATTTTTAAGATGTAAACGAAAGCATAAAAGGGGCACTGCAGGGTTCATATGTGAACATTCAGTAATCGGGTCTTTTCTGGAATCTTGGATTCCAGTCCTCCCTGCACTGAAAGCAGACCTGTCACTTTGCGTTCAAGTTGTTGATTGTTAAAAAATGTAATAGTAAGGAGGAGGACAGTAAGTTCATTAGCTCTGTTAGTCGTGGCATCTTATGACAAAGAACTCACCTTCCCTTTGAAACCAAGTATCGACGGCGACTGAAAAAACGTCTGGACTCAAAAGGTGACAGCTCCCATTTTAAAATCATACATACATTTGCTTTCATCTCAGTTCACTACAAATTACTATAAAGAGAAGTTATAAAATTGTCAGGATGACTGTCTGGGGGCAGAGTTTGATTGCTTTCCATAATGATCTATTTGAACTTTAATTTTTTTTTTTTTGTAAATTCTCCGTTTATTGTAATAGAAGCAACAGAAGACATCACAGCACAATACTGCGAAATAGGATGTTATACAACAGTAACGTCGGTTCAGCACACCCATAAGTACATCCAAACGAGTAGTGTACAAAAAGTCACATAAAGAAAGTATATATACTCTTATACAGTGAAAAGCATAACATACAATCAGTAAGCGATACATAGGTGTAGACATAAATCACAGTGGTGCAGAACAGAATACACTTATACAGGCAGATACCAGATTAGCGATTCACGTGCGATGGGAAATCGGCAACCATCGTAGTACGAAACCATCGCTGAGGCCGCAAAGGTAGGCCACAGCAGAATAAACGGGAGAGCCAAGGCATAATATTAAAAGGCACATAAGAACCTGTATTAACAACAGAAAAAAAAAAAAAAAACTAAACAATGCGCGTGTTGACGGTGTCAGTCGATAAAAGGAAAATAAACAGATCAATTAAGTAGAGGCGGGGTAGGCCTGCAGTAATATCAAAAAGGTCTATCTGACAGATTGCAGTATCTCAGGAAGTCTAGGAGAAGAGATAAGGTCCTTCCACCAAAACCATCGTCGATTGTACTGGAATTCCTTCCCACGGGAGGTCCACACCAATTCCTCCATTTGTGAAATAAAATGCATCTTGCTAAGCCAGATGTGCATAGGAGGAGTTTCCTTTTTCTTCCAACATATCGGGATCACTGCCTTGGCTGCGCTGAGTATGTGGTAGGTGACTGAGTGTTTGTATGCTGTCAGTGAAAGAGAAGTGTGATGCAATAGGACTGCTTCAGGGTTCAAAATATACGCGGGGTCGTTTACTTCACGAATGACACGCTCAATTACCTTCCAATATGGAACAACTAAAGGGCACTCCCACCATATATGTAGGAAAGTGCCTGGACCATCTTCACACCTCCAGCACAGGTCAGGCACACCTGGTAAGAATTTATGAAGAGTATGCGGGACACGGTACCACCTGATAAGCAGTTTGTAAGAAGCTTCTTGTATTCTGCTGGCTAGGGCACCCTTATGGGTCGACTGAACAATTTTATCCCAGTCTGCCTCAGTGGAAATGTGTGGAAACTCTCGTTCCCAAAGGGCTAAAAAGTAGGGCTTGTGAGAAGTATCTAAAGCCAACAACATGGAGTATAGTGTGGACATCAGGTGACCCGGTTCGGAAGTTGCAGTACAAAGCTGCTCGAAGGCTGTCAAGGGTCTACAATAGTCAGAACGCCGGGGCAGTGAGGCAATGAAGTGTTGCAGTTGGATGTAGAAGAAAGTGTCTTGGGCGCGTGGGGGACGAGAGCCCAGGAGGTCTGTTATGGGTTTCAGAACCCCATTAACACATAACTGGTGGAAACGCAGATCGCCCGAGGGGGCAGGTGAAAATCATCTGCACCTACCGGTGAGATAACCTGGAGGGAAGGCTGGGTTGTCAGAGATCGGGTAAAGAGGACTGGGGACTGAACTTTAATTTTTAAAACAATCTAAAGTGTTTAACGATTGTGACAGTTGTCTGTAACACACTGTACGGTGGGAACTTGATTAGTTTGTCAGCATCTTAAGACCTTTAATCCAAGTCCCTCTATCAGGCACATTCAACAGAAATTAGAGTGTAAGCTCTCTGGGGCAGGCACGGACTAGCCCTTAAGTCTTTAGGTACAGCAGAGTGCGCTTCATGGAGCATAATGGAGTACACAATGCATACCCTTGGTACTTCATATGTAACTCTACATTTAGTGCATTACAGATGCAAATTGCATACCCATGACATCAAATAAAATGCACTGAATTCTAGTTAGATTTTTTCCCTTTCCATATACAGAGGGAGGAGAGACTTGCATTTCTAGTAAGATCATAAGCCACGTCTCACTTTAAAGACAAACTAAATCAGTGATAAGAGACAATCCGGATCGGATGCACAAATTACAACACAGACACTTCCCTGCATTACCAAAAATAATCATTTAAACAGCTTGGGTTGAGTTGGGTTGGGGGGCTGCACACAACACGCAGGGCTTGGGTGGTCAGAGCTACGCTACGGATAATAGACGGGCTTTAACACAGTCACTGAGAAAAGTGTTTATGCTTCTGTTCCATATTATTATTAAAACCTAACATAATATCTAAAATAACTGCTATAGATTACCCAGAAGGCACAATACATAAATGAATTTGCTGGCAATAGAAATGCACACAAATACCCAGAGGATAAGAACATAACTGCAAGGTAGAAACATCGACCTGGCTCTCCACGGCAATGAAGGGCTTCCGGCATATGTTCCTTTATTATAAAAACATTAGCAAAAAACAGGGGTACAAAAATGAACAAGTGTAGGCACCTGAAGTGTTTCAATCTAAATGGTCTCTTAACCCAACCTATGTGCCCTTAACATTAACAGATATAACGCAGCAACGCCAAAAACTGTTAGCAAAAAAAATCATTATAATGCTAATAAATGTGTTAATCAAAAGCCTGTTTCACATTCACCCTCGCAGCTTCCTCGGGGGGGGGGGGGGGGGGGGTGTTCTATCACCCACGCTCGGTACGGAGACCAGGCACACTTTTGGATCGGGTGATTCGCAGACAGGACTTCACTTCAATTTAGTACACGGAGGTGCTGAGAATGAATGCTGGAAGTATATCATCTTTATAACCTAAACAGCCCCACTATGATCAGATCTACACCAAAAGTATGTGGACAGCCCCCATTATTGAGTTTAGATGTTTCAGCTTCACCCATTAATAAAAAGGTTTACTTTAGTGACTGAATAATCTACAATTACTAGTAAGGACTGACGTTACAAAACAACCTACGTTGTTACACAAGGAGGCAGACTAACAGAAAAGGTTTCATTGAACAGACCAACACACATCAACAAAGTTTTTAACCCTGTTTGGCTTTAATATCCGAAGGTTCCGGTTTTATGGCAAAATGCCTTATCATACAAACCCTTCACTCACCTTAATTCCACAATTCTGCTTAAGGGATCATAAATATTTTGCGGTTCACCAACTACAGAAGGGTGACTTGGAATCACTCCCATCACTTTATCTTATGAAGGTCTAACCCCCCCCCCGTGAACTTCTGCTGCCAAGACACGCTTGCCTGGTCCTGTTAAAAGCACTATTAGAAGTGCTGTTCCACATGTTTATGTCCAACATTCTGATTTTTATATGATGTACTACTATAGAATGCATCTTAAATACGCATATTCCTTTCACTTTGCCCAGACAACACATAAGGGGCATTTACCTAGTTTAAATGGACCTCACTCATCACACCTATCACACATCACCCATGACATCACACAAAACATCTTGCTCAATAGCGCTCACTCCCCAAGCACTGGCCATTGCGGTGTATTGGTATCTGTAAAGCTTTGCCGCTTTGTATGCATGCGCAAGTGACTGTAGGCGGTCAGACAGCAGTGTCGTAATACATAGGGGAAGTCTTCGGAGGAATGACTACTCTCGGTTTCTAAGCAACTGCAGTATTTCAATAAATGCTTAAACAGTTTTGAGGAGAAGGAGCAGAAGCATTCAGTGTGAGTCCCCTTACTGCTGTGCGTTATGGAGAACAGGTCCGCACTTACCAAACATTCATTCATAAAGGTAATATTGCAGCAATGCTGTCCATTCCTGGTTTAGCGAGTAAGCCCCTTTGTAAAAACCCCCATTTTGCCAGCTTCATCTAAATGGTCTCTTTGTTAGCGTGAAGATGACATTTCAAGGCAATACAAGAAAAATCAAATTCTAAATGATTTATCATTTATTGTGTCAAACAAAAAAAAATGACAATGTTTTAACAAGTCTTAATATGAACACAAATATACACCTTTGGAGTATTTACTTAAACTTTTAAGTTGCATGCTCTTTTTATTAAACCAGCTATATATAAGTCAATGTTTCAAGATAAATCTTAAACTATACTTTAGTGGCTTTTAAAACAAAGAGTTTGCCATACATTCATACTAATTATCCCCAATTTTCCTCCGTTTCTTCTGAGAATCCAGGACTTGAAAAGGTCTCCTGTCGGGCAGCCACCTTTAACAAAGAACACATTTATATTTTCTCTTTCAATTGCCATATATTGCAAATCACATGCATGTTGCCAAAGTCAGGAAACATTGCCATTGGCAGTATCTCTTCCCTAATCTGATTGCGAGGCAGAGAGGGGCATAGAACAGTCCCGCGGCAAGTTCAAAATGTCTTTTTAAATAAAGTTGTGTTCTCTGCTGTGTGTGTGTATAGAGATTAGTGTTTGCATGTTTTCTCATGTGTGTATACACATTTTTCGAATGGGGGGATTCACATTTGCACAGGATGTGTAGTTTTTATAGGTCAAACTGTAAATACTTAATTTTCCTTAATATTCCTCATATTTAATTTTTTTTTCCATACCAAATAATGGTTTATCTATATACTTTTGGTTTAAAAAAATCCTCTGCGTGTCTGGAAAAAAAAATATACATAAGTGCGAAGGCTATATTTTTCCCGCCAAAACCGTACCTTTCTGTTATCCACTGATGCGAAAGTGTTTGCGCGAGGATTATAGGCAGACGTTCCATGAGCACTATAGGCAATTTCTTCTAAGAATGCTGGAACCTCCTGATGAGCCTATTTTAACAGAAAACCAAAATGAGAACTCTTCACACATTCGCCAACTGTAGGATTGTAGGATTGACACCAGTGTAACCAAAAGAAACGGTAGTTTAATATCTGTAATTTTTGTGTGAACAATTCCTGATTTAGCTCTATACCAGCGGCCTCGGAAACTACTGCGTTCTATTACATAATATAAAATTCTGTAGCAAGGCTAGAAATACGGAGATGGTTTCTGATGTCAAAATACTTTCAGGTTTGTTTTTACATTGAAATATCACAAATTTCAGCATAACTAAAGGCTTTTACTTAAGCTACCAATAGGCCGTGCAATTTTGTTTATTCGGATCAACCTCCTGTTCTGAAAGTTCTGTCCCTTTGTCTTACCCAGGCTAAGAAAAATAATTGTAGATAAAAAATGTAGTTCATTCTGCAAACACAAAAGCAATCTGATACAGTTAAATTGAAATCACACTAAAGTATACTTAGTGATCACTTTCAATCACTGGGCGCTGCAGCAATCACATGTCTCCTACTTGAACATCAGTGTTCAGAGTTGATTACAAGAGACCAAGTACAATGCTTTTGTAACAAAACATTTATCTGAGTCATCAGAAAGGTCTCATGTCAAACAAATCATGTATCTACATTTTCTAATCAAACAGCTAGCAAACATGCAGAACAATATAGACATTTTAATTTACGTTTCACCCTTTGCAGCACCGATTCAGGTGATCACTTTTTGCACACGTGGATAGAAATATAAGAACCATGTGGTCCATCTAGTCTGCCCTCAACATTCAAGCCATATGCCTATCCTTTGTGTACTGAAGAACACTCCAGACAGCAATGTAGCATCGCGTGGTGTACTTCAAGCCATAGCAACAAACGTGGGCACAAATGTATGACATCTGACAACACAGCAAACCAACATAACATATCCACTTTAGTATCTGTGAGGCGTGATGTGACACCCGGGCAGGACCAAGGTTGTCCATATAACTTTTTCACCCCTGCCAGAAATCTTTGTACATTAGGAGCACCATAACGCTTCAGCGGTGATTCTGGTGTTCACACCGACGCTCTCCAAAGTGGCCATCCATCAATGATCGAAATACTGAGGAATACCAGAGTCTACTGAATATAGCATCTGCCGGTCGCACCGCGGCAGGACAATGTGCAGATTAGCCTTATTCCATAGACTTCAGATTACCGATCAGTTACAAATTCCTAACGGAAAAACTGAAGACACTAGAACAGGGGTGTCTAAGTATTTCCTGCAGCGGGCCACTTAATCAGAAATGTGTATGTTCGGGGGCCGCACTCATTTTTCACTGAGACAAAAAAACGGCCTTTAATAAGACATGCAGAAATAGTAAATGACACAAAATCCTTCACAATGCCTCTCACTGATTTCCTCTGACGCGACTACAAATTCAGGAGGGCATTTGATCTCTGGATACGTAAAAATTAAATAGTTCTATGTATTACTGTATGTACTGGTTGCCTGGGCATGATAGGAGTGTGATTACCGTCAATCATATATAAACTGATATTGCTATTGTATTTTTTGTCCAATATTGGTGTGTTACTTACTTTCAATAAAAGTGTGGTGTTATATCACACCAAAATTAGACAATAAATAACAATATTGATATATATATAATTGCTAACAGCAATCACACTCCTATCAGGCCCAGTAAATGCTGGAACCTGGGCATGCTGTTAGCAATCACACTCCTATCATTCAAGTCAGCCAATACATGCTGAAACCTGGCTAGCTGCCCCATTGTGTATGGGGTCACTTACACAGACTCACTGTGCCCTGCCCCTCCCACTTACACAGCCATGCTATCACATATACACTCATTCATATACTCCAGGCATGTCCAAACTTTTTTCGAAGAGTGCCAGATTTGATGAAGTGAACATGTGCGAGGGCCGACCATTTTCTGAACCATTAAAATTAAATGCAAATTAACTATTTTATGCAAAGTTTATTGAAAACGGCATACCACATCTATCCCTTTCTCACTATCTCCCCTCCCTACCCCCCTTCTTACAATCTCCCCTCTCCCTCCCTACCCCCCTTCTCACAATCTCCCCTCTCCCTCCCTACCCCCCCTTCTCACAATCTCCCCTCTCCCTCCCTACCCCCCTTCTCACAATCTCCCCTCTCCCTCCCTACCCCCTTCTCACAATCTCCCCTCTCCCTCCCTACCCCCCTTCTCACAATCTCCCCTCTCCCTCCCTACCCCCCTTCTCACAATCTCCCCTCTTCCTCCCTACCCCTCCTTCTCACAATCTCCCCTCTTCCTCCCTACCCCTCCTTCTCACAATCCCCCTTCTTCCTCCCTACTCCTCCTTCTCACAATCCCCCTTCTTCCTCCCTACTCCTCCTTCTCACAATCCCCCTTCTTCCTCCCTACTCCTCCTTCTCACAATCCCCCTTCTTCCTCCCTAATCCTCCTTCTCACAATCTCCCCTCTCCCTCCCTCCCCTTCTCACGATCTCCCCTCTCCCTCCCTACCCCCCTTCTAACGATCTACCCTCTCCCCCCCCTCTCACAATCTACCCACTCCCTCCCTACTCCCCTTTGTAGGTCACTTACCGTCAACTCCTGTGTTGGGAGCGTGAGGCGTTTGTCTCGGGTGCCGGCGCTCAGCGTGAAGCGCCGGAACCCGAGACAAACGCCTCAACGCTTCCAACACTGCACTCTGGGCAGCGCAGAGGCAGGCAGCGGCGGCGAGCAGAGGAGTCCTGGATTTCTGTCAGTCAGGGGGGCCCAAGAAGACCCCTTGGGCCCCCGTGACTGGCAGAACTCCAGGGCCCGGTCGCAGTCGCGACCCCGGTAGTTCCGCCACTGCCTACAATTTCTTCATCAGATGCCCTTGTGGCTGTGTGTGCCGCCGCAGGGAGAAGGAAAGCCCAAATCTAGCGACGTCCGAGATTGCAAGATTTGGGCTTTCCTTCTCCCAGAGCCGGCACACACAGCCACAAGGGCATCTGATGAAGAAATTGTGTAGGGGAGGGTTAGATTTCAACCCTCGTCTACAGTCAAACATGAACCCTGTTTAAAGTTACTGTAGACGAGGGTTGAAATCTAACCCTCCCCTACACAATTTCTTCATCATATGCCCTTGTGGCTGTGTGTGCCGGCGCAGGGAGAAGGAAAGCCCAAATCTCGCGCTTTCCTTCTCCCTGCGCCGGCTGATGACGCCAAGTCCCGTGGCTCACTTGGGGGGCCGTATCAATTGCGGCCCGCGGGCCGGACTTTGGACATGCCTGATATACTCATTCAGTCACAGATTCATTCCCTCAATCACACATACAACCCCACCCTCTTACCTGCACTGCAGATCTCTCACTTGCAGACTTATGCAGGGGCTGCTGTTTCCCACTGTGTAGCTCACGAGCAATTTCTCTTGTGCCGAACAGCGGAAGCAGGAAGGGAGCGGTCATGTGATGTGACATAAATTCACGTGACTCCGCTGGGTTCCGCTTCCCCTGTGCGGTACAAGACACTGCTGTGTGAGAAACCCACAGGAAAGCAACAGGGACCTTGCGATTCTGCGATCCCGGCGACTTGCTGTCTGTTTATCTCGACGCTGGAACTGATCAGCACTTTTTTTTTATGGCAGAACAGAGATTACATTAGAAAGTTCACACATTTCTAAAGGATAGCACTTGGGCAGACAGTGTCCCCAAAGGAGGCAGCTCAAGCTTGCAAAAAATAAAATATTTCTCCATTAGCAAGATTCTAGTAATTGGAATTTTTTGTATACTTACATCTGCCAACACTTTAACGAGGGAACGAGCTATGTTGGTGTCTTCTGAGCTTTTTGGATCAAAAAAAGAAATAGCTTTCCCAATGTTACCACAACGACCGGTACGTCCAATGCGATGCACATACTCATCAATCTCCATGGGAAGATCGAGGTTTATCACATGCTGAACATTTTCAATATCCAAGCCTCTCGCAGCAACGGAAGTGGCAACCAGCACCGGGCACTTTCCCCTTCGAAAATCAAAAAGTGCTGCCTCTCGCTCCCTTTGTTCTCGATCGCTAGAGAAGAATGTGTATGTTACTATTATACATTAGCGCATCTGCGCATAAACTAGGTCTGCAACTAACTATTATTTTCATAATCAACAAATTGATTAAAATGCCATTTTACTAGAAAACCTGAACAACTAGAAGCCAAACAATATAGCTCTATACATTTGCTTACCCGTGGATGCTAGTTGTTTGTATATTCTCCTGACATAAAAAAGTAGCAATGTAATCCGCTTTCTTTTTTGTTTTCACAAACACCATGGTGCGATCATTACCTGAAATATTATATTTCACAATTAAGACAGTTACCTATAAACTATTAAAAAGATTATGATATAAATCATTAAATCCCAACTATAAAAAATATACAATTAACTCCGGAGGTTAATTATAATTATGTACTTAGAATATTAAACTTCTAAAATGTCCAGAGAACAAAAGGCCAACACAAGTAAGGTGATAATTTATGTATAAAATGTTTTTTTTTTTTTTTAAAGGAGCGTCTTATGCTGCCCTTTTTTCTTGGTTATAAGGCTGATGACTGATATCTGGATACTGGAACGGATACAGCCATAAAGACTTGTGGACCTGCTTCATATTGAACATTCTTTATCTGGACTAAATTAGTGTTGATTAATCCAATATTGTAAGTACATACTAAAGCACCAGATCATATGTTATCATATTTTAAGGCGATAAAAACCACTCCCAACACACACACACACACACACACACACAAACATACATACAGGCACTATATGGACAAATTCTAAATACATGCACTATTAATGAATTAATATGTAGTTGCGCCCCATTTGCAGCTATAACAGCTTCACAAAAGGGCAAAAATTCCCCCGGAAACACTCCAAAATGAAATATTTTATATCTGCAAAGGGGAACCAACTTCATATTAATGTCTATGTATTTAGAATGCGATATGATAAAAGTCCCTGTTGTTGTAATGGTCAGGTGTCCCAATACTTATGTCTATATAGTGTGCGCACACACACACACAATGCACAGCTATATACATATATAGAAATATTAACACATGTAGTTCCTCACACATTAAATGTCATTTTGCCAAGAAAACCAAGCAGACCGACTATTAATTTGAAATTAACGCATTTGCAATTATAGGGGTGACTAGGCAAAACAAAAACTAAACAAATTTATAAACCTCTACACAAGAAGTCGATCCCAGCACCAAGACTGCTGCTGCTCCTTAACTTTTTACAGGTTTTCTGGCTCATTTTCTCATGAAAAGTCCAAACCCAAAAGCTTGATTAAATACGGTATTTCCGCTCTAGCAAACTCAGTATGCACACATCTTCAAGAGACTTATTTAGAGTAAATTGGACCGATTTGTTGACACAAGCATGACGGACGTACCTATGTTTTGAAGGATGTCTACCAACTTGTTCTTCTTTTCAAATTCTCCAACTTCAAGAATGGTTTGCTCCACATCACTACATGCACCACCAACTTGACCAACCACAACAAATAAATAATCCGGTTTCAAAAGTTCAGCAGCTAGGCTTTGAATAAGCACAAAAATGGCATTAATTCAAACAATGTGTAACATATTAGTACATATTGACATTAAAGAGTAATGGGACACAAGTTTTACTACATTAAAATCCAAAGTTGCCTATAACCTGGGCTTTTTGTCAATGTAAAAGTTTTGGAGTTATCTAGTTTATCCCCTTGGGGACACGGGATTTATTAGAACATCCTCTAAAACAAATATTTGGTCGGACCAACATATTTTCACGCAAGCTCGTTCAGACCTCCTGTGAGTGTGCTTCGTATACTCGCTGAGACACAGACACAGAGGTCCCAAGTCTCCCGCAAATGAGGTTGTATTTTTCACCTCCTGATGCCTGTCCTCTCTGAGAGAGAGAGTGCGGCGGCTACGTGTGAGCGAGAACATATGTATACATGTACTTTGATTATTGACAGTTTATCTTCATGTATGTATTTTATAAACTTTTTAAACTACATATGAATATTACATCCTATATATGTAATATTTATATTTTTTGTAACAAAAAGCGCAAGTCTTGCAGCTCTCAAACATCTGAAGTGTATTGTATGTGGCTCCTACGTGTTAAGCAAGTTTGTCCGGCTCTGACAGAGGACATAATAGTAAGCCCGATGGTTTTTCCACCTGTAGTGTTTCCCCTATTACATGGGAATGGATTTAGCTGGTGAAAATGTGATTAACTGAAAATATGAAAGCTTTGTATTTGTACATTTATCAAATACCTCTGTATAGCTTTAGGGAACGTGGCACTAAACATCAAAGTCTGTCGTTCTTCTTTGCTTGGCATTCCTGGACTACCAATTAACTTATTGATATCAGGAGCAAATCCCATGTCAAGCATACGATCCGCTTCATCCAAAACTAGGTACTTTACTTTGCTTAGGCCTATCTGAAAGAAAAATTGCACATAAAAGATGGCGGAATTATTGCTACTGAATAGTAAAGGTTTACTTTAGTATGAACAGTTTCTATATGAGAAAAAGTATCTGCACAATCAATAAGTGTTTCAGCCACATCCATTGCTAACAACTGTTTTAAAGCAAGCACACAGGCAGCCATCTCCATAGACAAACATTGGCAACAGAATGGGTCACACCGAAGAGCTGTGATTTTAACGTGGCTGTCACAGGATGCCACAAGTCAGTTTGTAAAATTTCTGCCACTTACATTGGGCTGAAGCACATAAATTGGGCTGAATATACATTGGGCTGAAGCACATTAAAAAAAAAACAAATTTCCCATCTTCCGTAACGTCACTAACAGAGCTTCAAACTGCCTCTAGAAGCAACAGCAGCACAAGCACCATGCGTCGGCCGACATCAATGCCTGACTTCACAAATGCTTTGGCTGAATGGGAACAAATTACCACAGACTCACCCGAAATCTTGTGGAAATTCTTCCCAGAAGAGCGGAGGCTGTTATAGCCGCGAAAGAGGGTGCTGAACCCAATATTAATGCCCATAGTATTGGAACGGGACATCGAAGCTCATATAGGTGTGATTGTCACGTGTTCAACTTTTGGTGTATATTAATTACAGAAAATAAAAAACCATGTTAGCAAAATCTAAAGTTTGCATTCACTGTTTGAATTTGAAAAATTACCTTTTCTCGGTTTATTATATCAATTAACCTTCCTGGTGTTGCACAAAGAATATTGCAGCCTTGAAATATCTGCCGTAGTGAATGACCAGTCTGTGTTCCTCCATATACCACAACGGGGCGTACACAGGTTCTGTAAAATAATGCTATGTTTACAATGCACTCCCCATAACGATTGTTCCCAAACAATTCCACTGGAAACATTTGCACTTTATCACATATGATTGCTGAAAGGACCTGAATTATCATGGAGTCTCCCTTACAAAAACTTGGGGAGATTCTGGAGAGTCCCCCCCCCCTGTATCCCGCTCCCCACTGCCCCTGCTACTATCATGACATACTCTGCCATGTCATATACCTACAAAAAGTCAGCTCTTGCAAACACCACTGGGGGAGTAACATGCCCCACCTCTCCCCCTACATGTGTCAATGTGAGCAGCCCACCTGTCATGAGAATTGCAGGACTACAGGGGGGGAAGTTGCAGTTTATATAAGGCGAGTGCTTTTTATTTTTTCTTATAGAATGCACATTAAAGCACTGAAAGAATCATTACTTGTCAAATATTGCAATTACATAAACTACATGGTTAAAAGGGATAGTTAAACAAAAGTAAAAGTTTGACATAAAAATGGCAATCATTTGAGTGCACTTCAGAAAACAAAAGCCCTCAGCCATTCATGCATTAAAAGTGACTTACCCATAAGCAAATTTTCGAGCGTCTAGATAGATTTGGTTAATCAGTTCTCTAGTTGGAGCAACAATGATAGCTTCTGGTTCCTGGAGTTCTTTAAAATGACTGGCTGTAATCCCCTCGTTCATCATGTGGGCCAAGATTGGTAAAAGAAACGCCGCCTAAATAAATAAACATTAACTGCAGTAAGGATGAAATTCAGTTTACAAGAAACACTTTCTCCATAGAGGCCACAAAGCTTCACATAAAAAGCTAGTATTCCCACATGGCAATTCTGAATCTCTAGGGAAGTTGTGCAAAATACACAACGAGAAAGGGAGACAAATTAAATATCGTCCTTTTTGCATCCATTTTGTGGCATTAAGAATATAAAAAATTACCTGTGACAGAACGGAGACAAAAACAGACAACTGCGGAAAATAAATTTATCAGTACTTACGGTTTTCCCAGAACCCGTCTGAGCACAGGCCATTAAATCGCGTCCTGCCGATATGATAGGTATACTGTATTTTTGAACGGGTGTTAATTTCACATATCCAGCTCTGGAAACATTCTTGCTTAGAGTGTCACACAGATTGGCTTCTTCAAAAGTCTACAAAACAAACATTAGATTCCTAACATTACCTTCCCTTAGACATTTATCTTCATCCCAATGGGAAAAGGAATAATAGCTACTGACCAGTATAGCAGGAGGAGCATTACTTCCAGACACATCAACAATGATATCATCGTATTTGTCAAAGTTAATTCCGGTTTGATAATGCTTAAATATAGCCTCTTCTGTTTCGGGAGGGGGAGGAGGGATATAGGTAACTCTTGGACCTTTGAGCAAGAAGGGGAAAAGTATCAGTAAGTATTTGTGGAATGTTTTATTGATAGTTGTCCATTTATGAACTGTACATAACATAACATTAACACACATACCTTGATCCCCTGCCTCATTTCTCTCCTCTTGCAAAAAAAAAAAAAAAAGGAAGAAAAAAAAAGTTAAAGAGAGGAATACAATAAAGTGCTTGGCATATTTAAAGAATGTTGGGTCTTTACCTTTATTAGGTTCAATGCCAACATCTTCATTTCTTCCTCTATATCCTCCTGAAAGATGAACAAAGATTTGTTTCAAAGATCTCAAAGGGCAGTATACGGTCTCTGACAGCTTTACCCCAAAAAATGCTTATTAACAGAGAGTGTAATGTCATTAAAAAATGACATTTAAAGCCTAGGATTCAATATTACTGTCAACAATCCCAGCTAACTGCAGCTGCAATTGGCAGCAAGATCGGCATTGATGGCTGCAGCAGCCAACAAGGGGGTACATCCGCGCATGCGACTGCTCAAGGAGCCAATCACGTGCACCTTGCTACATGGCATTAATCTTTCTATTCCTCAAACCAATCATTGGCAGGGAGGCATAAGATAATATAATAGCAAATTCAAAAACCTGTATACAGTCTCATATACTAATATATGTATATATTAATATATATTCCATTTCCACTGGCTATGTGTAATTTTCAAAAGAAAGCTCAAATTTAAAAGCAGCATTTGTTCAGTGAAACTTGGAGATCCAACTCTAGTTAACTATAGTTATAAAAAAAAAAACTGCTTAACCCTTTCACTTTTTTTTTAGTACCCTAGATACTGTGAGGTTGGTTTTTTACCATTTTTACCGCGTGCAGGTTTAGCTAAGATTTCCCTTTTTCCATGTTTGATATGTCCACACAAATTCATTCAGGAAATTTTTCTTATGGAAACCATAGAAAAATGCCAAAAATTGTTAGCATTGTTAAAAAATAGTAATTCTGCTACAATAGGTGCCACTGATGAACAATGACCCGATTTATGTTCGGCAACATGCCCTGGATACAGACGTACATCATGTATATTTTTACATTTTAGGGGGCAACATGCAAGCCTTACATAGGTCCCTGTGGAGGGTTTTTTTTTAACATTTGTGTTTTAATTGTTATTATTTAAAGAGTTTTTATCATTACCTCTTCTGCCTGTGCCTCTTCTTCCAGACCCTTCATTATCTGAAACAACAGCATAGAAAAAAATAAAGGCTACCGACATACCCTTCTACTAGTCTATTTCTTTAGTCACAGTATTCCCATCTAATGCAAGAATTTGAAAACACCTCAGTATCTTTTGTGTAATCATTTACATGATATTCATGAAGTGTAAACACTACGAATATGTTTTGCAGTTAGCTTCCTTCTTCATTAATTCAATATTCACACGCAGGGGATAGACAAAGTATTCCTGAATCTAAGACAAGGCCAAGGACGGACCAAGGTCCCCAGGAAACAACGCAAAATCAGGGAAAAGCAGCAGACCGGATGGGCTGCCATCAAATTTGATGTTTTCAACTCTATTACTGGCTTCAGAAATGTCATGAATCAAAACGTGGAAGCGCCAAGCAATTGAGCAAAACTTAGACACACTTACAATGAATAAACAGTTCTATCAAAACTGATCAAGCAAAGGGAAGTGACAAATACGTTCATCAACCATTTAGGTGTAAAGAAAAAAGCAGAAATGGTTACCTTCAAAACCGCTTGTCTGGAAGCCATTGTCGTTGTCACCTTAAACGAAACATCAAAAAGTATGTTTTCCACAATTACAATAAATCAGCACTCACAGCAAAACAAATTCCGTACACATAAAAGCCAAATTCTTCCACATAAAAAAACACTGCTTTTAGCAATCCATGTTTATATACACGGGGATTCCTGTCAGTATATACATACTTTGTTTTTACCAATTTTACCAGCAGGCTCTATTGCAAAACACCTCTCTCCTGTTTCATGGATAATGGTTTCAAGATCTACATTTAAGCTAGAGCCGATTATACACACATACATTTTATACGATATTTAATACATAAAAATTCACACGCTCACATGTGCTCTAATACCTCTTTTCTCTTCCATCTCCTAACATACACCCTGCCTCACATTCCCCCTAACAATCTCCCTTCCCTGCTGAAGGAATAACACTGGAAAGGGCTTGTCACACGGCTCCCGAAATGCTGAGTAGAACAGGTACTCTCATGGTGACAAGGGGTACCTGTGACAGAGGGAAAGCATGGTCCTCTGGCCTTGAAGACAGTAGCCTCAAGCCCTGAAGCCCCAAAGACCATGGTCCGGATCTAGGCACAGTGTACAAATTGGTTTTATTGTGAGCGTTACACAAAACCCTTTTGTTTTCGCACTCCCTGACGAGCACCTGTCACCACGGACCACCCGAAGTACATTCTCATGTCAATAGCCGTGACCTTTTATGCAATTATTATACCACCAGCCTAAAGGGCTGGGGGCTTCGAATGGAGAACTATATTTATTGCGGTTTTCTTCACGATTCCACCCATCTTGCACCGAGCACTAATTTATTTTAATTGTAATACGTGCAATCGGCTTGCAGGGTAGGCAATCTGAGATCCCAGCAGTGTCATTCAAGTCTCTCCCAATCTCAAGTAAAGGAATACCAGAAATGGTGATGAGGTTTTCACTGTATACCTGTGTAGCGATGCCTGTACCATTACACACAATCAGCGAGCGATGCCCTTGCTGCTGAAACAAAGTCTGGACATACCGATATGTCTTGGCACAGATTTCAAGGATTTACTAGTACAGGGGTGTCCAACCTGCAGCCCTCCAGCTGCTGCAGGACTACATCTCCAATGATGCTCTTTCAGCTAAGGGGCTGGCTGAGGAGTATGGGAGATGTAGTCCTGCAGCAGCTGGAGGGCCGCAGGTTGGACGCCCCTGCAGTAGTAGATTGTTCATAAGATCAATGAGTTATGTGCGTTCTTTCAAAACGAAAACAAAATAAAAACCACGACATTTACCTGGAACTCGGGAGTTCTGCTGCAGCAACTGCAGTCCTCCTCCATGGGCCAACATTTCTGGCAACTAACTGGCTGCTTGGAGCAGTCAATCAATGACAGGAAAATGTTCTCATAGAACCTTTCACACATGGGCATAGGGATCTGAACAGACACCTACAAGCAGCTTTGTCTGACCCCGAGAAGAAGCTGTGTGTATCATGTTATCATATGAATTAAAGTGAATATGATGGCTGGAGTTCCCTTTAACATAACTGAATTTTTCCATGATCAGACCGTTTTTTTTTTTCTATTGGTGTGAGTTTTGAGAATAGAATTGAGACTATCTTGACAAATTCAAAAAGTTTAAAAAGCCTTACCTGAAGAAAAGCCTCCCCTGCCTCTTCTTCCCCTTGAGCCAAAATTAGAACTTCCACTATTTAAACCTACAAGAAGTAAATCTACAATTAATGCAAACACACACAATACGTGCAAAGGAAACAAAAAATCCACACCGTCCCTTTGAGGACAGCAAGTTAACTACGGTAGATATTTTTTTAAAGCAAGACTTTTGTAACCAGCTGCTGAGTAAATACACTTCCTGAATTAAGGACAAAAGTCATCTGTCCTAAGAAATGCTAATCCGACATCGTATATGCAGAGATAACCCAAAAGGAAAATAACATCCAGACGGAATAACGATGGAAGACCTTAAAAGCAGGTTAGCCAGATACGCAAAAGGAGATGCCATCCACGTGTATTTTTTTTTAGCTGCATCTGGTTTCGTTAACATAATTAATGAACTTACACTGCATTTACCTAGGCAATTTGTTGTGTGCGGTCAACTACACGGGATTTTCATGCTGATTGCATATAACTACAAAGTAATTAATACTATTCTAAAACCATATAGTATGTTAGTCTCGGTTTTTCTTCACTGTATGAAACTTTTTTTATAATCATCTTCATCACTAAAATCACATTCAGAATCACTAATTCAGCAAATTCTTCCTCATAATAGCGACACCTAGCGGTCAACCAGTAAATCTGACACTGGACCACAAGCGGTAAAATATTTTGTAGGATATATTCTGTATATAGCACCACAAAGGGTTAATAAATGTACTATTAGGGTAGAGGATTTCAGGTAAATTTTTTTCATTGTTTGGTTTGTCACATGGGTGGGTGTGAGGGGGTAGGAATTAACTTTTTGTATTTTTACATTCTAAACTTCAGGAAAACTGCAAAAAGAGTCACCAGGCTTTTAGCGGCAAAACGTGTCACAACCCCTGGTAACCAAATGGTTAGAGTAAGCTGCTAAGAGTCATGCATGGAAGTCATCTGCTGTGACTACCCGCAGACCACTGGGTCTTCAGAGCAGCAATCCACGTATCTGACATCATAAAAGATGTGTGGCCCCACTTGGGAAAATTGCAAGTAACTTTGGTATATCCACCGCCGTCTAAAAAAAACACACCTAACAAATCTTAAAAAAAAAAAACATAAGGTTCCTCATCTTCCCCATTCCCAAAATCTAGAATTCAAGCATCATTTTTATAAAAGGCCACAAACTAAATGGAAAGGAGCATTATATACACACAAAGCAGCCAAGTAGCCTGCTACTGAAATAAGAGAAACCAGTGAAACAGCGGTGTAAAGTGTGGAGCACTTCGTGTTACAGAACACGGCTTGTTCTTACCACCTCTTGGGGTCCAATTTCGATTTTCTGCATTTGCGTTGCCCCCTTAATGAAAGAAAACAAAAAAGCCATAATGCCACTGCTAATTATTAAAATTACTAATTCTCTTCTAGCACTTAAAAAATGCAAAAGAATATTTAAGTTAAAGTCTGCAGGTAAATTATCAACAATAATAATAGGTAAAAATAATCAATCAATGTTTCCTCCAAGAAAAAGATTTATTCTTACCACTTGTTCTTGGGTGCCAATCACTGTTCGGATTATCTTCATTGGGGTTATGCCCTTAATGGGGGGAAACAAATCATATAGAGTGGATTTTTTTTTTACTTTCATTTTTCTAATAAGAATCCTAAATCAATAAATACATTTTAGGAAACATGGCTTGTTTGTAACTGCCATGCTTTTTTTGTACATATTTATGTTGTCTTATTAGTATGCCTTTTCTAAAAAAGAATGAAGAAAAAACAAATATTTTGTGTGGAAATCCTAAATGACACTATTTTGAAGGAGAATTAACACTAAGCTCAATTGATGTCCATCCTGTGAGCAAAGCTGATGGGGTTAGAATATAAGAGAAACCAAGAAAATATCCAGTAACAAGCATGACACAAAAAGAGGTGTCTGTATCTAAAATCCACAGAGTACATAGGAAGGCATTTAATTTCATGACTGTGCTAAAGACACAAACTAGTTACAAAAAAATGTATTGGCTCGATTATAGGCCGCACCCTTAAAGTTTGGTGCTATTTTAAAGAAAAAATACACACGTGTAATAGTAAAAAGTATTTTTATCCAATGAACAGGAATACATGTATTTTATCATTTTTGGTATCTATCATACACTTAGCATATATTATATACAAACTGAAATTTGGAAAACCAAAAGCCATTTTAAGGTCCCCCCCATAATTCATAATGTACCTTACTTATAGATATGCTCCTCTGTCCCTCAGATATGCCACTCTGTCCCCCTAGATGTTTTATACCCCCTGATGCCCCCCCCAACTTACCAAAGCATCCCTAGACGGCCTGGTGTCAAGCGGGGGCAGCCGGTGGACATCTGCACGATGCACATAGACAACCTCTGCTGCTGCTCGCAACTTCCACCGGGTCTTCTATGCCTGCCGCAGCGGAGGTTGTCTGAGGGCATCGCACAGGCGTTCACCGGCTGCCATAGAGGAGGATCCAGGTCCTGCAGCGCTGCGGGGATCCTCCTATCTGGCAGCCAGTGAATGTCTGCACTCAGGCAACCTCCGCTGCTGCTGGCGGGTTCTTCTGCTGGGGCTTCTATGGTGGAGCACCGGAAGGTCATGTCACGCCAGTGCTCCTTCGTAGAAGCCCGGGCGGAAGTACTGGCAGCAGCGAGGGTTTTCTGCATCGTGCAGACGTCCACCAGTTGCCAGAGAAAAGGATGCTTTAATGCACATAATAGCACAGCTTTAACAAAAGATCAGCCCTTGCGGTGTGAAGAAAGGTCCTTCCTCAAAGCACGACAGGATTTAAAATCTGCTAATCGGGCAGGGGTGTGTGTTACATAGGACATATGTTGCTGGCCATGGAGGTCAACTTTCACAGCTACATGCCATAGCTAGAACTCTAGTGGTTAATTTAAATATTGTCTGGCAGACGAGACACTGGGGAGCTGTGAAGAAGCTAGCACAGGCTGTGTACATGGATGGGACCAGGGAATAAGAACACTCATGTTAAATGTTCCAGCACACATCATTATGTACCCTCCAACAACTGTGCCACTAATAGTGGTGTGTGTGGGTTCTGAGTTCCCCTCAAAATATTATCCCAGCTTAGTACTTGTCTCAAAAGTTCTTATTATTATACTTTATTTATAAAGCCCCGAAAGATTCCGCAGCGCTGTACAAAGAAGAACATGATACAGATAACAACAAGTACAATACAGCAATTGACATAAAAAATGAAAAATCTGAGAAGAGTACCACGTCTTCCTGAAAAGCCTGAGCGCTGCTGTCCACTTTCACTGCCACCAAAGCCTAGAGAAATAAATAAGAAATGAATACCAGTGTAGAGAAAAATATGGGATTTGGCTACAAAAGTAACATATCCCAAATATATATTAGTGTGAAGAACTGCCACAGAAGCATGAGAAAAGCAAAGACAAGAAGTTCTACAAACTTCATTACCCTATGGCAAGACCAAGATGGAACGCATGACCATAAAACTTTCCTAGGGTTATTATACGAGCAATTATGGGAAAATCTGGAACGCTATTGTTGAAAAATAATTTGGTGTGCGCATCCTGCCTTCTTTTGAATTCTCAATTGAGATTGTTCTCCCCCCTGCTAGCTGTGCCCAAAATGTATGGCCTCGGGCTAAGCAACCAAGTGCACTACAGATTAAAGTGAGCACTTTCATATCTAGGGGATTTAAATGGCCAAACATCCATTCAAGCATTTCCTTTTTGGTGACATCACAAAAAAGCAACACTTATTGCTTGCAGGTAATTGTACCACACATAAATATATTTTGTTTATATATATATATATATATATATATATATATATATATAAAAACCTGCGTTTGCAATTGTTTGATATCCACAAGAGCAAAGTATTTTTTTAAATAAAAGACCAAAAGTTTAAGCGATAGACTCTTTTTACAGCGTTTTTTGCTCACATTTACCAAGGGTGACAATATTAGTGGAGGGCATTGGAGTTTTTAAATTTGTGAGAACTATTGAAATGAAATGATCAGAATAGCAAATTTAAAAATATACCAATTTGAAAAATAAAACAAACATGCAAATCTTTAAGCTAAACCTTTTTTCATACTAATTGATGGATTATATAGATCAATAGGGTTTATAAACAAAAGCTCTACTCACTTAATATATGTCGGGTTAAGTGGGCATGCCAAATAAAAAAGTGTGGCATTACGGCTGATCAGGGAGATTAGCAGACATGTTGAAAATGCTGTTGTCCGCAAGAAAAAAGCCTTTGTCGTAAAGGAGTTAAGAAAAGCTCTTACCTCTTTGGAATCTACTATTTGACTGTCCATCTTCATTCCCATTGTTCCCTGAATAAAAAAAATATATATTTTTCAGTTTTCTGTAAAACATGTTAACATCTGAGTTGACACTTTATGAAAAGTTATATCAAATTAAAAAGTTTATTGTTAAGTTGGACAGTTAAATACAAGCACAGAGTCAAATGCTAAAAAAAAACAAAAAAAAAAAACAGAATTAAGCAAAGAACTGTAATGACTGACACGAGAATATTAAACTGCTCTATAGAATGATGCACATTAAAAGGACAAATTAAATTACTCCGTAATGCTCTGGAATATTGTCCTTTCGCTTTGAAAAATTCTACAAACAGGAAAAGAGGGATGAAAAACAAAAAATGTCCTTACCTCGATCAAACATGTTAGATCCTCCACCTCTTTCAGCTGTATTATCTATTTTATTTAGAATAGAAATATGCAGCTCATTATACATATCTGTCATTTCATGCAATAAAATGCTGCTATGGCAGGGCTCTACAAACCGAGTGTCAGTGTGTGTGTATACTGTAGAGTCGGTGTGTATATGTGTATACTGTAGAGTCAGTGTGTATGTGTATACTGTAGAGTCAGTGTGTATGTGTATACTGTAGGGCTGCAACTAACGATTATTTTAATAATCGATTAGTTGGCCGATTAATCGGATAAAAAAATACATTTTAAATTGAAGAAAAATTGCAATAAAAAACGTACAATTTACACTTTCATCTCTTTATTGCAATGGCCTCTCTATTCACCTTCTTAGTTTACTGACATAATAATAAAAGCTACAAGAACCCAAACACGGTGTTTCTCAAACTAGGTTTTAATACAAAGTTATTAGTAAATATTAATTCATATGTTAACTATTTTTCATATTTAATAAAAACTGAGAAAAAAGCCTTGTTTAAATTTTTTTATTTACCAAACTGCCCCCAGTTATGCACATCTGACCCCCAGCTTGCCACTCTGCCCCCATATATGCCTTATACCTCTTATATGCCAGATTCCACTGTGCCCCCTGATATGCCACTGTGCCCCTGATATGCCTTATACTCCTTATATGCCAGTGATATGCAACTGAGCCCCCTGATATACATACTCCACTCGGCCTCCTGTGAACCTCCGTTTCTGACAAGACACCAGGGAGCCGGGTAGAGAGGCAGAGTGGCGTATGAGAGGGGGAGGAGCCAGAGTGGTGTATTGGAGGGTGGCTCCCATACACCCCTCTGACTCCTCCCCCCTCCCATACACCGCTCTGCCTCTCTACCCGGCTCCGTTACTGAAGGCACTTTCATTGCAGCTTCATAGAAGCCACAGTGTAAGTGAAGGGCAGTAACGGAGTCTGTCTGTGCGATGCAGACACTCACCGGCTATCAGAGAGGATGATTCTCTGTCAGCCGGTGGGGGTCTGCATCGCACAGACAGACTCCGTTACTCACCTTCACTTACACTGAGGCTTCTATGAAGCTGCAGTGAAAGTCCCTGTCAGTAAGGGTGCCGGGTAGAGAGGCAGAGTGATGTATGGGAGGGGGGAGGAGGCAGATGGGAGGGGGAGAGAGACGGAAGTGAGAGACCGGCCGACAGTGAGGGGAATCCAGGTCTCCTGCAGCATAGCGGGGGATCTGGATTCCGGTGTTATAATCCGATCTCTGTTTGAGGTCGGATTATATAAGGAGAGGAGTTTTTCAGAGCATTTGCTCTGAAAAAAACCTCTTTTTATAATCGATAAAAATCGATCCGATTAATCGATGATGAAATTCGTTGACAACGATTTTCATTATCGATTATTATCGATTAGTTGTTTCAGCCCTAGTATACTGTATAGTCAGTGTGTGTGTATGTATGTATATACTGAAAAAAAAAAGTACACCCCTCTTTGAATTCTATGGTTGTACATATCAGGACACAATCAAGGGGCCCTTAGCACAGGGCTTGACAAATTTGTTGTTAATCTAGGCGCCAGCTAAAAAAGTTAGGAGCCAGGATTTTTTTTTAAACTAACAGTTGGTCAGGAGTGATCTGATCATCATCAGCCCACTTACTAAACTCACAGCATTTGACCCTTCCAGGGTTTTTTTTTAACGCTTTCAATGCTGATGTTCCATTGGAGCACAGCATTGACTGATATTTAGTCCCCACAAGCTTGGGGACAAATTTTAACCCCTGCAATGCGACAAATGTGTCATACACAATCGTGGAATTGAAGGGGTTAACGCTGCACTGTTGTTCTCATGGAGCGATCAGGCAGCAGGAGGGTGTTGGGGCTGGTCTCCACACTCATGTGGAGACCGAAGAACCCTCTTCCCCCTGTTGTCTCTGAAGACCCTGGGACGCAATTGGTGGTCTATAGACCAGCCATTGCAGGGGGGGAGTCTCTGATGACTGCTGTAGGCTTCCATGAAGGCATTGAAGGGGTTAACGCTGCACTTTTGCTCTCATGGAGCGATCAGGCAGCAGGGGGATGTTGTGTGGGGACCCAATCAACACTCAACCCCCTTTCCTGAAGCTACCTGTGCCAGGGTATTTCAAATGGCGATATTTTCACCCTTTCCATGCACTAATTTCACCACCAGCCTTGTGGCAGTATTTTTTTTTATCACACAAATTGTACTTGGGTATGAATTTACAGCTCCAGGTATGCCACTGTCAAACACCCCAATATGTGTTCAGCAATACCTTTTGAGTATAGTGATACCCCATACATGGGTGTGTCTGGTGTTTGGGGGCTAAAAGGCCACATTTGGGAAGTGAGCTTTGTTTTTTTCTTTCGCATTTTGGTCACTCTGTGCCAATGCCCTCTCTTTGAACGCGGCCAATTTACAAATCAAATCATTAGTCGCCACACCCTCTTCGAACCTTTCGTGCTGCCATCTTGCGACTGGCAAAGCCTCTCGCAGTGGCATGTGTGACCGCTCTCTGGTGCTGCTGGATGCCACGCTATCATTTTAGCAACACCAATGAAGTTTAGGAGGCTATCGATCGCCTCTCCTAAACTTTAAAAAACGCACATCCGCCACTCCAATGCGATATCGACGCATTACAGCAACACCATTTAGGCAAAAAACGTGATTGTAGATCACTTTCTAAGTTTGTTTAATGCCATGATGTCATTGGTCGTTACCTAACCGTTTTTGTGTGACGTTAGGGGGTTAAAAGGGTTCCGAGGAGAAAGCCTCTTGTCCCTAAAAAGCACATGGCAGCACAGCTTAGGTTTGCAAAGTTATATCTGAACAAGCCACAAGACCCCTGAAACAATGTCCTTTGCACCGACGAGACCCAAATATCATATCAGCACAAACACCTCATGCCAACTGTCAAGCACGGTGGTGGAGCAGTGATGATTTGGGCTTGTTTTGCAGCCACATGACCTGGGAATTTTGCAGTCGTAGAGTCGACCATGAACTCCTCTGTATACCAAAGTATTATACAGTCAAATGGGAGGCCATATGTTCATCTGCTAAAGTTTGGCCGATATTGGGTCATGCAACAGGACAATGATCCCAAGCAAAGTCTAGACCTCAAACCCAATAGAAATTGTGTGTATACTGTAGTATCAGTGTGTACGTGTCCATCAATGTTAGCATGGGTGTTACTCTAAGGTGTTTGTTGAAGAGCAGAAGATGTTAGCGTGTGTAAATGTGGGTTATTGTACAACAGAACTCGAGAAATAAAAACGTTCGAGGAAGAAAAAAAATCCGGCTAACTGCTAGGTCCAAACAAAATGTGTCAAACCCTGTGCTACGGCTGTGTGTGACGTGGTTAGGGAGCCATTTGATCAATTAAGAACTGCCGTGCATATAGGACAATGCTCACTACAGGTAAGCATGACATTATATATAATTCAAAGATGAGATCAAACATAGCACTAAATAACTAAATTTAAAAGAAAAAAAAACATTTTGTTAAGCGGAAATCAAATTGTACATTTTTACATTTATAAACTGAAATACAATGTAAGCCTCCATACAATACACTCAGCTTCAGAGAACATTTATTAAGTACTAGTCCAAGTTCACAACATTTATAATAAAAGCAGACAGGGTACAGATAAAGTGGAGAAAAAAGCATATGTTTTGTTTGTATTGCCTCCCCTCTCCAATACTTAGAGCAATGCAAAAACTGAAACATTCCAACATTGACAAAACCATATCAAAAAACGATGGTGGTGGCAGTGGAGCAATGTGCACGGGGGACAGTTTGAGAAATCTTCATATACACTACAATGGTATACAGACTATATGTGTGGTCTTAGCACCAGCAAGAAACCTCTGAGGACGATGTGAAATTAAGACTGCAGATGGTGATATACACTGCACATCTAACTTCATACATCTCTCACTTGTTTTACGTTTAACAGGTTTGTTGTTAAGCTTAAACACTTTACAAAACAAATATGTAATTGTATTCAACATACCTCTCCCAAAAGTGTTTCCAAAACTACCCCCTTCAGAACGGCCCTCTTTAAAATTGAATACATAAAAGATAAGCATTAGAAGTCACAGATATGTAGCCCGTTGTATAGAGAAGGGAAAATAAATCATATTTGACTTCAAAAGTAGTGTATGTCAGGTTTCCATTAAAACATATAGTAATACAATTTACAAACAAATCAAAGAAGACAATAGAACACAAAATGTGCAAATGGAGAAAACGTAGGACCCATAGGCTATATTTCGCTTTGGGAAACCCATTGACCATGAAAATGATAAGACCCCTTCGCATACCGCTTAATATCGTCGGTAAAAGAAGTGTTTTCTTATTTTAATATTACTAGCATAAATACCTCTTTTGTTTCCAAAGCCCCTTTGAGATCCAAATCTTTGACTGCTGAAGTTATTTTCTTGAATAGAAAAAAAAAAACATTTAATTAGTATGCAATCAAAAAAACATTTGGGAAAACTATTTTGCCATCAAGGTTGGCACGCCTGGTAACGGTTAGAGAGCAGGGATGCCAGGTCTACCTACCTAGCACTCAGACATAGTGTGTGTAGACCTGGGGGGGGGTGGAGATGCCACCTGCCTACCCATTCCTAAGCCAACAAATTTGGGTTGTGCGTGTAAACAAGGTTTTTGGCTGTGCAATTTTGTTATCTTTTGTGTATGTTCGTATATGTGTACATTATGCATGTGTACCATGGCATCAAATTTTGTGTCAGGTTGATAACCCCCCCCCATTTCCATTTTGGAAGAATGCATATTAAAGTACTCACACAGAAGTAACCCAAGTTAACCCCTTCGTTCCCCTATAGACGTACCGGGACGTCCAAAAAACGCCCACAAAGAAACCCCTATGGACGTCCCGCCCTTTGGGCATGAAAGCCGGTAAGCTGTTACATTGCTAACTGCTCGATCGCGCTGATTTCAAACGCGCGATCGGGCATTCCCTGCAGGATATCCTGCACTCCGATGAGGCAGAGACGTTACGATCTCTATGCAGGTCTGTGAGGACTTGCATAGAGATCACAGTGTGATCGGTGCAGGGGGATCGCGGGGAAGGGAGTGAGAAACCATCTCTCTCACTCCCCCTCCCGTCCTGAAAGAGAAAAGCAGAAAAAAAACGGTTAGTGATTTAAAAATAATACTAAAAAAAATTATAATGTGAGCTGTGATGTCACTGTGACATCACTGGCATGTTCAGGAGGTCCCCTTACCATTACTGTGTAAAAAAAATATATAAAAAATACAAAAAAATGTATAAAAATTAAAATAAAAATATATATATATATATAAAAAAAGATAAAAAAAAATTCTTAAAAAAACCTTACATCCCATTGCCCTAGCATAACATCTAGCCAGTATAACCCTCCTGCCCCCGTTCACAACCCCCAAACCCGTTAAGCCATAGGCATAAAAATTATACAAAATTGTACCCCTTAAAGTATGGAAAATCTATATAAATTAGGTATTTGTGAAATCAGGACACCTGAATTGATAAACTTGGAGGGGATTTTCCATCGCTTTACCTAATTTTGTGAGGATTCAGAGGGAAAATGTAAAAAAAAAATAGTTTATTTTTCTAATCTTCGCTAGTTTTTACTAAATTTCTCATTCTAAATTTTCAGCTAATCATCCAACTATGGTATCAAACTAAGCTCTATCTCTCCTTGAAAAAACAATATATAGTTTACATGGGTACAGTATTCGCAGGAAAAGAGAATCATCGCTAAACCGACATACCCCAAAAATGGCAAAATTGCTCTGGGCTTTGAGGTACCAAAAACCCCTGGGATTGAAGGGGTTAAAATCTACAGCCATGTAGCTGCTCCCCTCTTGGGCCAAACACAGAACTAGCAGGGAGGTGGGAAATAAGCAAACATTTATGGGTGGATTCTGGACTTGATACAATGCAAACTTAAAGGGACAGGGACCTCTCGGCTAAAATGTATATGACTGGTATGACTGGAGTGTCCCATCATAAAATGATGCCTGTGTTACTCCAGAGATTGCTTCCTCATTTGAAGTCAGGGTCTTGTGAGCATGTTGCAAAGGTCATCTCCAGTACTTTACAAATGGATAAACCGTAACTTACCATAAGAACTTCTATGATTGTCTACTGGATCAACATCCTAGAATGAAAAAAGAAAACATTTACTTAAAAGAAAAATTTGCCTCCGATGTTTAGAGTTAACATAGAAACATAACCTTGATTTTGATGGCAGATAAGAATCATTCGACCATCCAATCTGCCCGTTTTTCTGATGTAAAAACTGACCTTAACCCCTTCACTACTGGTACACCCAAAAAACACATCCCAAGAATCCCCCTATGGACGTACCGGTACGTCCTGCCCTTCTTGCAGTAGCAAGGACACACCCCTTCTGCTGCACGGGAGATAAGGCAGTCGTTTGACATCCTGGACTCCCCCCTGACAGCAGAAGCCGGCATCGCCGGCTTTCTGCTGTCCGATCTCCTGTAACAGCTTCCGGCATGCAAGCCGGAAAACTGTTACATTTTTAAATGCCAATCGCTTGATCGGGCATTCCCTTCTGGGTTGCGTCACCTGGAAGGTCATCGGAGGACAGGATATCCCCTGCGGGGACATCCGATCCCTCCGATGAGGCACAGATGCTGCATAGAGGTCACAGTGTGATCGGTGCAGGGGGATTGCAGGGAGGAGAGTGAGACCATGTTTCTCACCCTCCTCCTATGCTAGAATTGAAACAGAGAAAAAAAGGTTAGCGATTTAAAAAAATAATAAAAAAACAATAAAGTGAGCTAAGTGATGTCATTGTGACATCACTGGCATTAATAATATGTTCAAGAGGTCCCTAAGAGGACCTCTAACCATTTTTAATATATATATATATATATATACAAAAAATATATAAAAAAAAACATAAAAAAAAGAAAAAACATTACATCCCAGTATAACCCTCCTGCCCCCGTTCACAACCCCCAAACCTGTTAAGCCATAAGCATAAAAATTCCACGAATAATGTACACCTTATAGTATGTTCCCTATAAGTGCTGGAAAAGTACGGAAAATCTATATAACTTAGGTATTTCTGAAATCAGGACCTGAATCGATAAACTTGGAGGGGATTTTCCATCACTTTACCTAATTTTGTGAGGATTCAGAGTGAAAATTTATAAAAAATTAGGTGTTTTTTTTCTAATTTCCACTAGTTTTTAATAAATTTCTCATTCTAAATTTTCAGCTAATCATCTAACAAAAGAAAGCTCTATATCTCCTTGAAAAAAACAATATATAATTTACATGGGTACACTATTCACAGGAAAAGAGAATAATCGCTGAACCGACAAAAACCAAAACCCCTGGGATTGAAGGGGTTAATTGGTCCCATAAATGTTTAAATTCCCTCACTGTATCTCTGTGATGTAGGCAGAATGCTACAATGTGGGGGTCAAAAAGTCAAAGCGTGAATGCGCAAACAAATCAATAACACTTTTAGTAAGGACCTACTTGGTTGCTTAAATTTTTGCCACAGGTCGGAGCGGAGGTCTCATCATCTTCTTCCCAGTCGGACATATTTAACTAAAAGAAATCATGAATGTCACACACATGGATGAAATAGCGTTAGGTGGAGTTTGAAAAGATAACTCCTAAGGCATCCTAACAAAGTTCTGCACAAATCACAAAACATCTTAAAAAACAGAAATCAATATAAAATAGCAGAGAAAGTTATGTTAGGGTCTGCAATTAACATGAACAAATGCTCATCTGCCAAAAAACTTAGGAGTCAGTTTTTATTTTCAGATTTTTTAAGTTTTGGTCATATTGCTGCCCTTCATTTTCTCCTCTAAAGGTGATGCGCCACCATAGGTCCCCTAAATAGAAAATATTACACATAACATTTAAGAAATATGAACCATTCTGAAGAAAATATAGATCTCACAAAATATATGTAAATATTTTTGATTTTAAATAAAGTATTCGCCAATACATTAAATATTTGGCAAACACATCTTAATGATAAAACATTGATAAATTAGTGATAACATTTTAATAAGTTGATAAATACATTACATTAGTAAATTAAGTTACTAATTACTGAATAAACTTTAACATACACTTACAGACTAACAACTTACAGTTATACACGCTAAGAAAATACATTAACAGACATGTCTAATCATGTCTATATGGCACATACTAATGCCATACAGTCACACACACTGACTGGCAATATGCATATATAAAATATACACATTTGCGCCAACACTATACTAGGGGTGGATAAACTTGGTTTGGCTCCAGGAGCCAAAATAAATTACTTTTAACTAGTCAACTTTTTTTTCTTCCCCAATTTATTTTCATATATTACCCCCAGTCAGCAGTTTTAGCATGTTTATTGGGGCAATACTACATAAAAAACACAACTTTCTTCAGTGCCCATACATGCACCAACACTACAGTGCATTTCATTATACACACAAATGACTAAAAACAAAAACTGTCTGCGCTTCTTACCCTAATAAAGTTGGCAACAAATATATAAACATAATATAAATGAGAGGTTTTGGTTATATGAATTGGCCAAAGCATAATTAAGCTCACCCGCCACGTCAAGGCACACTCTCAATAGGGTCACAAATGACTAACACTATACACACACTCGCGCTACTGCACAACACACACCAACAAAACAGCTATCAACTTGCCACATGCTTAAAAAAAATTCTCTGAAATGTGTGTGCTATTTGTATTATGTATAATGGACAGTTTGATGACACAAGTACACGGGATGATAAAAGGGGACTGTGTTGCCGGACTCTTGCTGGATCAGCTCAGCAGCGATGCTTCATATGGGTGCAGCACCCCAGGAAAAACTTTAGAATATCACATTGTATTTGTATACATTATTTGTACTAACTCTAGCTATTTTACGTTTGTGAATAAGTATGTTAGTGCACACATATTTTACCGTGTACTTATGTTATTGTGCGTGTGCGTGTGTATTTTACCGCGCATGAACACACTTGTATCCATATGTTACTGGGTATGTGTGGATATAAGTATATTTGTTAGTATGCGTGCAATAATCTTTGTGCGTGCGTTAATATGTGTGTTAGTAATGAAAAAATGGATAATGTATTTATAATACTGTCTACGGAGGGGCTGCAGGACCAGTGCTGCGCTCCGCCCGGAGACCCAGGCAGACCAGCAGCAGCCAATAGGAGCCACTTCCATGCCTGTGATTATTGAATCAGCCAATCAGACAGAGGTTGGTTTGGATCAATGTCTCTTTATCTGCTGATTGCGATGCTGAAAGGCAAAGAAGAAAAAAAAACTTTTTCTTTTATTTTTGATAAGTGTCTTTTTAGCTTCCTGCTCGTGGAGTCATCAGCTCACTTTGTACAACTGCCCCTTTCTTGTCACAAATGGTTGGAAGGGGAGGGTTAAATGCAGATCAATACAATTAATATACTGTATTTAGTGCAGATCCATACATTTAAGTAAAACTTAAATACATGTAAGTGGAACAGAACATGTCATAATACATCATATTAGGTGTTTCAGTGGGGGAAAAAACCCCACCTGCCATGAACCCCTAACTAACCTGAAGACAGTAATTATGCTTGAAGTGTAGATGACAAAATTGCTGAAAACCCTTAGATCATAAGTGTAAAAATTGGATTCCCCGCAAGTTAATATCACTTCCCATTATATTTTCACAAATGGCCTCAACAAGCGCACCGTAAGGGCCACCGACAGCAACACAGCCTCAGCCCGGCCCTACATTTACACAAACCAACATTGCAATACATATACATATATCTATACATATACATAAAACCTACACACATATAGGTTTATATAAAGCGTATATAATGCGAACGCTATTGCCATGGTTCGGAGATTTTAGGGCCTCAGCCGGTTCGTATAGCTATTTATGAGAGCGAGAAAACAATGCGTCATATTTTAACGGAAAGTATACTGGAGTTCTGCTGGAGCACTCGGTCTGTTACACTGGATGGTGTCCCCTGCTTCCAGCTCTGTACATCGCTGTGGTATGCGTTAGCGCCGCACGAAAAAAAAACATTTAGAGGCCGTCTTTTCTCGTTATGCATTTATTACACAGACTGCGGACTCAGCTGTTAATCTAAACTCGGTGCATGACAAGAATATCCGCCAGGGAGTGCCTGCACACTACCCTGTTAACGGGCACGTGTTACGGAGCAGAATAGTTAACTGAAAACTCATAGAGCCAACAGGCAGCCATGTGCGCCTGGCGAGTTGGATGTTACTTAAGCATTTCGACAACCGCACGAATTTATCAATTGGCGTAAGGCGTTCTTGGTTGGAACGCACACAGCGATAAGCACGCGGCTTCCTACCTTTGAGTCTTTGCTGTCACCGCAGATTATTTCCTCTATCTGTGTCACTAACCGCAGACCCCTACACGCACCGCGAAACCCGAGCGTATTAGGCGTGGGCCGTCCGAACGCGCACCATCAAATAGACTGGCAATAAGTGCGTCACCTGAATTAGCCAATCAGAGGCCGAGCCGCTTTCCCGCTTTTCGCGAAAGACAGGGAAGCATCGTGCCGAACGAACGTGAGGTGAAAGCGCGCGTTTCATATGAAGGGAATACTTAACGCACCTTATGTATTATCTATCACACGGAATCAAATGAATGGACACTTCGTCGTAGCCCCCAGTCGATAGGACGTTTAGAGAATAGGTTTAAACGGGGATTCCCACCATATTAATATCTTACTGGTTTTGTGTTAGAACATAGGGTTAATTGATTCATATTTTTGTTACATCAGTATTTTAAAAAAATGCGTCCAAGCTGTTTTCCTAACTCAATCTACTTATCCCAGTGCCTTGTGTTAAGTCTATTACTGATGCTTCCAGTGTTTGATGGCTGTCCCTTATTTTAAATTTAGAATTTGATATATTTGAGTTTTCACATGGTTATAAACATCTGTGCATCAATATTAAGAGTGTGTGTAGACAGGCCCACGGCCCAAACCACCCATCCGCTATACAAAACTGAGCATGTCATACGGCACATGTTCTGTTATATGCCGCCGAAAAGGCCTTCCCAAACTTTTGGGTGTGCAGTGAAGCATACATCACACCTGCGTTATCGGGAATATTGCTATCAAAAGTCAGAGTTAATGCAAGTTTAAATCAAAGGACACGCAGTTTCACCTTTATGCAACTCGAGGCAGTTTTGCCAACACACAAATAGGTAAAATATAAACTTTTAGTAAGTTTAGACTTATTTTTCCTTCTTTCTCTCCTCAGTTAATGTGTTAGGGAAATGTTGCGCTCTACAAAGTCACATGTTGCCGGATTCACTATAACAGCAGAGCATTGTAGCTGCGCATTAACACACTTATCCTCACGGAGCAGCCAAACAATGAATGTACTTGAGTCATTTTACCTGAAGCAATCGAAGTTTTTTTTTCTAAAAAGTACTTTTCTTAGGGAGAAACTGCAGCTTCCCACCCCCTCAGTCTAGTGGTTTATTCTACGGATTGGCTGTTTAAAACAGCCACTAGCCATCAGGAAAGCACTCGCTTTCCGCGCATGCACACGGATTCCCTCGGGCCGAATCAGGTTCAAGGGAATCTTGAGCTACACTAAGCAAGGCTAAAAGGCTCACCATGGATATTCTACCTGTATCCATTCCATACCCGACTTAACCACTAGATCCGTGGATCCTTCACCTGTAAAAACACCCAGCGTGGGATAAACAGGCCAACCACGGCACAGACATAATGCAGACTAATGTCAGAACAAGCATGGGATTTCCTGTATCAATGCTTCTGCACCCAGGGAGACAGGGATGGACTAAACTTTGATACAGAATTGTTATGGTAAATACCTTGGCTCCTGACAGAAGTGCCAGGACGGTTCCTGGAGGTGTCAAATGTCTTTCAACACTTCTGACAAGAGTCAGGATGTCTGTATTTTGGTTATCCTGGTTATTTAGTTAATTGCTATAGAAAGTCTGACCTTTGACATCAATTGAGAAGTTTGCATATCACACTACAGATCTTTTTTACTGTCTGAGCAATATAAGTGTATTTAAAAAAACACTTCTATAATTTGCCTGAAAAAAAGACCTAAATTGCATTAAAAGCTTACTGTCTAGTCAGGCAATAAAGATACTCAGCCTGGTTGCTGTATTTGCATGATAGCACTAAAATGAAAAGACTTGAAAGAACATGCTAACAAATGACATAATGTGAGATAAGTAATGATAGCTACAATATGCAAAACAAGAGACTACAAAAGCCTCAAAAGTTTGCAAATATGTAATCGGCGGTTGATCCTAAATCTGGAAAATAACAGGTTTCTAAGTGTTAATCTTACACTGGACATGAAAACAGACCGGTTTAGCAGCAGATTTTGGTTTATTCCTGCAGCCTGTGTGCTTTCTTTTACTTTTTAATTTCAAGTTTAGCTTTACACAAGATCCTCACAACAAAAGATGAAGCATGCACACTTGGAGCTGGTACATCTGAAGTTATAAAAACAAAACTATCATTCATTATTGTACTATACTATATATCAAATGCAGTATATTGTAATAAGAAGCCATCTAGAGACCAGCATGTCATCTTGTGGGAACACCAGGACTGAAGACCTGTACAGGTTCCTTCAGCATTAGCACCTGAGAGCCCCGGGGAGTCCTCTTCAGGAACCCAGTGAATCATTGAAAAAGCTTCAGATATTATCATTCAGATGCCTGGGTTGTAGTGCTTCAAGTCTGTTAACTCATTGTGCTTCATTGTTTTAAGGAGATTCCCCCCTTTTACCCCCACATCATAGGGGAGGTACATCTATTAACTGGAGCTGTGAAAAGTCATGTTTTTCTACAATCATTGCCTCACTGTCAACCGAAGCGAAAATCTCACGCATTGTTCCTGGACGACTTCGATTTGGGGCCGTTTGCTATTGTGTTCGGTTTCAATTCATATCCTTTTTTAATTGCATCGCCTCTTCATCTGTCGGGATGCCAAAACCTTCTGAACATCGTCTTTGTCAAGTTCCACAGACCTAGAACACAACATGAATTTTACCGCAATACTCTGTAATGCCAGGGGGATGAGCACAATTATCGACAATCATAAGACATCTATTGTTGAGGTTATTCTCTTTACAATATTTTTCTACTAACATATCCACTCCTGTACTCACATGGATGTGTACAAAACACATGCTCTGCATTTTTCCCAATAACTTGCAGTTTGGTCACACAATCACTTGGAAATATGATTAACCAGCTTCGGAACTTATTATCTTTAGTTCTGGGAACTTTTTGGCAGCTAAAGCATTATCCGGGAAGTTTTAAGCTATGAACCATTCAAACGACCCGTGACAACCTTTAAATTTGCTCCTAACAACTCAAACCAATCTTTATGCTGTCCAGTGCCAGGCAGCTTACCAAGGGGCCAGAAGCCAGGCCTGGCACCCCACTGAGCACCATGAGATAAAAAAAAAAAACTGGCATTGGCATGGTGAAAAAGCCCACAATACACTCCTATTGGCACACAGACCCCATCTTGTTCACCCCAGTTTTCTCCCATATTATGACCAGCACAAGATATTTTGATTGCTTAGGTTAAAACTCCCAGTGCCCCCGAGATCACCCCCACCAAGCCCATTTGATTATTTTTTTTTCTCTGATGTTTATACCCTAGAACAGAACGTTGCCATTGATAAGTCCCTGGTCCTTTATAAGGTTAGACTGCGCTACAAGCAGCAAATCCCATGAAAGTGCTCACGGTATGGCATAACTTTGTACAAACTCTGCAAGACCAGTATGGGATATGCTGTCTCCTATCCAATTTACAAAGAAAAGGACAGTCACTTTGATGCCCCTGGCTGCCCAGGATCTGTGGGCACTAATGGGAAAATAGTGCGGGACCTGCTTTACCCCCTTTTAAACAAGGGCTACCACCACTGGGTGGATAATTTTATGTCTTCCCAAATTTATTTCATTTTTTATTTATGTACAATACAATACAATAGCATGTGGCGCTGTGAGGAAAACCATAAAGATTTCCCCAAGCAGTTGGCTCACCCCAAAACAGAAGCACGACAATACTAGTGCTTTGCACAATAATTAAATCTTGGCCCTCAGGTACGCTGACAAAAAGGACGCAATGTAACTATAATTGTAACTATAGCAAAACTCAAAAAATTGTCCCGGCACCTGGCGAGGTAAAAAAGGGGTAAAAGCAGGTGAGTTGCAGAATAGATGTGAACAAAAACTTTTACCTATGTCATAAAAAGGGCCCTTTGCTGCCCTACATAAACTTTCTTGGAGGAAACTTTTTTTCTGTCTAGAGTTTCACGATGTATGCAATGCTTCTAGAAGGAAAGTTGTTATAAGCATTGTGGCAATAGGAGTCCCATTTTCTGCGCAGGTTCCAGAAGCAGACTTTAAGAAAAGCGTAAAGTATTGGCGAAAATTCCTGCAGCACTGAAGAGCCTGGCCGAGGATGTATAATGTATAGTTTACATTAGATGGTTTAACTACCTCATTGGACCAAGAGCCAACTCTAGCCAATTCTAGCGTCCCATGTGAATTATGTCCCCTCCTGCATGCACTTGCTTGGTATTATAGAAATAAACATGGTGGCACCCTCTACCAACACCGGCCCTGGGTAGCAGCTTATTTGCCCTGTTTGGACTAGCCTTGCAGCCTGGGGTCTGAACAATTTAACGCCGCTTGCAAACATTCTTGTTCTGTGAAATTATTAAAATTATCAGCTATAGCACCCTACCCTATAAATGCGTAAACCAAGCCTTTCACATACTTGTGTCAATTTATACTTCATTTACAGTGAGGCCGTGTTCAAATAACTTCTGTTATATCATACAGTTATGAATAACACCAACATGATAATATGCTCCTAATAATGTAAACATTTCATGCTGCCCAGCAGAGGAGCGGAGAACCAAATTCTAATGTAACCCAAGTAATATACTTGTACCAACAAATCCACTTTTTCAGATATCCCTTAACCCTTTTAAAGCACATAACGGTTGAAACAAAACAATGACGCTTCCATTGATGCTCTTCTATCAACGATGATGCCCACAGGCATGCCTACAATTAAGCACCTCTAGTATGAAATATGTTGGACCGCAGTTTGTTCCTCATCTCTACATGATAAGTTAATATTGTACGGATAACAAAGAATATTCAAAGGCACCAAAGGGGGGGGGCGCAAGTGCATACTTAGAAGACATGGCACGAGAGGAGTGCATATTAACACATCACACTTGCCAACTGTCTGTTGTAGTGTGTAAAGCAATAATAAGGATGAAGAATTGTAATACAATGGAAGCTGTTTTAAGTTATATCACTTTGAGCAATAAAGATATACAAATTGAATTTTACTAATGCCTGGCACTGTATGTTACTTCCAGGTCCAAGTGGATATTGATTGGTAACAATATCCTAAAAGCCAGCTGCACCACCTGTTCACCGGTGTAACCCCTCTACATACATTTACCTGTTTTGTTGGTTGTGTCTTTAAAACAGCCATCTCTAAAGTACAAATAGAGCTTACAAGTCACTGAATGATGACGGACATCTTGCATTTTCTGGTAACAAATAATTGCTTAAATTGTTAATAGAAATGTTCTCAGTACCATTCTCACAGAGGGTGTTTGTGGACCAAAAGGAATTGAGGATAAGGTCCTGGGAACCCCTTGCTCAACAGGGATTGCAGGGGCCAAATTGTGGACAATAAGTACCACAGAGACTCTACCAGTAATAATGGTAAAAAGCCTTAGTGATAATCAGCTAAAATGGGGACGTCTAAGAAGCATGTCTCTCTTTGAGGGGACAGAACACTTGATGTAGTTCATGGAAAACCAGGAGAAAAGTATAATTAAGATGATACCATTTATTGGCTAACAATACTTTTCTCCTGCTATTCCACGGCTAACACAGTACAAACCTCTTGATCAGTTCATGGGAAATAAAATGGTCAAAAAGTTTGTACTGGAAAAAGTGGCATTAAACTGATAGCATTTATTGGCTAACAGAGTTTGATTGGAAGCTTCCAAGTACAGTTTGTTAGGTCCCTTCCTCAGGCATTAGAATTTCCTAATTACAAAAGCACAGTTGAAAAAGAGGCTAAATAAACACAGAGGTGATGGAGAATTTCCTCAGCAGTAAATTAGCCTGATTTACAGAGATCTGATAGATATGGTTCAGCCAGAGCATCTTTGATCAGTCTACTCCCTGGCTAGAGGGGCCATAAAACCGTTTGACACATGCCAGATCCATGAAGGTGTTAGGAGAAATAAGTCGGTTATAGTAATTCGGTGTCTGAGAGAGGATTATTAATTTGTTAGGTTATATTGGGAAATACGTTTGCTGTCTCTATTGAGGCCAGTAAGTAGGGCTTATCAGTTTGACCTCCCCTATTTTTCTATCCCTTTGGGTGCAGAACAATCTCATCAGCACCAGAAGCTTCACACTCCTCTTCCCAGGAAGTAGAAGAATCAAAGATGCTCAAACTCAATCATATCTGTCAGATCTCTCTGCAAGTCCTTCTAATTTACTGCTGAGGGAATTCTCCATCACCTCAGAAATTGTTTTAACCTCACTAACAAACTGTACTTGGAAGCTTCCAATCAAACTCTGTTAGCCAATACATGCTATAACTTTAACGCCACCTTTTCCTGGAAAATGGAATGCTCTTGCTATGACTTGGTGGATACCATAGCTTGAACGTATAAACATGATTAAATAAAATGAAATAATCAAGAAAAATACCACAAGTGACCACAAGTGATTGATGGTGTTCGCTGCTTGATTTAACTATAGTTTTATGGAATATGGCAGTTCCCCTTAAAAAAAAAAGTGTGTATTTGGAAAGAGACTCAATTGCATCATATTTGTGATGCATTTGTTCCCAAAGAAGAAAACTATTACATTTTTATTTTGGTTCCATGAAATTCTCTTGTGTTGTTACAACAATGGAGAATACCCACTTACCAATAACAATAATAAACATAAAATACATATTATTATATACAGACATAGAAGGCTCTGCTTGCTGGTTTACAATCAAAGAACTGCCGCTGCGGGCTTCTTACAGTTTATTTGCATTATTACAAAATAGATTTAGTTTATTATCACCTATTGTTTTAAATAGCAGCGTCATATTCAGCAGCAAATTACAACCAGTAAACAAGTTCACTTTAGAGAAACAACTAGTAGGAAAGGCCCTGCTCAAACGAGCTTCCACTCTAAACGTGTAATAAATTTGCCCCCTAACGAAAACAGTCAGTTAACGACCAATGACATGCCTGGCACGTCATGGCAATAAACAAGCTAATAAAGCGATCTAGAATGAATGGTTTGATGCGGTAAATTTTAGTGGCCAGGTTCAAAGATGTCCCAAATAGGACATACGCACAGACTGACCAAAATGGAAAAAAAGGTGTAGCCTCCAAACAACCAGATAAACCCATGCATGGCGTATTACTGTACTCGGGAGATGTTGCTGGACACAAATGATTACCACACACTTTGGCAAAGGCTGGGGGTAGAATCTCGTGCATGGAAAGGGTAAAAATACTAGCATTTGAAGCACCTTGGGGTGTGTAGTTTTCAAAAATATGTGGTTTGATGGGGTAAATTGCATTGGCCGACTTCAAAGATACCCGAAATAGCACATGGGGGAAGAATTACCAGATTTGCAAAAAATGGTTTTGAAATAGCAAAGCCCTACCTGTACTGATTTAACGTGCAGAAAAAAGCAAAAAAACATTGGTATTTCTAAACTCCAGACAAATAGTAGAATCTACTTAGCAGGTTTTTTCATTAGGTTTTGTAGTAGATGAGATTTGTATAGTAAATTAGATGATATGATCAAAAGAATGGTACACTTCTTGTACTGGAAAAAACCATATATAACGTGTGGGGTTCACTAAAGGAGAAGGGAAAATTACTGCTAAACACAGTCTGCTCCTTAAGGGGTTAAAGCCTACATTACTCCAAAAGACTTGACATTTATTTTTGAAACTCCTCACATACTAAATATCTTCCTCACTGTTTCCTGTTCCCGCCCTTCACATTCCCTTACTAAGCATATTTTACCTGAACTACACTTCGCTTACCAAACACTTTCTTCTTCTGACTAATAATTGTTGCACGTGCACGACCCAGCTTCTCCTGGCGGTGCATTATGGGAGTTGTAGTATTTGGCGTCAGCGCACAGGAGGTAAGAATCAAGTCTATGAACTACGGTTCCCGACAACCCCCGCGGCAAAATAAGCACGTCTTGACTCAGCTGCATCCTGTTTGGCCGCTCATAGGGAAGTGACCGGGTTCGCGGGACTGTCTGCTGTGAGTTTGTAACAGTGGAAGGTAGACGGCTTTGCTTTTAGTAGATTTTTCTGCTTTACGGTGTATGGCGCACTGGGCGAGTTCTAAGTAAATAAATAGAGCCGGTCTTAGCCGTGTCACCCCGTGCTGTATGTTTGCAGTCAGGTAATTGGGTTGTCACCAGTGCCGCTGTTGGTGTAAACAAGTTGTAAATGATGATGGCTGCGGGTGCTTCTGAATGAAAACACGTTCTGGGGTTTGTGTGATGCTGGGAGGTTAGCGGTGAGTTGTGTGTATTTGTAGCAGGGAGATCAGCATGTTTTCTGCGCGAGTGAGTGAGTGCAGTTGACTGTGAGTGAGTGCAGTTGACTGTGAGTGAGTGCAGTTGACTGTGAGTGAGTGCAGTTGACTGTGAGTGAGTGCAGTTGACTGTGAGTGAGTGCAGTTGACTGTGAGTGAGTGCAGTTGACTGTGAGTGAGTGCAGTTGACTGTGAGTGCAGCCTTGCAGTTGAGTGTGCGCGCGCAGCCTTGCACTTGTGTGTGTGTGTGTGTGTGTGAGTGCAGCCTTGCGGTCGAGTGTGTGAGTGAGTGCAGCCTTGCAGCTGAGTGCGTGTGTGAGTGCAGCCATAAGGAGGTGATTTGTGTTCTTGCGCGGCATCGAGGCTGTTTAATGGTTTAATGTTGTGTGTCGGTGTCATCGTGGGGTCGCGCTGGGTGCAGTTTGCGCCTGGTGGGCTGTGGAAATGATTCTGGTGATTGTTGTAGAGGACAGTACTTTGGATGCCTTGATGTTGGAGGGGAGATTATTTTCTCACCAGTGCCTCTCATATGATTTATTACTGGTAGAGTTTATATCTTTTGAAGCGCAGCATTAAATACTTTTGGTACAAATTGACACTGATTACTCAACAAAACGCAGCAATTCTGTATTTCTGTTGCCATAACTTTGGTCTGCGAGATGCCGTTGAAGATGTTTTGTGTTTTCCGGGTTTCTTGTTTACTTTGCTTTGTTAGGGTTTTTTCAGTTTTATCTAAAGGAATGTAAAACGTTGATCTTTACCGTACACTGACAGTCTAGAACAGATCTTATCGCTTCCTTTATAGGTTCCCAGTCCTTCCTTTTTACATGGCCTTCCCAGTCACTTTATTACTGTTTTCATAGGGTTGGAGGATATTACCGCAGAATGCATTTTCCTTTTACCTTAAAATATATATATTATTGTGTGTGTATAATATTATATATTATAGTTTACTGTAGCATACTATTAAATCTTGGATATTCTATCGAGTAAATTTGCATATATAGGCTGATATCTGTACTTGGGTATTATCCACCAAGTATCTGAAAATGTAAAATCTATGCTGCTGATATTAAATGGGGCTTTGTGCTGCTGCATGGAGGATACATCGTTGGCCATCAGACCCCGCTCTGCCAGTTACAAATCCCCTGCATCGCTGGCACTGTAGGGGTTGTAGATTTTGCCTGCTATTGGCGCCTCTTGCTATGGCAGTTACCCCTCGTGGATGGCTGCTGCCTGTTGTCAGCCCAGCATTGTTGTAGAATGATGTTCTTATGTTCATTGGGCTTTGTGGTAGAATGAAAGGTGGGCATGCGTTGCAAAGTTCTGGTTTATGTAACCAATTGCATGCATATTTGCTACTCATCTCTCGTGGACGGCGTACAGGTGCAGTGTCTATAGCGCAGTATATCGGTATTCATTTGTATAGCACCGTGATATTTCACAGCACTGTTCATATGTAGTGTGTCACATAACAATGGACTTACAGAAAGAAGATGCAAAAACAAGCTTACAATGCTGAGCATGCGTTTGTACGATTGCAGGCCACCTTGTGGTGTTTGGCAGCGATGCCTTATTGCTTACTATGACTTGGTATATTTCATGTTCCATGTTTCTTTTTTCTAAGACAGCTGATCAGCAGCACTCACTGCCGTATGCCTTCTGACGTGGGGGTTTGGTCAGTGATGATGCCTGAAGACTGCCTTGGAGGGCGAGGCAGTTCTTGACGCCGGGTACCATTGGGTAGCAGTGTATAGATGGCACACATTTTCAAGGCATGGAACATTGTGAAGTTGTTACAAGGTTAATGTGTTTAGGCATCCTTATAACATATCTGCTGAAGTTCCACAGCCTATTAAAATAAGCCCCGATTACTAGTGTTGGACAGCTTTATGTTTAATGTAGGAATTTGATATGTGTTGGGAGTTAAGATGAAGTTCATCTGTAGCAGTCACTGTGTTGCAATTCCAAAATCTCTTCTGCCGCAAATCACATGCACCGATACAGACGACAAATGCAGTTCTGAAGGTTTTTTTATTTTTATTATTTACTTTCTAATGTATATTGGTTTGTTAGTGGGGAATTAGTTAGGGTTAGATAGTGGTTAAAATAAAAACCTGAAAATAATTTGAAAAATTACCGTATATTCCGGCGTATAAGACGACTTTTTAACCCCAAAAAATCTTCTTAAAAGTGGGGGGTCGTCTTATACGCCGGGTACTTACCAAGCCGGAGGTTCCCACGAAGCCACCAATCTCTCTAATCACTACGCGCCGGCTATTGAGGCCGAGCGCAGGGATGCCGTCATGTCCCGGCGCCCGGCTTTAATTGCCGGCGCGTAGTGATGAGGGAGCAGGGAAGCCGAGGTCTGAAGTGCCAGACCTCGGGCTTCCCGAGGTCTGGCACTTCAGACCTCGGCTTCCCTGCTCTCTAATCACTAGGCGCCGGCTATTGATGCCGAGCGCAGGGATGCCGTCATGTCCCGGCGCCCGGCATCAATTGCCGGCGCGTAGTGATGAGGGAGCAGGGAAGCCCGAGGTCTGGCACTTCAGACCTCGGCTTCCCTGCTCTCTAATCACTAGGCGCCGGCTATTGATGCCGAGCGCAGGGATGATGTCATGTCCCGGCGCCTAGTGATTAGAGAGCAGGGAAGCCGAGGTCTGAAGTGCCAGACCTCGGGCTCCCACAACTGGATGGAAGAAAGAAGACAGAAGATAAGGTAAGAGATAGGGAGAAAGGGGGGAGAAATATATATATATATATATATATATATATATATATATATATATATACACACACACACACACACACACACTGGTGTGTATATATATATATATACTGGTGTGTGTGTGTGTGTGTGTATATATATATATACATATATATACACACTGGTGTGTGTATATATGTATATGTATATATGTATATGTATATATATATATATATATATATATACACATATACATATACATGTGTGTGTAAAGGCAGGGGTGTGTGGTGAGGGCAGTGTATAAATGTGTATGTATGGACAGGCATATGTGTAGATATATATATATAGATATATATATATTATATATGTGTGTGTGTGTAAGGGCAGTGCATGTATGTATATGTCAGCAAATCAACCAGCAAATCACCGGTAAGGTACATCGCTTGCCGTGATTGGCTGGTTGTTGTACGCTGGGTAGAGGGGTAGTCTTATACGGCGAGTATAGTCCAAACTCTATATTTGGACTGTAAAAGTTGGGGGTCGTCTTATACGCCCAGTCGTCTTATACGCCGGAATATACGGTAAATGAAAATGATATAGGATGGTTATCAATGCAAGTTAACCAATATTTTTTTTCCTCTTTTTACTAGTTGTGGATAATTCATATATTTTTTGTAAAACTGATTGTTTTAATAAAATGAAAATATAATTGTGTTTTTTTGCAATAAAAATCTTCTTGGAACAAAATTTTTTTTTTTACTTGGGTACGTTAAATGAGAAACAAGGAACTAATGATTAAAGAGAGAACAAAAATTGCTGTGGTCCTATAGCATAAAGAAGGATTCTTAAGGGGGTTAAACCAGGATGTGAGGGGGTGTAGAATAAAAAGGGGAGCTGGGGTAGATTCATAACTACGTGTTAGAAGTTGATTAATACATAATCAATTGGCAAAGATTGGTAACCCGATGTCTGAAAAGCATTTTGCATTGGATAGCAGATAGAACAGGTGAGCTAGTGGTGAACAGGTGAACTTAAATGACATCACCGCAACATGCTTGGTTTCTCGTGATTTGTGGATTACAATGTTTTTGTTTGTTTTTAGTAAGGGCAGAGTAAAGAAAACGGGATATATCTTTGTTAACCCCTTAATGACAGCCCATACATGTACTGGCTCAAAATGCATAGTTTTCAATGGGTTTAGGGCAGGGCTTGACAAATTTGTTGTGAATCTAGGCGCCTGCTAAGAAAGTTAGGAGCCAGGATTTTTTTAAAACCAACAGTTGGTCAGGAGTGATCTGATCATCATCAGCCCGCTTACTAAACTTACACATTTGTACAGGGTGCTTCCAGGTCAGTGCAGCAGCAGAGTCTCGTACAAAACGGGAATTAACCCTTAAAATGCCACGATCGCGGCATTGAAAGGGTTAACGCTGCACTTTCGCTCTCATGGAGCGATCAGGCAGCAGGGGGGTGTTGTGTCAGGTCACCACACTTGTGTGGGGACCCAATCAACACTCAACCTCCTTTCCTGAAGCTGCCTGTGGAAGCTGAAAACACGATTGCTGGTTTTCCTGCAACCGCGTTTTCAGCCTACAGGATCACTCCGTGGGAGTGATCTCAGGCTCGGGGGCGGGCTCGGAGGGGCTGTGCTGTCTCCCCAGACTCCTGGGCAGACAGCAGCAGCGCCCCCGCGTGGCAATTTTTTGTGGCTGTAACAGGCTGACAAACACCTAGGCGCCAGGACGAAATTCTCTGGAGCCTGGGATTTGTCGAGCCCTGGTTTAGGGACCGCTCAAGGCCTTCTTTTCGATTAAACAATATATCCTGATACTAGTGGTAATAATTTGCACAGGTGTTTAAGTAATGAGATTGATGAGGTAAAAAATAATCATTATTTTAAAAAAAAAAAATTCTTTTTTTTCCTTAACTCAAAATGATATATATATAATTTATTTTTTTTTAATTAAAGACTTCACGGAAATAAAATAATTTTTCGTGTACGCTAAAGGAGAAACCAGGAAATAACTGACAAAAGATAAAAGCACAAAAGCTGCTCTAGTGCTATAGCATGCTGCGGTTAGTGGAGCCGCCAGCGAGAACGGACCTGTCCGCATCCGCTAACCAACACAGAGGTTTTTCATTATTCATGTAAGGGAGGATTTGGGGAATAGCGACCATAACATGGAGGCACTGGAGATTAATTCATAAACTGAAGCTGGATGAGAGGTTTCACAAAATACTGAATTTTAGGAAGGTCAACTTCAGTAGATTAATGTTATCCATGAAGCCAATTCACTGGGGTAAATAAAATGCCCTCAGGAAGACACGCAGAAGATGAGTGAAATATCGTCAAACTAACACTAAAAAAAATATGTAGTTTATTAGATCAGTCAGAAAAAGACAAAGAGAATGGGATTTAAAGTATATAAATCAAAGGGATCAGCAGCATCACTTGCGCTAATAAAAGCTGCAAGTGAAAATCAAAAATGGATGATTGACAGTAATGCAAGCCAACCATGTTTTTTTTTTTCTCTAATACATTAAAGTTTACGAAGGGAGCTGTTGGCCTACTCAAATTTGAAATTGGCACATTGATAAGTGAAGACCAAGAAAGACAGATGTATTTGTGTTTCAGGAGTGTATACCGATGAATAACTGATGCCTAAAGGTTTAAAAAATAAATGCCACAAAAAGTTTACAGCAAACGTGAATGGCTGGTACAGCACAAAGAGTGAAAACTGCTGGATAAAGTTATTTCCTAGACCCGATGGCACGGTAATTACCGTATTGGCTCGAATATAGGCCGCACCCCCCCCCCACTTTAAGTCTTTAAAGTGGGGGTGCGGCCTATATTCGGGGTCTAGCGCCCGACGCCCAGGACATGCAGTCCTGGGTGCCGGGCAGGCAGCGGGGCTAGGATACAGATCCCCCGCAGCGGTGCAGGGGACCTGTATCCTACTCTCGGATGTGCTCAGACAGCCTCCCCTGCCATCACTTTCCCCGGAGGAGTGCCGGCACGGGAGATTGTCCAATCGCATCGCACAGACGTTCACCGGCAGCGGCAATGAGCGTGAACGACCTCCGCTGCCGGCACGTCTGCTCGATGTGCTTTAACAATCTCCCTTGCCGGGAGATTTTTAAAGCACATCTTGCAGACGTGCCGGCAGCGGAGGTTGTTTCTTCTCGCATCGCCGCTGTCGGTGAACGTCTGCGTGAACAATCTTCCTTGCCGGTACTTCCCACGGCGGAAGTGCCGGCACCGGAAGTTGAAGCGTTATGTGTAGATGTCCCCCGCAAGACCCCGTGGAGTCTGCACCGGTAAGTCTGGTGTGGGGGGGGCATCTTGGGGACTGAGTGGCAGCATATCTCGGGGGGGGATACATCTTCGGGACAGAGTGGCAGTATATCTCGGGAGGGGGGGCAGAAACCTTTTTCATTAAAAAAGCACCTAACTTTTAGGGTGCGGCCTATATGCGGGTGTGGCCTATATCCAAACCAATACGGTAAATAGCCAGATCATTGCTACCTTAAATATGCAGCACACATCTGGGCACTTGTTCTTAAAAAGCACATTACGGAGCTTGAAAAAGGTTTCTTAAAGGTAGTATGATTATCATACTACGACTACATACGGTGACAATACCAGCCGCGCTCTGATGACCTCATAAACTTTCACGTCTCTATAAACATACAGGTGCATCCACCCCTTACACTTGCCCTGACTTATTGTTTTTTTGCAGTGAAAGGGATGTCTCCCCACTGCTGTACAGGAGGTCAGTCTGTCTAATGACAACCTGGACTCTCATGTTAGAAGCCAGGTGCTCTGCGCAAGCGCATCTCTGCAATATGAAAACCTGATGGCGTGATCGGAGATTTCTTCCAATAAGTGTCAAATTTGGCACCCATCTGGAGGTCACTTGAGAGCGAGAAGGTCTGAAAACCCTGCTGGCTGATCACACACATTGAGATCAGCAATGTAAGGCTATGGAGCTTGCTGATCTGTATAAGTGCAGGAGAGATTCCGAGGTTGTAGAAGGAAAAACAGAGCTAAAATAAAAAATGAAAAAAAATATTTTTGTAAAAAGTAAGAAAATAAAACAAATACTTTATATTGAACCCCCCGATGTTAATGTGACATCACTGGTGTCTGTAAGATATGGGACCTTTCCCAAAGGGATCCCTTTATGTGAAGGATTGATGTGACCCTCTATATTACAGAAAAGTATTACTGTAGTCAGTGGATGTTGCTGGACATTATTTTGGTTATTGTTCAACAATGGTACCTGCAGTGTAGAAGAAAAGGGAAATTGCATTATCAAAGAGGGGAAGAATAGTTTAACAAACATGGTAAAGATGACAAAAAACTCTTGTCATTATGGTATGAAAAACTTCTGGGCCTAAATGGTTTTAATAGTACTGTATGAGGAACAAGAAGAAACCAATTCAGGCTCGGAGAAGGAAAAGGGGTTCTTTAAAGTAAGAACAATACGTACATCTCATTTATTACGTAAGGTGGTTGATATCATGGATGCTTTTAGGGCTGGATGTTTTTTTAAGAAAGGTTTAGGCAGGGATGTGACTTTTATAAGGACACGATCAGTGGTAGCTTGTTGATCCGGTGAGAAATCAGATTTTGAGTCAGGAGGGAATTCACTTTCCTGAGTCAGGATCAACAGGGAGGTGGAACTTGGTGGACTTGTCTCTGGATAAGTCCGCTTGAGCACATGCATCTTCGTTAAACATCTTTCTTTTTTCTTTCAGGAATACACAGAATTCCTGGCCTGTTTTGCGGCTCTCAAGTGCTGGATTTACAACGCCGAATAATAGAAAAGCCCCTTGTGAGAGGGGTGTTACTCTGTTTGACCATTCCATGCTCAAGTCAGGATGCTGTAGACGTCCAGTGTAATTTCATTGAGGTACGATATGTTATTAGCTTTGTCGTTATTACAGCCTCTGTGGAACCATTACCTTTTGAATGACAGAATTGCAATGAATTCACAACGTGTGTATACCATCAGTAGCCTTTCTTTTACTCAGATAGTATTTCCAAATTAACTTACATAATGTGCTTGACATATCGCTCCCTCTGCAGGTGGGACGTTTTTCTTTTATGCTTTGACCACTGAATGAAATCAAAAGCCGAAGCTATGGATGCTGATGACAGCCCTCTTCTGTACCCTTCGCTGTATGAAGACTGTGCAAGGAACCATTTCAATGCAGCAGATGCAAGATCAAGGAGGTAGATAATAATTTACCTCAATAAAAGGCGAAGAAGCTGTTTTTTCTTTTACTTAAATGCAAATGAATTATGGACATTTTACTGCTTCTTCGTACTCCTTACATTTAAAAAATACATACGTAGATTTCAATTCTTCATTTCATTGGTTGCTACTTTGTGCAAAAAATACAAAGCAACCGCAATCATAACATACAGTAAAAAAAACATTTAACGGTTCCAGTGGCACAGATAAAGTGGCCTTGCGGCAGGAATAACACCTGAGGATTGGGGAGGGGTAGAACGACAAAAGTCCAAGGGCTGAGGGACCGGGAGAGTGAGGCTGGGTATTAATACTCCTCCTCAACACTGTCAGTGATGGAATAGTCTCTTAGCAAGATGGGGATTAGTCTGCGACAGTCCCTAACAGTTAGTCCAAACCATCTCTTCTGTGACATTGGAGAACCCTAGAATCATTTTCTTTGTGGTTATCTCTACTGAGCGCATAGATAAGCCCAACGGACCACAAGTCCGGTTTAACTACCCCAGTTAGTGTTCCCTCACAAACAGGTAAATCCAGAGTGTACAAAACAAAGCAAGAACTCAACGCATATCCAGCGAATAACGTTCACAAAACACAACTTATGAATAAATATTGGGGATTCCATCACGCTATACGGCCATATAGCCCGTTACTATATCAAAGCACCCTGAGTTTGATGAGTTCTATCTAATTTTTCATGGCTGTATTGCTTACCAAGGAGCTGAATCAGTGGAACTGAGCTGCTTTTAACCCAAAAGTCTTTATCTCTGTCGTGTTTCTTCCTCCTGGCATGGCGATCCATCCTGTTTCTGGGTTCCCCCTAGTGCAACAAATGAAAAGAAGAGTTGAAAGAGGGCGACCTCATCTGACCCCAGAACAGCTGGAAATGGGGCGATTTTCCAGTCATTAACCAACAGCAGGCTGTAATTGTCTCTGTGTATTAGGGCAATGTAAGAGCAGAGCATGTCCCCTAAGCCAAACTTACACTTTTTGATAAGCATTAGGCTGTCTGCTATTCTGCTGCCAGAGATGTCACAGGTCTGGTGTGGGTGGACAATCTGTCCGATGACAGACCATCGCAGCTGCATTATCTGCATATACTGAGCGCGGTTTCTCCGCAATCTCCTGCCTCAGCAACTCGGCAATGTTCAGGAACCCAGGCCAGGAGAAAAACCCTACCTCCGATAGAGGCCACAGCATCCCTCAGAGACATCTCCTTGATCGTCTCCCTTAGAAAATTACAAGTCTTATCCAGCTTATCTACACTGAATGACCTTAGCATGTGCTATTATGACCCAAATACATGAGTATCTACTAGTATGTTTTAGGGTCTTTTGCAACGGCCCCCTTGTTCACCAGAATACATACTCAAGAGCTTTTTTTCCTCCCCATGACTTGGTTCAGCAGCTCTGTCTACACCACCTGTTTCTATAAGAACTCCACCACAGAGGACAGACTTTGGAGTGTTTTTAAGAGACGCATTATGGAGGGCAAAGGAAGGCTGACATGTTTCTTTGATATTTAACCTACTGAAAATGTTCAGTCTCCATTGATTTCCTTTTTGTTGCAGGCCTTTTCACATTGAACCATCGTATATTACCAGCGTAAATCAGGACCCTCCAAGAGTTACAATGCAGGCGTCGGCGATGAACAAAAGAATCCACTACTACAGTAAACTTAGCAACCCATCTGAGAGATCTTTGGTAAGCATCAAGAAATGACCAATCGCTTAAAATTGTAGTTTGAAATGATAAAGCAAAAGTACTATTGAAAGTAAGTTTTTTCTAGAGAAATAGATATTGTTGAAATCCGTAAATTTTGGCTTTTTGTGTAAAACAGATTAATAAAAGTGAGACCACAACAGCTTTTCTGTTAGTAACTGATTATAGGTGTTGTGATTATATTTGGGTTCGTTAGATTAAATTGACTAATTTACAGATAGGGACCTCTGATGGTCTTTCATGGAACACGTGAAAAGATGCATAATATTCTTATGACATCTAAGCCAATTTTCTGAACTATTTTAAACAAACCCTCATACCATATCCTGAACCAGCCTTTCCAAACCACTCCTAAAACTATCTTCCATGACCTAACATCATACTACCTTTGTGTATAATATAAAATAAATATGTATATAAAATGTAAAATTATTATTTATTGTTTTGTATAGCGCCATCATAATGGAATGGCCCTACGCCGTCGCTGATGATTCATAGAAAACTCTTAATAATTCAAGGGGAACAGCGTTCAATTGAGTACCAAATGGCTGGACACTAACACGCTTTCAAGCATGTTGCAGGAGAGCTTCAAATAACTGCACAACAGATCTTTATACTCTCTAGTTAGGGTGGTGGTGGTGCATACACCTCTAGGTCCAGCCATGCGCAAACACTATGTCCGTAACACTAAAGCGAGGAGAGAGGTAAGAAAGAACAGCTGCATGAGCACTAAAGGGCCACGGAATAATAGAATAATACATGACTAACAAGATAGCCGCCACAATTGCTGCAGATAATAGAAATGTATTGGAACAAAATTAAATTAAACATTTTTAAATAACACTAACCTATTACTGCTATTATTCATGCTTTTTTTTATAGGTGGCTCCAGACCACGTCATCCCCCCTCCCGAAGAAATCTATGTTTACAGCCCATTAGGAACAGCTTTGAAAATTGATGGTACAGAGGGGTCAGAAAAAAACTCCAGTATTGTTACAATGTAAGTTTTGTCACTAGCTGTTTTTATTTACTTATTTATTTTTATTTACATAAACCCCAGATATCTCTTTCCTTTTTCAGATTTATGATCTGGAATACAATGATGGGGACATCAATACTCAGCATTCCCTGGGGAATAAAGCAGGTAACAGAACACTTGACATGTCTTTCTATGGGCTATAGGGGGCTATAAATATCATTAAACATATTGCACATAGAAAGTCACGGCACTTAATGTAAGAATGTTTTATGCAGCATCTAAAGTGCCCAGATGTGGATGTATAAGTTACATAAAATACTTTTGTTTCCATCCTCAAGCGTAAATATTCTCCATATGAGGTTACAATTAGAATTAATGAACAGTATCAGATTCAGGTGTTTTAGGGCAGTCCTGCTGTAGTTTAAACATACAAGCGAAAGATACTGCAGAGTGTTTCGCATAGAAATGTTCAGGGAGAAGAGGGACATCTGTAGATTTCTGCAACTAGAAGTCATTTCGAAAGCTTTGGCATAACCTTTTATATTATTCAGTTACTAAAATAATTTGACAAAGTGAAGTTAACGAATCCTATAAATGCTTTACAACTCACGTACTTTCACATTGCTCTAGGCTGGATTCACCACTGGGGTTTGTTTGCTGTTCCTGATGGGACTTTTAACTCTTTACTGCTGCTACAGGGTTGTGAAATCAAGAGGAGCAATACGTGAGCATCTTTTAACTATCATCTCTAGCCAGCCAAGATCTTTTACCATCCAACAATTATTCAAGGGCCACAATGCACTATGACTTAAAAACATATAATGAATATTATTTTGTCGTGGTTTCTTGACCTTTAATTAATGGGGAGCTTTAGCACTATTTACATACATAACTGCTATAGCATTGGGAGGAGATGGAGTTCCCATGGTTTTCAAGGTGTTAAGTGTTTCAAAAGACTCGTAGGGACCCAGGGTAACACAGATTAAACACAGCTGTTGGTAAATACTTAAGATGAGACTCAAGTTGATGCCAACGAGTTCCATTAAGTTTAATTTGAGTTTACCCTGACAACCTGAAATGTAGTAAATATCTCCTACAGAAAACTCATTCTGACTTGGTTTATTCACTAAAGTCAGAGTTTGCAGGAAGGTTTAAGATCCATTATATCACATTGAGTTTCCTGCAAGAAGAGCTTGTCGGCTTTGTGTAAAAATTGTGTTAAATCAGTCAGATATATTATAGCCTTGCTGCCCGCATCAAGGACAAACCTGCCAGGTTTTGGGTGATATACAGTGAAGATGAGTTGGAATCTCCATTTTTTATGCACTTAAGGGCTTAAATGCACTTAATAGATTAAATATCAAAGTTTTTCATATTTTTGTACATTAATGTGAATATATGCATATAATATGCACATATCCTGTTTCAGCCCTCACAGATACATCTAATTGGGAATTCCCGGATGTTTGCCAATACTACTTTGGCTCTTTTGGCCAGTGGTCCAGTCTCTTATTCTCCTTGGTATCCCTTGTTGGAGCAATGATTGTCTACTGGGTACTGATGTCTAATTTCCTCTTTAACACGGGGAAATTTATTTATAGTAAGTATGCAACATAGCGGGGAAACACAAACAGAAACCTAATGTATAAATTCAAAATCTACGCCGATACTAATTTGAAATATCTAAATTGTTACATTATTACAGATTATGTAAATGATGTCAACGTTACTGAAGCCGTTTTAAGCACCAACGGTAGCGAAAAAGGTAAGAGATACTTACTTTGTGAAGGGCAACAAATGTTAGGAACCTGTGACATATAACCTAAACGTGGAGTAATATATATGGGTATTTGTCACAACAAATGGTGACGAGGTATTAATATGTTTTATATATTATATTATAATACACAAGGCACACGTTTTTACATGGTTTATCCTCTATATAAAGCGTGCATTATATTACAACATATCCAAGGATTTTGCTAGCAGAAGTACAAGTAAATGTATAGATGACAAGGACAAATTGTCTTTATTTGCGAAAAACCACGTAGCTCAGATCCTTAATTCTGTACCTCTGGAGAAATCTTATTTTGATCTATACATCTGTTCTTTTATAAAAGGGACACTTCATGTACCGAAAGTGCTCCTATTGATTTCTATGAGGGTGCTTTCCTGCCACTTATTTGGCTGCTTCAACTAAGGGCCCAGAAACCAGACCATTAGAAGAATAGCTTAATATGAGATATCATGATTGATAAAGAACAGTGTGTGGCATGAGATGTGATTCTGGTCTGTTAAATTATAGGTAGATGTATAACGGGGGTAGTTCCTTTTCTGTACGTATCGGAATGATCTGAAGCCGTGTTCAGTATAAACCACGTAGGGTTTTGAATACTCCCTCGCTATATTATGAGCTTACAGACTGGGTGGACTGAATGGTTGTTATCTGAGGTCAAAGTCTGTGTTTCTATTGCACAGAGATGTAATCCTTATTTACGAAACTCTATTTGAAAATACATGATTCTTGCCATTTTCAGTACGTGTTGTCATCATCGTCGTCTATTCCCTTGTGTTTGTGGCAGCACCATGAGATTTCTGAGGGAAAAACAAGCCTTCTGGCTTGTCTGTAGATGAGTGTTTAGTAATGCTTCTACTACCCCCTTAATTTTAGGTAGAAGGATTTTCCATCACCTTTACCCACCATAATTTTTGTAATTGTAAGATTTTGTAATCCCAAGAATTGGCAGTCCGACAATTCAGCTTTCTGCTATACTTCAATGAGTATGTTTATGGGCAATCTCTTATCTATGGATTTTGTTGAAGGGGGAGGGTTTTGTAAACCCAATTAGGGGCAGTAAAGATCAGATTGAGAAGCCTCTATGTTATGTAATGGGTATTTTAAAACATGGGTTCATCATTGTTTGTGTCCTATAAGTAATTCAATAAGCATTTGTGATATTTCTTATCGTTTCAGTTATATGTCCAGATCCTGGGGACACCAGACCATCAAATGAATCTGTGGAAATATTTTTGGCTAATGGCACGGGTTTTGAGCAGTTCCAGACCTGGTGGAATAAAACCGATACTGTTCCATTTTATCTGATCGTCATTTTGCTTCCCCTTCTCAACTTCCGGTCTCCATCCTTCTTTGCCAAGTTTAATGTTTTGGGTAAATATCTCAGTACAGACCATTGGTTACGGACCACAAAATAGATCATAATACTCTTGGAAGTCCCGAGTCTGCTATAAAAACCAAGCTCTGTATCGTTTTCACGGATAATTCAGCTTTTCTGTATGTGATCTATACACTAGCGTTCAAAAGGTTTGGGACCACCTAGATGTTTTCATGGGAAAACAAGGACATTTCTAGCTCTAGTTACCGTCGGCTCTAGCCATCTTCGGCCCCACCTGCTCCTGGATGGTGTTAATGTTCTTCTACATTTAGTCTTGTCTACAGTACTTCATAATCATGTAGTCAATATAACTGCATATTGGAATATCTTTCCAAAATCAGTGTATCCGCTGTGCTGTTAAGTAATTCCTGTTTTTATTGCAGGCACTGTGTCCGTTCTGTATTTGATATCACTCGTTACGTTAAAAGCTGCTCGTCTTGGATTCCACTTACAGTTTCAGTGGACTGGAATACAAGATTTTTTTGTGCCGGGTAAGGTAACCAGAAAAGGGGCAAATGCAATACTAAAACAATAACAGATAATAAATCTGCATGGCTTTGTGAGACATCAATATATATATATATATATATATATATATATAGTGCCTCGTTATACTGAGTCCCTTGTCTACGTGGAAATGTGAAACTTGCAAATGATCTCTAAAATGCGGTTATGTGTATTATATATGTTAACAGACATTATTAGCTGTGGAGGACTGACAGATAATACATTATTTTCCCCTTTTGTCCCTTTTTTAGAATTTAGGACATCATTCCCTCAGCTTACTGGCATCTTGACACTTGCATTCTTCATTCACAATTGTGTCATTACTCTACTTAAGAACAACAGAAACCCTGACAATAATGTAAGTATTTTTTTAACAAAACCTAATTCTATTAGTATTATAGAATTAGTAGAAGCAAAGGTGTGATCGTGAAGACGTAACATCGGGTTGCAATGGCTGAAGATAATCTTCCCCTACACTGTATCATTGTGCATATGTGAAATGTTGTACTTAATTAATATTAAATGTTATTTAAATGTTGTTATTGCATTCATCTGGGTCAGCTCTGCGATGGCTATTTTGTGTAGATTAAACTCCACTATGTAACTATACAGATGTCTTCTTCGCAGTATTTTAAATAGTCTTGGCAGGGCTACTTTAAACATTGCACATATATAAAACACACCTATACAGCAAACATTTAGTTTTTTTTGGACTGTGTATATATATATTGCTGTTTGTAACTTTATGAATGCTATCTTCGTTCACAGAAGAATCTTAGTAAGGTTGTCTATCCCTTTGGTCTTTTAGGTGAGAGATCTCTCCATTGCTTACTTACTGGTCGGCTTTACATATATCTATGTCGGAATTATGGTATTTGCTTCTTTTCCTTCTCCACCATTGACAAAAGAATGCATTCAGCAGGTAGAGGAACAAACATATTTATGTGTTTACTTTCCTACATTAGCCACATGCAATAGAATAAATGGCTCTTATCTACCAACAAATTTCCGTGTTGAATAACATGTTGAGTGTATAATGTCACCCAGTACCCATTTTATTATATCAGCTGCATCTGAACGGCATTGTCCCATGTTAGTACAGGGTAGCAATACAGGGCAGACGGTCTTTTGTAAATAACTTAAACCTCCCATATTCTACCGGCAAATCCGACATCACTGAGGTAGAAGATACACACTATATATATATATATATATCTTACAATCCATTCATTAGTGAATAATTCAGGTAGCACAATACATAGATCAAAGTCCCTGCTCTTAAACGTACGCCAGCATCAGGTATACTGCAGCCTTAAACTGAGGGACGTCGTTTTGTTGAACGTGTATGTAACCTGTTTCACGTCATATTTCTTCTAGAATTTCCTGGATAACTTCCCAAGCAGTGATATCCTGGCATTTATCGCAAGAATATTTTTACTTTTCCAAATGATGACTGTGTACCCGTTGTTAGGTTATCTCGTGAGAGTCCAGTTTCTTGGACATGTCTTTGGGAAAACATATCCGAGGTATTGTGGACATTGAGATGTTCCTATTGTTATGAGGATGAGAAGGTTTGGTGATCATGAGCCCCCTTTTCAGTACAGTTAATTACTGCACAAAAAAATATATAGAAAAGGGCACGCACGTTAAAAAGCATACACATTCAGATTCCGGGGTGCTGCTGAAATGGCCAACATACACAAAAAAGCAAGAAATGAGCGCCCCCAGGAACCTGTGTGACAGGAGGGGGTGCTCAACCCCAAACTTTGGTGAAAACCTGCAAATATATCTATATCATAGTTTATTTTGTATGTAAGCAGAGCCACTTTTCTGAGAGCCTGAGTTTATTTTAGTTTTTTTTCCCCCTATCAGCATAGTCCATGTTCTGGCTCTAAATATTACGGTGGTCGGTGCTGGAGTGGTCATGGCCAGATTCTACCCTAACATTGGAGGAATAATTAGGTAAATATTTAATATGTTTGTGTGTTTAATTTGTTCTTGCAGGTGGGGGGTTGCATGGATTTGCATTCAGGCTGGCAAGTCGTTGCTGCAGTCGCATGCACCAAATATACCCAACTAAATCATTTAAAAAATACAATATTGGGTTCTATGTAAGGGATTGACGCATAAAATCTCTGTGCATAAGAAGTATTACTATAATCGGGGAATGCTGCTGAACATAAATTGGGTTTTTTTGTTCAAAAGTTATTTTCTATTTTTTATATGTATTTGTACTAATAAACTCTTGAAGACTTTTATTGTCCTGGAAAAATGTATAATTTGTATGGGTACATCAAATATGGAAAAAGGGAATAATTTAACAAATATGGTAAAAATGGGGGGCTGAGTCTTGATTTCTTACAGACAGGAAATGTGACTTGATAATAATTGGATAATTTATGCAAGGGAAAAATAAAAATGCTTTTACATACGGCACACAACATCTAAGTGCTTAAAAGTACTGTTCTACCTACTCATGCAGAATTAAACACTTTGATAACTAAATACAGCATTAGAAGCATCATTCTCAGTCCTGCTGAATGTCCGAGCCCTTCCGTGAATTAATCATGTCAAATTTGGCTTTTTAAAAAAAAATAATTTTCTGTGAATAGCTTAAGGAGAAAATGTACTTAGGGAGAAGCTGCAGCTTCCAATCCCTTCCATGGTCCAATTTTTGAACCATTTATTGGCTGCTTGTAGGCATTAGACCCCCACGGTGAGGTTTCACTGAGCCAGTACTGGCAGTGAGTATATCATGTGCCCAAAGGGGCAAACACGTATGGGGCAATTCTGTAGAAACCCCATGCATTTGCAAGGGCGATAGCATCTATATAAGAGACCTCTTAGCTATAATGATGCATTGGGGTGCATATAATGGCTGGAGTGTCTCTGTAAATGTCACAATAGATGTCACGATGGACTCCTCCTACAGGTTTGTGGTGTTTTTATCTTATTCAGCCTTCAGATGAACGAATAAAAGGACAGACCTGCTAAGGTTTTAGTTAAATTCTAGATAGCTCAGTTAATGTTCTGTCTCAGTGGAGTAGAACTTGAAATACATTTTCATGGCTGTGTCCCTTTAATGATACTCGTGTAGATCATAAAAAATATTCCTGAGAAATATATAGTATGTGTGAAATATATGAAGATTTATTGTGAATTTTTTTCTCGCCTTAGGTTTTCAGGAGCAGCTTGCGGACTTGCCTTTGTTTTTGTGTATCCGTCCCTGATTCATATGATTGCCCTTTATCGCAGCCAAGAGTTGAAGTGGCCTTCTGCGGTTTTCCACATTTGTGTGATCGTTTTAGGAGTGGGTAATCTAGTTTCACAGTTTTTTATGTGAAAGAGAGGTTTTCACATTATAGTTGGACATTTGGCTTATTACATGACCACAAACTGAAGAGGTATGGACAGAATGCCGTGTCTCCCAACAGACTATTATAACAACAATCTCTGCTGTTCAAATCTACCATGGTGAAGATGGCAAGATAGCAACCCTTACGGCTGCCATATACTGAAAATCCTGGCATCTTCCAAGCAGTATATAACGTAGCATCATCTCTTTGTGTTTGTCATATGGAAACGGTTGTTTGGTGCCTCTTTGCTATCTATGTTTACAGTGTGATTTATATAAATATATATAAATACATACACATATATATGTACACACACACACACACATTATGGTAAGTTCTCAAAAATCACTCCTTAGCCCCATATCTCATACATATATTCCACTGTAAACAAATTGTGTAAATACTTTATTAACAAGTGGCTTGGTGGCTTGGGTGGATACTTTGCAAATATGTTTAATTTTACTTTTTGGGGAAAATTCTTTGATCATAACAAAATCCATATGTACTGTGCTACTGGGTAGAGGCTCCTTTTTGCCCAAAACACGGATGATTCACGGCACAATTTAGGTGTCCATTAATATAAATAAAAACAGGGATTCTGCTCTTTTGGACGAGGTTTAGGACCACTCAGTGCCATCTGTCATTATGTAGCCTAGCTCTTCCTCCCCACTACTTTACATTTATTGCCAGATCTGTGCCAGGCCATGTCTTTTTTAAATACACATATACAGCAGACGAGTAAACAATGCAAACAAATATTTATTTTGTATTTCCCGTGATGATTGGATCCAAGATTAGCTGCAGTACAGTTAGCAACGATAAAGCTGCTTTCAGAGAATTCCGTGTTTCTCGTAGTAGGTATGCACTGTTTTATTTGTTGCTATTTTTTGTCATGGGTCTATGAAGCGGATATCACAACCTATAACACGACATTACAGGTTTTACATTTCAAAATAGAACATCTTCTAAACAGACTGTGCTGTAAACAGTTTCCATCTGTCCTAGCCGAATGCCCCGTGGGCTGCTGGCCAATAATAATCTATACCAAGGGTGTCCAACCTGCGGCCCTCCAGCTGCTGCAGGACTACATCTCCCATACTCCTCTGCCAGCTCCTTAGCTGAAAAAGCATTATGGGAGATGTAGTCCTGTGATAGCTGCAGGGCCACAGGTTGGACACCCTTGATCTATACTGTGAGGCCGCAGGTTGGATGCAGCCATGCACTGCATGATTATAACGTCACTCGCGGCTGCATGCACATCATTAAAGTGCCAGGGCTTCGCAGTCCGGCTCTGCAATCATACGTGGTGTATTTTGTTTTTATACACATTAAAGGGCCCCCATTCTTTCTCAGACCCACAAAAAACTTCCCGACAGCTTAGTTACTTGAAATGAAAACCGTTGAGCATTTCTGTTCTGTCCGGGATGGTCACAGCAGAGATGACCAACACTAACAATATGAAAGCAGGAATGTATGAAGCGGTGAAGCCCTTCTCATCTGCACGTAAACGCTTTAAATGGTCACATAAAGCAGGCTGCCTTTCTGAGGCCTTCAAAACAGACAGCCCATCGCAGAGAAGACTTTCTGGCCATGCTGCAGACAGGAAGTGCCAATGGAACAAACCACTTGACACAGGAGGGGGGACCTATTCTCAGTTTCATCCACCTTTCCCTGCAAATTCTCTACCTCAATCACACCCTAACGCACAGGCAGGGCACTAAACACAGTGGTGGAAATAGGAGACGGTGTATAGATCCTTGATGATGCCGGCTGTCATTTTTGCCCTACAGGAAAGACGGACTTGAGTCCCCTAAGTATCCCCTTATTTTAGTATTTAAAACCTTGTTTTAAGTGTATGCTTGTTATGTCCTGCTAGCCCATTGTACAGCACTGCTAAATATGGTAGCACTATAAAAAACAATAAATAATATTGGTTGGCTTGGGGTATTTTTTGCACATTTGCTCTGTTTATAGCCCGCTGACTACCAGTGGTCCTCCAGGGCTTTTCTAGGTGGTCCTGATGATGATGAAGATTGTGGCACAGAATGTGTTTGATTACACAAAATGTTTGCGTACAAAGTCAGAGCCGGAGGGATCAATTTTATTAAATTTCTTTTACATTTCATCAAACGTGGCTGTGTTTTTTTATATATATAGATAAATGGCTCCCAGATAAACCCCATTTGTTCTTATGACGTTGTGCAGTCTGTAGTGCTGGTATTGGATTTTGCATGAAATCCTAAAACTATTTTAAGGTGCATTAGTAAACTCAAACTTCAGAAAAGTTTAATTTATGTAAGAGGGGACACTGCTATTTCATATAGTAATTTTAGCTATATTATTTCTTTATATTTTACTGTCAGACACTCCAATTTTCATTGCATTATGTATTTATTTGGATTAACTCTTTGCTTAAACCAGTTTATTATATTAGACTTGTGGATTTCCTGTTTACAATTTAACAATATTAGATTTTTTTTCACCAGTTCATCTTAAAACCATCTAGTAAAATATATATATAGTAAAACTTCCATAAGGTTGCCAAATTCTGACGATGTATAATTAATTACCAGTCTGCATTTTGATTGGATCAAAGGATTGCCATGGGAATAATGTTACAGTCAAGTCTCTGTTACTGATTCACCTTCAAAAATAAAGTTTTGAGTCCTTATCTTGCCACACATCTTCAGCACTTACAAAAAAATCAGCTACTAGTTGTAAAACGATGATGAAGTGAAACATTGTTAGATAGTTGACCTCAGTACTGTGTTTTCAGTCATTTCCTATGAACCTGTACAGTAGTCAGATATCCCAGTGGAGAAGACCATGTGCTGCTGGGTTCGTTCTTCAACTCAACAACAGATGAATGCATTTTGAAAGATTGAACTCGTGAGTCTCTGTTCCATGTAACTACACAAGATCAGACACCAGGTGGTGTTATCTTACCGATGGAGCTGGAGTTACAGTTCTCATAAGGTTATCTCGGTATAATATTAAAATTATTTATAAACTTGTGTATTCCTTGCCTATATGGAACTGTGTGAATCATCAATTCAATCGCTTGTGTTGGCAATTGGCCCACAGAAATATGAGGTCTCCCTTAACATGCTAGTATAGTGTACCATAAAGCAATGTGGCCACCCAAAATATGTTTAGTCAAATGTATGAAATCTTAAGATTTCTAGAAAGTGGAAAGTAGAAAAGCTAAATTGGACTCATGAAGTGAAAGGGGGATTTATATGTGGAATGTTTATCTCTAAATATATAAAAGTTTTCTTTTATAAACTGTTGGCCATGATTGTTGGCACTGTGGTTGGACTTTTTCTGTATGCCATGTCCAGCATAACTGGCAATTCACACCAAGGCTCCATCAGATGGATGGAGGTCTTAGTGCGGGGGTTTGAAAGGATAAGGGGCTACTGGATCTTGATTGCAGGGGGAGATTGCTGCATAGTTTTGTGTTAAAGAAGGAGGGGGGCTGGAAGATAGTGTGTTGTGCATTAAAGAGAGGGGCTGCTGGATGATGTGTGCAAGGAGGAGAGCATTGTCACAAAGTGTGTGCTGGGGGGAAAAGGGGCTGGCATGTGGTTGTGTGGGCAGTGAGGAGTGTTTGAGGGTGCTGTCACCGGTGATAGAGCTCAGTTGGTAAATACCCTGACAACACAGGTTCAAATCCCGGCAGGGTCAACTCAGCCCTTCATCCTTAGGAGGTCGATAAATGAGTATCGATGATTGGGTACTATCTATTATTCAGCTGCTTTAAGTCCCATTAGGACACCTCCAGTCCCATATGGAGTAGCAGGGAGCAGATGCCTTTCAGCTGTCTAAATTAAGGGATCTCTGAACACGAGCAGATTTTCTCCGCTGGTTACCTATACTCTAAGAGGAATGGAGGCTACATCCAGACATCTTTTGGGTTATCGCGAGGAAGGCCACAGAAAGAACCAATGGCCTCCCACCTGAACACAAAAGGTGAAAAGCTTTCTTCTCTCTCTCGGTAGGGCCATCCTCTTGGATTGGGCGCCCTTACTGAGGACTGGAAGTTCTCTTTAGCCTACGTTTTCTGCCTCTTCAGTTGATTTCCCAGGTGATCAAAAAGACAAGGGACAAAAAGCTACAGTCATTCTGGTGGTACCCTTCTAGAGGATGTGTTTCTGGAACTTTTAATGCTAGCCACAGACCATCCTCTGTACTTTCCTGTACAAAGAGATCTTCCCCAGCAAGGGCCCATCTGCCGATCAGAACTGAACACCTGGTACCTATCAGCTTGGCTTCTGAAAGACAAAGATTAGCGCGTAAAGGTCTCTCCACTGCAGTTATTTACACCCTACTGGCCAGCGGAAATACCAGTGACCTCACTCAAATATCACAAGATTTGGAAAACCTTTTCCCTGTTGTCTCAGTCCTACCACATCTCTCAACCTTTAGTTTCACAGATCCTGGATTTCCTTCAGAGGGGATTTGACTCCAGCCTTAGCCTTGCTATCATTAAGGTCCAGATTTCAACTCTCAGTGCTTTTCTAGACTCCAGATTGGCTGCTGCTTGGGACCTCAATATAGTACTATGACAAATGTCTACAGCTTCATTTGAAGAAGTACATTTTAATTTCTTAGCCCTCAAGGTTGCTTTTCTAGTAGCCCTCGCTTCAGCAAGAAAGAATATGAGTTGCAGGCTCTGTCCATCTTGGGGTTGTTCCTGAAGTTCTTTAAACACATTTCTTCCCAGGGTTGTCTCGGACTATCATATGTCCAAAGAAATTGTCCTCCCAATATTTTGTCCAAATCCACAGAAGTACAAGGAAGTAAAACGCCACTTGTTAGATCTCAAGAAGTGCCTTCAAATTTACCTGACTCGTTTTTCATGTCCTAACTACTTGAGGCAGAGCCATCTCTCTCCTTAGTGCCACTGGGAAATGGACAAGGAAAAGGAATCCTAGGTAAGAATTCCTTGTATAATTTTACCATTGTCCAAATTGCAAAATCTTTTTGATAATGTAGAATCAGCTCATACAATTTCAATGAAGAGTAAGTGTTATGGACAGTGTCTTTTGCTTTTGGGACCTGTGTTACTGGGTCATTTTACTAAAGGTTAAGAGAACCTGTGGTAGCACACGTTCTCCTTCATCTTCTATGAAATGTACAATACTGAATAGCCTATATGTATTCTGCTTGGTGTTCTATGTAGAATCCCTCTATGGAGGAGCATTGTTTAAAGCTTGGGTATGTGTAATTTTAATGCGTTCGTATATAACTTTATTATGTCCATTGTCTTTTATGGCTTTACATTTTACTAAATTGGAAAACTACAATAAAAACTGAAACTTATTTAAACAATTAGATCAAAACTTATAAATGGATTTAAAAGGCTGCCCCACCCAACCAGAGATTAAAATTGTTCCTATGGGAGAATTAAAGAGTATCAGGCCAATCTAGTCAAGTGCTGCCAAGAATAAAAATCAAGTACATAAGTTTAAAAATAAAAAAAAGAAATTCCAAGGATCTATGGGAAAGGTTATTTAGAGCAAACAATGAAAGAAGATTTTTTTCATGTTACAAAAAAGTCAACAATTAATTCTGACCTACAAAGCAAAAAAGTTTTAATGAAGTGTAACAAAGGTTGCCTAGGGAATGTGTTGTCAAGTTTCCACAGAACTTGACTTCCAATAATAGATATCTTTGCCATAGCTTCTACTTAAAAGCAGGTAGTCTGCTGCATGACACACCAGTCAGGTGGAGAAACTCTTCTTTGGAGTGTTAAGTGAACACTTACCTCTTGTCCACCAGTTTTCCCAATTAAAATCCATCACTGGCACATGTATAGGTTCTACTCTATCTTGCTGTCCTTTGTCTGGCTCACTCATACCTATCTTGCCCAGCGATCTCTCAATGTAGTAGCATCTCTTCCACTGAATTCTCCCTTTTAAGTAAGTATACTTTGGGGCTTTGTCCTCTTTTCTCTGCATTGGGCAGACTAGATGGGTGGCTCTGTGTTTAGTATAATATGCTAAAAGATAATATACATGTTTTCCAGGCTAAAATATCTGACAAGGCAGACTCCATGGTGTTTAGATCGGGGCTCTATGAGATCCATATCATTACTCTCCTTGCTCTTCTTCACGCTGAAGATAGATTCTGGCTGTATGTTTGAGATCGCTCTCAAGTTGCAGTATTCATTTAGGGCTAATCAAATACGTCCCTGTAAGTGTCTGCCTGTACGCAGTATCAAGGAAACTGTTAATTCTGACCAAATCCCCAACTCCATTTGCAGAAATGCAGCCCCAAACTTGCAAGGAATCTTCACCATGCCTCACTGTTGCTTGCAAACAATCATTCATGTACTGATCTCCAGCCCTTCAAAGAACAAACTGCCTTCTGCTACATCCAAATATTTTGAATGTAGACTTATCAGACTCATTTAGAAGCTCCAGAGCATCTGTTGCCATTTTTCTGCACCCCGGTTCCTGTGTTTTCATGACTAGTTGAGCCGCTTGGCCTAGTTTACATGCCGGAGGATTGCCCCAAATCTTCTATGTATACCACTTCTGATCAGACTTCTCCAGACAGTAGATGGGGGTACCAGGGTCCCACAGTTTTCTGCCAATTCTGAGCTGATGTCACTGCTGGAAATCTCAGGGGTTCTGTGGACCTTAGGTTACTTCTACTGAGGGGCTATTTCACATATCCACCACCCCTACAGTAATGCATCTCCCATGCATTAAGTAAGACTTTATTACATTAAATAAAGGTAGAAATCTTAGGGATCCTGTGGACCTCAAGGTTCTTCTGTTGGAAGGCCATTCCACATATCCACCACCATCTCATTAAAGTAAGTCTTCCTTATATTAAGTAAAACTTTACTACATTAAATAAAAGTAAAAAATTACAGGAGGGGCATATTTAATATGCAAATGGAAATTAACCATTTCAGGGTCTGTAAGGAAAGCTGTGCATTAATTTACCTCTACAGACAAGCAAGGATTGTTTAATAATTTTGAGCAGCTCCTATTGCATGCACCGCATATAACTACTTTGTGTCTTGCTGCCGTGCTCAGTCATAGTGTGAGACTTTAGTCTTCGGTTCACCTTTTTAGTGGTTTTGGCTGTTCCTCATCCAGTGTTATTCCTCCTACACAGTTGTTTCTGTTTCAGCCTACATATTAAATTGATGACCATTTGCACCTGTTTGGTATAGTTGCTTAATCATACACCTACCTATATGCCTACAAAATCACTGACTTTAAGCAAAATGTTCTAAGAAGAATTGATACTTGAAAACTTTGTATTTTGTTAAATGATAAAAATAAACTATTAATATGTCTATTTTCTTAAAAGCAGTCTTAATTTACAGTATTTTTTCACACCTGACCAAAACTTCTACACAGTAATGTACATACATAAACACACTCTAACACATTACACATACATATAACCACACATATCCACTCTATTACATATACTTGCCAACACAGTTTTTGAGGCACACTGATGATCTAAAAATCTATTTCTTTGATTTATGATTTACTTATAATCCTTGCAAACATAATTTATGGATTATTGTCTATAATCAGCATTAAAATGTTCAGAACATATTCTTCACATGAAAACAATTTTCACTGATCTCTCTTTCACTGCTTTAACAGTGAAAATAAAAACAATGCCAATTCTGATTGTTCCCTTCTATTGAATAAAGACCTTAATCTCATTCACTGACATGATTGTTGGAGTTCACTTCAGACAGAGATTTTGGTAATTAGCATTTACTTTAGATGGGGGCATGTAATGATATGTTCCATTCGTCTTAGTTTCTTAATATTAGTCTGCCATAAAAACGAATAATCACTTTATATAGTAATTTTCTCATAGAAGGGTTCAAAGAGAAAAACATGCATCCAGACAGAAAGAAACTTTAACCAAAGACTGCGGGAAAAAAACTAAAACAGAAACTGCTTTGTATATTTTGAAAGGTTTCCAGAGAATCGGCTTTCTGGATCAGCAGAAAAGTTAAAAGGCTGCATTTAAGCCAATATTGGCCTTAGAAAATCTAGACCTACATCTCAGTATAAATAATGAAGTCAAAACCTGAAATACTTTAATTCACCTGAACTTGTCTGCAAACTCATGGTTTAGTGAATAAACCTCAAAGACTCTTACACCATGGTGGCATGAAGAGACATTGAATAAACTATAATCTATTTGAACAGGACCCCTATTAACAAAACCCTCTGTTCTATGGTCTTTAATGTGGACATATATAGGGTTGGAAAGGTATTGGTGTTTAGGTGGTGAGGCTATAGCCTTAAAGAGGTATTATACAAATTGTTATTGAGCAGCACCACACGGCAGCTTGGCCTTTCATCAGACCAGGTGTAACCCCCTCTACCTTAGGTCTAATGGGTATGATATTCTCCAATTTATGAAGAAATACTGGTCCCGGTGGAGCCGGCGCCTCAGGACAGTGACTGGAGTGGAGATGTTTCTCAGGACAGGGATTAAGGTACAACAAGGCTTGAAAGCAAGTCCAAACCCGGTGCTTCTCAAACCATTTGGCCAACGCCAAACAGCTCAGCTCTTCTGAGAAAACTGGTTGTACAGACTACTCCATAAAGGCCAGCTGTCCCTTTTCCAGGTTTTAGGGGAAGCTTGGCTGCTGTGTGGACGTAGTAAAATAGCTCTTTGCGAGGCTTTGTATCCCAGCAAGAACTAACCGAGACATAGTTAAGGGAGATAACAAGAGGCATTGTTTGTCAGGAAAAAAAACATGGCTTTTATCCAGTATAGATCAAAGTGGGGAATAAAACAAGTAGATAACAATTCAGATTTTAAATTAATACAAGACATCCATTAAACATGGAGGGATTACATAGAGAAACAAAGGAATATAAGTGCGCATGTGTAAACATTCACCATTTCTTAACCCCTTAACGACAATGGGCGGTCCCTAAACCCATTGAAAACAATGCCCCATTAAGGGGTAAAATATCAGAGGGCCGCCTATCTTTTCCATGGTATGCGAGGGAGAATGGTGACTAACAATGTTAAGCAAGTTGGGGTGGGTAGCCAATCGGAGGAGCGCCTACACTCTCTGTATTACTCTTAGTGAATTGGCACGGGCAGCCTGGCTTAACCTTTATTCTATGTGGAAGCCTGATGCTGTTCCCGTGGACACTCTCACAAATGATCCCACTCCCCTTATGCCCACCCTATCATACATAACTCCTAACATTCCTAATGGGAAGGGCTCCAGAGCCAAGCTCCTCAACCTACTGAAGTCCAAGTGTGGTTATTGAACTGTGCAAGCAAGTACGTTGAACTCGTGTAACCTTCTCTACCCTGGGAGATTTGGGATCTATGTCTATAGGATTATGCTAAATAAAACAAATTATTAGTACAACACCTTTCTGAAAATAGTGTATTTGTTCACTGCAAAAAAAAAGAGCAGATTTATTACAAAATTATTTTTATTTTTGATTACACTAAAGATTATTTTTTTATTGAATCACTTTAATTTATTATTATCCTCACAGAGAGCTGTTCACCTCTGACAATAGAAAGGTCCCAATGATTTAATAGAATAGTACTTGTTCTTACAATAGGGCCCAATGGGAATGTTACCTAATATTTTAACAAACTACAGGAACACAGAATTTGATAGCAGTTAAGAATCAAAATATAAGAAGAAAAAAATTGACGTTTGAATTCAGTTAACTCAGCAGCGCAAGAGATGGTGGAACTGTTGGGAGTTCTGCGGCTGAGGTGGAAGGCATGAGGGGATAACAGCATGTACTGTGCCATGGCACTGAAGGGGTTAAACCAAGGTTCTGAGCAGACATAGTAAAAATAAAGCTGGCCGCACAAGGAAAAGGTCACGGAAAGTGTGCTGAGGGGCAGTAGCTTCCAATAAGTGGAATTATGTGGAAGCAGAGGACACCTGGATCCAAGGCATTTCTCTGTTGGCACTGAATGTAAAGCTAAGCAGTAACAGAAAATGAATCAGTACACCACATATGGGAACATTATGAAGTTTAACCTTTGGCGAGAAACCATAATGTTGTCTTAAGAGGGTTTTCTGTTCCGAACAGGGTATGTTTCCAAGTGTCAGTGCTGTCTGCAATCATAGCGTTCCACTCCTGGAATACAAGGTCTCACTGGAAACATTAACCAGGACATTTCACATCCACGGTGATGGTGGAAAAGAATGTTAGCCTATATATATATATATATATATATACTATTTTTACAAAAGTAATGGACATACCTCTTAATTATTGAATTCAGGTTTCAATCAGACCCATTGCCACAGATTTATAAATGAAGCACCTAGCCACGCAGTCTGCATTTACAAACATTTGTGAAAACAATGGGTCGTGATAAGATGCCACCTTTACAATAAGTCAGTTCATGAAATTTCATCCCTTTAGATATTCCACGGGCGACTGTAAGTGGTATTATTACAGTGGAAGCATTCAGTAAAAGCAGGAATTCAGCCACTAAGGGGAAGACAACGTAAAGTCACAGAGCGGGATCACCGAAGGCTGAGGCGCATGGTGCGTAAAAGTCGCCAAAGCTCTGCTGATTCCATTGCTTAAGAGTTCCAAACTGTGCGGTGGGAGCTTCATGGAATGGGTTTCCGTGGCTGTGCAGCTGCATGCAACCTCACATCACCAAGTACAATGGCAAGCGTCGGATTGAGTGGTTTAAAGCACGCCGCCACCGGACTCCGGATCAGTGGAAATGTTTTCTGTAGAGTGACAAGTCTGATGGGCAAGTCGACTGTAAAGTTTGGTGGAGGAGGGATAATGGTATGAGGCTGTTTTTCAGGGGTTCAGCCCCTGACTTCCAGTTAAGGGAAATCTTAATGCTTCAGCATACCAAGACATTTTGGACAATGCTACATTTTCAACTTTGCGGGAACAGTTTGGGGAAGACCCTTTTCTATTCCAGCATGACTGTGCCCCAGCGCACAAAGCAATGTCCATAAAGACATTGCGAGCCAGGCCTTCTCGTCCAACATCCGCGCCTGACCTCACAAATACTCTACTGGATGAATGGCCAAAATTCCAACAGAAACACTCCAAAATCTTGTGGAAAGCCTTCCCAGAAGAGTGGAAGCTGTCATAGCTGCAAAGGGGGAACCAACTACATAATAATGTCTATATATTCAGAATGTGATGTCATCAAAGTCCCTGTTGGTGTAATAGCCAGGCGTCCCAATAGTTTTGTCCATATAGTGTATGTGTATGTGTATGTGTATGTGTATGTATATATATATATATATATATATATATATATATATATATATATACACATTTTCCTTCTGCTGTCCATCTCCACTGCTGTTTTGGTTATGGAGTCTTAACCCTATCTAGATGGAAAAAGGGGGACCAATCCAAAGCCTCTAGGGCTGAACCTCAGAAATGGATACACGGGACACATAACATGATTTTTCCCCGTGACCCATGTATGCAGTGAACTGGGATTTTGCAGGAGAGTTTAACAATTCAACTCCAGGTACAAAATGTGTGTATATAGTACTAACTCAAACCTAAACTTTGTGTGGACACTAGATCACTTCTTAGCCTTTTGGTCTAGATCAAGAGTGTTCTCGGCCTTTCTGCTTTATGTAGACTGTTGCTATTGGGGTTGCGACTGGTCCTTGCTGATCAGAAGAGGGTACAAGTGCAATCTATTTTGCATAGTCTCACCCCTTCTTAGCATAGAGAGTAATGAGTTTGAAAGAAGACCAGAAACAGGGTGGCAGTAACTCCTCAGCCCTCCCCATGGTTTCACAGCAGAGATGAGACAATCAGCCGATATAGTGTGTCCATTTTTTCTTTATGTTATGATTTAAATCTTAATTAGTCCTTGGTCTCATCTGAGATTCAGGGCAGCCTTATGCCTATCCCATGCATGTGCTGCTGGGAGGCTGTTCAGCTTATCTATCACCTTCTTCCTTACAGCTAATCATCTGACTCAGTTATACTGGTATGGAGTGATGGGATATGACATCATGTGACTGAGGATGCATTTGAGGTTTGTTTTTTTACTGGTATCAGCCTTTTTTATGACGAAATACACAAAGATATTACATGCACAGCTCATATATTCCTCTCAGCACTTTGATAAGAATAGGGCAAAGTTTGTCAATTCATATGGTCATAAATAAAAAAAAAACACACACATAAAAACTGGACATTTTCATTAACACTAATCAGCTCAAACTAGGTCTGTGCAGTGAAATTCTGTAGCCCAATAAAGATTGCATAATAGCTCATTAAATAAAGGTCATATGATATCGCATAACATTACCTTTACAGTGTCATAAACAGATGAGACATTCTTGCCACCATTGTTCCTATTGCATTTGGGCCTTTGTAATATAAGTGCATGAGGGAGCAGGGCCAACCCAAGACATAATGTCGCCTGGGGCGAAGTTTAAAATGCCACCCCCCCTGCCGACGCCAGGGGTCATTATCAATCCTTCCTCTCCCTCCCTCTCTATTATCTACCCTACAACCCCTCCTTGGAATTCACTTACCTTTCAGCAGTCCTGCGGTGAGTCTCCCTGCTCTGTCGCGGTGCGCGCTGCTTTACTGCTGAGTGCTGGAAATTACGTCATATTCCGGCGCTCAGCATTACAAGCCGGCACCGGGACCGAGCTAGAGGGCTCGCAGAGGCGCCCCTCTCTCACCTCCGCTTAAAAAAAAAAAAAAAAAAAAAGCCGTTTGGGGCGGCAAAGTAGGGCCATGGTAGGGCCAACCCTGTGAGGGAGCTTCCTCCTTTAATGTACATCCAGCAATAAAATAGCACATTTTATATAGAAAGAGTGTAGAGAGCTGGCTTTGAGCTGATTAATTCCACCATACATAGATGGTAATAGACTTTGGTTTTAAATATGTTTCACTATGCAGGGGCACCATCTTACCTGAGAGAGCAAGGAAGCTCTTGGCCACAGTGTCGCCACTAGCGAGAGGTGTTACGTAATGCATGTTACATCATTTTTGCCGCGAGGCTGTTCCGCTTACACTCTCTCAGTAACGTAAGGCTAAAAAATGCACATTGTATATATACAATTGGCATAGGATGAGGAGTTTATTTGGACATGGAAACAATGAAAACTTAAAAATAAATCTTTAACACAAGAGGCGCTCAGAAATCTAGATCTGCTGTTACGGGACAAAGAAAGGGATTTAAAAAAGTAGCGAGGGGAAGTGATTCACTTAAATCTATGGGACACTCCTATAAACCCCTGATAGAGTTCCTGTATATGTTTGGGCTGTCTATTCATAGTCATCCACAATGGAATACATAGGGGCAGGGCAGTAATTGTCCCCGCGGTTGCTCTGATTTGAAAGTTTTAGGCCCCTATTAAATATTTTTCTTTTGGTGTTTTACTTGTGATCTCGCATACAGCTGTTTAGGGTTACAAAGGCATTAGCTTGCATTTAGACCAGTGCTTCCCAAAGTGGGCGATACTGGCGGTAGTAGTCTTGGGTGCAATTGGGGGCGTTGAATAAAAATAAGGGGACGGTGGAAGCATAAAGAAATAAAAATTGAAAAAAACGTTCGTACATGTTTCATGTAACATAGAATTAAAGTTTTTTTTCCAAATAAACACACAAAATGCAAGGTAACTATAACCCAGTGCTTCCCAAAGTGGGGGGCACTAGAACCATCCAGGTAGATTGACAATGGGGCATCGAGTAATTTTTATCTGAAAAGTTGGCGGTAAGCCAAATAGGTTTGGGAACCTGTGATTTAGACCACGACTGGATCAGTTTTGTGCCCCATCTGTGATGTTGTTTCTGGATTGTTTGATTAAAATTGTCCAGCCCTGCTTTGACAGCCACCAAAATTCCATTTCATATGGAAATATTAATGATTATGAAATATTCTGATGCTGCCACATAAAACCAAAGCGAATTGGCCGCCGCGAACTGACAACTTTAAGGGGCAAAAATACATGCTAACTGTATATACATCTCCTGTCATGCATTGTCACTTTTATAGCCTAAACATACTTAAAATGCCAATCTTCTATACTATTCCAGTGTGTCTGAATCAGAAAATATCTGATCCCATGCATTCTTATATCACCAGCCTGATAAATGATAACATTTGAACTCTTTTGGACTCTTAACTTCAAAAGATATGAAGTTATGTTCTGATACCGAACTGTCGTAGCACTTGCGATGACTATAGTTATCATTTATAGGTTTTTCCGCTTATAATGATGTCATTTCAACCTGTTTCCTGTCTCTTGATTATAGTCACCCAGGTCAAAGGCCACAATAGAGATTATGGGTGACCGACAAGGATGATTTCATGGAAATTCTCGTATATTAGAAGGAAATCACAAGTTATTTAGTCTAAATATCGCACAAGCAGGTTGTTTAACTAGGGAACACAATACTACAAATACTGAACAAATAAGTTGCCACTTTTATATTTATATATTTGTCAGTATTTATTACTGGTATTCTAATGTGATATCATTAACCCTGATGTGTGATGTTACCATTACCATTGTCAAGGGGATTATAACAGAGTTTTTATGTTACCAGGTTCCTTCAGGAGATTTTGTTTATCAAACTGTCTTGTCTGGGAATTGTCATAGAACAAATTTGTCACCAATTCAGTGAGAATATTTTTACACAGAATAATGTTACCAGGCTGTTGGGAGATTCTCACAAATCACTGATGTTACCAGGTACTGTCTGGAGACTCTTCTGATGTTACTAGGTTCTACTTCCAAGAATAGCTATTGAGAGCATATTTAATCAATGCGATTTCTCGAAAGCCACGTCACTTTATGCAATGGTGCCCAAGAAGCCTCCGTCCGGGACAATGCATTGTCCTGGAATGAGAGTGTAGAGTGAAGGTCTCAGCCACTCTGATTGCCTGAGAGTCTTTCCTTCACTAGAGCCCAGTGTAATTTACAGCCAGCACCAGGTAAGAAGACCACTGCGTGTGTAATTTGTCTGGGTGTATGACTGTGTGTGTTTGCTTGTGTGACAGTGTGTGGACGCCTGGAGGCTGTATTTCCCGTTATAGACGGTGGACCCCTGGATTGCATTACATACTTCCAGCAGGCGACAGTGGACACTAATTGCAGTGCGATATCTGGTTCCCTTGCTTGGATTCATGTCTAAGTCGCCCTGGACCTGATTAGGGGTACAGGATGGCAACAGTGAGAGAGCCAGAGCTCTCTAGATCCCAGTTTCCCATTTCTCCTGCCTGTCTGACCAATATGATTGGTTCTGATGGAAGGATTATGTAAATAAGTATTGGTTGCATAATTTGCAAATGATCTGCATATTGCATTTTACATATGGTGTGATGCATGCTGGTCGTAACTCACCGCCGATTGAAAGGCTCTTGGAGGCTGGTGGTGATTGTTTCCTCTATAAAGCTAGTTCCTTTTTTACCTCAATATGAGTTCTATCTTGTTATTGGGGTAAGCCTCAGTGCTGCCCTTGGCAGGGCGGTAAAGCACTGTATTGCTATGCTTCTGTATACTACAGTGCTGCCGAGGATCCCAAAGAGCTATGTTTCCTGCTGTCTTCGACACTAGTCCTGCCTGACGGTGGAAGTTTCATGTTCCTGGTAGCCATGGGGTGAAGGAAGAAATGTCTGGCGGGTGTACCCAGTCGGGGTACAGGTCGTTCCTGTTACAGCGTGTAATTCTCTAAAACTGCCCATGTCTGATACTAGAGGTGATTATTACCTGAAGCTGCTTATGTCTGGGAACAGAGGCGTTAATGCTCTGAAACCACTCATGGTTGGTAATAGAGATGTTAATTCTCTGAAACTGTGGATGAGTGGTAATAAAGGGTTAATTCTTTGAAACTGCTCATGGCTGGTAATCACTGTATGTATATTATAATATAAATATATTATTAAACATGAAATCAACATGGTTTCCTAATAAATCTATATAATATAAATGTATTAATGTGCATATGTAAATCAGTTTGTATGTCTCTTTTTTTCAGGGCTTTATTATTATGTTAGGTTTTGCTTCATTGAGCTGAACCTCAAATTAACAAAAAAATCAGAGGCCTCTCACAGTCCACAGGTACAAATGGTAAACTACCACAATATGTAAAGTTGTTCACTTCGGACTACAGTCACTCTAGTTTACTAAATGTTACCTTTCCTCTTCTACACCTTTTATTATTGCATTTGCTTCCATTGTATAATAGTCAAACGAATGATATATCATACATATCTGGGAACTTTCTGACTCCGGCTAGCTGGAGCCTCCTTTTGCGGAATGTGGGTAGGAGGTTCAGCTGATGATGTAGGCGGTCCCGATGACATCACCGAAAAAGCCCTGCTCATGTTGCGGGTAGTCCATGACACACTGTATTTTTAATTGGTAAGTGGGCGGGGAGCGAGGTGTATCGCATGTCTGCACCCAGAGTTTTCCCTTAGTGATGTGGAGAAGCGGCAAAACCCATTGAGTTCCCAGGCATGCCAGGAAATCACCAGGAAAGTTTTCTTTTATATGTTTTTTATTATTTGTATTGCAGTATTTTACAACAAAACCACTGCATATATATATATAAATAAATTAGTTCTTTTAACGGCTCGATCACCACACCTGGGAACATTCAGGCTCCGGCTACCCTGACCCCCTGCCTTTTTGAGATGTAGGCAGGTCTACTGACATCAGTAGGCGGTCCATTGACAAGAGTGGGTGGTCTGGTGATGTGCCAAAAACTGAAAGTGATAGCAGGGGAAGTGGGGAGTTCCTTCATTTAGCATGCACTTTTTTATAAAACTGGCCCCATTGTCTTTACAAAATCCCAATACTCACAGCGATAGACATTTAATCTAAGGCTAAGGAAAATTTTTTAGGATTATTAAATTTACAATGTCCGCTGTGATTATACTATCCTGTAGAAATTATGATTGTGTTTTTCCCTTTTCTTTTATCAGTTTAAGTGTTCATTTTGTAGTCTCATTTTCCATTCCATACACAGAACTTTGAACTCCCTTCGGGAGATATGCATCATACGCCACAGATTATTTAGTTCAACCTGGAAATGAGCAAAAAACCTGTATTTTGTTAATTCTGAAATAGATCCTGATTGATGTCATATTTGTGGCGTCATAAAGCTAACTGATAACAGCATATAGATTTGGGCCACTGTCATGACATGGTCAATTTATAGTGTGGGTTGTGACTGCCTTCACCTTTGGCACCATGTCCCACACACATGATTAGTTCACCTGAATTACAAAATAGTTAACAAACATCAAAACATGATATAACTATAAGATAATGATCTTGCTCCTAACACTTTACAGTCTAAGATCTAGGGAGATCCAGTACGGTCATTTCACTCTCTCCAAATCTCTTTCACCCTTGTGACTGGGTTCAGGATATTGTTGAAGATGGGGGTAAGTTGGCAAGTGCCCAGCATGAGCACAGCCCCAGGCTTGCTGTACCTACTCCTCCTCTGGAAACACAGTCAGCACCCACTGGAAGGGGCCATACGTATTTTGGCTCATATCCATTATAGCCATCTTATCCATAAATGTAATTTCCTGTCTTTCCAATTTGGACAAAATTCAGAGGGCTTTTCCCATTCAGAAACAAATTTCATTGTCATTCACCCCTCCCTCTCATTCTCATTGCCACTCCCTCCCTCTCATTCACTCTGTCTTCCACATTCTCAATGTCTCCCTACCTTCGTCACCGACCACTTCTGTGTACCTCTCTCCTTTTGCACAGCCTCTCCCCCATTCCTCCAATCAGGGGAGTGGGTGTGCGCAGAGGCTCTGCCCTTTTATGGAAATACTCTGGGGGGTCTGGTTAACAGAGCTGATACTGAGAAGAAGCAAATGAAGATAGAAGACAGAAGAACAAGAAGAAAGAAGAAGTAGAGATATGGAAAACGAGACAGGGACACGGAAGTGATCGGCGAGGAAGGGAGGGAGACATTGAGCATGATATAGCGAGTAAGAGTGAGAATTTGGAGATCTGCTTCATTATCGTTTGTTAACGATAATGATACCCACCTTCATGTTCCCCACAATCAACTGAAGCCCAAGCAAACCTGCATACTTTGCTACAAGGTATACAGAGTGGACCAAGAGATCTCCTTTATTATCTGTTATTGTTTTCTGTATTGTTATTATCATTTTCCTGTTTCTGTGCCTGAATTGTCTATTACCCTTTTTTCTATCTATGCTTTATGGCCTAGGAATGCCTTTACTGGGAGTTGCAGCATTTTTCCACTGATTGTTTTATTTGTTTTTATTTGGTAAAATTTATGTCATGCCTGTCACTACTTAAGTGTGTTATATTTTACTTTCTATCTTTCTGCTACACTGACCCCTTATCTCCTATATCTGCCCTCTTACTGCCCCCGTCCACTTTAACACTATTTAACACTCTCTATTACAGCTCTCACAACCTGCAATACCCACCTTCATGTTCCCCACAATCAACTGGGTTTTTGCCTGCCCTCCCTGCCCCTCTCCCACCCGCCCCAGTGCTGTTCTAATATATAGACAGTTAAGTACCGGATCTACTGGATCACGCCAGTAGGGGGCACCACACTGTGGAGCCCTTTATTACCCACTACTCCCCATTAAAGCATTCCAGATCCTATCCCTCCCAATCTCTCTGCTGTCAAAGCTATCCCAGTACCTCAACACTTAACCTGTATATGTGAAACCTACCTGCATTTGCTCTACCACTCCTGTCCTATTCCTATCATTCTCAACCAGCAAACTCAATCAACATGCGCAACCTAACCAATCTTATTCCTATCATCTCCAACCATAAACTCCCTCCCGTCTTTAACTGTGCCCTATGGAATGCCCGCTCGGTATGCAACAAACTCGCTGGTATACATGACCTTTTTCTATCTCATGCTTTTAACCTCCTAGCTCTTACTGAAACCTGGATCCCCTCCCAAGACACTACTGCTTCTGCTGCACTCTCCTTCGGAGGACTACACTTCAGCCACACTCCTAGGCCTGATGGCAGAAAGGGTGGTGGTGTAGGCATCCTTCTCTCACCTCACTGCACCTTCCAGAATATACCAAGCCCTCCCTCCCTCTCATTCGGTTCCTTTGAAGCTCACACAATCCGTCTTTTCTCTCCACTCTCTCTTCAAATTGCTGTCATATATCGCCCTCCAGGCCCTACCTCGCAGTTCTTTGACCACCTTTCTGCCTGGCTCCCTTTCTTCCTCTCAACTAATATTCCCTGTCTTATTCTGGGTGACTTTAACATCCCTTTAGATATATCTAACAACTCTGCAAGCTCCAAACTCCTCTCCCTGACATCTTCCTCTGGTCTCTCTCAATGGACTAATTCCCCTACGCACACCGAGGGGCACTCACTTGATCTGGTTTTCTCCAGATCATGCTCCCTTTCAGACTTCTCCATCTACCCCTTCCCTCTGTCTGACCACCACCTCCTATCTTTTTCTCCAGTGCTAACCCCTAACAAGACAAACTTACAGCGCTCACCTCATACTTGTAGGCCATTACCAGAAAATACCATTACCCAACTGTCAGCCTCACTCGAACCTCTCTTACCTTCCATGTTAACCCTTTCCTGCCCAGACACAGCAGCCTCTTTTTACAACAACACACTTGCTTCATCCCTCGACACCATAGCTCCAATTACTACAAGTTACCCCCGACAATTTAAACGCCAACCATGGCATACCAAAACCACACGGTATCTTCAGAAGTGCTGCCGCACAGCTGAGCGCTACTTCAGAAAATCAAAATCCAGCGAAGACTTTACTCATTATAAATTCATGCTTCACACCTACAACTCTGCCCTCTCTCTCGCCAAACAGCTCTACTTCTCCACTCTCATATCCTCTCTTTCTTCCAACCCACGACGCCTTTTTTCTACTTTCAACTCCCTTCTCTGTCCCTCCACACCCACACCACAAACCTCTCTCACTGCCCAAGATCTTGCTACCTACTTCAAAGAGAAGATCGAGACTATTAGAAAAGACCTCTCTTCCTTACAACTCCCTCGTACACCACTCACCACCACCCTCTCTACTCCTACTATACTAACTGCCTTTTCCCCTACAACCGAAGAAGAGATAGCCACTCTTCTTTCTTCCTCTCACCCAACAACCTGTCCCCTTGACCCCATCCCTTCACACCTCACAAAGTCTCTATGTCCATCCCTTGGTCCATCACTTACCCACCTATTTAATCTTTCTCTATCATCTGGATCGGTACCATCTGCCTTCAAGCATGCGCTAATCACACCAATTCTAAAGAATCCTTCCTCAGACCCCATCTGTTTGACTAACTACCGCCCTATCTCTCTGCTTCCTTTTACCTCTAAGCTGCTTGAACGGATTGTGTACAATCGCCTCACTAACTTCCTCTCCTCTAATTCCCTCCTTGACCCTCTACAGTCTGGTTTCAAACCCCTTCACTCTACTGAAACAGCTCTAACAAAAGTCTCCAATGACTTGCTCTCTGCCAAAGCTAAAGGTCACTACTCTATTCTAATTCTACTGGATCTCTCTGCTGCTTTCGATACTGTTGATCACCACCTTCTTCTTGACCTACTTGCTTCTATGGGCATTCGAGATACAGCTCTCTCCTGGATCTCCTCATATCTGTCTAACCGTTCCTTCTCTGTCAACTTCTCAGGCAACACATCATCGCCCCTTCCTCTTTCGGTTGGTGTCCCCCAAGGTTCAGTCCTTGGTCCTCTGCTGTTCTCTCTTTATACTTCCTCTCTTGGCAAACTAATCAACTCATTTGGCCTCCAGTATCATCTATATGCAGATGATACCCAAATCTACCTGTCTTCTCCTGATCTCTCTCCATCTCTCATGTCCCGGATCACCAGCTGCTTGTCTGCTATTTCTTCATGGATGTCACAACACTACCTGAAACTTAATCTTTCTAAAACGGAACTCATTATCTTCCCTCCCTCCATCTCCACTCCACTACCTGAATTCTCTATCACCATTAACAACACAACTATCTCTCCTACTAACCAGGCCCGATGCCTTGGGGTCATCCTTGACTCAAACCTCTCCTTCATCCCTCACATTCAGTCCCTCGCCAGATCCTGCCGCCTGCACCTAAAAAACATCTCTCGTATCCGCCCATTCCTCACCCAAGAATCCACAAAAACTCTGGTTCATTCACTTATCATTTCCCGTCTTGACTACTGCAACACTCTTCTGGTTGGCATTCCACTGTCTCGACTCTCTCCACTACAGTCTATCCTTAATGCCGCTGCTAGGCTCATCTTCCTTGCACGTCGCTCCTCTTCTGCTTCCCCCCTCTGTGAATCTCTCCACTGGCTCCCAATTACCTTTAGAATTAAATTTAAGATCCTGGTACTGACATATAAGGCCATCCACAATACTGCTCCTCCGTACATTTCTGACCTCATTAGCAAATACTCTCCTACTCGATCCCTACGTTCCTCCCATGGGCTAAGGCTCTCCTCCTCACTCATCACCTCTTCCTTTTCTCGTCTACAAGATTTCACTCGAGCTGCCCCATATCTCTGGAATCTGCTCCCAAGGAACCTTCAGAATTCACCCTCCCTCCCCACATTCAAGAAACATCTAAAAACCCACTTCTTCAGAGAAGCATACCATCTTGGCTGCTAGAACATCCTTGTCATTGATACCCCCACAATACCCCTCACCCTTTCTCTATGCCTTATGTTTATCACCCCATTTTCCCTCTAGATTGTAAGCTTGCGAGCAGGGCTCTCTCCACCAAATGTATCGGTTTGTCTAAGTCTGTCAATTCTTGTCTTGTCATATCCCTTGAATTTATGTATTGTATTAAGCGCTGCGTAAACTGTTGGCGCTATATAAATAAAAGATAATAATAATAATAATAATAAGTTGAGGGCCGCTCCTCATTTTCTTAAAGTCTAACAAATAAATTAAATCAGCAAATTTTGTTAAAATAAAAGTTTGTACGGATCTGAATGTACATGACACCAAGACCAGCAGTAGCTGGGTACAAGTAGCAGCAAAAGAAAGGATCCAGCTACCTCTACATTGTGCTCAACGAAACGGCTAGACATTGGACTGACGCAGAGTCTGTTACTATTGTTGTTTGTTTATACTATACATTAGTGCTGTGCAAACAGGACACAAGCAGAGCCTCATTCCACAAAATAAATAAAAGTCGACAAGAGCCCTTTTCTACAATGAGTAGAATAGTAGCTGAGCCCAATATCTGACTTATGGAGAGAGGTGAAGTAGTAGAAGTCGATTGAAACTTCTCCTCTAGGTCAACATTTTGTCATCACGATTGCCCAGACTTTCCTTTGTCTTGTGGAAGTCGGTACTGGTCAAAGATCACTTGCTGAGATAAGGCAAGGGTTGGGCTCGCTTCTATGTAGATCGGTTACTGTTGATTTGGTTACCTGGGTAAAGGCAGGGCTGCCATTAACAAATGTGCAACCAGTTCTTGTATATGGGGGCCCGGGCAAGCACGGGAACCTTTCACAGGCCTTCTCATTGGGCCCTCGCAGCCCAACCTGTACCTACGCCCTGTAGCGTACCTAGCGGTCCGCCCCGCGTGCCTCTCTTTGGGGGGGTGCCCGTACGGTGACCACATAGTGGAGGGAGAGGGGGGTAGATAGTGAGAAGGGAGAGAGAGGGGGGGTAGACAGTGAGGGGGTATATAGTGAGAAGGGAGGGAGAGGGGGTAGATAGTGAGAAGGGGATAGAAAAGGGAAAAAGGTAGATAGTGAGAAATTGGGTAGTAAGTATATTGAAAATAATAAACAGTGAGAATGAGTGAGAGAATTAATGAATGTTGGATGCATTGTGTGAATGAGGGAGATAATGAGTTTGTGAGAATGCATTAATGAATGTGTACATTTGTGTGAATGAGTGAGAGAATGATTGTGTGAATTAATGAGTGACTGTAAAAGTGTTTGTGTGTATCATAGATGTATAATTGATTTGTGGAAAGGCAAAGATGGCAGAAGCAAGATGTTTGAGCCTTGGGGACCAAGATGACACAGGCAAGGTGTTTATGGGACAAAGGTGGCACAGGCCGGGCTGTTTGGGGACAAAGATGGTAAGTCCTACGTGTGTAATTTGGGTGCTTGTCAGGTTCTATGTGGGCAATGTGGACGCCAGGGCTGGCTTTGGGTTGTGCAAACTATCAACTATGCCTGTAATTTAGGGGGTTTTATCAATACTTTTATTGCTGAGTTTTTATGTTATTTCCAGTTGATCTATACCCGCAGTGCTTTGTTTCCATACATTATTATTGTATACCTGCAAATACGGGATTTGTATGTCTGATTCTATGCCTCCAGTGCTGAGTTCACGTGTGAACAATAATAATAACAATACCAATATATACATGATGGCTAACAGCAATCACACTCCTATCATGCCCAGACAACCAGTACATGCTAAAACCTGGGCATGATAGGAGAATGATTGCTATTAGCAATCATGTATACATTAGTATTAGCAATGTTTGGCTTAGTATATAGTGACAGGGGTTATGCTGCACTATTGTCAATGTCTGGCTCAATGTATAGTGATAGGGATTACGCTGTACCACCGTCAATGTCTGCCTCAGTATATAGAGATAGGTGTTATGTTGTACCCCTGTCAATGTCTGCCTCAGTATATAGTGATAGGTGTTATGCTGTACCCCCGTCAATGTCTGCCTCAGTATATGGTGACAGGTGTAATGCTGTACCCCGTCAATATCTGCCTCAGAATATAGTGATAGGTGTTTGCTTTACCACCATCAATGTCTGCCTCAGTATATAGTGGTAGGTGTTATGCTGTACCCCGTCAATGTCTGCCTCAGTATATAGTGGTAGGTGTTATGCTGTACCCCGTCAATGTCTGCCTCAGTATATAGTGATAGGTGTAATGCTGTACTACCGTCATTGTCTGCCTCATTATATAGTGATAGGTGTTATTCTGTACGACCGTCAATGTCTGCCTCCGTATAAGATGATAACAGTAATGCTGTACCACCTTCAATGTCTGCGCCAGTATATAACGATAGAAGCTATGGAGTTTTAAAGTGTGTGTGTGGGGGGGGGGTGCCACATACAGGATCCGCCCCAGGTGCCAAATACTCTGCCTAGGCCAGATCTCCCCACTGCAATCCTGGAACAGGGCACTGGGAGAAGGCTGGGGGCCCAGTCTTTAGGTTTGTACTGGGGTCAGAGATTTTTGCTGATGGCCCTAGGAAAAGGTGCGCTTTCTGTCCCATCAAGTTCCACATTATTCATATAGTGCCAGTATATTCTATTAAAGGGGAGTGAAAATGAACAATGACATTAAACTGACAATATAGAATGATATATAAGGCAAAGCTATGCCATAAATTCTTAGTCCCACCTACACAGTCCAACTCATGTCAGTTTTTCCCTTCATAAGTTATAGTATGAGCTATTGGTTCCCTTTGTGGTATTCCAGACACTGGTATTCTCAATCATTTTACGTAAGTATTCCCGATTTAAGTGGCCGTCTGTTTAGACCAACGAACGCAGCCAACCTTAAAGCGACTTCCTCGATGCAGGAAACCCACGTGCAAACAAGGAATGCCTCTGCCTTACCTGACGTCATCGCGTGACGCTCGGAACACTGTCCTTTGCACAAGGCTGACTTTGCATCGTTTCCCCCTCCCTAGTCCCGCCCCTACACAGACTAAACCACTCCCACGGCTGTTATCGACGTCATCAGGAGACGCCCCACTGCATTCACTATTTGGCGTCTCCAAGGTCACGCCTCGCTGTGTGTGGGGCCTTCAATGGATGCTCGCCTGGGCCCGGTGTGTAGGAGGGGCTTCAAACACATGCAACCCACCCTCCTCCTCCCAGTTCCAGCCCAGTAACAAAACACCAGCAGCCCTTGCCCCATCCACAGGCAGCTGGGAACCGGTTGCACCAGCGTTTGGTAATCGCTGTTCCCATTTTCCCGTGACGAGTTGATCGGTGTATTATGTCACAGTGAGGGCTACCCCGGTAGGGACTGCAGCCACTGACACCCGGCACGCATCGCCGTCCCTCTGCTGTGTGGATTCCGTGTTTCTTGCAGTGAGTGGCACTCGCCGTGACAGCTCCTCACAGTTACCGGTGCGGAAGAAACCACCCGGGAGGTCGCGATGTTTGATAAAAGCAGAATCCCCTTCGTGGTGCTGGATGTAGTGTGCGTGATACTCGGTAGGTGACTATGGCTTGCTGGCATGCAGCCTTGCGTGTTCCCCTGTAGGTTCCCCGGGGTGCCCGTTTCCTGCCGTTTCTGCCGGGCATGCCTCTGCTAGCGACTGTAGCGCATCTTGGGCTTTGCATGGTTTCCCTTCTCCTATTAACTCTTATGACAGCTTCTTCTTCGCTGCCTGGTAACGGCGACCTGATTTATCACAAGTCTTGCTGCCTGTTTAACACTTTGCGTGCCATTGGGGGTATTGAAGCTCATCAGCCTGGCACTCAAAGGGTTAAACTAATTAAACACAGTACAAGTCACATTAGGAATGGGGGTTGTAACAATTTACATCATGGTCAATTACCTGTTTATCATTTAGCACCATTTATCGTTTGTGCATATTATGTAGCTATGAACCTCATTAGTGGTTATTTGATACATAGTCTATTAGCCTGTTAGTGTTTCGGTGTACTATGATATGCAAAATTTTGGAACTCCATTCCCTGGCATTCTAACGGTTAAATATTGGAACGGTAGTCACGCGCTGCTCTTTAGGTGAAATGGTTAATGTGCGCCGGTTTCTGCGCTCTGGATTAGCGCTTTAATGGCCGATCTGTTGTATATTCTGGGTGTGTTGGCTGTTTTGGGCGAGCAGGATGGTCTTTCCGTTCCTGGCGCAGCGACTCGTCGTGATGCTGCAGTGCGAAAATAGAAAGTTTGATTTATATATTTGATAATCCATTTTGGTGGCAAAGCCTTAAATTCATTCCCTTTTTGCCTTTTCAACTTTTTTTTTTTTCCGTAACTATTTTTTGGAATTGGCATTGGTTGCCTTTTAATATACTTTTTTTTTGTTGTTGTTATTTTAACTCTTGAGTGACAAGGGTATGATGTGTACTTTGTCAATCCTCTTGCCTGTTAAACGGTTAACAGCTTTCTGTTGCCACTTTTGTCTTTTTTTTTTATTTCTTCACTCAACACCGTAACAATCTCATGCTTAATAAATAAAAGGTAATTTATAGGAGGGATTCATGGGCGTCTTTATCCTAAGGCGAGAAGCGAGCACCGTCTGTCTCATGGAAATCATGTGCCATATTGTGGGATTGTGTTTTCTGTCCTAGCAGAAGCCGTAGATATGATACCCTTTGGTGATATCTCATATTACCCGGGACTGCTGGGTTATATCCAGCATGCTGCTCCGCAGTATAATACAAATAATTCACTTTATCTCCCCTTTTATTATACTGTGAACTGTGAAGCTCAAAGTACATCTGTTAGTGGTTAATAAATACAAATATACAAATATACCGTGGAAAAGTTTGTTTGCAGATGGATGTGATGGTGAGTCACTAGCAGCGGGAGAAGGTGCTTGTGAATACATGAGTGCCTACTCGCTGCACTGTAGGGATCAGGCTCTGTATTGTGTGGTCTCTGGTGAGTGAACAAGTAGTAGTCTCTACAGAGATGCTTTGATGATAGGGCTGGTCCTTCCATATCGGTGACTTAAGGCAGGTGTTTAGGGCAAGTTGCAGGAAGGAAGGGGCGCTTCCTAAGGGGCTGGCGACCTTGGGTGGTCGGGATGCTGCAGTAATAGCAGGTTACAGGTTGCTTAAGTGTGTGCTGTGATGAAAAAATATTACAGCTGTAGTATTGCACAATACACATATGGAGCAACGGAAGGAGAACATTCATAACATGAGACCTTAACAGGGAACACGGATCCAGTGAATGCAGCACAGTGTGTCTCTAAGCTCTGTGCGATACTTCTATATGAACGTTTGTAAAGTTCTAGAGCGAGCATACGTTCTAAAGCATCGTCAAGCAAATAAAACAAGAATTCTGCCACTTTGAGACAGACCTGTCTTTCTGTCCATTGGTTGACATTTGCCTTTTTAGTACGTATATAGTCCTGTATAGGTTATAAAGACTTGATTAAGCAAATGGTGGCATATCTGGCTAAACCAGGCAAGCCTGAAAACCACATGAAATCTGATGGGTATGGTGCATAAAACCACCTGGCAATGAAAGGGTTGATACAAAGCAATTCATAGATTAAATTACAGAGTAAAAATTGTTTTAAAAAAAAAAAAAATCCTTCAGGTAATTTCAAGTGCCAGGGCTGGGGGTTTGTACGCTGCAATTAGACCTAGAAATAACGCGTGGGAAGGTAGCACGGCTGTATTGAGCAGAACGAAGGCATTCAGGGGGCTGCTTGTCACCCAAGTATAAGAGTCACATGGTATGGCGATGGCAGACACGGTAACGCGGTGCCATCCTGTACTGATTTAACCGCCATAAAGCAGCATTATCATTATTTATTGCTCTATAATTCGCCATCGTATACCGCAGCAGTGTTTTATCTACTTTATCTACCAACAGTCTGATTAAGAGAAACTCCTTTCATCCACTCCGTGTCTGGTAATGTTTATTAGGGATCACATTGTATCATTTTTGTTTCACAATATCTTGTGTTGTTTGGTAAATATTTGGTGTTTATTTCTGTTTACTGTAAAACTCATCTGTCTTCTATAAAAGGCAAAGCTGGAGCCTGCGGCTAATACTGTGAGCCCTGCTTTATGATGCGGTGTATGAGCGCAAAGCATCGGCCGGGAGTGATGGCGTGTATATTCAAGATTACAAAGAAAAGACAATGCTGCCAATGTTCTTTTTCCAGTGTCATATATAATATAATATAATATAATACACACACGACTTATACAGATAAACCTAAGTGCATTATGTACTGGTAAACATGATACAATGGAGTTGTATATGTAAAAGGTTCTTTCAATCTGTGCCAAGGGGGGCACCCTTATATTGAACAGTGTATATCTTTGCACGTCCTCAGGTAGTAGACGAGTTCAGGGATTCTTGTTTAAATGTTTCAAGTTTGGATGCTGATAACTATAGTGCTTTTTAGAAGCTTCCGCATATTATGTTTCCTTCTTCCTTATTAGTTCTGTAAGGTAATTACTCACTCGATGTTCTAGGGATGACACGTGCGCAAGAACAGCCGCTAATATACAGTAAGGGAATTTAACCATGTATAGGATAGATATATGGCTTTAGGAAATATGGGCAGACTAGATGGGGCGAGAGGTTCTTATCGCCCGTCGGATTCCGTGTGTGTCTGTGTTAAGATTTGGGGAATTTCTGCATAATAATGTTTAATGTGTTTGAATGTATTGGTTATCGGGGGAATTGCTGTGAACGTTTACCTGGAAGAATCTTTCTCGATTTGTATCTGCGTTAAATTATGTGAAACTGGTCTGTTACTGGGGTCTCGTGCAGCACTAACAGTAATATTGCCAAAACACATCAGATTATTTCACTCTATAGCATTCAGCTGTGTATTCTTTTTCTGGATTGAAGGTCGGCTTTTTGGGAACATTATTATTTTTTTAATTTTTTTTTGGGAGGGTGACGCCTTTTAATTAAAAGCAATGCCTCTGAGGTTTTGCACCTGTTTGCCACCTAAATATTTAAACAGTTGATGCCATATGCAGAGCCTTAAGGAAGAATAGAAAGGTGGTTTGCTGCAGGATTTACAGCACGCCGCTAATAAATGATGCATTGTGATATAATAATCAGGGAGTGTATATGGGTGGGTGATGGGGATACTACACATCCTATTGCTCTTTGCCCCTTTTGTCAGAATATGGAGATGAGCCATGAAGCTGTGGCCCCTCCACTTGCACCCAGTTCGGTAGGAGCAGGTAAGAGTATAAAACACTTGTCAAGGAGGGAAACACACGTAATCGTCACCCACATGCTTTTTTTCTATAGAAGACGCCTACGTGTTATTGCATCACCAAAGAGATGCATGCAATTTTGTTTTCTGCATTGGGTGCTTGCCTTGTTACATGACCCTCGGCAAAAAAGGAGTTAAGTTTTGCAAAGCATCCAGGGAACAATGATCTTCCAAATTCAGGGAACTGGACACAGAGCTCACTCTTGGCAGCTGCCTTCAGAATGCTGTCATTATTATTTTCTTGTGGAGCTGAAAGCCAGCCCTGGTCCACGGGACTCAGCGCGGTGTCTCGGGAGAACCGACCATCGAGAGCAATGTTTGTTGGAAATGTACGCAATGGTTTAAAGTGCGAATGGTTACAATGATTCAGTAAACTGACTGTTTCATCATATCTACAGGGGGCGAGGGGGCTCTGAAGCCAATTCACAGATCCTCTCGCTTCCTAAAGCACAGTATAAAGTCCTTTTGTTGGGTGACATTTAAAAGCTGCAGGAAAAAAAACTGAATTGACATCACCGTTTAGTAAATTCAGCCGATGAAATGAATGGACTCTATTCGTTGGGTATAAGCTGGTTGGGCCCCAAGGCACGCAATCGTTTTAGATAATGGATATTTTTTGTTATCGGGAGAAGTGAGCTTTGAAGGGAGAGAGCGAACCAAGAATAAGCAATCAATGATTTTCTTAATTGATTTCTCCATTAGTCTGAAGTATCAGCTCATTAATGGCTGCTCTGTCAAGGGCAGGAAAGCTGATATTGATTCATTCTGCACTTGAACCGTTGCAGATGATGGCCTGCCATTTAACTATTTTTCTGCCCTTCTGGCCCTCAAAGTGTCCCCAATGTAAATTGTCTTTGCCAGCGTTACATTCAGTGAGTAGACTGCAACTCCCATCATCTCAGCCGCTGTCTGGCACTGCAGAAATTGAGTGCATTTTTTTCTTTTCGGGTTTGCGTCTGTGATGCTTTTTTTATAATTCACCCAAATATCTCTCTGCATCCATCCGAGGTCCTTAAAGCTCATGTAACGTTACTTTTTTTTCTATGTTGGCCAACAAAAGGTGCTAAAGACACCATAACCCCCCCCACCCGTAACAGATCTCCAAATGAGTTATCTTTTTAACTGCTCGCTCACACTGATCAACCGCTGAAAAGGTGAGACAAGTGGCCTGAAATGCGTGTTAATAGGTTTCAGGGTAACACGAGTTATTTCCTCTTTAAAAGCCTCAAGTGTTCTGTTTAGTAGATTGCTAAAGCCGTGTTATGCTATTGAAGCTGGCCCGATCTGTGTTTAGTTTGTGTATCTGTATGGCTTTCTAGTCACATCCTGACTCCACTGTGTGCTCAGAGCTGATCATTGAGACGTTCATTCAAAAATCTGGCGTAAGGTATGAGTATTCTGTGCTAAAGAGTACTTAAAGCTATGGGGGTTCCATCTGGTTAAATATGGTGTTTGTTTGTTTGTTTTTTGGTAAAAGTCCCATAGATGGCAGTTTTTTTTATAATTTAAGGAGAAAATGACATTTTGTTTAAAATGGGTACAAGGAAATCATGGCTTCTTGACTAAGATCAATTGAGTACCTGTGGCGAGGGGGAAAGCTTGTTCTTCTGGCCATAAAGTCTGGAGTGCTTGAAGCCCCAAGGTGTTTTGGTTGTTTCGTTTTTGTCCTCCTGCAGTTCCTTGGCACATTTTATCCTTTACTAGCGTCAGCCTGTTTAGGGTAAGTGTGCGCTAAGAAGAATATTATACCAGCCAGCGACGTGTCCCAGACCAGGCAGTCCCCTTATTATAACACTGAGGGGTGATCAAATCTGCAACAGCTAAAGAGCTACAGGGAGGGTAACCATGCGCAGTAACATTAATTTTAAATAAACAATATATATATATGCAGATTGATGGCCTAATATATAGTAGAATGTGCTCTGCTCTATGGCATTGAAGGCTGAGACTGAAAAGGTTTATAGGAAGCAGCGCATGCAGAAGGCAGACTTTCTGGGCTTTGTTTACTAAACTGTGTTATGTACATACCTGAGAACTTTCAGGATTTTTGGGGTCTGAGCCGTTCTTTGTGTTACTGACCACCACTACCTGCAGTGCTTCACTCCAAAATGTGGGAGAACACACGGAGATCATTTAATGTAATCATCAAATTCATAACCCCGGGAAGCACTTTATAAGGGGTGGTCAGCAACATGTAACCGTTAGCGGTGTCCTGGAAGAAATGCCCCGTATTGGGGTCCAGGTGATAGTCCGACAGGTGGCTCCACAAATCTTTGAATTTCTTCTCTAACAAATGTCCTCCGTGTTTTATCGGATCGCAGCATTCTCTAGAAGGTCACAGTAGTGCCATATTTTAGTGAAAGATATAATGGCGCCCAGACTGTTATGGTTGATGGCTCCTTAGTCTTTGTGATACCGTGTGTATAGAGCAAACTCTCTATAACCAGGTGTGTTTAACATGGCTTTTGAGGACGTTTGGTTACAATTGTTTTTGCTGTTGATAATTCTGAGCCGTAAATGACTTCTTCCACAAATGCTTCTAATTCTAGTTTGTAATTGTAGAAGAGTCTAAGGCAATGCCAAGAACTGCATTTCCATAGATTTGCATGCTTTGCGTTGCCGGGTTCAGGAGTTTTGTGTGTACAGAGGTGGCTTTTGGGTGTCAGCGTTGGCTTTTTCCGGCTGTCCTTGGATAAACGGGTGTATAATTTGTTTTGATTTAGTGCGCGGGATGGTCCTGCGGCCTCTGACACCAGACCGGGTGAAGCTTGCTAATCAGACAAAGGCCTTCTATAATCCCAGGGGCCTCCTTTACATGCTTTGTGTAGTGGGGGGAAATAAAACCTCCTGCCGCCATTTGCCTATTGTTCAGAACTGAAAGGGAGGAAGCAATCGTATTTCTCCTGTCTCTTTCATGGTTCTGTCTCAGCAGAAACTCAACGGTCTCTTGCATGGCAAATACACAACAGTCTTAGATGGAAGGCCGCTATTGTGTTCTCACAGCGATGTAACAGAGCCATGGAGAATAACACGGATCCGCATTGCTACTGATCCATTGTACAGCGCTACGGAACATGATGGCGCTATATAAAGGAATAAATAATAATAATGTGTTGGTTATGTGAGCCATCGGTGCGTGATAGGAGGATTTACAGGGATAAAAGGATTTTTAAGGCTATCCACCTGATCTGTATGGGCTATTTGTGATGTATCTTTATATGGGAAACACGGTTAATATTTTTTCAACATTATTTGGGGCGGAGCTAGCCGCGGGACAAGATGGTCGTGTAGTCTCCCTGCTCTCCCAACTAGCCCAACCTAAGCGACTGTTTAAGCGACACCATCTGCCTGTCTTCACCCCATCTCTCGGTCCAGTGCCGCAGTATGCCCGGGGGCACCCGCAAATCGGCTAAAAAGTCATCGGTGCCGGTCATTTTCCAGAGGAAACCAGCCTCGTCTGCTCTTCCCGCTCTCTCGCCATCTGCGCATTCGGGCCTACTTGACGACATGGCTGCGGAGGCGGCGTGCTCCAAGCAGGATATTGCGGATATTAAAAACCTGGTTCTGACTGTAAAGCAGGACATTATCGATCAAATCCGGAGCGAACTTAAAGACCTGAGGAGGGACATTTCTGACATTGGTCATCGTACGGATACGCTTGAACGCACGCACACGTCCATTTTGCAGGAGCAACACACAATGAAGTCAGACATTACCTCCCTACAACAAGAGCTTCAACTCTTACACGACGCCCAGGAGGATCTCGAAAACAGATCGAGACGAGACAACATTCGGATCCGAGGTGTCCCGGAAACTTACCTGGACGTGGATGAGGTGCTGTCCATCCTCTTCAAGCAGCTTCTACCTGCCACACCGCTAGACCAGATCGTCGTTGAGCGTGCTCACAGGGCCCTACGCGCTAAACCCGCTTCTCAAGGTAAACCGAGGGACATTATTGTCAAATTCCGCGACTATCACATCAAAGAGGCGCTCATGAAAGAGGCCCGTTCCACCACTCCGAACCTCGGTAATCTGGAAGTGCAGTTTTTTTCGGACTTATCTCCCAAGACCCTGCTTCGCCGTAGGGAATTCAAGCCTATCACCGACCACCTTAGAGCTCAGGGCGTACCGTACAGATGGCGGTTCCCTTTTGCCCTCCAGGCTACGAATCGTGACAGGAGCGTCACTATCAGATCGTTCTCTGCTGCTGCCACGCTGCTTCGTGAGCTGGACTTACCTCCTTTACCTGCCGACCGACGGAGACACCGTCTAGTGGAGACCCTTGCTGCTCCGGGAGCTTGGTCAGAGGTACCTGTTTCACGCGCCGATCGAGACGCCCCGAGCGTTGTTGCTGAGCCTGCGGACAACATGCCGTGACTTGCCTCGTCGATTCGGTTCCGGACCACTTCCCGTGCCACGGTGCCCTGCGGTCTGACTTTTTGCGGCTCCGGCTGATTTGGCCACCTATCCGGGGTGGACCACACCGCGGACTTCTCGGTGAGCCCTCACCTGCCGCCGTTGATGACCGTGGCCTGGGACAGCTAAGTTTCCTGTCGCACTATCCGCATCGGTTTCTTTTTTGTTGCAGTCTGTTTTGCTTATTATTTCGTTGCGTTTCGCGTCGTCAGTGGGTTTACCCCGAGATTGTAGCCCAACAATGTTTCCCTTAACCGCCGTAGGGCACTCGTTCCCTGGTTGTGCTGCCCTTTATTAGCTGGGGTAGACTGTGGTTCTCCCTTATCACTTGGGCTGTTGGGGGACCGTTGACTTCCCGTGACTGGTTAATTCCCCCTGTTGACCTGTGGGGTCGTTCTATTGCCTGACGGTTACTGTTCCCGACACTGTGTTGGAGATCAGTGACATTCGTTGTCAGGTGGTAGCCTCAATATACAAATGTTGTTTATTTTGTACCTCTTGTTTCTCTATTCTTTATTCTCTATTCTGGCTTTTTCTTTCTCTGCTATACCCTTTTCCTTTTCTTATGTTTTCTACTGGGAGATGATGCTCACACCCCCTGAGGTCGTGCTATTTGATTATTTGGCCCTTTTACCGGTGGCGTCCCTATATCTTCCTGATGCCTAGACAGATCAAGATTATCTCGCATAATGTCAGAGGTCTCAACACTCCACATAAGAGGAGGTTGGCGTTCCGATACTACCAGCACCATCACTGTGATATAGTTATGCTGCAGGAAACGCATCTCCGTAAATCCTTTATTCCGTCATATTGGCATAGGTCCTTCGGGTCACATTACCACGCTACACACCCAAGGCAAAAAAAGAATGGAGTTAGTATCTTCTTGCGCAGTTCTCTGGAATTTCAGCTCACCGAGACTCTCTCGGATAAGTGGGGCCGTTTTCTCTTATTGATCGGGACCCTCCATAATCACCCCACGGCGCTTTTGAATGTTTACGCACCCTCCACGAGTGATGCTGCATTTTATAACCGTCTATCTGACATCCTATTGCCCTATCGCTCCCACCGAATCATAGTGGGGGGCGATTTCAACTCCATATGGGACCCATTCCTGGATAGAAAGGGGTCTCGTACCACGCAGACATCATCCCCTAACACAAAACATCTTAGAGACTTTGCTCGGACTTCGGCACTGGTTGATATTTGGAGACTGTTACACCCTCACACGCTGGACTTTTCCTTTTTCTCCAGTCCCCACAATTCATACTCTCGTATAGATTTTGTTTTCCTGAGTCAGAATGTGGTCACCACTGGCATATCGTCCTCGATACATCCCATTACGTGGTCTGACCACGGCGCGGTGGAATGTTCGATTGTACTTACCGACGCGGTTTCTTCTCGGGGCTCGTGGAGGTTGGATGAGTTTTTGTTGTCCGATCCATCGGTGGTGGAGGAGATTCAACGAGACCTTCGGGAATATTTTCGTTTTAATGAATCGCCTGAGGTGGACCCTACTCTGGTTTGGTCGGCCCATAAAGCTTTCATCCGCGGTTCTTTTCTCAAGATAGCGGCGCGCCGTAGACGTTTGAGACAACTCGAGATGAAGTCGCTCACAGACAAACTGTCCCTCCTGGAAGCACAACATAAACGGACCCTGAGTGACTCGACGTTGCGAGACATCATACAGACACGAGGTGAACTGAATCTGTTACATAGTAGAGCAACGCTTCATTCCCTCAACCTCACTAAACAGAACTTTTTTGAGCATGCTAACAAACCGAGCAAGATGTTGGCGCGCCGCTTGCGGTCCCAGAGGAAATCCCAGAACATATCCAAAATTGTTGACAGACATCAGAAATCTTGGGTGAATCCAGTTGACATTGCGGAACAATTTGCAGCCTACTACAAGTCCTTATATGACGGTAACAAAGCTCCCATCAATGCGATTGATAACTCTCATATTGCTAACTTTCTTGATTCGATTCCGCTCCCACGTCTGGCCACGGATCATGCCTCTCTTCTAAGCAGCACTATCACGGAAGATGAGCTCAACCGCGCACTTTCTTCCACCAAAGCCTCTAAAGCTCCGGGTCCTGATGGTCTGCCAGGCATGTACTATAAGAAGTTTTCGGGGGAACTGAACCCCAGGCTGCTCACCCTTTTTAATGGCTTTCTGGACGGTCGGCCGATCCCACAGGAGATGCTCACTGCTAGGATCATAGTAATTCATAAGGAAGGGAAAGATCCAGCTAACTGTGGGAGTTATCGCCCCATCTCCCTTATCAACGCAGACACGAAACTGTTTGCGAAAATATTGGCGACGAGACTGAGCTCTATTATCTCGACCTTAATCCATCCAGACCAGGTCGGCTTTATTCCCCAAAGGGAGGCTCCAGATAACATCAGGAGAACACTGGATTTGATCGAGGTGGCGCTTTCGACTAACCAACCGACGATGCTCCTTGCGTTGGATGCCGAAAAGGCGTTCGATCGCATTGATTGGCATTATATGTGGGAGGTGCTGCAGTCGTTTGGATTTGGGGGTCGCTTTCTTAGGGGGATCCAGGCATTGTACAACTCTCCAATGGCAACGATTGCCCTCATGGGATGCGAGTCGCTACCGTTCCAGGTTCTTAATGGCACTAGACAGGGCTGTCCACTCTCGCCCCTTTTGTTTGCCATCTGCCTCGAGCCCCTGGCTATTGCAATACGGTCTAACCCTGATGTGCACGGGGTGGAGTTACATGGCCAGCAATACAAATTGAGCCTGTTCGCGGATGATATCCTCCTCACAGTGTCTGATCCGCTCGTTTCGCTACCTAATTTGTATTCTACATTACGCAAGTTCTCGGCGATCTCAGGCTACAAGATCAATGATGCTAAATGTGAGGCCTTAAATATCAACCTGGGGGACCGCGTCTTACACTCCATCACTGCTAACTTCAAGTTCACGTGGAGACCCACGTCGCTCACATACTTAGGGATCAAGCTCACCAGTTCCCCTACGACGCTATACCAAGCAAATTACCCGCCTTTATTGACCTCGTTACGCACGGAGATTTCACAGTGGTCTGCATATCCAATCTCCTGGCTTGGGAAGATCTGTGCCATCAAAATGACCGTCTTGCCCAAGCTGCTCTATTTATTTCGCACCTTACCTATCCCCATCCGCAAATCTGAGTTGGACTCCTTCCAATCCTTCGTCTTTCGGTTCATATGGAACTCTAAAAGGGCCAGGATTAATCGCCGTACGTTGTTTATGCCCAAGCGTAAGGGGGGACTTAGTGTACCCAATTTTTACCTTTATTATCTAGCGGCCAGGGTTTCACAACTGGAATCCTGGTCTCTCCCGGAAGGCACTCTCCCTTGGGTAGACATTGAACGGAGTTTTGTTCCGCATCGTCAACTTCAGCACATTCTGTGGATGGATGTCTCGGATCTCCCTACCGTTTCCTCGTTATCAGCGATGCGGTCTTCTCTCATTGTCTGGGGGAAGTGTCGCTCTACCCTGCGCCTCTCGGATGCAGCATCCCCTTTGACTCCCTTATTTTACAATCCAGCTTTCCCGGCAGGACTGGATCCGCGGTCCTTCCAGTGGTGGACAGACAGGGGCATAGTGAGATTGGGCCAACTGGTTCATCAGCAGAAGGTCAAGTCGTTTGCGATGCTGCGCGAATCGCTACAGATCCCGTCCTCCGAGATGTTTCGCTATCTCCAGATTAGACATTTCCTGCTTACATGTCTGTCCAAACGTCGCCTGGTAGCAGCTACTAAGTTTGAGAAACGCTTCCTCGAGGGCAAGCGTTTACGTCAGGCTGTTTCTACACACTACGAACACTTTCTCACGGCAACGCACTGTGATCCACCTTCATACAGACACCGTTGGCACCTAGCCCTGAACAAGGACTACTCACCTGAAACATGGGACGCGGCGGCCTCCACTATCCATAAACTTACGGCTTGCACACTAATCAAGGAGAGACTTTTCAAGGTTATAGCGTATTGGTATCTTTCTCCGCTGCGCCTGTCCCATATCTTCCAGTCCGCTGACAACACCTGCTTTCGGGGATGTGGTGTCCCAGGTACATACTTACATGCGTGGTGGGAGTGTGCATCGATTTCTTCACTGTGGCTGACCTCTTTCCACCAACTCTCTCGAGCCCTAGACCTTACGCTTACCGGTACACCGGAGGTCGCCTTATTGGTGATGGACGCCGCGGAACCGGGACTATCGGTCCACAACCACAACCTTATCCATCGCATCTGCGCCACAGTGAAGCTTGCAATAGCGCGGAAATGGAGGGGGCCTCCACCGACTGCAGCTGACGTACAATCCGCTATATGGGATCTCATTGTTATGGAGCAACTTACGGCCAAATTGAGGAACGAGGTGCCCAAATTTAACGCTGTGTGGGGCCCGTGGCTCGCTGTACATACGGATATTACTACCCAGTCGTCCTTACTCCACCTCTAACTGACCACGTATCCTGCTGGAGTTGTCATCCCCTTCTCTTTGTCTCTCCTACCTCTCTTTTCTTGTCTCCCGCCTTTGGGTTCTTCTTCCCCTTTTCCTGTGATTTCCTCTTTTTCTCTTCTTTTCCTTTATATTATACAAAATGGAAAACCTCTGTTTGGCTTGATACTAGATCTTCCAAGTTTGGGCTATTGTACACATGGGTGCTTTGTTATTGTGTGACATTCATGATCCAGTAACATTGTAAAGGATTGCTATGCTCTTGTTCACATTTTTAAGACCGTTACTGTGACGCTTCTTTGTTGTATGGTTTTATGCCTTTATTTGTACTGCCCTTTTAACAGAGGCTAATAAAAACTGATTTAAAAAAAAAAAAAAAAAAAATATTTTTTCAACATTATTTAAACCTTTTAAAACCATTATTTAAGCATTTATTAAACCTTACAGTTTTCTGTAATATAAATGAGTATTCCGTGTCCTGTTACCCAATAGCTGTCTGGGACAATTAAGGACACGCACTCGTTGTACAGTATGTTCATTTATTTAAAAACGTTATAAAAGTGTGTATCCGTATGTATATGTATCTGTTTGGAAGCATATCCTAAACTCTGCTATGGGGAAGAAAAACTGAGAGCCTTCATTGTACTTTGGGAATGGAAAAGAAAATGCGTTTTTTTTTTTTTGTTTGTTTTTTTTAAAGACCCTAAATACTAGGAAGATCTAAAATATATTTAACTGGGATCCTGGCTGTCTGGAAATAGAAGCGCAGGGTCATCCGGGGCCAGATTTATTTAAGTCCGTCCTCGTGAGCTGGCTGCTTAGAGCGGACCTGAAAATGGCTACTGTCCTACATCATAGGGTAAGGTGGGTATTCTGCGGCTTTTCTGTCTCCCGTGACGAGGCCCATAACTTCTATACGGTGTTACGTGGAAAAGTTGTAGGGCTCAGTGGGTTGGCTCTTCAAAACTGGTTAGTAAAGGGAATGAGTTAATCCTGACGCTGACTTCACCCGTGAATAAACTCCAGGGACTTTGGGGTATAAGTGGGGTGATCGCATTGCCCAATTTTTCCCAGGAAACAAGTTCCAGATACTGTCCGTAATCGCGGGGAGCAGCGGCACACCAGGGAGCCTGATGGCAAAGTGATCTGCCCTGGGCTTGGGACCACAGGGGCTTCTAGCCAACCCCTGACCTACTCTACTAAGACCTGGTTAGACTACTCTGAATACCCCTAGCCTGGGGTAATATGCGGTAACGTGAATCTGTTTCGAAGTCACGCCGTTCTCTCGGGTTATAAACGCTTAATAGATGCTTTCAAAACTTTTTGTTTTCTTTCATTCCTTGTTAGGCAAGTTTTGCAGCCCGAGAGAACAGGAGAGCGAAGCACATTGGTAAATATAGCCGGGGTGTATCTCGATAATTGTTTTTAAGTGGTACTTTTTATACCAAGTGCAATTACAGGGATCTGGTTTGTAACGTACTGAGGCTGGTTGTTTATTAAACATGGCTAACACCCATGTGCTATGTTATTATACTTGGTTGTGTATTACTGTTTGTGGCAATCGTTGTCAAATGTTCATCAGCTGACAAAATATAGCGCTCAGAAAATATTTGTACACGTTATAGGAACTGAGAGCAGGATCCTTTGTACAAGAATCATGTGCTTTGTATTAGAGTAAGAATAATTCCCCTATACATTGTGCTCGCCACTTGCCAGACAACAATATGGCTTCCTCGGTGTGCCGGGTGAGCCCAGAATATATATATATATATATATATATATATATATATATATATATATATATATATATATATATATATATATATATATATATATATATATATATATATATATATATAATTTTTTTTTGTACATTTATACTTTTTTAGATTTTATTTTTATTATATAAGTTGTTAATGTGTTTGTATAGTGTACAGGTTCTCTTAAAAAAGCCTTAATTTGGTAGTCCAGTGATTCTTTTTTTTTTTTGGTGACCGCATAGAGGGATTCGTAGGATTTTGGTGCATTCCTACCCCGTCCCATATTTTAGACTGTGCTTTTCTGCAGTGTATGAATTTCTTCCCCATACGCTGAATGAATAAAACTACTTTTACACTTTTTTTAAACTATGGCGTTTAATGTTTTATTTATTCTGTCTGAGAAAACAGAATCAGCAGACGGTAAATACTGGTTGCAGTAAAGGCGCTCTGCACACATTATTATGCGTGGCATGCACATGCATAATAAACGCACGGTATATTATTACGCTTATTACATGTACTTACCGTTCTCAAAATGTACCTTCATGTATTCAGCCTGAAAAGGTTGCAGTCAGAAAGTGCGAAAAATATATTGGAATACAATATATATTTATGTCAAGCTTTCCAGTGTCTACTAACGTCTTTCATTAAAATCCTGTGTATCCTTATATGTTACATATATATATATATATATATATATATATATATATATATATATATATATATATATATATATATATATATATATATATATATATATATATATATATATATATATATATATATTTTTTTTTATTTTTTTTTTTTTACTGTATATAGGGAATAATGCCAAATGTAACTAAATTACATTTAATTACAAATGTAATTAAATCACATGCGAGGCTCACCACAAAGCAGACATAGACTGTTCTATACAGGAAATAAGTTAAAGATCGAGAACTGCAAGGTTATTATTTCGTGTCCGGCCAATAAAAGGAAATAAAATGGGACTTTTCTGATATAATACAAGCGGTTTGATTTTATTTTGCAGCTTGTTCCTTTGAGCACGCTGTCTCCGCTGTGGCGGAATGGGTAGCATGCATGGCAGGGGAAGACCAGCGCCCAAGCTGGTTGGGTAACTAACAATTTAGAAAAATTTGAACCATAAAAAAAATAATTGCATCCTTACTAGCAGGGTTTAGAATAATTCTAAGAAAGTGATAACACTTAGGGCCCCGATTTGTCTCTTGTGCCCCGTTTGTTTAACTCTGCGTGTAACTAAGTGTCTCAGCGCCATTGTTTACAAGACCTAAACCTTTCCGAGGAAATGGAGATTTCTATGAGATGTTATCGCATGCGATGGGACACATTATAATACTTCTATTATTAATTCATAATTTTGATATCCAATTTCCTTGGATCTCCATATATCTTCCTCATCCAGAACTATGTTAAAGCGTTTTATTTATTTAGAATATTTTTGCCTTACTATATTGGAGCCCTTCTCCTCGGGCTTACGTTAGATAGTGGCAGTTTGCTGAAGGTAATATTACCCGTGGACCGAAAGCTCATGTAGTTGGAAATGCGTTGCAGAAAGCTTTCCCGTCCTGTGGAACCGCGTCAACAAAGAATGAATATTAAGGTACTTTGGAGCACTTTAGCATGTATTCTTCACATGTAGAAGTGGAGAAGTTGCAGCACTCTGCCCCTACACGCTGCGCGACTGGCAACCAGTCAGTGGCCAGAAAGCAGAATAAAATGTATGGGAGCGATTTCTTGGTATTTATTTAAGGGGGAGAGGGGTGCTCGTTAGATCAATACGGTGAGGCAAGATTATTTTTACGTGGCAGGGCAAGTTGAAGGGCCTGGCTTTCATAAGTGTCCAGAAGAGTTCACAATATCTAGCTAAGCATATATTGAGCATACAATACAATTTACCAATCTTTTGATGATTCTTCTTCTTCTGCTTCACCTTGAAAAGGGGTAACTATGTTTTACAGCGGACACTGGTGCCACTTATGGGTGAGGTCCATTAGCATAATGACCACGCTATGTTATCTTATTGTAGTCTCCCTTTGTTCAAAGGAACGGCACAATGTTTACAGGTCTCCGTGTAACAGCGGTGATTCCTTGGTTATTTATAATGCATGGACCATCCAGTGTTTACTATTTGCAGCAAAGAACCAAACCGAAATGGATTTTCTACGAATTGCCTGGCACTATATAATATTTAGGAACCAAACATGACGTAGGTAGCCAAGCCTGTTATGCACGCCTAGGTGTTGTCGGCATATATACCATGCCTGTCTGGGGAGTGTAATTAAAGCTTGTATATACAGGTTCCTGGAGCATGTGCTACCTTGCCCTCCTCTTTGTTTCTCCCGGCATGATCAGGGAATGCTGCTAATATTGGACAGGGATCTCTGAAAGCGGTAAGGGGTCACCCGCAATCAACCCCCCCACCCCCGTACATTGTCTGACCCCTTCATTCTGTAGTATATGTAACAAAAATTATTATTTTTACTTCATTGTTGCATATCCTTCATATTAATTTGGGTCTGATCATCTTGGGGGTTGTGATAATATACAGGTAGTCCAAGAGAATACATCGTAGGTCCTTGTTCATTATTGGATCAGAAAGGCACAGGCCAAACATGGGATTCGTGGTGGGAGCATCGTCTCTCTAAGAACATAGGTTCTTGCCTTCAGAAAGCCCCTAAATGATTACCAAGAGTTCTGAAACAACGTTCAATCGACTGATTGGTCAAAAGGGGCAATTTCTGGGTGACGTGGGTCTCGTTGTGTCTAGCAATGCATTCCGCAGGAGTCATCAATGACTAAAGGAAAGGTTAGATTGTAGTTACTGCTGCTAAAGATTTTCAGTCTAAGGGGCAATTACCTTTTTCACATAGAGCATTAGGTGTTGCGTGTTGTTACTCCTCTCAGGTTCCCATTTATCTAATATTAGGCTTTGGTGGGAGATCTTATAACCTTAAGTGTACAACAACACAGAAAATCGGACAGGGGCAAATACTTCTTCATTTACTCTGATCAGAAAGTGTATTATTACCCAAATAATATATATGTGTGCAAAAGTATCTATTTAAAAACTAGGTATCGAAACTTCTGCTTCCATGATGAGGATTATAAAGATGCTTTGACTACAGTCCAGTTTTAATAAACTGCAGAGGTTTCTTACTTTAGCAGCGGTACATGTAAATGAGGAACGTGTGAAAGGTATGATTATATATAGCTGCCATACATGTAAATGAGGAACGTGTGAAAGGTATGATATATAGCTTTTCTATTTTTTTGTCCCTCTTCTGCAGTGATTTCCCGGCATTTGCCGTATTACTTATGCCGAGGTGTAAATATTAGTGCCGTGCTGCGTTCTGTGTTTAAACAGTAGCGGGCTGAAATGTTTTGGCAGCCACGGCCCGTATAAAATCAGACCAGATACTTTTAAGATCTGTTTATTTTCCTCGTTTATATGATTGTTAATCTACTAGTGGGTTTTACACAATATAGTTTTCTTTATGTCGTGCTGGTACGAATGTGCGCTGTAAAAAATATTTTGCCCTTTAATAGTACTGAACAGACCCAAAGAAGTTGTCTGCCAAGTATTCATTACCGTGAGGGGTAACGTTTGGATTCTGAATGTATATAAGCTGTTAAAAATAGCTGAATATGATGTACAGAAATATAAATAAAGTGCTGCTTCTTTAAGCCTTAGCTTGGCGGTGTGTGTGTGTGTATGTATGTATGTATGTATGTATATATATGTGTATATATATATATGTGTATATATGTGTATGTATATATATATATATATATATATATATATATATATAATCTATTCCAACCACCACCACCACCTTGTTACTTCAGACCCCTCTATTGCTGTTTTTACTAAATCATTTTTGTGGAGCGTAGATTGCCGAATAAAAGATTTCAAAGTAATCAGGTGTCATCCGCTCACAAAATAAGCTAGATGTTTTATGTTTGTTGTAGGTGTTGTGAAAAATATGGTATTCTATTGTGTCTGGTATTTCTTGTGGAATATAAGACTTATATATTTTGGGGGAAAGAATCTGGATCCGTGTTCACAGGTTGTGGTTGCTTGTGTTGACGTGTTCCCGTTTTGTGGGTTGGACCCAAGCAGACCCAGTTTCACTGTGCTAGACATGTTGTCGTGACTCTGCATGGGATGTTAAGGGGACATAGAACATTTTTAGATAGAAACCCTCTGCAGGCCACAGAGACGCCTTGGGACAGGGGGCATACATTTTCAACAACATGTTATCAATGACATGACTGTCCTTTCAAAAAAATACAGTGCTGCCCTCTGACCCCTGCGCAATGAAATAAGCAACAGAAATCATGAGATGGGACATCACTGCTGAAAGTTGATCAAGGAGATGGCTTGATGTCTCGGTATAGGTTTACATATAAAATGCTCAAAGTCTGGCTTCAAAAGTAACAATTTTGGGAAGCAGTGCTGGACTGGGGAAGAAAAAGAAGCGCTGACACTTTAAGGTCAGCGACCATGGGCTGGACGCAAGTGGCTACACGCTACGCTCGTTTGGCAGTGTACATCCATGTGTTTGTAGCACGCGGCTACGTAGTACAGCGCTGGATCTTCCACGTGTGGCATTAAACGTAAATGACCTGGGCATGGATCACTGTTGGACTAAGCATCGTGTTGAAAGAGGCTGATGAAAGTAATAGTGGGCTAGAGGGGTTGGCGGAACAAAAAAATATGGCTGCTGCCGGCATCTAGTGTTAGAACTCGAATGTAAAGCTGTTGTGTCGCTTGTTTTATTTGGCATTTATTAGCTATTTGCTCACCTGCATGCACCCCTGCTAACTATAGCATGTACTGCCCTAACTTCATCACCGAGGGTATCAGAAATATCATATCTTCATAAAAATTCAAGGTATATTCCGGCATTTGCATACTCCAGCTCCTTTGTGCCGTGATACCATGGATGGTACCCATTATTTTTATATAAATCCAGCCAATAGGAACTATCAGGCTGTCCATCATCTTTAGAAGCCGCCAATTACTAAAGAAACATGTCCTCTAAAGCGCCTTCGCCTAATGTCAAAGAAGAAGAATCTGGTTCAGAAATGACAAACTTTCAAAATATTTTTATTTTCTTTTAACATTAACTTGTCCCTTAACCAAATTTCTAAATTGGAAATATTATCTAAAATAATTTAGAAAGAGAAATGACCTTGAACTTTTTATTAAGCTTTATTTATTTGCATGGGTTTCCTTTTTCTTTCGCTCTGCCACGCAGGGTCTGTACTTCAAATCTATTACCACAAATCTGTGGTCGTCCAGATTTGTTAACTTTTTTTTTCTTTTCCTTCCTTTCCTCCAACAGCTGGCTTACCTTTGATCGTTTTAAAGCTGATCACAAAAATTCCATATCAGAGGGGTTTTTTCTGTAATGACGACAGCATCAAGTATCCATTCCATGACAGCACCGTCACGTCCACTGTACTCTACACAGTGGGCTTCACCCTGCCCATTTGCTCTGTAAGTAGCCCACACCACGGGCAAAGGAGGCATATTTTCAGAGAGTGTCTTAGAATTCATCAGGCTGGCTTTTAGGGCTTAGGTGCAGACATTTTTAAAATGGCAGCACTTTGGAGTATGTCCAAAACCTGAAGAAGGGTATTTGTCGCTTTGTGTAGGAGGAATGTTGTATTATACAGTGTCGGCCTCCCTGTGTATCGTGCTTTGTCTTGTATTATTTATTAATGTAAAGAAGGTACCATGGGAAACGTGTTGCAATGGAACATCGCTTCTGGCGTTCACGCGGTAGACTATGAGTCAAGAATGACTCGCCATTTTCTTTTTTGGTGCTTCTTCTTTTGTAATCTAAGAAGGCAATAAATAGGTCTCGTTCTGATTATGAGCCGCAGGGCGTAATATGTTAAAAAAATAAATTGGTGACGCCAGTGAACACAATAATGCTATTGTCAGTAGTGTTTCTGAACAATAGCATTGTGTGCATGAAGGCTGCTCATTTCTGAAAAGGCTAGGGTTCCGCGGCCAGATAGAATTCTACGACCTCTCTGCTACCAGTGATCTGTATGTATTATATGCAGTCAAAGTTGTCAGGGGCATAATGTTTATAGGGAAAATTAACAAAGCTGATGCAAAAGGTTATTCGTTCAAGCTAAAACTGGCAGGCGAATTTACCGTATTTGCTCGATTATAAGACGAGGTTTTTTTCTGAAAAATACCCCTCGTCTTATAATCGGGGTCGTCTTCTAATCAGACCTCAAATAGAGGTCTGATTAGGAGACTAAGATCCAGATTCCCCGCACCGCTGCAGGGGACCTGGATCCTCCTGTCGTCGCCCCCCCCCCCACACTTACCGGTGCTTCCGGAGGTGAAGTTGGCAGCGGGGGTTTGTATGCGTCCGTCGCAAATACCTTCCCCGACTGTCAGAGATCAGAGTTCCAGAGTTCCTGATCTCTGACAGCCGGGGAAGGTATTTGCGACGGACGCATACAAACCCCCGCTGCCAACTCCACCTCCTTCCGGCTGCCGCGGAATGAGACGTCAACCCGCTGCCCCGGCAATACAGCAGGAAATTGGAAGCACCGGTAAGTAAGTGTGTGTGTGTGTGTGTGTAGGGCATTTCTGGAATGCCTTACACCCCTATATGCCACTCTGGCACTTAGGGGGTTAAAAGGCATATTATGGGGCAGAGTGGCATATAGGGAGGTATAAGGCATTTCAGGAGGCAGAGTGGCGTTAAGGGGGCATTTAATAGTGCACTCTGCCTCCTGAAATGCCTTATACCTCCCTATATGCCACTCTGCCCCATAATATGCCAGAGTGGCATATAGGGGTATAAGGCATTTCTGGAGGCAGAGTGCTCTATATAATGCCTTTTAACTCCCTTAATGCCACTCTGCCTCCTGGAATGCCTTATACCTCCCTATATGCCACTCTGCCCCATAATATGCATTTTAACCCCCTAAATGCCAGAATGGGATATAGGGGTATAAGGCATTTCTGGAGGCAGAGTGGCACATAGGGGGTCAAAAGGCATACCATGGGGCACAGTGGCATATAGAGGGTTAAAAGGCATATCATGGGCCACAGTGCCATATTGGTGTGGCAAGCCTGGGGGCAGATGTGCATAACTGGGGGACAGGTTGGAAAATACAAGAAATAAAAAAAAAAAAAAATATTTTTCTCTATCATAGCTTTTATTAAAAAAAATAGTTTACATGAATTAACATTTACTGGTAAAACTTTTTTCCTTTAGGGTCGTCTTATATTCAGGCTTTTTCTTTTTTTCCTAAATTAATATTCAGATTATGGGGGGTCGTCTTATAATCAGGGTCGTCTTATAATCGAGCAAATACGGTAATTTACATTCACTATGCGTTATAAAGGGCCATCTTTGGAAAATTTTTCTCCTGCCAACCCCCGTTTTAGTGAATAAACCCTGACATGTCTGATTAATGTAACCTTTACTTCAGTTCAGAAGTTTATAGTAAAGGTGAATTCCCACCAATGTTGTGTTTTTTTTTTTTTTGTTTTTTTTCATATCTCTAGTATCACATTAAAATGTAAGTTTTTAAAAAATACTGTTTTCTGTGTTAATACAGTCCTACGTTTTACATAATATGGCTCAGATTGCTACGTATTGGCCATTTTGTCAGCGTTTTAGCTGTTTTTATTCTATTCTCTTAGACTCCTCGTTAAACTGCCTTGGAGTAAACAATAGAATGGCTTGGTTGTAATCACTTTGACTCTCTGAACAATGAAATTGTATGGAAGAAAGGATTTTGTCGGTTAAGCAGGACTCGCAGGGCTGCAGATAAAGGAGGTTTATTACAACAAAACTATACAGTGCTATATTTAGTGCTCAAAAATATTTTTCTGTGGGACTCCCGTCTACCAGCATAAAATCCAGTGCTGTATAGAGTTTTATAGGGTAACGCTGACAAATGTTTTTAACCTGGGCCAGTAAACTTCCTTTATCTTCTGACCCGGAGGCTGCCGTAGTATTTTGGTGGTTTATGGCATTGCCAATTAAGTCTATAGACATAAACGTTCATTAGAGTCTGACTGGGTGATTATCAATGAGCCATTTTATTGTTTACCACAAGTCGGTATGATAACGAGAGAACAGAAGAGTAGTCCTTTCCATTAACTGAACTCATTTTGCACAATTGTGGGCCATCCCTGGCAAATTTGTCCCTCCATAATGCATCGTTCAGTCAGTGAGATGCCTTTAAAGAAATTTAGAGGACCAACCAAGCTTATTTTGCAGCAAACCCTAGTGTATAGTAAAGTTTCTAAGCTGAAACTGCAGCTTTCCTGTAAACACTCCTCCTAACTGCATTAGTGAGTAGATGTCCTGTTACAAGTCACATTGTTATGTTTATGCACTGCTTGTTATGTCCTGTTTGCCCCTAGTACAGTGCTGCGGCGTGTTATGGTGCTGTATGGAACGATAAATAATAGGTAATGCTGAACAAAATTAGTAAAATTTTATAATTTTTGATTTTCCTCATATTTTACCAAGAGGTTTCTCCAAAGAATCACGATTAAACAGATTTAGTAGGAGTGTTCTTGCCCTTCACTAAAAATCCCCAGGTTTCTATCGGCTCTTAAAGTAGCATTAGTAGTAGGATAGACAGACAAAATGACACGGCTCTATCAAGTGGAAAACACTGCATCAATCCTTTTTATAACAGACTTCGGCTATTCTCGACCATGAACTATGGCTATTGGTTTCCTAACAAACCTTTGATCTTAATTCTAAAGGCACTATCTTGTCGTTAACTTTTATTACATTCTGTGGTTTGATACAGTAAGATAATGGATATTACGTTCCACGTCCTCACACCAATAAATCATTTTTTTCGGACCGCGGACCAGGGACTTCAGCAAATATCTGTCAGATAAGTATCAGAACAGAACTTTTCACTGCACAGGGTTATAAGACGGTAACGTGGCTCAGTCTCCTTACCGAACCCAAGGGCGTAAAACTGCCTGCCCATAGCATGAAATATACATACCTGGAAACTTGTGGGCTCCGGCTGCTCAGATCCTACCCTTGCGGGATGCGGCCAGGACTTCCCGTCGATGTTGCAGGAAACACCCCAATTTAAAGGGGAAATGGGTGGGTCAGGACCCCTTCCCCATGACCTAGAGTCCCCAGGTATGGAGATGTTGGCTCATGAAATGTACACATATTCGCATATACCTGTCCTAAGGTGTTTCTGTTCAGTGAGATTGACAGTACCAAAGAAAAGTGCAGCCCCAGCCAACAGACTCTCTTCCAGTGATGGTCAGCAGGGACTGCCATTGTTGCCATATTCCTGTGTAATACGAGTATATGACACTACTTAATCGCCCTGTATAATAATACTGAAAAATGGAGAAAGGCAACCCACTCACATGAAATGTAGTCTCAAGTGGCACGAAGACCACAGTCTCATAATGTAGGGTATTTTACAGACAAGCATTTGATCTAAATTATTGTATCCAGCCTCCATGCAGGAGAAAATAATTTGATTGAATCCCTTGACATTTTGACATTTATTTTTCCTCTTCCCTCCACGTGCTGGTCACAACCCTGTAACCATGCGATCTTGAGAAAGTGCGTGATTAAATATATAAATAGCTGTGTATTTTAGAATAATTTCCTGTTTTGAATGTCTCTCTAAATTTAATCTTGAAAAAGGAAACGTGAAGGAAGCATATTCCAAACTTGAACTTTTTGCGTGTTGGTGGGAAGGCGCTGGGTTGACTACCTGGAATTGCCTGTGATGTTTATTTGATGTTGCTAGACAAGTGCTAGAACAGTTCCGATGAGTTTGGGCGGAAAGCGGAGTTTCATTTTATGCTACCAGTAGTTTTTGCCTGATTTGTACAAATACCCGCAGCCCATGGTGTCTATAGAGTGGATAATTTCACAAATAATAAAATGTCATTTAATAATTCTGTATCCGTATACTAATAAACATACTAATGTGTAAGGGAGGCATGAATACAAGTATAACAGGCGGTTTGGTCTCTTCACTGTGCTTGGCTAATTCTAGTGGCCTGCCTCTCGGATGGGCAGTAAGCGCGGATGTGTGTAGACCCTCAGTACCTCGTATCGTGTTGCTGGTTGCTTGTTTACACCTATACACACAACAGGTATAAAACCCATCGCTGTGTTTAAGTCTATTGAAAGATCGTCTGTGGATGACAAGTCCGCTATAAAGTACTGTTACACCAATTCTAGGAAACCCTTTTGTAACTAAATGCACCATTACAAACTTAATTTGTAGTAAAAATAGTTTTTTTGGGCAAATCAGAAGAACCATTTTCTGGATAGCCATAAGCCCTGTCCCATGCATGTGTAAACTCCCTTACTGTATGTAGTACTGCTGAATGACCAAAACTCTCCTCATTTATAATAATCGGGTGACACAAAAGCATCGATTGGTTATTGCCATAGAAACTGAAAAAAGCTTCTTAAAAGCATGCGTTCTTTGTGATTAAACTTTAAGGCGAAAGAGAATACAATTGTATATCTGTCTAGAGCTGTTGTTTTATTCATGTGAGGCAACACTTCTTAAAAGTTTTCTATTTATATTGTGACACACATTGCTTGGTTTTAACCCACTGGGTCTTAATTGCTAACTAGAAACCATTACACAACTTGTGGAGTTGCACAATAATTAAAAAAAAAAAAACAAACAAAAAAGAATAAATGTAAAACATTTTTCCAATGCCTTCTTTCTGGGAAGATTTTGAATGCTGGGAAGTGGTGTTTTTTTTTAATTTTTTTTTTTCTTTTGCGGATTCCGCATAAATTGTTAGGGCAAGCCCCACAGGTTGAATGTATTATAAAGGTACGATTCTAAGATTTTATTTATTTTAACCCCCCCCCGTAATGATAAGTTGTGTGTGTGTGTGTGTAAATAAATATATATATATATATATATAATAGATATAATATTTTTTTTTTTTACTATAACATTGATGGATTTTTTTTTCTTGTAATATTTTTTCTTCTCAGGAGCATGAATTAATTAACATGCTATGTTCTTTTTTATCTTGTGTAGAAAATATTAAAACATTTTAAATCACATCCTAATATATTTGTAATATAAATACATAATCAATTCTGAAATGTACCAAAATAAGCCAAACATCATGATTTTATGAGCAAGCCAGGTTTAAATACATTTTATTTAATGGATCTGTCAAGGATGTTAAGAAAAAAATATATTGCCTATATTTAAATTTTACATACAAATGTAAAGAAAATAAAATTCCATGGCATAAACGTCTTCACAAACGTATGTCTTTAACTAGGGTCACACAATAAAGCGGTGGTCTCTGTGGTTCATGCATACGGCTCACCATTGGACCACACCGTTTATTTCTGTGGTTTTGGTTGCGCATCCCTAAAGCCTGCCGAGTGACGAGTTCTCGGCTATGTCGGTGTGGATGTCATCCATTCATCTTGCACTGCTAATCCTTTGTACAGGGAAAATGTACATTTAGAAATATTTAAGGTCATGTTCTCACACTACTACTTGCATTACTCTATTACAATAGGTATGTTGATCTTTTTAGCTAAAAAACTGTTGTGACCTGTTTTGGTGTGGTTTTTCCACTCAACTCTACTCCACCCTGTTGGGCCTGAGGATAGAAAACCTACGTTTTTTTTTCTTCTATAGGGCTAATATTAGCAATGGTGTTTGACAGTTTCACCTTCTGGGTGTGCGTGACATCATTGGATCTGTTAATTAAAGTGTGAGTGTTACATCATTTTGGATTACCAGCCATTGGGTGTGTAAGTGACCTCATTAGTGATTACAGGGTAGATTTTTAATAGCAATTGGAACCTCGTGGGATCCGAAGCTCGTTTTAATATGGCACCACAATCCAAAAACAAAAAATGCCTGCCACAAAGCCATATTTTTGTCCAGGATGACAAAACAAACTGTCTGACTGACTTAAGTGTGATCCAGGCCTGTCTGTAATATGTAATGAACAAAAAACACTTGTAGGTTTGTGACTCCCATGATACCCAATTACTGGAGACTGAGCATCATTGAAGTTGTTCATCACAAAGTCCCTGATTAGAACGGACTTGGGTATCAAACTTTTTAATGGTTAACATCCTTTTAGTTAGAACTCTGGAGATAAAGCATAGGAGCGGGAAGTATGAACATAATTGAAACGTGTGCAATATCTTTTCTAATATTAAACTAATACTTAATTTGTGTCAAACATATGTAAGGATATGTAATTTAAGACAAAAATACTGAAAAGTATTCAAATATTTTGCACAAAATACATTCACTTTCTGCAAGACTTTGATAACCACGGTGATTTTATTGTTTCAATGCCAATCCATGTTATTGGAATTATACTAATCACACCTGGCATTCTACAGACATGCGGAACATGCTACCAGAGCAGTTGAGCAGAGCTGCCATGTCATTGATATCTATTGTTTCTCTGTAGGCATCCAAAATACATACTTCTCCTTTTTATTCGGTTCTCTGTGCTTGTGTACCTTTCTCTCTGATAACCAACCAACAGTGAAGAGTAATCTTGTATTACTTAACCACATTCCTGCCTGGTGTTCCTTGCCATCAGATTCATTATGTCAGGGTAGTTGGCCAACCTGGGAACTTCCTGGTATTGGTCCCTGCAGAGCTCTTCATCTCCTGTCAAGCCCCCACGCCTAGCTCCCAAAAGGATGAAAAAGGGCATGGAGTGAATGGGTCTCTCTGGTTGTGAGAAAGCCTTCTAATCAGTTTTGTAACGGGTTTGTAAAGTTTCTGGGTGAAATACGAGGAGTTCCCAGGTATGAAAATTGGTCATTCTAAAATATTGCTGTCCAAGCAGCTGCCTACTGGCGTTAACGGACAGGTTTAGTTATGACCCAGTGCCTCAGTTGCATTACCGAAGAAGAATGGTAGCCAGTCCAGCATCTTATTGTTTTAATGATATGGCCTTTGCTGCTTTATAGTGCTGTGGAAAAGTATTTGTCCCCTACCCAATTTCTGCAATGTTTGCATATTGGTCGCACTTAAGTGTTTCAGGTCATCAATTTAATTATAATATTAGACAAAGTTAACCCAAATAAACACAGAATGCAGTTTTCTGATGATTTCATGTATAGACAGAAAAAGTTAACTGCCCCCCCCGTTACTAAATAAACCAATTAACCAAATTTAATTGATAATTGGCTTTAATTTTACTAGACACACCCAGGCATGATTACCGTCAGCCCCGTTGAATCTAAACGTCAATTAAATAGAACCTGTCTTGCAAAGTGAAGTAAGCTAAACGGTCTCAAAAAGCAGCACACGATGCCGCAATCTAATTAAATTCATGAACAGATGACAGTCATTGACATCTATCGGTCTGAAAAGGGTTACAAAGCCTCCGGGACTCCAGCAAACCATGGTGAGAGCCATTATTTACAAATGGAGAAAACATGGAACAGTGATGAGCCTTCCCAGCAGTGGCTGTCTACCAAAGTTCTTTCAAGAGTGCATCTATGACTTGTCCAGGAGGTCACAAAAGAACCCAGACTAACATGTAAAGAACTGTAGGCCTCACCTGCCTCAGATAAGGTCAGTGTTCACAATAAGAAAGAGACTGCGGAAAAATGGCATCCATGGGAGAGTTTCAAGTCGAAAACCTCTGCTGACCAAAAATAATTTAAAGGCTTGTCTCACATTTGCCAAGAGTTTTTGTACCTGACCTAAAGGTAAAAAGCGGTCTGGTTATGCAGCAGGACAATGATCCGACGTTCACAAGCAAGGCTTCATTTTGTTTTGTTGAGTCATTCAAAGGCAGGTTGTCGGGTGGCCAGGTCCAAGTCTCAACCCTAATCCAATTGAGATGCCATTTAAAAAGGCAGTTCATGCTCAAAACCCCTCCAATCTGACTGAATTAAAACAATTATGCCAAGAACAGTGATCAAGATTCCTCCACAGCAATGTAAAAGACTCATTACCAGATATAACTAATATTTCATGGCATTTTTTGCCACTAAGGGTGGTTTAGGGGGGTCATTTACTTTTTACATGCGTGGTATAGGTTTTCACTTTTTACCTTAAAATGATCATTTAAAAGCTGTATTTTGTGTTTACTTAAGTGGTCTTTTATTAAATTTAGGATAATCTGGATGATATTTAAATGTGACGAATAAGCAAAAATAGAAGAAATTGGGAAGGGAGCAAATCCTTTTTTTACAGGACTGTACTGTAAGATTAATGGTTTGGCAGCCATCTTCTTTCCTGTTGTTAAACTCTCATGGTTCTCCTCCTTGTTTTCCTTCTTATTGGGCCTGCTTTCCTTCTCACCGTGTTTTAACCTCTCTTACTCTGCTTCCTTGCCCCAGCCTGCGAACCCTCCCCAAAATAGCATCTGCATTTGTGTTTGTTGTATTATTATGTTCCACCAATGTTAATTCATGTTTCTCTCTCATTTTTGCTAGCTGGATTGCCTTTTGCAATTCTCAATTTGAAGCATAGTTACTTCAAACGAGGATTTTTCTGTAACGATGATTCCATCCGGTATCCATACAAAGAAGACACCATTTCTTATCAGTTATTAGCAGGAATACTGATCCCAGTCTGTATTGTTGTTGTAAGTGCTAACCATTTTTTATTAACCATGCGATATTTGTTGTCCTGTAATAATTTGAGTAGCGTGTTTGATCAATTAGAGGATGAACTCATCAAAGCAAACAAGCTGTTTTCTTGAATGCGTAAAAGAAAAAGTTTAATGGATGGTCAGCAGGGGAGCAGTTCCTGATTATTACTATTTATCATTGTTCTTATCCAACCTTTTTTCCGTCTGATCTCATGGAAGGAAGGACAGCCAGAAAACACAAGTCCAGATTTAGAAAACAGTCAAAATAAATCATTTGAATGGAAACAAGCTGTACAAGTGAAACTTTTTTTTTTTTTTTGCTAAATTTAAGTAATTCTTTTTTATATCATGTGCAAGCAATCCAGTGAGCTTCCGCAAAAGATATTTGGTTTAGAGCAGGGACTTTCTAAAGTTTATATACCTGAATGTGTATGCACCATTAATATGGACAAACATCTGACATCGATAAGATAAACATTCAGATATACACTGCAGTCGTGGCCAAAAGTTTTGAGAATGACACAAATAATAATTTTCACAAAGTCTGCTGCCTCAGTTTAGATGATGATAATTTGCATATACTCCAGAATGTTATGAAGTCTGATCAGATGAATTGAAAAGTCCCTCTTTGCCATGAAAATGAACTTAATCCCCCAAAAACATTTCCACTGCGTTTCAGCCCTGCTCAAAAGGACCATCTGACATCATGTCAGTGATTCTCTCATTAACACGGGTGAAAGAGTTGACGTGGACAAGGCTGGAGATCACTCTGTTATGCTGATTGACTTAGAATAACAGACTGGAAACTTTAAAAGGAGGGTGGTGCTTGACATCATTGTTCTTCCTCTGTTAACTATGGCTACCTGCAAGGAAACACGTGCTGTCATCATTTCTTTGCACAAAAAGGGCTTCACAGGCAAGGATATTGCCGCTAGTAAGATTGCACCTAAATCAACCATTTATCGCATCATCAAGAACTTCAAGGAGACCGGTTCAATTGTTGTGAAGAACGCGTCAGGGTGCCAAAGAAAGTCCCAACAAGCACCCGGACTGTCTCCTAAAGTTGATTCAGCTGCGGGATCGGGTGCCACCAGTGCAGAGCTTGCTCAGGAATGGCAGCAGGCAAGTGTGGGTGCGTCCGTAAGCACAGTGAGGCGAACACTTTTTTGACCTGGTGTCAAAAAAGGGCAGCAAAGAAGGCACTTCTCTCCAGGAAAAACATCAGGGACAGACTAATATTCTGCAAAATGTACAGGGATTGGACTGCTGAGGACTGGGGTAAAGTCATTTTCTCTGATGAATCCCCTTTCCGATTGTTTAGGGCATCCGGAAAAAAGCTTATCTGGAGAAGACAAGGTGAGCTCTACCATCAGTCCTGTGTCATGTCAACAGCAAAGCATAGTGAGACCATTAATGTGTGGGGTTGCTTCTCAGCCAAGGGAGTGGGCTCACTCACAATTATGCCTAAGAACACAGCCATGAATAAAGAATGATACCAACGCATCCTTCAAGAGCAACTTCTCACAACCATCCAAGAACAGTTTGGTGATAAACAATGTATTTTCCAGCATGATAGAGCACCTTCATCGAAATTTTGGGTCCATGGCCAGGAAACTCCCCAGACCTTTATCCCATTGAGAACTTGTGGTCAATCCTTAAGAGGCGGGTGGACAAACAAAAACCCCCAAATTCTGACAAACTCCAAGCATTGATTAATGCTCAATAAAAGCCTTATGAAATCGTTGTAATTATACTTCAATGTACCATAGTAACATCTGACAAAAATATCTAAGAACACTAAAGCAGCAAACTTTGTGAAGACCAATACTTGTCATTTTCAAAACTTTTGTCTACGTCTGTGTTGATAAAACCTAAATTGATTGCTGAAGCACAGGTTCCTTAAAGAAACCACAGAACTGTAGCCCAGTTACCTATAAGGCACGTTAGACACATTCTTAGCACACCTTTTGTGCATACTTCTCATTTTATGCATGAGCTGTCCAGTTACTGCATACACGCCTGTTTTGTGTTTTTAAAGTTGTGCTTGGAGACACCTCAAAATAAATCCATTTTGTAATTGACATTTGTTAAAATAATTAGAAAAAGAAAAATCAAGAGTATACACGTGTGTGTGTGTATATATAGATATAGATATAGATAGTGTGTCTTTATGAAAGTATCCAAACCCCTTACCATTTCTCTCCTATTACTGGATTATAATACATTTTATTTTTTTACCAGTATTATATTTTATTTTAAAATACTGAAACTTTAAATCTGTTAATTTAAGTGGACATAGACTGTATGCTGCCAAAAACCTCCTAGAGAGAAAAGAGATATCTTACCAGTCCTGCTGTTGAAGGAATATTGGCCAGGTTGTGAATCTGAAATGAAGGTCAAAAAGCATTCGACAGGAATTCAAATGCATACATTAGGAAAAGGAGATAATGCAAAATAACATTGATGAGTTTGCATATCACAGTGAGTAATACTGGATCAATAATCAGGGAGTGGACCCAGCATCACTCCACTCAAGCACCGTTGAGAACAAGCCATCGGAAATCTTGCTAGAGGTGCCACGGAGAGGCAAGCAGTCACTTTGAGAGCATTGCAGCATTCTGTTGCTGTGAGTAGGATAATGGTGCACCAATCAACCATATAAAGAGCTCTGTATAACACTGAAAAAAGACGCTGCTACCCAAAAAGTGCCATGTGACAGCTGATCTTGATTCTGCCAGATGTGATGATGTGAGAGATCTTTTGTTGTCCGAGGAGACCAAGATAGGGCTTTTTGACTGGGAATTGTCACAAAGCAAGATAAAAAAAGGTAGGCAAAGATTCGCTGTAACCAAGTACCCTTCAGCCAGTACAGCCAGGAGGAGCAGAGCATGTTCACCTTGGGCAGTCTATAGAGATCAAGTTGCTACAGTGTAAGTGCTCACGTGGCACTGAGCAGCTACTTAGTCAGTTTAAAAGGTAGCACAGCGACTGATATACATACTGGTGATCTTAATTCCAGGAGAAGGTATTGCCCTGGAATTGGATTTCACGAGACAGGTCCCTTGAATATGGGCTTGTCCTAGACAGTGTGGGACATGTGGTCGCCTTAACCATCCTTACTATGGATGGTGGTGATAGCATCATGCTGTGAGGGTGAATCTCATCAGTCCGTTCTGGGAATCTTGTTCAAGATAAATGATGGAATGGATGGAACAAAATACTGGGATATACTGGAACCTGCTTTAGTTGATTTTTATAAACTGAAGCTTGAAGAATCTGCATCTTACAGCAGAACAATGATCTCAAGAGCAAAGCAACACAAGACTAAATAGTAGAATGTCCTGGTATGGCCATGTCAAAGAATATGGTGGTCTCCAAGCACAGTCAAGCCTACCTTAAAAACCTGGAGCAAATCTGCAAAGAGGAATGGACCAAAAACCCTTTTTGTGAAGATTATCTGTTATTGCAGGGAATGGTGGCTCTACCATTCCTAATATGTGGAGGGTGAATGGTTATGCAAACAACATATTTCAGCTTTTTATTTTCCTTAATACAATACCAATGCAGTTTTGAACTGATTTAGAATTTCAGTATTTTAAAATTTGAATACTGAATGAAATTTCAGTGTACCATTTGTGAAGAGTATGAAAAAAATAAGTGGCATATACATTTTTTTATTATATATCTCCCCTTTTTCTTCTCATTGGTTGTTTAAATAGATTGAGCAGGGTTGTGGCTTTGACGGCACAGATCTCAGTTTCAATCATAGCTATTGATCACCAGGAACTTTCCTCTGGCTGCCATGGTGATAAATCCACTTTTCATTCTTTGCCCCAGAATATCTTTATGTGCACAGCAGCCATTAATTTATTTGGTCCCCTTTGTAATTATTACACTGCATTTATAAAGCGCCAGCAGATTCTGTAGCGCTGTTACAATAAGTGGAATAATTTAAAGTCACACACAATAACAAACTGGTACAAAAGGAGAAGAGGCTGCTGCTCTTGTGAGCTTACAATCTAGTCGGTGGTTGAGGTGGAAGTGGAACAGTGGGAGAGGACAGCTTCAATGGGAATGAGCTGCTACATTTTCTAAGCAATTACACAACTAACACACAGAGCACAATATCATACAGAGTATCTGTATCCTTAAACAATGATACATTTGCACTTTGCAGTAAGGAAGAGAAGTTTTAATTGCAAAATTGTTGCTGCTCCGTGTCTTTTTCTGGCTGCCTTTTCTCCAGATGCATCTCTTCACTCTTATTTATGAGTCTCCAGCTGACTCTATCCATTCTACTTTTGGCTGCCTGAACCTGAATAAAAGTGAAGGAAGAAAAGCAGAAGTTGTCTGGGGCTGAAGACAGACTGCAAGAGCCAGAGGAACAGTAACAGTCTCACAGTTGCCGCTGAGATTCAGTGGGTCAAATTAATAAAGAGCTCTTCTGGTGCAAAGGATTCAGTGTGGATCAACCGGCACAAGCGTTTCATAGCTCTCCATGGGGACTCCTTAACGTTTAGACTGTGACACAGAGATTACCATAGAAATGTGATGCAATGTGTCTCAAACCTCTTGACCTTTTACTTCAGCGGGTGTTAGCCCTCTGTGTGCTTTTCCTGGTTTTCTGTCTTTGATGCATAAATCCTGACTTTTACTTTACTGAGATGGTTGTAGATGTATGGGACGGCCTTCCAGCAGAGGTGTGGTTACTTGGTAATCCAATTATGGAATTTGAATATGTGTGGAATGATTTATGATGATTTATGCTAGGTGAATCAGCCTGCCCTAGTAATGCGAGATCTGAACTGCAACCTCGCACAAACTGGGAAAATGTTGGGTTGTGCAAGTCCAGAGCTAGCCTTCCTTAACCTGTTACCCCTGCTTCCCCCCTCTTGCAATGTACCTAGCTCTGTACTCTAGACACCGTTTTCACCCCATCTTTACCCTCGCCAGTACTGACCCCAGCTCAGTAAGCAGTAAGCTTTCTCCATATTATCAACATCCCTCGGTGTTGAAGTTTCTCTCTTAGATCCAATATCTTGGATTCCAAGTAGACAACTTGCTCACATTTCTCACAACAATACAGTTCCCAGGGCACTTGCTCCAGCTGTGCATACATGTGACAAGATGTTTGGCATTTCCCAACATGGTATCCCTGGTGTTACAAAACAATTTAGATAAAAGTGCAAGTACACAATTTATACATTCCCCTCCTTCCTGGCAATTAACTCCTAACTCAGTAGTTTTGCACTTGTCAGGCTCAGGATTTACCTTGCAGCTCTGTTACAATAAAAAAGAAGGAAAACGCAAACCAAGCCAACCACGCCAAACAGAATAAATTATTTAAATAGGCAACAACCTGAGACAAAAGCAAACGGCATATCAGAGAGTTACAGCACTGAAGTATAATAGAATGTTTTCCTGGCAATTAACGTCTCACGTACCAGTTTTGCATTGTTTGATAAGAATCAAATAATGAAATAATCAAACGGGTGTATAAATTAGCTCGTAGGAGTTGAGCTGTTGATCTGTGACAGAATGAACACTTGATGTGGACACAACTATGTTTTATTTGTGTAGTTGAGATGCTACGTGAGGTACAGACAGCTCCAGCTGTGTAAACATTTTGTTGGAGACACAGTGTGTCATCTGGCTTGTCATTTGTATGTACAGGATGAAGACTGAACAAAAAAACAGTAGGATTTTGGTCTTCTCCCCCTCATTGCTAACCTGTTAGAGATCGTCTGCATTCCTGTAGCCCGAGGGTCATAGAGTTTTTTCTCTGTGCAGGGTTTTCCTGGCTCACATAGGATTTTGGGTCCTTGAAAAGAGCTGTACTGATAGGTGGTTGGTGGGAAGTCCAGTGAAGAGGCATTCTGTAAATGGAACCCTAAGAACTACTTAGGGGGGGAGCACTATAAAACAGTTACATGAGATTGGGGTCTCGATAGGATTTGTTTTTGCTTCTGATCTGGTAGATTCCAAATCTCTGGCCTAAGACAACAAAGTAATTTAGAAGGAACTCCAAAGCAGAAGTGAGTCCCAACAAGACCACTTTCCACTTTTAGTTTTAAGACTGCAAAATTGCTGCAAAATACATATTTGTTGGAAAATCACTGGAGACGTACCTTATCAGAACAGGCCTCCACTCAAGAGCAAGTTTTCCAGGATATATAGTCCACACCTAGAATTTGCAAACAACAAGGGGGTGTGTGTGTGTGTAACATTTCCAAACTTAACAGGTATCCTGTAAATTACATTTTCACCCAACACTCATATTGCAGGGATTGTATAGTAAAGTATCAATCTTTGCAGACGATACTAAGCTCTGTAACGTGGTTAACACAATAGAGGACAGTGCACGATTACAAATGGATCTGCATAGGTTGGAGGCTTGGGCTGGGATGTGGCAGATGAGGTTCAACACAGATAAATGTAAGGTTATGCACATGGGGAAGAAAAATCCAGGCTGGAAATATGTATTAGATGGGAAAACACTGGGGACGACTGACATGGAAAAGGACTTAGGAGTCTTGGCTAACAGTAAATTTAGCTGTAGCGACCAGTGTCAGGCAGCTGCTGCTAAGGCAAATAAAATCATGGGGTGCATCAAAAGGGGCATGGATGCCCACGACAAGGAAATAATTCTACCACTGTACAAGTCACTAGTCAGACCACACATGGAATACTGTGTACAGTACTGGGCACCAGTATACAAGAAAGATATAGTGGAGCTGGAGAGGGTTCAAAGACGGGCAACCAGAGTAATAAGGGGAATGGAAGGACTGCAGTACCCAGAAAGATTATCAGAATTAGGGTTATTTAGTTTGGAAAAAAGACGGCTTAGGGGGGACTTAATAACTACGTATAAATATATAAGGGGGCAGTACAGAGATCACTCCCAGGACCTATTTATACCCAGGACTGTATCTATAACAAGGGGAAATCCTCTACGGCTTGAGGAAAGAAGGTTTCTACACCAGCACAGACGGGGGTTCTTTACAGTAAGAGCGGTGAGACTATGGAACTCTCTGCCAGAGGAAGTGGTAATGGTAAACTCAATAAAAGAGTTTAAAAGGAGCCTGGACGTGTTTCTTGAAAGCAATAATATTACAAGTTATAGATATTAGATTAATAGGGACAGAACGTTGATCCAGGGATTTATTCTGATTGCCATATTTGGAGTCGGGAAGGAATTTTCCCCCTGGTATGGGGCAATTGGCATCTGCTTCATAAGGGTTTTTTGCCTTCCTCTGGATCAACACAGTAGGGACACAATATGTATATAGGTTGAACTTGATGGACTTTGGTCTTTTTTCAACCTTATGAACTATGTTACTATGTTACTATGTCTTAAGAGTAACACTTGCTAAGTGAGCATATTGAGCAACACACATGAGCTTGCCTGCCTAGTTGTCATGAGTAAATTGTTGGTTGGATCGAGTCCTTTTGCAATAAACTACGCTATATGGACAAAAGTATTGGGACATTAATAATTGAATTCAGGTGTTTCAATCAGACCCATTGCCACAGGTGTATAAATCAAGCACCTAGCCACATAGTCTACATTTACAAACATTTGTGACAAAAATTGGTTGTTCTTAAGAGGGCATTAAATTCAAGAGTGGTACTGTGATATGATGCCACCTTTGCAATGAGTCAAGTTTGTGAAATTTCATCCCTGATAGATATTCCACGACCAGCTGTAGGTGGTATTATTAGAAAGTGGAGGCGTTTAGGAACAGCAGCTACTCGGCCACGAAGCAGAAGAAAACGTAAAGTCACAGAGCGGGGTCACCGAGGGCTAAGACGCCTGGTGCGTAAGAGTCGCCAACACTCTGCTGATTCCATCTCTTAAGAGTTCCAAACATCCACTGGCTTTAATATCGGTACAAACTGTGTGGCGAGCACTTCAGGGAATGGGTTTCCACAGCCAAGCAGCTGCATGCAAGCCTCACATCACCAACTCACATGTTCTGTGGAATGACGCTTGTCTGGCAGTCTGATGGGCAAGTCTGGATTTGGAGGATGCCAGGAGAACGTTACCGTCTGACTGCATTGTGCCAACTGTAAAGTTTGATGGAGGAGGGATAATGAAATGAGGCTGTTTTGAGCCCCTTACTTCCAGTGAAGGGAAATCTTAATGCTTCAGCATACCAAGACATTTTGGACAATGCTATACTTCCAACTTTGTGGGGACAGTTTGGGGAAGGCCTTCTTCTATTCCAGCATGACTGCCCCAGCGCACAAAGCAATGTCCATAAAGACTTGGTTGGATGAGTTTGGTGTTGAAGAACTTGACTCAGAGCCCTGACCCCAACCCCATTGAACACCTGAGGGATGCAACTGCACCCTGGATTATTTAGAAAATGTTTTACCGTGTAGAATGCATTGAGATTTCTCGTTTTCGAGAATGTCCGTTAGACCATTTAGGAATATAGCAATAAGGTTATTCTTAAAAGCAAATGCTTACAAAGCAATAAAATAAAATGGAGCGCTGGCAATTGTTGGAGTGACATTTTATTGCTGAAAACAGTTATACCGTAATGTGTCAGAATTATTCTGCAAACCTTATACTTCATACATTTATATGTCCCATATAGAACCAAAGGTGAGAGAACTTTAAGTGCTGTGATTCCAGGTTTTTATATTTTGATAGAAAATAGTCTTTTTTTATTTTTTAAACAATGTTTTAATATCTATATACATTAACTGTAGAAGAGGGCAAGGGGGACAGTAAAATGGCTTTCCAAATACCCCGGCACAGAATGCCGCATTGGCAGTAAAATGGTTTTAAACAGCATTTTAGTTTTCCAAATGTTTGAAATGGATAATTCCAGTTCAGGAAGCCTGTTAAGAGGCAAGTGGAAATATTAAGCGCCACAGAACGTTCTGCCCGAAACGCTTCTCTGGGGGCCGACATTCTCATGGGTTTGGAACATTTCCATTCTTGTTAAACGGGGTCTTGTACCTTTCTCCCTTAATCTCTCACTTAGAACTGGGGCGATGCACTATTTCAATACAAGGAAGGAAAAGATAACCAGGTTCCTGTATGCAACAGTAGTAGGTGTTGGTTTAGTCTGCTTTTCCTTGTGTTGGCAAAGGAAATTATTGCAATGTGATCTTTATTCTCCCTGTCCTGGGGCTGAGTGTAAAGAATAACAGTTCGCGGTGTATTGACAGCAGGTTGAAAAGCTAATGAAACTTTTCAGCAGTGGAAAGTGTAAATAAATGAAAGGCGCACATCCCAGGGTCTCCCACGCGTGCCGCTGACTTATTTGCTTTCAGAGCTGCAGATGTCTTGGGGTGGAACTGCTGCTGATATATTAAGATATATTGTTTCACAGCCAGCTCCAGCACCTTGTAAGGCATGGACGGCCGTACGCTGCAGTTCCCATTAGTCTGAAGTTGGTGGGTTTCATAGAACCCTGACGGTTTCTGGATGCCCCAACTGCTTCTAATGCTCCTTTCTACTTCTGTAGGTCCAAATTGCTATGCACAACTCGTTCTGGTTATGTTTAACTATTCTACAGCGCTACAGAATATGATATAATAGATGTCGGGCTAGTTGTATGGGTCATGTGGTAACATAAATCTGCAACTAAAAAAGTGCAACTGAAATACCTAAATTTCCTTTATTATTATAACAAAATAATGAACTATAATATTATGAAAACTTGGAGTTTATGTAGTCATGGATTACAGTGTCAGCACTGTGTATGGGTTTAAAAAGTGATGTCACGCCTCTTTGTGTGCCTTATGGCTCATTGGTAGAGTGAAATGACATCATAATGTGGTGCCCTTAGTTCATGGTCCTGAGTCAAATCAGGATTTCATTGTTTTACTTATTGATGTGTAAAGAATTTGTTGACTTACGAGTTATGTTATGAAACTCTAACCTAGGGTTATGGAAATGTTTTTTTCTGTGTCCTCGCACCCATAAACTGACCATGGCTTCCTAACCGTTTTTGTATTTATCTCTTACAGATGCTTCTAGGAGAGGCGCTGTCTGTTTATTATAACCAGTTACAGTCCAACGCTTTTGTCAGAAACCATTATGTGGCCACCATATACAAAGCGATTGGGACATTTATATTTGGTGCTGCGGTGAGCCAGTCACTGACCGATATTGCCAAATATACTATTGGGCGTCTGAGGCCACATTTCCTTGATGTTTGTCGTGTCAACTGGGCTAAGATCAACTGTAGCGCTGGATACATTGAAAACTTTGTGTGTGAAGGGGATCCAGTGAAAGCAAATGAAGCTCGGTGAGTATATTTTCCTATGTATTTCTCTTTTGACCTTTCTATTAAATGTACTTAATTACCTTGATGTGCGGTAGGTAGCTTACCAGACAGGTCCTTGGAATTAGGGAATTGGAACTTGGTGGGTTCTGCAATATTCAGGTGAGTGTATATTCTAGTATATTCGTGGGCATTTCTAAGTTAGTTTAAACACATGGTGGCTATAAGTAGGTGGTCAGAAGCGCCTTGATTTAAATAGTTAAGGAACATTATTCATTTCTTGAGCATTTAAGTGCATTTCCAGATTCTAAAGGCAGGAGACCAAGCATGAGCCTGAGCTCATTCAGCCAAAGGTGAGCTAAAATGGAAGCTCCCAATGACCAAAATACTACAGAAGAGGAATGAGTTTGAGCTGCCATGTCGTTGGCTCACAGTCCAAAATAAGACACTTGACTTGAGTGCAAATCTGCTCACACCTTGTTTTTATCCATCGTTTGCTGGTGATGAATGGTGAAATAGAGGGCCATTGTGTCTCCCTTTCCCCTGCTCCACGTTTCAGTTGGTAACTTGGGAAGGGACCCTGTAGACTAGAGATACAAAACATCAGTTTGGAGATATGTGAGCGCCAGCTACAAGAAGAAGAAAATACAGTCCAGCAAGTCTGGATTTACAATCTCCATGCTTCCATAGCAGTAACGAGAGAGCCATTTGGTTTTTAACAAGTGTTTTTGACATTAGTAATGTATCTTTTTAATGCATCTACCCCTTTCATTCTAAATTATTGTCATCTTCTTTAGATTTATGCATTTTTGCATCCCCCATATATCCGCGTGTCTCTCTATGCAATGCTCTTTTCCGCTGGCAGGTTTCTACTGACATGACATTGAACCCCAGATCTGTCAGCTGCACACACATTCTGACATACCTCAGCGCTGAGTCTTGGCAACTTTTAGACCCTGTGGCTGGATGGCTTTGATGTCCATTGGTGCTCCGTGTCTGTTACTATTATTAAATGTAACTTGACCAACTGTGTGGTTAACATGACATTATAGCAAGTTTAACTTCCAAATCCTTCTATAAAGAGCACAGGCACCGTTTTAACGGTTTCACGGCAAATTTGTGTGTATTGGAGTTTTCCAGCTGAACGTAAAAACAAACATCTTGAAATACATTTGGCAGTAATGTGTTCTTCGGATTAGGAAAAATAAGGTAAAGTAATATTGATACAGGATTCTCAGGCGATTGGAGGGAGTCGATTCCTTTTCCGAAGGGCTTCCAATTAAATGATTTATATCACATAACCAAGCGCTGGCGCCAGCAGGGATAGTCTTTTTGTTAGAATACAAGAAGATGCGATCACTCCAGCTTAATGCACAGTTGTGGTAGGAAGACTTTTTTTCAGCACGCCTTTAACGTGACGTTTACTGGTAAAACCACTCTGTTTGGCTGTAACTCAAGTATATGTTTCCAAAACGAACAAGATATTCTATATATTAGTGGTATTTCAATATTTTAGATGGCCATCAGTGAGAAGAAGACCTGGTGGCATGTTCAGAACTGATTTGATAATATTTGGATTTGTATAAAATGAATAGTTCTCTCTCTGTCCTCACCTCTGTTAAATCATTCAAATAGTAATAAGAAATAATATGCGGAAAGTTTGTCAATTTGTTGTAATAAAATTATTACCATTTATAAGATCTCAGAATTACGGTATATAAAAAGATTGCAGAATTAAAATCAGTCAGCCATTCCTGCAATGTGACGACGCTAGTTAGAGCGATTACGGTTATCTGCGTCTGGCAATGCAATCAGTTTATATTTATGTGGCCAAGTACAGTCCTGCTGGAAATTGACATTAAATACAACATCTGTTTTCCAAAGCAGAAAATCCCAAGTTAGATATAACAGAGGTAAAACAGTGCTGAAATGTAATAAATGCATTCCAGATACTTAGAATAAATTTACTAGAGTAATTTCCCATCCTATAATCCTAAACAGGCTTCAGATTAGAACATCTCAATGTCACTTTTAAAGCAAAGGTATACTTCATACTGTTAATGACATCACACCTGGTGTGGCACACAGGTCACAGTTTCATAATGGTGACCCGGCTTTGTTTCCGAAAATAAGAAAATGATGTGAAAGGGTTAATGTGGCAGATCGGGGGTTATTTTCCAACAGTCTGTTGCTGGCGTTGAGTAATAGTTCCTCTGCCAGTATGACTTCACACATAGCAGAGCATCAAATCCAAGTATCCACGTACCCGATCTTGAGTTATCTCATAAATATCGTGATCAGCACTGTCCAAGCCCTTTAATCATAAAGGCTGTAAATCTTTCAGTATCCGTACTCTGAAGGTCTGGATCCTACCGGAACAGATGTTATTTTGGAGAAGCTCGGCCTTTTAAAAGGGGGTGTAGAAAACTCTTAGTTTGTGGCATTTATCCCACAAGTCGTCGCTCAGACAGCCCTATATAGGATCCATAGTTCCAGCATGTTTTGACTTTGCAAACCACTCTGGATTCCCATAAAGTCTTAAGCTTTAGTTAAGAAATTCTTAGGGCCACTGGAGGGTTGATGGACCGTGGTTTGAGTGCAAAAATTAATGATTTTGATGTTGTCACTGTGTACTGAGTTTGTGTAATTCATGGTGAGCTGTTTCTATAAATTATTTAAACTCGTGCATGTATTGCAGCCATTGTTATTATTTATTGCTGCTATTATTGACTGCGAGCTTCTGCTGAAGCAGTTCTGTGGAGATTAACCTGGTTTGGCACTGAAAGCTGTGTTATAATGACGTCAAACCTGGATTGACAAAAGGTATCTTGTGTGCTGTTTTGGCCTACACTGGCCACTGTGCCAAGTCACCATAGCAACTGACCACAGCAATGTAAATGTCTGTCCTTGTTTAGGGCCCTCATGAATAGTGCAGCACATAAACTCCCCTGAACATCTTCCCTTGGTGTCCTTGATATATGTCTGCTTCTATTTCTGACCCAGGTCTTCTACCAAGATCTTATAAAAGAAAACTGTTTCCGACATAGGAAAGCCATGCTTTGCTCGCAGTGAAGTCGCAGTGAACAGCGACGTTTGTTTCCAGACCGCCATCACAATATACTATTCCTTTCCAGTGATGTAATAGTATCTGTGTCATGTCTGCCGGAAACAAAAGCCCTAGGATCAAATCATTTGGTATATGTCAGTCTGGGCATGGATCTTCTCATTGCTCAACCCAGCGGCAAAGTGTCAATAGGGCAGATGTATTGTGGTGATACACGCTAATCATATAAACTTACAACCTAATGGCAGATAAGAACCGTTCGACCCATCTAGCCTATGATTATCTATATCTCCCAAGTGTCTCGAGGGTCAGTCCCTTTTGGTGAGTGTGAGTGTATAACGGTGTTTTACAGCCTTAAAGGTTACAACAATGTTTACAGAAACCGTATGTATAAATTGTGTAAATAAAATACAAAATTCTTCTTCTAAATGTCCTTGTCATTATATAAATAACTATATGTAGAGATTTCCCATAAAAAAAAGAACTGGAAAAGTTCTGCCCGCTAGCTAGACCTTTTAAATTCCCTGTTTGGCCAGTGTGCCTGTGCCATACGTGTTTAGACTGCTTATCTATCATCCTCTCAGTGTGAATGAAGGGAGGTAACAAATATATGACCACGACCATAGGTAACCATTCACCTTTTCTAGGTTATAAGCCAAAAAGGTCAGCATTTATCGGTTTATCTCACTCTGGACTGACTGTGCCCCTTGATGGGAACGCGTCCCATAAAGTAACACCCGCTGTCTGATACTTATTTTCAAAGTTCTCCTCGCTGTAAGAGCAGCTCCTGTTGCATTAATGTTAGGTTATGCCTGTTTTTTTTTTCTTTATTTTTAACTACTATTAAGTGCCTGTTGATGCTGTAGAAGGCCACTATCTTTTTAATGCTTGTCTACTAATAGCTCTCCCCAGGAGAGTAACACTTAGACATATTGGAGCTGCTGGGATTACAGAGCTGGTGCCGGTAGGTGGTGTTCAGAGAATTGAGATACATTGTGAAATATTTGTACATCGGTCGTCCCCCTGTTTATCCCTCTCCCTCGTCTTTTCTTGCCACCGTTTTCTCTACTGTTTCAGGGGTGGAAATTACTCTCCAGAATCTCTTTGATTTAGACCCGTTGCATATTATTACTTTTACAGCACGGATCTTGCACCTTGTTAAACCTTTTTATACACACATGTGCCCCGTTTACAGCATAGAATATCGTTTTTTATTTCTTTTTTTGCTTGGAGGCCGCTATAAATTATGCTGATGTAGCAGAGATTTTGGGCAACGGGTCCCAATCTCAGCTGCTAACGTGTGAGACTGTCCTGTGCGCTCATCGGGTTGGAGATTATACAGAGTAGTCATATTTAGAATGGTGGTAACACTTAATAGTATCCAGCAATTCCAGAAGCCAGACAATGATTTTATGTTAAAAATACATTTTAATGCCTTGTCAAAATATAGAATTCCAGTCTAGTCTATCTTTTTTTTTTTCCTCTCCGGTAATGGCTAAAAGCAATTAAATGCTACGGTGTTGGCAAAAGCCAAAAAATAAATTAATCCCGACCAGTAAAGAAGGTATGATAGCCCAGTACTTTGTTATATTCAGTAGGTCTAAATATACAGAAGGCTAGGTTGCTGCAAGATTGCAAAAGTATAAATGGCCAACTGGGCCCTTTTCATAGAAGAGAAACTCAACGGCCAGATGAGCTTCGTTGTGTTTTTTGAGCTTATTTGCCAACACTGGAGAAGCAGCAGAGTTTGCAGAAGCAGGAGACTCAACTGAATTCATAATGTATTATGAAGAGCCATCTCTAGCAAGTGTCTCCTGCAAGAAGGGTTGAGCTGGACTTGTATAATTAATACTAAAGTATGCATTTTGTGGGGCTGATAAAGTGCTTCTTGCGAGAGTTAACTGGGGTTGGACCTTGTCAGAAATCAGATTTCAGCCTTCCATTTCCTTCTTTAGTGAATAAACCTTTTTTGCGAATTGTTGAGCTCCCGCTAGAGCCATAAGACCCGGGCAGGTTTCTCCTTCAGAGGAGGGCTACAGTCTGTAGCTGATTCAGAGTGTTAAACTCGCAATCCTTAGTAAATTCAGCCCTATATTCATTCCCGGGAAGCTCAGAACTCCCAGGAGCTGACAGGCGGGGGCCATGACTAGACGCGAGCAGCTTTTTACTGGAAATTCGCAAGTGTGCAAGCACATTGGCATGTTCTTGTTGGATTTTAGTCACCCTGTGGCATGCACTGGCAAGATCTACACCGACAGCTGTGTAGATATTTTCTGGCCACGCTATATTCAGCTACTCGTTCTGTGTACTTTCCATGTCAAAATATTAATGAAGGGAAAAATCGTAATGTATTAAAAAGATTATGAGAAACATCCCCCCATTCATCTCAAGATTTCCAACATATATATATACCGGTATTATACTACTTTAAAGCAAATATTTTTGAGATGGAAGACAATAAAAAATAATTAAATTTTTTGGGTGATATAGTAAGATTTGATGAGCTGTAAAATGTGTTTATGCCCCGTCTTTGTCCGTTCCCTCTGCTTTTTCTCACCCTGTAAGTGTCTGTTTCACGTGATTTGAAGTGGATCTGTTGTACACAAACGTGTGTGGCTGACATGGTCCGTAACGGGTAATTCTGACATCTATATAAACAACTTAGTAGCAAAATTTACTTGAAATTGTATATATTTCCACTTACCTGAACCTCTCTAATCTGGGTGTGTTTTGGGCATTCACCCTACAAGGTTACGGAATGCTATGCTTATGTTTTTCTCTTTTTGTCTTAAGGAATAATGAGACCGGGAATTGGTAATCTGCTTAACGTCATACAACTTCTATTAATGATTGTTATGTTTAAGGCAGGGTAAACGTTATAGTGCTTTAGAATGGTACTTTGTGTGATTTACTAGGGTTGCCACATTGTTACGGAGCAATTTCCTTGAAACAATTTGAGAAGTTGCGCTGGGGGTTAGGTGGTGGTCATGGGCATAGCTTTACGGGGGACAAAATATTTGATATAGTAGAGGGGAGAGAGATGAGAGGCAAGAAACCAAAGGAAAGAGAGAAGAGAAAGCAGAGCAGAGGAGTGAGAGGGGAGAAAAAAAATGGAGGAAAGAGAACAAATGTGAGTGAAGAGTGAAAGAAGGTCCTCTCTCTCCCTGGGCCAGGCCTTGAAAACATGTCTGATGGGAATGTAGGCCACATAGACATCTGGAAGTCCTTCTCTCTCTCTCATACTTGATGGACTTGTTTGCATTTTTAGTATCAAACTATATAAATCTCTTCCCAAAGTCTTCTGCTGGCAGATTCCCCAGTACTGCACGGCTATACGTTTTAGGGGTATATTTAGGTGATGGACGTTCCTCCTGATGCTTCTTCTACAGCATCAAAGGTTTGTTAATGCATAAAACAAAGCAAACCTCTTGGCCGTACGTAAATATTTCTGCTGGGATTTAAACAATTTGTTTACAGCTTTTTTACATCTGTTTTTTTTGCTAGAAACCTCTTGTTTATATAACTCAAATTAATACTTGGTGAATGTTGTAACAGCATCTTGGGATCTGCTGAAGATTCCTTTGGGCTCATCTGATTGCTTTCCGTTGTCTTCGTTTAGTTATTTTAAATAAATGGTTTTCCAATGAATGATTTGTGTTTTGTCTGTTTGCGGCAGGACCTTTTGCTTTCAATAGGATTCATCTGAGATGTTTTTTAGCAGATGCCAAAGGAAGAGTTGTGTTTCTGCTCCTTGACTTCATTTTACATTACGTTACGTTACATCACATCATGAAGCCTCCTGTATGAAGAGCATTACTGGCCCCTTATAACAAATGGCTAAATCAACGAGATGCCTTCCAAGTCTCCTTACATTGAACTATACATTATGCAGGGCAGTCCTTTATGCTGGAGAAGCTTGTCATTGTTGACCCTTTGTAATGAATTGTAAAGTAGGAGCGTTTGAACCACAACTCCCCATTTAGTGAATAAACCCGTGTAGTTTTTTTCATTTTTTTTTTTGTGTGTAAATGGTCACACGTAATGCAGCTAAATGTCTCTTTCCTTCCCTGCCAAGGAGGTTCATAGTCGCAAAATGATAGTAGATGTTATTTTTTAGATCATTAATTAATGATTAAATCTACGTCCCTGGCAGCTTCTCTCTTGTCATGCCACTTCAAAGAAACGATTTTGTTTTATGTAGCTGCGTCCAATTAAGCCAACATCTCTCCCCCATTTCTGGGAAAGGAGCCTAATTAAATTGACTGTTTAAGATGATTTATTTCCGTGTTACACCGGGGCGTGCAGCACATATGCATTTTGATTTTAATGTAAATATCTCTGATGCAGTGGTATAGTTACAAGTACGTCAGTCTGCGATAATTCTGGGAAAAAACGGGTCCCCTTCGGTATTTATGCATTTAACTTGTTTACCTGCATTTGGGTGATCTATTAATAATTATAGGGCAGGGATCTCCACTTACATCGCGGAGCCTGGGTTCAGTCGTGCCAAGCAGTTTACTTTGCCGATTTAGTTTTGTACGATGGCTTTGCAGCTCTTAAAGCTGTGTTTTCAAGCTGGATTTTCCATGAAATCCTTAAGCTGCTGCCAGTGATTTACATTAAATATATATTCAGTGGCTGACGGTTTACACCAAATTTCTATCCAATTGGAATTCTAACATCATTAAAAAAGCAGTAAAATGAAATGTTATTCCCGTTATAGCGCTTTGCCCAAGAGAGCTTTAACTAAATCTGATTTTTTTTCTTCTAATAAATCATCCTTTGTTTTTACTTTTAGAAGTTACAGAATTGGTGACTTGCAAAAGAATTCAAATTCTTTTACTTTTCAGTAACAAATGATTAAGCGTGTTGTTACTATTTGTACGTACAAAGTGCCTTTACGGTGGGTAATGTTTTGATCAGTTAATGAGTTCATCCAGTGCAAACTGTTTTCACCACAGCTGCCATTAGCCGCCAACATTGCCATTAATCGACATGGCTAGTGGGGTGTTTTACCGGTTGGTCATGCCAAGTGGAAAAGGTGTTCGAATAATAAATTGGGTAAGCACAACAGTCCTAGCTTATTGATTTCTGTCATTGTATGGCTTCTTATTGAGTATTAAATACACTGCTGTCCCCGTTAATGTAGGATCGCTCTGTGAAAACCCTACTTTGTTCCAGTAATTCTCCTTTACCTGGAGGCTGTCGTCATCTATCATCAAGTGAGATACTTTGGGTGACTTTCCCTGCTCTAGCACCACACGGAGCAGATTCTTTATGGCAGTGCTAATGAAGTCCTGCTTGTACAATCCATCCATAGACTTTCATTAGTCAGAGCGTCATTTACATGTATAGTTACATAGTACATAAGTTTGAAAAAAGACCTAAGTCCATCAAGTTCAACACTTCTACGTAACCTTCCTACTCCTGATCCAAAAGAAGGCAAAAAACCCTAATTAAGCTACTTCGAATTCTGCCATCAGGGGAAAAAATTCATTGTATGGGTGATTAAGACTGAGCTATTCTGTTGGTTGATTAATATGCTGCTGCGAAAAACAAAATGATGTAATGGGATCTTGGGATCTTATCATATAGTTCGTATCAGTAACCTTTATAATATTACTAAATATACACCCGTTGTACAGCGCTACGGAATTTGATGGCGCTATATAAAACAATAACTAATAATGATAATAATTCATAACTTGCTCTTAGTAGGTTCATGTTGGGTGTGTTTTGTAAACTTTCTAATTATAAACATGGGTAGAAATGGAAGTTGTTCTGTAATCCATTAATCATTGTTGTGCAAGATCTGGGAAAGTACTTTTAGTAGTCCCTAGGGGAATTTTTAACCGCTAAGTGCTTTTCAGTAGAAAGTCCATGCTTTCACAATGTGGCGCATGGCAAAGGTTTAAAATATACTGGAAAATGTCTTGTATGTATAGAATATACAGTATATGTTTCTTTACAACCATTAATTGTTACAGTTCGTATAGGTGTTGCCCCATTGGTTTCCCTTTCACCACGTGGATCTGGTGGCTGCGGAAATGAGTGCAGGGTCTCTTAATCCTGCTCTATGGGTCTATTTTAGGACCTCGATAAGTGCGCACAGCTGGCGGTTCTTGGTGCATGAAGTCTGACAAGCCACATTTGTTTCCCTTACTGTATATGTACAATAAGGCAGGCGGCAGTTGCAGGAGTAAAAGGTCACAAATTAGTATTTTTTTTTTTTTTTTTTAGATCTATGTGCCTCGCTACCCTATGCAGCTGGCGGCCCTCCAGCATGAGATTTAAAACCGTGCACACACGATAGCTTATTCTCATGCAGTGATCTGCCTGTGGTCGCACCGACGTAACCTATTGATCGGCCAGTCCCTGTTACGGGCACGCTGGCAGACTGAAAACACTGTTGTGCGTTGTAGGAAGTCCTCAGAGCTGCTGACATTCTATGTTTTTGGAGGGCTTAACCAACTTCAAATGCTTCCTAATAGGACATGTAAACTTGTGCCTTGGCAGTATATAATATCATTATTTGTGCATGAGCAAGCGGATACTCCATACTTCCTGCTCAGGTTGCTACATCAGCCATTTCTTTTCACCAGGACTGATAATAACATTCAATGGAAACCCAGTGTGTTTTGTGGTTATTTGTTGGTATCCACATACCAGGGAGCCTACCCTTGCGGGACGCGGCCAGGACTGCTCGCTGATGTCGTTGACGTCACAGGAAGCTCGCCCGTAAAGAGGGGATATGGGCGGGGAGAGGGCTGCTTTGGAGACCCTGCTTCTGCGACCTGGAGGATTCGGGTGTTGAGCCAGCGAAGCACTGGTTCTACCAGAGTTCTCTGTGACAAACCTAGAGAGTTCCCAGGTATGGGTATCTGTCTTGTGAGGATGATTTTAAGACAAGGGTAAAAGGTAGAATAGAAATGAAGGAAGAAAAAAAAAAGTAACTTGGCAGAAGAATTAACCGCAGTTCTTCCATTTAGAGAGCCTTAATTGCCTCTCTGTCTTCATGTAATCCCAGCAGACTCGATGTTGAGATCAGGGCTCTATGGGGCCATACCATCACATCCAGGACATGTACCGTTCTCCAACCTTTTAGTGAGCAAACTGCCTTCTGCTACAGCCAAATATTTCAAATTGCTGTGTTTTCATGAATAGTTGAGTCGCTTAGCCTTATTTACATGCCAGAGAAATGGCTTTTTGGCCACAAGTCTTCCATGAAGACTTCTCCATACAGTAGATGGGGTACCAGGGTCCCGCTGTTTTCTGTCCATGCTGAGCTGATTGACATCAACGATTGCGAAGGGAAGTAAGCACGATGTGTCTTTCATCTGCTGCACTAAGTTTCCTTGGCCGATCACTGCGTCTGTGGTCCTCTGCATTGTCGTTTTTGTGCGCTTCGACAGAACGTCTGGAAACCCCTGTCTGCCTGGGAGAGACCTTACTAATGCGGGATAACTACCTTGTGCCTTGTTTCTGTGCTCGGTCTTGCCGTGACTTTTGACATTAAACCATCCTCCGCAACCTCACCTTAGTGAGTCTGGATGTTCCAGTTTTATTCCTCCTACACAGCTGTTTCTGTTTCAGTTAATAATTGTTTCAACCTACATATTAAATTGATGATTATTGTCACCTGTTTAGTAGAATTGTTTAATCATACACCTAACTATATGCCTGCAAAATCCCTGACTTTGTGCAACCATACCTAGAACAATTGATGTTTTAAAGGCAAACGGTGGTCACACTAAATATTGATTTGATTTAGATTTTTCTTCTGTTCACTAACTTATCTTTTTCCCAAATAATAAATAGCAATTATTAACATGTGTCTTTTGAAAGCGTTATTACTTTACTTTTTTCACACCTGCTTAACTCATGTCCCTCTCTCCCTGTCTCTCTTTCACGTGTAGCAAGTGTATGTTCACTAAAGAAAAGCAAGTATTTATTCAGAATTTGTAGCCTTGCTTTGTGTGGTACTTTACAAATGCCTGTTGGCAACCCTAGATTTCTTAAATAGCATGGGGCATATGCTACATATTGCCAAATTAGACCCCTTGATAAAACCCTTTACACAGCCCCAGGCAGCGCGTCGCTCACAGCTATACAATTGGTTTAATTTAAACAAACTTGTGGCTAGTAAGTGGATTAATCTGTGGATTGATTTTAGGGAAATAAAAATAATGGCAGCTGTTTGGAAGAGAGGGGAAACGCGTAAAAACTCTGTGTAAATAATCTGTGATGGCCTAATGCGACTTCAAAGCTTTTAATTTTTTTCCCCTTAACATCGCCAAATGCTTAGTTTGGCAAGAGGTTGCTGTTGAATGCGTCAATAAGCTCTCCAGGGAAAATCTGAGCTTGCGCAATCACCAGCTGTACTTTCCAGGCCCTACCACAGGAGGGCGCAGTTCTTCTGAGGTGTCATACAGCAGTGTTAGTGCAGTACTGTAAAAGGTACAGAGTAGGACCTTGGCACCCCTTGTAGACGCAGCAAACACCCTCAGCCAGCATCTGTGTGTCAGCTATCTAATTCCATTTTGGTTCTGAAGAGGTTTTTCATTATATATCTTGGCGTCCATCCCCACAGAAGGCAAGCAGCTGTGGTGGTCGGACATGCTCCATGCTGGCTCTTTAAGACAACCATGTGTGAAATGCTTTATGGGTTATTATTTGGCTTTTATACATATCATGTTTAAGTGACTTAGGAATTGATGAGAATATCACAGATAATGAACGGGATTTGACAGGCATGAACAGCCTTGGTATAAGCAATAACGTATAGAGCCCTATTTAGGACACCTGGTGTTGCTGCCTGCGGCCGAGCTCTAGAATACATGACTATAAACGGAATCTCTGCAGATGCCGGTGATTTTTTTTTCCACATAGCTATCACCATGTTAGCCGGGGAGCCAGAGTGCCGTACAGAGGCACTGGCATGGTTTATAACAGAACCTGTTCTCTTACAACAGCTGTTTAGACCCCCGCTTTCTAATCTGGGGATGTTCAGCATTTGCACTAAATATGTTTCTGCTGAAAAAATATAATATAATGTGATATTTGCTCAAGGTTTTCAGTCTCCGGTTGGCAGAAATGATGGCGGGTGGGAATCGCTCACCGATGGTTAGTTTGCTATGGTTTTCATATACAGAGAGGTTTGTGACACATCTCCGTCCCACTCGCCATTGGACTAAATATCTAACTTTTAGGCTGTTGGATATAAATATACATATCATCGTCACAGCTCAAAGAAGCTCGTTTAAATTTTATTCTTTTAACCTGCTGCAATGTACCGTACTTTCACTTTTTGTAACCGTTTTGTAGAACGCAATGCACGGATTAAGGATTATGCTATTAAATATGCACTGGGTATGGGTTAGCATAACAACTAATGAAATGCCCAGCTGTGCTTTTGTTTTCGTTTTCTTCTTATTGACTTTTGATGGTATTTTTTGTGTGATAAACGTACCGCGTACTTAAGCCCCACAAACTAAACTGCTATTCTCGGTTCTTTCTCCTAGGCTTTCGTTCTACTCCGGCCACTCGTCCTTCTCCATGTACTGTATGCTGTTCCTGGCAGTAAGTACCTTTTGTCTGATTCCTCCGTATGACATTAACTCGCTTTCATATTAGTGTTAAGAGAGCAAACCTCTTTTATTTTGGTCAAGCTATACATCATACACATTGGTAATGAAATAATCCCTTTAAAGAATACAAATTTAGAAATCGTTTTTTTTTTTCGGAAATCATATGTCAACATATGACTGGTGAATTATCGAATACATTATTACAGAGAGTAGGGCCAAACACGGTGTGAACATGTGCGCCTGTGAAAGTGGACATGCATATGTGAGCAGCCACGCTGCTGATGGACCACCACAGAAAACTGATCCAAGGGGTACTTGTACGCCCCTCCGTAATTCTTGTGACCGTAACCATGATTTTAGAGAAATGTATTTACAGCGATTTCCATGCATGGATAGAATTCTCTGCTGCCTGTTTTATTAGCTGGATTTGGACTCGTGAACAGCCATCTCCAAATATAATTCCGTGCATTTTAAGCATATTTTTGCTGATATGGAAAAACACAACTAGAACTTAATGTAATACAGATGTTTTGGTTAGTCTTGTTACAAAATATGCTTTCTTGGTGTTCTTCCATACGAGGAGCTTTCGCCCCTGACTGGGGTAGAAAAGCTGTGCAGGATAAAGGGTCGGTGGGAGGAAGAATCCATAAAGCTGCCATGAAAGGGATTTTCTGTATGGTTAACGTGTTTGGCAGATAAATCCCACACGTTGGATTTCATTTCACTAGGTTTTTATAGCTTTTATTGTATTACACAATCAGGTTAATTGGATCCAGCTTTTTACTGTAGGTTAAAAAAAATAAAAAATTAAATAAAAAAACCCCTAGATATTGAGCCCTCATTAAATACAGCAGCTGCAGTCCCCTGGATGGCAGAATATTAACATTACAGGACAGGGGTAAGGAAGCAAATACCGGCCGAACATCACAGCGATATTAGTAGGTACTAGTCAGTGGGGAAAAGCGGCAAAGCATTTACTTAACTGGTGATGAAATAACCCATTATCAAGATCCAACCCAAATTCCTCAGGGGCTCTTTCCTCCACTTATTCTTGTATGTCATTTAATCTCTAGTTACCCGAATCATGGAAACATTTTGTTTAGTAAATCTGTTCACCTACAGCGGGTTGAGACTAGACTGAGCTCCTGGTGCTCCTTGCATCTCACCGCCGTGGAAGTGAACAGATTGGGACTTGTTTGAAATTCATAAGATGAGACTGGGAAATTAAACGTTTTGGACTGTATTAAAGAGCAGCCAGCCCATAGCAAAGGAGATGACATCACCTAATGTGTCATTTATAACGTATTCAGATTAATACGTTTCTTGGACTTTACATTGTGTTTGTAGTGGATACAAAGCTAGTACGTACATTATACATATAGTATGTTTATTGGACTCTATCGGGCATCTGGCAAATGGAACAAATGGCTGGAGGAATGTGCCCGATGCCACTCCTTATCCTTCCTGCAAGAGGAGTATACAATCAACTGTGGGCCTTAAAGGGCCAGAGCCAATTAATGCCTAGTGTACCCTGGAACTCTACCAGCTTGGGACTGCTATCTCACACATACAAATGGTGGCATCCACTCTGCATTAAACAGTCCAGCAAGTCTCATCTTCAGTACCGATTAACTATTACAAAAAACAAAATGAGCTGTTCCGCTGGAGTCAGGACCTTCCCTTCCGTGATCAAGCTGTTTCTGCATTATAAAATTAGATGTACGAGGGGGTTAGACATGTAATCATACTCTAGAGCCTCCTTGGCAAGCAGATTAAAAAGCCAGGTGTTCCTCCCAATAAATGTTCACGTCTTGATTAATCTCTGTCCTCGTTAGGCTTCTGTCAGTGAAACATCAGATGTGTTTGTTACTCAGCCCTGACCCATGTATCTGTTTCTTCGCAGCTGTATCTTCAGTCCAGAATGAAAGGAGACTGGGCCCGGCTTATACGCCCCACGCTCCAGTTTGCGCTTATTGCGGCGTCCATATACGTTGGGCTTTCCAGAGTCTCTGATTACAAGCACCACTGGAGCGACGTTCTCACCGGTCTCATCCAGGGAGCAATTGTAGCAGTGCTTATTGTGAGTTGGTTATCATGTACATGCTTTACTATAACTACAGCAGACACTCTACATATAAATATACTGTCATACGGTTCCCAAAATGTACCATCCTCAGCAACTCAACAACATCCCACCCTACACAAAAAGAGGCTAATTGTCAAAGTTTGGCCTTCATTTCCAAGTATTACTAGGTAAGCCCCTGATGCTGGTCTTGGTGGGAGAGATGAAGCTGGAGCAACAGGCCTTTCGTTGCGGTGTTTTCCCTGGTTTGTGGAGGGTGCTAGGGCCAACTCTCCCACCTATATGTGAGTGCAAGCTTGGAGAGAGAAATCATTTGTGGGAGATTCAACTATTAGTTTAAATTTACTGCACATGGTTAAGTTAATTTAATAGGTTTAGGATCATGTCCTTGGCAGGACAGGCGTGATTAACACGTGGCAGGGAGAAGCATTCCCCCAAAGCATGAAACACTGCAGCTTTCTGTAAAAGCAAGCCTGAACAAAGACAATTGAAACTTTCATATCATCGCATGACTATGTAAGGGGACAGTCTCAAAGAAGAACGCGTATTAAAGTTACTTAAAAAAAAAAGCACCCCTTCTCCCTGGTCTCTTGATTCACACCACTCATTAGCTACTTTGTGTTACCATTTGTATCCTTCCTCCACTCACAACGCAAGCGCTGGAGCCAACTGGCAAATAGTAGATGGAGTAGGGGACAAAGGCAGAATCCCTTCATACATTTGCAAAGGGACCCCTCAGATAATCACATTCAAAGATAATGCTGTTGCGAGGAGAGCTGGGGCTTTGTCATCTAAAAGTTGCACACTTGAGAAAAAGCCCATTTAGATACGTGGTCTTCAGACTTGTGTGAGCAGGACTTGCCTAACCCAGCTTTTCTTACCGTGTAGGTTGTGTACGTCTCAGATTTTTTCAAAGTCCGGAAGGGCAGCTTCAACCAGAAGGAGGAGGATTCCCACACAACGCTCCACGAAACGTCCACAAACGGAAACCACTACGGGACCACCCACCAGCCCTAACAACCGCCGCGCCACTCACCGTACCCTGCTTTTATACAGAAGTATCCACAAGCCTTATAAAATCCTGTATGTACATGCGCGAGAGGCGGGAGCGTGTTTATGGACTGCTGCTATACCTGTTGAATGCCCACTTTACCTGTATATAGTTATAAAGACACCCTATGTATATGATATAGCTTTACGTTTATCTGGTATGGAACATTTATCAGCTATACACATGCACACAATAAATGTGGTATTCAAATTGTAAATTTTTTTATTAAAATAATGTGGTAACATGTTTATGTACAAACACTTGTTTAATATTGCTTTGCCAGACAATTGCCTGTTCGGATTTATACCACGGAAACATTAAAACTGTTTAAAGCAAACACTTGTGTTGGTTTATGCGAGTGCATGCGGACGAGGGGTACTCAATACTTGGGGTGGGCAACAAATACCAATCAAACAGCTCTTCACTTCAGACTCCGGATCGAATCAGCACCGCTAGAGATAGAGACTCGCCGCAAACACAATGTCCCTTTTAATTTTTGTAATTCCTGGAAACAAACAAAAACACTCAATGTTAATGCCTTTATCTGCCACAAAATGTGTATTCTTGTGATTTCCTGTATAAATGTAATTATATCGCAAAGAATATTTATACCGGATCCCTGTAGAAGATGTCGCTCGCTTCGGCAACGCATTTTACAGCGGCTCCCAGCTGTGGCCTGTATACACTCAGTTATAATGTGCAGGCTATCCTTAAAGGGACAGTACGTTGCAGCCATGCAGCCAAAGCAATCAATTGACTAATTTCCTGGGGGGGGGGGGCTTTGGGTTGCCAGCTGTTTACCTTTAGAAGCTCCAGCTCCAGTAAAATACACCCCTTCCACTGTCTCAAGCAACCAAAAGTAGCACAGTAAGCACTAGGCCAGGGGTGTCCAACATTCAGCCCTCCAGCTGCTGCAGGACTACCTCTCCCATAATGCTTTTTCAGCTAAAGGGCTGGCTGAGGAGCATGGGAGATGTAGTCCTGCAGCAGCTGGAGGGCCGCAGGTTGGACACCCCCGCACTAGGCTTAAAATAAAAGCGCTTTATTGCCTCTAGAGCCCTCACAGAACCCTTTTTTGGCCAACTATATCCTGAAAAAGGATGATGGCGGCAGAAAAGAGAACCAAATAAGCATCCATTGTATTTGCATGGAGGGACAATCCAGAGCAGACCCTCATATCTCCCCCTGAATTAAATGCATATAATGGGTGGGGGCTGTCCCCTCAGCACAAGGGTCTATTTACATTGGGTTATTCTGATGGAGCATTTGATATTGTGTGGAAATGTGAAAGAAATCGATAGAAACACGTATTACAACAACTACTGGTATTACATTGAGAACGGTTTTCATGAGACGTCGCTGGCCTTTATCTCGGTGTATATGAAACTCGCTAATTACAAAGTGGGAACAAGTTCTGAGAAGTCGTTTGAAACCCTCGATAATCTAATTGCCGGGTGGAACCGAAGCGGCCCCTTCATTTGTGTGAAATCAGAAGGACCACCGTGTGTTTTGGGTTTTCAAAATGAGAAAATTAGTACAAAAACTGCATATTTAGGAATGCTAAACATATACCCGGTTTAAAAAGGCTTAAAAAGGTGATTTTGCTTCCACATTAGAGCCAATGTCATAAACCACCAGGACTATAGAGGCAGCACCAAAAATGCAAATGTAAAGAAATTTTACTTGTAACACCATAAACAGAAGGCAAGTGTTCATGCGCAGACACGGAAGATTTCATTCACACCCGTAGGATTTCCTATGCAAGAGCGCAGCGTCCTTCAACACACACAATTTGACACGGTGCGTTTCACCGCAATCAACACATTGGTTTTAGTATAATTAGTAGATCTTATAAATGGCTTACACTTCACATATGGAAATGTATGTGTGAAATATATATACATTTATATACACACACTAATTATATTTGTATTTCAGGCACGTTAGGTAGCTCATCTAGTTTAAATCGTGCATCATATGAGAGGTAAAACCACGGCCTCAAAATCCAAGCTAAATTGCGAAAGTGATCATACGCTTGCAAGACTTGCGGCGGGGAGGTAAGGGAAGGTTGAAGTATTACAGAGCTCAGGCCCGGGGGGCCGGCTGGAAGTGGCAGAGACACGCTGTGTATTGTATGACTATGGAAATGACACGCCAGCAGGTATGATGGAGCCCACGTGACATCAGAGCAGCTCTTGGACGTGGTATGTGTCTCCTGCGGAGCTCGCTCAGATAGCTCTTTGTTCTGCGAGTTTCAGTGTTTGCTGGGGTGCCGGGCTCGGCTCCCAGGAGGTCAGGCAACTTCAAAGCAGACACAACAGATGTGTAAAGGCCCAAAAAGCTGTTTTTTCTATGGACTTTGGAAAGTATGGTTTTTATTTTTAGGCCCCCCACTTGACAATCCAGTTTCTGCTATATAGCGCTCCTTCTTCGAAGGAAACAGATCCGCAGCATATACAGGTTATGATCACTCCATCAAAATGCTGAACAATGGAAGAATACGCAGAGGTCGCAGTACTCGGCCATATACATCACGACTTTTAAGTCTAGAGTCTGTCTGATAGACGCTTAAAGCTAGCCCCAGATTATTTTATAGTCCTTGCCTCTGCTGGCTACCAAGAAAATATTATGGATAGATATGCTATGTTGGTCAAGCATGGATATAAATCACACAAAGAACAGTCAGTAAGCGTCAGCACCATATTGCTTACTATAAACATCTGTTTTGTACATAATATGTGGCTTAAACCTAATATGCGCAGCAGAAACCAAAGCACTGTTCTCCTTACGGTAATTGTATTTGCTTGCAATCTAGAGCTGATCCTTTAAAAGCGTGTTGCCCAAGAACAAACCCCCCCAAAACAAGGCGTTTGCAGGAGTCCGTGATATAAAGTTAGAGGGCAGACCGTATAGGGAGAAGGGCCGTGAGCAGAAGTGGACACATATGATAGGGGGTTCTATAATTCATGAGATAAGCATTTCAGAGAGAGCTGGATTGTTGGCCGCTTACCTTCTGCAAATTTGTTCTCCAGCTCTGTGTTTCCAATGGCTTTGGCCGCTTGGCACATTTGTCTAAGCAATTCTTCAAGCCGCCTCATGCACCGGATTATACTACCTATGGAAAACACAAAGAAACATTATAGCATATACAATATGCAACATACTATCAGAATCAGTCTAAACTGTCCTCAAAAGGTCAGTCAAGGCTCCACAATTAACAACCAAATGATTCGCTACACTTTATATATAATTTTTACTGTAACAGATGGCCAGAGCTGCACTACTCAACAAAAGCTCGTTGCACTCCAACGCAACAGTGTGGCGAGGCAGGATGTGGACGTGATCTGCGGCCTCTACAGCGCCCTCTACAGCGCCCTCTACTGGCAGAAAAACGTTTACCCTTCAGACAAAAATTTGCACCAGAATCCAGCATCCTTGACTATTACATTATCTTTCATTTATACAGCACCAGCAGTTTATGCAGCGCTTCCTACATTATATATAGATAGAGTAAGACAAACTGATTCATTAGGTATCAGGGCCCTGATCGCAAGCTTACTACATCGCTTAAACCCCAGTCCTCAGAGAGAAAACACAACTTTAGAACTGGAGCTGCTGGGTGGACAGATATAAAGCGGAGCTGTGATGCCGCGCAGGCAGGGGCATGATCTGGAACCGGAGAGTCACGTTAACCTTCTAGAGAGGCAACGGTTTGAACTATGGATTCCGATCAAGAAGCCAAATAAAATGCAGCTTTGATTCCAAAACAGATCAGATTTGTTCTGCACTCCTCTGCCTTTCAACGATTCTTGCAGCAAACAACAGCAAAGCAGCCTCAGCTATCTTCACAAGAGTGGACAGCTGCCATTAGTAAATGTGCTTCCCCCCCCACTATCCTCCAAGGGTGAGCGAGGGGCGGCGGGTGAGGGACGGCGACCACGTTTACAGCATTTGTCGAGAGCCAGAGATTCAATCTGCAACTCCGCACACCACACCAATTACACCATTAAAAATATCCCAGACTCCTATAATCACAGCACATTCTACTCGCTTCCATAGTAGCTACTACACATATTACACTTTACCACAATATGCTTTTTTGCTATAGATGAACTAATGAGATATAATAAACGTCCACCTCTGCTCCAGAAACAGAAGTAAAGCTAGAATTATATAAAACTAAAACCTGCTTGCCAGCCGTGGCCAACTCTTCCAACGGCAGATCTAAAGCACCTGAGACCAAGTCTGACATCCCTGCTTTAAAGGCCATCAATAACTATTATCTGCTGCCTTTAAACTAAGAGTATGAGGTAGAGGTCTTTGGCCATTGAAACCACTGTCATAAAACCAAATTGTCATTAATTCCTATTTGTTATAAGATCTTTTAATACATTATCTGGCGGTTTAAAGATATTTAGAATAAGAGCCATTAAGAAATGACATTTTGTCTCGGCACAGCTGGGAATTTTACGTCTTTTGGCATCGGTTCCCACGCACTCGGCGAAGCTTCCGAAGGAGCCGCGCGGTCATCACATGCATCATATCGGCACGAGAGGCAGAGTACACGGGCCTTACAGCAATATGCCATGTCATGTGTTAAAATATATATATTTTTTTAATTAATATGCATTCTTCTTTAGTAACTAGTACAGCGCTGCAAAATATGATGGCGCTAAATAAGAAAAACAAAAAAACTAAATAATAATAATGGTGACAGCGACTCGTAAAAGGTTTGTTTCTGTGCAAACGTTTTTCTGTCAACAGTTACTCAAAAAAAAAAAAAAAAAAAAAAACATTAACCAGAATCCAAAATCCAGAAAGATTCAAGCAGCGTATCAGTTATTCCATTCTGGACATGTGGAAATAATCAAGAGAAAAAGGCCCAAAACAAATAAATGAGAAGCAGATCACGCAGTTGAGCCACGCTGCATGTTGGCTTCATCTCCCGCAGTACAGAGAGAGGTAGAAAACCCAAACGGCGTCGAGAGAGAGATTTGCCTCTCGCGTTACCGATATGACCTCTAAAGTAGCGACCTAAACAACAAACCGCAGACTAACGCCGACCTTCAACACATTATCCCGTCACAAAGCATCGCCCGCACACCCAGAGGATGGCTTTCCGCAGCTCGGAGACATGTCACGGCCTCGGAAACAAATCATTTCCCTCCTCTAAGTAACACATTCCTCTGAGGCGGAGGGAATCGCACAATCCGGACCGCAAAAGAAGATGCAAAAAGAAATAAAATACTGTGCTTGTATATTATATTAGGTATATCAGAATAAATATAGCATCTCTAATTCAGACTGACCCCCCCCAACAAAAAAAATAATAAAAGACTGTTTAAAATATGGGGTCTGAGGGGAATTAGGCATGTTAACAAATAAGAAAAAAAATAAGAACCATTGACCATTAAGGTAAAAAGTATTTTAACACAATATGTATTTCTATAAAAAGTCACCTCATCACCATGCCAAACAAATCTCTGAAGGAATCTGTTTTAGTTGCTATGGTTATAAGACCACTTTTAAAACATTGCACATTATCACTTTGGGAGAGGAATCATGGGGGCGATTACTCGTACGCCGTACTTCACACGGAAGTATATACACCCCAGGAGAGGTAAAATACATCATGAAGCAATAAGAGGGATGTGCAAAGCCTCAAAGATCTGCTTCGCTCCAACACACACGCAAGGGTTAAACGAGCATGAGAAAAATAACCAGTCTTAAAAAGGAAAGAAATTTGACAATGCAGAGCCCATAAACTCTTATGGAACAAAATCATTTTGCAGAAGTGGAGAAAGCAGAGCAGGCAGAAATCAGAGCAAATGAGCTTTTCCCACACATGATGGTATTTAATGAAAGATGAACACACGCCGTCCACAAAGAGTCAAAGAGAATCAGCGCGGGACGTACAGAACCCCGAGCCGTCCGCCAGACATTGCGACTCTACACCTCAGCCCTGGTAACCTTTCTGTACAGGGCGTGCGCAAGTGTATGCGGGTGTGTGTAAGTATGCGTTATTACTAAGTTGATCTCCTTACCACAGAAAGGCCAGGTAAAAAAAATAAATAAAAAAAAGCTCAAATATGATTTCAAAATACGATGCGCAGCAAACTGGAAATCATACCCTGAAAGCTGAAATACTTTGAGAACAAAACGACGGATGAATCAACACTCAAGAGGCCGGGACTGACCAACATATTGATTTTACCAAACGCCTAAGGGGTCCTGACACAGACGGTCTATGTCTGCCGCTGCGTGGTGCCCGGGTTGTATGAGTTCAGCTGGAGTGACTTTACCCTTCCCCCATACCGGGGAATGAAAAAGAAACGATAAGAAACCTTGACATTCATTGTCTACAACACCAGTCCAAGATCATTGCGTAATTCTCCGAGCGCTCACTCGGTAGCCATGCAGATTTCCGAGGACTAACCCTCCATGCGCCGGGGTACAGGGGCAGTCGCTCTCTGAAACCGGAAGATATTCTAACTACACTTTCATCTACCATTTTCAGTTTGGATTAAGGAAAGGGCGAGCGACTATCACTGCCTGCAAGACAGGGCTAGTGACAAGAAGAAAGCAGCCTGTAACCTCTGAATTATACACTGCTTTTTGAAAAAAAATATGAGTACATGTTATAAACTAAAAGAAATATGGATTTTTTTTTTAAATGTAGTGTATAAACAGGGCCAAAAACATTTTAAATGTGGCATAATATAAATGTCGCCTGCATAACGCAGTCACAACAGGTCTTAATCACTAGCATCACCTTAACAGACCTTAGGAGACTAGCCCTTCTATAAATAAAATAGACGTAGCTTTACTAAAGACTTACCTTCAAAAACATCAGTCATTTTGCAAATCTGAGCGAAGGTCGATCCGTTGGCCCAGGTGTAGACAACATCCATGAGATTTGGTCGAAATGTTCCTAAGTAAGTATCCTCATCTATCTCTAATTTAGCTTCCGCCGAGACCTTAGCAATCCTCCTGGCGGTTTCCTGTTCCAAAGAGGAAAATCGTGCATTAACAAAGTATACCTCTATTACACAAAGCAGCCAAATAATGCCGGAGATTTTTATTTCAACCTATATTAAAAATTTGGTATAAGCACAAAGTGAGTGAATGAAAATGAATGAGTTCTGTGTTAACACCAGTCTATTGAAGCCGTATAACCGCAGTGTAAGGCTGGTTTCTTTATTGTAAAAAGGAAGGTCCGTTGGCCTTTGTCCTGGAAACATGACATAGAAACGGACGGCAAATAAAAACCGTCTGGTCTGTCCATTTTCTAGATGTAAAGACTCAGAACATAGGCAAAATTACTGATGTTCTGAATACGTATACTTTACCCCTCGATCTACACAGAAGTAAATGGAGACTTTTAGGATAGTTTGGGCTACATTCTCACTTGAGATTATGAAAATCTAATGTAAAAAATTAAACCCCCACCACCAGCTTTTCCCCCCATAAACTTACATTGGCCACGTTGCTCAGACGGCGTACGGTATATATGGTAAAAACTAGTAAGAAGCTCCATTAAACTGATTTGGTCAACAACCTTGAGGATGTGACGGTAACACAAAATGTTACAAGCATTACCTGCATTTGTCGGAGAGGTCCTGCCAGCTGCTCCGTAAGTTTAGGCATTTCGCTGGACTAAAAAAAAAAAGAAGACAAAGGGGGGTAAATTATTGGGGGTAAAATACATTTAGTTATAAAGCTGATCGTTCACAGATCCGGTTCGCTTCATTCTGAACAGGACATTTGGTCAGACAGGGACATGCGGCCAGCGCAGTGTGAAAGATAATAAAACGTTTGAACTCTGTGAGAAGCGGGTGAGCCTGCAGAAAGCAAACGGTTACCGGAATAACACACATTTTACGGGAGGTTAACCAAAAAGGGAAGCGGCTGTGAGAAGGATGCAACGTTTGCCGATTTCCCAGAATGAGATGATGCTTCACCTCTGCCCCGCTCTCCCACAACACCGTGGGTCGGGAAATAGAGTTCCTTTCTCCCACTCCTCCTATCAAACTTCCCACGGGATGAAAGGGGCAAAGATAAGCAATTACGGAACAACTGCCCGGGGAACAAAGATATTAACCCTACGTGACTAGTGACTTCCCATCAAACCTCTATTATGTGTTTAGTGCACCTGATTCAGAGACATTTTTATGTATATTTAGTACGAGTAACACGTTCAACTGTTGAACGATGGAAATAAATGAGCTGATGTTTGTCCCGCAGCATCCCAGAGTTGAATATCATGCATGGAGAAGGAATACACATCCTTATATACGATTACTTTGTTATTTTTACATTGTTGGTTTGGGTGATGGTGGCTTTTATACTTCTAGCTGAGGTACGGGGTACTTTGGGAGCTATTTTACATTCTTTAATATTTGGTTGACTGGTTATGCACAGACCTGAGGGATCTCTCTCCTGTAACCAGATGGTATCCCTCTATGAGTAGTAATATACTACTTATGTCCGATCTACACATTTATATAGCGTCATCTTATTCCGTAGTGCTGTACAAATAACAATAATAATAATAGCTAATGAGTAAGCAGAGCTCTTCGGCCTGGGAAAAGGGAGTAATCAGAGGTCTGGAGAGCCGCTCTGGAAACGCTTTTTAGTTTGATCTTTGTTTGAAAAAAATGTTAAAGGTTCAGGCAGTTTCCGTTATTTAAGTGTAACCCCGCTGGTGCAAAGACCATAGGATGCAATTTTAGGTCTTCATGGTCACTATACTCAGGACATCTCAGTACATCCTAAAGTTAACTTTTCCATGCAACTGTAAGGAAGCTTTGAAATGAGACATGTCACCAGGACAAACCTACCTTGTACAATAGCAGCACAAGAGTTTCAAGGCTATTTCATAATCCATATTATAACAAAAAAAAAACCACCAAACATATCCAGAGAAATCCTTACATTTTCCTGAAATACGAAGCAGCTGAGAAGCGCGGTTGCTTGTTCTGCTGTCAGGTCGTTAAAAAGTCCATTAAATATCATTTCAGTGAGGAGGAGTTCATCAGCGCTGAAAAGTACAAAACAATCAAATTTAGAGAAGAATGCGAGTGCGAGATCACGCGGCACAGGGGCAAGTCCTGGCTACAGTTAATAAAATATTCGGACTTTACTTTGTAGTCACGTATAGTCTGCTACAAAAGGTCTTATAATATTCTCAGCCTACCATTGATACACCTATCAATGTATGATAACATTATACAAATATATGCAGGGCCAATATAACAAGCTCTTCAGTGACCTGTTCATTAACAGAAATGTACAAAGAACAAGAGGTCATCCTCTGAGACTGGAAGAGCGCAGGTTTCATAGACAACAAAGGAAGGGATTCTTTACAGTGAGGACAATAAAGGTATGGAATTCACTTCCAAGGGAGGGGGTGTTATCCAATACATTAGATACCTTCAAAAGGGGCCTCGATATTTTCTTAGAAAGGCATGACATACAGGGATATAAATAGAATAACATTAATATTTTAGAGCTTCTTGATCCAAGGAGAAATCCGATTGCCTCTTGGAGTGAAGAAGGAATTTTTTTCCCCTGATGGCAGAATTCGAAGTAGCTTAATTAGGTGTTTTTGCCTTCTTTTGGATCAAGAATAGGCAGGTTAGGTAGAAGGGTTGAACTTGATGGACTTAGGTCTTTCAACCTTATGAACTATGTAACTATGTAAGTAAAGTCAAGTGTTCTTTATCAAGCGACACGACTGATGCAAACACAGAAATTGCCAGTAAGAACCCGAAACTACTATAAGTGAAGTTGTTTAAGAACCTTGACTGTCGCTCTCAAGGGTTTCCTGGCAGACGGAGCTCCTGCAAGCCTGCGACGCTATATAGATCTAAAGAAACGAGGCGACCCCTGCTCACAGCGAATGGCTACGCCGGTATCAATCACTACAAATTTCACTTTCGGAGTTTTTACAAACCAAATAAGCCATGCACTTTTAGCAATGGCTAATTTTATATAACCCATCGGAAGCCCAATAAAGACACCAGCAGGATGACGCCTTTGGGTGAAAACAATCCGGTGTTCTAACATGTAAAACGTAACCCTACAGCGTATGTACACCAGCCGTTCCGTGTGTGTGCGGCACATACCTGCTGATCTCGCAAGCCACTCGCCCTTTCATCTCTATAACGTCAGCGGAGGTGGCGAAACCCATCCTTCTCAGCACACGCTTGCGGCATTTCAGCTCGTCCATCTGTAACACCGTCCTGGCCTTCTTCAGTTCCCGCTTTGCTGCTCTTATGTCCACCGCAATCTAACGCACAAAAAAGCACGACTGGTTAGAATTATCTGTCGCTTTTACAATTTGGTCGTGTAATATATTTTGGCCACAGTCGGATGCCTCTGGGGGGCAAACATATTCAGGTTGCTGCTCTCTTCACACTGAAGGGTGCCGGTCCAGGTCTGGATCTCGGCTAAGCCTGGCATTTATGAGGTTAATGAAATCATTAGCCAAAAAATATGATTTCAAACAAGGAAATAGATCTACCCCAGAACCCATGCTCCATATAACACGCTATAGGTCACTTGGCATGCAATGCTACGCTTAGATGCAATTTTAGCTTGCTTTGAAGTTTTAAAAATGTATAGACGGTTTATTACATATACACAGGAATGGGCTTAGATTCTCTCTGATGTGTAGAGTCATTTGTACATAAATATCTGTTGTGCAGTTTGACAGTTTTGTGTAAAAAACATTTGTTGTGCAGTAAATCCACAATTTTTAAACACGTTGTCGTCTTTAATTTAAATGAAGTTAAACAGCTGTCTCTTAAACCTCGCCGTTCTTAACATTGCCGGGAAGCCTCATGTCTTAACTGTTCTAAAACATCTTTTGGGATCACATCGCAAGAGAGGATAGTTCCACAGAATTTCAGTACAACGTACCTGGGCTTTCTTCTCGCAAAGCTTGTAAACCGACTCCAAATTAGGGTCGTTGTTAAGGGGATGTGAATACATTCGGTGTTCAAACGCCTCGGTCTTCTGTATCACTTTCTTCAGTCCTTGATCTTTGATTCCCATATCATCAATAGGATCTAGTAACGGTACGCCGTCAGGGAAACGCTTCTGAACCTCCTGCAATATATGTGCAACATATATATGAATATATACCAGGTATACACAAACATACACAGTGACGGCAGGCATGCCACAATGGTTTGCTACATATACTAAGGAGGAACTTTTACCCACAGATACAATCCTGGGCCAGGTGAGGATGGTTTTGCTCATATAGTTATATACGGTTATTCACATTATGAATCATTAAAAAGGGACAGCCTGAATTACCCGACACCCCTACTATAGAAGAATGCATATTAAAGTTAAAAAAAATGCATTTTCCTGATACAGAACTGCCTACCCTCCAGCAGCAGCCCTTCTCCTCCATAGTCCAACAATTCTGGCCATTGATGGCCGCTTAAAGGATCAATGCCAGGACTTTCCACCCATGAGCACCGGGGTCCGAACGGACCGGTGCTGGAGCGGACTGGAGGATAGTATATCAAACGAAGGGAGAGGTGATAAGACTGAGGGCAGGGAGAGGGTCAAATACATATTCCTCAGAATCCTCGCCTGGCATTTGGAAAATGGACAACACAAATTTAAAGGTACCATGCAGCCATATGCATTAAAGTGTATATGATGGCTGGAGTGTCTATTTGATTTCATGGACACAGCAGCCATTATATGGCTAGAAATGATAGCCGAGAGGTTCCTTTAACCCCTTCGAGACAAAGGCTGATTTTACTTTTTGTACCCTTTGTGACAATGGCCTTTTTAACATTTCTGCGCTGCTTGTGTTTAGCTGTAATTTTCTTCTTTCCCGTTTACTGAACCCACACACATTAGATATTGTTTTTTTCAGGACAAGAAGGGCTTTCTTTAGATGACATTGTTTTGATTGTATCATATTATTTACTATTAAAAAAATTATAAAATATGGTGAAAAATTTAGAAAAAAATGACTGTTTCTAACTTTTAGTTGAAAAATCTTTTACTCATCTATAAAAGGTAATGAAAAAACCTGCTAAATAGATTCTACTATTTGTCCTGAGTTTAGAAATACCCAATGTTTTTATGTTTTTTTGCTTTTTTCTACCCATTATGGGGCAATAAGTACAGGTAGCGTTTTGCTATTTCAAAGCCATTTTTTCCAAATCTGGTAATTGTTCCCCCCTTGTGCCATTTCGGGTATCTTTGAACCCGGCCAATGCAATTTACCCCATCAAGTCATATATTTTTGAAAACTAGACAGCCCAGGGTATTCCAAATGCTAGTATTTTAACTCTTTCCATGCACCATATCTACCACCAGTCTTTGTCAAACTTTATGGTAGTCATTTTTTTGCATTTGTTTTGTCATACACATTTTACTTCAGGTATGAATTAAAATGTTCTCGTATATGTCACTATCACAAAACACCCCAATATGTGTTCAGCAACATCTCCTGAGCGCAGTGATACCCCACATGAATGATTTTGCCTGGGTGTTTGGGGGCAAAAGGGCCACATTTGGGGCATGCGCTTTTTTCAATGTTGAACTTTGGCATTTGGGGATCCACTGCCCATGCCCTATTTGGTACATCTTTGAGCCGGGCCATTTCAGTATGCCCAATAAACCCATATATTTTTGAAAACTAGACACCCCAGGGTATTTCAAATGCTAGTATTTTAACTCTTTCCATGCACCATATCTACCACCAGTCTTTGTCAAACTTTGTGGTAGTCGTTTGTTTGCATTTGGTTTTCCACACACATTTTAATTCAGGTATGAATTAAAATGTTCTTGTATATGTCACTATCACAAAACACCCCAATATGTGTTCAGCAACATCTCCTGAGTACAGCGATACCTCACATGAATGATTTTGCCTGGCTGTTTTGGGGCAAAAGGGCCACATTTGGGGCATGCGCTTCTTTCAATGTTGAACTTTGGCATTTGGGATCCACTGCCCATGCCCTATTTGGTACATCTTTGAGCCAGGCCATTTCAGTGTGCCCAACAAAACCATATATTTTTCAAAACTAGACACCACAGGGTATTTTAAATGCTGGTATTTTAACTCTTTGCATACACACATTTTACCACCAGCATTTTTTCAAAGTTTGCAGTAATATTTTTGTGTGTGTATTTTTCCCACACACACCTACTTTATGTATGAATTTACAGCTCCTGGTATATGCCGCTGTCACACGACACCCCATAATGTGTTCAGCAACATCTCCTGAGTGCAGTGATACCCCACATGCATGGGTGTGTCATTTTTTGGGGGAACTAAAAGGCCACATTTGGTACGTGTGCATTTTTCTAATTGGAAATTAGATGTGTGGCCATCCTTCCCCCCGTGTTAATTGGGACGTTGTTGAACCTGGCCCATTCAATTTACCCCATCAAATCATACATTTTTTTAAAGTAGACACCCCACGGGCATTTAATATGCCAGTATTTTAACTCTTTCCATGCGAGAATTGTTTTAAGCTAATATGCTTATTTTAGGACTTGCTCACAAAAATATATTTTTTATATATATATTTTTTTTTTTTATTATTTTTTTTTTAAAAAAATTTTAACATTTTTTTTCAACTTGGAGGTTCCCCTGATAGTGACATCAGTGGGAAATGATTTTTACATTTTACTGTTTTTTTACTATTTTTTTCTAATTATTATTAATTTTATTTTATTTTTTAATTTATTTTTACTAATCACACTGTGATTAGAAAGCTGGGCTCCATTGACTTGCATGGTGAATGCAGTACCTGTATTCAACCTGCAAGTGGAGCCAAAGTTCTCTAGATGGTCTGGACCATCTAGCGAAGTTTTAAAATTTGTGGTTCCTGTTACAGGACGGCGGCCATCTTCCTTGATGGCGAAGATTGCCGGCAGCTGCGGCTGTGACCGCTCTCCGGAGCGGTCACAGCCCATCAAAAGGTTAGTGTTTGGTGTCGCTGGATGCCTCCTGATCGAGGCATTCCAGCGACACCATTTAAGTTTAGGAGGCGATCGTCGATCGCCTCCTAAACGCTTTTAAAACGGGCGTCCGCCGCCATACAAAGTATGGCGGATGTTGACGCCCCGTGGAGGGGCCAGAGATGGCCCCTTCGTGCCGATCGCGGCGTTGCTGAATGCCTCGAGGTCGGGGCATTCAGCAACGCTTTTTGGGTGCAGAAAGCGATAGTAGATCGCTTTCTGCACCCGTTTAAAGACGTGCCGGTCCTGGCACGTCAATTGTCGTAAAGCACATGCTTTTCCGTGCCGTGCCAGGACCGGCAATTGTCATTAAGGGGTTAAACTGCGTACCCCTCACATGTGTGGATTCTGCCGAATCTATTTCCCGTGCAGGAGAATAAATCTGACCTGAATAGACTTTAACACGCTCTGTCTGTTATCAAGAGGCCGGAGATCCTTCGGGATGTACAGACGCACGCTGCTGATGGCCGTGATCAAATGAAGCATCACAGGAGCTACCTGAAATAACAGAAATGTCAAAATAAGTAAAAATATCCCAAATACATTAGAGAGAAGTGAGGGAAAGTAGTACATATTGATTGTGAAATAGAAAAATAACATCCCCAGCTATTAGCCTCTTTTGCTCTTGGGCAAGCTGGAAGTGTCACATTGCATGCGCAAGCGAGTCTGAAATGTTACCCTAGGGTTAGGATTCTCGGCTCTCACCATAACATCTGCTGAGTAACTAGAACCTCTACGGGGATCTCAAACCGCAGACCAAAGTGATTGCAGAAAGAAAATAAAATTTTCTAAATATGACTGAAACACGCTTCAGCACAGGCTTTGCATACTTGTCTATATAACATATTTGCGCCGTTAAGTGGAATATATCATATTATTCCTATTTAAAGAATGGGAAAGTAAACAGGAAAACAGTGCAAAAGGTCAGAACACGCAAAGATGAATTAACACAAAAGAAGGAAAAAGCCATTGAAGATAGACTGGGGATAAAGAGCTGTACAGCTCAGGAATGAGTATACTCAGAGCGCCAAGAGATATACCTGTAGCTGCAGAGAACTACATATCCCATGATGTTCAAGAGACCACAGAGGCATGTTGGGTGCCCACATTATTTTCATTAAATGGGAACGAGATAAATAAAACAAAGCGTGGGGTCAGAGGAGATCAGAAAACGACTAAAGAAATCTCACCGATTTAGCCATACATCATGCAAGGCCAGCCAAGCTCTTCCAGCAGCAGAAGCTCGCAATTTAACAACCCTAGCATTTCTGAAACATTCATTATTTGACTTCTGGATGTGTAGGACATTGGGAAAAATGTTTTAAACTTCCATTTTATGTTGCACTTTAATTACCAGCAGATGATCCGGCAACTATATAGAATTTACTATGAACTTTAGGAAATTGCAGTTCAAGCACAAATAGAGAAAAAAAGAATCACATAAAATGGAATTTATAATAACAATAATAAAAAAAAGGTTATGAGATGACTTCTACGATGTCTTGGACAGGCAATGAGGTTCATTAACAGAAGGGGACACAACTGCCAAGAAAAAAGCAATGCCAAACCCAAAATCATTTAATGGAATGTTGGATTCTAGAATCCGAGTTCCAGCAGCTAAAACCTACAAAACCCAGAATAACTTAGACACCCCAGAACTCCCAGTATGATGGGCATCTTCGGTAGAAATCTACTGGTGTCACCATGTAGGGTATAAATTCTCACAATTCTCAACTCAGCTCAGTGGTGACCATTGCCAGCCCTTGGGGGCGGCAAAAGTCCCAGGGCGTTTTAATTTAAAAATGATTGTGCAAAGATCCAACACAGATCTAATCAGCATAGCAACAGAATAGTCATTGATTATGATGGCCATGCCACTGGTTACCATGCCAACAGGAACACTTTCCATGAGAATCACTTCTCCTACAGAGTCAGCATTGTATTTCGAGGATAAAATAAGCCATACTGGTTCAAAGTTTAGACCATTTTAAAATCACAGGCCAGTTTTCTTTTCTTCTCTTGCACAAGATGAGCGAGTCCTATTTATTCTTTCGCAGAGAGCCCGATAGTTACGCAACGTCCACATCTGGCAGGCAAGGAATTAAGCTACAGCCAGAGAGATCTTTCTTATTTAAATGCGCCTAAATAAAAAGTCAAGATAGAGATAAAAAATCTGGTTGTGTTATTTTCTGGCTGCTTTTTAAATAAACTGTTGTTTCAAAGAGGGGCCATGTGTTTTCATTTCCACATGATATTTTCAATGTGGCAGTGATGCACACGCCAACCGAAGGACATGTCAGATTTTACTAAGATCATAGGCTGTTTTATTGAGAAGCTATTCCCAAAGACGGCGTGTTATATCGCTGCAGCCATCGCAGACACATCAGGCTGAAGTCAACCTGGGACCAGTCTATTTATTGCTCTGAAAAGGCAATTTAGCAAACTTTTCGCAAGATTTTTTTTTTTTTTTTTTTTTTACACGACTTCATTAAAAGGGTTTATCAGGAGCAACTCAGCTGCAGAATTCTGTAGGTATCCCTGGGAACTCTTGGGGTTTGACCTGGAGTTTCTGAGCAAGGTGTTGCTTCCTCGAGGCCACGGCAGAATGGTGATGACCAAACCTACACACCTGCCCAGTTTTCCTTTCCCTTCTGCTCCCTCCAATTTAAAGCCATTTGGCATTGGCCCCATACCCACAAAAAAAGCCAGTCCCACAGATGAGAGAGCGTTCTTGACGGCCTAACCTGGGAAGACCCCAGCAATGTCTATATTGGCTTCATTACCATAAAAATGGAACGATCGAACCAGGATGAGCTTTCCACTGGCTGTGAAAAGATAACATTTTGCATCATGGATAAATAATTCCAGTAGATAGAGACGTATGCATCTGGAACACTTTATTTGGCAGTTGGGGCTCTAGTGGCTGCCATATACCGGATATAAAACACACACCTGCATCTCTCCCTTCTCGTCGGGTCTCGCTGGTTTGGCAGCTTCGGTTGCAGAATTCTTTAAGCTCTCCTTAGAGCAGTTCAGCAAAACCTCCACCACATACAGGGGGTCCAGCTCCCCGGAGTTCGGCTAGAAGAGAACACAAGCGCGTTAACAGATTTATTACTACAAGCAATCAAGTGCACGGGAAAAAGCATTAAGAGGACACCTGTGCGACAATGATACAGCGTTGGGCCCATTTAGTTTGCCCATTTTGTTCACCGGCTATATATTCTCAAACGTTATTTGGCTCTTGACCTTGTCGCCTATACCATGTCATACCCTCAGTGTTAACCTTAACACGGCCAAGCATGGTGGTTTGAGAGGAGAACATCCTGAGTAGCTTGTATTAAAACTGCATATGTTTTTTTCCCGTCTCAATCCGGAAACATTTTCCATGACGGCCGATTTCATAAAAACATAGGACTTTCCCCCACAAACACACAGATGCTGACACTGCTTCCAAGCCACTGCAATGTAATCGTCACTCCTCCGACAGTAACACGATACATAAAACTAGAATATATGAATTAGGAAGCAAAATATTCCAGGCGATTGCGTTACTCGCCGGCCAGAGACAAGTGGCTTCCTAATACACCTGCGGCCTATCAACCAGGGCTGGATGGAGATTACATTATGGCGGAGGTTTAATTCCCTTCACAGCACGACGTGCCGGCAAATAAAAAGACATCCTATATTACCTTTACATTGGACTTCTTGGAAAAGTTCACAACTACTCCCCATCCGAAATCACTGTCTTCGCTTTTTACCTGATACGGGGGAAACAAAATATTTGATGTTAAAGAAACAAAACTTTCACTGAGTGGGAATGAATAATTTTATAGCACCAGACAAAATAAGGGAGACTCCACTCCAATCACGAATCGCCTCAGACGTCTTTAAACGAGTGATCTCGTGCCCTTGAATGTTACGCAAATAAAACCTTAGCCGATCTGCAATTTCCTTCTTTCCAGAAGCTTTTTCAGTCTCTGTGGCAACAGCACATCAGAGGCTGCTTTTGCGGGATCTGATGATTAATCGTTCATGGCAAACATTTTAAATATCAAATATTAGCGGATTAGAGAATTCTCCACAGGAGCAGTCTGCGCATGTAGCAGCACCAATTACGAGGTTTCTAATGTTGCACTTCACAGCAAAATGTATTAAATTATGCAGCATATGTAGAAGAGCACATTTAATAACTTTTTTTTTACCGAGGAGCCACCGTGCGGTGCTTCATGACACGGCCACGTGGGAACACAGACCTCCACGGATTCCACAGCTCCTCGCGCCATTTAAAGTAGGTCACAGAATCCCCACTCATAAGGGATTAAAGTACTGAATGTGCCCCCCGTACACAGAAATGTGTCATCTTCTATCAAAAGCTGCAGCAATGCACCGGCTATTAATACCAGCGGATGCATCTAACAAAGCAAAACATCTCAGATCATTTCCGATCTACGGAAAGGACAACAAACTCTGGTTTATTACTAAACGCTGGGTCAAAAAGTCTTTTAAAAAAAAATGACTAATGGAAAAGCAGTAAAACCGACTTCCAAGCGGCAGAAACAGAAAAGAATGACGGCATCTACGGAAAAGCAGCCCGTGGAACAGACCAGATCAAAACATCTAGTTATAAGCTACGATCGCGCCCGTTTCTCCACCCAAACACAAGCCGTAGGAGAAAAATACATAAGGAACCCCATACACACAAAACATAATGAAAACGATAATGATAGTAACAAACAGAAAGAAAAGGCTGTACCTTAACAAGGCGGCCGGGCTGCAGGAACGAGAGACAGTACTTGGGTTTATGAATATAATCTTCTATCTCTTTGCCGAGTTTAGCGAGCTGCTGGCGGATTTTGTAGTACGTCACAACGCTTTCTTCGTTGGGAATTTGAATACTATTGTACTGCTCCTCCAACTTCTTCACCTCTGAGCAACACGGAAACAAAACGGGTTACGTGTGACCTGAACAACAATCCCGGATCAACAGAATACAGCAACAGGTCATTTTATGATATTCTGAAATAAAGTTTTAGATAACTACCCAGTCTTTTACAACTTTCCTGTCCCATGAGGACCGAAAGCCAAAGCCAATTTAACAAGGAGGCTAAAAAGTGCCATTTAGTGAAAGTGCTGATTTGTTGCATGGATAAAAGCGTTAGTATGACTTTACAAGGTGATGGACCCGCAAATACACTTAACAACTTCACCGAACCAGAGTATTGGGAGCATTCATCACGGCCTCCAAGTAACAGGCAGGAGTGTGTCTGTGGTTACTGAATGCAAAATTAGTAGGATTATTATTCATTAAAAAAAGAAACACACTATAAAGACCATTCTACTTATAAATCACATTGAAAACGAAGGCTGGAGGCCGCTCACTTACTCTCGGCTACACCGGGGATGGCTCTGTAATGCTGGAACTGGTAAAATGATTTTTCTAACATATATTCGGGATTGATTTCTTCCACGCGCAAGAGGTTCAGCACCATGTTATAAGTCAGGTGAAAAGCGCTGTTGAGCGGATCCGCAGAGCCCTGGGGAAGAAAGAACAAACCATTATCAGCACATTTACATCAACGCAGGAGGAGCAGCGACCGCAAAGCAGCTGCTTGCTCATCGTATAATAATAATAATAATAAATAACTTGGCTTTAAAGAAATCATAACCGACTTAATAGGGCAGACTTGCAAAATCCCTCGTGCTGCCGGAACTGCCGAAATAGAGACCAATACGGGTTACGTACAAATAATAAATCCACAGTAATGAGGTCACACGGATACACTCATAACCAGTAAACCCCATCGTGCGCCTTTCTACGCAATCCCATCACTGTTATCAGTCATATTATCACCCAACACCGCAAAAATAGTGAAAAGCGTAAACTATAGCAAATACACGCGGATTACAGGCACAGCGGGTCCTGTTCTCACAAGAAACATCACCCAAATATTAGACGATGCTGAATACCGACTACACAGAACTTCAAATTAAATAATATTCACGAATATCTTGAATAACCATTCCAACCAATAGAACTGTTAACTTATTTGCCCCCCAAAAGGAGTAAGAATCTGTAGCAGCAGTTACTGAATACAGAGTCCGGTGCAAGGGGAAGCCGCTAAAGTCTTTAAATATTTACCACTAAGTGCTTACAATGCATTGAGCAGAATAACTGGAAGCTGAAGGGACTTAGAGAGATTTATAGAGAATGCAGTGAGTGAATAATAAACATTTGTATATTACATATGATCCAGACGCGATCGCAAATATTTCAGAGGAAAACGAAAACAACGAGACCCAACCGATAAATCATACCTCAGACTGCTTGGTTGCAAAAACAGAGCTTTGCTTTGAGCAGATTTATACAGATATATAGATTATATATCACAATCTTTGTCTCTCTGACATCAAAGGAGTTTTGGCCTGAGGCCTGATACTGTGAGGATTTCTGGGACCCGCTGTCTACCCACCTCATACCCCAGAGTGATCTTTGGGGACCTACCGCGCTACATCTTTCCAGGGCACGTCAAGCAAAAAATAAACAAATTATAGATATATTTTTAATTTGTTCATTTAATGATTTAAAAAGGCACAAACCCTGATCTCCACATGGTCAAAATAGGTAAATCTGTGGAACCAAGGTAGTGGATAAAGCAATGAAAAAAAAAAAGTGTACCTTTACAGAATAAAGAGAGCAAGGGGGGCAGTTAGTTATGAGCGGTATACGAAAAAGGAGCAAGAAATCCTGGACTAAACAGCACGGGGTCCCAGTTACAGGGCTCTGTGTATATAACGGGGCAAATAGTATTTCAAAAAAGGCAGAAGCTGCCCTGGTATAGAAGATCTTAAGGAGGACTTTAAGTGACGGATTAAGCCGGCGGAACGCGTTGCATATGAAGTTATACAGCCACAGGGTAAAAAAACATTCCCTGGCAGCCGGCGCTGCGTACAGGGGACACCGCCGCCGCTTGGCAGATCCGCTCTTTCCATTAGATAGGACGCAGCAGAACAAGATATTATTCCTGGTTAATAGGGCTGCAACTAACGATTATTTTAATAATCGATTAGTTGGCCGATTATTTTGTCGATTAATCGGATAAAAAAAATGAATGTAAATTTTTCATTTATTTAAAATAATTTACTAAACAAATGATGTTAAATACAAACAGCAGAATAAAAAAACTTTGATAATACATTTCTTGTCTTTATTTCCCAACCAGCCCCCCAATATATGCACATTTGAGCCCAGGCTTGCTACGCTGCCTCCCAGACATGCCATGCTGCCCCCCCACATATGCCACACTGCCTACCACAGCACTCCACGCTGCCTCCCACATATGCCACTCCACGCTGCCTCCCACATCTGCCACTCCACTCTACCCCCCACATGCCACTCCACGCTGCCTCCCACATCTGCCACGCCACGCTGCCTCCCACATCTGCCACTCCACTCTACCCCCCACATGCCACTGTGCCTGATACGCCTTATACCCCCTGAAACACCACTCCATCCTCCCCAGACATGCCACCCTGCCCTCCCCACATATGCCACGCCATGCTGCCTCCCACATCTGCCACTCCACAATGCCTCCCACATATGCCACGCTGCCTCCATCTGCCACTCCACGCTGCCTCCCACATCTGCCACTCCACGCTGCCTCCCACATCTGCCACTGTGCCTGATACGCCTTATATCCCCTGATACCCCACTCCATCCTCCCCAGACATGCCACCCTGCCTCCCAGACATGCCACTTCTCTACCCCCAGATCTGCCTTATACACCCTGATACACCACTCCGTCCTCCCCAGACATGCCACACTGCCCTCCCCACATATGCCTTATATACTGTATATGCCTTATACCCCCAGATATGTCACTTCACTGCCCCCAGGATTTAGATTCCCCTAAATTAACCCTAAACTCCCCATTAACCATAACTGCCCCTAAATTAACCCTTAACACCCCCTTAACCACAGCATCCCCTAAATTAACCCTAAAGACCCCATCAACCACAGCATCCCCTAAATTAACCCTAAACACACCATTAACCACAACTGCCTCAAATTAACCCCAAACACCCCATTAACTACAGCTGCTCCTAAATTAACCCTAAACACCCTATTAACATAACTGCCCCTAAATTAACCCTAAACACCCAATTAACCATAACTGCCCCTAAATTAACCCTAAACACCCCACTAACCATAACTGCCCCTAAATTAACCCCCACCTCCCCTAACTTTCAGTAGCCCAAATATATATATATATATATATATATATATATATATATATATATATATATATATATATATATATATATATATGTACACATTATATATATTTATATATATTTATATATATATATATATATATATATATACACATATACTTACAGTTAGATGAGTGTCACAGCCATGTGGTTCTGGCCTGGAGAAGGAAGGGGCGGGGCCAGTTGTCACAGTGATTACAGGGAGGGGGAGTAAGTAGGAGCTGCTGCTGTGAGACGGTGAGTCAGACTAAACGGATTATATAATGAGGGGGATTTTTCAGAGCGTTTGCTCTGAAAAAACCCTCATTTTATAATCGATAATAATCGATTCAACTAATCGATAATGAAATTCGTTGCCAACGAATTTCATTATCGATTATTATCGATTTTATCGATTAGTTGTTGCAGCCCTACTGGTTAATATATCATATTAAATATTTGTTTACACAAACACCTTTCTCAACAAAAAGTGAAAAGTATATTTTTCCTGCATATTGGTTCATTTGCTCCATGCACCAATCCTCGCTATTTTTTAATCATACTGGGAAGAGGCTGGTCAGTCACTGAATGAGAGGCATCTTTCTTAAACAGAATTCTCAAGTGTAGTTTAATTACACGAGACAGCTAAAGCAGGGAAGAGAAGGCTTTGTCAGTCCCTTACCAGCCAATGGGAAGCCCAATTTTTCTTAGCAATTGCTTATATCACCCGGGCTCACCCATGCCTTGCGTTTTTATTCCGGAAAGTATTTTGGAAGCCCAGTAAAGTGTTACAAGACAAAGGGGACATGTCTGTGTGAATGGAGACCACAGGATTATAAAGTGAGGAGATAGTAGAGAACAGTATTTTAGCCTGTTTTAAAGTGTGATACAACTTTTAACACAGATGTCCAAGACATATCCAGCACGGGAAAGCGGACAGTTACGTAAATCTGCTGATTGCATTTTGCATGCTGTACAATATATACCAAGCAGTTATCCCGATTTTACTTTACAAGACACGAGAAGTGCACTGGTGGATAGATACTTACAAAAAGAGAATTCAGTCATATGTAACTAAGCACGTCCCCATGCTTAGAACGGGAAGCCAGAAGTATTTAGTGAGCGTTACGAGTATTTCGGTAAGCCAAAGGCTTCTTACCTTGAGCAGCTGCTTTCCAATGGTTGGGCTAATTTTCTCGTCAACCATTAAAATTACAATTCCTCTTTCATCCATACCACGTCTCCCGGCACGGCCGGACATTTGAATATATTCCCCAGATGAGATCTAAACGGCCAAAACGGAAACAAAGTATGAAATATCACCATTTGTGATCATCAATGGCCAGACACTTATTAAACAACTTGTTTGTGAGACAGTAGTAGAGCGCGGCTATACCAAGCTTTACATAATAGTTTTTAATCAAAAGCTACTAATGAAAGATGCACTGAATTGCCACAGAAAGATAAAATTAAAACATTTCTGCTCCATTTTTCAGGTTAGAGAAAAAAAAAATAAAAAAAAAAATCTAAAGAAACTCAACCCAACGGAAGTCCTTTCCATCAAATTTGCGGGCATTTGTGAACAAGACTGTCCTGGCGGGCATGTTAATTCCCATCGCAAATGTCTCCGTAGCAAATAAAGCCTGTAAAAAGAAAAAGATTCTGTCAACAAATGTATATAACTATATGTATACACACACACACATTATATATTTACAAAATGCTATCGAACTGAAGGAAGTAGTACCCTTATAGAACCAATGCATTTATTAGTATTACTTATTGTTTTATATAGCGTCTTCATATTCCGTAGTGCTGTACAAATCGGTGGACAGGACATAGCAAGTAGTATATAACATAATTTGACTTACAGAAACAGAAGAGGAGGGCCCTGCTCAAAGAGCTTACAATCTAGAGGGAGTTAGGCTTAAAGAATACAGGAGGAAGGACATTAACGTGTACGGTTGTAAGCATCCTTAAAGAAGTGGGTCTTGAGGGATTTTTTTGAAGGAATAAAGGCAGGAGGGGAGACGGATAGACCAGGGGGAGGGCATTCCAGAGGATAGGGGCAGCCCTTGGAAATCTTCTAAGTGTGCATGAGAGCTAGAAATCCGAGAAGAGGATAGAAGGAGATCATTGGATGAGCGGAGAGACCGGTTAGGAGTGTATTTAGAGATGAGTGAGGAGATGTAGGGAGGGGAACCGCTGTGAAGGGCTTTGAAAGTAAGAGTGAGGATTTTGAAATGAATCGTAAAGTGCACAGGCAGCCGGTGAAGAGACTGACAGAGGGGAGAGACGTTAGTAAAGCGATGGGAGAGGAAGATAAGTCTGGCAGCAGCATTCATGGTGGATTGTAGGAGGGGGGCATCAAGTAATAAGAGGGAGCCCAGCTAAGACAGGGTTATAATAGTCAAGATGGGAGAGAATGAGGGCATGAACCAGAGCCTTAGTGACATCCTGTGTTAGGAAGGGATGAATGCAGTTAATATTTGTAAGATGGAGACGGCAGTTTTTGGACACCGACAGCGTGGAGGGTGACAGCAGGCATGAGGAGACAGGGAGATGATAGCACCATTAACATTACTGGAAACGGATGAGGAGTGTTAGCATTAGAGGAGGGAAGATGAGACGCTCGGTTTTGGAGAGACTGAGTTTTAGGAAACGTGCAGACATCTATTTAGAGACAGATGCAAAAGGGAGAGGACAGTGAGATCATCAGCAACGTCCATCTGAAAGATCAACACAGTTCTGCATATCGCCCTTTCATCCTCATGCAAGTAACCCTCATTTACCTGCGAATAGTTTGTAAGCTTGCAAGAGAGCAGCCCTCTTCTCCAGTACCAGTATTTCCAATGTTTGTTAACGTTCGTTAAATTGTCTTATCACTATTGTAACAGCGCTACGGAACCTCTAGGCGCTATATAAATAATGCAATTACATTTTTCCTGTAAATTTTCAATTGTGACAGCTTCTTTTCACATAAATTTGAACAGTCATAAAAAGCTTAACGTAGCTTTGCCTTTCTATAATTGGTGTGTGGATAAAGTATCATTTATCATCCGTGGTTAGGACATCGGAGCCCATACGGAAAGTGGACACTTAAATGGCATCACACATGGGTGCAATCTTATGATTAAACCAATTCATTAATTTTGGGATTCCAAGAATATAAGGATTTACCCCTTTTTCAAGTTTCTATTATGTGGATGGACTGTTTAAAAGACTTACTGCTTATGGCAAAACACTATTTTTCGTTACAGTGATTGTTCTGATACTTTTTCCCCACTGACAGTACTTCTGATAGATATGGAAGAAATACTTCTATATTGTTCTTTGCCACTAGTGGGATTATATTTATAATATGACATTTCTTAGCCTTTTTGTTAAAATACAATCATATAAAGAATGCTATATCATGAGAGTACATAAAAAGATGTCATAATATACCTTGAGCAAACCTTCTGAGAACAGGATCTCTATAGTCTCCTTTAATATGGGAAGCAACCCACCATGATGTATTCCTATGCCCCTCTTAAGAAGAGGCAGCACATGTTCAACCTGGGAACACAAAAAATTCAAAACATAAGTCGTGAGTATTCTTACAGAGCATTCTCTGACACCAAAACTAAATCACATGTTTGAAATTGGCTCACTATCCTGCAATAAATGAGTTCTACCTTTTATGAAGATCTGAGAACAGTGTGGGCCACTAGCTCGGTGTCGGGATTGTTTAAGTAGACATTAATAAGCCTTTCATAAGCCACACAATAGGAAAGGTTGCTGGGGTACATGGTACAGCGCTAGATGGACTGACCTGTGGGAGCTTCTTATCCTCATCTGAAAGACAGTGTATTGCATTGTTGAAGACCTCTTCAACCATCTTTTTCTCTTCATCTGCAGAAAATATGGTTTCACATTAATGTATCAAACTTGCACATCACTCATCCGCATAAAGAGCCCATACAGCTTGAGCCCTACTACAAACCTGTGTTGAAATCCAGTTTAGACATCTGTAGAGCGTAGGCCTCACAATCCTTCTTACTGAAACTAAAAATAATGACGGGTTGGAAGTTCCTCTCCATGATCATCTTCACAATCTTAAAAACATTCGAAGGACCTTAAAAGAAGAATGAAGAAGAATGTGAAAAGGATCTTCAGCACACAGGAAACCTCATAATAAGATAAGATCATGATATCTTAAGTAACATTGAAATCACGAGCAGGTCTCCTGGGAAATATGTAAGAATTGTTAGTTTTTCTTATATCAAGGCTCCTAGTCTATAGCATTCTTTTATGAGGGGTACACACAGGTGTGAAGTAGTTTGCAGCAGAAAGCCTAGTAGTTGCACTCTACAACCTGACAACTAGAGAACACACCTTTTGTTCCACCTCTACGGCCTTTCTGATCTCCTTTCGCTAGGTCACCGGCATCTCTTAGAACTTGCATTGCTGTATTAAAGTTGTCTTCTCGGAAGTCACCCTAAGGGGAAAAAAACAAAGAAATTTTATAAATAGCTGAGAAACTGTATGAGAAAAATATTAGGCTATTACTGTCTGCAAAGTATATACTTAAGTCAATAAAAATATAGCAGTATGTTGGATGAAGAATGTTATAAAGCAGGAAACTTAGGCAGGCTCATCCAAGATGACATGATTAAAACCTATTGAGCAAAATGATGTAAGCTCCTAGCAACACTGAAGGACACTGACAATATGGAGAAAGCATACACAGTGAGCACTGGCCAGGGCTGGCGAGGGTACAGATGGGGTGGAGGACATGTCTAGAGCACAGAGTTGGGTACCCGGCAAAATGGGAAGAAGGGGTAATAGGTTTAGGAAGGCTAGCTCTAGACTCGCTCAACCTTTTTGCCAGCGTATGCAAGGCTGCTGGGGAGATCAGTTCACATTTACGGCAAAGCATTCGACACTGTCATTTGCAGTCTTTGGGTTTGGATGCCAGAATAGTAGAACGGATCAGGCAATGGCTGAGTGACAGGAGACAGAAGGTTTAGGTAATGGTTCAGAGGAAGGACTTTTTACTAGTGGGGTGTATAGGGATCTGTACTTTGATAATTTTATTAGATATATTACAGAAGGTCATTATTATTATCTTTTATTTATATAGCGCCAACAATTTACGCAGCACTTAATACATATATTCAAGGGGTATAACAAGACTAGTATTGACAGACTAAGGCAAACCGATACATTAGGTGGAGAGAGTCCTGCTCGCAAGCTTACAATTTTGAGTGGCAAGGTATAACTTAATGCAAATGGTACAAAGGTCTGCAATGGGGTAGGCATTCCTGGTGGAACAAGTCAAATTACTTAAGTAAATTAGAATTGTCACGAGTGTAGGATACTTAAAAGGATTTAACAGAAGGGAAGCTTATTTTAAAGGTGGAGCGATGTTTAAACAAGAGGTCAGTCTAAAACTAGAGGGTCAGAGGATTAGAATATAAAGTTTGACTTTACTGAGAGGGTAGTAGATAAATGGGACAGTCTCCCGCAGAAGTGATGGAGGCTAATAAAGTGAGTGAATTTAAACACGCATGGGATAGACATAATGCGCTTCGGTTCTCACCATGGGACCGATATGGAGTTGAACTGCTTACATCAGGAAAAACGGGCAGACTAGATGGGCTGAGTGGCTCTTATCTGGCATCAAATTCTATGTTACATACAGATACTGCTGCTATTACTACTTCTAATACTCACTGGTCACTTTCAGTGTAATCCAAAACAGGATGGGATAGAGCACGCATACTCACATTTTCATCGACAACGAGGTGGAGTCCATCGCCCCCTGCTGGAAAGATGTAATGCTGCAAAGGAGTGGGTCGGTAGTCCGTGTAGATGACATGACAAGGCTGGTAAACAAAAAATATATGTAGTTTTAAACATTTATATAGTGAAATATCAAAGTGGCTCTTCATGAAGAGAGGCACCTTAGCAATCATCATACAGAAAAAGGACAAATGCTCAAACTTGCTATTCTATTTTAAGGCATGGCGTACAACATTGGCATGGAAACCTTAAACAGATTTCGTATTAACATTAAGAAGAAATACTATTGAGCTTTTGAAGGGTATTTTTTTTTCTTAGGACGTGCTTCTAATTCAGTATAACAAAGTAGCCCGATACAAGAGAATTATGTCACTTGCCAGAGCCTTATTTTGGTATGTGAATTGAGAAAAAAAAATAAATGGGATTTTAAACATGAAAATTAAGAAAACACGTTCTACCTGCTTGTGGAGGTGGCAGATCCACTCTGCAAACTGGCGCGCATTTGGGATGGTGGCCGAGAGAAAAACATAATGCACGTTATCTGGAAGAAGAATGATGGTTTCCTCCCATACTACTCCTCTCTCTGTCAAAGAAGAAATCGTCATCAGAAAGGAGTTTTATATTTCTGGCAAAAACATCACAATGCATATGCAGAGCTAAACCATAATACTGCAAGGGACGGAATGAGTTTCCAGATTTAATAAGCAAACGTGCAGCACATCAAAGGGCAATGGATCCAGGAAAAGGTGCAACTTGTGCCAGATGTAACATTAGAAATGACTTCTTGACTGACAAAGCGGTGGATGAGTGGAGTTGCATCTACAAGAGGTTATTACAGTATAGGAATTTAAGCACAAGGCAATGCTGGACAAAAGACATGGGCAAGAAATACATAAGAAGACAAGAAGGGCAAAAGCATCAGTCTGACATTAAACTCTATGTAGGGAACCCTGAAACAAACCCTAGCATGATGGGCGATAATGACCAGAGAGAAGGAGAGAAATATTTTGGCCTCTTTGTAAACACGGATCGATTTGTAAAAGTGAATACCTGCATCTCTCATGTAGTGAATCTCATCAAATATAACCCAAGCAACTTCTCGCATAACTTCAGAGCCTCGGTACAACATACTTCTCAAAATCTGCAACACATGATAGAGCCAACAGTTACAAGATAGAACAGTCATAAAACAGACCTTCCCTGTGCGGCCCTGAATGTTCCATTATTTTAATATTCAATAGAAAATCAATTTTCTTTATCAGGAAAAAAATATCCATAGTTACCTCAGTTGTCATGACAAGACAGGAGGCCGTTGGATTGATGGTGACGTCGCCGGTCATAAGCCCAACGTCCTGAAATTCTTCATACATCTCTCTGTATTTCTGGTTACTTAGAGCTTTAATAGGGCTGGTGAATATAACACGTTGCTTCTCACGCAGGGCAAGTGCGATGGCATATCTGTTTAAAGACACACAAATCACAATGGGGAAAATAAATAATTTCCATTTAATCGATACAATTGTAACAAATAAGTGCCATTCAATATAGAGACTGATATTTTACTCATAAGTACCAGGGTGGAAGCGTGTCAATATTATAATAGCTGTTCCAAATATTGCTTTCTCTATAAGAAGGCGGCTGTATAGTTAGGTTCCGCAAACACGTTAATAAGATGCAGGTTACTTACTCTGCACAGACAGTTTTCCCAGCAGATGTATGAGCAGACACCAAAACAGACTGGTTGTTATCTATGCAAAGAATGGCTTCTCTTTGAAAGGCATCTAATATGAACGGATATTCCTGTAAATAAGAAAATAGAAATACAAATTAGACAAGGTGAACTTAAGAACTATTTATAGTGCCTAACACATTTAGAACGAAGTGAAGAATCCCCATTCCTAGCACAGCTGGATGTCCAAAGCCATTTTAAAAATAATTATCTAGTTTCATATATTTTTTTTTAGGGAATTCTCAATGGTCATTGGACAAGTGAAAGGCTGATGTCATAGAAATGGAAAATGCTTAGGTTTCTTTGTTATGATTAAACCCCACAGAATTAACAAGGGCAGATCTGCTAAGGCATGCTCAACATACAAAAGAAAGCTGTTCTTGAGAAGAGCAGTAAGTTCAATACATAAAAAGAAATCTCCTTTCATACTCTGGACAGGCTGCTCTTCTGGCGCACAGCTGGCTAAACTACTCTGCTTGGTTCTTGACATCCCTTAAACCCTCTGATCATTTGCATAATCTATTTATGTATCAAGCGAGTTCATCTTGAAATTTCCTCCCCCATACAGTCATCCCCCCCTCTCTTCTGGCTCAGCTATTCCCTTTTGTTTGATTTTTAATGTGTAATAGTTTACCTTTCTATTGAACATATATTTGGTTGAAAAGAATTAAAGTTAAACCAATAGATGGAAATAAGTGGGGCTTATACAGGGTTTTAATCTAGAAGAACTGCTCCTCCTCAGCTTTAGGTGGGTCACCCCTCCCTGTAAAACTGTAAGGTCTGCTGCTTTAAATGCTAAATGTCCAAAACTAGTTTTTTCTATTACAGAAGCCTGGAACCCAAAGACCGGTGGAGTCGGCTGACTGAGCAGACACAAGACAAAAGTAGCTGAACCAACTATAAAACATAACTACATTTAGAAAGTCTGTTTCCTTGACACACAGTTAACTCACCTTTGCCGCTTTTCCAACTCGGGGTTTAAGAGGCACGTATTCATCATCTGCGGGCAGAGCAACCTAAAGGGTTAGAAAAATAGGCATTTATATTAAACAAAGTACTGCCAAAAGACCAAGAGGGATGCCCAATCATCTCAGGGAATTATCTACTTTAATAAACTCCAAAGCCGCTTCAACAGGAGTTCTAGATCAACCACAGCTATGGGCAACTAAGCTCTGGTTTGAGATCTGCTTACCTCGTGTGTGCAGCCCTCTACGGTTTCAACTGCCTGAACGTTTATTCTTGGCATTAAATCTGCCAGGCTGCAATAAATAATGTCATGTTTTATACTTAATAGAACGACAAGAATTAACGACAAATTACAGATCAAATTCTTCAAGTATATCTCATAAATCCATCAGGTGGCAGATTTTTCTTCATAAAAGGTAATTTTTTTTTTACTAGAGATGGGTGGGAATTCCTCAACACATCATCAGCCTTGACGGGTTTAAGTAATGGAAATGACATTTTGTAATGGTGTAATCCGTTGTGGATGTGCAGATTTAATACGTAGATATATCACGCACCGAAAGTGCAGAGTGGTTAACATGGCTTACAGGAGATCTTATAAGAGGAGAGGGATGGTGTTATAATAAAGTTGGATTTCTGATTCCCAGTAATTCTTTTCTAATAATTTATAGTATCTATAAAAGTTCCTTGCAGTTGGGTCTGCTTTGCAGACTAATACAACTAACATTTTGAGGCAGATCTGGTGCAGTCCAACGCTCAAACAAAAAGAATACCCATGCACCAGACCCCTAGACAGGTGCACTGCCGGGATTCAGACATTTGGGGAAACTCGCTCACCCATGAATGGAAATAAAATGGGAATGACTGCCCTTGTAAGATGGAAGATTAGCCAATGTCCCTTTAACAGGTATGAGACCCCTAGCATGGCTACCCCATCACACAAAGTAGTTTGAGGAATAACCCATATAAGCAAGCGGAATCTTACTTTAACTCATCGCTAGAGGATTCAAGTTTTAGCTTCTTCCCAAAAATATTCTCCTCGGGACCTTCAATACTGGCAGCGTCTCTCTTGTTTTTTGCGGACGGACCCGAGAGCGCAGCCTGAGGCGCAGCGTTTCGCTTTCTGAAAAGTAGAATTAAAAGACATTGCAATTTATGCTGTCAAACAAAGCAAATTATAAAAGAAGAACCCTGTATACACGTGCACGTTTCTTTCAGGATATATTACTGCATGACTGGTTATTATGGCACTTCAATCAAAAACAAGCACACGCTGCCAGAAACTGTTTTTCTTACACCCTTATAGACTAAAACGTGCTGTTCCAGCTACTGTGTTAACCCTTTATATGCATATAAATTAACCATCCCATAGAAACATTGAATTTAATGTTTTGTCTGATTTCCCATTAATAAGGGTACCGAGAAGCCGACTGTCACATGGGGGGTAAATGCTCTTGTCTAGAGCATCATTCAGGTGCGCATATATATATATATATATATATATATATATATATATATATATATATATATGATCTGTTAGACCATAGCAACATCTAATTATATACATTAGATGTTGCAACGGTGTAACAGATCACATAGGGATTCTAGAAAACAAAAAGGATTACGTTTAATCCGGAGCACATGGTGACGATCTGTCACATCAGATCTATTTGAAACGCATGCAGCCCATGCCAGTTTGCAGTAGTACAGTAGCAGTACTCTTCTCATGTCCTATTATTATACTTTATTTATAAAAGGCCGACAGATTCAGTAGTGCTGTACAAAGATGAAAATGTTACAGATAACGACAAGTGCAATACAGCAACTGACAGAGATACAAGAGGAATGAAGGGCCCTGTACCCGCAGGAACTTACAATCTAGTTGGATAAGGGGTGAGAAACAGGAGGTGAGGACTGCGTGGTAGGGAATGACGTTAATGTAGGGAGAGATAAGGATTGTAAGTGGGTGAGAGAGAAGATTTGATGTTTATGTCAGCGTCCTGTCTGTGTATAAACAACCAGCATGACTCTCCCGCTTTCACAGGTAATTATAGTAACATCTAATATAACGGCATCGCTTCTTGCATCAATGAACGTTAACGTGCACACAAACGGGAAGAACATTAACACATCTGACAGTACAGCACAGGTTTAACCCATAAAGAACCAACACTTTATACCAACCAATAGGGCATCAAACATTGTTAATAGTCCTTAACATCGATTCCGATACATTTCCCCAGAACATACGGTTTTATCACTAAATGTGTTTTGTTCAAACCTCAAAATAGATGCATCAAGTTAAAATGCAGGCAGAAATTAGGATTGGGAAGGTGGTCAGACATGCGCGTCATCACCATACGCTCTGCGGCAGCTTGGCAGAACTCTTCTAGTAACTACATATTTAGAAGATAAAAAACCCTATTTAAAATAAAAAGTTAACTGAACACACAGAGCAGTTATGGGCCATTAACCCAATCATATAATGGGTGACAGCGGCTTCTCAGACACCATGGGAGGAAATGGATGTTTCTACCGCCCCTGCTGGCAGTAGGTGTAGCCCACGATCTCGCTCTCCTCACCCGCTGGTGGGCGCAGGCCCGGGTTTCCCATTCTTGCTGGGCGCCGGTGTCTCTTCCTCGAACACACTAAACAGCTCGTCCCCGAAGGCGTCCGCCATCTTCGTCCTCAATCAGCAAGTTAACAGGAAGTGCGGAAGTCAGGGAGCGCGTGAGACAGACCGCAGGGCACTTTCTCAGCCTCTCCACCGGAGGTTCGGCCGGTAACACCTGACAATCCCGCCTTTTCCACCTGAACGGCACGGTGGGGGAAGGGTGCCTCAAAAGCTAGCGTGAGCACGCGCACAGACAGGCGCCCACTGATGATGACAGAGTCGCGCGACCGTGACGAGGGCTGCTCTCTGATGACGCAGACTCCAGAGTGCTAAACGATAGAGAACTGAAAATCTCGCTAAGGTCTGAAGTGTCTCCGCACAGCTAAGTGACAATATGCATACACCTAATATCACAGTTGGCTCTTTTAATTATCTCCTGAAATAGAAGATCGTACATTTAATCTCGTCCTCTATGAAAAGGAGTCTTGATTGTGATAATTATTCATAAATGCAGAAACAATTACTTTATGTAACAGCTGTTCCATCCAGAGGCCCAGCGGCTGTGAAATTGGCTCCAACAAAATGGCTGGGGTTTACTTGCGACATTGCTCTGGGGGTATGTCATGACTCTCTTGACTAGAACTCCGTAGCTGTAGGGCTGTTGTGTTCGTGAGGTCATCTATGCCGGGGCTGTGAGTAGCTGGTGACGTCAGCTGCATGGAGCCGGTGTGATGGGAAGCAGGGGAGCGATCTGTGACTGGTGAGAGCCGAGCTGTGTGTAAGGGACAGGGGCATAAAGGGACTGACTGCTTCCAGACCTGACCTGGCAGGGCATGTGGGGGGGCTCCTAAAATGGCCCATATGTGCAGAAAAAGCAAAACTTTCATCCTCCACAGAATGTATGCGAGCGAAAGCTTTGGGGACCCTGGATCCATACCTCGGATCGGACACCGGGGCAAATAACTGCTGGGGAACTTGGCACAGTAAGCCGGGCTGCTTCATGAGATGTATATGATATATATATATATGGCTTTTACTGAGTTTAGCGGGGAGCTCGTACATTAATCTCCAGGGAGGAACAGCCCCCTAAATCTGCCCTTTAATAGTAGTGTTTTACAGGTTACAGAGTTAACCCCTTAACAACACACCACTCTTATGGCAAACGCGACTTGGCTGTTTGCTTAACGTACTGCCATGCTTGGAGTATAACTAATAATACCCACTGAGCGTTGGTGCTGCCGTATACCGTTGATAGCAACGACATGATGTTGGATAAAGTCCTCGGGGATTAATGCTACGGCGTCCCAGATGGCGCTTTGGTGGGGTAGAATAATTTGTGGGCATCACTACGACGTGACATTAGTAGTTATACGTTTGTATGTTTGGCAATAGAAGTGTTAAAAACAAGGAATTCTAAAGGAAAAGCCCTGGAATGTTCTTCAGAACTGCGGAGAATAAGCATTTGCATGAGATCTATCACTGATGATAAACAATGTATGGATTTATATACGTTGAATGGGATGTGCGATGCCCAAAGACCCAGCGGTGTGGCATGTTTGTGTGTTTCGCTATGGCTAACGTGGATGATTACGGAATGAGTGGAATCGTAGGATAGATAATAGTTTAGAGAGCTCATTCTGGAAGCAAATAGTTTTCCGAGAGACATGGACGTTTGTGCTACGTAAAGTTTTGGACCCCCTACATCCATTGCATTTATCTCCGCACACCTAGCATCCTTTTTCATCCTGTACGTTATTTTGGGGTTATAGGTTTATGTACTAAATATCAGGAAAGACTAAGGGATCTCAATATGTGCGGCTTGGAGGAGTGAAGAGAGGGGTAGATGTGATGGTAACATTTAAATACATAAAGGGATTTAACAAAGTACAGGAGGGACGTTTATTTCATAGGAGGAGAAATGTTAGAACGAGAGGTCATAATCCGAAACTAGAGAGTCAGAGGCTTAGATGGAATATAAGGGAGTTTCACTTTACTGAGAGAGTGGAAGGTACGTGAAACAGTCTTTCAGGAGAAGTGGTAGGCTAATACAGTGAGGAAATTTAAACATACATGGGGCAGGCATATGTCTAAGACGAGACCAAGATCTGATTAAGGTTTTGGCAGCAGGAAAAATGGGCAGACTAGATGGTCCAAAGGGTCCTCGCCTGCCCTCGGGTCCTCGCCTGCCCTCGGGTCCTCGCCTGCCCTCTGGCTCTCGTCTGCCCTCGGGTTCTATGTTTGTTCAGTAACGCGTGTATTTAATTTCAGGCAGTACAGGCATAAATAGTGCAAGCTAAGGATCTACAAACATGGGTGGAAAAAATAAGAAAAATCGCCCCAGCAACGCTGCGGCTGTCCAGGGTGTGATCGCTTCGGCCAACAAGTCCAAGGCTGCGGGGGAAGACACGGCAAAGAAGCAGGGTGCAAAACCTGCAAACGTGGCTGCGGCTGGCAGGGAACCCCGGAGCAAGCAAGGTACTCATCGTAAATAACACTGCTCTGCGCAGTCAGCCTGGGGTTTGTTGTCCCATCAATCCTGAGCTCGTGGTGGATGACGATCTCTCTGTGTTTTCTTTATTTTGTGACCCTTTTTGTCATTTATGTTTTTTAGGGCCTAAAACGTATACTTTTGGTACTTCAGCCGACTCTTCGATAAATCATGACAAGTCCGTGTTGAAGGTTTGTGCTGCCCTTTGTCGTTGATTGCAGTGTTGGTCACAGTGTTGGAGTGATTACATGCTGCTGGATTTATTACATATGCCTCGGTTAGGTTCCTGATAATTAAACAACTCGGGTTTGTAGGAAATCCAGACAAGCGGTGACGTTTCTTTTGAATTAGAACATGTCATTTTATAGAGATAATGATTAAACCTCTCTAGTTACTGAAAACCGGAATCATTGAGGACTTTTGAGATCCAGCGTTGAAAGCCACTTTTTTACATAATGGTCGGTGAAATGGGGTTTGCTGTTTTCCTGGATGCCCTTAGCCTGGTCCCTTCTTACTTCTATCCTTCTTATGGGTTTCATATTTTATAGACAGAAGACAGAAGCTTGACTCTTAGTCTAGAAAGTTTACTAAGACTGAAGGACACAGGAGGGCTTCGCGATCTGTCCTAGAGACTGAGAATTTAGATGAAATGTTAACATTGAAAAGGCTTCTTACAGACATGACCTCGATTTATAGCCCGTTGTGATCAGATGCGGGGAAAGCAGTGTTCTAATATCTCATTCCAATGTGTCCAAAGCGCAGCTACAGGAGGAATTAAAGCGATATCTTACATGGCTCCATACCCAATAAAGACTATATTGCCCGCGGAGCATGCGTCCCCATTTACTCACTTTTAGATAGAATAATATGTTGCAGTAACCCATGCCGTGGGCTCCTTGTATTTATCCACTTCCATATACTCTTTACAGGTGGTTATTGAGAACAAACTGGAGAAAAGAATCATTTCTCTCATTAACGAGCACAAGAGGCTAAACTGTGACCAAGGAACAGTGTCTGGGAGACTGACTTCCAAGAAGTTACAGGTTTGGTGTTAGAATATCACTTTTTTTTTTTTTAAGTGAGATAAAACATTTTAAGTCATCACAGCTGAATAAAAAGCCGTTTTTATGTATCTTTTGCTTTTTTATGTCCATTAAGTGTATATAATGATTTATACTTTATAAAGAGAGAGCTGTATATATGAAGAACAGAATTTGAAAATGTAAAATTATGTTTATTTTGGTCAATTAATTTAACTTTATACTGCAAATGCTTCCTAACACACATAACGGAGAGACGGAGAGAAACACAAACAGCAGGGGGCGAGAAATCCAGTATATCGTGGCAGCCGTGCCACCAACACACCCTGCGACCAAACATGAACATCGGGCGTCGGGTTAGACAGAATTTACTGTGGGATTTTACTTCGTCCTTCGATGTTGCTGCGTTACTTCTCCATGAAGATCGTATTAAGTGACCGCTTGTTCCGTCTCTGTGTTGTGATCCCGTCTAGGATCTGTACCTGGCTTTGCAGGAGTTGAGTTTTAAGTCCGAGCACATAGAAGAAGCGATGGCAAACACGGTCCTGTATGGAGGGGATCTGCATTCGGCGCTCGATTGGCTCTGCCTGAACCTGCCCGATGGTAACGACGCAGCCACTTAATCGCTCATATATCATAGATTTCATTAATTGGCCTTTTCAATGAAAAATGAGTTATTTGAGGTGCACGGCCGGTAACTGCCATGAGCGCTGTGACCAGTATGGCTAGCGTGCCGCTGAAAGGGCTTAGGTTGCCATGCAGAGTATTTCTCATTCTGCAAATTCCATTTTTCTATATTGGCAAAAGTCATGTTTTCTTAGAGACGTCCGTCCAACATATTTCTTCACAACGGTATGTTTATAAGACAGGGTTTACAAATTTCACCTCTTTTCATGTATCCATATTTTTTGTAGTGATTACTTGTTTTTAACTCTTTCTACATAGCTCTTATTTTGTATTATATTCTGGGCTTTCGCTAAGTGTTTTTAAAATGTGCTGCTTTATGGATGTCAACTTTTCTGGCAGGTAACCAGACCTTTTCCCAACAGATGCTTTACCAGAAGGGTTCAGCCAGCAGTTTGAGGAGGAAGAGAAGAGAACCCGAGCAAAGTATCAGCCTCCACCTCAGAGGCCGGAATCCAAAATATCCAACAATGGCAAACCTGATGAAGAACCTACAGTAAAGGTGACTTCATCATAACGTTTATTAATAATTTATAGTATCCCACTAATTGCACTTACAATGTTTACTAAGTTAGGGCTGGATAAACTTTATTACAAGTTAGAACCTAGAACGAGATCAGCATTTTAATGATCTTTACTATGGAAAGGGGGGACTCAAGTTCCAACTCACATTTAGTTGTGAGTTTTTTTTTTTTCCTCCTGTGTGCAAGATAGATATTTTGTGAGCGGGTTTAGTGAATTCTTCTCCAACTCATAGAGTAGAATGTGACAGGAGATAAGAACCTTGGCATTCAGATTGGGTTAGCATCATGCCTCCTATACCCCTTAGAGAGACCCTTTTGTCTCTATGCATCCCCTATGTATGCATCTAAAGGGGTCCTGATCTGGTAATGCTTATTTTCATTTTAACTTACATTTAAGAGTACATTTTGTTGTTTTTTTTTTTCCTTGCAAGAACAATAATAAGACAGAGCTGAGCATGAAAGAGTGGATTCTGCGCTATGCAGAGCAAGGGAGCGATGATGAAGAGGAGGAAGGTGCGACCGAGGAAGATGCTGAAGGAGACAAATTTGATCCTGTGAGTAACTCAAATTATAAGACAGGAGTTAGATGCCGGTGAACAGAGACAGCGAGTCACCCAGACAGCCTCTGGCACCCTGGCTTTCAAACCAGCGGTATGGCTGCCTGAAGGTGATGGAGGTGGTAGATATACAAGGCTTGGGTTAAAAGCTATTATGTTTTTAGAATGAAATAAATATTATGTTCAGTGAGCACTGATATCTTTGTTTGTATTTTGAAATTAGTCTTCGGTGTTCAGACATCACATTTTTTTTAGACTAGAAAGGTGTATCTCGAATAAGAACGTGACACCAATAAGAACTTCAGTTATGTCATTTGAATACTATAAATAGTTAATTATAATTATGAATTAATTAATAGTTAATTAAAACATCATCTTGCTATCATAAATATCTCCAAAACAATTACACTGAAAAGCAGAGGCCCGAGCTACAGATAGTTTTGATAAATAAGTTTAGTTTTGCTAAGAGCTTTAGAAGTTTCCCCTTTATTCGCTGGACTCAGACCTCATAGGGCAGAGATCTGATACGCTTTTGTTTGCCCAGAGGAATGTTGGTCAGTCTTTATCTCAAATGTTTTGCTGCTTCTCGTTGATGAATAAAATATGTTTAATGCTATGGTCCCTGTGTGATAAAATACTTTTTGAGTAGAATGAGAGGTACCTGGAACTGACGGCCAAGTTGCTTGATGTCAGAGCCGTGGCGGCCACCACCAAACAGGAGAAGAACAAGCTGGGACAGAGAGAGGCTCAGGAGAAGATAAAGAGTTATCAACAAGGTGGGGAGCCACTGGGGGTCGGAAGTACAATCTTAAACCAAAAATAGTAGACCGAAAACAAACCTCAACATCTTCCAGTCCTTTATTAAGACCGTTTTTACCCATAGACGCCTGTTACTGCTGATAATGACAAAATAAAAAATATTATTAGTAAAGTTTTCCCCCAATTAAAATGATTAGCAAACCTTATATTAAGATTAGCATAATTCTTCTCTTTATAAGAGATGAAGTGAGTAAAGCCCCTTTTCCTGTGGACCTTCTTCTTGTTCTTAAAGGGGAACTCCAACCTTTTTTATTACCAGCATCATATTAAAAAACGTTTTCAAAGGTTTTTTTGTGTGCATAATATAATGTTTTCCATTGGACTACCTTGGTATAAAGATAAAATATAATTTAAAAGAAATGATTAGAGAAAATTATTCTATCCTCATAAATAAAATGAAAAAAAAACTTTCCGAATGGAAAGGTCTCGAAATTTCATGGCTAGGTAGGATCAACGTATTAAATTCTTATTATATCCCTAAGATATTATATGTATTAAGGGCAATACCTCTGAGAGTTCCGTATTCCTTACTTTCTCAAATTCAAACCTTGATTTCAGTATATGCCTGGCAAAATAAGACACCTAGAATTGCCTTTAAAAATCTAACTAGAAGTCTTCAAACAGGAGGACTAGCGTTACCAAATATAAAAGAGATTCATGAAACTTGCATGTTATCACATATTTTGGTATGGGATAAACCACAGAATGACAATACTGCCTGGTTTGAAATTGAAAAGGAGGCAATAGATCCTATACTACCTTCTAATATTATTTGGTTAAATTATGAAAGATCTAAATATGTAAATTGTGATAATGCTGTGATTAAGGATTCAATAATAACTTTAGAAAAGTGGAGAAAGTATATAAAAATTGACAAGGGCCTCCTTTACTCAACTCCAATTGAGATATTAACAATTTATATAAGTAATTTAGACCTACGAAATTGGAGAAGATCTAATATAAAATATATATCTGACATGTATGATATAAATACTTTATTAACCTGGCCTTTCTTTAAAGAGAAATGGAACCTACCAAGCTCTGACGTCTTTAACTATATTCGAATAAAACACTTTCTACAAACAATAGAAATTACGAGATCCCAGAGAGTGGAGGAATTTCTAAATAAACATCATAAATCAAGAATAATTAATAAAATAAAAGTACTAAAAGACAATCTTATGTTAGAAGAACCTCTTTCAAATAAAGAAAAATGGGAGAAAGATACTGGAGCAATTTACCAATCGGAGGAGTGGTTTAAATCATATAATCAGATTAGGAAATACACGCATTGCTTAAGTATGCTGGAATTACAGTACAAAATTATACACAGATGGTATAGGACACCAGTACAAATAAAAAAATACAATAAAGATATATCTAATAGATGTTGGAGATGTGATAAGGAAGAGGGAAACATCTACCATATGTGGTGGGAGTGTGAAGAGATAGGAGAGATTATTAATTCTCTCTCACACATTATTAATAATATATTAGGATGTAAACTTGACATAACATTTCAAATATTCATCTTTCATATGGGACTCTCAAACTTTAATAATGCACAAAAAAATTTGATAATACAACTTATCTTGGCTTGTAAGTTAATTATAGCAAGAAACTGGAAGAATTATGGAAAGTTATCATGCGATGAGTTATTTGGTCAGATTCAATATCAATGTAAAATGGAAGAGGGATATTATATAAGCATATTTAAATATAAGAAATTTTTAAAAATTTGGTCCCCATGGATGAAATTTGCACATTCTGGAGAAGAATAAAATATATATTTTAAAATATAACTATAAACGATACCAATTTTTATATATCTGCTATGAAATGGAATAAATGTGATATGAAAAATATTAATAGATGATAACTTAGTGTATTAACAAAATATGTAAAAAAAAAAAAAAAAAAGAAAATGCTCTAAGCAATTATATTACATAACTAAAATAAGGAAATATTACTAATATAATATACTAAGTTATATATTTTATGCTTTGTATGAATATTTATATGTATGCATGTAATTTTGTACGTTTGCATAATAAAAAAAAAAAAAAAAAAAAAAAAAAAAAAATAATGTTTTCAGACAGTTGAATATTAGCCATTTGTATGTTCCAGCTCTGTTATCTTGGCTGAATCTAGTAAACAAACAACCTGACCCTTCCCATACTGCCTTGTGGTAAGCAATAGAATGGCCCGGTCTTAATCAACACACTGACTAGTGAAAGTCTATGGGGGTAAGGGTTTCATGGGTAAGGGTTTCATTGTACAAGCAGGATTTGATTGGTGTTGCCATAATGAATCGGCGCAGGGAGAGTCATCCTGAATATCACAGGACAGCAATGGCAGCCTCGGGTCTGCAGAGAAAGGAGGCTCATTGGAGCCGAATTCAATGACACCAATAATATGTTACTGTATACAGCATTGTATTTCGTGCTTTAGGTGAAAATGTTTTTTTGTTTGTTTGTTTTTTTATCCTGGGGCTTCCCTTACGGCGTTGGTCTCCATAGTATCTGTCTTTGTCCATAAAACAGGATCCAACAGCGCGCGATATGGACACAGCCTTCTCATAGTGTTGGAGACCAGCTCTGCACTAAAGAACAATTCACTTCATCTTTTAAGAGAACGACTGTGTTTCTGGACCGTTTCTAAGTATATGCTTCCCTTTGTTTCCTAAATTATTTCTCATTGTGCAATTATTTTCTTGCGCAGAAATGAAGAGTTTGGAGGAGCACCCAATGTTTAATCCTGCAGTGAAGATGACAGAAGCGACATCTGAAAGTAAAAAGGCTCCTGCGCCTCGTACCGACGATGAGCATTTAAACTTCAACCTTTTTGAGACCTCTGGGGATGCTTCAGCTCCGGAAGCTAAAGGTACTGAGGACGGATATCAGAGGAGACGGAGAAGTGATCACTTTGTGTCTCCTTCATACAAAACCTCATAATAACACCAAGCGGCTCATATCAGGTCTTAGCTTCTGGAATTCCAGGGCCAGTTAATGGGTCATTATTAGTTTGATTGTTACCGTTATTTTTTTACTTTTGTTTTTGAATTACCCTTCCATCTTGCCCCTTTTAGTCATAGCACTGAGATAGTGTGTAGTTGGTAAATACCCTGACTGTTCAAACCTCGGGGTCGTAGGTTCCAATTCCGGCAAGGTCGACGTAGCCCTTCATCTTTCCGAGATCCGTTGCTAATTGAGCGAATGTAACTTCTGAACACATGGGGTACGTGGGATCTTCGGGGACAAAGAGCATTTGAAGTCACGTCTCCCTCGTTACGTGTCGTAGACTGATAGATGAAGAAGGACATTACAGGTCATGAGTGCCACAGGCTGTTCGGGGTGTTATTAAGAGTAAAACTATAGAAAGAGAAAGTAGAAAAGAGATCATTTTAATACTTAAAGTACCTATATTAGTGTAAAAAAATTATCACATTTAAAGCCTCTAATTGTTAGAGTTGTTAGACTCTTACATGGCGTTTAGAGCAATATGGAAGTCCACTTTTCTACCACATTTCCCCCAAATTTTCATTATACCTAATTTAATATTTTATATCTATAATATTTTTTTATGCTTCAGCTAAAAAGAAGCCACCTCTTGATATCCGGAACTTTGACTACACGTCTCGCAGCTGGACGGGGAAATCCCCAAAGCAGTTTCTGATTGATTGGTGCCGTAAACACTACCCCAAGAGCCCAAACCCGTCCTTCGAGAAGGTACCTGTGGGCAAGTACTGGAGGAGCAGGTACAACTTCCTGAGGATAAAAGCTTTAAATAGGAAATAAATCTGACATATTATTAAGTGAATTATTGGGAATTAGATTGCATCTAATTATTATTTCTTGATCGTTTTAGGGTTAAGATTATTAAATCAAGTGATGATGTCATGTCCGTGTGTCCCACCATCGTGACAGAGGATAGTATGCAGGCACAACATTTGGCTGCCACTCAAGCGCTGTACCAACTCACCAAAGGACAGGTTAGATTAGATTACATAGATTGCTATTTATGTTATTTACCAAGCAGCCTTCGTCAATCAACTCAAATTATTCCGGGGTGATATGTATAACCTTTGGTGAATTTCTCAGTTATTGCGAAGTCTAATATCATTTGCTCTGCTGATGCGGTTATCATATAGATTTTGTACTGGGCTTTGTAGAACGTCATTGGGGTTTATTGACTAAAGGGCGAGTTTGCAGGAGTGTTGTGGCTTCGACTCCCTCACTTCGCTGCTCGTTATGAAGGACCGACACGGACACGTATCAGGGCAAACCCTCCAGTAAACTGCACCAAATTGTGTAGTAATAGACATGTAGATAGTTTAATGGCTGCTATATTCAGGGCCATTTTATTGCTAAATGTAATTTTACTTTTGTAAAATATTCAGTCTCGATACAGGGAGCATTAAATGAAATATACTGCTGGGGGGGAATCATTAACCCTTCACAACAAAGCTCATACATTTACCAGCTCACAGTGCATTGTCATTAATGGGTTAAGGGACACTCCAGTTTCCTATGCAGCAGAGTCAATGAGTTGGGATTGGAGGAGCGAATGGGGGGCTTCTGCAGGGTCTCTTCATGCATTTGCAACGTGGGTCACTCGGCTATCGTATGTATTGCAGTGCGTATGATGGTTGGAGAATGCTTAATTATGGGCTCTAGCACCAAAAATAGCTTTAAACACATACAGAAAGACGTTAGAGGTGTTTAAAGTAAACACACATCCAAGACCAGGTGGAACTGTTGGGACTACAACTATTGAGAAGACGTTATTGTATCGTTTATGACTCTGCGCTGCTTGGTTTGACCACCTTTATCTCTCGTTTCTAAGGCTGTTCAGTGGTCCGAATGTTGTGTAGTAACACGTTCTGTGCTTTGTCGTAGTCCGTTCACATGCTGCTGCCCCCCACATACAGAGAAGTTTGGTTGGAGTGGAGCGATGAAGAAAAAAGCAAAGTTGAGCAAAACAAAATGGAGAGCAACAAACCAAGGGACCAGTTTATTTCCAAACTGCTGAATAAGCTGAAACTGCAACAGCAGCAGCAAAAGCCCCCCAAGGAAACCAAAGCGTTAGAGGATCCAGAGGACTCCTGGGAAAACCTGGCTTCCGAGGACGATGTAAACCAGACGGCCGCAGATTGTTTGGGGGCTGAGAATCTGGCGCCCATCAGAAGCCTATTCCTTAAATCCCGGGAATCAGGGAAGTATCAGAGACTCCTGAGCGAAAGGCAGCAGCTTCCCGTGTTTGCGCACCGTGACCTGATCCTGGAAACGTTAAACAGGCACCGGGTGATTGTGGTGGCGGGGGAAACGGGCAGTGGGAAAAGTACCCAGGTCCCCCAATTCCTGCTGGAGGATTTGCTTCTGAACCAATGGAGCTCTGGGAAATGTAACATTGTTTGCACCCAGCCACGGAGGATCTCGGCCATGAGTCTCGCCACCCGGGTCTGCGAGGAGCTCGGCTGCGACTCTGGCCCAGGAGGAAGGGTGAGGACACCTAGAAGCGAGTCGCTATTTTAACTGTTACCTGATCAGTGGCTTCTCGGCTCAGACTCAATGTGCCAAGTATCTGGATTTGTTCCTTCATGTTAAGCTGCAATGAGACTCGCAGCATACATTATAACATTCATTAACCCTTTTAACATCATGGTGTGTGCAACAGTGAAAGGGTTCTTTGTAAGAGGCTGGAGAGAGATCCAATGACCTAGAATATAACGCCATTCTCCCCTTATCCATCCGCTCTCCTAACCCGTCGTCCTCCTTATCATAACACACTCCCCATGCATCATATCTTACATCTACCCCTTTCCTTATCTTGCTTACCCTCTCATGTAACGTTATAAAGCCTCCCAATGTGATGGAATATATCACCTGAACTTGTATGATGTCTGATTGTCTATGTAGCTTCTGTGTGTTTGGGATTCTTCTTTATTTACTGCTGTGCTCCTTGTAACGGAACGACCTGAAACCAAACACGGGACTGGGGAATATACTACAAGTCTAGCACGGTGCCTCCTGTTCAGGATAGCTTTTACAGTTCGGGAGAATAGAGAGGATTATCTGCATACAGATTAATTCATATGCTTAATAATGTTTTCTGTAACCTGACTTGTTTCCAGAACTCTCTGTGCGGCTATCAGATCCGGATGGAGTCGAGAACGGGAGAGTTCACCCGGCTCTTGTACTGCACCACGGGGATCCTACTGCGGAAGCTACAGGAGGACAGCCTTTTGCGAAACATAACGCACATCATTGTGGATGAGGTGAGTCGGCCGGGGGATCTAGAACGGTTTGCTCAACCTTACTGGCTCTTAAGAGGTTAATGTACCCAAAGACACTGCCGAGTGTATGTAAGAGAAGCCAATAAGGGCAAGCCATGAGTTTATTACTGGTGATCGGTTCGGTTTGTTTTAATACAGGTCCACGAAAGAACCGTCCAATCGGATTTCCTTCTCATCATCCTGCGCGAGATCCTGCGGAAGCGCTCCGATCTGCACCTGGTGCTGATGAGCGCGACAGTGGACTCTGAGAAATTCTCCAAATATTTCACTCACTGTCCCGTTATAAGAATTTCCGGAAGGACTTATCCCGTTGAGGTGTATATCGCAGGGCTATTGGGGGATGACGGACGCTAATTTATATTCCTGTGAATTCTTTCTTAAGTAATTCCTAAAACAAGCAGTTTTTGATTGATTAGAGTTACGATGTAGACGGGGAGACGGCATCTCTTGTTCACTGTAAGAAGGGCCGTGTTTCATATTGTAGAATTATATTGTGTTACGAACAGTTTGTAGAATCCGAAAAGTCTTAAACATTCATACAGCACCAAATATATTTCATCAAATGAAGATTCGGTCAACAGAATAATGCAGTTTATGCTATTTTTTTTCAAGCAAAAAAGTGAATTAGTTTTTTTTTTTTGTTTGATTTATTTTATGTTTTTTTCGTGACAAATAGAAGCATTTCTGTGTTTTTTGATTATGTGGAAGTTCTGGAGTAACATCAGGCGTTGTACAAAGTACCCGATTTCCCACTTTTACATAATTACCGAACTGTATGTTTTCTGAGTGTTCTATTGCACTTTATTAAGAGATTTCTGTATACATTCACAGGTTTTCCACTTAGAAGAAATAGTTGAAGAAACCGGTTTCATTCTGGAACAAGACTCTGAATACTGTCAGAAATTCCTGGAGGACGATGAAGAGATCACGCTCAGCATTACCAGCAAAGGGGGGGCTACGAAAAAATACCAGGTGCGCCTTCTCCGCATGCTCTTTGTATTCTCTGCAGAAGTTAGGAGGTAGAAGTAACAGAACGACTGTTCTTATTGGTGAACCGCGGAGGTTTATTGGGGTGTATTCACTAAATGCAGATCTTTTCTAATGAGCTCATACACTGTATGTTAGGTAACGAAGATCTGGTACAGCAAGAACGTCAGAGATGGGACTGCAGGATACATCATGTGGGATTTCTAAGTCATCTATGCATTATGGGGGGCAACTTGGCCCTTCTTGCAGTATGTAGGGTCATTTTAGGACATTAAGCGGACCTTTGTTCACATGACTGTGTCTTTGTAGAGCTATGAAGCCCATAAATGATCGGTTTCTTAATACTCCTGCGGAATGTGTGTCGGTATTCCCAGAATCTCTCTTTAGTTCTGCTCCTTCCAGTTTTGTTGGAAAATCAATGGTATTTTTAACTCCCAAATTCTGCTGTAAAAGAGTAAGCGATTTGGGGGACCCGGTTTGAGGTTTATCCTAAATAACAACATTACGCACCCCAATACGTAATGTTGTGGCAGCTAACCCTTTATTGCCATCTGAATCCATGCTTTTGCTCGGATACGGCAGGTCTATTTCTGTCAAATAAACTTTTAATGAGGTTTCTGTTTAGCGTTTAATTTGAATTCTTTTCCAGGAGTTCCTCCCAGGTCAGTCGGCTGCTGGGTCGGATCTGAGCCCGTATTACCAGAGGTTCAGCTCTCGGACGCGTCATGCCGTTCTCTACATGAACCCAAACAAAATTAACCTGGACCTGATCCTAGAACTTCTGGTTTTCTTGGGTACGTCGGGTGTTCTGTAAAGACACGTTCACGATTGCATAAATTGTACTTATTTTGTTTTATAAAAAAAAAAAGCCATCATTTTACTCTCTGTGCATTTTCCTGACATTCAGATAAAGGCCCCCAATACAGAAACATCGAAGGAGCTGTTCTGATCTTCTTGCCTGGCCTGGCCGACATACAGCAGCTGTATGACCTGTTGTCTGGTGATAAAAGGTTCAATGACAGGAGGAGGTAATTACCCTGAAAATCCCCATTCTGGGGCTCAATGAGATTACATTTTAACCCCAAACTGCTCCGTTCTGTACAGCTGGCAAGAAAGAGTCAGTGTAGATGGTGGAATGCAGTACATCACATGTTGGGAATCCACAGGACACACGTGTTTATATGATTTGTCAGCTTCTCGGTCATATTAAGTCCAATTAATTCTCTTTCATTTGATAGCAATAGTACCATTCCTTTATTTATATAACTGGAAGAAAACACCGACCTGGGCAAGAAATCCATAAATATTGCGTGCTGGATTTCCCCGTGTAGCGTTGTGATAACGGGGTGCTTATATCTGCCCACATTTTAAGGACAAGCTGCTAATTCTGCTTAATTCACACCTGGATATTTCTTTTTGTCCTCATTTTAGGTATAAACTAATAGCGCTTCACTCAATCCTTTCCAGCCAGGATCAGGCGGAAGCTTTCATATTACCTCCACGGGGAACCCGGAAGGTAGCCAGGAGACTGATTATTACGATAGACCGCCATGCCTGTCTTTAATCAGACCCTCAATCATTGTATAATCATTTTAGATCCATATACCAGACTTCTCAGTGTAATTTATTGTATGATTTTTTTTTTTCAATACTCCCCTAATTTAGTATAATTTGGCTGATATTTTAAAGATACCGAAGCATAGTTAAGCTGGACCACCAACTCATTGAGCTCTTTGCCGTGAGGTGTGTGGTGTCGAGGCTTAACAAAACTTCATTGATAGTAACATAATTAATTGTTCTGTATGGTAAACAGCATTTAATACCAAGACCCTTTTTTTTTTGTTCATACCCGATCACTTTTATTGATAATAACACCTTGATTTTCATATTAGCAGATATAGCAAAGGTTTGATTTAAACCAGTATTGTGCCAATATATATTAACCCCTTCAAGACCGGCATTTGGGTACGCGTACCCATTTAAATTTCCTAGTTCTGTACACGTGATTTGCTTCAGAAGCGATCGCGTGCATGGAACTGAGGGGGATTGGCTGCCACGGGTCGCTGGGGTCAGTAGCAGCCATCCCCTCACGATCCCAGCGTTCAGAGCGACGCTGGATCGCGCACCCTCAGTGGCGTACCTGGAATGTCCCGGTCTGCTGATGACACGTGACCAGGAAGTACCAGGTACGTCCCGGTCTTGAAGGGGTTAATAATATTTGAAGATGAAAAGGGATTGTCAAATTGAAACAGAACAACTAGTGGAGAAGTTGTGTTCAGCTGAATGTATAATAAGATGTAGTTCTAAAGCCAATAGATGCTAGTACAGAAATCAATTCCGGTATATAATATAGTCGGTGATCTATATTTAGCTGAGTAAATGGTTTGGCCAAATATCGTATACCGTAAGAGTGAATTCTTTGACGGAGATTTTGCTGGTGAAACTTATGTTTGTTCCATAAATCACTTCTCTGCATTTTTAGATTGTATTGGCAACAAATATTGCTGAAACTGGTATTACCATCCCAGACGTGGTATTTGTCATCGACGCCGGAAGAACAAAGGAAAACAGGTGACTATGGACCATCCTTTAATAACACGTTGAATATAAGGGTCATCAAACAAGTTATTACGTTAATCCAGGTTACCGGTACGTGGCTAAACTACTTATACATTCAAATGGAAGACCTTTTATACATCATAGTAGACAGATGTTAGCCTTTCTCTATCCACCTTTTCTTGACCTAGAAGGTAAAAAAACTCCTCTCCTGCTGCCTGACATTTATTAGGATGAGGAATTATATTAACTGAATACATGATATGGACAAAACCATCTGGGAGGACCCTGGAGATACCGGTTCATGTGGAGTAATATTTACCGTATGCTCGGTCTGTCTGTGTATTATCTCATCTCCTGGGATCACATTACTTTAAGATTCTGGGGTAGCACCCTGGTTATCGGGTTGTCACAAGTTGAGTCCCCGTTAATTTCAATGCGAGTTCCACGCACACTGTCAGTGTTCCCGCTGTAAGGTCTGTAATGGCCCTTCAGATGCCTTGCAGGATAACCCTATGATAAAAGTGATCACGTTAATGCTCCAATCGCCCCCATGTTACGACCGTTTTGTAGCATTTCATGACTCCGCGTCTCGTCTCGTGTAGGTATCATGAGAGCAGTCAGATGAGCTCCTTGGTCGAGACATTTATAAGCAAAGCAAGTGCCCTGCAGCGCCAAGGAAGAGCGGGCCGAGTCAGAGATGGGTTCTGCTTCCGACTCTACACAAGGGAAAGGTAATGCCTGGGTCTCTAATGCTTCGCTGTGGTTAAGGGGACGTCATTTGAGGAGTGTGTCATATGTTAAAGACATATTCTCAGAGGTTTAATATGAAAGTAGGACGTCCAGAAGGATTTACTAAAGGATGTAATTAGGGCTGCAACAACTAATCGATAAAATCGATAATAATCGATAATGAAATTCGTTGGCAACGAATTTCATTATCGATTAGTTGAATCGATTATTATCGATTATAAAATGAGGGTTTTTTCAGAGCAAACGCTCTGAAAAATCCCCCTCATTATATAATCCGTTTAGTCTGACTCACCGTCTCACAGCAGCAGCTCCTACTTACTCCCCCTCCCTGTAATCACTGTGACAACTGGCCCCGCCCCCTTCCTTCTCCAGGCCAGAACCACATGGCTGTGACACTCATCTAACTGTAAGTATATGTACATTTATATATATATGTGTGTGTGTATATATGTATATATATGTGTGTGTGTGTATATATGTATATATGTATGTAATATATATATATATATATATATATATATATATATATATATATATATATATATATATATATATATATATATGGGCTACTGAAAGTTAGGGGAGGTGGGGGTTAATTTAGGGGCAGTTATGGTTAGTGGGGTGTTTAGGGTTAATTTAGGGGCAGTTATGGTTAATTGGGTGTTTAGGGTTAATTTAGGGGCAGTTATGTTAATAGGGTGTTTAGGGTTAATTTAGGAGCAGCTGTGGTTAATGGGGTGTTTGGGGTTAATTTGAGGCAGTTGTGGTTAATGGTGTGTTTAGGGTTAATTTAGGGGATGCTGTGGTTGATGGGGTCTTTAGGGTTAATTTAGGGGATGCTGTGGTTAAGGGGGTGTTAATGATTAATTTAGGGGCAGTTATGGTTAATGGGGAGTTTAGGGTTAATTTAGGGGAATCTAAATCCTGGGGGCAGTGAAGTGACATATCTGGGGGTATAAGGCATATACAGTATATAAGGCATATGTGGGGAGGGCAGTGTGGCATGTCTGGGGAGGACGGAGTGGTGTATCAGGGTGTATAAGGCATATCTGGGGGTAGAGTGGCATATCTGGGGGTAGAGAAGTGGCATGTCTGGGAGGCAGGGTGGCATGTCTGGGGAGGATGGAGTGGGGTATCAGGGGATATAAGGCGTATCAGGCACAGTGGCAGATGTGGGAGGCAGCGTGGAGTGGCAGATGTGGGAGGCAGCGTGGCATATGTGGGAGGCATTGTGGAGTGGCAGATGTGGGAGGCAGCATGGCGTGGCATATGTGGGGAGGGCAGGGTGGCATGTCTGGGGAGGATGGAGTGGTGTTTCAGGGGGTATAAGGCGTATCAGGCACAGTGGCATGTGGGGGGTAGAGTGGAGTGGCAGATGTGGGAGGCAGCGTGGCGTGGCAGATGTGGGAGGCAGCGTGGAGTGGCAGATGTGGGAGGCAGCGTGGAGTGGCAGATGTGGGAGGCAGCGTGGAGTGGCAGATGTGGGAGGCAGCGTGGTGTGGTATATGTGGGAGGCAGCGTGGAGTGCTGTGGTAGGCAGCGTGGCATATGTGGGGGGGCAGCATGGCATGTCTGGGAGGCAGCGTAGCAAGCCTGGGCTCAAATGTGCATATATTGGGGGGCTGGTTGGGAAATAAAGACAAGAAATGTATTATCAAAGTTTTTTTATTCTGCTGTTTGTATTTAACATCATTTGTTTAGTAAATTATTTTAAATAAATGAAAAATTTACATTCATTTTTTTTATCCGATTAATCGAAAAAATAATCGGCCAACTAATCGATTATTAAAATAATCGTTAGTTGCAGCCCTAGATGTAATATTAAGGTGCGACGTGGATAATAAATATCACGCTCTACGGTCCTCCCGCTCTACGGACCACAAGCTCCTGCTCTTCAAGTCTTTATGTCGAGTTAATCACAGACAGAAGCATGCAGTGAAAGTTCTCAATCCAACAGTTTTACTGATCTGAAATATCTGTCTCTTTTGGATTTTCTTTACAGATTTGAGTGTTTTTTGGATTACTCTGTCCCTGAAATCCTGAGAGTTCCACTGGAAGAACTGTGTCTTCATATCATGGTGATGTATTCTATCCACTCGATACTGTGTAGTGCAAATGACACCTTCCACCCCTAAATAATCAAAAAAGAGAGCACACCACTCTGCTATAACATATAAAAGCTATCGCTGCACAGCATGGTTTAGTTAAAACACTTGAGACATAAATGTAGATATTTTTTCACACATTTATCCAACTGGCATGTGGGTTTTTTTTTTTTATACATTTTGATACATTTGTTGTGTCCTCAAAGTGTGCCAGACTGTTTTATACAGAAATGATGATGATAAATTTCTGCTGATTCTCTTTCTAGAAATGTGACCTTGGATCCCCCGAGGACTTCTTGGCTAAGGCGTTGGACCCCCCCCAGCTCCAAGTTATAAGTAATGCTATGAACGTACTGAGGAAGATCGGCGCTTGTGAGCCAACTCAACCCAAACTGACACCGCTTGGCCAACATCTCGCTGCCTTGCCGGTCAATGTGAAGATTGGCAAAATGCTAATATTTGGTGCTATTTTCGGCTGCCTTGAACCAGTAGTAAGTGTGAAATCTTGTCTGTCCAGAACATCGTACAAGAACATGCCTTCTACATATTCACCCAAAACTAAACACTGATATTGGGGAGGGTGTGTGACAAGTATGTGCAAGACTAGAGAAGGCGAATCAGTCTACTTGTCCATACTTAAAGGGACACTTTTTATATTTCATATTTAAAATCTATTTAGGCATTACAAATTGTTTTATTTTCAGAATGATTGTTTTTAACCCCTTAAGGACAACGGGCAGTCCCTAAACCCATTGAAGACAATGCATTTTGAGCCCGCATTTTGAGACTCCAATCATTCATGCGGAGTCATAACTATTCTGATGTTTTAATGAAGTGTCTATTAGCAGTAACAAATCATTCTAAGATGTGACACGGATCATTCCATTTCTATGAACAGGCAATTCTGGCTGCCACGATGACTGAAAAATCACCGTTCATTACGCCAATTGGTAGAAAGGATGAGGCAGATTCGGCCAAATCCTCCATGGCCATTGCAAACTCGGATCACCTGACCATCTTCAGCGCATATGTAGGGTAAGAAATGAACAGTACATAACGTACCCAATATATATGCTTCAGATATTTTCTGACATCCTTCATAATTACTCACCCCCCCCCTGTCCTGGCTCCCCCGTCTGAAGCTGTGAGGACATTCCAGCTTCCAGCAAAGTGGGGACAACATAAGATAGGGGAGGAAGGTCTTTCTGACAACTCTGCGCCAGACTTTAATGCATTTTACTTTATGAAGTTTGGCGAGTGTGGAGTTTTTCATTGAAGTTATAAAATTAACCCTTTGTCTCATTTTCCTCCTCTTCCTACCCGCTTCTTGTGAAGCAGGAATCGTACTGAGATCAGGGAGATCTGCTTTCTTGGCCACGCCGCGTGATCAGCCGAAGTGGATCATGACATGCTTCTCAATGAAAATCGCTTTATACTGTAGCACTTTCTCTGCTTCTCTCCAACCAACTAATTGGAAAGGCAGAGATTAACGCTGACTTTAATCCCATTCATAGTGGAGTCCATGTGGCATCCCTGTTACTTTTGTGCATTATACTTGGATGGGAAGCTGAAACTGTGCCTCTGCAAGAATATCCTACAGAAATGCACTTTTGCGGAGCCTCGTGGATCAGGATATGTGGCGGCTGCGCTAAATAATTGCCTTTTCTCACCAGATGGAAGACGATGCGGACAGAAGGGTACAACTCGGAAATAAGTTACTGTAGGAAGAACTTTCTCAACAGAAAAGCATTATTAACGATAGAGGTAATCTAGCAGGATCTAGTTACAGGCAACTAGATCTAACCCACAAGAAATCAACTGAAATGTACAGTTCTGCTACTTACTTGATACTTACTGAGTTATTTTCATTAATTGCAAAGCCCATCAATACCAGCAATAATACGACCTGATAAAGCCGCTAAGATACAATGTTTGCAATCCAAAATACATTATTGGCCCATGTTTGCTTCATGGAGAGACGATCATAATTTGCATCTCTGACTCCAATTAAGATGAGGCTAAATAATTTGGCATTGTATTATAATTGTATTATTATGGTTTTGGTGTTATTGTATTTTAATATTGTTAGTATTTATTCAGGACAGGTGTTTTTGTTTTTTTAAGGATGTAAAGCAAGAATTGATACGTCTGGTACGAGCAGCAGGGTTTGAACTCCCCAAATCTGTAGCCCCAAAGGAGCATTACTGTCTTGGGGCCAAGAAGACGTTATCTGCTCAGGAAACCTCCCTCCTTAAGGCTGTTCTGACGGCCGGGCTCTATGACAATATAGGAAAGATCCTGTTCACGAAGTCCGTGGATATCACTGAGAGGTTTGCATGTATGGTGGAGACGGCACAAGGAAAAGCACAAGTCCATCCATCTTCCGTGAACCGAGACCTGCAAACATATGGCTGGCTTCTTTACCAAGAGAAGGTACAAACAAGTGTTCTGAAGCCCCTGTTATGGTCTCCGACGCTTAGCGGGTAGTCAACTGTGTTGTCCATTAGTCGGTCAGAGCTTTGCTCTTTTCATTTAAAATGCATTTTCCGTTTATTTTTTTATTCCACAGGTTAAGTATTCTAAGATTTTCCTGAAGGAAACTACATTGGTTTCTCCCTTTCCGATTCTTCTGTTTGGGGGAGACATACAGGTCCAGCATCGCGAGAGACTGTTAACCGTGGATGACTGGGTCCATTTCCAGGTAAGGCGTGATGGTCATCAAACGATACGGGAGACCGGTGAAACTTTATCAACTTGTCTATCGCTTAGCACCGGGTTATCAATTCCAATGCTTGAGATCTGGAATCAGGCCAGGGATTATGTGTATTCTTGCCTAAAAGCAAGTTGTTTAATGAGATGCCTGTGTCTAAGCTGTAATAGCCACAAAATTTGGCCTGTTTTGTGGCCCTTGAGGGCTGGGGTTATCCTTGTTATCCACATAAATACTTAGATACTGTCTTAATCAATCCTTTTTAGTTGACATTAGCAGTTGACCTGTGCATGGTGAGTAGAATCAATTGAGACACATGTTTTGGTTTCTCCTTGCCATGCTTGAGTGTTTCTTTCTCTTTATACCTGCCTGGGGAAAAGCCATTGGTAACGTGTGATTATATGCCTCTCCCTAAGATATCTGTGCTACTAACTTCTGCAGAACTGTGAAGAGCCTCGTGTGGTCTGTAGGCAGAGTCCGGGTCTGCTTGGGCTGATTGTAAGATTCCAGTACAGTCTTCACTGAGAATCCATGGGCAATGGAAGAAAAACTCTCCATGAAATGTCTTTACTGGGCCTTTGGTGGATAATTGACTGGTTTCAAATTAGAACATTGAAAGATAAAGAGCAATAGTCGGGTTTTATGACGGATGCCACCAGCCCCCTTTCACTATTGATTTGTTAGGAAACGTGAATAATGTGGAATATTTATTATACGCACTTGCTGTGTTTTCAGGCTCCTGTAAAGATCGCAGTGATTTTTAAAGAGTTACGAGTCTTAATTGATTCCGTTTTAAAGAAGAAGCTTCAAAATCCCAAAATGTCACTTGAAGGTAATTTGCAGTAGAAATTCAGATTTTATTGTGTAAATTATGAGATTTGTTTGAAAACTTAAAAAAAGAGAAAACAAATATCTCCACTGTAACCGGCCCATTGAGCAGTGTGATGCTGGGGGGCCTGATTAGCCAAGAAAATGGGCCAGAATATATCACTGATGCATAAACATTATACAACCCGCTAACCAACACACCCCAATAAATACACCAAACTAGTGGAAATGAGCAGCCCCCACCCCCACCCCCCGGCATGTCTGTTTTGATCTCCATTCCCAGTATAATTTTGGTATTTTTTTTATTTTTTCACAGATGATGAGATTTTAAACATCATTAAAGAACTAATAAAAAATGAACCGTAAGGAACATAGGGCTCCAAATCCAAAGGATTGTTCTACAAGGATTGTTCTACAAGCATTTAGATACCGTGGGGGTCCGGCTCTGCTCTGCGCACGCTTGGTGGGGTTTCACCTTGTCGCTGTTGCAGCATTGAAGAGATTGTCCCACTTTTTTTTATCTGAAACTATAAAAAGGATTGTTGAATATTCAATAAATACACAGGGCCATCCCAGTTTGCCTCGTTGTTATTGTCTAAAAATATATGCGTTATGTGAACAGAGTATTTTATGAAGCATTATGATCTCTAACGGCTACTGGCTGAATTTCACAGCCAAAGACATCTGACCCTGGTTGAAAATGTTCTGAACTTAAAAAAAAAAAAAAAATACAATACGCATATGTTTTTGTTGTTTTTTTTTTTTTTTAAATGTTTTTTGGAAGTTTCAGGGGGGGGGGGATTTCTTTAGTGACGACTGTTTCATTTGGGGCTGTTTTGAGCTGGTGGGTTGTTAAATACCCAAACAAAAGTGTATATCTTTGGAGAGAAGACAACCGTGAAAGCAGTTGGTAACCAATCCCTGGCAAACGGAGCTAATTTGTGTTGCAGAAACCCCCCACATAAACAGTTTATGTATACATTTTTGAAGGATGAATTTTGCTACTAAGAGGCACCATAATTGCCATTTGCCACCAGGCCATAGGTTGTGAAACGATCAAAAAGGAATCTTTTTAACATTTCTTTCTGCCAAACACTGTGCTTTGACCTCACCGTGCTATTTCAGCGTTGTCCAGTAGAGGGTGCTATGTACTAAGTGATCAATCACTGACTCTCAATAACTACAGGAATGTAAATTAATAACTTGGTTTGGGGAGATTTATTTACAACAGTAATTTATTAATGTGGGTCTGATGATTGCTAAGCTGCTGCGGACCCTCAAATACAGCCATATTTATTCCAGATCGTCATCTTGCGATCAGGGCGCTCTATATATAATGTATTGGTGTGTCTTAGCCAGTCAGTTCTAGTTTTGTCATGCGCCTCATAAAAAGTGCTGCATAATCTGTTGGTGCTGCGTACATGAAAGTATAATAATAAGATAATAAAAATAATAATAAATATATCCTTCTGTTTCTGCATCCTCCTGAGCAGTAACCCATTCCATATCTCTATTCCATATCATATTCTAGTTGATGTTAGTCAGGCGATGATGAATCTCGCTTCTTACACCAGATGCCTTTTATTAATCGTAAAAACTCGGGGTTCTTGAAGAAAGGCATAGCTGATGACCAAAAGGAGATCTCCAGTTTTTATTGTATATCATGGATAGACGAAAGTCTAAATTAGAAGCTTTTACAACAGAAAAAATGAGCCAATTTATTCTCATCCGCTGTTAAATCCTTTTTTTTTTTAATGTTACATATTAACTAGCATGTGTATGTTACCAGTTTACACGTCATCTTCCCTCATGCAGGTGACAGGGATTATATAATCTGGTTTAATTTGCTCTTGATGCAAGTGCTTTACAGTAACGATAATTCATTATATGTCTCAAAAAACTTCTTAAGGCTAGGCTTCCACTTGGGTTTTTGTCCTGCGTTTTTTTCTTGATGAAAAACGCCAAGAAAACTGCCACTGCATTTACCTGCGTTTTGGCGTTTTTTCTGGCGTTTTTTCTGGCGTTTTAGCCTTTCTGTGGAAATTGCTTTTTTTGACCTTAGGCAGTTTTTCCAGCCTTTACAAGTTAGAAGTTTCACCCAGCTAAAAGGGATTAGGATAAATGGCAAGTATCTGCCCTCTCCTGATGTCATTTACTTGGTAGACCCTGTTGTCTCTTTTCTGTGGTTTGTAAGGCATGCTTTATTTCGAATGTCTGCTCCTCTGGGAAGATTGGCCCCAAATGATGGTGCAAATTGTTTGCTGTTGCTTTTGGCACGCAGGATCCAGTCGCGTATGTTTGTTTGTAATGGCATGTTTTTTCCAAATGGTGTAAAATTCAATATGAACCAGTCCAGGACTTTGTTTTGTGTGAAACTGTTTGTTTTCAGCCTATTTCTCGTAGGACACACAGATACTGGGTCCATCCTCTGCATTGTAACTGTGGAAAAAACGCCATAAAAAACGCCAAGGCAATAAACCCACATGGCTTTTTCATGGCGTTTTTTCTCTCCCATAGACTTCTATTGGAGAAAAACGCCAAGATTTCCTTGCAAAAAACGCCAGAGTGTCAACATGCTGCGATTTTGAAAAACTGCCACAGAGCCCAAAAAAGCAGAAAAACGCCAAAGAGGACTGAAAAAACGCCAGACAGAAAAACGCCAAGTGGAAATGGCATTTTGCGATTTCCTATTGAAGAACAGCTAACATCTGGCTGCTGCGTTTTTCCACTAAAAAAACGCCAGGTGGCGCTATTGGCGTTTTTATGGGCGATTTTAGCAAAAAAAAAAAACAAATGGAAACCTAGCCTCATGGCGTTTTTTCTCTCCCATTGACTTCTATTGGAGAAAAACGCCAAGATTACCTTGCAAAAAACGCCAGAGTGTCAACATGCTGCGATTTTGAAAAACTGCCACAAAGCCCAAAAAAGCAGAAAAACGCCAAATCGGGGCCGTCTTATAACTAGACCTCAAAGTCTGACTATGAGACGACTAAGATCCAGATCCCCCGCAGCTGCAGGGGATCTGGATCCTCCTGTCTCAACCCCCCCGCCCCACTTACTGGTACTTCAGAGTCCCCGGTGTGCAGCGTAGACAACTTCCGCTGCAGCCGGAAGGAGGTGTGGCTAGCAGCGGGGGTTGTCTGCGTGCATCGCGCAGACCTTCCCCGGCTGTCAAAGATCAGAGTTCCCTGCACCGGCGCGGGGAACTCTGATCTCTGACAGCCGGGGAATGTCTGCGCGATGCACGCAGACAACCCCCGCTGCTAGCCACGCCTCCTTCCGGCTGCAGCGTGAGTCTACATGCTGCCCCAGCTACATGACAGGAGAGTCAGAAGTACCGGTAAGTGGGGCGGGCGGGCGAGTGTTAAATGTCGGGCATAAGGCATTTCTGGAGGCAGGGTGCTCTGTGAAATGCCTTTTAACCCCCTTAATGCCACTCTGCCTCCAGAAATGCCCTTTTAACCTTCTATACGCCACTCTGCCTCCTGAAATGTCTTAAACATCCCTATATGCCACTCTTCCCCATAATATGCCTTTTAACCCTCTAAGTGCCAGTGGCATATAGGGTTAAAAGGCATATCATGGGGCACAGTGGCATTTAGAGGGTTAAAAGGGATATCATGGGGCACAGTGGCATATAGGGGGTATAAGGCATTTCTGTGGCAGATGTGCATAACTGGGGGGCAGGTTGGAAAATAGAAGGAAATAAAACCAAAATATTTTTCTCAATCATAGCTTTTATTAAAAAAATAGTTTAAATGAATTAACATTTACTGGTAAAACTTTTTTCCTATAGGGTCGTCTTATATTCAGGCTTTTTCTTTTTTTCCTAAATTAATATTAAGATTTGAGGGGTCGTCTTATAATCAGGGTCGTCTTAATAAAAATTTGAAAGAAACATTTTTATTATCTTTTATTTATATTGCACCAATTTATGCAGCGCTTCTTACCAATATACGTATATCTATATATATATATTTATATATATATATATACCGTATGTCACAAATTCAGAAATAACCAGACACACCGATGCACGTGAATCGACTGCATGGTTTTTGTTATTGCCAGAAAAGCAAGTATTTTCTAGCAAATCATAACAGATGAGCCCGTCTCTCCCTTGTGTTCCGGGACGTTCTCCGGTGTTGAAGTCATTGTCAGGTTTATTGTTCTCGCTTCTCCTCTATTGTAACAGCGCCAGAGTCTACTGACATCTTATAAACAGCATGTGATGTCATCAATACCATCATATACACAGTTTTACATCACTGTTAATATTAGAAATAGTTATTATTAAGAGTAAAAGCCCACGTCATCCGCACATAAGATGATGCGATATACGCACAACATGCCATAAATAATATAACGAAACGCGTTATGGGCATCTTCCACATCCTGCTGTTTTATTTTATGGAATTTGTATTTGATTTCATTAGCTTAGACGCTTAAGACAAATAAAGTCTGTTTCCGATTCTTAGATTTCCATTAAATGATTTATATTCACATAACGTATTTCATATATTTATATATTTATGATTTGTGAAATATAATAGATAGTGATGACTGGCTGCCAGGTACTCTGTATGTATTCATTATGGACACGAATCCAGCGATCGCGCTTTATCTGCCACAGCCCCGTGCGCGGTATACACGGCATTCCCCGCGTGTGCCCGTTACCCTGGGGGGGTGCATTTAGTTGAGGCCGATGTGTAAAGTGACGGCTTGCGGCCGAGCAGCGCCTGAGGGGACCTGGACAGACAGAGGGTCTTTCATGAAGCTCGTGGTATTTTGAGCAGTTCTCCCGCCCTTCATGCAGACAGTGTAACGCGCGCACGGTATCTGTCAGGAGGTGAAGCCGGGCAGCCAGACCCCAGGGGGTAAAACTCACCAGCCGTCGCCTCACACTGCCCCGGGCGGGGGATGCTATTCAAAGGGATGGCGTTACCACGGCAACAGGAAGGCGCGTGCCTGCAGTAACAGCGGGAGACTATAGGGGATGCAGAGAGCGAGCGGTTTTTTCGCCGGGAAAAAGTGTGCCTTGCGACGTCACGATCCAGAGGTTTCCTCTCCAGCCAATCAGCGAAGAGCGCAGCTGGCTATAAAATACGTTGTCGTTATTGTGGCGTCTGTTGTAGGATTTGTCTGGTCGGTGACTGGAGTATGGGGATCGGTGCCGTGATGTTACCCAAGCAGGCCCTGCCTCCTCACAGCCCGATCAGCACCAGCAAGAGGAAAAGGCGACTGGCAGTTACTGTTACCCCAGAAGGATGGGGGGATGGCAGTCCGCCCACAGGCAGCAGCGCAGCCTCCCCGAGGGCCAAGAAGCCCAAGTACCTGAGGCACAGGAAGCAGAGGCTGGAGCTACGGAGCTGTGACTCGGGAGTGTGCGATTTGCAGGATACCCCCAGCCCAGCGTTAGAGGCATCCTGGCGGTTACACGATCCATTGGACACCTGCCCCTGGACCCCGGACAGGCTGGGCCTGCAGACATTCAGGGAGTACGGGCGGACCTGCTACCTGTTCAAGAAGAGCCTGGAAACCAACTTTCTCCCGGTAGACTGCTTGGAAAACCAGCCGCAGGTAAGAGAACCGGCAGAGCCGCCCGTGTCAGCGCTAACGGCACAGTCTAGATACACACGCAGTGTACGTTATACGCGTCGCGTTATTCGTTATGTGGCTTCCAGCATTGCATGGCTTAGAGAATTAACCCTTCCAGCTTGGTTGTGTGCTGTGGTTACCCTTTGACTCGCTGCTGATGTGTGTTTGGTGCTTTGTTGACAGCTGAAGGCAGACTCCCGCTGTAAGCTCATCAGCTGGCTGATCCCTGTGCACAGACACTTTGGCCTTGGCTTCGAGTCCCTGTGTCTTGCAGTCAATATCCTGGACCGATTCCTGTCCTGCATGCCCGTGGCGTCTGATTGCTTCCAGTTAGTTGGGGTCACTTCCCTGCTCATCGCTTGCAAACAGGTATGCATGTCCGCAACACGCGCTTCCAAATGCAACCATTCATTATACGCCTTATTGGGTTCTTTGCTTTATATGTGTATATCCACTTCTCTATCATCTTGTACTCATCTGTCATTTAATCGGCGTTTAGTTCTACATAATAAAAATGTTTGTTCGTCTTATCACTTCAGATTGGAAATCCTATTCACTTAACCCATTGGCTATTGCCTTTTCATTGATCCATCCATTGAAAGTTTTGCATTTTCGTGTTTCACTGTCGCACTGTATAAAGAATCAAATCAGTCCATTGATAAAAGACATCCTCTTATCTTCCAGGTAGAGACGCGACCTCCGCCAGTGAAACATCTGCTTGCCCTTTGTGGTGGTGCCTTCTCCCATGAACAGCTGTGTAATTTGGAGTATGTCATCCTGCTGAAGCTTCGCTTCAGCCTCGGAGCCCCCACCATCAACTTCTTTCTGCAGCATTTCACCCTTCAAAGGATAACCGATGGAGATCTAACCAAGGGATGGAAAACTTTACCTGTAGCCAGAGCCATTGCTGAACTGTGCCTAGCGGACTATGCGTTTAATTCGTATTCACCCTCCTTAATGGCCATTTGCTGCTTGGCTGTTGCAGATCGCATGTTGTGCCAAGACATGTACGTAGAGACTGGGGGCTTCCATTACGATTTACTAAAGGAGTGCATGGACAAGATTGATCTACTCGTCACGTTAAACCAAGATTCCTTACATCACCTTCTGCCAGGCGACCTCCGTGACAAGAGTATGGATGTGGATAGCTGAAGACTGTCTGCCTCTTCCTGTTATTGAGAAGTTTTAACAGGAATAAAAGTGACTTTTAAAGCTTGAATTTAGACACTGCTGCCACCAAAAGGCTCCATGGATTTTGTCGCACACTATGACATGAAGTACTAGTATTTATAGAGGAGATTTGTGTTCTTTTTATATAGCAGTATTGCCATCTGGTTGCATACTTGAATAGTAAAATATATATTTACTTAAAACGTATTATATTTCTGCTTTGGACTAATTTTCAAAACTAGGATGTGATGATTACTGAATGAATTGTACTACTCGGGTAGTATGTTTTTTTGCACTGATTTTTACTGTAAGTTCTTATATATGTATATTTTGTACATAATAATAGAGGCACACTTTATATTGATACACATTTCTGAAAGAGTAATATAACTTTTGAAGTTAATTTCTAAATAAAATTTTTAAGCCATAAAGAAATTTGTGTGTGTGTGTGTTTTTACATAAGTTTGTAGAATAATCTCTGTGAAATGTGTAGAAACAGGTTTACAAAAAAAAGGTTTAATTCTCCTCTGACACTCCAGCTACTGTAGATTACTAGGATGGTGGGAGTGGTGGTCCATAAAAAATAAAGCCTGCGGTACTGTGGACACAGTGGGTGGGTTGATAATTCTTTAATATCAAAACTCTCTCGTATACAACAACATTTGGGAGCACGAGGCCTGCCACTTCACGTGCTCCCTAATCCTTACGCAACGCAATTAATGCCGAGTGCCAGGATATGATGTCTTATCCCCTCGCTCTGCATCAAAAGCCAGCGCTCAATGATCAGGGAGCACTAAAGCAGAGGTCTAAAATGACTGACCTTGCACTCCCACAACTGGATGGAAGATAATGGAAGATGAGTAAGGGCAGTGTATGTATATATGAGTATATATATGTGTGTGTGTAAGGGCAGTGTATGTGTATGGGCAGGTGTGTGTAAGAGCAGTGTAAGTATTTGTGTGTTTATGGACAGGTACAGTGGATATAAAAAGTCTACACACCCCTGTTAAAATGCCAGGTTCTTGTGAATGAGACAAAGATAAATCATGTCAGAACTTTTTCCCACCTTTAATGTGACCTATAACGTGAACAATTCAATTGCAAAACAAGCTGAAATCTTAGAGGGGAAACTTGCAATAACCTGGTTGCATAAGTGTGCACACCCTCTTATAACTGGGGTTGTGGCTGTGTTCAGAATTAACCAATCACATGTTAAATATAAGTCATTACACACCTGCCATCATTTAAAGTGACTCTGATTTATCACAAATAAAGTTCAGCTGTTCTAGTAGGATTTATCTGACATTTGCTTAGTTTCATCTCAGAACAAAAGCCATGGTCCTCAGAGAGCTTCCAAAGCATCAGAAGGATCTCATTGTTGAAAGATATCAGTCAGGAGAAGGGTACAAAAGAATTTCCAAAGCATTAGATATACCATGGAACACAGTGAGGACAGTCCTCATCAAGTGGTGAAAATGTGGCACAACATTACCAAGAACTGAACGTTCTCCAAAATTGGTGAAAAGATGAGAAGAAAACTGGTACACACACACACATATATATATATATATATATATATATATGCCACCTCCCGCCCCCGCTTACCTCTCACCGCTCCTGCAGCTTTCTCTCTGGCTGCTCGCAAACACTGCGCAGGCAGCCTCGGTTTCACCGTGGGATCGGTGCGGTCCAGGTCGGAAGGGCCCTTTCTAAACTATTGTGAACTGGCACGGGGAGACAAGAAGAAGGGGTCGCAGGGGTCGCACCAGGCAACTACTGCGACCCCTGTAGTAACACCAGTGTATATGTGTGTAAGGGCAGTGTCAATATAATAACCTCTGTAAACACACAGCTGAGGGGACACAATTGCCAACTACAGTTCTGTTCACAACAAGCAGGCAGCGCGAGAGCCTGTCGCTCTGTCTCTGCTCTTATTTATAAAGAAAAGCTTTTGAGAGTATTTATGTTAATTCAATAAAAAAATGTATCATAGCATACTGCAATACTCTGGCATTTTGGCATTATATATATATATATATATATATATATATATATAGTTTTCTCAGTGGCATTATTTAGTGGTGGAACTTATTAGTGCCCCCCCAGTTTTGACTGTGGTATCTTATGCACACCCCCCCGCCCATATTGTTGTTCCTAGAGTCACCACAGCCACATTTCCACTCTCAATGTTAAATTAGTGAAGTGTTACATTAAGCATATACATTACATTCTTCTATTTTCCCGCTGACGCGTAACACTACCTGCCATTTCATTTATGACTGTCCTTTAACATGTACATTCCTTAACACGTTACATACAATACACCATAGATGCCGCTGTAGTGAGGAACCTTTCAACGTTTTTAAACAGTCGTGCTCTTATCCTATTAATCCCTCAACGAACAGGAAAAAAAAGACCCACAATGCTATAAATAGGCTACATTGGCAACAAAAAAGGTAACATGTTGTTTAACCCAGACCATGCCAGCACTGTGTGTGAATGCACTGTGTGGCTTTTAAAAGACTGGCACAGAAATGGTTAACAATCTCCGGCCAATCCGTATTAAATCAGGTAGCTGTTTATTTTTCCGAAATCTGCCCTCTGCACTGCAAATAGTTAAGCCGCAGGGAAGGGGTGCCCTGTATTTTAAGCTAATCCTCCCTGTGCTGCCAGTTTATTACGAAAGGATTTATTTGCAATGGATGGGGGTTTGCCAAGCGCCTCTATAGCAGAAAGTGATTTTCATCACTTGCTGACTTTGCTAACAAAGAGTTTAGGACGTCAGGGTTGCCACTGTAGCAGCGCCTGTGATAAAAGTGAATTTCCCTCTCGATGAAGCAAAACTTCTCCCTTCCGTGAGATGCACAAAGGGGTTCATTCACTAAACTGAGAGTTATCTGGAGTTTCCAGGAGAGTTAAAGTTTTAATTGCTTGACTTCATATATATGAAGGACCATCTTCAATAAGCATCTTTTGCAGGAAGAACAACTTTGGTAAAGATGATACCTTTATTGATTTACTAACATAATGAATTGCAAGCTTTCGGGACTATCTAGGTCTTCTTCTTCTATGGTATAATATGCCTGAAGAAGAGACCTGCATACCTTGTAGTTAGTCCAAAAAGATTTCAACCAAATTTGCTTTCTCTCTTTTTATGGCTAACACGGTAACACTCTATACGTTTATATATAAGGATGGCGCATTGCGTTAATTGAGAACGCGAGGCATGCGTTCCAAAAAAAGGAAGTCCTGCTTGATTGCGCAAGACTTCCAAGGTGGCGAAGTATGAGTGGCGGTTCCCGGGGAGGCAGTCCCTTCATTCCCCCTGGAAACATCAGATCATTTAAAAGGAATATGACATTTTCAGAAAAAAAGTGTAGAGGGCGCTTAAATAATTGTCATAGCGGTATCACGTCTGCTAATCCCCGTTGGCCTGGAAAGCACCAGGTATTTCACAAAAATGCTACAAAAAACAAGAGCGGAGAGGATATGCAGAGGGCAGATTAGACTCATACCCCACTAATGAAGACACTGAGTGTGAGGGGGGCAGATTAGACTCATACCCCACTAATGAAGACACTGAGTGTGAGGGGGGCAGATTAGACTCATACCCCACTAATGAAGACACTGAGTCTGATGGGGGCAGATTAGACTCATACCCCACTAATGAAGACACTGAGTGTGAGGGGGGCAGATTAGACTCATACCCCACTAATGAAGACACTGAGTCTGATGGGGGCAGATTAGACTCATACCCCACTAATGAAGACACTGAGTCTGATGGGGGCAGATTAGACTCACACCCCACTAATGAAGACACTGAGTGTGAGGGGGCAGATTAGACTCATACCCCACTAACGAAGACACGGAGTCTGATGGGGGTAGATTAGACTCATACCTCACTAATGAAGACACGGAGTCTGATGGGGGCAGATTAGACTCATATCCCACTAATGAAGACACTGAGTCTGATAGGGGCATATTAGACTCATACCCCACTAATGAAGACACTGAGCGTGAGGGGGCAAATTAGACTCACACCCCACTAATGAAGACACTGAGTCTGATGGGGGCAGATTAGACTCATACCCCACGAATGAAGACACTGAGTGTGAGGGGGCAAATTAGACTCATACCCCACTAATTAAGACACTGAGTGGGAGGGAGGCAGGTTAGGCTCATATCCCACTAATGAAGACACTGAGTGTGAGGGGGGCAGGTTAGGCTCATACCCCACTAATGAAGACACTGAGTGTGAGGGGGGCAGGTTAGGCTCATACCCCACTAATGAAGACACTGAGTGTGAGGGGGTAGATTACGCTCACACCTCACTATTAAAGGGACTCTGGTGCAGGGCCTGGAGCTGGATTGACAGTTTGTGTTATAGCTTTATTTAAACAAACAGGGTCAGTCATAACAGATGCTGGGACTGTATATTGAGACACTTGTCCGTAGAAAGCAGATATTTTCTATGGTTCGGTGCCCGGTGGCAGGGGAAACACGTTGGTTTCTGTGTACACAATCTCTGCTAATCCCGGACAGATGGCAACGAGCAGCGGCTCCGAGCGGTACCGAGGCGCCAATCTGTGCGAGGATGAGCGCACTGAGGAGGGGGAGCGCGGTGTCCCGAGGGAGGGGCGTGGGGCAGTCTGCGCACACTGACCGGAGAAGCGCGCCACCTCTGGCGCTCACTGACCAACCGCCTGCGCCCCTCACCCGCGACTATTGTCCTGCATTAACACATCGCGGCTCCGCTGTCACCAGCAGCAACCGTCAGGCGCCATCCTAACGACTGGCCAGTGACGGGCATGCTGGAGATTAACCCTTACCTGCCCGTGGCGAGACAAGGAGACTGAATATTAATCTCTGCCTGTCCACTTGGAAGACTTACATGCTGTGACATTAACCCTTGAGTCATACAGTGTTATTAACCCCAAGCCCCCACCTGTCCACCTGCGAAATTAGCACGTACCTGTCTAGTGCGTGTATATATACATATACAATATTAAAAAAGATGAGTATTGTGGCATTTTCCACTCTTTTCTCGTGGAATTGGTCCATATATCAGAAAAATAATAAATTTTTATGAATCAATATTCATAAACTTGGCCTTACAACGAAGCGCTAGTTCATGTTTGCATTTATAACCTATACCTACACACACACACACATATATATATATACAAACAGACATATACACATATATATATATATATACACACTCACAGATATACAGATACACACATATATACACACTCACATACATATGTACACACACGCACGTATGTACTGTATATATATACATATACAAACACACACACATATATTTGAAACATATCACAGGGATAATTTAGATAAAAGGTTTGGTTGGAAGATCCTCTCCTGCTGCAGCTTTCTAGACACCAACACAGATCCTTCTATTTTCCTGCAGCCATCACTATAAATACATTCCCAACACACTATAAAGTAACACAACATACACGCCAATTTCACATTGTTTGGTTTCTACCGATTGATGGTTATACGGTACGGACAGGGGCCATGGTCATAATGCTCCGGGAGAAGATGTGTGTTTAGTTAGTGTTTCTTTAGAAGGTGACACTGTTTACTGGGCCAACAGAAAATAATCCCAGAGGCATCTCCTTCCACCTGATGAAGAGACCTTTGAGGTCCCAAAACCTTGTGACTCCATCCAGTTATTTAGTGCACTTTGTGACTGTTTTCTCTGTTTATTAGGCTGAGTGCCGGATGCATTAAATGCGCACATCTGTCATTTTATTCTTTCTCTGAAGGCTTCATAACAAAAAGCACAGAAATTTTGTTGTTTTTTTTCGTTTCTATGGCAACAGACAGTACCTGTTTTTTTGTCGTCAGGTAAACGAGTATATCAGAAGTGTGAAGGAGGGCACATCTTAAGTGACTGAAACCTTTGTAAAGGAGGTTTGGGCATTCACCTACCCTAGAAATCCTGTGTCCAGTGCTTTGAGTGTATTTTTCCTCCTGATAGGCTGGGGAATTTTTTTTATAGTTTTTGACATAGTTAGATTAAAGTGACAGGATTGATGGATTACGTGTAATGTTATCCCAAAAAGTGTTTCTAGACTGCACTAATCATGTACATGGTGCATCACAACAAAATAACATTAATATTGAAAAGCTGTGTTTGTGTGTGTGCGTGTCTGTGTGTGTGGTGTGTGTCTGTGTGTACGTGTGTCTGTGTGTGCGAAATACATTTTAACCATTCAGAATAAATAGTTCTTTAACATATAGGAAAGGTTCAATAAAAACTCCATTAGGTCCTATTAATGGGCTACTGGTCCGGCCAAGTCCACCCTCCATGCCGCAACAAGGCCCCGTGCAACTAGAACACTGACTGCACTTTTTAATGCATTTCGGAGCTCTGTCAGATACATTTTTATAGTAAGTTTACTTTGATAAATTTATTTGAAAGATTTAGTTGATGGTGATGTTTTTATTTAAAACCTTCCATGCAACCAAATAAGCCGCTTGACTATTTAGTGACTATTCTTTGCTTCACATAGAGCTTTGCCTTGTGTTCTCTGCCAGCTGTGTTATGAATATGGTATGCTTAGGAAGACACAAGGAGTGTGATAAGGGAGTATTTGTCAGTAGAGAGTGTGTGGATGTATGTATGTGTATGTGTGTATGTGTATGTATGTATGTATGTCCGCAGGATAGAAGTTGGAAACAAGAGCGACCGGTTTCTTAGCCAGGTTGTTTTTGTATAAAACTGTGAAAAATCTAACACATAATGGTAGTTTCAAAGAAAAATGTCATAGAGAAGGATGGTGGTTCCTGGGGTCCAACTCTGCTTTAGAGCCTTCTGAGAACCCACTGTCTAAACCAATCAGCCAATATACATGTATTAGAAACCCATCTTATGTGTGTATTTGAAAGATTACCCCTTCTCCTTAAGTCATTTTTCCCACTTTTGTTCTCCTTTGGTATAACAACCAATTACACAGGCAAACAAAAAGCACAACATATGGGTAATTATATTATATGGGCAATTATATTACACCAATACAGTTATGGGTTAAGTGAATATATATATATATATATCTATCTATATATATATATATATATATATATATATAGATATATATATATATAGATATATATATATATATATTGCTGCTGACTTAGATGTGGAAGTTTTAGAACACCCAAATAAAGTGAGATTACAGAGTCCTGTATTTTTGGATTATCCAGAACCATGTTAGGCAACCCAGGCTCACAATTCCATCTGGAATGCAGTTTATTAAAAGTGGCTTCTGTATCACCGGGGGGTGTGAGATACACTCTGCACAATCACATGGGATAACATATGAGATGTAAGTATGGCAGATATCATCGGTTGATATAAATACTTCTATCCCCATCATTTACATTACTCATATTCCAGGACATAGGATAACAATAGTAATAAACACAATAGGGACCGGCCGATGTAAAGGACTGAAACCAGCAGCCGTTTGCGATCTACAAATAGCCTACTCCAGGGGTATTTATCTAGAACTGATTGACACACGGACTGGAATGAAACCTCTTGGCGCATAACGAACGAGCCGTTAGCCAAGAGTCAAACACAAAGCAAATACGTTGTGGGTTCCGAGCAGAGATTGTGTAACGGGAGGTCAGGTCCCTGGGATGGGCGCAGCTCGCGGGGTGCGGTGCATTTCATCAACAGGTTAGAGATGATGGGGCCCATGCTGGTGCATCTCTCGGGCCACACTGGTGTACAGGGCACCGGGCATTATTATGGTGATCGGTGAACATAAGAGTGTCAGGGATATAACTGACTCCGAGCGATACAGAATACACGGTAATATACATGGCATTGTGTCAGGTGGGTTGTATAGCGCTCTTGTGTAGGTGTACCCTGGAACACTACAAACACAGCAACAATAGCAGCATCCTGACATTGATCAGTGTGTTTCCATGGCAACACCAAGTGACATTAACCAGGTGTCACACTTTGACACACAATCCTCCTATTGCTGTTATATGTGATCCCCATGTATCTTCTTTTGAACTACCTGGGCATTAAAAGAGGGAGAAAAAACTCATCCCTCTGGTGCCAATAGGGTTAACTCACACACCTTTTTCTACCCTGTTACAGCCGCGCAGCCCGGGAGCTGGCGGGTTCTATAGAGCACAGCCGCAGTTACTGCGCAGGCGCGACTCCTGCTACCAGGGACGCTAAGCCTTGGAGATGCAGCAGGAATCCGAGCCTCTGATTGGATGATCGCGCTCATTTCCAACAGGGCCCCCGATTTATAAGTTACATCTGACAGCTGGCAGCAAGGGGTACCAGGACTCATTTCCCACACATTGCGGTTTCTGGCAACGAAAAGACAACTTTGGAGCAGTGCTGCGTCAACTTCACGTTAGCATTCGTGATAAAGTTAATATCCCTGTAAGGATGCAGAACAGGAGGAAAGCCTTTGATAGGCTATGTCCAAATAGGATTGTGGATCTACAAAACAGACAGAACAAAAAGCCAGTGAAGGTCGAGAAAAAGGTATTTATCATTATGCCGCGTAGACTAATTTCTACATATCGGCAGAGAAACTCAATGCAGCCAAGAAGTGCAGTCACTGAAATGCTGCTCTTGTTTTTTTTAAGCAGGTGTCAAAAGGGTTTTATGCAGGTGCCAGTGGATCAGTGTCTATCTATGTGGATCCAGATCCTAATACAGAGAACACAGGTAAGATCTGCTATGCAATGTCTATCTATCTACATATCTATCTATCTATCTATCCATCTATCTATCTATCCATTATCTATCTATCTATCTATCTATCTATCTATCTATCCATTAACTATATTTCCATTATGTATCTCTTAATTGTGTATTGATGCTTGGGCTGACAGCGGTAGATCATATAGAGAAAAGTTAACAGCTAGTATTTTCTGCCAGCAGCGCTTTCCACAATTGACTGGCAGGACCTGGCTGACTGTGACGCTGTCATACAGCAGGACGCCGCGGGGGGCGCTCTCACCCAGCAGGTAATAGCAAACCCAGACACACTCCAAAGCCTTTGATCGGTTACTTGTAGTCCGACCCCTAGCTGCGAGCGGCATGTAACAATATGCATTAAGTGACAGCACGCCGGGGAGATGACAATTTACAGGTTCTTAGATGTTTGCATTCGCAAGGAGTCCGTTATAAATATTCCTAGCACCCAGTCTGACATTCCTAACAGCATGCAAATGGTTAAGAGGCAGGAGCATCTCTTTGTCTCAAGATTATTATATTGCGATTGGACATTATGCACTAAATTGCGAAATGTTATCACCGATCCAGGATGGGGGGGGGGGGGGACAGATTATTACAGACATAAATACACTGGCGATTAATGAGGATTCCGCTACTAGGATGTTGTATACGTGTAACGGAGGGGTGCTCATTGCTTGCATGTATCTGTGTGCAGTGGTATGTACTATATGGCCCGGTGTGACAACTTGTGCATTTGGGTTAAAATATAAGCCTGCAAGAGCTTTATTAGGGGGGGGGCAGCCCTTGTGTACAACCTGTGTGCTGCTGCATCAGGCTATGTACATGCACCCAGGCGGTACATCGTCGGCAGGTGCACCGGCTGCACTCAGCCCCAGCTCTGTGTTGTGGTAACGGCTCCGGGGTTACTACAGAAACTGCCTAATCAGTTGGGGTAGAGACTTCCAGATTTAGCCGGTGCTGCTTTATACTTTCCTGGCAGTCTGAGTTCAGAGTGTAAGCTCTTGGGGCTAGAAACAAGGAGCAGTCTAACATCGCCCCTATTTTTAAAATAAGCCCTGACAGTTTGACAGTAAGGGTACACCCCATATGTGCCCTTATGGATTATAAATGTACAGAGTACACTAATGACATATAGAGAATGAATACATTTACAAAGTAACGGAGAAAGTCAAATATAAGAACCCCCCCATATATATAATTTCACTTGGATCATATATATAGCGGCAAACATCACTTTCCCATAACACGTTAAGGACGTTAAAATGCCAAAATATAGAGTGTTGCAAATCTGGCTGGGAGTGATGGGAGTTGTATTCCGCCTGCGTCAGATGGACAGTTTATCTGTAGTGTTTCTGGCAGAAACAATCCCAAACATAAGCCTTCTTCAAACAGCCCAAGTGCCCGTCCTTCCGCAACCGCGGGGCTACGAGCCAACGACTATATATAGAAAGCGGAGAAGAAAGGAACGGGGAGGGGACACGAAACAATCACCGCAACAGCCGAATCCGCCGCTTTATTGCACTATGTATTTAAAATACATATTGCACTATTATACACTATACATTATACACAATACATTATATGTATATTTTACATTTAATTTATTATACAATTATTACACAGTGACAACAAAATAAACAGCTCTGTCCCATAGAGAAGGGTGCCAGTCTTAAGTTAACTGGCTGTGCTTCTGGCATTCTACTGGTTAATAAACTATAAGACTGGCAGTTTATGGCACATTCTAATTATGCAGCCTCTGGAATTATCCAGGCGTCGGGCGTATATAACGGTCATGGCGGGTATTGTGGGGCTGAAGATGCACGGGTTATTTATCGGGCTGTGTGTATCAGGGCTAGGAGCAGGGGCTGCCTGGGGGCTTTGGCAACCTAACAAAACAAAGCAGCAGCCCACGGTGATGTAGAGCGTGGGGGTAATTAGCCATGTTCAGTGCCCTAAGTATTGTACTTGACTTGCGCCAGACTGCTAGCGGGGGGCTCCTTTATCTTGCATTGTGATACACTGCGGGTTATCCGCCCGGAGCCCTCAGGTGAAACTCGGCACTCAGGGGAAGGCAGCCCAGGTTAATCTGTCACCCAAGGCTGTGAGGGAGAGCTGATTGGCTGACCGTCATCCAATCAGGAGTAGGCATAGGATGTATAGGGGCAGCCCTGGCTGACAGGTTGCACAGAGCCCTTATCAGTTAGTCGCACCGTGGGCAGGAGCAGCTCTTAGTTATTTAACATTAATACTTCGCGATCCGTTCCTTGGGATTGTATTGAGCGCCTGGGACATGGCAGTGCAGACATGTCAGCTCCACTTCCCAACCTATGGATACGATGATTTCCAGGTATGTGATCTATGCCATCGCGTTGCTGTGAGGGGGTTTGTCTCATTGGGGTCGCCTATAGCTAAATCCATATGTCTCACGTGTGTGTTTCAGGGACATTGTCTGCAAGACGCGTCTCAGTTCGATCTGCAGGATTTCAGAGATGCTGTGGATAACTTTATTACCGGTGAGTGTACTATATATGTGTATATGTGTGTGTATGTATATATATATATGATTATGCGTGCATTGATGAATTGGGATAATTATGAGGATTTTTATGTTTTTTTTAATAAAAATCTGTTAAACATTTTTTTCAAGAAGCGTGAATGGAACATAACTTGGAACAGTGAAATACCAGATATTTTGAAAAAACAAACTGTCGATTAACCCATATTATACCGTAGTATCTTAGTGTATCTCTCCTAGAAATAAGCAACTTACAGTAACCATCATGCATTAAAGTTCATGTGTTAGCTGGAGTGTCCATTTTCATGTTTATATTTAAGACAATGTATAGATTACAGTCTCTGTATGGGGGGGCAGTGATCTACTTCGCATCGATACAGTTTCAGATACTGTTGCGAATTGCTTAGTAATTGCAGCATGTGGGGTGGATTTTGGGTGTAGAGTTGATTTTGATGCAATTTTTCCTCCCCAGACCAGTCCTCCCTCATGCAGACTGCTATGGGCTCTGCAGACTTCCAGCTTCCACCTTGTGATGTGTCCGTGTTTGACCCTTGCATGCCCGCACCCCAGCCGGCCCATCTCCTGCCCATCAACGTCCAGCCTATCCCTACGACTGAGCAGTACTGGAGAGACGTGGCTGATCACAACCAGAAAGCCCTGGGGAATGCCTTGGTGGAAAATAACCAGGTAATGAAGACAGTTCTAAATACTTCACACTAGAACAGTAAGGGCATTAAAGAGTTAATGTGTGTCCTTTACACACATTTTGCATCAGTATTTTATCCGACACACACGGTGTTATTCTGTTAGGGCCATTGTCCATGTCTTCTCTTAGCTTGGATTCACAGCATTACATGATTCTTTGCTAGACTGTTGTACACACTGGTTCTAGGGGTGCAGGGATCTGATCTGGTAATCTGACCAGGATCCTCTCTTCCCACACAGCTGCACGTAACCCTGAGTGAGAAGCAGGAAGAGATCGAGTCCCTGAAGGAAAAAAACGTCCAGCTCAAGGAACTGGCTAACCAGGCAAAGCATCTGGCCTCAGTGCTTGATGTAAGTATGCAACCAATAGAGGCATTGTAAGGGCTGCAGATTTACAAAACACCCATAGGGGGCGCACAGTTACGGATAACCCTAAGCTTTGGGCTCAGCACAATCGTGTGAGGTCTACATGGTGGCATGGTGCAGGACATTGTATGGAAAGTTCAGTAGATAAAATTCACACCCAGAATCAAGTTAATTCTGGCATTTTATGGACTCTGTTTACTGCTTGGGTGAAACCGACAAAGGGGTTTATTCACTAAAGGGGGAGTTAGCAGAAAAGCGTGCAGGATAGTTCTGGTTTGTTTAGGCTCCTTGACGACGTCACTATACATTATGAAGTTCAAGCACCAGTGAGTTCCTGCTGCAGAAAGACCTTGTCCGGCTCTATATTATGTATTGTTACATGAGAGAGATTGCTCCAAAGTCCCCTCACCCAATATACGGTATATATACAGGGCCTTAATTGTTGGAGAAACCTGCAAGTATTGGTCCTTCAGCTAGTTGATTTCTTAGGTGTCCCAGAGCCACCATTTCTGGAGAACTTTGCTTTTGTAATGACATCATATATAATGCAGGGTGTTTTTAGAGAGGCCATGCTATATGATGTTATGTAATCAGAAATGTAGCAACTAGTTACAGTGTGCAATATTAGTCAAATGCTTGAGACTGTTTTGGCCACGAAAGGTGTTCTCTAAAATCTTGTTACTTTGATCTCTTTGTAGAAGCTGATGTACCACAAATCCAGAGGGAATGAGAAGCTTTCATCTGACACACTGACAACAAGACAATCAGTGAAGAGAAACTTAGAGGAATACTACCCTCAGAGCAACGAGCAAGCCTGCAGCCAAGTGGATGAGATTTTGAGGGAGATCTCAAAGAAATGCAATGCTGCTCTCATGGGCAGCGGCTACCCAGAAGCCAAACGTCCCAAACTTCAATCCGAGGAACCTATGGATCGATCAGGAGACAACCCAAAGCAAAACATCAAAATGTGCGGGGCTTTCCAAGGACTTAAGACAGTCACAGGACACAACTCAGTGGATCTGGTGGACACTGACATAGAAGAAGATATCTCCTTCAGGACCTCCATAAAGGATCACTGCACCATCCGGACTCTGGCTTATCCCCAGGGAAATGCCTTCACAATCCGCACAAGTGGAGGAGGGTACAAGTTCAGATGGGTTCCCAATTGAGGATAGCCACAATCAGCTAACTACACTTCCAAAGTCACTCGTGGAATCGCCAATTAGTTTCTCATGATGGTGCTTTCTTGCCGTAATGACGGTTATCCGGTTCGCCACTAGAGGGCGTGCGACGCCAAACCCTCCTGCTAAGTCACCGTACAGGGCTTTGGGAATTGCCCATTACATAACATTGTATCCGTGTCCGCTGGTAGTACTGGATCAAAAACACAGCTCTCAGGGTCTAGTAAGACTGCAGTAACCCTACGACTGCCAGGTGTACATTCCTATATAGTACAAGTGTTTATTGATGAGTATATTGTCATTGCATTTTAACAATCAAATGAAGGAAATCTATTTTGGTGATTTGAAGTTCTAAACATGTTCATTTAAGGAGTATCAGTAAAACAATACTCTGTTTTTCTATTATTTTAATTGATTATATGGTATTCACAGCCACAGAATAAATTTCACCCGTGGGATTGCACTTTTACAATTAGCCTTACTTTCAGGAGATAGCTTTTCTCCTGCTGAAACTCAGTGGGATCTGTCTGCGCCAGTGTTAAGTTAATGTCTTAAAAAAAATCTAAGATTATTCCAACGAGGTCATAACCACTATTTTTCGTTTTAAAGTGCTGATATTAGGGTGTTAGAAACGTATTTATATTATGGAGCTTTTAATTATTTAATAATGTGTTGGATTCCTTTAATGCTGGAAGTCCATTAATCCATAACACCCCTTATATTTAGTACCCCTTGGTACAGCTGCATTAAGGAACAAATTTGAATTTAGGAAGAATTTAATTTTTGCACTGACTTGTAACTAGCCAATTTCTGTTTTAACTGTCTCAGTGCCAAATGGATGCCAACCCTGTGGACACTCAAAATACTAAGCCATGTTTCCCAGTAGAACTAATGTACACAGCAATTGTACATTAAATAGTCAACTGCTGCTTAAAATAATATCATTGTGATTTGAGGGTTATATGTTCGTTTGTAAATACCATTTGTAAATATATTTTGTTCAGTCATAGTATTTAGAATGTTTTTAAACACTAATATAAAACGTTTGTGTAATTTAAATGGAACAGTTTCTTTTTTACTCATTTTTATTGCAAATGATCTATGTTTTATAACAATTTAGTAACTCCAGCAGCTTATGTTAAAACAGATATTGTAAAACCTTTTACCAAATGAATATTTTTTAAGTAAAATAATTTATACACACAACTGTGATTTATTTTATTTATTACATTATGTACGAGTCTATCCTATCTATAAAAAATGCGCATCACCCTGCTTATAAAGGGTTTAAAAAGTAAATATTAAAATCTATTTTAATTCATTTTTTAAATATTTTTATTTGGTGAGCCCATTAGTAATTGCGTAATTCACTGTATATCAAAGCAATGGTTAGCTTTTCTGCATGCAATGTATACATTGAAATGAATCTACTTAAGCATCTCAAAAGTGAAATACAAAAATAAGGAAACAAAAAACAACATAAATAAATAATCAGAACATTAAATATTAGATCATATGTTATATTTGATTTGTTGTAACCATCCAGCAGAGTTTAGCGCATTTTCAAAACTGGCTGGAGGAGGACAGTGAGGAATTCTGATGGTAAAAGTGGGGCAGGAAGGTTCATTGGTTGCTATGGCAACTGCACCACTCCTAACAGCTTGCACCCGAATTAGTCTTTCTATAACCCAGTTGTGTTTTCTTTTCTGGTGCTAAGAATTTGCTATGTATTCTACTCTGACTGCTTAATTGATGTATTCTTAAATCATTTTTACTTTATGACTTTAAAATTGGTCCAAAGAGCTGGAGATAAAATAAGCCTGGAAATATGTCTATAGAATAATGAGGACCATGGCAGGTGGGTTGAATCCTATGGTAAAAAATAAATGTATTGAATCACTTTGGAAGAACAGCATATAGAATTACGCTTTATTGATCAGAATACCTGTTCATTCTGTTTTTGTGTGTTAAACATTCAATTAATTGTCATATGATTAGTCTAGAAATCTGAAAAGGGGTAAGTTCATCAATCATTCATGGTCCTGCTCCTTCAGATGTTTTACACAGAGGTCACAGCGTTTGTTCTGGGAAAGGGGGCAACATATTCTCCTCTGAAACACTGCAGCTGCATTTTCAAATCATTCTGTAATTTATAAAAATTCGGCTGTGAAATCAAATCACACCCCGTGGCGGCACTGATAGAACTGATGGATTGGGATAGATATGACATGTTTTCAGTCGGAGAGATAACAGTATGGGCAGATCACAGGGCTGATGAAGCAGACCTTAAAGGAATGCGCTGTTACTTCTCTATTTACTCAGGATCTGCCGCTCTAAGCCGCAGGTGTACGAAACTCACCTACTCAAAATCAACAACGCCGTAGAACACACCATTCCAGCAGTTGGGTGACGGCAAACACTTCTTTTCTAATAGATGCTCTTTGGTACTTTTCTGCTCACTGCGGTTCTCATTCTGTTGCCATCATCGGCAAAAAATGATGATGGTTGCAAAGTTTGCCCCCCTAAGTGACCTGCATTATTTTCCTTCTACAATTTTATATTGTGTGTTTTTTTCACGGGCAGATAGAACTTTCTCTTTGTACCTCTTTTTTAATAGTCTTTTTTGAATATGTCGAAAAAATAAGAAAAAATTCAATTTTGTTTAGGGATGTTGCTGGAGTTTATGTCCAGCAACATCCCATGACTAGAATAATATCTCACATGAATAGGTTTTTAATGCAAATATTCTGCCTCATAGCCTACATTAATTTTGAACTTTTTTAATGTATATTTTTAGTGGAAGATTTAAGTGGCACCTATTTTTTAAATATTTTTTTATTATTATTTTTAGACTTTTTTTTACCTGGTGATTCCTTTGAAGGTGTTTAAAACACCCCCGGTATCCCTCTCATAGTGACATCACTGTTGCCCATTTAATTATTTAATAGTTTTACATTTTATTATTTTTATATATATATATATATATTTTTTTTTTTTTGAAGATCCTAGATCCTGATGACACAGGAGACACACTAATCTCCTGTGTACTGGTGGGAAAATGTCCCCACCTGTGCAAAAACCGTAGAACTTAGTTTTTCCTCTTTTCCTGTTTTATAGGACGTAATTGTATGTACTAAGGTCACTAACTGGTTAAACTGCCTTGTGGTCTACAGTAGAATGTCTCAGTCTTAAACACCCAGATGTGCATTGCCATTAAGACTCAGCTTAGTGTGGTGTTTGAGCATAGAAAGTCACCAAAATATCATGACTGATAATAATGGCAGCCTCCAGGTCTGCAGATAAAGGAAGTTTACCGGAACAAAATGAGATAAAAGCTGTATACAGCTCTGTATTTTCTCAGTAGTAACTCTAGAATTGTTATGAACATATGTAAAGGGGGGGTACTCCGTAACTTGAAGTAAAACCAAATTTTATTAATGGGTGGCATTCAAATGTGAACTTCCTCCGTTTTTTGGCTGGTTTTCTGTGAATATCCATATTTGCCCAATGTTGATTTTTGCACAAGAAATATCACCATCAACAGTAACTTTACAAATGTTTCTATGCTGCCCCAATAAAATGTGTCAACTTAAACTGCGAATAGTTAGAGCTTTCTTTCAGTTAAGCTTGCCTCACTTTTGAACTTTTCATAAGAGGAGCAACCTATACTAACTCAGAGTTTTGTGAATCAAATGACTATTGTACTGGTAATTGATTTATGGTTCTATATCAGAGTCTCGGCTGAAACACTCCATGTATGCACAGGGTCATTTACTTGCCTCATCCAATTTTTTTTCTCCTTCTTAGAAACTGCGTACTTACTGAACAAGTGGGTGGAGGATCTGTAAGGCACGAATATGTGACAACAATCTTTTTCAAGCAAACAACACAAAAGGTAAGATTTACGAACGCACGCTAGTAAAACAGAAACACCAGACTGAGCAGAGTGCTGGTGTCAGGAAATATTTGAATTACAATCTTCAAGCAGTTATAAATAAAAAAATCAACATAGCTCAGGGAAGTCTAGTTATTTCCTTATCTTGGTCATAGACCATAAGAATTTTCTATTCTGATGACCCATAGTTTCCAAAGCACGGTGTCATAAAGGGTCACTTTGAGAAAACGAGTTTATACATTGACACCATCTGACTTTATTTTTACGAGCAAGACATCAATAGAGGCTAGTAAAATAGTATCTTCTATATCCTCTAAACAGCTGTGGAACCAAGTAGAATGTCTCTGGTCTTGATTATTTCTCAAGGAACCCACTGATCCCCCACATCGTCCCAAAGGGGGGATCTGCAGTGCCCAGTATACTGGAAAGGCGCACTGAGATCTGTACATGTCTTTTATTCTGCTCTTTTGCAGGACTTTGCAGGACTTTGTACTGGTGTGTACTGGCGTGTACTGGTATACAAAGTTTGGGTGTATGAAAACTCTTTGCATTAGGACAAGTGAGCAAGTCAAGTTAAATCCTCTGGTTGTACAGTTTTCTTGACTCTTTATTAGGCCAGAATCATTCAGCTCTCATGTTGGCTGGGGATTTTATTGTAGTGCAAGTAAATTAATATTTAACAACTGAAGCCATATGAACTGTGTTTATATAATAGATTTTCCAGTACTTAGGACTCTGTGGATCAATTTTTTCTTCCTTGAATGTGGTATGAGGGTAATGATGAATCAACAATAATTAATTAGTTATTAATTACCCAGTGTTTGTGAAAATACAAAGGATGATCACACATCTCCATAAGGCTATGGAGCATCTGGGACATTAGTGGTTTAACACATGTGTGTTATCTTAAAGGGATTAATAGAGAATAAGGAAACTTTTTAGGAGAAAATCTGAATTTTTCAACACACGAAGCCCCTTTAAACATTGTTCATGTTGTGAAAAAGTAGCCTTCACTCCTAAAGGCTAATGTGGACCAGAATATGTTCATAACAATTATTTATTATTGTACTTACTTGTTGCAGTCAAAAAGCTCATATGTTTCTGAGCATAGCTGCCTTTGAAAATAAATATGTACATACATCAAGTGTCATTTTATGTGACAGTTTTCAAAAGTGCCTTTCATGTGCTTCAAACATTGACTTACTCCTGGTCAGTGGCTGGTATTTGCATTTTGCAATTTATAATCCTTACAAAAAGCAAAAGTAAGTTTGAAGAAGGTAGCCGTTTGCTTTGGCTTAACTCTTTCATAGGTGTACCAGAAAGCACCGCAGAACCTTCCCTGTAATAAGCACCTGTTCAAACTTCAATAGCTAATGACTATTTATTTTCAATATTTGCTTTATAATACTCAACTAAGCACTAAAGACATCAGAACTGGTCAAAACTGTTTTCGAATAATAACGTAACATGCTAGGAAGGAAAGGTAATTATGAAATGTTACACAAATTTCAGTGGCCACGTGCAGGTGATGCGTTCATCAACATTAAGAACAAACAAAGAATTTTCTTTACTGTATTTTTTTTACTGTAACACCAGAAAATACACGATGACTTGCTTATTATGTATCTAAGAAATTTTATTTGCTTTTAATGACACTTTAGAAAAGCCGAAGTGTGTTTCTGTATTCCTTTTTCAGAGACTTTGTTTGCTGTGGTGCTCTTCCTGCCAAGAGCAAGGCTGATTGTTATAAACAAAAGCAGAAATACCTCTGGGTGTGAGAGAGGTAACATACAGTCGGAAATAAAAGTGCCAAAACATTGCTGAATCAAATATTCCCTATATTAGGTCAATTCATTCAAAAGAGAGTTTGCGGATGAGTTTAACATTTCAGATTCCTGATATCACTATACATTAAGAAGGGCAGAACAGAGTGTATTTCTCTTGCAAAAAAAGTCTTAGCTTGCCTTGGGTAATGAATGGATAAATCGGAGAGTTTAAGAAAGCTTTAGAAAAGGCCAACTCAAATTTTCTTTTTTGCAGATCCTCATTGGGGTTGCCCTTCTTTATACTTCTCTTCAATAACTAGTCCAATAACTATTTCAGTTTAGTTACTGTAGCAAGAGGAAATGTTTTAAAACATTTTAGACTTTAGTGAATTCAAACCAAGGTTCGTTGTAAGTACTAATGATTGTTGACCCCATTAAAGTGTCTTTTCAGTGACATGGAATTGAATAGCATGCCCCTCACTGACTGGAGAAAAGGGCCAAACTCCTTGAAGGAGGTAATGCGGTCTAGTAACATCTCCCTAGGTGTGTCTAGTAACATCTCCCTAGGTGTGTCTTTGCATCTATTAAATCGAATTGAATGAATTGGGCGACTCTTATTGCACTTTGATGCATCATTCTGCTAAAGTTCCTGATGTTCTTAATGTATGCAGTTGGGTGCCCAAAGCACTATATAAAAAAATTTAAAATCCGTATCACCACCCAGGTGTCGATCTTTTCTGTGTGGCTTTTGATCACCATTTTATCAGCATTCTAGACCTTGGCCTTCCCTGTGACATTGCTTGAATTCAGTCTGCCTTGATGCTTAATATCGTCTACAATTCTGTTTGTTTGTGAGTAGGGTTTCCTGTAGCTCTGGGATTTTAGGGTGCAGAAGTCCTGGCGGTGATGAATGCGTACGTGACTGCTATAGGCTTCAGATCTGCACTTTCACAAGCTCAGGCCAAGGGTCCATCTATAAACTTTGACATTGTTACATGAGAGCCCTTAGCTTGGTACATTATCCTTCACTTCATCACACACAGGGTAATGTTACATCACATACTTCTGGATATTACTTCTGGTATTTTAGGATAAATATACAGTAATTGCAGATAGGATATATTAATTATTAATTCTGGCCCCTGAATGGTAGGGTTTGCATGTGATGATTCAGGAAAATGTATAGACACAAGAATGTTTTTGTTCAGTTTAGACCTGTAAATGTCACCGTCACTACTATGAAATCAAACAGACGTTAAAAAAGTAACAGGTGTAAAAGAAAAGAAGTTCACATATTAACACATCTTCAAAACTGCCGCTGTCAGGTAGTTTACAAATGCTTTCATTAGATTCACTTCAATATTTTGTGAACCTATAAATGTATCTGTTTGGTAGACTCTGGGGACATTGCTCGCATACCTCAGTCTCTAGTATTCAGTGTAATATTTAAAGAGGCAACATTAAAATTTACCCATCTACTGTAATGTTGTTTAATCTTTTAGTGTGGAAGGTCACACAGCATTCAGAAACTTACTTTTGAGGATTTCCCTAAACACAATTAAAATAAAATTAATTGTGTAGAACAAAAACACCAAGCAATTAAGCAGGATAAAGGTCACATAATAACTTTTGGGTCTTAGAAGAGGATTAGATTGATACAAATAAAAGTGACATAAATGTACTGCTCTGTGAGAAGATGGATTCCTTAGTTGAAGTTGATACATTTTATTGGGAAAAGCTCTCTTCTTAGAGCCATTTACTCACATTTTTTATATTGGCACATTTAAATGCATTACCTTTGATTAAAGACTTTAATGAACTCAATGAGGACTCAACTCAAGACTAGTTGTACCAAAAGCTACGTTTAGCTGAGGGCTGGCAAGTTACAGGTTTAAAACCCAGATTTGTTATTGAGGAGACCTCTGTTTAAAACACACAATGCTCTTGCTCCTTTCAAACTATTCTCTTATTTGTCTCAGTTTGCTTTGAATGAACCTTTAGTCGACGTTCACACCTCTGTGGGCTAATAGAGAAAAAGATGAGAAGTTACATACATTTTCGGAACCTCAGATGGAATTTAAGGACGAGATCTGTGACTTCCTCAAAGTCTAGGTTAACTTTGCATTGTTTTCCATTGGCGTAATAAATGGCATCAACTACAACTAAAAACAAAAATAATGTTCTCTTGGGCTAAAGCTGCTACAACTATTCTGCTTTTTTAATAAAACACTATAATATTACTCATTACCGTTGATCCGACAATGACTTTGACAAGTATTTCAACAGGTTCACTTTTAATGAAAATAAAATGCACACCTCTGCTTTACTATCTTTTATCGAGTAAACGTGGAATCAAATGGAAAACCTCTGTCACTCCAGTCAGTGAACTCATCTTCCAACAAGTGCTTTTGCTGTGTACCCCTGATCATAAAGTAATCTTACGCTGAACACTCCCTTTGTCTTTCTAATCTCAAGGTACATTTCTATTTGTTGATTTTTACATATTGCTGTAACTATTGTTAGATTTGACATTTTAGTTCCTGGAAAACGTATTTGATTTCAACAAAATTATATCAGTGCTATTAGCTGTATAGCAATGTTTTTTAACATATATTTTACTCATGATATCTTAGTTCCTGAAAACCTTATAAATTTTACGAAATTATCTCAGTGCTAGTAACTACATATCCATGTTTTGTTTTTTTACAAGTACCGGTATATATATTACGGCACAATTAAAGATGCATTTCACATGAGTATCATGTTGAAGTGCTCTTTATTACCGCTATCACAGTTTTAATAAATTGTATACGGTTTCATTAAGGTGAGTGTAATTAAACAACATTGCAAGAGTTTAAAAGACAGCCTCTGAAGGCATTTGGTGCCTCAACCCCTGACCATGGAAAAGGTACCGTGTACAAAGTATGTCGGTGGAACCTGTGGAATTGTTATAACTGGATTTATTTTGCTTTTGTTGGTTTTTAAGATTATTAAAACTCAGTATCATCAATAAATAACCATAAAATTGCATCCTCTCTGGTTTTTTCATGTTTTGTTGTTGAAAATTCTGGCCATTCTGCTACAATTGGTGGTCAAAATGGGATTTGAATTTCCTTGAAACCATGTATCGATGCATGTTCCTATGGCACAACAGGACACCAATCAGCTGTTAACTGGTCCAATGGAGGCTGTGTTGAAGGCACAGCAACAGAGCATAATTGTCCTCAAGGAGATCGCATAGTATCCCTCAAAAGCTGCCACTTATAAACAGAACAGTGGTTGAAAACTAATCCATGCAAACCAATATCTGCAAAAGATGATGCCTCAAGATAACATGGAAGCCTTACTCATAGCTCTTGAGAGGACTGCAACCAGGGAGCAATGGCCTTAAGCTTTATGGGGTGGCTTAGCGGCACTCTTCCTGCTTGGTGGGCTCAAAAAGCCTATTTTGATCTAAAGAAAGAGACTGTGGCAAACTTCCTAAAGCAGACTGGCGTGATACCAGTAATCCATGCACAAAGACTCTACAAATGGAAATGTCAGGAACAGAAAGCACCAAGGTGACAAATGTTTGATTTGATTTATCTGCCCAGGAGGTGGTTAAGACCAGAGTTCAACACCTGTGCAAACTAGTCTTGGATTGCTTCTTACCCAAAGGCTTATGCTACTGGGTGAACATATGACAGTGTCAGGAACTGGGTCCATACAGACGACTGTAATGACCCAGAGCGCCCAAAGATGGAGTTCAGGAGTCCAGATTAATGCAATATTATCTATTAAGATTTAGTGTACTCACACTTTCATTTATAATATTGTAAGTATACTAGTAGATATCAGGCAGTCATAACGTACGATGGTCAACTGTCAATGTTTGCGCTTTGTTTTTGACTCTCAGTATGTCTGACAAAGTATTGTGTCCTACCTGTGCTGCTCTTCTAGCATTCTGCCCCTAGGTAACCTGACTCTGTATTGCCTTGCCTGCATTGTTCCTTGACTATCAGTATTGTGACGTTGACTATGCCACCTTCCCCACTAAGTAGAACACCTAGGAGGTATCTCTACTGCCTCTGCTTGCAGAACCAAGTATGTATGCCCAAGTTACTCTTCTGATGCCTGAGACATGAATTACTCTTTTCATTATGTTGATAAAGGATTCTTGAAACCTACAAAATAACTAAACACAACAACCTGTTTTGTATTCACCTAACAAACCTAAGCATCTATTAGCTCTTATAATATCCCTCCTGATACATCCCAGCTATTCTGGATGAAAATGGTAAATGTCTGTTAAGATTCTCCCAAAGCCTGCTCAGCGCACTGTTTACTTTAATGTATCTTGCTAGGGGTTTTAAGTAGTCAGCTCAGCACCACAGAAGTGAATAGCTCTCGCTAGCTGCCTCTATATGAACAGAAATGCAACATGAGTTATGGAAATTAATGCTGTTATTCGTTTATTGTTATAGCTCAACATTTTCACAGGCTTCTTAAAAAGAAATGTAGGTACCAAGCAGGGAGTCACATTCATTTTCACTTGGGCCCTGCATATGATTTTTTTAAAAAAGCTACTTGGTAACTAAAGTTAGATATAGACTAATTACTCCATAGATGTTCACATATGTGAGTAGTATTTTAATAAACAAGGGTTAACATTAAAGTGCCAGCTGTTCATATTTCTACTTTATTGGTATACACTCTGTGTCTAGTTCATGTGCTCTCTTTTTCAGGTTTATAACCATTGTGTACTCTATGTCGGCATTACATCCAAGACGTTGAATCTTCTATTTAGTTTAAGTTATGAAAGTAATAGGTGTTGGGTTTGGATACGCACCAATACAGGCTGTGTTCTTTTTCAGTTATTTTTCAATAATATTCTTAATAAGCATTTGAATTATGTTCTCTAATCTCATGAATCTGGGTTACATCTATATTATGTAATATTCCAATTATGTATTATTCTTGGGTTTATCTAGCATCTCTCGCCATTTTTTCTCCACCTCTTCCTTGCATTTTATGAAAGCATCTTCTAGTCTTTTCATGGATTCAGCCAGGGTGGGATTGGTGCGTATCACTACCATATCAAAAGCCATCCAAGTTGCTTGAGCTGATATATTTTCCACTTCCTCCAGCATATTCTTCAGGTCCTTGTTCAGATCTTGCAACATTTTAGACACATCATCGTAGCTGTCTGTGTTTGGGTTTGACTCTGTCATTTATCTCTCTACCTTTCCTTGAATATATATTAATTCCTGTTGTAAAGATTTATGCAGAAAAAAACCTCAATTATATCTTCAATAAACAATCCAATGAATTCCAAAGCAATGTATTATTAATAGACAATTCTTATTATGAGTAATTGATATAAAGATATATATATATATATATATATATATATATATATGCATCATACAATGGAACTATAAATAAGAGCAATTTAAAGTTTTGCTAATTTTTGCATATGTGTACTGAAAAAAGAAATACCATGTTAAATATATAATGCTGAAATGTTTCCTCAACAATCTAATCTAACAAACTAAAAATAAACACTAATGGGTTTTACCAAGTTCTAAGCCAATCCTTTTGGAAGCCACGCTCGGTAGAAAGCCTGGTAGCTATTGTAGTGTGCTATTGCTTGTAAGCATGGCCCTCTATATGCATTTGTTTGCAGCTGAAGACGATCCACCACACAGTAAACAAGAGGCAATAATATGGATCTGAAAGAAAACAAATTGCACATAAAACAAAAATAAAAAAATATATAGATAAACGGTATCTGTTGTGATGATTTCCAATCATGCGGTGGACTCATGCTTTAATGGACAATTGGATGTTCCACACAAAATAATAGGCACTGCTAAGGTTATTGCAGGCCACATTTTTTGGATATCCCAAATGAGGTAGCCATCATAATTAAAATTGTATTAAAAGATTCATGTTCAGGCAAGGATACCACAGAATTTCTGGCCTGTTTGCGACCCTTGAGGGCCATCTTTGTGCAGCCCTGTACTAATATAGTTTCTTTATGGATTTTATTTTATGATATGCCTCTCAACGAGTGATGATAAGTGTCTCCCTGATCCTTGGATCCAGAGATGGAAAGCAAAAACATATTTTTGGCCATATGGTAGAAGATCTTAAGTAGTTGCAAAACATCTTTGGTATCTTCTCATTTGTGTTTTGTGATGATAGGATTATGGGCATCCTCAGAATATTTCTAGGGTGGGGGAAAGCAACATAATTTTTTTACCCCAGGTTCATTTTTCAACCCCATTCCTCCTGCTCCGTTAAATATCAAATATGATTTACGATTCTTTGAGTTATAAAAGCTCCCTCCTTATATTTAACACCCACATTTTCTTCATATCTTCACTATGTTAAGAAGGCAGATTTGCATTATGGGAAAATTATCAAGGGTGGTGATGCCTGTAGATGTGATTGCCATGGCTGATGGGTAAAATAGGAGAGGGTTCCTTGCCATGGCCTGCAGCCCCAATACTGAATGTTACATGTGTTAAGAAATGCTTTTTGGAATGTCCTATCTTAAACTAGTTGTGTGGCACTCAAAGCATGAAGTATCAAAGAACTCCTGATTATATGTGTTTGTTGCTCAAGTGATTAGTAAGCCATCAATCACCACTGCTCTGACCCCAATTCATGACTACACAGGTTAGTCCAATATTGGCACGAAAATAGATAAAAGATAAACCGAAATAATCTTACTAGTATTGTGATTAACAATTTGTATAATGCTTGCTTGTTTGCAGTATACATGTGACCTTAAACTTGCAGTTATCACAAGGAGGTCTCGATATTCACATTCTCCTGGTTGATAACTTGGTATTATACTTCCTCTTCACTTATCGGCAGGGCATGACAGTGATTGATTTTGTTTCCACTGCTTCTTATTGTATTGTCTTTTAGGGGGGCTCTGTGTTTAAGGGAAACCCACACATTTGATAGCTAAAAATCTCATAAAATGTTTTACAAGCAAAAACGATGCATAGAAAAGGTATGTTAACACAGTATAAGACAACAACCCCCGTCTGTACACTGAACAGGGCCGGCCGAAGACTTAACACCGCCTGGGGCGAAGTTTAAAACGCCGCCCCCCCGCCGACGCCGGGGGGGGCGAAGTTTAAAACGCCGCCCCCCCCGCCGACGCCGGGGGGGGGGGGCGGCATTTTAAACTTCGCCGACGCCATAATCTACGACACCCCCCCCGGTACTTACCTTTAAACAGTCCTGCGGCGAGTCTCCCTGCTCTGCCACGGTGCCGGCTTGTAATGCTGAGCGCCGGAAATTGACGTCACTTCCGGCGCTCTGCATTACAAGCCGGCACCGGGAACGAACAGGGAGACTCGCCGCAGAGGAGAGAGAGAGAGGGGCGCCGAGCGGGTAAGCGTAAACCACTCGGTGCCCCTCTCTCTCTCAAAAAACAAAAAAAAGTGCTTGGGGCGGCAAAGTGCCGCCCCTTCTAAAGTGCCGCCTGGGGCAATTGCCCCAGTCTGCCCCATTATAGGGCCGGCCCTGACACTGAAAGACACAAACGTACATTTCTTAATGGTTCAAGGATAATAAATGAAGGTGTATTAAATTTCTGGGCATATTTATTCTTAATTTGTCAAATACAAAGCATAAATCAACAAACACAGAACATGACATAGAAAGAATAATACATTTAATAATGAAATACGGGTAAAGACAAAGGGGGAACTATGGTTGGACCGTGACTCGCCAACCTTTGAATCATTTGGCAGCAGTAGGCAACTTCTCTTCAAAATCTGTGATCTCAAAAGACTCCAAATAAAGTTCCTCAGTTCCTCTTCCCTATCACCCCCAGCCCCTGACCAAAAACGACTTATACAATGCCATCATATTCTGCAGCGCGGAAAAATGAGTAATCGGGACATCACAAGTAATGAATGCCATGACAATTTGATTTTACAGAAACAAGAATTGAGGAGGGCCAATCTCAAACATGCTTACAATCTTAATAATTATATGGATCCCAATTATATCAAAATGAAGGATTAAAAATCATCTGGTCATAAAAGAGTAACTACCTATTGAAAGTAACTACATATTGAAATCCTTATGTACAGATTTGTTTACAACGCTTAACATAATTTGCTAAAGGTATATGTAAAAATCAAGTTATAAGTGACCTAGAGATGCGGATTAAACAAGTAAGGAGTATGTATGCAATGGCTTTTACATACCGTATTCTCTTTATTGTGTTCTCGCTGCAGTATTGAAAATTCTGTGTAAACATAGACTTAAGGTGTGTTTTATGACAATTGTTAATGATAAATAGTGAACATATACAGCCTAAAAGGTCCTTGGTAACCATATTTATCGAATTTCCACTTGTCAGAAAGATATGCAAACATTCACTATAAATTCACTTTTACCATATTTCAGCTATTTTATAGGCAATCTCTGCTTATCTGATGAAATAACAACACTATCAGCATTAAGGTAAAGGCCTCGTGTGCGAGATAAAATCTTGGTCTTAGACCAGTATTCTTACCGAAGAAAGAGATAGAGTCTCTGCGTTACAAAATATTATGTGACAAATACTTTGCTTTAAAGTCCAGAGCCCTTGTCAAGTCACGTTATGTTACATTTTATTTATAGCACGCAAGAAAATGTTGTATCGCTTTTACAACAGGGAAGAGTGAAAATGAGGAATAACATTAACACAGATAATATATAGAAGTTAACATTAACGCACATTAAGCTATACTGGTACACAGTGGAGTAGAAGAGGGTCTCGCTCTTACACACTTTCATTATAATGAATGTAAATAGTAAATATAATCAATTTATTATATGAAATGTGTTTTGGAACAACACAGATGCTGGGCATATAGTGGGCTTTCTCCGTTTCCCTGGGGCATATACTTATATTAACAGATTGTGTACTATGCAGGAAGTCATTCTATAGGTTTTTGTTTGATATGTTGTGGCATTGAAACAATATTTTGAATTTAATGTTAAATTATTATAACAAAATTGAGAGCAACGTTTAACCCCGTAGTCAGGCCCAGCTTAATGAAGTAAAAAAGCCCAATATATGTTTGGCTAAGAATACCCAGCACACTATTCGGTTAAGGTGGGCGCCCACGGTTAATGGTGGGGCGTTACACACACAGGACTAGTGCCAATATGGATGCTTGCATGGAACAAAATACTTCATGAGAAAAATTTTTAGCTTGCTTGCCCATCTTTAGGATTCCGTCTTGTCCAGCACACTTATAAAACAGGTGATTGCGTTCAAATGATCCAATCCCAGAGTGAATGCTCTTCTGATACAAAACACAATGTACACAATAAAACAATAAAAAGCCTCTGCTAATGGCCCGGTGTCCTACACAAGGTGGAGACTGGTGGTCCCTGAGAAGATCAAACTTGTAGAATGTAGGAATAAGATTTGTTGAGCCAACGCATTCATAGTCACAAACATTCTCATTCTATTCACAGCCACACGGTAAGAAAACATCCTATGGGTACATTTTGGGTAACCTCACTTAAAAAATATGTATCTTCACAAAAATCAGATCGTATTTCTACAAATACACATCTTCAATCAACATTACCTACTAGCACGCACAATGTGAAATAGTTTGTTTATAAATTAGTAACAAAGTATTTGAAAATGTTTTTCTTTTGCCTTTATTTTCGAAGCCCCTTCCTCTTGGTGAGTTTCAGTTTGCTGTTTGCTATGTTGGTAGGCAATATAACAAAGCCTTGCATGTCTCTTCTATGATTAAATGATTTCTCGCGAGGGAGCAGGTCTGTTGGTGTTAAGGAAAGAGAGATATTTTTTCTATTATGAGTAAGGCTTGGCATTCAGGTATTAGGGCTTACTTGACCCTTGGCACTATTTGTACATCTATCCCCTTAATAAGCCCATTAACGCAGAGCTTTCATATGTATGCAGGGTTATCCTGGGTTCTCTAGAAGTCTTGCATATTCTGTTATTTACCCCACAGAATTCATAGTTTTGACTACACTAACAAATGTAGGAAAGCCATGTCCAGGGTTGCTTGTGAGAATGGCTGCATGGCTGATGGATGCTTAAAACTGATCACACAAGAGTACAGGTTATCACCAAAGCAGGATGTGTACACACGTACCTAAGGTGCCGTGTAGGCTTGTGTCACCCCTTAGTCGATCTTCCAGACTTAGCTAGGCATACACCTAAGGAATTTTAGTAGTGTTGTAGGGAGATTAATGTTAGCACTAAACACTTCTAAAAATGTTAAGCATTTACCACTCAGGCCCTGTGTGACTCGGGAATCTGGGCCCAGTTTTAGTTGTTAGTTGTGTTCTAGAAATATTCTGAAATACTTGCTTTCTATTAGATGTGTGCCCTGAAGCGGCCATCATGGAGACGCATACCCATGAAAGCAGAGGACAATGTAATGAAGTAACTAAGAGAAAATAGAATCTTAATTTTGCAAAATGCACTTTGTAGCTTAAAATGATTGAAAACAAAGTATTTCTTCATTACAGCATTAGTGAAAGTATAAGGACAGATTTATACTTTGTAAGACAGCCGCAGCAAGTAACCAGTCAAACCAGATCCTAGCCCAAATGTTTCAGCTTGCTCATAAGCCATGTGGGACCCAGACTCCAGGCACACTCCAGGATACTGAACAACAAATAATCTCAATAAATTACAATAACTAACAGATGATTTAAGATGTAGTACTGAGCAACACTGCCACAGCTCAGGGACAAGTAGGATATATAAAGGTGTGATACAGGAGCTGTCATTGCTTCGGTAAGAAATGTTGTGGTATTCTTCAAAACGTGCCTTACCTTCAGATCATGCCTTAATGTATTGTCTCTGCTAATATTTTCATAAGATTAGCACAGGGTGAAAACCCACACTTCAAACGACATAACATTTCTTTACCTATGACCTCCTTTGACTTGGCTGGCTGCCACGAGATAATAGGTGCAGTAAACACTAGACACTGCAGCTAACTATGAACAGAGGAAAGCATGTTCCAATAGGCTGTCCACTGGTATAAATACCGAGGGGAGGGCTGGCAGGCCTTACCCCTAGGGGCAAAACGAGCCACTCAGTCCAACAAAAACGCCATTGGAAAAGTACCCGGTGCAAAATATTAAGAGGTCTGCTAAAATGGGCTCAGGAAAACCCTCCTAGATCACTCACGCACATAACAGAGCACAGAAGCCCAAAGGACAACTGCTGAAGGCGCTTAATGTAAGACTGGGTCCTTGAATATTAATTCTGTCCAACAGATGGATAAGGGTAAATGCTGCTAATTAATAGCTTTATGGAAAATTGCAAGTAAAATTAAAAAACCCCTTCAAATCAGGCAGCCTGAGGGGCAAATCCCCCTCCTATACCCCTTGTCAGCCCTCCCCTGAATACAAGATTTATCATTAGATTCCTCCAAGAGGCATTTTACAAAGACACTGTAAATGTTCCATATGACTGACATAGCGGGAGCTCTTTCCAGCCACTGATTGGTCACTTCAAGCACCCAATCAGTGGTACTAATTGGCAGTGGCAGCATCTCCTAGCTCATGCAAGTGATTGTATTTGTTTTTAAAGAATACTTTTAGTATGCATTCTTGTTTAGTGGGGCTGTAGTAGACTTCCATTTAATATCATTCAGGAGATGCTGGACACTATCAGACGCAATCTTTTGGAAGTACAAATCTTTTGGAACCCTAACAGAAATAATTCTCCTGCGACATAACTGCTTAAACAAACAAAAATGTTCAGAAACTGTAGGTTTTTGGAAGTTATGTCTCTGGAAGTCATTAATGGGGTCCAGCATATAATATCTTGTATACAATGAGCATTCTGTGACTTAATGAAAGGACAGCAATGAAATGCTTCTCGCTGGCCCTTATCATGTGAACCTGGCTAACAACACATAGCATTTTGGACAATATACTTGTTTCCAATTTATCAATTACACATGAATAATTACACAACCTCAAGCAAATGCAATACACAACCCTATTGCTGTTTTCCCACGTTAAAATGAAAGGCATTTTCTTATTATTATTTTTGGGCGCTCATGCAGATCAGTCTCTTCTATCAGTTCCTTGTCAGTATGCCTCTCACTTGACCTGCCTGTATCTGTTCTCAGGTTAGATCTGTAAAGTGTTCTGCAGTTGTAAAAGTTTATACATGTATATATGGATCACCTAGTGTATCAGCCTATGTGATTGATTTTATAAGCCATATTATTTACAATAGATTTTTTTATTATTTGATAAACTAGCCAGTGTCTTAAGATATAACTTCATCAGCATTTTGTCCATGTAAGTGATTGAAAACAACAGCATTGTTCAAGTATTTGTCTGAGTATCTAGTTTTAAGGGCCATATATTTAAATATCAGTTTTGCTTCCTTGCAAACAAATAAAGAATCATGCGTCAGTAAGGAGTGAAATTGCAAGGTTAAAGGTGCAAGCATCCTCCACAAGAACAGAGCTTATAGTTCAGCTCAACTTCACAGTAGATAAAAGCAAACATGTAGAGCAGAAAATAGCACCATGTGGGAGAAAGCCAACTGTTGTTAGTCAACTGCATCAAATCATTTTTTTCCTTTAAGCACTCCCCCAACCTTAAAGCAGGCCTGCAAAAAGGTATTCACTCCATGAACTCAGTTTATGAAAAAACATACATCTTTTAATTCAATTACAGGTTAACTGATAAACTGTACTCTGAGGACGGATTAAAAAGCAAGAAAATCCAGAAGCACAGAAACACTAGCACTGATTTCCTAAAACAAAGGTAACTCCAATTTGGGTAGTGACTCTGTTTTGCGAAGAATTAGGTCTCATGCAATCTAAAAGGACACAAATGATTCTCAAGCTGGGTTGCAGAAAAAGACATCAATGTCCTTCCTCGTTAACCATTTCCAAATTTTATCCAGATGGAATTGGGTTGTCAATCTAGCTCAACCACCCTAAAGTTCTATGGAAAACTGAAGAGCAAATTTTCTTTAATAAAAAGGGCCAAAAAACAAGAAAAAAGCAGCCGCTTGTCCCACTTGTCCAGCCCTTTTAAGTTGCTTAATACAGGTAATAGCCGCAGCACAGAGAGTGTAGAGATTATGCGATCAGGTGGACTCTCGTAATTTCTCCCTGCGCGCTGTATCTGATTAATCACTCAAGCAAGAAGTGACATCACATCCACTTCCTGCTGGTTCAGTCTGTACGCACATGAAGTGAGACACAACACTTCTACAGGTAAGTGGTGGCAGGGGCACAGACAGGTTGTTTGTACTAACTTGTTAGGCACCAACCAGTTGTTTGGGACTAAAATGGCACAAACAACATATTTGGGGTCACTGACAAGATATGACAAATATCTGATACTGACAAATATGGCAAGGACAAGGTGTTTGGGGGGCACTGACCAGTTTTGTGGCACAACGATGGCCCAGACATGCTTTGTGGGGGCAATGGCAAGCTGTTTGGTCGCAAAGATGGCACAGAAGCTCTTTGGGGTCAAAAATGCCATAGACAAGCTATTTAGTTGCAAAGATGAAACAAACAGGCTGAAGTAAAGATGGCAAAGACATGCTGTTCAAGGGTACTGACAAGCGGTTTGGTGGCAAAGTGGGAGAAAAGCTGTTTTGGGACAAAGATGGCAAAGACACTCTGTTTGAGGGTACTGATAAGATGGGAACAAAGATGGCACAGGCAAGCTGCTTAGGGACAAAGATGGCACAGGCAAGCTGTTTGGGGACAAAGGTGGCATTCTCAAGCTCTATAAGATCAATACTGCCACAGTGAGACACGATGAAGTTGGGGGGCCCGGAGGAATTTTTGTAGTTTCTAGTTGCATAAACTAAAATGGCAGTTGATGTGTTAGAAACAGGAAAATTGGGGAAGCATAAGGATCTGGGCGACTTTGACAAGGGTCAAATTGTGATAGCTAGATGAATGGGTCAGAGCAAAATTCCAAAACTGCAGGTCTTGTGGGGAGTTATCGGTCTGCAGTAGTAAGTACGTATCAAAAGTGGTCCAAGGAAAGAAAAGCGGTGAACCAGCAACACGGTCATGGGCGGGCCAGGGCTCGTGGAGGCGAAAGCTAGCCCATGTGGTCAAATACAACAGACGAGCTACTGTAGCTTAAATTGCTGTAAAACTTCTGATAGAAAGGTGCCAGAACACCCAGTGCATCAGTTTGTTGCGTACGGATGCAGTCAAGGTGCCCATGCTGACCCTTGTCCACTGCTAAAAGTGCCTACAATGGGCATGCGAGCATGAGAATCGGACCAAGGAGCAGTGGAAGAAGGTGGCCTGGTCTGATAAATCATGTTTTCTTTAACATCACGTGGGTGGCCTGGTGCGTAGCTTACCTGGAGAACACATGGCACCAGGTATGCATCTATTGAGGTCCCACCTCGTAACTTACAGTACTTAAAGGATCTGCTGCCAGCGGCTTGGTGCCAGATACCACAGCACACCTTCAGAGGTCTAGTGGAGTCCATGCTTCGACGGGTCAGCACCGTTTTGGAGGCGATATTAATTGGCATATATATATATGTTTTTCCATCTATCTCATTATTAATCATACATAATGATATCTAAACAATCCCGCATTTTAATGTATATATATATATATATATATATACACTTGCCATCTTTCACTAGTGCTGGCTGTTATACCACCATGATTGATGTTAAAATACAAAAACAAGATGGCATTTACTGCATACTTGAAGTTAAATAAATATAACATATAGCTTTTGCTTTTCATGATTTGAAACAATTCTTGCCTCACATATAACCTGCTTACCTTGGAACAATTTTTTCCCCCTAATCATTACATAGCAAAAGTAAACTGTGATTTACCATAAGTAAATGCTAATTGTTTCAATACTTTTGCAGGTTGAACATTTTACCAGGAAAGCAAGGTAAATAATACCAGTGACGCGTGATTTACCTGTATAATAAGTCCCTAAGCATTCCACAAGTCACAATTTTAACTTCAGAACTTTGATTAATTATGAAGCCATTGTTGGTATTCCATTGAAATGCTTTCATGGCTGATGTCGTAACTGTTGACAGAAAACAATGTAACAATCCGCTGTAGGTGGGTCTCCCGTACTGTAAACAAGTTAATCTGAGCTGAATGTATTTTACGTGATGGGAGTTAAGGGTTGGACACTGATTTTATTGCCTTATTTAAACAGCTGTAGAGTGCAATTGGTTATAAGCAGACTTTTAAGTTAATGTCATGCACACCTACCACACGTTTTCTATTGTGAATCTCATGTAAACTAAATGTAAATACATGCTGTATATAAGTAGACATACTGTAGTGTATATTTAACACAAAAAATATCGAGTTCCATAGCATTACACAGGAAAAAACTGATGCACTGTGTTTCTAACCAGCTTTTAATATTAATGTTTATACTCAAATACTGTGAAGCAGTAACATACATTGTATAAAAGGCATTAAAATAGAATTTTTAAATTCTATTAAAGATATAATTTCTTCATTAGAGAGAATTTGCTAATATTAGTCTGTCTCTCTGGCTTCTAAGCCAACAGCATATCCAGGACTGCTGGATTCTTTATTTTCTCTGTACAGATGTGTTTGTCCTTCCTCCTCTCTGTGTCTTGCTATATTATACCTAGAATTGTTATAATAGGATACAAGCTAAACGTTATTAACTAAAAGGGTATCCCTAATTCCTCTATTTCTTTATCCTTAAGCACATGAGAGTCTGGCAACTGGGACTGCTTCTGAAAGACGTGCTGGAGTTATGAGTCTCAGTTCTCCAGTGTAACTGTCTTACTAGACCTAACATTATCCAATCGGTCTTGAACATACTAACTTGTGTTATGCAAATGTTTAGTTCCTTCCTGAAAATTACTAAAAGGCCCACTCTAGTCTTATTTTCATTTTCTATCCATGATTACACAAATCCATACTGCATGCAAATTGGTGCATTGTTTTGTTACTGGAGAAAAGTATAGTTAAAATGATACCATTTATTGGCTAATTGAGAGTTTAATTGCAAGTTTTCAAGACCAAGTTGTTAGGGCCCTTCCTCAGGCATTAATAAAGCTAAAACAGAATTTTTAAATACAAAAGCACAGTTCACACATTAACAAAAACTTTAAATAAACACAGAGGTATTGGGGGAATTTGCTCAGCAGTAAATTAGCTGGACTAGCAGAGATCTAATAGACAGGGTTCAGTCAGAGCATCCTTGGTCAGAAAAATCTTTCATTTTATTATCGTTCATAATGTCTTTTATCCTATTAATCCCGCTTTGTATCCATAGATTAAGACTGATGTCCAGGATATTTTTATTCTACCGGGGCCATCTAGATGATTAAACCACTGCTTCTCATATTTTCTTTAAATCTCTGCCAAAAGAGTAACAGTGAGCTAAGTGATGACCCTTTTATATCTCTCAGATGTTTCGTCACTTCATGTTTCTGTAGCCAGAGAACCAATTCTAAATCTGTAAGGCCCAGAATGGTTTGTTCTAATATACAACAATTCACACGCATTAGCATAGATGACTGCCAATAATTTATTAGCTTTTTAAGTCCTAACCCTCCTAGGTTCTTAGGTGGAAACAAAGTATTTTTTCTGGATTCTAGGAAGCTTATCATGCCATATAAAGCTCATACATTTTGATTGTATTATATTAAACCAGGTAGGTAGATCACCTGGGATCATTCTAAATTTATATAGCCAGACCGGTGATATATAAGCTTTAATGATGTTAATAGGTAGATTTTTCCATTTATTTAATTTTGCTTGGGTCTGTTTAAGAAGAAGTTGACAATTTTTTTCTAGGATCTTATTACCATCTGCCTTTTCATTTTATATTATTATTATTTTTTTACTATTGAAACTTTTTGACTGGGAGATCTTGGGGTCTTTATGGTGACATCACCGAACTCTATTTCTCCCTCTCTTCATTTGGATACTCGTTGTATGTTATCTGAGCAAGCTCTACAACCTTACATTGTTGATGGCGATATTTGTGATCAGCCTGTGGGTGTAGAGGGCTTTGGGGGGTCATCAGTTGTCCCAACAGGGAGAGGGTAGACCCTCTTGAAACTCTTTACATTTGACATTGTTTGAGGTGGTGTCAGCATTGACACCTCGGTCAGAGAATGCTCTAGTTACTGGAGTTAGAAAATTAGACAGTTTCAGAGAGGCTTAAATATAATTCTTGTTTATAATTAAAAGATCCTACATGTGCAGGTAAAAGTAAATATGTCAACTGAGATACAGTATACCCTTTATTGCCCCCTTTGTCTAGTATAGTCTCTTTTTTAATGGAGCTACTTGATCCTTGCATCTTCTAAGTTTCTTTCTAGTGTCAATCACCTAGAATCTCAAGTGGGATGCAGAAACATGGTAACCGAGGTTGAAAAAAACACAGGCTGGTTAAGAAATAATGTGGGTAATGCACAGTACAAACATGCTTCATGTGCATCATATGGAGAAGGGATACATTAGCACATAATAAAGGTCTCTCATGCCATGGATGCGGTATAGTCAATACTGATTTGGTGGTAAATTTATTTTATTGGCATAAACTCATGCATGATTTGTGTTACTTTCTGTGGCATGATTATGTGACATTTTATTTACTATTATTATTATATTTTATTTATATAGCGCCAACAATTTACACAGTGCTTCTTACAATGCATACAGTATATTCAAGAGGTATGACAAGACTAGAATTGAGAGACTAAGATAAACTAATGCCCAATTAGGTAGCGAGGGCCCTGCTCACAAGCTTGAGCGAATTGGGTGAGGACAAACATAAGGAATAGAGAAAGGTGAGAGGTAGTGTGCAGGTTGTGAATAGGTAAGTTGTAGTAAATAAAACTGTATGCTTCTCTGAAGTGGGTCTTGAGATTGAATGCCGGGTGGGTGAATGCGGAAGGTTCAGTAGAAGTACGTTCCAGAGATACGGGGCAGCCCGAGTGAAATCTTGTAGACAGGAAAAAGAAAAAGAGGGTTATAAGTGAAGAGGAGAGCCTTAACTCAAAATGTATGGAGGAGCAGTGTTATGTTGGGCCTTATATGTTAGTATCAGGATTTTAAATTGATTTCTAAAGGTAATAGGGAGCCAGTGGAGGGTTTTAAAGACTGGGGAAGCAGAAGAAGAACGGCGTGCAAGGAAGATAAGCCTAGCAGCAGCATTTAGGACAGACTGCAGAGGAGAGAGTCGAGACAGTGGAGTGCCAAGCAGAGAGTGTTGCAATATTCAAGACAGGAAATAATAAGTGAGTGAACCAGAGTTTTTGTGGATTCGTGGGTGAAGAAAGGGCGGATGTGGAAGATGTTTTTTAGGTGCAAGCGGCAGGATCTGATGAGGGACTGAATGTGAGGGATGAAGGAGAGGTTTGAGTCAAGGATTGAGTCAAAGGATGGAAGATAATGAGTTAAGGTTTAGAAAGATTAAGTTTCAGGTAGCTTTGTGACATCCATGATGAAATTGCAGACAAGCAGTTTGTAATATGGGACATGAGAGACATCAGGTAGATTTGGGTATTATCTGCATATAGATGATACTGGAGGCCAAATGAGTTGATTAGAACAGCAGGGGGACAAGGACTGATCCTTGGGGGATGCCAACAGAAAGTGGAAGAGGTGATGATGTCTTGCCAGAGACGCTGACAGAGAAGGGACGGTTAGACAGATTTGAGGAGATCCAGGAGAGAGCTGTAACTTGAATGTCTGTGGAAGAAGGTGAGTCAAGAAGAACATGGTGATCAACAGTTTCAAAAGCAGCAAATGTAGTGCATTGTAACTTACATTCCACTGCTAGAAATTAATGGTTAGTCTTACAGTAAGTTTATATGGAGAATTTCATTAGAAGTCATTCTCCTTTACTTGTGCTGCCGTGCTTTTGGCAGTTGAGGAATCAGTGTGTTTTATTTATATATATATCCATGAAGAAATGTATATAGTTGTGCAAAAAGGAAAGTACAGGCTCTTTGAATTCTATTTTACAACCATCTGTTCATTAGCAAGTCTAAAATTAGGTAAATACAACCTCAGGTAAACAACACATGACGTATTACACCATGTCATGATTTATTAAACAAAAAGTGAAAAGGGAATACATAGTTAAATCAGTAAGCTGATTACAACTTATAAATATAGGAGTCATTTTTGGTGCAAAGTCCAGACAAATAATTATTCATTAGTATAAAAGAGATGTGTTTTTCTTGCCATTGTTGCACTCTGGGCAAAATATCACAATCATATGTATATGACACAATCAACCACTATGATAATTCAGCAATGCACGCAATATATATATATATATATATATATATATATATATATATTGCATGCATTGCTGAACTATCATAGTGGTTGATTGTGTCATATACATATGATTGTGATATATGATAGATATATATCACTATCAATTGGAATAAGTAACCTCTACTCTCTCTCTCTCTCTCTCTCTCTCTCTCTCTATATATATAGAACTAAAATCTAATCTATCATTTTTGTGATTCCAAAATTGAGCATGAGCCAATCATGTTACACTACATTGCATTATAATAAATAATAATAATAATAAATTATATAAAGTTCAGAGAACAGAGAATTCTTCTGATTCTGTTCTCATATTTAAATTTCCCTAGTTTTGGTACAAGCCGTAAAATACGTGTGCCAGAATTGGTAAGGGAACGTGAGACCATAGCAATTAAGCCCACTAAACAAGAGGACTACTCTACTTTCATGCTGTTAATTACACCCTTACAAACCTGAACATCAGGTTATTTCACAAGGTCAGGATCAAATTACACAGAACAAATTGAAATCAAGTGAAGTGAGAAAACATTTATTCTGCTCTCCAATGCCTTGTGATGGATGGAATTAGACTACAGAAACTAAGTGGGGGTAACAGAGAAGAGAAAAAAAACAAACTTCGACATGTACAGATTACTTTTGCTTTTTCTTATTAAAAATATGACGTTCGCGCCTTTTATGTTAGTCAACAATAACCAAATAAAAATTCTAAAAGACTATCAAGAATATTGATTATCTCATGAGTTTGCAGGTAAGTTTAGTCTTTCAAGTCACCAGGGGTATCATTAATACGGGCAAAAGGCTTACCGTTAGGGCTCCAACAGCTGCTCCCCTTGCTTCCTCAACAGCCACCATTAGAGGCCAGTGGAGGCCCATGTTCCTGCCAGTACAGACCTCTCATAGTGCTTTCCTTACGTAGCTGGAGAGCACTGGGATACAATATCACATCATGGACCCCAGCAGCAGGCTGCGCTCTGTCCAGAGGTTTGTGCTGTCAGGTGCACAGACCTGGCTAGGGAGGGCCAAGGGTAGGCTGGTCCCTGGCACCAAATTAACTATTCATTATGGGGGCCAATATCAGTGACCTTTTCCTATAAGAAACACCTTCATAAAGCACAGTTTCTGTGGGGAGATTTCATGAAACACTTCACTGATTTAACTATGGATGAAGAATCTCATTGCAGTTGGGCCCACATACTTAACATTGAAGTCTCAGGCCCAGCTCACTAGTAGCAGACATCTTCTTACTTGTTTCGAACACTTTTTATGGACAATCCGGTGTTTTATTCACTCTATTTTATGCACTTTATCTAGATATGTAATTGCAAATCTCATGTTAACTGTAAAAACAGTAATTATTTTACAGTGCTTGGAAATGTAGCTGCTGTCCAAGTGGACGCTTCATAAGTGGACAGTTATGAGTTACACTAGCCATCCCTGGTCTTCATGCTTTCATACAACTACTCCTCTGGCAATCACTAATGTCTGCCTTCTCTTACAGGTATGACTATGACACCTTTCACCTGAACCCCTCATTTCCGGCTGGTACCCCTGTTTTACACCCGGTATGTCTTTATCTTGCATGTCTCCATACCCTGCTGCTGTCAAAGGGTTAATTTGGTGCCCTTTAGTCTAGCTTAATTGCATTTGTTAGGTGTGAAACATCTGCCTCCTGTATGCAATCACCTTATCTGACCACTTGTGAGGCAGCCCCATTAATTCCTAGGCCTCACTTGGAAACGTAGCTGCTGTGGCCTCTTCCCCAGTGTACTCTTCATAAGTGGCTATTTAAGAGTTACACTGGAGTTAAACTGGAGGGAAATGACATACCAGGTACCACTGCAGAAAGCAGCTTCAACACATCATCTGAACAGGATCAACTCATCCCCATCCAAGCAGTCCTCTCCTATTGTCTCACTTCCCCCTCAACCACCGACTAGATTGTAAGCTCGCAAGAGCAGGGCCCTCTTCTCCTTTTGTACCAGTTTGTTATTCTGTGTGAAATTGTTCTACTGACTGTAACAGTGCTGTGGAATCTGCCGGCGCTTTATAAATAAATGTAATGTGATTTACAACTGGGATTTTTACTGTGCCTGAACTGCTCTGCTCAGCGTTAAAGTGCTTGTAATATAATTGCATATTATGTATTAATGATCATGAATTCCGGTGGCACTAGTGCAATGGGAGAGGGACATAGTGTGCTTGTAAGATTTTGGGTCTCATTTTGACATTTGTTGGCATAATTACATGTCACACAAGAATGAACAAGTGAAATCAGTCCCATACTGAATGATTTAAATTCATCACCTTCACCATCATGTCAGTAGTAAATGATACATACCTCTCAGGTACTATAATGATTCATTATACATATATACATATATATATATATATATAAATGTAAATGGGTTACATATATATATATATATATATATATATATACCGTATTTGCTCGATTATAAGACGAGGTTTTTTTCAGAGCAAATTCTCTGAAAAATACCCCTCGTCTTCTAATCGGGGTCGTCTTCTAATCAGACCTCAAATAGAGGTCTGATTATGAGACTAAGATCCAGATCCCCCGCACCGCTGCAGGGGACCTGGATCCTCCTGTCTCCCCCCCCATTTAACACCCCCCCCCACACACTTACCGGTGCTTCCTGCTGTATTGCAGGGGCAGCGGGTTGACATCTACACGATCCGCGTAGACAACGTCCGCTGCAGCCGGAAGGAGGTGTGGCTAGAAGCGGGGGTTGTCTGCGTCCGTCGCGCATTCCTTCCCCAACTGTCAGAGATCAGAGTTCCCCGCACCGGTGCGGGGAACTCTGATCTCTGACAGCCGAGGACGCAGACAAACCCCCGCTGCCAACTCCACCTCATTCCGGCTGCAGCGGAAGGAGACGTCAACCTGCTGCCCCGGCAATACAGCAGGAAATTGGAAGCACCGGTAAGTGTGTGTGTGTGTGTTAAATGGGGGCATAGGGCATTTCTGGAATGCCTTATACCCCTATATGCCACTCTGGCACTTAGGGGGTTAAAAGGCATATTATGGGTCAGAGTGGCATATAGGGAGGTATAAGGCATTTCAGGAGGCAGAGTGGCGTTAAGGGGGCATTTAATAGAGCACTCTGCCTCCTGAAATGTCTTATACCTCCCTATATGCCACTCTGCCCCATAATATGCCCTTTAACCCCCTAAATGCCAGAGTGGCATATAGGGGTATAAGGCATTTCTGGAGGCAGAGTGCTCTATACAATGCCTTTTAACTCCCTTAATGCCACTCTGCCTCCTGGAATGCCTTATACCTCCCTATATGCCACTCTGCCCCATAATATGCATTTTAACCCCCTAAATGCCAGAATGGGATATAGGGTATAAGGCATTTCTGGAGGCAGAGTGGCACATAGGGGGTCAAAAGGCATGCCATGGGGCTTAGTGGCATATAGAGGGTTAAAAGGCATATCATGGGCCACAGTGCCATATTGGTGTGGCAAGCCTGGGGGCAGATGTGCGTAACTGGGGGACAGGTTGGAAAATACAAGGAAATAAAAACAAAAAAAATATTTTTCTCAATCATAGCTTTTACTAAAAAAAATAGTTTACATGAATTAACATTTACTGGTAAAACTTTTTTCCTTTAGGGTCGTCTTATATTCAGGCTTTTTCTTTTTTTCCTAAGTTAATATTCAGATTTTGGAGGGTCGTCTTATAATCAGGGTCGTCTTATAATCGAGCAAATAGGGTATATATATATATATATATATATATATATATATATATATAAAGCAACATTAGAAATTCTGTACTACTGCGTTAGGAATGCATCACCATTCTGAAAGAACATTCTTTACACGTAACCACTAAATGAAAATTGCATTAAAGACTATATGCTCGTAATTGATTTAATCATTAAACAAACTGTCTCAGGTAAATGGACTAATAATGACCATTGCAGTTACTGATTAAATAAAAAAAACACCTAATTGAAAACCCCTTAACCGTGAATCTATATCTGTCATGATGCCAAACTCTGAACTAATTTGCATCCATCAAATAGTTAGTAATTAACTCCTCAAAACAAGTGTGACCATTTTAGCACACACACAGATCGTATGAATACATTGCTTTCTCACAGCAATTTAGGTTGAAAAAAAGATAGACGTCCATCAAGTTCAACCTTGCATTTGATCCAAAAGAAGGGGAAATGCCCACATTAAAATGATTCAAAAAAGTGCTTAAAAAGGGAAAACAAATTTCTGACCCCAAAAATACATTCTGATTTCTCAGTGAATCAACCAGCAATTTCTAATCCTGGCCTTATTACCTTTTATGTCCCTGCATATTCTACTTTGTTATGAACTCAACCAGCCAATGTTTGAACGTACCAACTGAATTTAGTAGAACAACCTCTGGAAGCAGTGAATTCCGCATCTTTATTGTTCTTACTGTAAAGAACTCTTTCGGTGAAAATTTCCTTTTTTCCATTCTGAATGGATGACCTCTCGTACTTTGTACAGTCCTAATAATGAACAGGTTGTTGGAAAGCGGGTTTATATAGTCCTGTTTATAAAGTTCCTATGTTTAGGAGTGCAACAACTAATTGATAAAATCAATAATAATTGATAATGAAAATCCATTTGCTCGGATATAGCTGAGGTTTTTTTCAGAGAAAATTCTCTGAAAAATACCCTTGTTTTATAATCCAACCTCAAATAGAGGTCGGACTAAAAGACTAAGGTCCAGATCCCGCAGCACAGTAGGGGACTTGGATCCTCCTCTGTGGCAGCCGGTGGACGTCTGTGTGATGCACGCAGACAACCTCCACTGCTGCCGGGCATTTACCTCATAGAAGCCCTGGTGTAAGTGCCGGGAAGCAGCAGAGGTTGTCTACGCGAATTGTACAGACGTCCACCGGCTGCCCCACTAGACACCAGGGAGTCTGGGGCACGGGGGGCAAGTTTGGGGATGCATTGGTAAGTCTAGGGGCAGAGTGGCATATCAGGGAGGCATATCAGGGGGTATAAGGCATATCTGGGGGGCAGAGCGGCAAGCCCCAAGGTAACTTTAAAATATAGCTTTTATTATTATGTCATAGTAAATTAAGAAGGCGGGAAATGCCATTGTGATAAAGAGATAAATGTGTGGTGTGCACAGAGTAAAATGAACCATGTTAATGTAAATTTTAAATTTTTTATTGTGCTGTATTGTTTTTTATTCGATTAATTGAAAAAATAATTGGCCAACTAATAGATTATGAAGTTAGTTGCAGCTCTACTTATGTTATCACTTATTCAATTTTGTAAACAAATGCCAGTTTTTCTAGACTTTCTTTATAGCAGATGTGTTACATTCCTCTTATTAATTTTGTATAACATCTCTGCAATTTTTCAGTGGTGGTTAACACTAATTTAAACATGTTTCTATCCGCTTCAAAGATGTTATTATATGCCGCAAAACAACCCCAAACGTCTCACTGTGTGTGCGAGATTAAGAAACTAAAAATAAACTGGTAAACACAATTACCCTGGTTTATTTTACACACATAGATCATGCATAGATCATGCACTGGTAAAATTTGCATTAGTGGGAGCAAGGGATCTAACATACACAGTGATCACTTTGCCATTAGTCCTGGAGCACTGTGGTTCCATTCATGATGCTCTAACTGCGTGCCCACTAAATTATAAGCCATACTATTTGCCCAGACCGCAAGAAGATCCCAGTCCAGTGTTTCGCCTTGCTTCAGAACAATCATTCATGAATCTGGTTCTTTAAAAAATAACAAGTCATTTTCCTAAGAAAGGTAAAATATTAAATGCAATACATTTCCACTCAAGCAGCATAAAAAGCACATTTCATCACCAAATGTAAATCAATGAAGCATGTTGCCATCTTTCAATAATGTGTTACTTGCCTTTGTACTACATTTTTAGCTTAACTTGAACAAGTTCAAAAAAGCAAGTATTCCTACTATAAACAAAATTACCGGTATGTTACTAAAGAGTAACACTAAGCCTCATTTTACACGGCTTTGAAACAGTTCAATAACAAAGTAAACAGAAAAAAACCTTTTTAACATGAGAAGTGTGCATGTTAATCTTATTAATGTACGATAAGCCTCCTTAACCTCTATTCTTTCAGCCTAAGTGATACATGGTCACCTTCTGCAATGTATTCCTTGGTAAAATAGCCCTGACTAAGATTAATTGCCTTATGTTTTAAGCCCTTCATGATAGTGGGTTGGGGGTATTGTATGATGTTTGTGCTAAGGGTCCAGAGCAGTTCTGAAATAATAATAAATTATATACCGGTATATATAAACCACCATTCTGTATGAAAAAAAGATGATGAAGAAACAAAGCCAAATTTTCACCTATAAAAACGATTTGTCAAGATTTTGGAAACACCTTTTATACAGAGTATTTCAGTACATTTGTTCCCAGGGTACATGCAATTACTGAAACAACTTATAATTTGTATTGAGCAACACCCCCAGAGTACAGCAATATACCACATACATGGGTAAGTAATGGGCCGCGCTGGATGTGATGTCATTTCCTGCCCGGCATGGCCACAACACAGCGTGGGGGAAGAGGCTTCAGTGGCAACCTGCCACTAATTGGAGGATATCGGTAGGGCTGCAACTAACAGTTATTTTCATAATCAATTAGTTGGCTGATTATTTTTCCATTTAATGCATTAAAAACAATATGCACATTTTTTGTTTCTTTAAAATAATTTAATGAACAAACTGGGTGTTAAAAACCTTCCTGGTATCTAATGGGGGTGATGCCTGTAGACAACCTCCGCTGCTGTTCGACAATTCCGCCGGGGCTTCTATGATGGCGCACCGGAAGGTCATGTCACGCCGGAGCTTCGTCATAGAAGGCCCGGAGGAAGTGTCAAGCAACAGCGTAGGTTGTCTAGACGGGGAGAGCCTCTCCCCTGTTCCTCTAATTCGGGGAGCTTTTTTTTGCAGTGCCCCAGGAGGCTTGTTTCACAGAGGAGCGGATGAATTACAAAGACAGAAGAACAGAATTGACTAGAAATAAAGCAGAGCTGTGGGGCAAATAGACAGTACATGGAAGGCCTATTTCCCTTTTTTGCAGCGAGTCTCCTGTAGGAGAACTATAAGTAGGTTCTGCTTCCAGAGATACGAGAAGATATTGTATCCATGACAGGATTTTAAGGGTATCACGTGTTGTGCATTGTATGGTGTTTTGTGTATCTTAGGTACAACTGACATGTGTCCAAAGTAGTAGAGAGACTAAATGCTTAACCCCTTAAAGCCTTTAGGACCTCCAAGAGTGGGTGAAAGGTAGGTGGGATAGCCTTCTGGTAAAAGGGTTAATACTATAAGGCAATTTAAACATGCACGGTATAGGCATATGTTTAAGATTTAATATGTTACAGCGGGAGAAGGCAGGCTAGATACGCTGAATGGTCATTATCTACCATCAATTCTGTTGCTAAGATTATCATCGCTTATTTTAATATCTGAACAGTATTACCTGTGTTTACTAAGCACACTAAACATTAAGGTTTGGTATTTGAGAAGTTGAGTTTAATATCAGTTTAGAGACTATGGTAAATGCATTTTCTAGTACTTTCCCTTGCCTATTAGAGAATAGGGATTTCTACTTAAAAAAAATATCCATATTAATAACCTACTAATATATACCGTATAGATATAAATATATAAATATATAAAACCACTATTGTAACATCTGATTCAATTCTGGATTCTTATGCACATAACAGCAAACTAACACACACTGGCCTTTTCTAAGTGGCAGTAAAGGAAGAAACACAGTGAATGTCACAGTTTCAGTGGGAAAAGAATTGCTGCCCTCTTGTGGGGTAAGGAAGATTTGTGCATCCAAGGGAAAAGAGTTTTGGTTGCAATTATGCAATACGCACAAAAAAAGCATTCAGATAGAGGCTACAGCATCTTTCTACTTTGGGCCCTACACATAGGAGCAAAAAGGAAAATATTGTAAAATGTCAGGTATAATATGCACCTGGGTGTAATACACAGGTATTACATTGCTCTCGGTTTGGTAGGAAAAAAGCATTTGTAGAATACACACCCATAGTTAGATACTTAGGAGCAGTCCATACTGTTAACATAAAAGGTACATGGAAGCAAGAATATTAAAAAACAAAACAAAAATGTAAACACAATAAGACTGGAATTGCTTATATATTGGGGTTAACTGGGCATTTTACACATCCCTACCCCCATTGTTTCCCCATAAATTACAAACCCAATAATAAACTTGAATCATTTTCATAAAAGCCCCCAACTGCCTTGAAGGGTAAATGTATCCAACAGACGTGGCTGCACTTATACGTATGCAGCGCATAAAGGTCACAGTATACGACACAGTGCAGGGTAGGCACATATAGGAAGAGGTTACATACCATAAGCATGCTAAAGATACATATGTACCCGTGAGCACGCCAAAAGTTTGACACCAGCTTTTTAGCACAACACCTCTCGCTCTCATCAGTATACAAGCGCAGAGTGATGAAGTCAACAAAAGCTTATCAATCATTTTTATATTTATATCATATTTAATAAAATATCTTTTTTATTGTTATTGTTGTACACTTGAGGACAACATAATTTTCAAGATTTCTGCTATTCCGTTCAACTTTGGCTTTCCTTTGAAAACAAATTCATCTATTTAATCCATTGTTTGGTAGGAAAAACGAATAATTTGTAAACAGCTAGGGCAAATGAGATATAAGAGCACCAAATAAAATCATGTAACTCTTTGGATACTCCTCATATGTCCGGGATTCTTATTTATTTTGGGACTGATGGAGCAAATGTTAAAAGGTAATTTTTACAAATAGCACTCAAGGATCTCGAAACCAATACTTAATACTACACATTTATGAAAGAAGATAACCCAGGGTACTCCACTATGGTCATTTTGACACTTTGAACATCCCCAAAAGAAGAGGCAGCTGCAGAGCTATAGTTTGTCCCTTGTGTAACTGCTTTATTTTTGTTTTTCATTCTTGAATAATGCATGTACTGTACTTTAAAATGCATCCTTTTTAGTGGGTCCAGCTCTGGACCAGTTGTGTTTGTAGGACAGGAATTGCATATATCGACCCATTTCAGCATAAAATATAAATAAGATAGGAACCGGCAGGCTTACCGTGGTTACAGTCTCCTACTGATCATGACATTGGTGAATTATTTCACCAAAATATTTCACCTACAAAAGCAAATATAAACATTTTTAAGAGAAATATATTTACAAAAAAAACAAATAGATCCCAGTTAATTATATTGATGTGTAATTATAAGCTATGACATAACACTTCATCATTGACACTACAAATAAGCATTTTTTAGGTTGTATATCATTTTTCAACCATGCGTATAAATGAACACTAAAGGTAATAAATGCTACAAATACAGTGAAAATTGCTTATAAAAAATTTATATTAACTACTCCTGTCAATATCTCGTTAATAAGAACCGGGCACATACCAGATACATATGATACCTTTTAGTATCTAAACATCTATCAAGTGAAAGGTAGACTTACCTACAAGCACAAAAAACATCAAAGGAAATAAAAAAAAAACTAATAATAAAAATTAACATATTAATACATATTAAAACTCATAATAAAGGAAAACCAATGTGTTTTGTTTCCCCTTATGAAGACAAACACAGTTGAAAAGTATTTTACTCATATACAAAAACTTGCTAAAGAGTTTCTATTTGTCGTGAGCATGGAAATATTATGGGCAATAAATACAAATAGCATTTTGCTATTTCAATTCTGTGTTTTTTATTTTAAAATTTTATTTCACTATTTTTTAATGTTAAGGTTTTTTAATATATATATATATATATATATTTTATTGACCTAGATTGTAACTTTATTCCTCTTGTATCTGTATGTCAATTGCTGTATCGTACTTGTCGTTATCTGTAAAATTTTCATCTTGAACAGCGCTGCGGAGTCTGTTGGAGCTTTATAAATAAAGTATAATAATCATTGATCAGTAAGCAGGGCTCCAATGTCCTACACTGCTGATTGCAGTGCCTGTGATCAGCCCGCAGATGTTTCTGGGTCCTGGAACCCGTCTCATTTGACCGCATGCCAGACACATCAATTGTCTTGGCATATCAAGCTTCACTAAGGGCTGGAGATTCGCTAGTATAACTCTTTATGAGTTACCTAGAAGTTCAAAACTAGTCCCTGCTTTAGATCACTTCACAATGATATTTAGAAATTAGCACTAAGACATCTTATTAAGGGTGCTGTAATAATATTGCATCTTTTCAGGTAAATGCAGCCATTAGAAAAATAATTATTTGATGAAATAATGAAATGGCAGATCTGTTCTGGTCTGAGCGCAATTAATGTTTTCTCTTAGTGGGACAGGACCATTGAAGTGCCTGCTACGTCCGTGGTATTTGGTCAGCAGAAAAAGTACTAACCAGGTATGTGCATCTAGTTATAAAAAATGTCACCAAATACGATCATACGTACTACTATTATGAAATTACTATTTGATTTTTTTGGGTTGTGTACAATTTTTCAGGCATGCGCATAAAAGCAAATGCATATACAGATAATTATATAAGATTAAATTATATATTATATAAGATTAAAACGGGTTCGCTAATCCCCAGCCACTAAGACAGGCATGTCCAAACTTTTTTCGAAGAGTGCCAGATTTGATGAAGTGAACATGTGCGAGGGCCGACCATTTTGCCTGACATTCTTTGAACCATTAAAAACATACAAATTAACTACTTTATGCAAAGTTTCTTGAAAACGGCATACTTTTCATTTTGTGACTTGGATGACAAATCTAAACAGGTGTTAAATCACTCTGCCTTTAATATAAAAAAATAGATCAATATTTGGGCAACTTATCTGTGGGGCCTTACTCCGGAACGCGGGCCGCAATTGGCCCTCGGGCCGGACTTTGGGCATGCCTGCACTAAGAAAACCAGCAGCTATGTTACCTGAGAAAAGCTCATCGAATGTCTTGTATTATGACATAACGGCTGCCAATGGTGTCATTTATGTATTTATACAAAAGTCATCATTCAAGATCTCTTCACACACCAATTATCGTCCCAAAATAATGTCTGTGTAATTATGCTTGGTCATTTGCATTTTACTGGCTATACACGCCGTACATTTATGTTACAAAAAAATGCAAAATTAAGTGCCTTTTGGTCCATGGTGTAAAAAATAATTAAAGGTATTCTGTCAGCTAATCTAATATGAGCAGGATGCTGGCAAAAACGTTTAAAAAACCAGGCAATTATTTTTATCATTATTATTTATATTTAAGTATTATTATATTTTTACCATTAAACAATGAACTGGTGTGCTTCTGATTTTGTTTCTGTTGACCGTTTGTCCATTCAAAGGAATCAGAAATGTCTCTGGAATCACCTCAGGTAACAAACAGCAAAAATCAACCCACTTTTGTATCAATCCAGTCACATGGGCGCCACACAACAGCGCAGTTATACAACACAATACTAACCCTCTCTAGCGCCTAAATGGTTAACGTCAACAGCAAGTTATAGCGCTACACCCCTAATACTGTAACACAACAGGAAAACTGGCCCCACGCGTGTCACCGCGATCCCACGAGCAGATAACACGCAGGGCGGCGCCACGGCGCACACAACGGTTTCTGCCAACTGTAGGCTCTCCGCTGCACATAAGCCGCGCACGTGACACGCAGGCGCGCGCACGCGCGCTTCTTTGCCGCCAGTCGCCCAGCACCCGCCAGTCCTCTGGCAGTTGGCATTGACAGTTGAGCAGCTTGACGGACGGTCTCCATGGATACGGAACTGTCTGGCGAGAGCTACTGGCTGTGTTCCCGTAGCCATAACAACGATGAAAGCCGGTAGACAGGAAGTACCTGGCTGTACTTAAACCAGAGACAGTGCGGAGAATCATGCGCGCATTTATGCTACAAAAAGCAGTTAATTTTTTTCGGTAATTCTGGTTAATTTGAGTCGTGTTTTAATTAAAGTTTTTCTGAGGGTCAAGTTTATTTTCCAAAATACATTTAAGGTATATATATATATATATTATCTATCTATCTATCTATCTATCTATCTATCTATCTATCTATCTTGAGTGTGTTTGGGACTATGAACCTGAAAAAAACCAAAAATGTTATTTAATTGTTATTAATTGTCATGATCGGTACAGCAATAATTTGCTTCAATTTCCATGTTTCATATATTTATGACACTGCGAATGCATGGTGTATTAAGAGATGTGAGATAAACATTAATATATAATAAATAAATAAATAAAAAAAAGTATATCTTATGAAAATATGTTATATTATATTATATATATATTATGAACAAGGAGAAACTGGAAACTTCTGGGTATTGGGATTTTCTAAGGTTACCAGGAGTCAAATAATTCAGTTATTATAAGAATAATAATGTGCATCTGATCTGTATGATATCATTCATGGAATCACTGTGTGAAACATTGAAACATTTTTTTGAATTGTACACCAAAATTATTTAAAAATAAGTTGTTGAAGAAATTGGCTTTTCTCAAGCATATTTACATGTAAAAGATAAATTGTAGCTCATTGAAAAAAAATACGAAATTGTCTACCAGACATTTGCGGGTTACGTGTTATTATTACTACAATTTATTTATAGATTGCTAGCAATTTCCATATAGTTATCAAAATATGATATAAAGTGGTGATATCAGAGCAACCAACAGAAAACGGCACAGCTTTTACATTCCACCAGAAATGCTGTTAAACCTCCAGTGAGTCATGATGTCATGATGATATCAGCGATATAAAAATGATCTCATACGGAAAGGTGCTCTTCATCAGGACTTAAACCATAGTGCATACTGGGGGCGTATATAAACTGGAACCAGAGATTGAAATACAGAAATATAACATGTTATCGCCACCTAAAATTGCATTTAATTGTTAAATTTCAATATTTGTGTGTAACAGGGGATAAACACACACACACCCCCGTTCAATATTAAAGATGTCTGTGAGGCCAACTTTATTCTGATTAAAGAGTAATCAGGATCTCTGCATTAAGAGGTCAGTGTGTGGTATGACAGTGTATATATTATGTATACACTAGGCTCAGTGTGGTTAGAACACCCTATATACCAGTGGTTGAGTGATTGAGGATAACAGCTTTCCCCAGTGTACCATTAGAAGCAGATACTGTATATGTACCAAGAATAAAAATCACATAAGAGTATTTGACTGTCAGTATCAGTGAGGCCTGTTAGTGAATATACTCATCAAAAAGCCTGGAAACCTATGGCATCATTAGGTTGTGGCTTATGACATCACTAAACATGTTGGTAAAATGTAATTGTTAATATAATTGTGATTTGATGTTACACTTTTATCATGTTATCTCATAATAAATGAGTGATGACATAATCTTTAGGCGTTGTGGTGATGTAATTGTAATAAAATTAAAAAAAAAACAGAGAGAGTATTACAGGAAGCTGCTGGTGTATTAATAAATGTATTGGTTGATCTATGAAGTCCATTAAACGATAACCGATTTTGGTGATAATATTATGCAGGTAAATTAATGTAAACTCTGATATCCAGTAGAAAATGTCTATAATTACAATTTGCTTCCTTCTTAATCGCAACATAAAGGGAATGTGATGCCGGCCGTCGTATTGCATTTCGGTGTAATAATAATTGGCCTCCGTGGGCTTTCCCGTGAATGGAGAGAATTATCTGCTGATGTAATTCTCGTTTTAATGCCGCTGTGTAACTAATGCCTTTAAAGCAAACAGAGACGGATTCCCGGGGAATGAGGCCGCGTGTCCCCGCCATACGGCACATAGAGCGCCCGGTCTCCTCTCGCACGTTTGGGTTGCCATGGGTTCGGGACCCGCTCCTTCTACCGCCTGTTCCCAACTGTCCCCGCGGGCCCTGCTCAGCTTTCTACTGGCACCAACAGCCCCTGTTTGGCGGTTCTTAAAGCGCATGCGTGACGTCTTTTAATTAACCATTTGGGAACTAACTTACCCGATATCCCTTAGCATACCAGGCTTTGTGACATGCATCCCCTATAGAGCAATTCAAGCAGCTACACCTTGTATACGCATGCAACATTCTAATGAGGGAATCCCAGCCCGGCGTCATCGCTCCCAGCCAATCGGATCACAGGAGTGATACTTTCCCGCTGCAGAGGCCGGGGAGCTGTGGCTCACTGAGGGAATCCCTCGTGTGATGTCACATGCCAGGCCTCTGTCCCTCCCCTAGTCTGCCAAACTCCTCCACCAATCAGAGTGAAGCACAGGTGATTCCCGCTGTAACAGCCGCCCATCTCCACCTTTATATAGAAGAAAAGTACCCAGGGGAGCATCACAGGGCTCCGGGAGACAAAGAGACGGGCTGCATCCAGCTGAGGAGCCGGACAGCATGGACTGGAAGTTGGAAAGACTTTCATTCCGGAAGGTGCGCTGTGACAGGGACGCGATGTGGGTAAGAGCCGGCACTTTATTTCTTCACCCCTGGCTGCTGCATATTCCCCCCGCGCTTCTTCTAACACGGAATACGTTCCCGTCCTTAGGAAAGTTTCATGAAAACCCTCGGGAGAGACTTCAGGAGGAGCAGGAGATTCCACCTGCAGAAAAGCAGCAAGGTAAGAGACTTTTAACCCCTTAACTGCCGGCGATGACAGCACATAACACTATAATCCCACCTCGCATTCTTCATATTGTGTTTGTATATATATATGTGTATATGTGTGTGTGTGTCTCTATATTTTTTTATATATATATATGTGTGTGTGTATATTGGGCTTGTTTCGTTCGAACCGTTTGGATCAGTGCTTCATTGGCCGGTACTCCGTGTAACATTCCATAAGATGCTCGCTAGAATGTAGTAGTTTGTGTCACTTTTCAGGAAGGTTGCAGGGAATCACAAGACCTCCCAGCTGCAGCCCATCCATAGAACCGGCTGGTCATCTCTACATGACCTTGTTGGAAATCACTGCAGTCCGTTGTCTCAGCAATAACGGTAAACCGTGAGAACCTTTATGAGATCCTCCACAGATCAGTCATCTAGTTGTAGATAGCTTTTAAAACGTGATCTATTCTGTATTCCCGAGCACTACTACTCTTACATGCCTTAACATACTTGGGGAACTATGGATAGGGGTGGACATTTATTTTGTATTTGCATAACATGCTTTTAGGATATGATTCTATTTGTGTATATATGTACATATGTTACGGTGGCTGATGTAGGGTGGACCAGTGAGGCAGTGCATTACTAGCTGGCTGTTGTGTATTCTAAGTTGACAGCTGCTACATGCACGCCACATTGTTGCATCCAAAGTCAAACAGCACCATCTGGTGGACTAAATGGTAACTACAGTGAAGGATTTGAATTACTTTACAAGAAATGAACACATAGGGTGTTACATTAAAATGTTTCTAGTGTAATAAAGTGATCTGGAAATACCACAGATTTGCAACCTTTTTATGCAATCTTGACAGAATTCTTAAATAAAAATGACACTTTTACATATAATTCCCAAAGTGTTGCAAATCCTAGTGAGAACTCATTGCCGTAGGAATAGCCTTACAAAGGTACCTACTAGACTAATCTGTAACTGATCAGTGTAAAATATTCATACTGCCTCACACATAGGCTACCATAATTCATAGCCTGCACCCTTACATATCTGTGCTACGTTTAGTGAAGTTTTAGGATTAAGCTGCACATTAGTTTTGCCATTGATATGTATAGGCAAAGAAAACAGCTGGTACCGTAGTGTGTTTTTTTGTTCAGTTTGTGTTTAGGTTCATATTGGTTTGTATATTTTATATTACGCTGCCATATAAAATGTTATATTTTGCCATGGATGTAAGACCTGTGATGGATACCTGTGTCAGGTAGGCAGTGTATATTTAGCTGGCTGCTTAGTATTAAATTCAGCAGTCGCTAATACTCTGCCATCTGCCGCAGGAAGAGACTTCATTACTCCCACAATGGAACAAAGACTATGGATTTCTCACTTTTGTGTGTTGAGGGAAGGCAGTGTAATGTTAGCTGGTTGGGAATGTGAAAGACACCAGTTAACATGCTCCTGCTCCCTCTCTTCACATGCCTGCTTCAGATTTAGTAATCCAGGTATGGACCCTTTTCTGTGGCACATTTTCTTATGTTTTGACGCTTTAACCCCCATCAATCACCATTATGATGAAAGGATACAATCAGGATGTAAAGGTTGCCTACAGCCCTAGTGGCAATATGTGGAACTGCAAGAAAAGACTTGTGGCAGTGGCCCCAAAAAATTCTCATAAAGCCTTTTGTTGTCATTTTAATAACATTTGTGATTTCTGATATTTGTGAAACTTGATCGATGAGGTTTTGTGTGGGAATTTATTTAACCATATATTCTGTTTCATGTGTGTTATGTCTGTGAGCATTAAAGCGTTATCCAATGACCTCACAGACAGCCCGTGAAACACAGAATAATGTTAGTTTTGTGTATGTGTGGTGATTAGGCAGTGTATTGTTAGTTAGCTGTTGTAGAAAACAAAACCAGCTACTACATACACTACCACATTATCGCACGGCATATCATCGCGTGATATAAGAGGTGGGAAGGTCGGAGGGGTATTAAGAATTGAAAAAATCATTATTGTACTGCATGTTTCTACAATTCTGTTGAAATTAATAATTATTTGGGGGCAGCTATAGGGTATATTAGGCCATGTTAGGTGCTAACAGCTGACAAACTACTAATATCCTATTGAGTTCATAAAAAAAGAACATCATTACATTTATTTATATAGCACCAGCAGATTCTGTAGCGCTGTTACCATCAGAATCAGTGGAATCATTTCAAATAAGTACATTATATGATAATTCCCAGTGCTGGAGTAGCTGTAGGCAAATCCCTTATGAAAGTTTTGAAAGACTTCTCGCATTGACAGTTTAGTGCATCTGAATTTTCTGAAACTATGGCATAAAGCGCAGTATTTGCAGATCCCCACCACCTGGAAACTCTCAGGGTTTTTGCCCCAATCTCGGGGTGAAGGGGCAGATTCCCAGGGCCACCCAGTCTGCAACAGAATCCTTTCGGTTGTGCACTGCTGGGATGATATCTAAGACTTCCAATTGATGTTTTTGCTACCAGCATGCTATGGCTGATATCACTCCTTGAATGCAGGTGATTCAGTTAAGTGTATCTTTAAATAATGAAAAGTCAAGGTTTCCATGAGGACAGGTGTTAGAGCCATTTGGGTAAAACACTTGGCAAGTAACTACATAGAATCTTCTTGACAGGTTATTAAAGGGTTAATATTTCAGGCTCAGCTCATTTAGAAAGTTCCTAGGTATGCGTAGTGGGCTACATCCCTGATGGGGTGTCCATCTCTCTCAATTCTATACATCTCATTTTACATATAGCATATAGATCCAGGACCGGTCACCGACCAACCAGCACCCAGTCCCTCTGTCACCCCGACACATTCAGAGTGTAGACACTGTGCCTGTCACCCATTCAGACACCAGACCTACTTTTACCACACAATTACCAAGAAAATACTTAAAGAAAAGTGGATCACGCTCATTTTTGCAATTTCATCTAATTTTTCATCAGAAATGATTACATAAATGTAACAAACTGCATTTGTAACCCCATAGTCTTAGTAGGAAATTCACAGACCTTGTATTAGCCGCTGTCCTTGCGCTTGGAAATGATTATCGCTATAAGATCTGCGTGCCTCTCAGACAAACGTCAAGATTGTCATTTATTTATAATTATAGCTTTCCCGGAGCACGACTCAAATTAGTGAACTCTGTTTCACAATTATATCTCAAGCCCATCCAACATGTTTACACGTTTTGCAGAGTTCCATAATGACAGAATCTCATTAGATTCCTCAAAATGTTCTGGCATAATAGAAGAACGTGACAATTATTATAGAATAATTGGTTAATGCATGAGAGGTCATTGTAACTGACTGAAGATGGCCACACAGATTAGTGCAAAGAGCACATTTATCCCGTGTATTTTTATGATATTTACATATACTTCATGAGGATATATGGTATATATACTTTTAATGTGGACATAATAATTCTATTTTTGTTGCCTGTTGGGAAAAGCCGATCTAATACCGTAGTTTTCACATACTTCCTTCTCATATTAAAGGGCCAGTAATGCAAATATTGTTTGCGTCTTATAGAGAAGCAGGTAGAAACACAACTGATTCACTCAACCAGGCTGTACTTCGCCTTCTGCGCATGTGTATTCACTATAGTCTACCCTAATGGCACTAATGGGGCTGAATGCTCTTGGCACGTGTCCATGCTGAACAGGCTTACAGGCCACCAAAATAAAAGGGGCGCAGCCAAAAAGTTCTGTCCCTTTTAACAAAATCTCAGTCTTTAAAATCCCTTCTTGAAACCCGTAGGATCACAGTCTCTCTACTTGATCACCCATTTGCTTCATTAGGTTTTACTTGGCGATATCATCTCACCGTAATCCCACGGAATATTAAAAAAGGAAGGTTTGGGTTAAATCATAGACTTTCCCTAAAAGTATAGACAACAAGAAGGGATTCTTTTTATTGCACAAAACAAACAGCAAACCTGCAGTCCATTAACGTTTGAATCCTGAGATGAGCCAATCGGAAAACAAAAAAGCACACTTTACTTTAAATACATTATATATATATCTGTCTGGGAATGTGTAATGGAGCATACGATCTGCTGCTCCGAATTTCCTTATAACGGGGCACTCACCAGGAGCCCGTCCGCCATTGCTTCACCCGCTCTTTAGGGGCAATGACACCCGTCTTCTAATCACACAGATAAAAGGGAATACATGTTAACCCCCCCCGCTTACGAACGATGCCTAAATTCATACCCATCCCTATGTAACTAAAATTCATAGAAGCCAACAGCTCATCCGAGATCCTTTAAAGCAACATATTAACCATAAATCAATCAATTTGGAAAAAAACTTTTTATTGGAAAATCCATTCATGTCCCCTTTCCAGACGTTCTTTCCGTAGAGTTTGTTGGCTATCGTTGGTCGTGTCACTTGAGTTGAAGTTGGTCCGATGGACGTGCCTTCTCAGGTCAGAACAGAAATCTGTAAGCCAGGGTTCTATAGAATTGGGTATTCTTTAAAAAACAAAAAGTACAACACGGATAAAGAACCCTCTTCTCGAGACGAACAGCATCTCGGACAGTAAACGCTCCTCCCGATGTGGATGCAGGTCGGTTCATAGATCTTCTTTCTTCTTTAAAATGATTTCTCGCACTATAGCTGCCACTTCTTGTCTGATGCTGTCGAAGGGTTCGTCGCGTCTCCAGAACTTAACTACTTGGCCTTGTGGGTTAACCAGGTACTTCCAAAAGTTCCACCTCGGCTCTTTTTTTGTTGAATCTAAAAATGCACAAATAATTTATGGTATATGTCAAAAACCACAAAACCAAAGCAAAAACACATCTGTAGTAACATCTCCACATTTGGCGGCAGATGGAGACCATTGAGGTCTGCTATACATCATGTCTTCTGTCCCATGCATGTGTAAACACCCTCACCAAACTCAAGCTCCAGCGATGCCAGAGAAAAAAAAAATGGACGTAGCTTCTTATTTTCAACAAAAAGGACTTTTTCTAGCCTTTGCAAATATTGTTGCACAACACTCTATTTCACATCGCTGCGGAATATGTTGGTGCTATATAAAACAATAAATAATAATGTCTACCTAGTTTGCATATGACTTTTGATACACACATAATGTGTTTTTGTGCATAGGATTTTTTTGCACTTTTCATGGTGCATGACTGCATTTGCAAAGTATGAGGTGAACATGCGCAAACATGCATTGCTGTTATGCAATGATCATGTTAGGATGAGGTCTGCGGACGGGGTAGGTTTGGCAAATTTTACCTGGCACATAAAAACCTGCTGTCTGTAACCCAGTTACATTTATATGCATAAATGCATATATTATATTACATTTTATTACATCATTTAGATTCATTACATCATTTCCAAGTGTTAGCTAGCAGTTGGAGCAATTTTTGCATTTTTGCAATGTCTACTCACTTTCCACATGCGCTACTAACCAGCTACTAACCAGAGTATCTGAGGTGTTACTCGTTTATTATTTATTATTTATTTATTATTGCCATAATATTATATATATGATACAGAATATAATAGCTTTGGCCGTAATGCAAGAAGATCTCTTACCAACAAGAAATCTGAACGCGGGCTCCGCTTCAGAACCTAGAATCTTGATCTTGCTGAATATGGGGAAGGTGACTCCGTGGTTCCCTTTAGCGAACGTTACAATTTCCTGATTTTGGCCGGGTTCTGAATCTCCGAACTGATTGCAGGGGAAGGCCAGGACGTTGAAATGGGACGGGCCAAACTCTCTGTGTAATTCCTGCAGAGCTCTGTAGTTTGCCTCTGTGGACTGGCAGGAGCTAGCCACGTTTACAACAAGAGACGCCTGCAAGGCACAAAAACAGAAAAAAAAACACTCAATGGCAGGATCCTTTTTTTTCCGCCCCAAATGCAATAACTGTTGGAAAAACCATATCCCTTTGTAACTCAAAATGTCCTTTCACACAAGCTGACACTTTGTATTCTGTAAATCTGCAGGCTACGATATGTTGCTTTTGCATTGTGTGCGTAATAATATCCATTAACCCCTGGAGAGCCAAAATGATAAGCGTGTAAGGACGTTTTAATGGCGATTCAATATCCTGGCACTTAAAGGGTTAACCACAAAATCAAAGGACCTTCCTTTTCCATCCGAAAGGGTCTTAAACCAGGATTGTCACCGTGTCACGACTAAAGTTTACGAATAGCGTTAATATGAGAGGAGTTAGCAGTAATTACTGATCATACATGTATGTATAAACCCGCAGTACAGGGCTGTGGAATATGTCAGTGCTATAGAAGTAAGCGATGATACAAATCAATGTATGGATTGCTATATACATGGCTACCGATTTAATGTATATATGGTATATATTTGGGACAAGCAGCCAGCGCTACGGAATATGATGGCGCTATATAAAACAATAAATAACAATAATGTAGATTAGCAATAAATAATCATACTAATAATCCAGATTATCACCCATTATACCCAGGAGACATTTACTTACTTTTCCTCTGTATTTCCCCAAAGAAACGGTTCTCCCCGTGGCATCCTTCACTTCGTAAGAGTAAAAATCTTTTACTTTTGGCTTAAAAAACTTCAGCTGGGCGACGCAGAGAATGGCTGTGCAGAAGACCATAGAAAAGAAAACGATAAAGACTTTAGCTTTGGGAGAAGAACTTTTTAAGGGGAATGGAGGCAGAGTCTCCATGTTGGAGGTTTTGGAAGGAGGTTTCAGCAAGTCCCTGGAATGTGAGTCGGGAGGAGCTGAGAATTTGTAACTGGAAACCAGGCGAACGCTCGGGGCTGCCCAGGGCCTGAGAGGAGAATAGGAAGAGTCATGATTGTAGTTTGCTTCTAGGGACAGAGTCATAAAATACAATAGGCACGCAGACAGATGGTGAAATAATATCCCCCCCCCCGACTCTACAACCGTGTTTGGATGGCATTTTCAAACATTGTTCAAGAGCTTGCAATCTGCAGACAGGACTGTCGATCAGGCGTGCGGAGAACCTGGAGAAAATAATACGGCAATAAATGCCAAGTTATCAGGAGAATCCCAAACTTCTGGAAAACTGTCATCTTTGGCTGGGTTTTTAACGCTTGTTGGTAAAGTCGTGCCATTAGACTGTGCCGTGACACTTGCGCGACTACCGGGAATATTGTAGCGTCCATGCATAATGTTCTTGAGGTGTGCACATTTTATGTTTCATTGTCAAGGTTGTAAGCTCTCCGTACCCTTTTATTTTTTTAAAATATTATTAATATTAATAGTTAATATCAATAATGTTATTTTAAGTTCAAATTACATTATGCATTACTTGTTATGTCCTGTTTACCCATTGTACATCGCTGTGGAATATGACGGCACTATATCAATCAATAAATAATAATAACAAGGTAACGGACACTTTTTCCTTGCACTTGCACTACCTGTTACTGTCATATCTGCCTATGACGTCATACCATGGTACCAATCAAAAAATGTACTGTAGAAATAAAATGATATACGATGAAGAAATGTAAAGACAAAGCGTACAGATGCTTTTTTTGAGCAATGGTATGATTTTTTGTAATATAGTAATAGCTATTTCTTGTAATATTGCATCAGCCAATGCGCCATAGAGATGGCTGGCTGATGAGATCATTTCTGGAGTTTTTGAGTGATGGGCTTTCAGAAAAAAAAGAAAACTGATTAAAAAATATAATTTTGTATTATTCCTCCTGGCAAATTTTGGAAACAGGGTATTCTAGGTAATGAGAGACCAGTGGTGGTAATTCCCACATACACAGTAACAGTATATCTGGATAATTCAGCTACGTCCAAATCTTTTTGTTAAAAGTAGAGTTAAAAAGATATATTTTTTTCTGAGCACTACTTTAATAGTAGTAAAAGTTCTGTGCATATTTTATACATTGCTATATATGAGTTCCTTATCAACTCACTGACCACAGTAACCACACAGGTAGAAATCCCCAAACGCAGGCTGCTTGGCACATTTATATACCACGTTACATTGCATTTATTTATAGAGAGCCAGCAGATTCTGAAGCGCATCATTGCTTGTGGAACACATTGGCATCTTTGTCCCTAGACAATGTGTGTACCATCTTCGCCCCAAACAGCTTGTCTGTTTGTCCAAACAGCTTGCATGTGCCATCTTTGCCCCAAACAACTTGTCTGTTTTGCCCAAACAGCTTGCATGTCCCATCTTTGCCCCAAACAACTTGTCTGTTTTGCCCAAACAGCTTGCATGTGCCACCTTTGTCCCCAAAGAGCTTGTCGATTCCCCCAAGTGTGCATTTCTTGTCCCTAAGCACCTTTTCAGTGCCCCGAGGAGCTTTCCTGTGCCATGTTGCTGCTGCTGCTTGCAGACTGATTCAGCATGCAGAAAGTGGATGTGATGTCACTTCCAGGAAGAGAGTTTGAGAGATCACCTGATCCAATGATCTCGACACTCTTGGTACTGCTAGCTGCGGTATTACCTAGAGTCTGGGGGCCACGTCCCAGTTGTGACTCCTGTGACCATGATTGTTACACTCCTGATACCTTTTTTATACATTACTATTTAATTTGGACCCTTATTTACCTAGATGAGTAATCAACTAAAAATAAATTAGTTGGGAACCAGGCCAGATTTCATTTCACTGCATTAGCTATTCATTATAAAGGGCCAACTTCTCCTGTACAAAGAATAACAATGAATCTAGTGATATGAAATGTTTCATCTGAACTCAACTCAGGTCATAGATTAACAATGCAAATACTAATACAAGTATAGCATCCTCTCAACAAATACTAAGTTCCCAACCTTTATCCGACAACTTCTGTGTAGTGGTGGACTTGAAAAGAGTAGGTGGTGGGTGGATGTCATTAACATTTTGTAAGCCAGCTGCTCCTTAATTGAAATGATTTAAAATATTCTTTTTAACGTTATCGTTAATGCGAGTTTACATGTTTTTCATTAGACTCCAGACATAGGAAGGATATCATATTCCAGGTTCAAAAACAGCATTATGAGAAGGCGTGAAAACCGGATTCCTGTTGCAAGTAGCCCTATCTCCACTAGGTGGCAGCACAATCATGCACAAGATCTGGAATGTGCATCACCCATTAAGACTCACAAAGGCTCATCTTCTCCTTGTGATGACAGCATCTGGAGCCCAGAGAAGAAGGTGCTATTTCCATGTAAGTACATTCCAGTATAACAGAGACCAATTAAGTGGGCTGTTACTTTATATGCTAAATTATAGTTAATATATATAATATATTAATATTTTAGAACGTTTCCACAACACGATATATGAATATATTTCAGATTTCACAGAAACCACCACTTTACGCAGTCCTGACCTTAAATCACCCAGAAGAGAAGAGCCAGCTGCCCAGAACCTTAAACAAAAACCTGTAAGAAAATCACAGAACACAAAGAAATTCCTACTCCACCAGGTATGCGTAAATGTAAAATTACACTAAATAAAGAAAATATTGGAACTGTAGTCTGAAGCTGTAATTTTTTTTTTCTTTTCTAGCATGCCATAATGCTTGCTAGGTAGGCACAGTGCTCTCAGCCCTAAATCTTACATTAATATCTCTGGAAAAATACTTTGTAAATAACATTTATTTTTTTAATATGCCGATATAAAATATATCACACAAAAGTACAAATCCTAGCCACATAACTAGCTAGAGACAGATTTCAGCATCAAAGGACCCACTTGTTTACAGAGAAGCCATTGCAAAGCTCATTGGACTTCAACAACATTAATGTATAATTCATTGTAAGCTGCTTCTGTATCTCCAAATTCATCTGGATCCCAGGAGCCAAAGCAACGCCAAAGCACCATAGCTAAAAGTGAATTTCCAGAGCAGTCCGTCTTCAGACTGTGACTAAAGTCCAGTTTATTCCATCTAGTTCAGTAACCAAACCAAATAGACCCCCAGGAGGATTAAGAATAATGCAGGTATGGAAATCCACAATATGATGGGACACTATGGATGCCCCCTCCAAAACATGGTTGACATGATCAGTGTGTGGTGCTTTATCTGAACAATCCAAATAATTGCTTTTATACAGAGATTCCTGGGAGCTTTGGAGGAACCAAAATATGGCTCCAATAACCGCCAGGACAGCAGTATACAGATTTGTAAACAGGAAGCCTGTAAATGGGGAGGTAAGTGTTATGATGCCCCCAACTCTCTTTGTTCATCTCTCCTCCAATAATAGGCAATGACAAGTTTCTTTGATGGTTCAGTAAACACATTATAGGCACCAATGCTTTCCGCAAACCTTGTGAAGAACGCTGGTGTCCAGCTGGTGTACTTTCCACAACAGCTTTAAATGATCTTAAGGACCCAACTACTATTATGTGGATTTCAGTGTCCATTCTGACTAAAATGTGGACAGTTGTACTATAAGCAGCCCTTTAGCAGGCAATGCTTTTTGAGTAGATATAGAAAAATAGGCCATTCATCAACTGTGTTGAATGAAACATACGCTAGCAGTGATGTCGGTCTGAAAAGTGTTCATCTCTGCTAAAAATCTCTCACCTGGTGAGTGTAGGAATGAGCATCACACAGCAATGTATGATCTCCAGTCTGCTTATACATGCGCTTATACAAAGCTTATGCATGATATTACCGTTTACCTAATGTTTATTTATTTTCTATACTGTAAAACTATTGAGACACAATTGCAAGTTCAGCTTTTATAATTTTATGTTTAGGTTGCCATGAAGCCAAGAAGAAGAAGATACTTTCTCCTCAAGAAGCTACACCATGTTCTAATGACAGCTTGCAGCCAGAAGTTAAACTGCACCTTACGGGTCTGCATAATGATTATTGTAAGTTTTTGGTTCAGAAATTAACTTAATTCATTATGAAGTTGACAATTCATTCTGGGGGGTTTCTCCAGGTTGTAAGGAGGGAGCAGGGGGCTTCTCACTGGGGGAAAGGAGACAGTATGAAGCTCTGTAAATGATGAAGCACTCAACATGGCAACACATGCATATTCATTAAAAAACCATTTAAGTATATATCAAAGCATGTTTTATTAACAATATTCATTGTTTCCATTTAAAAGTCTTCTCAACCTATGTTAGACAGATAGTGTAAGTGTTCTTCAATACTAGAACCAGTGACTATTGCATACTAATATTAGACCCTCCTATCAATTCTACAATTGCAAGAACTGAAAGAAGTACACTAATTAAACCACTTCTAAGAGTATCTATACATTTGTTTTCAGATCTAAACCTGCTGGATTGGAATTCTGAAAATCTTGTGGCTATTGGGTTAAGATCAGTGGTGCATATCTGGAGTGGAGAAAGCAACTCTGTAACACAGACAATACGTTTGCCTTCCTCATCCACTTACATTTCATCTGTATCATGGATAGACTGCGGGGCCTGTCTGGCAGTTGGTACAAGCAATGGAGAGGTTCAGGTAAATTTTAAAACATTTGGTTAAAGAAAATGTTCCACTACGTGCCATCAAGCAAGGAAAATGCAGGTCACACTCACTATACTTAGCGTTTGTTACAGGCTTCCCTAGGGGTAGAAGGAAGGTAGGTGTAATCACCAATATATCCTAACTAGATGGAGTGCCATTTGATCTGAAGTTCTTGGGACCTTCTGCTTGACAGCTATCCCTGGTCCCAACAATTAAGAAATTCTGTATTTTTTACATTTTCAATAATTGCTTGTCTGGAAACTGCTATAAATATATTAAGAAAGCATTACTAAGCATATTTAGAATCTCATGAAACTCATAATAATCTTTCCTTACAAAATCGATTATTAAAAGGACTCTTTTTTTAACTATACATTCTATAACCTATTGAAAAAAACTATATTATCTGACTAGTAGAAGTATTATTAAACACTCATCTACAGACACCAGACAAGCCAGAAAGCTTGTTTTTCCGTCAGAAATCTCATCGTGCTGCCACAAGGGATTCTGGGTAGGCGCATGCAAATAAGGCTAACAATTATCACCTTTTGCCTCTATATCCACTTTATACATGGATCCTTTGAAAGTAATTGCCCACTGTACAAGACAGCCTTTAGACAAGACGCTGTACAAGACAGCCTTTATATATATGTATGTGTGTGTGTTTTAATCAACTTAAACCATTAAAAGAATAAATATAATGTTATGTTTAAAATATGTTGCCTTTAGGCTTAAGAGCAGTTAAAAGTACATATTTTGGGCTAAAAATAGGGTCAATCTGATCATGCTACTGTAAAATGAATTCCAGCATTAGGCATGCAAGCCTCAGCAGAAGAGGCTGTAGCTCCTCAGCAGGATGGTAAATTCATTGAGCACTCCCACTAGTGGCTCTCAAGGGCTATTGCACGCGACCTCTTCATTTTGCAGTTGGTAAATTTAAGAGTTACTGAAAAGAGCCCTGGGAAATATATGATGCTAAGATAATACTTGATCAACCACCTGCCAATTAATCGGTATTTTCATTTTTTTTTAAGCTGTGGGACATTGAGACTCAAAAGAGACTGAGGAACATGCTTGGCCATATGTCAGTAGTTGGAGCACTGAGCTGGAATCAACACATTCTTAGCAGGTGAGAAGAACTAGCACAACTATATCACAACCTTCCTAAAGTTGAAATAATCTCCTTATTTAGAGCTTTAACAAGACAACTTTATATCGAGCGTTGACTAGCATTACTGTAGAGTAATGGTTCATGGCCAGGTTAATTGAGACAAATATGTCAAAGAACCAACTATATACAGGTGTGTAAAACAGGGCAAAGCCATTACTCCTTTGAGTCTGTAGACACCATTGCTATCTCATTAACTGAATTGCAAACCACAGGCAGGAAGACAAGACACCATTACCAGATAATAAAGAATATCACATCAAGTAAAAAATGATAATATGGTGGTATGGTTAGACACAGCTAAAATAAAAAAAAAACAAAAAAAACCAATAAAATAAATCAAGAAGGAGAGATAGGCTTTGTTGCCATATTAAACTGGAGCTTTAAAAATTAATGAGATTTATAATACTCATAGATCACTGATGTTTATGTTATTAATAAAATACCTTTTTCTCTTTTAATTAAGTGGTTCTCGACTTGGACATATACATCATCATGATGTACGAATGGCACAGCACCATGTTGGGACTGTAACTCACAAGCAAGGCATTTGCAGTCTAAAATGGTCCCCATCTGGAAAACATTTAGCTAGTGGTTCAAGTGATGGCCAACTGAATATCTGGCCCAATGATCCAGGAACCACAAGGCTTAACGCACCATTACAGAACATGGGGCACACAACAGCTGTCAAGGTGAGACGGCCCGCACTTGGTATTGCAACTAAACTGCAAATATTTAAACCTTTCTATTGAGAGTAAGCCTGTGCTATATGAATATATAGCATGAATTTGTGGCAGTCACAAATAGATCCTTTGGCGTTGATAATGCTATAGAAGAATGATTCCTGAAACAGAATTCATTCTATAAAAAGTATTAAATAAATGCAAAGCACAGGATTCAGAATACATCATAAAACCAATAGCTGCCAGTAGGGTGAGTTATTAACTTATAGCCTTCATACAGGTGGCTCTGACCGGCCATGAACCTCTTTATGGTTGCATAGGGTCTGGTAGAACATGTGTATGTCATGTTCTGTAATGTGAAGCCATTAAAAATCTTGAAGAAGTTTAATGTTTCAGTAGCATTTGGCTAGTTGATGTAAAAAATTGCATGAGAAATTAATTTAATGGCCAATGGTTCATGCTACAGAAAAAGGCAACATTATTTCAGGAAGACCACCCATCAATGTTTGGAGACAATGTTATTGACACCGGAACAGTGCATCTAACAAATCAGTAATCAGACCAGGGTTAATAAAGTGCACCTTGTGTTAGAATTCTACAGAGATCAATAAGCTGGAACATTCTGTTAGTTTCAGTTGTGACAGCTTTAGATTGAGTTCTTTTACATATATATGTTCCTTAAAAATGTCCAGATTACCATGCATGTAGCTCTACATCTTACATGTCACGTGTAACATTTCAAATGTTTTTGCATTTAAATAACTATTAGAATTATAAATACTAGGTGCATCTTGCACAAATAGCGATTTGGGAAAAGTTTGTGTGTTTAGTTTAAGATTAAAATGGAATATGATTTCAGAGACAATTCCTCACATTCTGTTCTCAGAATGAAAGTTAAAATACTTTCTATATGGGTCCAATAAGTATGAAAATAAAATACAACATACATAGGTACCTCTACATTTTGGCCTTTAAGTACATCTTTAACTATGTAACCACTATCATTAGTGTTTAAATGAATTTGGTTGTATTAACCTATTGCAGTAATTGACTAACGTCCAACACCTTTTGATTCATCGTCAGGCAATGAGCTGGTGTCCTTGGCTGTCGGAGATAATTGGCGTAGGAGGAGGTATGACAGATGGACATATACGGATCTGGGACATAAGCACAGGGAAGAATATCCACTCGGCAAACACAAACTCACAGGTGAATAATGCAGTGTTCCAGAAATACCAGTCCATGACAATGAAGTAAGGTGTCTAAAGAGTATTTGAATCCTGTCATTACACATTATATATATTGTGTGGGTGCTTTAAACAAGTGAGAGGGATATCACGGCTTGTCTGAGATGCTGGATTCTTCTCTTGGACAATCCAGCAGCTACTGCAGAGTTCTCGGGTGGGAAGGGGCATCCAAAAGCCCTGCAACTTTACTGAATTACTTTTTACAAATGTATTTCTGGTAACCGCTGTATCAATTCCAACACAGAAAACCAAGTGATGCATATTATTCCAAGTAGTTCACTCTGTCTTTTTGTGTAATGTTTATTCAAGAGAAATTCATTCTTTCCTTTCCAGATTTGCTCCATCCTCTGGTTGCCTGAGACAAAAGAACTGGTGACTGGTCATGGACCCCACAAAAATCAAATGACTATATGGAAATATCCATGTTTATCAAAAGTGACTGACTTTTATGGTAAGTAAATATAATATCTCACATGTAGAACAGTAAGAGAATATTTCATCATGGATATTTTGTATAGTCTCTCTGTTTGTCTTTTGCAACACTATTGGTATCTTCAGTCATTACAATTCCGGGGATCTGGGATTGTCAGTTGGTGCTAGAAGCAAAATCACAGTCAGTATGTAATAAAATATTGTGCGTTCGCAGGCCACAGAGGCAGAGTCCTTCACCTTGCGTTAGGTCCAGACCAGAAGAAGATTTTTTCTGCAGCAGCAAATGGGACATCTTACATATGGAAATACCAGTGAATGAAATTCAAGAGACTCATTGGAAGATGCAAGCATAAGCTTCCCGTTTGGCCACATAAGAACATGCCCTGTGGGAGATTTCAGTGCATCTTAGAGATGCAACATCTATTGTTTTAGCTACTTGCTGTGATGAATAGCACTAAACTTTGCCATTCTGTATTTTGAAAAATCAGAATGATGTAAATGAATGAAAATTACTCACACTTACTAGGGGTGTGGTGGCAATTTTCAGCCTTGGGGACATGCCCGGCATAATTTAAACTCATTCCAAGAATCTCATAAAGGTTTCAGTATCAGATTGTAAGCTTGCGAGCCGGGCTCTCTCCACCTAATGTATCGGTTTGCCTTAGTCTGTCAATTCTCGTCTTGTCATACCTCTTGAATATCTGTATTGTATTAAGCGCTGCGTAAAGTGTTGGCGCTATAGAAATAAAAGATAATAATAATAATAATAATAATAATAACAATATATGTTTTTTTAAATTATACCAGCCAATGACCCTCAATGAGGTCCACCATGTCCTTGTGTATTATAAATATAGTAGATGGTATCCCAGAGTTTGGACACATAGGTTTTTCTTCGAGGGCTACTGAAACGAGATTGGTCCTGATGGGGTGTCACTTTGCACTACTCTTTGGCCTATATATTAAATACATGTGTACTATTAATGTTTCATTTAGCTATATGAAGCCAGATTAATAGGGGCTTTAGGCAGACCACCAAAATATCCCCCAGTCCTTGCACTTACACTCAGGTGACCGAGAAATCCAAAGTGAGTAATTGCTGTAATACCTCATCAAACAATACTTAATCTTGTTTTATGTTCAGGTAACCCATTTGCTTATCCCATGCATGCTTAAATTAACTTCTACTACTTCTACAAGTTTGTAATATAATTTAAATATAATAAAATAAAAATAAATTATTGACAGAAAGGAAGAATGTGTGGCGTTCTTTGAGAAAGTATCTAAAATATTGTTATAATTATTGTTCCTTTTTTATTTTTCCAGTACTCATTTATGAATCGCTCTCCTCATAAATCAACGTTAATGAAGTAAAGAGAAACCATATTTCGTGCCCTTGTTATATCGATGTATCTGTACAAAGTGGCAACAAACTTTCATTGAAGTTTTCTTTATGAAAACTTATGGGTAATTGCTTTAATATAGACAGGAAAAGTTATTATTGGTGAGCGGCATACTTGCCTATTAGTAATTTAAAAATAAGTTCATTATATCGTGGACACAATATGTTGCCCTGATTATCTATTTTGGAATTGTTTGTATGATATGAAGGTATCTAAGGATTAAGATGAATGTTGTTCAAGTGGGCAAGATAACCATGACAGGGCATGGACTGAGCCTGAGCCAAGCCTGATGAGTGAAGGTGGCCTAGCTCCAGCCTGCAGTTCTTCCCCCCTGGCCTGGACTGGCCATCTGGTGCATCAGAAAAATGCCTGAAGGGTTGCTGGCTGACTGTGCCGCATTACCCTCGCTGCTGCGCCAGCTGTAGACTAGGACCTGCAGTAGGCCCCTTGCTCAATACACATGGCCACACGCTGTGAGAGTGTAAAAGTGTAACGTGTGGCTGGACATGGTCAGCTGCCGGCCACACATAAGTCATTTAGTGTCAGCAAGTCTTAAAGGGCCTGATCGGTAGTAGATACAAAGACACCAAATAGAACAAACACCTGTTTGTATTTTGCATTGCTAATTGGACTCAATCAAGATAGTGGATAGTTTTCTTTGGAAGTAGGTAGGACCTTGTGTTTTAATTAATTAATTTTGGTGTTAGATTAACCCATTTACCCCAATGGACATGGAGTGAGGGGCATTGGAAAGGGCAATCATTAGCTATCATTTAGGTAATAGACACTGTTCTGTTTCTTCGCTTACTTTTTTAACTAGTGCCCCCTCTCTTTTAGTTGAGTGAATGCATGAGCTTGTGAGTGCAAATGCCGTTTAGTCAATCGACCTCTTTATGCCGTGGAATGGCCCAGGCAGAGAATTTTCATCAATTCATCATGGATGGATGTGGAGATAGCTGGTTAATAAATCAGATGAACTGAAGGAACAAGGGAAATGAACAAGATGAACAAAAAGCTTTTTAATATTCTATTTCATCTAGTCCAAGCATTTTCATCATTAAAAGCAGCATTAGCAACCTCCCTTCTAGCACTGTTGTATGTCCAAACACCTTTACCGGTAATTACTTAATCATGTAAAACATCACATAATTTATAGTTTTTCAGAGAATACTTAAACAGACACTGATACGGTGGGGAAACTAAAAAGAAAACCTTCTTAAAAGCTTCTGTGTGACAGGATGACTGTGCAGCAATAGAGTGGAGATGAAGTCAGTAAATCCAAGCCGGACATTTAACTCATTTTTACCACCAGGTTTTGTTAGTGATCGTATAATATATTATACTGTATGAACAAATATTTATACACTGCCTGAGTACTTGTTTAAAATAAAGACTATATATCAGGATTTCAGGTACTGTTACATAGAAAATATTATGCTTCATGAACTTGACAAAAGCCAATAAAATATTCAGTGCAGATTTAAGCAAAGAATGTAAAAGAAGCCAAGAATGTGGTGAAGTACATAAGCGTTACGGTGTCTTCTGTTTTATTTCTTTTTTAATCCATTTCACATATTCTTTAGTGAGTCGAGTGTAGACATTGGCACTGTTAGGAATCCCGCAGAGTACTGGGCCAAACAAAGTGATACCAGTGAAAACACGTCTACAGATTAGTGGACCTCCAACGTCCCCCTGAAATGACAAATAAACACAATGTAATAAATGTGGGCGAATGAATGAAATGGCTGCAATGAGCCTAAGAAACATAGTGACATTTCACATAGAATTGTTTATTTAATGATAGAATGTTTTATATCTTTAGCTAACAAAATGTGTAACCCTTAGAACTAATGGACGACCAGATGGTAAATGTATTTTATACACAGTGAGAAATAATTTACTGTGTTGGTTTTGGTCGATACTGGATTATCCATTAGGCCCAAGAGTTCTGGAGTCCCAGGTGCCTCAATGGATAACCTGGTTCTAGGACTATGTTCCTTCTGCATGGAGCAGGAGAGAACCCAGGTGTCAGTAAGATTTGTTGTGTGTAATGTGAGTGCTTGATCCAAGTGGCCCCAGAGGGTCTAAGTCTGGCACAAATTTTTCATTCTCCCCAAATATTTTTTTTTTCTACAAAATATACGTATTTGGCAAAATATGGCAGTCTCTGTAAGAAGTATATAGAAACATAGAAACATAGAAAGTGACGGCAGATAAGAGCCAGAAGGCCCATCCAGTCTGCCCAACCTCTGAGTACTCTCCTTTAGTACTTGCCCTTATCCTATATCTAGCTTGGCATTATGCCTATCCCATGCTTGCTTAAATGACTTTACTGTATTAACATCTACCACTTCCACTGGGAGGCTATTCCATGCGTCCACTACCCTTTCCGTAAAGTAATATTTTCTGATGTTACCATTAAACCTTTGCCCCTCTAGTTTATGCTTGTGTCCTCTTGTTGCGGTTTTATTTCTTCTTTTAAATAAACTTTCTTCCTTTACTTTGTTGATTCCCTTTGAGTATTTAAATGTTTCTATCATATCCCCCCTGTCCCGTCTTTTTTCCAGGCTATAAAGGTTAAGATCCTTTAACCTGTCCTGGTAAGGTTTATTTTGTAATCCATAAACCATTTTAGTAGCCCTTCTCTGCACTTTCTCCAACATATCTATATCCTTCTGGAGATACGGTCTCCAGTACTGTACACAATACTCCAAGTGAGGTCTCACCAGTGATCTGTACAGCGGCATGAGCTCTTCCCTCTTACAACCAAGCTATACAACCAAGCATTCTGCTCGCATTACCTGCTGCTCTACTGCATTGTCTACCTACCTTTAAATCCTCAGAAATAATTACCCCTAAATCCCTATAAATGTATAGTAAAGTCAGTGTTATCAATGGGTTATAATTAGAAAATGATGTTTGAGGCTTCCATTGTTCCAAACTGTAGAGAAAGAGACCAACTGTGCATTTAAATGTAACTGATAAGTTACCTCTTATCATTAGTATCATTACAGATTCTATGAGAAAAACCTCAACAAGTATAGAAGCCACAGCGATCCTAAATATCAGTGGCATGGACACAACTCCACTATTGCTGGAAGATGGGATTTTTGCTATAATCTCATATACTGTATATCAGGTCCTTAAAGCAAGACACCTTCATAGGAGGCACAGTTAGATGCGTGGCAGGGGTATGGTTATAGCAGAGGGATGAGGACAGGATCATTGTCCCGCTTTAAATGACCACCCACCTTGCACCTTCTATTAAAAAAGCGGGACATGACACCATATACATTGTGAGGTGGCCACGTGGGAGTTGTGATTGAGGTCTGTCTTTGCCTTCTGATCACAAAATTCTCCAAAATTATTTTAACCACCATAACGTTGCACAGATGTGTTACTTACATTACAAATGCCCTTTTCTTCCTTCTCACCGGTGCACATCATATCGCGGGTAATTTTCAGTGTAGGCTGATACATATAATTACATGTTTTTCTATCAAGCACTGTTAATCTCACTTCCATTAGTTTGTCTGAAGAACGGGGACTTTTGCTGTTAGATCTTCCCCATCCTGCTGTTTCACAAACAGTGCCTCCTTTTAGTTCGTTAAATGTGCCTGGTAATGGCAGGATATTTACGTACTTATTTAGAGTTGCGTTCCTAGACAGCTGCAAAACAGGTGAAAGAAAAAATGTAACATAATAATTATTATTCTTATCCATGTTATCCGATTAGATATTCTAACTAAGAAAAGATGGTCTTTAGCCAAATGTGATACCTTTTATTAGACCAATACGGAAAAGGATATAAAGCTTTTGGGAACTGAGCTTTCTCCTTTTCAGTTGAATGAAGATACCTCCGATGTTGGTAGGAGGTATATGTGGAGGTATATTGGTGGAGGTATATGGTGGAGGTATATGTGGAGGTATATTGGTGGAGGTATATTGCTGGAGGTATATGTGGAGGTATATGGTGGAGGTATATGTGGAGGTATATTGGTGGAGGTATATGGTGGAGGTATATGTGGAGGTATATGGTGGAGGTATATGGTGGAGGTATATGTGGAGGTATATTGGTGGAGGTATATGGTAGAGGTATATGTGGAGGTATATTGGTGGAGGTATATGGTGGAGGTATATGTGGAGGTATATTGGTGGAGGTATATGGTGGAGGTATATGTGGAGGTATATGGTGGAGGTATATGTGGAGGTACATTGGTGGAGGTATATGTGGAGGTATATTGGTGGAGGTATATGGTGGAGGTATATGGTGGAGGTATATGTGGAGGTATATGTGGAGGTATATGTGGAGGTATATGGTGGAGGTATATGTGGAGGTATATGTGGAGGTATATTGGTGGAGGTATATGGTGGAGGTATATGTGGAGGTATATTGGTGGAGGTATATGGTGGAGGTATATTGGTGGAGGTATATGGTGGAGGTATATGTGGAGGTATATTGCTGGAGGTATATGTGGAGGTATATGTGGAGGTATATGGTGGAGGTATATTGGTGGAGGTATATGGTGGAGGTATATGTGGAGGTATATGTGGAGGTATATTGCTGGAGTTATATGTGGAGGTATATTGCTGGAGGTATATGTGAAGGTATATTGGTGGAGGTATATGGTGGAGGTATATGTGGAGGTATATTGGTGAAGGTATATTGGTGGAGGTATATGGTGGAGGTATATGTGGAGGTATATGTGGAGGTATATTGGTGGAGGTATATGTGGAGGTATATTGGAGGAGGTATTTGTGGAGGTATTTGGTATATTGGTATATTGGTCATCTAAAGCTAACTATTGCAAAACTACGAAAATTGTTCTGGCTTCCCACGGCGTGAAAATGTGTCTCGACTCCTGGCAATGAAAGGGTTAAACCTAAGGCTTATTTCAGAGTGCATGGGCAGCAGGACCACAAAGGGCATCACATTCACGAGTGGCCGGGACCCTAAGGCCTTGGGAAATTTAAGACATACATTTATTTCAAATTATTTAAAACTCTTTAATTAATAAATTATACATTCTAGGAAGGGTTGTGAGATGTGTTGGTCAACTCTTACCTGTAGAAGTTGGATGTCATTCACAAGTTTACCTTTGTTAAACTTGGGATGTTGAATCGATCTTACAATTTTAAACTGCTGCCTTAGTTTGTCTTTGATATGTCTTGAATGGACACCAAGATCAACTGTAGTTGACTTATCACTTAAAGATGAATAAAATGATTAAACAATTAGCATGTATTTTCACCTGAAATGTATTGTACAGTAGAAATGCAGCGTGCCAATCGTCCTCTTGCCCTACGGAGCCCTGAACAAAATGACTTGGGTAACGTGGGTAGGAATGGAAGACATACCAACACTGCTCATGTAATGTGGATGAAGCTGCATCATGATGTCACACATTGGTTCTGTCCTGATGAACAGTTTTGGTCAATCTGTGTCACCGGTCCTACGTACCCACTGGGCCAGTGTTTTTTTCTAGCAGACTGGTCCAAAAACATTCTTTTAGAAGGAATAGTATAGCTAGTTGGCAGACTACATGTAACATGACGTATCCCATGAACACACATTTTAAGCTGAAGGCTCTAGTATTTTTATCCACCACAGAGAAATGCTTACAGTAGCATTGTAACCGGCTTCATTTGGTTCTGGACACGTATATCACGTATTGACTACTAGTTTTCTGGAAGGGTGTAGAATGCGTGTTTGCAGAAGAGAAAATATATATTTTTTAAATAAAATCAACTTAAATACTACAGGGCAGCATTTTATAAGAGCCAGTCGACAGCATATGTGTCTGGGAATAGTAGCCCCTTCACTAAGGTGACCAGATTATCCATTAAGCACACATATATATATATATATATATATATATATATATATATAAATATATACATACATACACACTGAATCACTGCATTACCGCATGAGGATCTTTGCTCTGAGCTTTAACTCATCCCCTATATGCACAGCCACCAAACTAAGCTAATCTTATGGCATGTAAATTAACTTTCATTTTTGCAGGCAAAAAATATGTTTTTCTCACATTTTGCATCACCATATAACATGGTTTCGCACATCATGCTTCCTTTGTTATATTTGTGTGATGTTAAACCTACATGTTGTTTTCAAGCATAAGTTTGTGTTGAAAACATGATACAGGAATGCACATTATTCATTATAAATATCAGCTGTGACCTAACGCACTCCCATTTCTTGTAGGGTTGTCTTGATTTTGGACATGGATCAGGCTATTACTAAGGAGATCTGCTTTCGTGAGGCATTGTTGGAAGTTGCACCAATGCACATGACCAATGGCCTGTAACATGTATTCACAAATATACATGGATAGCACCACTCTGCGCATGGATTCTCGCTGTCTGGGGGAGGCTTCCAGAGCCTGGCTTAGCTGGGTCTGCCAGGGAGATATAGTTGGGTTTTTAGGCGGGACAGCAAAGTGTCACCAGGGGGGTTCCAGTCAGACCTAGGACTTTCTTATGATTTTGTTTTGGGGTGTTTGATTTGTGCCCTTGCAAATAATTAACATTGTTTTCTGCAAATCAGGGTTCCTGAGTCTTATTGCCTAGAGGACCATTCATAGCATCCCTAAAACTGACATTTATGGCCCTCGGCTAACAGGGTTTGTTAATATACATATATAAATATATATATACTTTGCCTCTGCTTACTTCTTTATAAAGGATAAAGAATACTTACACGTGGCAATGAGCTGCAGTGAGTACCCAGTCTGCTTTAATCAGGGTCCCTCCACATAGGTGATTTTTACTCTGTATAAGAGCCATGTAAGGTCTTGAATGAGGATAGGCTTCTTTCCCTCCTATAATATCTGCACACACACCTGCATCGATTGAAGAAAAGAAAATTGAAGGGAAAAAAATGTCTTGGGTGCTCAAAGGGTTAAAATTGAATTTGTAAAGGTTTTCAGTAGCTCAGTATTTAAGATTCCCGAGTGACTTTACCTCCCCTGCGATGACGGCCTACTCACCTCCTTTTATGAGCAGAGTAACTCCTGCTAGCACAGAGATCCAGACGAGATTCATATTTCTTTATGTCGTTCTCCAAGCTGTATGAAGCAATGTATATGTTCCACTTTGTAACAGCTGAAGCAGAAGTTGTTTCATTGATCTAGGTGTACGACAATTTAATTGGTTACTTTCATGTTTTCATTTCCTTATCATAGGATAGGAAATAATCGCGGTTACTTTAACCACTTGCTTCAGATGCTTGATGCTGAAATGCGTGAAGGCACATGAAACATTAAGTTGGGTTTATTCCCTAAGAGATGGCGTTGGCAGGAGAGTTGCAGTTTGAACCCCCCGACTTTATTACGCATCATGAAGGGATAACCCTGACAGATGTCTACTGGAAGAAGTGTTTGTCTGGTCCATTATATAATATGTTTAACCTCTCTACCTCTATATTGGAATCTGGAAACCTAGTGCTCATAGTGAAACAAATCAAATACAAAAGAGTTTAGAGTCTTCGTCACACTAAATGACTAGGTGTGAAGTATGATTTCTTGTAAATGTGTGACTTACCAGAAATATTCCCGTTGGCAGTATATCAACATACCCTTGTGCAATGCCGTTAGAGTGCTTAATGAACATATAAATATTTCATGTTTTCTACAGATACATATAATTTCTGTTGACCAATGTCGCCCAAGGTCAAGAGTTCTCTGAAACAGGTGTATTCCAATCAATCAGATGAAGAATGTTGCCAACTTTCGGGCAAGTCAAGCATCTGAAATAAAGGGTTTCAAAACTTTATAATACACAGAAAGTTTGTGATCCAGGCATTAGGGTTTTTTCATAATGTTTACCTTTATTTTTATGGTGGAACTCTTGAACTTACAGTAACATACTAATACATTAACCTATATATGACAAGTAAGGGACAGGTGACTAAGCAGTACAGAATCTCAGTGTTTGGCGGGACTGAGAGCCGGTTCTGTTAACTGAGCTGATCAGTTGGACCTTGGTAGTGGATAATCAATGAACATAGGATAGGTAGCAGGCCCGGACTGGGACAAAAAATAGGCCACGGCATTTAAGACTGAGCAGCCCATTTCTATTTATTTATTTATTTCTTGTTAAACCAAATTCTGACAAATTTAATATACCATTTCTTGTTGTCTATTAGTTATATTTCAGCATGTTTTTGTCACTGTAATCAATTAGCATTACATAAATATATAATAAATGAATCATAACGTCATGCAATTTATAAAACACTATATATTTAATGAATGATTCAAAACAGTAACTAATCTTTGACCTTTTAGTTAGTTCTTAGAAGAAAAAACTAGTGGCAGTGTGGCACCCCTTGGGCCTTGGCTGGTCAGATCACCCTCACGACAAGCGAGTCTGTCAGTCACAGACTCACAGCACAGCAGGGAAGAAACTCAGACCTCAGACCACCCCAACAAAATTACGGCGCTCAGCCAATCCTCTAGGCAGAGCAATGTGACTAAAAAAAGTCATCATACACGGGACCCCTGAAGCCACAATTTAGTGCCACTAATCCTTTTTAATTATTAATTTTGTGTACTATGGCAGTGGCATAGACTCATTCTGTTAATTCTGTTTTACAGCTAGTAAAGGCAAATAATAACTACGGGGGTCTCCACTTCCTTTGACATTTTAAGAATATAAAATATAATTTTCCAGGAAGTGGTAAGCAGCATTCAGCAAGCAGTGGTGTGATAAGTCAATGACTCCCTTACAGCTGCGAGTAAATATATCACTAAGTTATAACTTTCTTTACGGAAGAATTTTGGCACAGATGTTTTGAGATTGATTTATGTCAGTTTGGTACTGTGGTAAAGGGTGCTGCATTTTCTTCCAGGAACAGATAATGTCCTAGGTGAGGGTCTAACGCTATCCCCCTAACAGTTATGATGCTTCATGGTACATTTAATCTTTTAAGTCCCAAACACATCTCTGACACATGGCTGGCAAAGTGGAGCCCAGGAGCCAACCATGCAGGCCCTTTCTTTAAAACCGTAGTTATAGGCCCATGGAGCAGGTAGTCCAGTATGGCTGCTCGTTGCCATGGTTACAGATGCTGAGGGGTTGGCGGGAAATTAAAGTGGCAGCATACTACCAGGTAGGGATCAGGTATTGTGGCATCACAGTTGCCAAGTTGCCGACTGACCAGTTAATTTTTTAAATCGGCCCAAAATAAAGGGAGCACGAGGTCTATTTCACTCTGCAGTAACATTCTCCTAATATATGCATCACGAAATCTCATTAACTTAAATATGCTTTTTATAAACTATTCTTGGAGGAAACTCACCTGCCAACTCTCTTTTAGTGAATAAACTCTAGTGTGATTGTCATCACATGTACATAGATGACTATATAAGTGGCCTGTGGTCCTCTGAGGAGATCCAGAAAACATGCACTGCTGGAGGTACCTGAGAACGAAGCTTCAAAAACTCTTTTACTAGCGTTTATTACTGTATATTTTCTGTTTAAGTTCAACTTCTTGTTGAGATTTTTCCACTTCCATCTTCTACTGAAGAAATGAAAAACAGGACTATTTGCAACTCTGCAGAATCAGGGGTCACCAATCCCAAGAGTGAAAAAACATCAAGTTTTCTTTGAGAAGCAAGTGTAACAATTATATATAAAAGTCTCAAATCGGAGAAAATAATTACCAGCGACATGCCAAATTGCAAATACGTGTAAAGTAAGTATTAATTTGCAAATTAAACATTAATTGTTGTTATTATAAAAGATAAACAGGTGATGTGAATAAGCGCATGACAACAAGCGGGTTTCCTTTTCCCCACATTGTGATACTATTCATACTATACATATTCATGTAAGTGTAGATTATTGCATTTATTTGATACTATTAAATTACATTTTTATCTGTCCCCCCGCTCTCTATTTCTTTAATATAGCTGTGTGCCTCTACAACATTATCCGGGAAGGGATTTACATCAACGCCATTAACCTAGCAGCGTGGAATTGCTCCTCTATAAGCCAAGAGTCCATCTATTTCTTTTGCATTTTAAAATCATTCACATCTAACCATCGTTTTTCTTCTTCTTTTTTTTTTTGCATACATGGTTGAAGATTAACCCTTAAGTACTGTGATGGAACAATACCTTCCTAAATGGAAAGTACCCTATTGATATAATTTCTTTATTTTCACCTGGCGCTCAATGCTTTTGTTGGCTATTGGCCTCAATGTGTAAAAACTGCTTGGCTTTTTATATGATTGATACAGTTATTGTTCTGCAAACAATTACATCATCTGTCACATTTACCAAGGCAGAGTTTGTGATCATCTGTAAGGCTACTGTAATAATATATTGGCTTGGATCTGCTAGTTCCACTGATAACCATTGCAATTTTTACTATTTCATTAAAGACATTCAATTTACCAGTTAACATCTACAATTACAATGACATCGACTCCATTTCCAAATGTTCATCAGTTCTTATTTACACATTAACTTAATGCTCAAATCTCTGACATTAATCTTCATTTGCCTTGTGTCTTCAAATGGACATCTCTTTTAATTTGTGAACCTCATTGATTGCCATCTTATCTTGTTTAATCTACAAAATACATTGTGAATCATTGATTACATTTTGACTACAGGGGCTTCACCATAACCTGCAATTTCCCCCCGCTCTCCTTTTAGTGTAATACTACTCTGTAGCCTCATGATGGGGCCTGAACATCACAATCAGATGAAGCCTTTTACAAACTATTTTTGTTTCACATAAAAAGCTAAAGATTCTATATACTTATGGTAAGCGAAAAACGGAACATTCAAGCACAGCTTGCAAAATTAAAACAACCATGCCAATTCATGCCTGTCAAAAAGCATAGAACAGTCCGTTTGAGCAGGACCCTCCTCACCTTTTGTTCTGTAAGACAATTTGTTATGTTATATATTACTTGCCATGTCCTTGAACAGCGCTACAACATTTGTCGCTATATAAAACAATAAACAATACTAAGAACCCATATAACAATGGGCGAGGAATCAAAAAGTGACATATCTTGCATCCTTATATGCATTTGAATTCTAAACATAGAATTCTAATGTTACATTGGAAACGTTGTAATATTATGAAATCAGACCACAATTATTTTTAGATATCCCTATATTGGCATTAATATTAGTGGATTTTATTTTGTACATATAAAGCTACAGTTTTTACATATATGTTACTAAAATCGTGTGCTTATGTTCCAAATTCCAAATTCAGAAATATTAATAACTACAGCAACTTAAAAGACCTTAAAAGACAGCAAGATATGTTGCTTTTCGATTCCTTACGAACTTTTATTTGGCTTATTATTATTATTATTTATTGTTTTATATAGCACCATCAAATTGATGTAGAGCTTATTCTGAGTGCGACAGACACAAATAATTGTAGTTGGAATTAAAAGATAGAGCTTTAAACACAGTACATTTGAAAATATTTCAATTTATGAAGATATAGTTAAAAATTCAGCTTACTGTTCTGGCTAAACGGTTTAATTAAACCATCTAAGGGGTTTCTAGCAAAGAAATTAAACAGAAGTTGAACACAAATAAAACACCTATAATTTTCAGGAGCCAGGTCATTAATTTGGTCTGAAAACACATTGGACATTTTAAATCCTCCAAAGATAAGCAGCTAAGTAAAACACCTGACATATTTCCATTGCGTGAAGTGTGGGTTCAGCCGGAAATTCAAAAAGAAAGTATTTCTGTAAAATTTGGTGATGATTTAGTACAGAAATTAAAAGTCTGGTACTTACATCAGCTTAAAACTTGAAAAGAATAGGAAAAAAAACAAAACAACATTTTATATAATGTTCTGAGCTTTCATTCTTCAAAACATGTAAAGCAAGTACAAGGCAATTAAATAAGTCTCCAAGTCCAAATTGATTCAATATGAACTGATGTAGAAAGCTTAAAACAGTTTTTATTCTCTAATAATGAACTGTAATACCATAGTAGCTTTTCTGGCAATGGGTTAACTTAGCCTACCCGGCAAATTATAAGAAAACAAATTAAACAGTTAACAATACCTTTTAATGAACCTTTTTTTCTGAAAAAAAATAAGATTATGGAAGTTAATGTGAACTGTACATCTTAAATACACCATACTACTAATCATGTGCTTCAAATATTACCTATACAGTGAATAATTTCACAGGAAAAACATAGTGTGAAAATGTGTTTGTGCAATGGTAAACTAGCAATCATACACAGCGCCAATCAGCAGCTGGTAAAGCAAATAAAACACTATAAAGAATAAAGGGGTTGAACATAATAAATGTCATAATGTGAAAATCATTTATTGGATTACAGTTCTTACTAACAGATAATACATTTACATTTGGAACCGGAAGAAATAAAGTTAAAATATAGCAAATTTATAAAATGTATATATTATATATAAAACAAGAACTAATTATATATATATATATTGTAACTGAACATCCTTTGAAGCACAAGGAGTTAGTCAGAGATCTTTCAGAATCACTTGTCTTCTAGGGTAAAAAAGCCAATTCCAGATCCAGATAGAATTTAAATATTTATTTTCTTCAAATCAAAACACGCCAAACAAACAAAATAAATCCTGGCTGGCAATAAGAAGAGAGTGAATTGAACCAAGCTGGGCTTTTTAAACCCTCCTGATTAGACCAGGTGAGCTATACTTGGTCACCTGTAAATCCTGGTCTGGATTTTAAAAGCTGTTGGAGCACCAGCCCACCCTGCTCTCCTGGATACTCCACCCCAGGGACCCATTACACAATTTACAAATCACCTCCTATATTGTAGTTTTTTTATTGTGCTTCTCTTTCCCTGGGGCTTTAATTTTACATATAAGGACACACAAAATTAGCCAAAGTAGGGCGTATATACCGCCCATCCACTACTTTACCGGCCTTTCTGTCACAATATGTATAATATATATATATATATATATATATATATATATATATATATATATATATTGTACAAAGCTACTCTATGGAAGTACTATGATTCAGGAATAGTTACAATGGCCCAATGCAAACATTGAACAAAAGTAATCAATGCATCGAAAACGCCTATATATTTGCTGTATTACAAAACTAATGAATAATTTTTAATTTTTTTTATACAAAAAATGATTTATAGGGATTTATCTTGAAATACAAAGTGCTAGTGCTCCACTTTCTCACAGTGAAAAAATGGGATATGGTGGAAACGGGAACCTGCAATGCCCTGAGGTAACACTCAGCCATCGCTTACCCCCCCCTTGGCTGAATTCTGCAGGGGTAGGGGGGCAGATCATTAGTGGTATCAGAGGACCACTGAAGCCTTCAAGGAAAGACAAGAGACCAAAAGGCACCACCCATTCCCCACCAAAAACCCTAATCTTATGGGACCAAGTTCCACTGTGGCATTTGTGTGATCTGTGTCTGGATAAATGTTCCATTTGACACCGTAACCTTAAAACATACAAAAAATAAAACACTACATACTAAAAAGCCAGTAATGTGCACACAAAGAGAAAATGTGCATTTCATGAGGACAAGTGAGACAATAAAAATAAAAAGCTATAAGAGGCCCACTCAAACTGGATGGTATTATAAAACATTTTCTTCATCTGCCAGCCAAGAAGAGCCGAGGATAGGTTAAAAACAAGACGATGAAGGTCCATGGTGCTACTCACGCGCTTACCGGCAGCTCCACCATGACATGCCAATGTGTAACCCACACCCAAATTTCCTCTTTCTATGATTAAAGAAATAGTCCTTGCCATAAGTAAAACGCACACTGGCGGTTTCATGAAAGCTGTTGCATTGTATTGCACACAGATCTGAATTAGTCTATGCATTTCATTCTATTGATGTTACAATATGAGAGCTCAGCGTGAAACTCCATGTAGCCCCCGCTCCCTGTGAAACTGATGAAGTTGATGTGCTACTGTGTGCTCTATGCATGTACAGAAAGAAGAAAAAATATTATTTTTGACCCAAAATGAATGCATGCAATGGGAGAAATACACCCATATTAGTAACGGCTGAAGGTCTTCTTTAAAGCATTGAACCTGCTGTTTCCTTACCCCTAAAATAGATGTCACAGCTTATTTATTTCGAACTGCTGGTTCTGTGACCATTGTCACATTGTTAGCACTGTTTATTCCTCCTAATTTATTGTCTCACCAAAATCCTTGAGCATTTCAGATGGGGTGATTTTTGTTTTTCTTTTGGTGCTCATGCAAAAAAAAACAAGTATTCTAAACATAACAAATGACATCAGCTCAGTCATTCCAGTTCCTGAATGGCAGAAGCCTGCTAATCCAACCTCCATCCTGGATTCTATGAAATAAAACAGAGGGAGGCTGGCAGTAGGTCAGCACTGCCGGATTGAGGAAGCTGACGATTGACAAGCATGTGGGAAGACAATGTATAAAGCTCCGAAATTTGTAGGTGGATGCTCAGCTACTACTTTGGATTCGTTTGTGTAATCAGCTGCGAGTGAAGCCCTGTGCCTGGACAGTAGCGTGCAGTTTTTGCTTCTTACCGGGGGAGATGAAGTGCTGGATCATCGTTGCCACTCTTTTGATTAATATGCCCCTTGGCAGTGCCTGGAATGCCCGGTATGCGGTGGACTGCCCTGAACGCTGCGACAGTAATGAGTGTAAGAGCACCACGCGCTGCAAGAGGACGGTGCTGGATGACTGTGGGTGCTGCAGAGTCTGCGCCGCAGCCGTTGGCGAAACCTGTTACCGTACAGTTTCTGGGATGGACGGCGTTAAATGCGGGCCTGGTTTAAAGTGCCAGTTCTTTACAGAAGAGGACGATTTTGGAGATGAATTTGGGATTTGCAAAGGTAAATGTAACTACACTATCTCCCTCTCTCGTTTTATTCATTTACCAAACAGAAGTTTTTTGCACGGCTAAAAGGTACCGCTAGCTTTTCAGGTGTAGAAACATAGAATTTGACAGCAGATAAGAACTATTTGGCCATCTAGTCTGCCCACTTTGTCCTGATGTAAGGACTAAAATCTTAATAGGTCCTTGAGTTTGTCTTAGAATAAGGAAAGCTTTATGCCTATCTCATGTGTGTTTCAATTCAATCGCTATTAGACTCTACCACTTCGTGGAGCCGTTATCTACCACCATATCAGTAAAGTAAAACTCCCTTCTATTCCATCTAAGCCTCTGACCCTCTCGTTTCAGATTATGACCTCTTGTTCTAACATTTCTCCTCCTTCGAAATAAACGTCCCTCCTGTACTTTGTTAAATCCCTTTGAGTATTTCCATGTTACCATCACATCTCCCCCTCTCTCTTCTTTCCCTCAAGACGTTCATATTATGTTATTCTATACATCTAAATCTTTTTATACCAGAGGTTATAAAGGAATTTGACCATTTAATTTTAACTTATACCTTTAATGACATGTATAATATTATCAAATAAAACAGTTTGTGTATTTAAAATCAAATGATACCAACATTAACAAGCATTTGCAACAGTATCAGCCCAAATGAATTCTTCTTGGACCAATATGTAAAACAGAAACACAAACGTACCAGCATACATCTTAACTACACATAATAAATGCAGTGCTAAAGACACACAGAAACGCTCAGATTCTCAGCATCTTTAATTTAACACACTTGTTTCTGAAATAAGGATGGATATACCGTCTGTGTGCAGTCATATGCTCCCTGTCCATAATGTATCATTTCATAGCACATCAAGAATAAAAATTATTACCGACTTTAGTTTTTAGACTTGAGGTTGCAGTCTATGTACAACTAGCTGATTTTTTTCACGTAAAAAAATTCCACCTGTATTCATTGGAGATTAACAAGTAAACATAATGCATCTTAAATCACATCGCATGTTTTACATATATATATATATATATATATATATATATATATATATATATATATACATGCATGCTACAGAATATTGATCTTTATATTCTTTGAGTAAGATTATAAGTAAAACTGACAATAATCTCTCTAGTGTCTCTGTAATAATTATGAATTGTGTTAAATGAATCCTTAGATGCTCAGTTTTCAAATAAAAGTGTCCCAGTTTCAATTAATACCCCAGAATAATAATAGAATAAAATATAATAATTTATAAAAGAGTTGTGGAACTTTACGGTGCGGCGTCCTATTTATTTTGAGGAGCTTATTTCAAAATTTTTAAATATTTAAAAACATGTAAAATTAATAAACATTAATCAATATTTGATAAATGAATATAGAAATACAGCTTCTAGATGCGTTTCGAGTTTTCCGTTCTGATGGCCGGAGTGGGAAGAATAGGCACCTGTTTAACATCTGTTTTAACAATAGCGCAATCAGATGAGGGCTCATAAGCTGAAAATGAGTTCCTTTATAGTGCCTGTCTGGGGAAATGGACAAAAAGATTTAACACACTTGTAAACGCTGCAGCTTTTAAATTAGAAGCACCGTGTTATGCTTCTAGGACCCCCGGCTTTGCTTGCACTGGCGCCCTTGTGATGTGCATGCGTCGTGCCATACCTACTATACATGAAAACCATATGGTCAGAGGTGCCTCTTTCCCATGTTTGTAGCAAATGTTACCCAGATTGCCCAGGGGCCAAGAAATCCTAGGGATAGCCCTGGTCAGGCACACTTACTGCATGCTTTTGGTAGACAAGCTGCCAAGAAGTCGCTGCGGAATGAGTAGCTAAGCAGCGTTTCTCTCTGATATCGTGCTGTACCAGTATTCACAATTACCCCAATAAGTAAAGCTGTGCCTATACTCATCATTTTCAAAGAAGACACAATAATACATGTTTATATTGAATGCAATTCAAAAGCAATATGAGTATAATTAATGTAAATGAATGAAGATCTGGTTCATGCCTGCATTTGTGATACAAGCTGATATCAGTATCTTAGAGAAAGGAGATGCGGTTAGATCCTTAGAATACATCCATGGATGTATTAAGAAGGAACAAAATTACAGCATCAGACTGTGTAGTAATGTGGCATGGTACTAGTTTCCATAATGGGTTACTGATACCTGGAACAGCCTTGGTAGAAGTGGTAGGGCAAACCAAATGAAATCACGCATGTGATGTGGTGATTTTCTGGTAGCACATAGGATAGGAAACTCACTGGTTGTGCCAGTTGGTATGTTTTTCCATGTTTCCTAAAGATACACAAATTAATTTTGGTGATAAAGATTTCAGCCTTTTTAGAGAATTGCTTGAGTTCTTAAGCCATCTAGCACTCAAAGGATTCCACGCTTCATGCACTTTGCATTAAAATATGGAAGCAACATCACAAAACTTATCAGATATATAATAAGACAGACTTGGGTAACGCAGTGTGTCATCGCATTGGTTTTAAACGAAAGAGCTCAGCTTATGGTGGGAGGCTTGGCTGCAGGTGGACAGTCCCCATATCTCTATGCTTCACCACAATGGCAGTGGTAATATCATACAATATATATATATATATATATATATATATATATACATACATATATATACATACATACATATATATATATATATATATATATATATAGTTACATTAGAGTGATTTCAAAAGGACTCTGGGTTTCCTTTGGAATAAAAAGTATTTTTCTTGAACTCTCCCAGTAATTCTGTATTGTTCCAGAAAATTCTATCTCTTTAATTATTACCATATTTCTGTTTGAGTCCAGCCTTCAGCTTCTACCAAACCTTACAAATGTATCACATTCAAGAAGCACGTTTCGCATAAATCATGTTTTGCTTATTCATAAATACCTTGGGGAACAATTTTTTTTAATTAAAAAAAGCATTTCTTCCTGTGCAGATGCTAGAACACGTTTTATTGTCTGGAACTTGCCTTGAAATATCTATTTTATTTACTATTAACTGGGGGGCATTAAACACAAGATCGTCTTTTAATTACTCAAGAGAGCTCCCCACAAATTATATTTGTATTGTGTCACTAATATTTTGAGTTTGACTCATTTTGGCTCTCATTCCGAGTTATCTGAAGCTACAAGAACACACTGACCTAAATCTGTCTGTTGGCTGAGCCACAACTGGCAGTCGCTACGCATGAACGAAAGGCCGCCATGACAGGACCATGAAGTGTCATTCCACAGGGATCAGGTTAAAACTTGTACGGTGGGCTACTTGGTAGATGGGTGGGCATGGGGTAACACCATTCACAGGGCTGTATTAACAGTCTAAGCTACTGATTTAACCCTACTTGGGATTTACACCACATGCCAACATGTTAACCAACATGGTTCATGCAATTCAATTCTTTAAAAGGGTTTATTAGATTGTAAATCCACAAATTCTCTTTTTAGTGTCTTTATACGTAAATCTTATTGTCAATTTGTATGTTGTCAGTATTAATGTTATTGTTAATTATGGCTGTCCCAATATTTTAAGAGAATATTTAACAGAATCTCCTGGCATTAAATAAACATAATGTGTTACCAGGCCCATTAGACGGGTCCTGAGATACATGTTACGGTGTGGGAGATGGTGGTCTTGAGGAGGCCAACTTAGTTGCACTAGCTGCAGGGTGCTAGATCCCCTACTTTGGGAATGTGGTAATTTTAGGGGGTAGTTGTGTCATTACACTATAAGTAGTATGTCATGGTTTAATTGGTTTATATTTGTATAATCTATGTATGTTCATATACTAATAATGAATTTTAACCATTGTTAAAGAAGGTTTTCATTTATACCACAAGCACATAGTTGGAGAGGCTAGGTGGACAAATCTCTTCAGTTCTCAGGTCTCATGTGAGTCCACAAGGTGAATTTAGTGGAGTAGTATCACAGTAATTTGCCAAATCCAGCAGCAGGGTAATAAGCAAAGGATCAATTTTTAACCTGCTGTAAAAGGGTTCATGCATTGGAGATTAAGGCTGTCTGACAACGAGGTGATTACATATGTAGGTTCTCACATAATGAATAAACTTGTTGAGTGTGACTTTGCCCTCACACCATCCTCCACCATACTTGTGCCAGAAGAATAAATACCAAACTGTAATAATGTTTGAAAGGACCTGCGTGAAAAACATAAAATAAACAAAACTTCCTTTACTTTTTTACTGTTTTGCAGAATGTCCATATGGTACCTATGGCATGGAGTGTCGAAAGAGCTGTATTTGTCCTTCTGGAATATGTGACAGGGTGACAGGCAAATGCTTGAAATTTCCATTTTTCCAGCTCACTGGAGGAAAGTCAGGAAACAAACTGAGACGGGTTTCCCATTCAGGTATTTTTGTTTTTTTTTATATTGGGATGTCTAGTAATTTCAAACTTAAAGTAAACTACATTACTTGAAGGTTGTACCTTCAGGATTGAGGTGTGAAGCTTTTATGTTAGAGATAAAATATAAATCATAAATTTATATTAATATATAAAATATATATAAATATATATAATAAATATAAATTTAATTAGTTGATAAAATATTTTATATTATTTTAAAAAATGTTTGTCTGTGGCAGAAATGTGTTCACTCCTCTGATGTCTCTCCGTGGAAGTTATACTAGACAAGAGTATTTTAACAAAATAAGGGATTAACTGATAAATTAATTATTTCCTGAATTATCAGGTGTTGTTATTTTTTTTTTTTTTGATAGCCCAGATAGCCAGTAAAACAAACTTGTCCCTAAAATGTTCAAGTTCTTCAGTAAAATTATATCCTTTTATCTTGATGCAAAAAAGATTTCTTCTGGATTTTTTTTTTAGATACAGAAATGTCATCTGGTGATGGGAACAACTTAAAAGAAGAATTGTTAAAAGAGAAATCTGTTCGTTCACCTGAAATAAAATGGTTAAATCCACGCTGAAAACCAATCAAAGGACATTCAATTTGATTTAAAACATTGACAAATATTGCAAAAGGAAACACGTAGAACAATCTGGATGTATAAAAAAACTTTGAAGACGCCGGTATCTTTTTAATTTATAATTTGTGAGAAAACGTTGATGACTTCGGAGTTAGTGCAAAAAAAGCCACTTGTACAAATTTGTTCCATGATGTAATGTTTTTTTTTTCTTCAATATTTTGTAATTGTATAGTAATATAAATTTATTTTGGATCAATTTCAAATGATTTTCATTTATCCAACATAACTATTGCAGGTCTTGTGTATTTAATAACTAAAAGCTTTAATTTGTGTGTCTATCAGCTCTTGAAGTGTTTGTAATTTTATTGTTGTAAATAAATCTGAAGGTTTTTTGTTAGCATTTCACAAATAGACCAAGACTAATTTTGGAGTATTTGATCAGAAACTGAAGAAAAACAAATTTGCCTATGATGATGACATTTAAAAAAACCCAAACCTTAAATTCCATTATTTTTAGATTAATAGTTAAAGTAATTTCTTAATATTTCAAACATGAAAATATATGCCTTCGTAATAAAAATCCAGCTTTCAGCTGATACTACAGTTATTTGCCTGACTACAAGTAATAATAAAAATATATACGTATAACTATACTGGCCATAATAATGGATTATATATACACCTAGTTTAATGTAATCTTTAGGGATAGGGAACAGGCAAATAATAATTTAATACTGTGATATTAGCTAGTTCAGACTACTAATTCTTGTGTTATTTCCCCATAAAAAAACTACACAAAGAGTAGAAATTGTTGCTTATAGTGAGTATACTTTGTTTTTCTATTTTAACATCTGTGCAAAGATGCCTGGTCTATGAATTGTACATAATATTATAAATATAATTTCTGGAATAAAGACTCCTCATTAAAGTTTATATTTTTCTGTTTTATTTTTGCTGGGTACATAGTTCGGTTTCACAATAGTATAAAACAAATAGATGTGTGATAGTGGTCTCTAAGACAAGTGCTTCATGAAAACATCAGCATGAAATTCCTTAAATGAAACAACTCTTCTTTACTTTTTTAAAGCAAAATATGACATCTTTACCAATGAATAATAAAACAACTTTTATTTTTTATGTAAGACTGATAAACAGTTTCAGATAAATGTATTTATATATACTTTTGTTAATTTTGTAAATTTTTTGGTCTTCCTAAAAATAGCTTATGATTTATGATACTTATAACATATTACCTTTCATATATATATATATGACTTAGACACCTTATCTACTTGGCATATGAAACATCTCAGATATGTTAACTGTAAATACAGGTAATGCAGGTAAACCTTAAAAATGGAATTATATGTTCATGTTCCATTACAGTATAAACAGTCCAAAGGAATACATATTATGTGTGCCAATGTCTGCAATTAGGTAGATCCATTTGTCCTCTAAAGGTTCCAACCTATCTCTATTTGCTTACAACTAATATTTGTGGAATCATCTCTTCCATCCTGCACGTCTCCCCCTATGCTGTATCTGTGGGAACGTTTTTACAAGTTTGACTTTACTGCTCTACTTTTCCTCCACCTCCTGCTTTTATCTCAACACAAACTTCCTCATTTCTATTAGTGCTTCCTATTTACTGAACAACTGAAGCCACTCATGTCTCATAATGTTACACTTCTTCCCTTCAAGATTTCAGACTTGGACAAGTAGGTAGCCATTGTATTCAGTTTTGGTAAGTTTTAGATCAGCACTTTATTTACAGCATTTTACAAGGTTACATTTCTACAGAATGGAATAATACATGTGATAATTGTATTAAGTAAGCAACACAGAGGTGTCTGATCCAGAGTGAAAGATTGCATCACCAGCAATCAATGAATAAATATACAATAGCATTTTCATAAAAATTATACTGTCAAAACATTGACCTGCAAGTATATTTGTTAACAACTAAACTACTCGTTTTTTCTTGATTAGCAGTCCCCTTTCAGTATACAATTTGTGTTTTTGGTGCTTTTGTACCTGACCAAAAACCAGTGCAAGGTGCTGTATGTGTTCATTTATACATATGTATATACATTCAGGAGACATCTAAGAAACCTCTATCAACATACAGTCAACTGACTTCCACTAAGTCCAAAACTCAATGTTTTAATCATTAACTCGATGTACAATGCTTGGAGTGTGGTTCCCAGTAGCATGTGCCAGACACTTCTCTTGCTTGATGTAGACATCAGTCTAAAGCACAGCCTACAGAATTCTCTCTGTTTTACATCTGAAGAAAAAAGCAACGTGAATTATCACTCTCTTCAATTGTAATTCTTCAAATTAAATTTAGGGTTTATAGTGCAACTGAAAAAAAATAATTTTATTCTATCACCCACTGTGTGCTCACCTATCATCCTGTATACTTACACATTTCATTGTAGCTTTGAGACAAATGGACCAACGTGTAAATGCAGATATATCTATAAGTCATTGCATAAACTTGGGTGTGCAAACTGCAATAATCATAGTATCCATTTTGTATTGCATTTCTATTTGGAAAGTAAGTAAATAGCCAACATTTGTTTTATTTCTGAATTATTGAGCAACCATTTTAAATCAGAGCTGGGTATTATTTTTGTAAATCTTTTGTTATCCACCGATGTCATACAGAAGCTGACTGTTCCCATAATGTCAGATGTTTTACAAGATAGTTTTAGTTCTGACAACTGATGAGTCTAAAGCTGTGTTTTGTAATCATAAACTATATGACCCAAAGTATGGACAGCTGACCATCACACCTATATGAGCGAGATGATTGGACATCCCATGGGCATTAATATGGAGTTGCCCCTACCCCTTTTGCAGATTTAACAGCCACCACTCTTCTGGGAAGGCTTTCTACAATATTTTAAAGTGTTTCTGTTGGAATTTTTCCATTAGAGCATTTGTGAGGTTGATGTTGGAGGAGAAGGCCTGGCTTGCAATCTCCATTCCAGTTCCAAAGATTTTGAGTGGGGTTCAAGTTCAGAGCTCTCTGAAGGACACTCGAGTTCTTCCACACCAAACTCATCCAACCATGTCTTTATGGACCTTGCTTTATGCACTGGGGCACAGTCATGTCCAATGTCTTGGTATGCTGTAGCATTAATATTACCATTCAATGCACCTAAGGGGCCTTACCAAATCCCTCCCTCCACCACCAATCTTTACAGTATGCAAAATGCATTCCGTCAGACCTCCAGACAACGAGGTGCGGTTCACCACTGTAGAAAAAACTTTCAACTGTTTTCTGTGACGGTGTGCTTTACACCACTGCAGTCAATACTTGGCATTGCGCAAAGTGATCTTCAACTTGTGTGCAGCTGCTCGGCAATGCAAACGCATTTCATGAAGCTGTTGCTTCCAGAAGAAGTTTGGAACTGTTTGAAGTGCTTGGACCAAGTGATAAGATATAGAAAGGGATCCATCGTCAGTATGACACCCTGCAGCTAATCAAACACGAAAGGAGACCGAAGTGATTGGGATAGACAGAACAAATAAGATGGGATAATTATTTCAAATACAAAACTATTGGTATCCATCCAAATCACTGGCGTAACTACAGGTGCCCCTTGTTCGTGTCTCCTTGTGCCGTTTCAAACTAGTTTAGAAAAGGCCCTTCCGACCTGGATTGCACCGATCGAGGTCAGAAGGGCCCTTTCTAAACTATTTCGAACCGGCATGGGAAGACAGGAGCGTATCGAGGTCATGTGATGTCATGCGACCCCAAGGTGAAACCGAGGCTGCTCGCACACTGTGCAAGCAACAGGAGAGCTGGATTGAGAGGTAAGCGGAGGCGGGGATGTTTGTTTGTATGTATGTATGATTGTTAGCATGGATGTGTAGTTGTGTGTGTGAGCATGGATGTGTAATAGTGTGTGAGCATGCATGTGTAATTGTATATGTGTGCCTGTGTGACCTTGCATGTGTAACTGTGTGTGTATGAGCATGCATGTGTAATTGTGTGTGTGTGCGAATGTATATGTTAGTGAGTATGAGTAAGTGCGTGCAATTTCTGATATTTGCCAGAGTGTATGTTGGAAGGGGGGCAAGGAGCGGAGAAGGCACAGACAAGTTGTTTGGGGGCAATGATGGCATATTTTGGGGACCTGGGGCAATTTTCACACCAGGGCCCTGTGGTTTCTAGTTATGCCCCTGATCCAAACAGATTAATTTATGAAGGCACATTGAAAAACAACAAGCTGTTAATAGACTAAAGTATGCAGAAGCAACATTTTCTTTTCCATTCTGACAAAAAAAACATATAAAATGTTAAACGACAACAAATTGTCACCCTGCAGCCAAAGAACACACTATAAGGAAGCATTATTAGCACCTGCATCTCCTCTGCATACCATATCAAGCTGTTGAGGTCACCAGATTGTTCTAAGGATATTTCCTGACACCTGCAAGGCCAGTAAATATTTCCTGTTTTTTGTTGTGTCTGCAAAAAACAGGATTTTACCAATTGGGAAGAAGTTACTTAACAGATTGTCATTCTCCGCATCTGACAGCGAGTTTCCGTCTGGCATGGGGGTTTGTGCTCAAGTGTCTTTCTTTAAAAAGACTTCAGACAGGAATAGGTTATTTTTACCACTTAAACATAACAATATGCACTGAGCTAATCCTTAACGAAAGTGCTCTAGGAACACATCATATGTCAAAGAGCAAACTTATAAACAAATTAACCTGGCAAACTAAACTATGAAGAAATCCAAATATTCTCATCATAAGAATAGGATTGCCAAATACAAAACGGAATAATATGGCCTTCCCGTAGCATATAAGTAATAATTGCCAAGCACACACAATGCATCGTCTGTGCCACGTGCCATCTATCAAAACGGCCCATAGTTACATGAAAAAAGACATGCGTCCATCAAGTTCAGCCTTTCCTATATCTGTTAATTTGTTGCTGTTGATCCAAAAGAAGGCAAACAAACCCCAGTTTGGCTCTCTCCAATTTTGCACTAACCAGGGAAAAAATTCCTTCTTGACCCCAAAATGGCAGTCAGATTTCTCCTTGGATCAATAAGCTGTTTCCCCATAATTAAAGATTATATCTCCAAATATTATGTTTTTCCATAGTTTTAAGAGAAAAAAAGCTGGGGATGCGGTCAATGTAAGCCATCATGTCACAGTACTCACATCAGGTAAGTCCTAACCCTAAACTAAAAGACGGAAAACTGAATGCACACTAATGCGGCAGCAGGCAAGACACATTCAAATACTTTTCTACCCATATCTATAATATACAGTATATTTAATAGTTTTGGATAACCTCCCAAGCGATACAGCGTGTGTCTGGTTATTTGTATAACTGTGACATTCTAAGTACTAGCAAAGGGGTTTGGGGTGTTCTCACAACTGATTTAGTGTATAGCGTATAGAGTAGGCATGTTATTGTATGATGTAAATGTGTGTACGTGTATGATGTTAGAGTGTCTTAGAGTGTATTAGAGCCAGTTTATACAATATGTGTGTAAATTAAGGAGGGGTCAGGGGCCACTTGGATTTACTTGCGCCCTAGGCCAGAAGTGCAACAGTCTCAAGCTATTTTATTGCCATCTAGGAAGGCATGGGGTAATGTTATGAAAGCAGGCTCAATATTTTAACATTGCCGATGTATGGAGTGGCGCCAAAGAAATCCTGAGGCTAGGCATCAGTAACCCTAGGCTCACTTCTGGAGGTGCCACAATGAAATGGGGTCCCTAAGAAGTTTTATTTAGCATATACATGGAAATGTCTTTACACTTTAGAAATATACCTTTTCTAATATTTTGTCCTCTAATATATGGAGGGTTCAACAGCAATGCTTTCGTTTTCGACAATAAGCCTTTCATTTTAACGTACACAAGTAGAGCACAGAATATGGCCAGTGTATCTGGCGTTATCTAAATGATTTTGGCATACAGAAAATGTATAATACTGTGCAGAACACAGGTTTTTGAAGATAATTATGGTGCCAGCACAGCCTGTTCTGAACATCTGAACATCAGAGTACAAAATGCTGCGGGCAGAAAAGAGTTTTGTAAACAGAAAATGTCACAGAGGGGCTTGCTTATAAAGAGCAGTTCTGGCTGAAAGTTTTAAAACTGGTGTTTTCATCAGGGGTAAAAACTAACAGACATTGTGGGGGACATTTCAGGAACTGCCCCATAGGCACAAACTACTTCCACAAGGTGGCAGATACTTTGCCTATCCCTGCATTTTGTTCAATATTCTGTAGATCATTCCGTTGGTTACAATGAAAATCAAAGCCATTTTTAATTTAACATTGTTTTGTCAGAATTGTTCTTTATCATTAATCCCCATTCTAACATCAGGAAGCCTCATTTTACATTGAAATCCTGTCGCAACCTATAAAAATGGAGGATTATTTTTTAAAGTATTTTTTAATTTTATGGACCATTTTAGGTGTCAGATGTTAGACTGTCTAGAATAACCCTTTACACGTTATCCTCATGATGATATAATCCCATTCCTTATATTTTAGACCTTCATAATTTCCCTTTCATGTCATATCTTGCAAGGGGAAAGACCTTTATAAGACCTCACTAGCAGGAGGGGATGATTTACTAACTGCTCTAACAATAGGACTGTATGTCTACAACTTAGTAGGACGTAGGTCATCTGTTTTTCTATAGTTCCTCCCAAAATGATGTTTTTCACATAATTAATAAAGATATGGGTTGACATCTATAATCTAGTAAAACGTTTATGATTTAATAATATGTAAACTATGTACATTACATGAAGTAGATTTAAAATTGAATATTTCGGGATAGGTTGCATAGAATTGACGCGAACCGGGGGACAATATAGAGGAACCTGGCACAGACTTGATTGGTGTTGTCTATTTTTAGCTTTCTATTTCTGCTTCTTATTTTTGGTTTTGCTCTGTTTCCTCTGTGGCTTCCCTGAACTCTCTTTTCTTCTGCAACATATTTATGGTTGCTTACATAGGAAGTCCCAGGAATGTGTCAGGAACTAATGTTTTTCTTGGCACTGCCAGAATTCCTGGGTTGATAAGAGCTTTTAGGAAATATAGGATCATAAATTATCGTTTCCTCCTTATTACCAAGTGTCCATGAACGCAGCTTAAAGGGTAGCTAGTAAGCTTGTTAAAAGTAATCATATGTCAAGAGATGTCAACAACATTAACATCATTAAGAACAGTAGCAGGAAAACGCATTTTCTACTGAACATGGGGTGTTGATTTTAATATTTCTTTAAAGTATTTTTAACATCATATTTATGTGGGAAATGACTGTAGCCCATGTCTGACTTAGATGCTTTGGGGTTACTATTGCTTTTGAATTGATAAAGGGAGGTTGATACTCTCGAATGTTTGTACTTAAAATGGAACATTTGTCTAATAAAAACATGTATGATTTTATACTGCAATCCTTATTTCTTATACATGAGGGAAATGATAAATAGATGATAGGTGTCATCATCACGCCTATCTATATGTCTATTATCTAAACAGACGTTCGGCCTGGCTTGTGAAGAGTGTGAAAACATTGTGGGTTGGTTCCAGCTAAGTTTACAACGTGTATTGGCTGGCTTACCAACCTGAGGTGAGGGGAATTGGTAAATACGCTCCTCAGCTTTGTCTGCAGTATGTCTGATTGTGATAACTCCATATCAGCCAGGGGGTCCCTAGGTGATTGAAAGACAAACACTGGGCAAAAAGGCTGCAGGAGAAAGGCCCTTGAGGTTGATGGGCATTGGGCGGCTGTCCTTTTGCCCTGTGTTAATTAAAGCTCTGTATCTGTGTAGATATATTCAAAGCCAACAGTCCAAATCACCTATGTACGACTTGTTTATTATACTTATAATATTATAATTAATTGATGTTGTTGTTTAGTGTCTACAGATTCTGAAATGCTTCCCTTTCACAAGAATTAAGACATCATAACTATGTATGATTATTTTTTTCTTTATCCTATTTCTGTTGTTAGGTCCCTGATTGTTGTTTATTGGTTCAGACATCCTTTGCAAAGGTGGCTGAAGAGAGAAAAGCGATATGAAAGGATAGGAAATGATCAGATAACGCTAGCTCCGCCACAGGCTGCGGGCAATCTATGCTTCCATCCGGTAAATTTTTAAACAAAACAATTACCCCGACTGACAATGAAAAACACACTAAATATAGTTAGTTTTAATTAATAATTGTAGTTATGGTAAAAGCCATGGCCTGCATCAGAAATCTTGGGGCCCAGTACAAGCTTGATGTCTGGGCCCCCATGCCCCTCCCATTAGCCCACCCAATGTCCATCCCTCTGCCCCACCCATTACTTTATCTTAAGATCCACCCATAAGCACACATTATAAGAATAGGGCAAGCCTACGGTTGATGGCAACTGGGTGCAGTATTTCTTCAAGGTCCCCTCTAACTCCGGCAAATACAAACTAAGACGCAGACTAGCGTTAACACCCACTCACTCTAACTAACACTGTACACACACATTATTTCCCCTCTTTCTCCCCACCCCCTTCCAGGTGACACTAACCCTAGCCTCACCACTGACTTTTCCACTGGGAAATGATGTCATATTCTGAGCCTCATAGCGCTAGGACTGAGTAAGCACGGCCCACAGCTGCGACCTAGGGGTATGTCCGGGGGAGGAGCTGGTTTTAGGGGCCTCTAGGCCAAGCAGGGCGGCCAAGCTCGGTACCGGTTCTACCCCCTGATAGATGCCCTGGTCAAAGCTATGACAGTTCTCCTTTAATTATGCTAAAAGCTGTGAGATCATTCCCCTTCAAGCATCCTCCAACTACTTCTAGCTGTAGTATAGCTGTATATAATTTTATGTTATGACATTTTGGCTCAAATCCCAGACAAAGAAGCTCAGTCACCGCATTTTACAGGCAAACATAAGCTGTTGAGAACGGATGGGCACAAAGTATGGAGGTGGGAAGCAGCAGGTTTCCAGTACACATAGTGCTAATGCACACTAGATAATAGTCATACATGTGATTCATTGAGTAAAGATGTTCTTCAAAAGTGAAATAGCATTTTGTCACATACAGATAAAAGCCTAAAATTTGATCTTACTTAGGTTGTAAATAAAAAATGGCAAATATACGTCAGTATACAAATCATGTATACGCAATTAAAGTGTATAATGCACCAGGATGTCACATATATATATAAAACTTATATACCGCATGTACTCTGCAACATAAAGTGATCCAACAGTTTTAATTTTGGCACACACCTAAAGTGGGAAATAAGGAACAGTAATTTTGATTTATTCAAGTAAAGATTGCCAATGCTTCTGGATTGTGTCCCTACCAGAAACACTGGGCAGAGGATAATCCTTTTTGAGTACTAATTACGCTTGGTTTGGAATATATCCTGAATTTTATCAAAAATGGCCATTTTGTTTAAAGATTCTGGCACTGGAAAGCTCTATTTTTATTCAGAGCTCTAAATGCAAAGATTATAACACAGCCTTAAGTATATCTCCAATTACTCACCCCAAGGATCTGGAAAATTGGTTAGACAAGATGACACCAGAAAAGCAAGGTACTTGTGAGGTGGCAGAAGATGAGAGTTGCATTAGCAAACTTGCACACGATGGATAAAAGTCCAACTTGCAAATCCAGTAAAGCCAACTTGCATTTTCATACAAAAAACCTCTTAGCTTGTTTGCACGTTTATGGAAGTTGATATGATTTGGCTGCAAGTTATATGGAGTAAAGAATTTAGCCTGTGGGAGACATGAACCCCAAACCATGCCTCCACCTCTCCATTCTATTCCCAGCAGGATAGAATGGTTTAAACTAAACAAGAATTATGAAACCTCTCCTCTCTTCAGTATGAAACCTCTCCTCTCTTCATCTCTGCATAGTCCCACGGTTGGGAGGGGAATGAGGTCCATCGAAGCACTCTTTAGGTGCCACACGGTTGGTTATAAAAATAACCATCCACCCCCTTTGACATTCCCTTGGCACTCCCCATAGGGTATAAGAGATCATCGTTACCTTTTTAGGGACCTTCTAGTGGTGATCTTCAAAGACATCAATCCTCATTTGTTCCTCAAAGAAAGTAAAACAACTCTGATATGAAAGCAAAAATTAAGAAAAATCAAATGAATCTAATGGCAGTAGATTGAAAAATGGCCATCGGTTACGCAGGATCTTACATATATTCTCCTGTGCACCAGTGGCCCTGGTGTTTAGATTTGAATGAGTTCCACAGACTTCAATGGGCATGGTTGGATTCATTAGATTTTTTTTCTTTTGCTTTTGTGTCAAGCATTTTTTTTCAATTGTTTTATTTTTTGGATGGCCCCTTTCCTTCGGCTGAAAATTAGAATTAATGGCTCTGTGGATTATGGCTGAATAGGGCATGAAATCCTTAAAATGGACCCCCCATTTGAAAGCAGGGCTGCCACCTGGCCGGTATTTCACAGGCACAGCCGGAATTTAGAGCATCCTGCTGGACTCTGTATTTTAAAAATACCGGCAATGCAATTTTGCAGGGGCAGACCGGCAGGGTGATTGGCAGGTGATCGCCCAGAGTGCTAGCCCCTCTTTAGCACAGCGCTATGTCTATGTGCCAGTGCTTTGTTTGTGGCTGAGCCTGATCGCCGGGGGGAAGTGATGTTTCATTTCATGATGTCACTTCCCTCAGCGGCGCTCTGGAGTCTGGCAGCATCCGCGGACCGGCCAGCCTGTGTAAGCTCGCTGCCTGTGGAGGAAAAAGCCTTATATCCCTACTCCTTGGAGATCCCCTGAGACCGTATAAATACCTTGAAACTAGGCAAATATGTTCATTGGCCCCAAAAAATATGTCAAGTCATAAATAGACAAAAACTTCCATAACCACTTGCAAATGTTATCCTTCATTGCAAAAAGATTTGTGCAGCTAATGATTAGTTTTTATTCAATTTCATAAGCATATACATGAGTTATATGTAGGATTGCCACCTGGCCGGTATTTAGAGCAACCCTGGTGGACGGATGAGAGGAACAGACTTTCAGTTAGGATCGTGAAAAGTGAGCTTTGCATTCGTTATAAATTGGTTTATTCTTGCTCGGAATTTTATAACCTAGCAATGAAAAACAACAAATTATTGAAGGCGGCAAAATCCAATGCAAAATACACTTTCAAACATTGAGTTTGTACTATTCAGCTCTGTTGCCTCTGTAGCTGTCTGTTTGACTATTTTTGTAACGTTTAATAACATTTTAAAGCCATCCTGTTTTTAGTTGTTGGTAAATGATGTTACACATAAGTGTGTATTCATAGGAGCTGTTTAAATGTCTGCATTTGCGCTATTTGGTGAAGTTGCCAGATGTATTTAGTGTTCCCTTTAATTTATTAGTTTTTGTTCACTAAATAAGTGTTATTTATAATAATGTGATTTTATTCTTTGAATGTTTTTGTTTGTGTGATTTAGGATTTCCTCTGCATATGTATCGTATCTGTTATATCACTTCCTGTGATGTCACGCATATATACTTAATTATGCAAATTAACATGGCCAGTATTTTTTTGTAAGAAAGATGGCAACCCTATTTAAAAGTGAAGGGGATAAACCCTGAGCTTATATCGCCCAGGATGATTTAATTACTCCTACCCCACTGAGCATTTGGTGGTGGAAAAGGGAGCCATTCTTCGTTAGTTAAGTACTTTTATTTTTTATATTTTCATGTGTATTGTGGGGTGTGACAAACCCTGTAGCAGGAGGGCCATAAATGTCGCTGTTAGGGATCTTAAGCAGTACTTCAACTGCTCAAACAAAACACCCCAAAACAAAATCATAAAAGAAACAAACCTATCTCTCGATTGGAGCACTGTCTAGTTATACTATGCTGGCCCAGACTGACCAGCCTAATTACCATACCTGGGAACTTCTGGGTTCCGGCGACCCAGAGCCTTCCCTTGCGGAACGCGACCAGGACTGCACACTGATGTCGGTTGAAGGTCCCGCTGACGTCAGTGGGAGTTCCACTGGCGTCAGTGGCCGGTCCCGCCGATGTCAGTGGGGCGGTTCCGCTGACGTCAGCGGGACCTCCCTTCCCTTTAAACTGACATGCTCTTATCTGAAATTTCAGAAAATTGCATACCCACAGAAAATACTCGCAATTTCAAGTCACGTCTGGTCACTGACCACTAAGCTCTATGTGAGTAGATCCACTTGTGTAGGTGCATTACTTTGGTGATGAGTCACATTGACGGAGAAACTCTATATTATTATTTCTATTTATATTTTCCTTCTTTATACATTGTGCCCTCGTAGAAAGTATTTAGCTGACATGTACAGAAAATGTACAGATTTTGCTTTGCTTTTTGAAGAGTTGGTTAATGTCTTCCTCACAATTCTACTAGTTCTTTCTTGTAATCTATCTTGATTTTACTCTCACTAGCTGATGGTAACTTCCAACAATAAAATAAAGTAACACAAAGTAGACTATTGCTTCATTGGTTACCAACATGAAGTAAATTTCACTAGTGTTTCCCACAGGCTTTTCCATGTCAATTTTCAATTGACCCTTTTCTCGCAGAATAAGTTCATGATATATACGCAACATATAAATATATATATATTCCTTATTTGCAGTCAAATTAAAGAGTAAAACGATATAATGTTAATCAGTGAGAGTGCATTGTGGATCAGCTCCAGACAGATGATGTAGCGAGTGATATTTGAACCACGGGGAACTGTAAGTGTAGATACCTATGCCAGGTTCCATATATCCATCTTAACAAATGCCTTCATTTAAAGCCAAAAGCAGCAGAGGTTGAGGTCACAAAAGAAAAAAAAATACCACATATACTCCATGGAGATACCATAGCCATATGGACAAAAATGGGATAAAAAAATCCTTTACCTATTTAAAGAACTAATTAATACCAGAGAATATATTCTTGTATTTCCCCCTTTGTATAATGCACATACATTAGATTATAATTGTGTATTTAGTTTATGCCAATGTATAACAGATGTACACATCCATATCCTCATACTTCTCTATTTATTCAAACTATAATATAGGTATTACAGATGAGCACAAAATATTTTAGAGGGTAATTCTATTCTAAGAATAGCTAAATTAATTAAATAAAACTACATGGGGCCCATGCTTTTGGTTTGTCAATCGGTGTAATTATTGTAATTACTTGTGTCTCAGTGTAGAAGGGGCAGTATTACCTAATGAACGTCCTGTCTTCAAGTTCATTCCTTCTCCGCATCCCACCCCTACAAAGGTTTTGGCTAGATTGCATTAATCATCAAATTATTGTGAAATTGTCATAGTAAAGGCCCAACCTCTAGTCTTCATAGTCCTCAGATCCTTAGTTAAAGATTGTGTGTGAAACTTTCTATACTGGTGGAGGAACTACCAGTCTCTGCTCCCAGGGCTTACCACCAATCTTCCCTCCAAGCTTTGTGAGTGCACAGCCATTTTATGAATAGCGCACAAAAAAAGATGTGTGCACAGGGCTGCCACCAGAGCAGCAGGACCGATTGTGGAAAGGGGAGATAAACAGAAAGGATAGAGATGGGAAAGAAATGGGGAGGTAAAGAGAAAGAGGAGGTGTGATAAAGAGAAGGGTGGGGAGATAAAGAGAATAAAGAGATAAAAAGAAAGGGCAGCAATAAAGAGAAATGGGAAACATAGAAAGGAGAGATAAATAGAAAGAGGAGGAGAGATAATGAGAAGAGTTTCAACGAGAAATGGGAGAGATAAAGAGAATAAGAGAAATAAAAAGAAAGAAGGGGAGATGAACAGAAAGGGTAGGGATATGGAAAAAATGGTGAGGTAAAGAGATAGAGGAGGAGAGATAAAGACAACAAAAAAAGTTACAAAAGGGGGAGTGATGAAGAGAAATTGGAGGATACATAATAAGAAGCCACTCAAAGAAAAGGGGAGAAATAAAGAGAAAAGAGGGAAGAAAAAATTGGATAACCAGAGTGGGGAGAGACGATGAAATGGGGGAAATTAGGAGAAAGGGAAGAGAGAGTGCGTACTTGGGTTTTGAAAGTGTTTGTATGTATGTGTGTGTGGGAAGGCATTAGCAAGGGCAGTGTATACGTTTATATTCTAAACTGTAACTGTTTTGGGCCTAATAGGTATAGAATCAATACAGGGTGTGCCTGACCTGAGTCTAGTGCTGGGACAAATCCTGTGTGTGCAATCTGGGTGCTGGGGCAAATCCTGTGTGTGCAATCTGGGTGCTGGGGCAAATCCTGTGGGTGCAATATGGGTGCCAGGGATGGCCTTTGGGGTGTGTGACCTGTGATTTATGCCTGTAAATCAGAGTTTCCATGCATTATTTATGTGATCTATACTTGTTGAGTTTGTAATGTGATTTTTCAGTTGATCTATACCTGCAAGGCTCGGTTTATATGTTATGCAGTTGCTCCATATCTGCAATGCTATGCTTCTATGGGTTATTTATTTAACCTGCAAATACAGTGCGCACATACTTTTATAACAGGAAAATAATTTGGACAACATAATATTTCTGTGCACACCAACTACTAAAAAGGGAACATACTTATCCCTGCTTACCCCTGTTCTTTTACAAATATCATTCCAGTTATTTGGAATGGTTTAGTGTGATTTTAATGAACAAGAATCAACTTCATGTGTTAAAAGAAACTTCACAGACATATCACTGATTCACCAGCAAAACATTGAAAGAATATACAATAAGTCTTCTTATTTTAATGAGTAATCAGCATTATGCGCTGAAGGAAATATCACAGACACAGGCACTGAACCAATGGTGGTTATTTGGAAGAAATGATCTGTTGGAGAGTATACTACGGGATGTAACAGTAATGTCTACAGAGCTTCGTCTGTTTTTGTTTTTTTTCATGGTCCTTTGTGATGTTTGTTAGTAATGTATTATAGTAATGTAGAGTAGAGTAATGATTGAGTATTGATTTTGTACATTGAGCTGCTACTGTAACACCACAGATGAGGCATCCATTACGTTACAAAATTCCAGATGGAAAAAAAGTTAAAAAAAAATGACAATTACAACCATTTCAGTATCTGCATTCATTTATATCTACAGACATGCAAGGATATTATAAATTAGAGCAGGTTCTATTGCAGGCACTGTGTATGTGCACTACATACCCCTCTCCTTCTCCTGTGTTTTTTTCTATGCAGCAGAAAACTGTCCCACATACTGACACCCCTCCTCCCCGCTGCCTCTCAGCACGGTCTTTGCATCTGCCAAGACATCAGTGGAGATAAGTAAACGAATGGGGAAGGTAAGTGAGCAGGTGAGGGTGGGGCAAATACAAGGTGGGCACAGACAAGTTTGGGAGACAGAGAGAGAGAATTGTGTTTTTGGCCCCTGAATTTCAAATTTACGAAATTATATTGGACCTCATGCACAAGTCTATTCTTTATAAGAAAAACATTGTAGTTCGCCTGCACGTGGAGTACGTGTTATATTTTGTTGCCATATGTTTGTAGCTAACTTTGCCGTGTATAGAAACAAAGTGAACAACGGCTTAGCCTTAAGAAGAAAATAGCTTTGCTTAGTCTCTTCCTTTACACAAAAAACGATTGTTCCTCTTTCAATATAATTTAACAGCAGGGCTAGACATTCTCCTTCAGGAGAGCAGAATTCATGGTTCCATCAATTATAGGAAGTCTCCCAGGTCCTGAAGCAACAAAGCAACCCCAGAGCTTCACAACTTCAACCACCATGTTTGACTGCTGGTACGCCAGATGTAACTGGAGACATGTCCTGGCTGGATTAAAAGTGGATCACACAGAGCAATTGCTCCAGGGGCACGCTTTTTGTTTGGTTAATACCTCTCACCTGTCCTATGAACCGGCGATCTAGAAACTGGCTTGAAAAAGTGCATTCTCATTTAGATTACAATAAGAGCAAGTGGGTTAAAAAACTGGGAAACTATTGGCAAGATTAGAAAATCCACAAAAAAACCCAAATACACAATAGTGGGGATTAAAGGTAAAGAGAATGCCACAACGACTTCAACTAAAGATATCAGTAAAACTTTTGTAGACTACTTTCAGGGATGATACAGAGCTGGAAATATTGACTTTAATTTAGGATTCATCTACTACAATCAGCAAACGTAATTAAATTCACAAATGACCAGTGTCAGACACTTAACGCTCCCTTAGAAGAGGAGGTAAAACTAGCCATCAAGGGTCTGGCTAATGCCAAAACACCTGAACCTGATAGACTCCAATCTGAATACTATAAAAATCGTAGCCCTTCAAATAACACCTCCCAATATAATACAATATTGTTTGATAATGCCCCATCTCTCAATGGGGATCAAATGGACGTTAAATAGATAGATAGATAGATAGATAGATAGATAGATAGATAGATAGATAGATAGATAGATAGATAGATAGATGTACACATTTCCTGGAAATGGGGAATCTTCAGTTGGGAAAAATGTATAGAAAGTGACTCTACTTTCAACAGTTTGTATCAAGGTTGCTGCTGTGCTAAGACTGAAACCCTGATCTAGGTTGTCTACAAACAATTTAGCACTTCCCCACAAGTGTGCGGTGCGTTACAAGGAGAGTGGGCTTTTTACTGTAGCAACGAATGGTCCAGTCAACAGGACTATTCCCTTGGTTGTTATGGTGATAACTATTTGAAATATACCTCCAAATCACTTTTTTTCTAAATAATCCCTCGTTTTAGGAACACATACTGCTTTCGCCAGATATACTGAAATACACATTTTTGTAGCACCCATTAAGATTTGTAAAAGCAGTGCCAAGATAAATGAAAATGTAGACAAAATACTTAAATCCAGTAATAAATTTGTACACCTAGGAATTTGTTTTGTGCTAGACAAAGAGTTCCTGCTTAAGGTGTGAAATACTTTGAAGTTAGAAGTAATTGTTAGTTGTATCTAGCTTTCCGTTTTCAACAGGTAAAAATAACTCCGGGCATACTTTTGGTAGTAAGTCAGAGGAATAAACAAAAACAATATTATTTTTATATTGCGGCTTATCATATTCCCAGTGTTGCAGAACAATGAAACAAACAGAAATAGAATCTTTGTGTTGGAATGTGGTTAATACAGTCTATTTCCTATGACTTCTGGAATAGTTTTTAGTGTTACAGGCTGTGAACTACTATACGAAAAATATAGGATTTTTTTCCCAGGGATTTTTCATAGTTCATAATATTTCAATAGTTAGGAATTCTATCGTTTATTGTTTTTATTTAACATAATTATAAATGACGGTTTCTAAAATAAGGATAAACCTTCTGGATAGCCATCACCAGTATTTATTTTGATCACTATGCAGTATGGAAGCCCTACCACTCTGTGATCTTGTGACCCTGCAAATTAGCCCTCCACAATGGATAGCCAGTCCTATTTGTGGGACTATGTCACTATGATTGGCAGTTCAGATAAGGTAATTAAACTCTCAGGTTGAAAAAATACAGAAACGCTCCAAATGCGATCAGACTTAAAGATACTGTTCCACCCACTGTCCTGAGTTTTACATTTTTATAACTAAATTCACCGTTTGCTACTTCATAACTAGTACCATCATTACTAATACCCAAGCCCTTATTTTTAACCATGTAAAATCACCTACCCATTTTAAAGGGAATGCATAATTATCCTGTGACACAAAAGCAGGTGTAGATACATGACCACTTTCCCTTTAACTGAAACCTGGTTAACCTCTTGGAACACTGCCTCTCCCGCTGCTCTCGGCTATGGTGGCCTCCATCTCACTCACACTCCCAGATCTGATGACAGGAAGGGTGGTGGGGTAGGTTTCCTACTCTCCCCAACTTGTACTTTTCAACATATTCCCTCTGCTCCATCACTCTCTTTCTCCTCATTTGAAGTCCATGCTATCCGACTATTTAATCCCATCTTCTTACGCATAGCTGTTCTTGACCACTTCTCCTCATGGCTGCCTCTCTTCCTCTCCTTCTGTTATCCTTGGGGACTTCAGCATCCCAGTTGACACCCCATCAAGTCCCATGGCTTCAAAATCTTTCTATAACCTCCTCTTTTGATCTCACACAACATATTAACTACCCTACTCATGATGATGGCCACACCCTGGACCTTATTTTTTCTAGAATGTGCTCTCTCACTAACGTCTCTAATTCCCCTTTCCCCCCACTCTGACCATCACTTCCTTTCCTGCTCTCTAACCTTGCCTCTTACTCACTCCCCTGAACCCTATCCTCACCTAACCAGAGACCTCAGCTCTATTAACCTTTAGAAGTCCTCAACCAATTTACTCCCTCTCCTATCTTTAACATGTCTTGCCCTAACAACGGTACCTTTCTCTATAACTCTACTCTCACGTCTGCTCTTGACGTAGCCCCAGTTACTACTCGCTCTTCACAGCGTTCACATTTTCAACCCTGGCACACGACTGTAACCTGACACCTACAACCTTGTTCTCGCACCACTGAGCTTAGTTGGTGACAGCCTCATTCTATATCTAACTTTCTGCCCTATAAATAAATGCTACGTATCTACTACTCCGCTCTCAACCTTGCTAAAGAAACTTACTTCACCTCCCTCAACTCCTCCCTGTCTCATAACCCTAAACGACTCTTTGGCACTTTGACGTATCCCTACTACCCCTTCCACTAACCTTAATGCCTCTGACTTATGCCACATATTTCAATAATAAAATATCAGATATGACATATCTGCACAGTCACCACCCTGCCCTCATCCTCCCTCTGACCTCTTCTCCCTTTACTACATTACATTAATTCTCTGCTATCACTGAATAATATGTACATGCTCTTCTTCTTTCCTCTTGTCCAACCACATGCCCCCTTGACCCGATCCCTTCTCATCTCACCCAGTCTCTTTCATCTTTCACATCTTCAACCTCTCCCTCATTACTGGATCTGTCCCATCCTTCTTCAAGCATGCTACCATTAATCCAATCTTGAAAAAGCCCTCCCTTGACCTGACTGATTTGTCCAATTACAGTCCCATCTCTCTACTTCCCCTCACCTCTAAGCTTCTTGAAATAATTGTTCATACCCAATTAACTAAGTTTCTTGATTCTTACTCCCGACTTGACCCTCTTCAATCTGGTTTTGGCCCTCGTCACTCTACTGAGACCGCCCCCTTACTTAAATTACAAATGACCTACTCACTGCTAAAATGTAAAGTAAGGGCCACTACTCCATGCTAATCCTACTGGACCTTTCTGCTGCTTTTGACACTGTGGACCACCCTCTTCTCCTTCAAACTCTTCTTGCTCTTGGTCTCCGTGATACTGCTCTCTCCTGGTTCACTTCCTACATCTCTGATCATACCTTCAGTGTCTCTGCCTCCAGTAACACTTCTCCTCACCCTCTCAGTGGGGTACACCCAGATCTATCTATCTATCCTATCCTGATCTCTCCCCCTCTGTCTTAGATCGTGTAACTAACTGTCTCGCCTCTGTCTCTACCTGGATGTCTGCACATTTCCTGAAACTCACTCTCTCTAAAACCGAAATTCTCATCTTCCCTCCCTCCAACGCTAAGATTCCCCCAACAGTTTCCCTCAATGTTAATGGTGCTATCATCTTCCCGTCTTCTCATGCCTCCTGTCTTTGTGTCACCCTTGACTCCGACCTTTTGTTCACCCCCACATTCAGTCTGTCTCTAAAAACTGCTGTCTCCATCTTAAAAACATTGCCCGCATCCGTCCCTTCCTAACGCTTCCTAAGGCTCTCTTCCATGCCCTTATCATCTCCCGCCTTGATTATTGTTATTATGTCTTAGCTGGTCTCCCTCTTAACCGCCTCACCCCTCTATAATCCTCCATGAATGCTGCTGCCAGACTTATGTTCCTCATCCATTGCTTCACTAACACCTCTCTCCCCTCTGTCAGTCTCTTCACTGGCTGCCTGTGCGCTTCAGGATTCATTTCAAAATCCCCACTCTTACTTTCAAAGCCCTTCACAGCGGTTCCCCTACCTACATCTCCTCACTCATCTCTAAATACACCCCTAACGGGTCTCTCCGCTCATCCAATGATCTCCTTCTATCCTCTTCTCTGATTTCTAGCTCTCATGCTCTCCCCTGGCCTATCCGTCTTTATCCGTGCCTTTATTTCTTCAAAAAATCCCTCAAGACCCACTTCTTTAAGGATGTTTACCACATAGCACACTAACAGCCTCCCATATTCTTTTAGCTCACCTTTCCTAGTCCCTCTCCTGCAATACTTTTACTAGTGTGGCTGCTCCATCCCTAACAACGGCACTTTTATCTATTGTGTAATACACGCTAAAGAATTGACGATAGCAGAAATAGCTCTACGACTTTGAACTACCTCTAAAAATAAACAGGTGAAATTTTCTCTGACGAAAAAAGATCAGAAGGCTTTCAACGTGAGAAAATTCCTTTTTATACTCTGTGAAATATTTCTAAACAGGATAAACATCTCCTTTCCCCTCCTTAATTGAATTAAAAAGAAAAACAACCTGTTGTGTTATTTTGGACATCGTCCAGTCCTACATAACTCTGCAATTCCAAATCAAATCATTTGAAACATTCTTTCTGATACACAGGGGGTGTTCTCTGTGGCAAGTGATTGCCTGTTTTTTCCCTGGAGAAACACAAGGGGTAGAAAAGATTGCAACTGAAAACAAAAGCATTTAAAAAACAGGAAAGTGTTAGTGAGAAATACCCGATCTTCCTGTAAACTCACGTCATCGGATTCCCGGGAGACAAAGGTGCGTGAATAATTAGGATTTTAATAGGAGACCTCAAAACATTGTTTACAGAAACACAACAAAAAGTTATTGTTCCCCCAGCAGCAAATAAGCAAATAATAGAAACTCATATCAATATAATCAGGAAATGATGTTATGTCTAAATTAGCGACTGGAAATAAAGAAATACTCTTTGGTGGTGCTTTAAATTCTGGTTTTCGTATATTTATATATTATCTGCCTTCTTTTCAATGGAGCAATAATGCTTTGTTTTTAAGGGGTACAAGAAATTACACTGTTTCAGATTTAATCGTTGGCGATTAAAACTGACGTTCAATGCACCGGGTGTTATGGGTAAAAATAATTTATAGCCTATAGCATTACATAGAAATGTAGCAATTTTGACGGCAGATAAGAAGCATTCGGCCCATCTAGTCTGCCTATTATAAGAAGTATTAGACGTGGTGCAATCACTGTATCAACCGATGAGACGTTCTTCCCAATGGCTTCTATTATACCAGAATTCTTCATCCATAACCCCAATGTGCTCAACAAGGTCAAAAGTTAATGGGTGCTACCTGAGTAAACGGTTTAATTATTTCAATTAGGTTTTCAACTGTCGAATGTTTTTTTTACACCATTTAAAAAAAGCAATTTTTAGACCAGAGATGGGAAGAGAGAAAACGATACTCAATAGATTTCACCAGATTGTTTAATATGGGGTAGGGATGTGGCAAGAAAAATTTGGTTCTTGTGGATTTTTGCAATTTTCCTCTGGGAATATCATCTTGGGTTCAGGCTTTATATAGGAAAACTCAATACAGAAGAGTTAGTAAGTAGAGTAACGTAAACTTATAATCGTGGAGACGTCCGTCTATAACTTCTTGCTATTTAAGTTGTATAATTAATGACATTTTATCCAATGGGACTCATCTCTCTTGACATTTTATATTTGTAGCCAAAGCAATTTGTGACGAAGACATAGGATATGCACGGATGTATTAAAAGTTACGTACAGAAAGAAGCTATTATTTCATGACAAAAGGAAGAGTATTTACGCAGCGAAGTCACAATGTAAAGAACGCTCTGAAGACGAGATTCCTTCTTCCTGTTTACATTTCCTGTCTGACATTTTTTTCCCTTTAAGGAAATGTATCATGAAAAGTAATTGATTAGATTTTTTTTACATGTTTTAAAGTGTCGCATGGTGCAGAAGTCACACAAATAAAAAATGCTCCAGATTTATGATATTTAGAAGTGTGTAATGATTTGATTTTAAAGATTCACTCGCACATTTGTATAATCATAATGTATGGTTTTATTTTATGGAATTTTAGCATTTTTAAAGCATTCCAAATTTTTTTCACAGCCACTGTCACAATGATCTATGCAACATGACTTTTTTTTATTGTAAAAAACGGCAAAGGACAAAAGCTCACATGTGCTAAAGGGAATTGGGAATCCAGAACTAATCAATTGCAATTGTTTGGCAGTAAAAGAATTTCCAAAATCTATTGTGAACAATTTAACATACTTATCATCTTTCATCACAAAAACTGTTTTTAATTTTCTTCTGTACACTCCATCATCTGCAGTGTATGCAAAGCATTATGTAGATATTTGTGAAAATTACTTTTGTCCATTTCTAGAAGATTCAGTGCTTACTTGTCAAAACCTTGATTTTGAAGGCACTTGATGTTCTGGTCAGTTGAGACAAACTGTGTTCAATATTAACAGAGGGGGGATAGTGAATAGAAGAAGTAAAAATTACAACTCTGCAAACTCCTACTTTTGTGAATATAGCCTTAAAGCGCTTAATGGCTTCAGTATGTAGTATTACATCCTAAGGATAATGTGCTACATGACCAATAAGACATAATATCACTTCCATATGCAGGGCCGCCATGAGTTGGGTATGCCTGGTATTGGTGTACCGGGCCCAGCTGGCCTCCCTGCTCTCTCACCTCTTTCTATTGGCCCCCTTTCTTGGCTGATTGTTATTAGACTTGTGAAGTTGGATATGTAAGTATTTTAATTTTAACAAAAGTTGCCAATTTTGTCAATTCACACAAATCTCCGAAAACAAGGAGGGACCCCCAGCGAAAAACAAACAAACAATGCAAACGATTTGTTTAAATGTCATCGGTTCTTTCACTCTCACTCACATTCTCCCTCACTCTCTCTCATTCTGCTTCTGAACGTCTCTCTACCTTCTCCGCTGACCGCTTCCGTGTCCCTGTCTCCTCGTTGCACAGCTGTGTTCTTCTTTCTTCTTCCACAGCTCTTTGTGTCTTCTTTTTTTGTCTGCTTCGGACTCTAGTTATACAGCCATTTGGCCACCAGTATAAAGCAAGTCTTGCGTGATCATGTCATCACACAAAACTTCCAAAGTGGAGAGAATGAATGGGGGTTCCCGAGGAACCGTCGGGATGTGGTGTGCACGTGTGCAAACACTGCTGCTTTATTTTTGACGTTCCATGCAGTTTTTGGGCACAAATGGTAGTCTGTGAATAGAGTAGAGGAGAAGAGAAAGGACCAATATCCTATTCTGGGCCCAGTGGTGCGAGCAATGGAGGCCCACAACCCAGCACTTTTAGACATACTCTGATGATCAAGAGTGGGACAGATTTTTTATTGCAGATGGTCTCCTTTAGTGAGCAACCCAATACCCTGATCATCTTTGAAGAAAACTTGTGTTGCCTTTTAAGTTTAGAGGAATGGTCATAAGACCATTTTTATTGGCCTAGAATGTGAGTGTTTGTAAAACTACGATAGAAGATACTGCCAACCAGTGGAGCTCAGGACCATCTTAGAAGCTCAGGACCAATGGACCTGATGTGTGTGGATTTGTATAGAACAAGGCTTCAAAGGTGCTGGATGCATTTTAGTCATCACTGACCACTATACCTGGCATGCTCAAACATATTCTAAGAAAAAGAAAGCAACCACAATTGCCACGGTGTTGTAGAACAAATCCTTCATCCATTACAGACTTGCCAATTGGCTGCGTTCTGACAATCTCTTCAACATATGTGACTTTGGGACTTTAAGCATTCCACTCACATGTACTTTAATTGAATAAAATTTTTAAAAATGCATGATTCTTTGTGACAATTAAGAAACCAGAAAGGAAAAATAATACCTGCTCTTCTTGGCTGCCGCTAACAGCATTATTTCAGAATATCCCTCCGGTACCATAAACCAGAGGTAATGACAACCGTGTAAGCAGCATATACATATAACAATAAACATAATTAATACTAACATGAAACAGATGGAATGAGGTGGAGAATCGCATTCCATCGGTTTCGGGGGTGCTACTTACACCTTTCTAAATGATTTCCTTGTTCAGGAATTCTGTTTTGGTTATAGACAGTACACAAATGCCATCGCTCTATATACTTGGTTAGCAGACTAGAAGGGCCGATTGGTTTTTATCTGCCATGAATATCTATGTTTCTATGTTAGTCTGTTGTCCGTTTGTGTAATGTATGTTCGACATTCGTGTAAAACACAAATCTCCAATTTCTCAAACACTGTAGAGAATCAATTTTGTATTCTCACCTATTACTATGGTATCTGCTGGTACCCCATAAATAAAATGTAATAATAATAATAATGGTAGCCAAAGCCTAAGACATCCTGAAAAACAACAACTGGCCAAGAGGGAGCAGGCACACGGAGGGTCATTATTTTTCATATTTATATTTTCTTTTCTGCCAATAAAACCTTTAATCAGTATTGTATGGCAACATATGGGAATTTGATTTCATATCAAAGGTTCCCATAATTGTAAACCCTTACAATTTGGAATATCGTTATCTCCTGGTTTTTATAAGGACAATTATTAGAACCATCGGGATTCCAGAATTAGGGATTCGTTAGGAAAAAAAAGTTTGTGACGTAACAATAAAGGGTTATCTTTAAGAACGTCATTCTTCATTTCATGTCATTTAACCTTATAAGGTTACGTTTGCATTAGAGAGGCACTTCACTTTAGTTTAGGTGAGTGCTGGATTCTTTGCAGCGGCTTGTTAATCAGCAGCAGGTATACATACCCCTTAGACACTTCAATTATGAAGTAATGTCTCCCTCTAGTGGCTATATTTGTGTGCTCCATTGTTTCCTTTAATAAATATGATTACAATGAAGGGAGACTATAACTTCAAAAATAACAATGAACATTATTAATACTAACATGAACACAAATAGTATTCCTGCAGGAGAATAACATACTTAATTGGTACGTAAATCAGGAATTTCCATATTAATATTGTTATCATTAATGTAACAAAGTATAGAAATGTAACTGTAACACGCAATTGTTGATTCTAGATTAAGATACAATTAAAAGTATGTTATGCTGCGTGTAAGAGGATACTGGATGTAGAGCTTCTCGCAGTACATACATTCAAAGGGTATCACAAAACTAGAATTGACAGACTGAGAAAGGCCAATACATAAGGTAAAGAGATGTCCTGCTCCCAAGCTTACCATTTACAGGGGATATATACTCTAACTCACTGGTGTAACTACGGCGGTCATAGCTGTGATGGGGGCCCCGTGAAACCCCTGCGACCCCTTGTTCCTGTCTCCTCATAACAATTCGCAATGATTTTGAAATGGTCCTTCCGCCATGGAGCGCACTGATCCAGGTCTGAAGGACCACTTCTAAACTATTTTTCCTTTTACTTGGACCCTGGTTCTTGGTGGCTAATGGCCTAGTCAAAAGTCTGAAACTGACCCTACAGGCTGAGTTTTTTTCTGTCTCTATACAAATGTTACTTTTTACAATGAAGCCTCGCTAGCGGTTTTGCACATAGGCAGTTTGGTAAAGGCAGAGATCTCCATGATTATTCTTCCTCAGCAAGTTATTATTCACTTATTGATGCTGCTTAGTACAGTAAGCTTACAGTTAAAATACATACATACAATCTATAGGTTACAGCCAGGGGCGTAACTAGAAACCACAGGACCCTGGTGTACAGATTGCCCCTGGGCCCCCCAACTTCACCAAACAACATGCTTTACGGTACCAGCTTTGCCTCAAATAGCTTGTCATGTCAGATGATCTCTACACTCTCTGTGCTACTAGCTCCAGATATTACCCACATATAGCGGCCCCTAGAGTGGCAGGCCCAGTCGCAGTTGTGACCCCTGCGACCATCGTTATTACGCCCTGCATGATGGGCAGTGACCTTTTCTGGCCTAGGGCAGCAGATCATCTGCCCCTCTTCTGTGCCTTTGCTCAATGGTCCATTCACACTATGAAGGGCTGTGCCAGGATGCATTACATTACATTTATTTATATGGCATCAGCAGATTTTGTAGCGATGTTACAATCAGTGGCATAATTCACAATAACAAACTGGTACAAAAGGAGAAGAGGGCCCTGCTCTTGTGAGCTTACAATCTAGTCGGTGGTTGATAGAGAAGTCAAACAGTAGGAGAGGACGGCTTGGATAGGGATGAGTTGATAAGGTCTGGATTATCTGTTGAAGTTGTTGATCGTTCAGATGGCTTGATTATAATGCCGGCTGGGAGTGTTAGGAAGGACATTTTTACGTTTCTCGAAAAAGGTGGGACTTTCTCCACAAGGGAGAAAGTCTGATGGTCTGAAGGGACGGGAAGGGAATTCCACAGGGGCGCAGCGCGGGTGAAATCCTGAATGCGGGCGCAGAAAGAGGTAATGATGGCAGAAGAGAGACGCAGATCATGAGAGGAATGAAGAGGGAGGTTGGGTGCATATCCATATGCAGAATATGACGCCATATCTGGATTAACTCTTCATCTTTTCTTTCTGTGTAAACTGTTATATACTACTTTTCATGTCCTTTTACCCAATGTACAGAGCTGCGGAAGATGATGGTGCCATATAATAAATACTATCCAGGCGCACAGCAGTAAGGATGGCAGCCGCAGAGGGGGTGGCTGGTAAATACGGCACTGATGGTAGAACTATATATATATATATATATATATATATATATATATATATATACATATACACACATGATACATGATGGCCCTTCTGACAGTGTTGCTCCCTTGCGTTCTTGATCCACCTCTATCATCCCATCTAAATACCCCTCAATCCTCCTCCTTCTTCTCTGTCCATGAAACATGGATCCTGCGGTACTTTCACCGAGAATTGCAGGAGATAAAGCACGAGACGCCCGCGTTCAAAGAGATCGAACAGAAACCTCATGATAACTCTGTCTGCTTACAGCATTGCGAATAACACGCTGGGTTCCGGGAATGTTTAAGTTGAACTAAATAACTGAAAGATCTGGTTTATGTCCAGCATACTGCGCTGTCATATCGCCTCATCAGCCGTGGCCGCTTCGTGGGATGTGCGCGGTTACTCGGAGCAGGGCATTCCTTTCTCTCGCAGTCGCTGCAGATCATTTTCTTATCTTCATTCTACCTTCAGAGTTTTGATAATGAAAGAAAAAAGATGCATTCCAGAAGGGGTTTCATATTCATATATATATACAGTGTGTATATATATATATATATACGTCAAATGAAAGATGCAATATCGCTAAATCATATTCACATACATACGCTAGAAAGCGCTGTGACGATACATATGGGTACGGCGTATCATTTATTCAGCGCGCCCAAGTGTTACAATCCAGTAGGTCGCAATGATTTCACGCTCAGAGGACTCTTTAACATGTTAAGTGACCCAGAGATCGCCTACAGAGAGCGGCTTCTATGTTTAACGGATGACAGGGGATCGAGGCAGGTAAATACTAATTTTAAAAAAATATTTTTTTTATTACTGGAAAGATAAAATCTTCGAATTTAAAATAAATCTCACGAAAGAAAGAGGCAGAGGACCGGCGGCGGTGGTTCTGTCGGAATTCCCTCCGCAGGCAGCCCTCACTGCTCAGCCCTTTGCCCCCCGCAGGCACAGGGGCGATGACGTCACGGCGCCGTGCGTGCTCCCAGAGCTGGTGCAGACTGCCGGCCGGGGGCAGAGAGTCCTAGAGGGCAATGGAGCTAGGAGCTCACCGGGGCGGCGATTGGTGAGGCGGCCTCTGGAACCCCCCGCAGTATGGGCTTCGGTGTCGCCGCCTGTGTGCTTGTATTGGGAGTTGTTCTCTCCAGCAGCCGCCTGCAGACCCGGGCAGGTAAGGAGTTTGTGTGCAGCCCCTACTCACTCCCAGCAAGGGGCAAGTGCTGTCTCTCCCGGACGGGCAGCTCCGCCCTCGCCTTACCCGGTATAACCTGTGCCCTCTGATCACCCGGCTGGGGGAATGTGATTTACCGGAGTGCGGGAAGCTCCGGGTTACGGGAGGGGGTGGGGGTAACCAATACATCGGGGTTATGTATGAAGACTGGTGCAGTCACCATGACAACCAACACGACGCTCGTGGTTGCTCCGATTTGCACCAGAATGTGTCTATTTAATATATTTTGGGCACTACTGCTGTCCTGCCAGCTGTGTCCCTGTGCTTACATGAGAACGATAACTCCCATCACTCCCAGGACCTGCTCATTCCCCCTGAGCTAATGCCGCATTCACCTGCATGCAGTTATGTTCAGTATTAGGCGCAGTATGGCTAAATCTGCCACGCAAGTTTATTTCATGACTTCAAAAGAATTTTAATACATAATTCTGAGAAATTCCAATAAATAAATAAACTTTGGAATTGTTACCCCTTCTGTAACCCGTAACCCGTATGAGAGGTTATAGTTATACGGAAATTCGGTTATATAAAGGAATAATAATTTCTTGTAAATAATGAAATGTCGCGTTTATTTTAACCCCTTCAGGACCGGGATTTTGATACTAACGTGTCGCTAAAGGACCGGAGCCGTTTTTGTGTTTTTGCCATGTCTTTCTTCAACTGTAATTTCTCTCTTATTAATTGGTGCACCCACACAAATCATATATTGTTTTTTTTAGGACAAGTAGGGCTTTCATTTGAAACCATATTAAGCTGGGTAGTACATTGTTTTGTTTGAAATAAACTGGAAAAAGTGGTGAAAAAATGAAAAAAACGCATTTTTTTTACAGTTTTGTATACATACAAATTGTACACACATTGAACCAATGGGAAAAAATTATCCCAAATATATTCATTGAGTTGTCCTGATTTGGAAACCACCCAACATGGCCAGGATTTTCATCTATTTTGACCAGTATAGGGCAAATATTGCTAGGCATGCATCGTGTTTTTGAAATGTAATTTTTTGCAAATTTGGCATGGTAGTCTAATAACTGCAATAGTTGTCACAGATACTGATTATCCCCCCAAAATTATATGTTTATGAAAAGTAGATAAGTCAAGGTGTACAACTAGGGTCATTTTGACACTTTTCAAACAGGGATTTTATCGCCAGTTGCTGCCAAATTTTGAGGTATTTTTATATTTTTGGGGGTTTTTTTGCATATGTTGCAATGTTGCTTTAGATTTTATATTATATTTTGTATAGAATTTGTGCAACTGCAGAAAAAAACACCAAATTGTGTTCACCAACATCCCCCGGTTCCAACAAGGCCTCACATGCATGGTTCATGCATTTTTTGAGGAAGCTATGAGGGCAAAACTGGAACATGCGCATTTTCGTTTTCACATTTGGAATTTTCAGAAATTGGTTTACTGGGCCCATATCCCATTTGGGACATTTTGGAAGCCCCCCGCTGTAAATTACCCCATAAAAGTATATATTTATGAACAGTAGACAAGTCAAGGTGTTCAACTAGGGTAGTTTTGACAGTTTTCAGCTAGCCATTTCTTCACTCGTTTCTGCCAAACTTCACAGGGAAATTATTTTATTGCGTTTTTAACGCATACATTTCAATGTTGCACTGAATTTCTTGCACACCATAAGTGCAACAGTGGAAGAAAACACCACATTTTGTTCACCAAGATCCCCTGATTCCAACAAGACCTCACATGCATGGTTCATGCATTTTTTGAGGAAGCTATGAGGGCAAAACTGGAACATGTGCATTTACATTTTTTTAAATATTTTTTTTTATCAGATTGCTTGTAAGTGACAGGTTTAGGCCGCTGACATCAATCAGGGAGACCGATCAATAATCAGCGACTTAAAATGTCACCGACAAGTGATCAGGTAATAATTATGATTATTTCATTTATTAATAATTTGTGTTTTTTCATAATTACCCTAGATGACCCCTCTCTCTTTGTAGAGCAGGGTCATCCGTGGGCTGCCATAATGATCCGATCACTCCTATTGGCCAGGAGCGATCTGATCAGCCCAGCATTTGACCTGGAAGCACCCTGGACTTTCAGGTCAGTGCTGGTATTTTTTTTATTATTATTTTTATTATTTTTTTATTATTTTTTTTATTTATTATTTTATTAGTATTTTTTTTAAAAAAATTTTTTTTTTTTTAACTCTTTCAATGCTGATGCTCCATTGAAGCACAGCATTGATTGATATTTAGTCCCCACAAGCTTGTGGGGACTAATATTAACCCCTGCAATGCTGCGATGGGGGTCATAAACAATCGCAGCATTGAAGGGGTTAATTGAGGAAGAGGGGGGGGTAGGGGTTAACTATGGGGGGTGGGGGTGGGGGGGCTGGTCTCCACACTAATGTGGAGACCAAAGAGCCCTGTCTCCCTGTCCCTGAAGCTGCCTCTGGCAGCTGGGACACAATCTCCAGTGGACTGGAGATTGTGGGAGAGGAGTCTCTCTGATCAGCCCTACAGGGCTGATCAGAGGACTTCTGGGGGTTCGTTTTTGCTGCTGGAGGTCTGCCTGGGCTTCCAGGCAGACCACCAGTAGCAGAACCCCCTAAAAAACGGGAATTAACCCCTTCAATGCCGCGATCGCGGCATTGAATGCAGCGATCGCGGCATTGAAGGGGTTAACGCTGCACTGATGCTCTCATGGAGCGATCAGGCAGCAGGGGGGTGTTGGATCAGGCCCCCACACTTGTGTGGGGACCCATTCAACACCCCCACCCCTTCCCTGAAGCTGCCTGTGGCAGCTGAAACAGCGATTGCAGATTTTTCTGCAATCGCTGTTTCTGCCTAGAGAATCACTCCGTGGGAGTGATCGTAGGCTTGGGGGAGGGCTTAGACAGGCTGTGTTGTCTGCCCAGGACTCCTGGGCAGACGGCAGCAGCAGCGCCCCCGCGATCACCGCGATTGTGGTGATGTGGGGGCGTTTTTTGGAGGAGACGTACCTGGTACGTCCCGGTCTACCGGTGACTGTTAACCAGGAAGTACCAGGTACGTCCCGGTACGGAAGGGGTTAAAGGAGAAGTGCCTGTTTTTTACCACGTAACTTTGAGTGATTTTAGGTAATTTTGTTTCTTTAAATTTCGCTGCCTGCTGTTATTGCGCTTTGCACTTTACAGCCATCCGCAAAACATAAAAAAAGACGGCTGTGCGAATTTAGGAAACAGATGTCGCTAAAACCCAACAGCTGATGCCCCTTTACTATCCATAAATATACGGTGAGGGTTTGGTTCTTCCTCCCCATCTACACAAAAACTACTTAACCCTTTCTGCACTGGGTATGACTGGTAGGTAGTCTGTATGAGGTCGCCTGCAGGTATAAGAATGATTGAAGGTGCGTGTTAAGGGTATGGGATTAACCCCTTCATGACAAAGCCCATACTTGTACGGGCTGCCGATGCAGTGTCATTAATGGGTGTGGGGAGAATCTGACGGGATTGATGAGCGAGCAGGTATAGTATAGTGGCGGGGAGGGGAGGTATGGATTGCGTAATATTATCTACACAGTGAGTGGGCAAAGTCTGCTTCTTTGAGGAATTTCAACATCGTTTATATTTTACCAGCAAAATGTATAACAAACTGGATTGTGTCGTTAGTTGAAGCTTTTTGCTCAGTTAGTGGGTAATGAGCCCCCGCAATGCCTTTGTTGCAGTTTCACAAAGTTTAGTGCAGCGCATTCTTCATAATTATTGATGTATTGTTGATATATGGAAATGCTCGTTTGTTGGGCTACTAGTACTTCATAAACATGCCAGTAGCAATTGTCTTGGGAAGGAAAACCACCACTAGTAATTGTTTCCCTAAATGGTGCCATTCCACATAGAGATAGGTGCCCCGACGAGTACAAGCCAGAGATGAGCCCCTGTTGCCTGGATCTCGGAGCTGGAGCACGAGCTGGGCTGGTTTACCTTTAGGAAATATAATTCCTCCAAAGCTTCGTTGACTCGCTCTTCTTACATCTCCATCGACAAGATCTGCCACTTTATTAATTCCTCTGAAAAGCATAATTAAAAAAAACAACACAAAAACAAAGCTTTTCTCTGTCCATGGCAAAGGGATCTATTCACTATAGTTGGAGAGTTTGTAAGAAAGTTGTGGTTTCTACTGCAAAAAGAGCTCGGTTGGCCCCATATACTGTGTATTTCAGTCAATGAGATTTCTTCGGTCCTGACGCACATCTGAAATCCCGCTGATCCCTGGAGAGAGTCTTGAGACTGATGTTAGGTGGTGAGGACCTGAAGACGTTTCAGATTTCTAATAGTTTATAGGTAAACTAGCCATGTATACGGTTCCTCGAGTAAATTATTATTTAAGAGAGTGAGATTGCCAACAAAACTCCATTTACCTCTTTCTAACGATTTAAAGCAAAATAGATCCAGCTATTAGGACACTTGTGCCATGTATACCATATAAGGTGAATTTATACCAAGTTGCCTAAATAAAACTTTTTATTTTTATTTTAACTTTATCTTAATATCATTCCCCTCAATGTATCCATCCATATATTTCCTTTGTGTATAAAATCCTCTTCCCTGCCCCCTCTCTATTTACCCCACTCTGCCCTCCTTTTCCCAATATTTTCTCTCCCTGTTTGTTTTTCTGGTATTCGCTGGGAATGCGCTGAATTCATGCTTTTTGTGTATTTATTGGTGTGCTAAAGGCTGGGCATAGAAGCGCTGCCTTGGTATTCACCATTCATTGCTGGCTTTTTGATTGTTAGAGAGATCCTGAATATTCTGCTAGTCACAGTAATCCTTGCCCTCTCTCGTGGTAGAAGGGGTTGTTTTGGAGCGAGTTTGAGCATGCGGTGCCTGGAATTCCGGAATACTTGTGGATATGATCTGTTTGCTTTACTGCTCTTTGATTTTGCAGGAGTTCAGGAAGTCTCATTAACTACATTTTATTCTCTAGTATTAAAAAGCCTTGCAAGAATTTTACAGAAACTGATCGTAAACAATAGAATGAACGTCAGGAAAATACAATATGTCATTCATCCAGGATAAAGGTGCTGTTCCACCTAGGCTCCTGAATTTAACAGTTTTATAACTAATGGTTACATTGGAAACATCGCACAATCTCTTCCTAGAAAGTATTCTTTTTTCCTCATTCATCGTTTTTGCCAGAAATTCTTAATTGCCCTGTGGCACAAAGCAGGCATTGATTAAAACTTTGTGTTTGATGTTACTACTGAAATTAATAAAACAGTAGAGATGTTAGATTCGATTAGATTTGTTTTTTTTGTCTGGGGAGCAGCACCTATATCACGCCACTTCTTCTAACAATAAAGCAGACGTTCAAGAGCCCATATATAGGAATTAGGATCCTTATCACTAGAGCACAAAGAATTGCCCTATTATTTTATCATAGCTACAGTGCCTTTGCCCCAACAGTCACCGCAATAGGGTGTATTTCCCAGCTGACCCAGCCAGTTTCCCCAGTTATCATTCATGAGTGCATCTTCTGGTGTCCAGAGCCCACATGTTCACTACGCAGAACCCTGTGACATAATTCATTCACTCACATAATGTGGGCAGCATGAGATACTTCATTCTTTCACCCGTATTTTGTAGGCAGATTTGTGACATTATTGAGCGTGATACTCATCTTTGTGATGTTGTGTGTATGTGTCAACATGTATAGGATGTTACAATCTTATACATATTTAGAAACCGTTCACATTTAAAAAAACAAAAATGTCACAACATACTCCACATTGGTAAATAAGAGAGGCAAATTCCCATCAAAAGTCCACAAAATTAAAAGATGTAGGGGAAATATATGAATCTTTTATGCCAGCTATAGTCGACCACTACATAGCTGCTTTAATTAAAGTGTGTCTCCAAACCACATACAGTCTACAATAAAATTGCTTGTATTGGCTGGTGCATTATTTGTCCGATAGAAGCAAATTCCAGAAGTCCATCTTCTGGGTTACTTGTCCAACACCTGATGGATGCGTAGCTCCAGTAATCCTCAGGAGCGTTCGCAAGCATGGTGTTAGTGTGCATTTGCGAGTTGCCCACGCACAGGTTCTGTAAAAGCTTTGTTTAGGCCGATGGCATTAGGAGTATTTTTTTTTACGACACAGAATAAACTGTACGGTATATCCCAACTGTTCTTCAGACGTACCTACCCCAGTCTCTTCTCATTATAAACAAGATGCCATAACCAGTAAGCCAATGGAGAAATCTTCTCATTCTCCACGATTTGTCCCAGTGCTGATGCTCTAATCTCATTTATGAAGAATTCCACTAACATTCTTTGATGCTGAAATATCCCACAAAGCGGCAAATAATATGCCGGCTGGCTGAAGCACAGCTTTGATGTCTGTATTGTAATTTGAAAGTACTTCAGACGCATAAAACCAAAGGAATGCGTTCGGGTGTCTACCTGCCAAATGGCCACATTTTTAAGAAATGTGCTGAAATTACAGCCTAACCTCGCCTTGTGTTTACTTAAATGTTACCTTAAGTAACACTTTTGGAATTGTATACATCGCAGGTTGACAAATTTGATTTAAAATTGTAGGAACCAGTTTTTTTGTGTGTTACCAACGCGCATACTACCAGACTTACAGTAACATACGCGCAGACACATATTAGCACACATACAATCATATTTACACACGCAGTAACTTACTCGTATACACGCACAACATATTTACAGAAAATAACATACTTACACGCACCTCTTCCACTGCCTGCTTCCTCGTCGTTCTTGCACACTGCTTGCCTCTGAACACCGGGAAATGACATCATCTTGTTGCGCTCTGACACAGTCAGTGTGCTGGGGCAGAGGGAGTGCGGCCAGCGAGCCCCCCGATCATTCACTGAGCATCCAATGTGTCGACACAACAAATAATATTATGAAGTGTTACATTTTCAATTTTTTTTTGCCTCCGTAGCCATGTTTTACATGTAAGAGCTTTGCGTCATGGTTCTGGAATGAAAAGCGTTTAGCTTTTGATGCATTCATTTCGGTCAACGAATATTGTTTCCTGGACGTTCGGCTCGGGTGAAATTTTGAGGCCTTTTCGCTTCCCAAAGGAGTAGATCCCTGACACCTTCTGGGCTCATTTCATTATAGAATAAAAATGTTCAAAGAGGTGAAGTAGTAGTAGTAGGGAATTGGGCCTGGGCAGGCAGACACTGGCAGATGATAGGCACATGCAAACCTGTTTAGCAGGACTGAATTTCATCAATATTATATATAATACATATTATATTGTCACCAATATTTATCAATAAAGACTAATAGATTATATCATAGAAAGATGATAAACATTAACTCGTCCACAAATTACAGGTTTGGCTGGTAGTATAAGTGGCCAACTATCCCAATCAACTAAACTCTACTCAGGAACAGGAGAAAATGTCTGCTGCAGTCGCTGTAATACAGGAATCACTACTCCAATCCACCCGCAGCAGGACGTTTTCTGCAGTAAAATAAGCTATTAATTAATGTGCAGTATTGTATATGAGTAATGAGCATCAATCTCAGCCTCTGCTAACCTTACTGTCACTGTGTCACACTCCAACTCCCATCACTCTGTAACTGCAGCTACTGATGAGTTAAAATGGCGTCAGCACACTTATATATCTAATTCTTGTAAATACTGATTGGCCAGAGTGAAAAAAAAGAAAAACTCCCACAGCCGTTTCCATCAATGAGACCATCACCTGTTGTTTTGGCTTCTGCTTCTCAGTCATTGATATGAACCTTCCTACACACGCCGTCCCTCCCACTTTTCCTCATCAACAAGCGCCAAAACAGCTAGTAACGGCACCACAATGACTTGTTATGGCAGCGGCTACACGTGGAGACGAATGGATGATGAATTTTCAGAACTTCTGTAGTTCGCACAAGTCTATTCATGTAGACATGTACATATTCTTTGGTACATAGCATTCAACAGTGTGTAACATACCTATGGCGCACCAAGTTATGTTGATGTATTTGTTTACAGTTCTTTATATATTTATATATAATTTTTTCTTTTTTTCAGCCTCGTTTTATGGCGAAAGCTATATTGAACAAAAAATAGAGGAATCCTTCACCGCGTTTTCACTTCAGCTTCGTTTTAGAACAAGCAAGCCAAATGGATTACTGTTCCTTGCCGCGGGTAAAAATGACTACAGCTTGGTTCAGCTACATTCGGGACGTATTCAGGTAAATTATTAATTAAATTGCGTTTCCCAAGAAAACTTGCATTTCACACTTTTTTTTTTATATATATAACACAAATTTTGCGTTCCCAACTCAACCACGCATAACAAAGGGACAGTCCGTGATGAAGGGAACACAAAGATTGTCATATGTCTGCTATATATATCATGTCGTTATAAAATGAATCGGATGGTGTGCTAATTACAAGCATCCCAAGCTACAGCAAACCTCTAAATTTATCATAACCCATTTTTTCTTGCTCTCCCCCTTTTTTATCCCCGTTTACAGCATTTTTCTGTATGTGCTTCTTTTCTAGCACTAATTTTATTGTTTCATTTTCTTTACGATTTAATGTAATCTCCTTTTTTTCTTTTTAAATGGCTGTATACAGTCTTTGCCATTAAATTGTTAACTTCTGTAGTATTATTTATTTAATTTTTTCATTTTTTTTAAAGGTAAAAATGAATTTTGGGGGAGAAGAACACTTTATTGTCCTTGACCAGGGACCTCGTCTGGATGACTTGGATTGGCACTTCATAGTGTTAAATCAGGAAAATACAGACATGACTCTTAGTGTTGATGAACGCTTTAGAACTAATGTTCCGATTACTGGATCATACCAACTTGATGTGCAGCATGGTGTTTATGTCGGTGGACTCGGTCAGCTTAACGTGCCATATACAAAAAAAGTCCATGGTTACTTCAGAGGATGCATGGATGATGTTATATTCAATGGACACCAGTTACTTTCTTCCCTGAGACCATACCCTGGCCTCAAAAGCGTTCATGAAGTATCTCTAGGATGCAGCGATGAGTTTTTTGTAAGTGAAGAAGACCCCATTAACTTATTCAGCTCTAAATCCTACATAGCCCTCCCTACTTGGAATGTTGCTGAAGGAGGAATCTGGGAATGTCTTTTACAAGCCTCCGCGGGAAGAGGTTTGCTCCTATACCAATCTGGAACAAATGGATATTTTGTCTCCGTGGAAGTACAAGACTGGCAAGTAAAAGCTCATACTGGAAAAGGAAAAGATATAATCCAATTGTCTTCTGTCAGTCGTATTATAGAAAACAAGTGGCATTCTATTAGGCTGAAAATCACCGATAGGCACATGCATCTGACTGTTGATGACAAATCTGCAAAGGTTTTGCTTGCGTCTCCCATAAAGGCTCTACAGCTCAATGGACCGCTGTATATCGGGGGCGTAGATGATGCATCACGTCCTCATGTTATAAGCTTAGGTCTATCTGCGGTCTCTGGGAAGCATGCAAAAGGGGGTTCGTTTAAAGGCTGTGTGAAAACCATTAAACTTAACTCAGTGAAATATGGATTAAAACATGTACTGGCTACCAAGGATGTCTCTCCTGGTTGCAAAACTGAAATACCACCAAGTTCTCTTCCGGTCTTGGAAACTAAAACAACACATTTTACAACTACTGCCCCAACTGCTGCTTTAAGTACTAGTTCTTCAGTAGTCCAACAAAATATCAAGGATAGCTTCATAATTCTGAGTAAATTAATTGTCCCAGAAGGAGGCAGAGCTGCCCTTCAATCTAAACATATCAAACTCAATTTGGATTTTAAAAAGCTGGGACTCCGACAGTCACAGGTCTCATTTCATGTAGTGGAGCATCCCCAGCATGGCCAGTTGAAGATAGAAGTCCCGTCTCAACAAGAGAAAGATATGTTCACGATGCTAGATTTGTGGCACGGGAGAATAACTTACCTCCATGATGGGTCTGAGGAGACCGCAGACCATTTTAGTTTTTCGATTACCACCACTAGTAAGAATGAAATGCCGTCATATCTACAAGGCTCAGAGGTACATGTTTTTAGTATAGCCATCACTCCAACAAATGATGCACCTGAGCTTAGTCTCCCAGAAGGCAATCTCTTTGTCTTACTGGAAAACTCTAAGAAGCCCCTCACCGGTAATCTTATAAAGGTTTCGGATGTAGATACGGGACCACAGAATCTAAATTTGGTGCTGCTTGGAAATCTTAATGTCAATGCTGGATATTTGGAAAACATTAAAAAACCTGGAGAGCCAATAACAACATTTTCCTATTCAGATTTACTTGAAGGAAATGTCTTTTATGCCCACCATGGGCTCACAAACTCTAGGCTCGCGCTTAGAGTTGTTGATGGTGACAAAGTGAGCAACACGGTGGTACTCAGAATTTTGGCTGTACCTCTCGAATATAAAGTAGTAAATAATACTGGAGTTGAGGTAATTCAGGGAGAAAGCTCACTAATACTGATAAGCAACTTGGCGGTAGAAACTAACGCTGGGAGCCAAGACATCGATATTAGGTACGATATAACTGAAATGCCAAAGTATGGTCAGATACAGAGAAGGAGCTCGGGAAGTGAATGGAAGCCCACCACCGCATTCACACAGCGCTCTATGGATCGTGAGCGGGTGCGATACCTTAGCTCTTACAAAGAAGTCCAAGAAGCTGATGTAAAAGAATACTTTAAATTTAAAGTTACCATAGCTAATAAGTCAAGTGAAGAATTTCTGTTTCCTATTCGTGTGAGGTGGCTTAAGTATAAGTTGCTCAAAAATGTTCCATTAACTGTTGAAAGTACAAAGAAGACAACTCTTGGTCCAGAGAACTTATTTGTTGCAACAGAGGGAATCAAAATACTAGAAGAAGAAATGTATTTCAAATTACTTTCAATGCCCAAAAAAGGAAAAATACTTCTGGAAAATAAGGTTCTAAAGAAAAATGCCAGGTTCACCCAAGCAGATATTGAACAAGGTAAGGTGGAATATCAACTGATTGACCAACCTCATGAAGATTCAGATGATTCCTTTAGTTTTGCGTTGTTTACCAAGCACGCAGAGTCAAAACACCACAATTTTATAATCTACCTTAAAGCTGACCTAAACACTCTTATTTTGACAAACAAAGGTTTGCTGTTGGCGGAAGGGGATGCAAAGCTTTTAACGAAAGATGAGCTTTTTGTGCAAACAATGAATAATAAAACCTTCAAATACAAGGTTTTAAAAAGCCCTCAACATGGCAGGCTCAAACTAATTAATTTCTCCAACTCCCAACTGAGCAACGATAACATCACAGCCTTTTCTAGCCAAGATATCTTAAGCGAACGCCTTATGTATGTCCATGATGACTCTGAAACAACCTTTGACACCTTCACAGTTGTTGCTTCGTCTATAGAGCCTGGGCAGGTAAATCTTGATGAGGATACGGTACCCGTCCAGACGGAATTTGTCTTTAACATGTCTATCGAATTAAAGAATGATGAGAAACCCGTACGCGTGGTTGATAAACTCTTTCACGTGGCTCGAAATAGTCAGAGACTATTAACTTTGGAAGATTTGTGTTATCATGACCCAGATACAGATTTTAATGATCAGGAGCTACTGTATACAAGACGAGGGATTCCTAACGGAGACCTGGTATCTGCAAATGATACATCTAAAAAGCTTTACCAGTTTACTCAGGGAGACATGGAGAAGAAGCAAGTTCTTTTTGTGCACCGCGGTAGCGATTATGGACGCTTTGTTCTGTTTGTAACTGATGGAAAACATTACACGTCATCACTCCTGGAAGTTAGCGCATCGGAACCCTTTGTTAAAATTGTAAACAATACTGGTGTCTTGGTACAGAAAGGGAAGGAGAAGACCTTGACGACGGCCAATATTAGTATCGTGACAAATCTGTACCTTACAGGTGATGAGCAGATTGTGTACGATATAACTTTACCCCCAACACATGGAAAAATCATTGGGAAAAACATGGACACTCCATTCTTTACCCACCAGGATCTAAAATTGGGTTATGTGGTCTATAAACACGATGACAGCAATAATCTCATGGACACCTTTAACGTGACTGTAAAAGTCAAGGATATAATGTTGAATGTTGAGATTAAAGTTCGTATATACTTAGAAAGCCATCAGCAGCCACCAACACTGCTGCGTTTAAACAGCCTTGTAGTAGAAGAAGGAAGACCAGTAAAAATTGACAAAGAAAAGTTACAAGTGAGTATATGCAACACGTCTTCTAAATTTCCTGCCACTGGTGTAAATAATGAATTATTACAATGTCAGAAGTTCCTAAACAGCAATATTTATATTGTCTTGTAAAAGTTAATGGTCTCTCAAACCCCCCCCCCCCCGACAGAGCGTCCCAGCAGAATTGGTTAATACTGTAAGGGAATTTAAACATTTACGGATCAAGCATACGACTTGAATATAAGATAACAGCAAGGTTGTTTTAGGTTTGAGTCTATAAATCAGGATAAATGGGCTAGATGGGCTGAATGGTCAAATTCTATTTTACTAGCTAGGCTGGATTGCCAGTATTATCGCAATTATGTCATGCAATTGAACATGTTTTGTTTTTGTTTTTATAGGTTATTCATGAAGATAACTCGCCTGATGAAATACTCTTCACTGTACTTACCCGCCCTTCCTACGGATACATACGCAAATTTGAATCCTATGAAGGTCATTTGAGTATGGAACCCGTTTCTCTAGTGACGTTTACACAGAAGGATGTTAACAATGGGAATATTCAGTATGTACAGAGCGAGTCTGGTCAGCTTCAGGATAGCTTTGAAATGGAAGCAACCAATGGTGTGCGATCGATCGGTGGGATTACAATGCACGTGGATATCATTCCTATCCTCATTCCTCTGGAAGTACAGAACATTACTGTGAAGGAAGGAGCTTCCAAAGCACTGACACCGGAGGAGCTAAGCATCCCCAATAAGCATTTTGCAGGTCTCCTATCAGAGTTTGTCTTGATCGATCTCCCAAAACATGGCTATGTGGAAAACACAAGATTTCCTGGAACAAAGCTCTCGAGATTTAACACAAAACAGGTATTATGAACGTTCGATTACTTTATTCAATTCACGCAGGGCTGTATTCAGCATTCAGTTCCGAAACTCGTAGCCACCACACTATGTAACATAAAACCGCTGGAGAGAGTAAAGGAGATGCGGACGGCTGACATTTTTAGATTAAGATTTATTACGTTTAGTGAAGGATGAGTAGAAAATATATTTACATTCAGCTATCTGCCCCAGGCACCTTCATGTCTGTAGGCCTCTGTCCTTGGCTCCTGTTCTATCAGGTAATCAGAACTATGGGGATTTTTATCCAAGTTTGGCTCCTAAGGTCAGTGACTATGAAACTGATGAGCATTCTGGAAAGCCACGAGCCTCTACAAATCCTGCACATCAAGCTTAACAGTTTAAAAACACATTTTAAATACTACAAATATTCTTTCTTCCCAGGTTGAACAGGAGTTGATTTACTATGTTCACGATGACAGTGAGACTTTGCTTGATCATTTTTCCATTATTGTGAATAACACAGAACTTTCTAAGCAAAGTCTTCCGCAATCCGTGTACGTATCCGTTGTACCAGTAAATGACGAGATCCCTGTAATAACAGTCAACAGGATTTTTCGGGTAAGTTGTTTAGTTTTTCTTCTTCTTCTTCTTCTTCTTCTTGCTATAAAGTCTGGGAAGCCATTATTTTATGTGTATTAGCTTATCATGATATAGGCTACAGTTTTTCTAACTGGTAATACAATGTTGGTCCAATGGTAAGTAATATGCATACCCACACATTGTGATTCCAACTTCTTGACTCAGCTATACATTATAGAGGACCAACACCAGTGAGCTTCTGCTGCAGGAAGAACGTTGCGGCCCTGTATAATGCATGTGTAAATCAGTGCAAAATCTTCAATGAATCCTCGTCAGACGGAATGACGTGTTATCCAAGACCAGCTCAGTCCTTGTGGCTGGAGAAACCTGAAAGTCTTGGCCCTTTATAATGAATAGTCAAATGAGGGAATTCAAACTGCAACTCCCCTGTAGTGAATAAACCCAACAGTGTTATTTATTCGTAAAATGCTAGTAATCTGGAGATCCACAGGGTGTCACTAGAAACACCCAGCGTGAATTATAGTCTGCGTGTTTTGTCCGTTGCCGTAATGTTTCCACATGTTCTGAATTACAGTTGCGTATACCTACAGTACATAATAGGCATATTATAGGCCTATTCACGTTTGCTTTGTATGTTCTATTATACAATCTATGCTCCTTCCCTGCTAATATTCTTTAGGTTTGGGTCGGCTCTGTCACAGAGGTTACTCCTGAAGATCTCTCTGCTGAAGATAAGGACTCTTCCCCCGCTGGCCTTCTGTACTCCGTTACTCCACCAAGCAACGGCCACCTGGCACTCAAGTCTGATCCTAATAAAAGCATCCTTAATTTCACGCAGGAACACATAAACGAAGGGCTTCTCGTATTTGTGCATAACGGTGAGCAATGTGTGTGGGGTTTTCTTTAACATTATTTCCATGTGTCTTTAGAACGGCAATTGTGTTGTTTTGTTCCTTTAAATAACCAAGCGCTGCGTAAACTGTTGGCACTATATAAATAAAAGATGATAATAATAATAATAATAATAACCCTTAGGAGTACCTAGGTGGCTGACTGTTAAATGGACGAACAAGAATGGGAAATTTCAGTTTTCACAAAATGCTGAAGGGAAAAAAAATAAGATTAAGGATCGTTTAGCACTTGGCAACTTGACCCGATTTTAAACTTGAAGTGTACATTTCCAGGAGAAGAGAAAAACTCTACATGGAACCGATTTGTAATTCTGCCTCAAAAAGTGGAAAATTCCTTCTTGACTCCAAAATTCCAGTCTCACTTGAGCACCAAGCTAAAACTAATCATTTGCTTGTAACCCGTACATTCTTCTTTGCTATCAAATCATAGGCATCATATTTAAAGGCATCAGTTGGTTAATGTTGGTCTGCTAACAAGATGTCAAGATGGACAAAATGTCAAAATAATGATTTTGTTAGGACAGTCAACCATTGCGTTACATTGGCTATAAGAAGATAGCAATATAATAAAGTTACTGTATTTTGGGGCAAGCAGCCCGTTTTTAATAGATTACAGCAAACACAATGGCAGTTATTCACCATAAATGTGTAGGGTAAGCAAAGCCAAATTATCCAATTATCCAATTCAAAGTGTTTTACAGAAAATCTGTAATTTTTTACTTTTACCTGTCCATTTTGTCTATTTTGCCTTGACATTTTTTGTTAGTATGTTTTTGCTGTCTAATAACCATTGTTTAATTTATGTTATTAGATATTCGTAACTCCCGTTACTCTTTTCAGGAGCAATGTCAGGGGGCTTCAACTTCCAAGTGACCGACGGGTTGAATTTTGCACCACGGCAGATTTTTAGCATCACCGCGAGGACACTCGTTATCAGTTTAGAAGTTAACCAAGGACTGGCTGTATTTCCAGGTAATTTCAACCGCATTCACTTAGCAGTTTTATAGAACTAAATTCAAACAGAGAGAGGCAAAATGCTACGTTCTAATTTATAGCTGCTGGGAATGAAGACCTTTAACCCCTTCGCGACCTTTGCCGGTTCAGGACCGTCATGACAAGAAGGTCACTAAATGACCTTTGACGGTCCTGAACCGTCAAAAAGTTAAATAAGCTTAGAAAGTGATCAAGGATCACTTTCTTCGCTTAAACGGCCTTGCTGCAATGCCTCGATGTCGAGGCATTCAGCAAGGCCGAGATCGGCATCGGGGGCCATGTCTGGCCCTTCCCCGGGGCGTCAACAGCCGCCCGTTTTAAAAGCGTTTAGGAGGCGATCAACGATCGCCTCCTAAACTTAAATGGTGTCGCTGGAATGCCTCGATCAGGAGGCATCCAGCGACACCAAACACTTACCTTTAGGTGGGCTGTGACCGCTCCGGAGAGCGGTCACAGCCGCAGCTGCCGGTGATCTTCGCCATCAAGTAAGATGGCGGCGGCCCGGGAACTACAACAATAAAGACGAAAAAGTTCGCTAGAGGGTCTCCAGACCCTCTAGAGAACTGGCTCCACTTGCTGGTTGAAAACAGGTACTGCATTCAACCATGCAAGTCAATGGAGCCCAGCTTTCTAATCACTATGTGATTAGTAAAATATTCAAAAAAAAAATAAAAAATAAAAAAATGGAAAAAAAAAAATGTGCTAACATTTAAAAATAATTATGCAGTGATGTCACTAGATGAAACATCCAGTACCAGCACAATGTGTAAAAAAAAATATAAAAAAAGTATTAAAAAAATAAAAAAAATAAAAAAATAAAGTTTATTATTTTGAGCAAGTGCTAAAATTTCTCAAAAATCTCAGAGTTAAAATAAAAACATTTCAAATACCCAAGGGGTGTCTAATCTATAAAAAAAATGGCTGATGGGGTAAATTGGAGTGGCCTAGCTCACAGATAGGGCATAGGTACAGACTGACCAAAATGGAGAAAAAAAGCGCACTTCCCAAATGTGGCATTTTAAATCTGAAACAACCCGACAAACCCATGCATGTCGGGTATCACTGCACTCAGGAGATGTTCCTGAACACATATTGGGGGGTTGTTTGACAGTGACATATACCAGAACCTGTATATCTATAACTAAAGTACAATTTGTGTGAAAAAAAATTACTATTACAAAGTTTGACAAAGTGTAGTTCTATAATTGGTGCATGGAAAGGGTTAAAATAACAGCATTCGGAATACCCTGGGGTGTCTAGTTTTCCAAAATATATGGTTTGAATGGGTTAAATTGAGTTAAACGGCTTCAAAGATATTCCAAAGAAGAGATGGAGGCAGAATGACCAAATGACCACCTGGATTACGCATGCCCCAAAAGTAGCCTTTTACCAGCCAAACAATCTGACAAACCCATGCATGTGGGGTATCGCTGTACTCAGGAGATGTTGCTGAACACACATTGGGGTGTTGTTTGATAGTGACATATACCAGAACCTGTATATCTATAACTAAAGTACAATTTGTGTGGAAAAAAAAATAAAAAAAATTACTATTACAAAGTTTGACAAAGTGTAGTTGTATAATTGGTGCATGGAAAGGGTTAAAATAACAGCATTTGGAATACCCTGGGGTGTCTAGTTTTCAAAAATATATGGTTTGAGGGGGTTAAATTGAGTTAACCGGCTTCAAAGATGTTCCAAAGAGGAGATGGAGGCAGACTGACCAGATTTGTTAAAAAAGATTTGGAAATCATAAAACGCTGCTTGTACTTATTGCCCTATAACGTACAAAAAACAGCAAAAAAACATAAAAACATTGGGTATCTCTAAACTCAGGACAAGTAGTAGAATCTATTTAGCTAGTTTTTTTACTTGCTTTTTTAGGTGAGTAAAAGATTTTTCAAATAAAAGTCATAAAATGTCTTTTTTTTCAATTTTTCACCATGTTTTTTTTATTTTTTTTATAGTAAATAAGATGATACGATCAAAATAATGGTATCTGAAGAAAGCCCATCTTGTCCTGAAAAAAACAATATATAACTTATGTGGGTACACTAAATGGGTGAGGAGAAAATTACACCTGAACACAAGCACCACAAAAGTGTCAAAACAGCCTCGGTCCCACAGGGTAGAAAACGAAAAATGAGCCCGGTCCTTAAGGGGTTAAATAGGTAAACAGACCCTAGGGTAGCTGAATACATAGGTCCTCTGTAAATGTATAACTGGCATTGTTATTATTTTCCATTGACTGCATTAGAGAATATTGTTTAAACCGACCCGTGTAAAGCTGTTATCACAAATATGGCAAGACTGCAGTTTAAAACATTAGGCAGCATTTCTCAGGTACAGAATAACGGGAAATAACGATCTCCCCTGACCGGCCTAGGAGCTGTGAAATCGATGGCGGCTCAATCGGTTGCAGACCTCCGCTACAGCTCCCACTTGTCCACCTTGCGACGCTCTGCAGCTGATCGCCCTGAGCTGGCTCATCCTATACAGTGAATGGGGGGCCGCAACGTGCAAGCCTGTCTATTCCTGCCTCTTGCTACACCTCCAAAAACTGGTGTCCCAATTTAGACACCTAAAATGTTGGGGGGGGGGTTACACTGTTGGTGTCATTATTGGAGATATTCTGGAATGTGACAGTTCCCATTAAAACAGATTGACAAAAGGAACATCGCAAACATGAGGATAAACACTTCATCCTGCATCTAACAGAATTACTCCTATTTTTTCCCAAGGGCTGATGGTGAAGTTCTCGGCTGTGTACGTCCGACTTTATTTATCTTACATGTTTTCATTTTGTCGATCATATTTTCTTTCTTGACTTGGTTCCAGCTGACCTTGTGGTTTCCCGCATGGTTCTTACATACTGAAAACATTACTATAAACATTATCATTTCAGGAACACAGAAGGCCATTACTTCTGATGTATTAAAAGTCGTAAGTAATGATGAGGGGATGATGAGGAACAGGACCATAACATTTAATATTGCAAGTCCGCCAAAACATGGAAAGATCTTAAAGTTAATTTCTGGAAATGCAAAGGAGGAAGTATCCGGCTTTACCCAAGAAATGGTTAGTATGTCGGGGGTTAGATGATGTTTCTCTGCTTGTGCAGGGCATAGTTAAATTAACAGCATATCCGCCACTTTTCCCAAATACTACGATATATATCTTTCTATTCTCAGGTTCGGTGTGTCAATTATGTCTGCTATCGTTGGGTTTGGTCCCAGATTTGTTGGCAAGTTCACATTTTCTCTTGTTAAGCAAGGCTATATTCTGCAAGAAAGTACATTAGTCAATTGACGAAAGCATTGTACCTTGCTGCAGAATCTGTTGGCCATCATAAATACTCCTCATAAATCTGTAAGACTGTTGGCTTACTTTGGTAGACCTGAACTACAGCCATGTAGGTCCATTTGAGTTCCCATATTTTTTATTTTTTTATTCTGCAAAGGCCTTCAATACAAATAGTTACACCGTATGTACTGCGGGGGGAGCCCTTTACCTGTTATTTGCAGCGATGTTAAATTACATTGGAGCAGCTGGGTTTGATTAAAACACAGAATATACACAGAATTATATCTGTCAAATAGAGTGTTTATAAGAAGTATTTAATGTAAAGGAATGCATTGTGGGTGCTGTGCTGTCAGCAGCAACGAAAAGAGGAGTCATTATTTCTTACGACTAGGTAAGTGCGATAAACCGTTGGGAAAAGTAAGCAGGGTCCTGGGTTGTATAGCGAGAGGCGTTAGTAGCAGGGAGAGTGAATAGTTTGCAGGACATAAATTATCAGGAAAGACTAAAGGATCTTAATATGTATAACTGGAAGGAAAGAAGAGAGAGAGAAGACGTGATAGAAACATTTAAAAACTTTGTTAAATTTTTTAAAGTACAGGATAGAAGCTTATTTGAGTTTACACGTGCATGAGGTAGGCTTAATGCTATCCTGAATCTAAGACCAGACCAAGGAATGATTAAGGTCAAAACCGCCGGACTAGATGGGCCAAATGTCTGACTTCAACTTCTGTGTTTCGAAGAGCTTTATACTATATGTGTATTGAATGTAAATAGGCCCACTTTTTCTGCCCCAGTTGAAAAGGTTATTAAGACGTGTCCTTCTCTTCGTTCAGGTAGATGAAGGAATAATAATTTACAGTCACACAGATAGCGAGTCTCTCATTTGGAGCACGCAGGATTCATTTACATTTACTGCCTCCTCTCCACCGGCCGCCCTGACTCCGCATGTGTTCCAAGTCACAATATCCTATGATACTACCGATCCAAACAGACAGACGCATTTTGTAGCCAACACAGGTAAGGCAAATACAATGATTGCTATGTTTACATTTGTGCCTCTCATTACATTTCCATTAAATGAAACAGTTCCCCCTCCACCAGCTCACTGCTGAAACATTGCACGATCCAGTCCCGTCAAACTGATGATGGCACGTTACATGCCAGGGCTTTGGGAGGATGATAGCAGATCACGGGGAACAGGCTGTAGGAGACCTTTCCCAATTTCTTCACGATTATTCCTCTGCATTCAGTTATTTAGGTTGTTCATTAGTTCTGGCAGCCTTGGTAGGAGGATAATTGATGGGACTTCATGGCAGGTAATAATTTGTTATGCTAATTATTCCACATATCTAAACGTCCCTGCTGTGACTAGTCCCTATTAAACTTAACAGAAATAGCCCCAAAACTATTACTTATTGTAAAACAAGATCATCATCTTAGGTCATTTTTCAGTTTAGCTAACCCAAAAAGTAGCCATCCCTCTTTTACTTTATACGAGGACCCACTTAACCCTTCTTGGAAGTGAAGCTAGATGAGGTTGGTCCTTCACTATACAAGTGATAAAATATTGTTTATTTCTTCTGCATGGTAAGTGGTGTCTGCCATTAAACCATCATTAAAAAATACTGCTGGTGGAGGGGTGTGTTTTTTTGGGGGGTTTGGTCTAAAGTCAACTCTATAAAATGCTTTTATTTCATGTTAGGTGCTCTGGTGGAGGAAGGAGGTAGAGTCCTCATCGATAAGTCAAAGTTAGATGCAACAAACCTTTTAGCAAAGCTTCCAGAGTCCCAGCGTCCTTCCTACGAAGTCTGGTACCAGGTGATTGGAATGCCCAGTCATGGAGTGATTATTGTTGGAGATCGGAACATTACAAAGGAAAAACCCAACTTTTCACAGTACATAATTAATAAATTTGGCATTACGTATGTTCACGATGGTTCAGAATCACTCAATGATAATTTTACTTTTGCCACATGGCTAAATTTGAAAAGCAAGTCCGCAGTAAAACCAGAAGTGGGTGTAGCTGAGGAGGTGTTCAATATCTCCATCATTGCAGTGAATGACCAGGCTCCAGAACTAAAGACAAAGAGACCATCTTTAAAAGTTCTGCAAGGCAAGACCGTGGCTATTGGACCTGACAACCTAAATGTTGAGGATTTGGATAACCCTCCAGAGGATATCAAATACACAGTTATAAGCCCCCCAAATAATGGTTTTCTAGCAAAACACAACATTTTGAATGCTTCCATCGATCACTTTACACAAGCGGATATTAATGGCGGTAGCCTGTGGTTTGTGCAAGATGGAAGCGCATCTTCTGGAGTATTTTATTTTAGTGTGACAGATGGCAAGCACAAGCCATTGTATAAACTTTTTAATCTGGAAGTGACGCCTGTTTCAATCACCTTTGTTAACAAAACAAATCCAATCCTTCCTCAAGGACAAACCTTTGTGACCATAACAAATACCCATTTAGCAGCTGTAACGGATGGAAAGAGCACCAAGATCATTTATGACGTGGTACATGCGCCTACTTTTGGTAGTCTCTTAATCGACAACACACCTGTGGCCACATTTGATCAAGCTGACATAGAGAATGGAAAATTAATCTACCGTATCGAAGACCTTAATGCAACTCAAGACAGTTTTCAGTTTGATGTTTTTACTTCAGAAAGTAACCTCACAGGTCAGTTGCTGAACATCACTGTGGTGCCTCTCCTGCGTGTGGCATCAGGGCTCAAAATACCATCTGGGACACGTTACATTTTAACAACAAGAGACCTGGATGCAACTGAGCTGGGCAATTTGACAGACAGTGATCCAGAATTCCATTTACTTGATGCTCCGGGTTATGGGAGACTTGTGCGTAGAACAAGTCCTCAAAAGCACATTTTTGAAGATATTGAAATGTTCACTCAGAGTGAAGTTGGTTCAGGTTATGTACTCCTGGATGTAAATGCCAATGTAACAGATGTTGAAACTTTGAATGATTCCTTTACCTTTTTACTTAAGGCAGATAATGTCCCCCCTGCAGTAGGAGCTCTCCTGTATTCCGTTGTGCCTTATGATCCAGTTCTTGTCCAAGCTGTGACTGTGGATGATCCTCTCTTTACTACTACTGCTGCGTTGCTGAGCGTTTCAGCTTCCTTCGAGAAAAAGACCCCAAATTACTTTCCAAATAGTACTTACACGGATGCTCCTGTAAAGAGCGTGCAGAGATTGGGTAATCGGAATCGATGGGGAAACTGGAAAGATGAGGATCTTCTTTCGGTGGGAATTCAAACCACCAGTCCTTCTGTAAGGGTGACCACGGTTAAGTCGGTTGCTGTAAGCCCCAAATCAGAGCTAAGTCAAAACAGTAGTGCATTACCCATAGTTATTCCACTTGTGGTTTTTGCTGTCCTAGTGCTTGCAGCCATTTTCTTTGTTTGGTTAGTGATTCTGAAACGGAAGGCAAAAAAGTCAGAGCCGCATGTAAGAAGCCACTCGTACAGCGTTGTACCTCAGATGCCCAGTCCCTACACCGAAAGAAGTGTAACTGTACCAACTGTTACAGTAACCCCTCTACTGAAAGGGCCTGAATCCAGCTCAAGCCCTGTACTGGCAGCCAGACACGAACACGTACAAACCAGGTCTGATCCATCTCTCGGCATCAACGCTCAGCAGAAATCCTTGTTGCAGATGGATCCTGAAATGGTGCAGCTCTGTCGAACAACACACCCCACGCTGAAAACCAATCAGTATTGGGTGTAGAGGGACAACCTAGTTTGTATTCTATAAATGGCTATATTTTTATATTTTACTGAAAGCTCAGCTTTATTTATTTTATAGGAATATGTTTTGTATGGTAAAACAGAGAATTGCTAATTCACACTGCCATTGCCATGTAACTGAACTACCGCTTGTTGGCATCTGAAGGCCATGAGGGTACGTAAGATCACGGAGTTGTATCTAAAACTGCAAAGGAATGTAATGTTAATTCTCATAATTTTATATACTCTATGGAAATGCACATTCTCTGGTTATGTATAGGATATATATATATGTGTGTGTGTGAGACTGGATGGGTAAGAGCACTCGCAGGAATTTCCAGAATATACAAACATTTCCATTTATTGTGTCAAAATATCCAAGAAAGCCACAGATCGATTGATTCTTGTGAATGCTGATCTGTGTTGAGGTGGCCAGTTCCTGGTCTCCTAGTCATATAGTGTTAGTAGTATAACTATATTAATCCAGATTATCCTACATGATAATAATTAACTCCGGTGGATAATATGATCCCCGTTTCTGCCCAGCAGTATTTTGTTGCCTGTTACACGCAATGAGCATAACCTAACGTTCTTTCCCCAGCGTTTGTTTCCTTATGAAAGAGAGAGCTAGAGTTTCACTTCCTTGTGATCACCTGGAGAACTCTCTCTGTCCAGGGAAAATCCATTTTCCATTTCTAATTCCTATGGAATTATTATGAGCTAATTATCTCAAGAAGGAGCTCCTTCATTTACCACTCGCCACTTTCCTCTTCCTACTGACTTATGCATATTTAAGGAAATATTGGGTAGTTTTTTGCATATAACTGTTTTGCATATATTTTATTTTTATTTTTATTTTATACAAACCTGGCCGTTCTTCTAAAATGTATGTTCTGTGAAATCAAAGGCCTGTGAGATTTCTGATTCAATCCTTGTTTGTGGATATTGATAATACTATAATATGGTAAGGTTGTTGAGTTTACTCCTTAACACACATTACATCATCTCGAAGTTGGCAAGGGTCGTGGGAATTAGCACAACCGACACATGCTTTAAGTGCAACGCCCCCGCTGCTGACTTGGTATTTAACTTTTTAATCCTTCTGGTTGGTCCTGAGAACGTGTTGGAAACCGATACTACATATGGAACTGGGCATTACCTCCCCTAACTTTATAGTGGGCTCGTATCATCTCCCGAAATACTACACTACCAGAGGCAAAATGAGATTACTGGACATCATTTTAGTTGAATTGAAATGCCTTTTATTAAACTGGCTAAATCATGTCACTTCTACCCATGTGGAAAGCCAAAATTCACTGTTTTTTTTTTATGACAGTATGATTCCTGTGATTATGGCTAATAGCATCAGGAGAGGAAGAAAGCAAAATGTTGATACTGGGTATTCTATCTAAGTGCCTTTTAGTGTATTTATTCACGTTTTATTATTATTGTTGTCTACAATGTAAAACAAATAAAATGTGTTAAAAAATTGAGTATAAATATTGTAGCATGAAAATACGATATAAATGAGTATACAATTTAATATGCATTCAAATGAGACTAAACACAAATAATTGTGAAGAGTTTTATAAAGATTAGAAATTTATTGCTATCCAGTATATGCAATCTGTATTCCAAAGCTTATAGTTACACGAAGAGCGTGGGATGCGTTTTCTGTTTGTGGAACATAATGAACACGTAATGATCGCATCAGACATTTTTGAGGGTTTTATTTTTTACCTATACAGCAGGGCCGCTTCTTGAGTATATCCTATATTTGGCAGCCCTCACATTCATGCTCACACCCAATCATTTACACATCCATGCTCACGCAAACATATATATACACTCTCACTACTCCATCCCTTATACTCTCCTTCCCTCACTCACTGAGCGGCGTGAGAAAAATAACATTAATCCTATTAAATGCTCACCGGAAATAAAATATTATTTAGCATCATTTTTAAAAGAATATAGTTATTTGTTACATATTTGAATCTTTCTTCATCGATTTTCTTGTTGGTTGGCTACTAGGTTAAGCTCCAGGGGCCCTTAAAAGAAGAGTTTTATTTAGGAGCCATGCAGCAATCATCCTACGGTGTACGTCATATCTGTGAACAGAGAAAGATGGAGGGGTAGGATGCTGCAGGAGGGAGGAGAGCTCCTTGGGACACTCACAGTAACTCAGCCACCTTGGTAGCCTCTTGGCTCTCACTTGTACAGCCCTGGTGAAGAATGCCCCGGCATCTGAGGCCAACTTTACATTGCAATCCATTTTGGTGCCAGCAGGGTAGAAGTGTGCCAGGGACCTGCCCAGTTGGTCCGGCCCTGTGTGCCAATGTGGCACTCCCTTGATGAGTGGCACTAGAACTGCATTTATTCGCAGCACTAGACACAAAATGATCTTTGAACCGTAACATGGCAAGAAAAATCATGAAACTTTAACTGTTATTGCTTTAATGTAACAACTTGCTCTGTATAAGAAAACTATTATGAGGTATGTTTTACAGCAACGCGTTACGTTTTGTCACTTTAATGGACCTTTCAAATGAGTGAAATAGATTTATAGCTCGCATTAAAAGATTTCTCATGCAGTGATTTACCCGCTGATAACAGGAGGTCGGTTACAGAACAGACTTTTGGTGATTATAAGCCTGCGGCATCGTTCTTTCAGCTCACTGTTCAAGTTTAGCTTCCATTGACGTTGGTGCGAAACGAGTTCATGTAGTTGTGAGTTGAGCAGCATGTGCAGAAAGGGAAGGGAGAAAATGGGGTAAAAGCCTCATTTTCCAGATCTAAAAAAAAATACATGCATTTATTTGCAGGCAGAAAAATGCACTGGGGTCCATGCAAAATGCATACTGTGGGCTGTAATGGCTTTTAATTGGATCCATATAGAATCAAGCAAATCCACCAAAGCTGTGGAATTTAAATGGCTGTTTTTAAAGCTTGTCCTCCCCCGGGTTATCGTTAACTTATACAAACAAACATAAGATGCATGGAAGGGCGTCATTAATACTACGGACTGTATGTTTAATACACAGTACATGATTTATAAGCCACGCTTAAACCCTCAGAGCCAGCATTAAACTATAAAAACAAACAGGAAAACGGACGCCACATAAGAAAGAAGCTGAAAGTGTTTATCACAACGTTTGCTTCAGAATACTTTTACCAATAACACAAATCCTTTCCGGCAAATTTTATTTTTATACTGCGTTATTCACACAAAGCAAATTATGATAAATAGTTGAGATGTTACACTGTGTTGTTATTATTTATTAATATTTATTGTTTTAGATAGCGCCTTCAAATTCCGTAGCGCTGTACAATGGGTAGACAGGACATAACAAGTAGTATGTAACTTAACAATTGACTGCCATATCTGTCATTGTGTGAAAGCTACCACGTACAGTTATTTAGTAAGATTGCTCCTTTTCTCCAAAGAATATGCAGGCTTGGGTTGCCACCATTTTGTGGACAATAGTTAAAGGGTTGTGGTTGATGTGACTTAATAATAATAATAATAATTAATTTAGAGTCAATGTTTTCACATGTTTGTTAGAGAGAAGGGAGATAAGAAAAAAGAAACGAAAGCTGTGAGAGGACAGAGGGAAGTCAAAGGAAAAGAAGGGCTTAGAGGTACAAGAGAAATGATAGCATGAATGAGAGGAGATGGAAGAGAGGCAAGGAAGAAAAGATGAAATAAGATAGGGGGTGGGATGGGTGAAAAAAAGAATGTAAGAGAAAGATACAATTGGGAAAGCTAAGACAGATGAGACACTTACAGACTCACTCTAACAGACAGACACTGACACTGACACTGACACTGACATTCAGACAGACAGACAGACAGACACCAACACTGACATTCTCACTAACACACACAGACACAGTAACACATACCTAGACACTCACCCACCCAGACACTGACATGAACTCTAACACACACCCTGATGCTCACACATACATATACTCACACGTACACTCTGACATTCATATACACACCCCTCACCCTTCTTGAACCCTTAACAAGTCTTCAAAGCAGAGCACACAGTACAAACTACCATGGGGTCACATAACATGGCATTACATGGCCCTGCTGAACCCTGCCTTCAATTCTATTCAGAAACCACCGCCAGCCAGGTGGTTCCTGGAACATAAAGAGGTAAGTCTGGACTTCCCTGTTTCGCTGCTCATTCCCCAGCATTCCTTTATTGTACACCAGGGCCATTCGATGTCAGTCACGTTTCTAGATATTATGCACAAATGTCAGCATAGTTGTGATGTCCACACTTCAAAGACAAAGCTGTCCATGTTTCAGATTGATTGTTTTGCCTACAAAAGATAAGAAGCGCTCACTGTGCCTACAGCCCTTGTGAAAGACATTAAAGGGTTGGAGACTCAGCAATGAATACTCAGGACTCTTTCCTCTTGAAAGTTGGAGTTCCTGGTTAGACAGGTACTAAATCTTTATGTACAATTTTTTTTTCTGTATTAAAGGTCATTTTACAATGGTTGCAAATGTATGGGCGCTGCCAAAAACTACTTGAAGTAGCATTATGGTAGTGATAGCTACGTCTGCATAAAATATTTTTTTTTATGTCCATAACTTTTGATTGAAGTTAATGTTTAAGATGTTACTGTGAATTTCCTGGTTCGAGTCATCTGCATCATAAAAGTACAAGTAATAATGTATTTTGTGCCCTTCTGAGAGTTTTCATTGTCTGGTGCTGAAATACTTTTTAATGTTTTATTAATACTAACTATATTAGTTATTTGTTTTTTTTCTACAATAACATGACCACCCTAATAACTGTGCCTAGGCCCATATTTTTAAAAAAGGCCTAAAGCAGCTATATTGTGTAGTACCAAATCTGGAGCAATCACCATGGAAAACAATACCTCCAATCGTGCCTTTAGCAATTTAACAATGGGGTCTATTTACCAAAGGCGGCGTTTGCAGGAGTGTTGGGAATGTCGGCTCGCTCCCTGGTATCTCCATACGTTATCAACAGCAAACCCCAGGGAGTTTGTGTTGGAAGAAGGGTGGTATATAAATAGAGCAGCCTCCCATCAGAAGTGGTAGAGGCCAAGACAGTGAAGGAATTTAATCATGCATGGGACAGGCATAAATCTATCCTAAATATAAGACAAGACCGAGGAATGATTAAGGTCTGAGTCTTTAAATCAGGAAAAATGGACAGACTAGATGCGCCAAATGGTGTCGTGTGATTCCGTGTTTCCATGTAGGAAGGTCTGGATCGATTTTGCAGAAATACTTATAACTATCCGCAATTAACTATGTATTACGCTGCACCAGCTCAGCCCTTCCTGCAGGAGAAGGTGCTTTGGAGTTGCTTTCACAATGCATAGTAATATCAGGGTGTTCAGCTATCCTGCAAAACACCCTATTTAGTGAATAGACGCCAATGCATGTTTACTGTGAAGCAACGGGATGTTCATTATTATGTAACCCACCTCTTTCGTGTATTCTGTGTTCTCACTGAAAGAACTGGATGGTTTCATTCGGAATGGGATTACCTGAAGAATGCTGCTGCGCTGACATGTTCAGGGTCGTGAAGAATAAAAACTGTATTTACTGTACTTTGTGTATTGCCGCTGGGAGCTGACCTCCGACTTCCTCCCAGATCCTATTTAAAAGCGTATTGCCATTTTAAAAGCAGTTATACTAACCATGCAATAATATGCTAATCAACAGCACGTTACCTAATATACTCTGTTATTGATTTACAATAACCCAAATACCTCCACTTACAGCGTCATTAGACAGATAATAGATAATATGTCACTTAAGGGAATGAGTAAGATCCAGCGCAGGCGCTAAACGCGTTAATCTTCCGTCAGCTTCATATTCTCTTTCCCACTGATGTTCTGGTGGGTGCGGGGTTCTCAACTTTTCTTTTGACCTTCGGTTTATGCTATCTGTGTTTTCTCTTAACACCTTGTTTCATTGTTTGTGCGTCAACACTGACTGATGATTCTGACCAGAGTTGTAGCCATATTATGCGCCTTTTGCCTGCCCCCCTTTTCTGTGCAGGAGATGTTTGACCGAACATATCTCATGGGATGTGATATACTTACCGGCAGTAAGCTTGTAAGGCAGTAAGGCTCTGTGAGTGCTGTAGCAAGGAGTATATTGAGAGCATCGTGCACGTATAAGTGCGTGGGAGCATGGATGCCTGTCTCTGTATTAGTGTGTGGGAGCATGGATGCCTGTTTCTATATAAGTGCGTGGGAGCATGGATGCCTGTCTCTATATAAGTGCGTGGGAGCATGGATGTGTAAGTATTTGTGTGTCTGCATGGAGTGTGTGAGAGGGAGTGTATGTTAGAATAAATGTGTAGATGTGTGTTAGTGTACGAGTATGAGTAACTGTGTTTACATATGTGTGCCACAGTGTATGTTGGAGACGGGTGGGCAGGGTGCAATAATGGCACAGTCAAGCTGTTTGGGGCAAAGATGGCACACATAAGCTACTTGGGGACACTGGGAGCAAAGATGGCACAAACAGGATGTTTGGGGGTAAGAATGGCACTGATAATGTGCTTGGGACAAAGGTGGCACTCACAAGCTGTTTGGGGCAAAGATGGCACTGTGGGACATGTTGCTTGGTGAAGTTGGGGGCCCTGGGGAAATTCTCACACCAGGGTCCTGTAGTTTCTACTTACGCCCCTGGATGAAATCTTGGGTAATAACTGATACCACTTAGAAACACCGTAGCTATGCTGACTCATTATTAAAATTGCAACAGATTTAAACAGGAAGCCATGTATGAAACCGCAGTCATATGATTCTGATTACTTCACAGGCTGAAGAAATCCAGAATTCTGAATAGAATACTAACACTGGTTTCTTACGCCTGCTGGTTTTAAGAACATATAATAAAGGAAATAAAGGGGTTTTAAACCTTCGATTCTAACAGTAATATATTTTCCTATTCAGTATTGTTGGGTGCGGGGAAACTGGATGACGTGAGTTTGGGATATTATTTCTTCCTCACTTTAAAGTTGAAAAGAAATTTGATACCACATAAAGAAAAACGCCATGAAAGCTGGGGAGTAAATGACATCAGCTCCAAAAAAAAGCTGATTCATCAGAACTAAGGTCAATGCTTCACACATGTTTATGCATCTGCCACATGTATTTAGGGAGTAGTTAGTAAAAGGGTTCAGAGACAACATATACATTCTTAAAGTGACGCGTCATTTAACAAGAAGGGGAATGGGTTAAAAAAACCTGGGAGAACTGTCTCTGTTATGATTTTATCATAACTATGTTCATTAGTTAAACCTAATTGTTTTGGAGATATCTAGTTTTAGGGTTCACCTCTTGGAAGCTTAGGTTGTGGCAGAGTCCTTGTCATCTAATCAATCCTCTTTCCTGAAGTTATCTCCCCTCTCCTCATTAATCCTTACACACGTTATGGAGATCACCGGCGTCTGTAAATAAATGGACCTTCTGCCATGAGAAGGCTTAATATTTTGCATATGGAGACTCCCTAATGTGCTGTTCCAAAACCCAAAACATGAATTACTCTCTCTAGTACCTTATCATATCTGTCATTTTATCATCTCCACTGAATGTTTGGTTACATCAAAACAGTAAAGAAACTTCTATGACAACAACCTATCAGTGTCTGCTTCTGTGTCACATGACAATGACAAAGTGTTCTTGGCAAAAATATGAATGTAGCAAAATAAGTTGATTAAGTAACTTTTCTACGAAGGCTTTAGTCATTTGACAGCGTCTAGAAATGGCGTTCCAAATTCGGTGTTTTGTTACAAAAGTGGCAGGAAGGAATGCACTCCCATTTAACTTGATGGGAGCCCTTTCTGTGCATGTGCTGGAGCTGACTGCTGGTAAGTATATCATGTGCGCCGAACATACATCCTTCACGGAAAATAGCTGGGGGAAGGGCAAAGGGAGAAATGTAAATTTAAATCGACCACCCAACTATTAAAGTCCATATGATGACTGCGGTGTCCAACCTGACATTATTCAGCCACAACAATGGAGTTTTGTATTTTTAAAGTGTCTGAGCTACAGTTTCTTTTTTTTTTCTAATCTTTTTTTTTTTTGTTCTACAAAATAGCTGACAACGTTATGATAAAAATGGACTTCTGCTCTAGTGGTTGGCAGACATTACAAGAAAGCCTATGACCTGCTGCAGATCTTGTCAGACAAGGTCAAGAACACAGACTGTCTAAGAAACCAAAATAGGAGAAGTGATAAGTATTCTGCTACGGTGTCTCATTCTATCGCATTTCAGCAACATTCACCAATGGTGCAGACGGATACTAGCAAACCAGATGATTGTTCAGATGACCTCTGTGATCTATTTCCAGGAACAGTATTCCAAAACTGGTCCTTCGCACCAGCATAGCATTGATTCCTTTAGTATTGAAAAGCATCAGGAACCGACTGTTTTTTCAAGCACATTCCACTGCTATAGCATTTCCAGCAAGATAATGTGCTGTTGGCAACGGTTAATATCTAGAAACCTTAGCAGCCCAACAGTCAGAGCTGACTTTCTCTTCCTCAATCATTATATCATAAGGAAGGGATTGTGATCAGAGTGGGGCAGTGAGCAGAAGCTACATGGGATTCTCATAAAGAAATGGCACTTTCCCAGAGTAGGATGGACTCCAGATTACGCAGATCTCTCTGTCCTGGTTCATTGAAGGACTCCAGATCACGCAGATCTCTCTGTCCTGGTTCATTGAAGGACTCCAGATCACGCAGATCTCTCTGTCCTGGTTCATTGAAGGACTCCAGATCACGCAGATCTCTCTGTCCTGGTTCATTGAAGGACTCCAGATCACGCAGATCTCTCTGTCCTGGTTCATTGAAGGACTCCAGATCACGCAGATCTCTCTGTCCTGGTTCATTGAAGGACTCCAGATCACGCAGATCTCTCTGTCCTGGTCCGTTGAAGGACTCCAGATCACGCAGATCTCTCTGTCCTGGTTCATTGGTTAACTCCACCCTATATCCCTGTGCTATAGGATCTCAATGGTCGTCTGATTTCAGTTATGTCACCGGAAGACAGGGAAAGCTCAGGGCATAAAGAAACTACTACATTTCACAGTTATTTACGTGTAAAGCAGTTTCTTTTCAGTACTCTTTTTTTATGTTTTAGGAGATGCCTACAGAAATCTATATCATAATATTTTACTATTTAAAGGAACCCCCTACAAAACACATGTGGACCACATGGGGTGTTTGCAGATATATCATCGACATCCAGTATGGTTATAATTACAAGCAGATGTATGATATAGTTATTTTTGTTCTAAAACGTAAACATACATTGCTTTTAACATTTCTTAGAGTTCTGATAACATCAATGGAATGTATACATCTACGGCAATACGAATAGGATTATAAACCTTATTTTGTTTTATTTTTTTTTATTAAAAAAAATAATTAAATTATGGAAAAAAATAATTCTTTACCTTGCATAAAATAATTTGCCAGGCGTTGATTTTAGTTTTACGTAGTATGTGCTGCAAATTATATGTAGCATAAAATGTTGTGATAGTATTTGATGGGATTTGGTCTTGCATCCAGCCACACGGTTAGAATGCAGTGGGCGCACCTGAACTTGCCCCCCTTTGCCCCTGCACATAGGTGTGCTGATACCTGCCTGCCGGAGGTTGTCGGAGTTGTTGAGTCAAATGCTGCCTGGATATCACTGACCAAAGGATTAGTAAATTAGTGCGCATCGGGGGGTCCATGGAAAAATTTGTGTTTTTTTTTTTTTTTATCCATTCTTGTTCCTTTAAGAAAAGTACTGACAAATATGCCATGAATCATATTAACCCCGATTTGTTTGCACATCGCCCTAAATAGTGTGATTCTAACCTTACATGTCCGTCTGTTTAGCTCTTTTCCTGCGAACAACAATTTTTCTTGCTGATCAGCATTTCCTGTTTTCAGACTTTTCAGTACGCTGTAAATATCGTTTGACACATCTCCCGACTGCCCAGCTGTTTGATGGTAGATGTTCCCAGCACACTTAGAAAGGCATGACATACAGGGATATAAATAGAATAACAATTAATATTTTAGAGCTTCTTGATCCAAGGAGAAATCCGATTGCCTCTTGGAGTCAAGAAGGAATTTTTTTTCCCCTGATGGCAGAATTTGAAGCAGCTTAATTAGGGTTTTTTTGCCTTCTTTTGGATCAAGATTAGGAAGGTTAGGTAGAAGGCTTGAACTTGATGGACTTAGGTCTTTTTTCAACCTTATGAACTATGTTACTATGTAACTATGTAACATACAGAAGCTCACAGACTTAGGGTTTTACTGCTCTAGATGGGGTAATCTGCATTGCCGTTGCAATTAAGAATCTCGGGCAGCGTCTTGATCATGTGTAATTATCCTTCTACAAAGTCGCCATTAGAAATCCCAAGGGCTCTGTATCAATGAATGGCATTTCTTCATGGGTGTAGCGTACTGCAGTTATGAAAGAGCGGTTTGTAACTGAGATGAACATGAAAACGACTTCATATACAAGGCCTCTCTCTAAACGCCGGTTTCACTCATATTGATACATTTTACTGTACAAAGAGACTTTGTTTTTCTAGCATTGCAAAGGTGTCAACACATCATATAAAACTAGTATTATCAAAGGGCTGAAGTCATGTGTTTACTGTGAATTTTGGAAAAGATGCTATGACCTCGAACACCGCTCCTGAACAAATTTGGCTCTGTAATTGCATAAAATAAAAACACGGAACTACTTGATGGCGCCTGGGTAATTCCTTCAAAGGGGGAGGCAGAGAAATAACCTTGAGAAACCAGAAATAAATTAAGATACATGGATATGGTATGGGAGAACAAAGTTTATAGGAAACAATTTCTTATTTTTACAAAGCGGTTGACCACTTGTGGTTTAAAAATATGCAATGAATCAGTAGAGGTCACATTAACATACACTATATGACCAAAAGTATGTGGGCCAGTCATCATCAGCCCTTTATGAGCTTGTTGGACATCCCATTCCAAAACCATGGGCATTAGTATGGAGATGCCCCCCAAAGGTGTTAACTCTACTTCCTCCAAAGTCGAGTGAACACAGATAATTATTCCAGGAGTGGATAATGTTACAAAACAGTGTGATTTGGCAGATCTTTGTGTTAAAGGTATGATCAGTGGATACGTGTAGCCGACATGTTTGGCTCCATGGTTCAGAGATGGTTAGGTGAGCTGACTCTGTACGTGAGTCTGCAGTGCAGTAGAAATTATATTAGAAGTGCTTTCCCCGGTGGCAGGACTTTTAAACTATAAAGAAAATAGCACTTTAAAACAAAGCGGAAATATACAGTACATTTTAGCCAAGTAGCTCTTGAGATGTTCACATATTAGTGCACAAATGAGCATTAAGAAAGCACAAAAAACTTTTGGAATGAAGAGGAGTTACAGCCTTGCCATCACCAGATGACTGATTTTGTCAAGTGAGTCATCTTTATTTGGGAGGCTGGTAATCAGCTGTGTAGTCTAGCCTAGAAAACAATAAGGTTACTTAAGTGCTAGACATTAGTAATTATTTATATTTATCTTTAATTGATAGGAAACCACTGGTAGAATATACCACGCACAGTTTGCTGTGGCCACCTCCACACACAGCCACCTCCTGCAGGGACCTACGCAGAACACTTTTGGGATGATGCTTTAGTTGCAGTGCAGCCAACTTAATGAGAACATTATATTTATATTATTATGTAACATAATTCATGCAGAGTCAGGTCGACAATTATGTTCCTTTAAGGGGTAAACTGGCAAGGGTTCAAGGGGAATTATATTGGATGTCCTTATTCATGGAGAGATGGAGATGCGGGTGGATAAGTGTTGGCTTGCTGGTTACTATAAAAATACATCACTATATTGTACTATATCGAAATCTGATCATCCCTGCTGTTCTTATTAGCTGGGTTCAAACTCCCACAGCTTGAGCTACATGTTTTATTTTTGCCTACCAATATACCGCTATATTGTGAAGTTTAGACCAGCAGCTATTACACAGACCAGTGTAAGGTGCAAAGCAGGTCCTACAGTGAAGGAAAAAATAATTTGATCCCCTGCTGATTTGGTATGTTTGCCCACTGACAAAGACATGATCAGTCTATCATTTTAATGGTAGGTTTATTTGAACAGTGAGAGACAGAATAACAACAAAAGAATCCAGAATAACGAATTTCAAATAAGTTATACATTGATTTGCATTTTACTCAGTGAAATAAATATTTGACCCCTTTGCAAAACATGACTTAGTACTTGGTGGCAAAACCCTTGTTGGCAATTACAGAGGTCAGACGTTTCTTGTAGTTGGCCACCAGGTTTGCATCTCAGGAGGGATTTTGTCCCACTCCTCTTTGCAAATCCTGTCCAAGTCATTAAGGTTTAGAGGCTGATGTTTGGCAACTCAAACCTTCAGCTCCCTCCACAGATTTTCTATTGGATTAAGGTCTGGAGACTGGCTAGGCTACTCCAGGACCTTAATGTGCTTCTTCTTAAGCCACTCCTTTGTTTGCCTTGGCCATGTGTTTTGGGACATTGTCATGCTGGAATACCCATACACGACACATTTTTAATGGCCTGGTTGTCCTGTCCCCATAATGTTTCCACCTACATGTTTGATGGTGGGGATGGTGTTCTTGGGGTCACAGGCAGCATTCCTCCTCCTCCCAACACGGCAAGTTGAGTTGATGCCAAATAGCTCGACTTTGGTCTCATCTGACCTCAACACTTTCACCCAGTTCTGCTTTGAATCATTCAGATGTTCATTGGCAAACTTCAGATGGGCTGTACATGTGCTTTCTTGAGCAGGGGGTCCTTGCGGGCTCTGCAGGATTTCAGTCCTTCGCGGCGTAGTGTGTTACCAATTGTTTTCTTGGTGACAATGGTCCCAGATGCCTTGAGATCATTGACAAGATCCTCCGTGTAGTTCTGGGCTGATTCCTCACCATTCGTATGATCATTGAAACTCCATAAGGTGAGATCTTGCATGGGAGGGAGGGAGGGAGACAGTTATTTTGTGTTTCTTTCATTTGCCAACCTGCTTGGCGATGATCTTGTAGCCCATTCCAGCCTTGTGTAGGTCTACAATCTTTGGTCTACTCCCTTTGCTCCTAATCTCAGCTCATTACCTCATTACCGGACATCTTGCTGATTGATAGGGGATCAAATACGTATTTTACTGAGTAAAATGCAAATCAATTTATAACTTATTTGAAATGCGTTATTCCTGATTTTTTTTGTTGTTATTCTGTCTCTCACTGTTCAAATAAACCTACCATTAAAATTACAGACTGATCATGTCTTTGTCTGTGGGCAAACGTACAAAATCAGCAGGGGATCAAATAATAATTTCCTTCGCTGTACAAGCTACAGATGCTCTGATAATAGTTACCCTTTGCCCATGCCTCATGGGGCAGACTGGCCTGCTTGCCCATCCCTCATTGACATTGTCACAAAGTACGTGTCAGTTCCATATAGAACACAGGATACGGCCAGTTCTTGCTAGACATGTTTATGGCTGCACAAGGTTCAGCATTTGGCATGAAGCCTGGAGAACAGAGGGTGCTTCAGGTTTTGACGTCATTTAGAACTCCTGCAGTTTTTCCTCTTGATTCTTCTCCTGCTTAAGCTGTTTACGCAGATTAGGAGAGACAGCTAAAGAACTCAAAACGTTAAAGGACTGTTAATGTTTTCAAATGAAGGCCGATCATTAAACGGTTTTCATTTCCAAAGCTGAAAACCAATATACTTTAAGTCTGGTATGCATAGGTGCCACCTAGCTCTATGGGCCCCTAGTGCTCTAATGAAAAACCCAATCGCTGCACTGCCACAGGCTGAATGACAACAGCCACACAATGTAGCTTTGAGGAGGACACTTAGCAGGGTTGTTGCAGTACAGCAGATTTGAAAGCCTCATGAAAGCCGACATGGAGCCCTGTGCTTTAGGCCCCTGGGAATTAGCGTAGCTGAATGGACAGGGCACATGTATGAATGTGGGTGAGTGCAGTATGATTGGTGTATACACATTGGGAGGGTGGGGGTCCCGGGGTCCCAAGGAGATAAAGGGTGCCCCTTTTGGTGACCTAGGTCAGTGCCACTTTTGTGAGACACCAGCAATCACTTACTTCCTGCCCTCCCTCCCTTTATTTATAGGAATAAAGAGTTAACAATTTTGTTTTTATTTCCTTGTCACAGCAGGCGGTTGGTTGGTCCTTGCTGGTCAAACGAGTTATGGTGATTGTGCTGGTTTGAAGGCAAGATGGGCTAAATCCGCGACTGAGCTCTGGTATGGTGTGGCCAATGACCTTGGACGTGGCCAGCGACCTTAAGGTCTGGTGGTGGTTGGCATGATTGGGGCAGCGGAGGAAGCTGTCAGTATTGTTGGACGAGGGGGGAGGTCAGTTCCCTCTTCTTGTGTTGGTGGTAACCGGAGTTAGAGGGGGCCGGCAAGGATGATGCTAGTTTTGTACTGTGTTAGACAAGTTATTACTTGATATGTGTTTTATATTGTTTATAATTGTTATTTATTATTCATGTATTGTTTTGGTTGTTTGTTTATATCCAAGAATGTTGTGGTGTGGTTATTGGTGAGTTTCTGGTTATGGGGGGTAACAGGTAGGTTAGGTTGAGTTCAGCACGGTCTCAACTACCTTCATACGTGAGGTAAGGAGCTTTATTTTGTGTATGTCCACATATACCTGACACAAGTGTTCCTTCTGTTACTTGGCACAGTGGTACAGTGCGCAGAGATCTTGACTGACCTGCAAAAACCAGGACTATTGGAAAGTGTGCCTCACATCTTCAAATTACCTGTCTAATGCAGAGAGAATAAATCTGAATTAAATGCAATTTATAATGCAAACAAAATCCTCCAAAAAGAATTATTTAATCATTATTTAATCAATTAAGTTCAAGCAAAAATTGTGGAAGATGGCATGATGTAGAACATTAATATAATATAATGTAATTTAAAAAAAAAAACAGTTTCATCAGAAAATGTGCCTACTTGGTTTGTTTAAAGAACTATTTAAATTGTAAATTCTGTGAAATGCAATAGTGAACAAAGATGGTTTGTTTATAAAGCAGAGTCCGAGAGTGGCCGGGCTGGGCCTTGGGCTTATCTCACGTCTGCACAGCTTGTTTATTATTTTAATGGAAGTGGACTGGACTGTAAAAGACCTGATTTCAAGCTGAACGGCTATTTTATACAATATTATCAGTGGTTTTTTTTAAATTTACTTGGTAACAGTCGTATGTTCTGTTCTCTCACTATGAGATCACTCACAGCGGCGGTAAACACTCTCTAACCGAGAAAGGAGAGCAGAAACCAGAGGGCTTTCTCTCCACATATTCCTTGAGTCCAGGCTCCAGGGCTCATAGAAGCCCCGGCGGATGTGACGGCAGCCCTGGAAACATTTGGAGAGCAGCCCCATATAGTTTATCTCGCAGTCGAGCCCTTATATCCACACGCACCCCTTATACATACCCGAGTCACACTATTTTCCATACAAATAACTATAAAACATTATTTTTATCCCATTATTTGTATTATTTGTGGTAAAAGGCCCTAATACATTAAATACATTAGACATAATTTGGAATCAAAACATTTGCTACTGCAAACATTTTTAGATGAAAAAGTTCCATTTTATTCAGTGGAACAAAACGGTGATCACGTTATTCTTCACGATATTCTTGTAAGAAACGTTTGGCTATTAATACCACCACAACTTTTCTAGCGCTGCATCATCCAATGAATAGCTCACCCCAGATACATTATTATTATTATTTTTTTTAAATGCACACAGTTCATGGTGAAAAGTGGTCTGCCAGTATGTTGATGTAAAAGGTCCTCTCTTAAGGGGGAAGGACTGTGAAACCAACAGGAATAATGAAATCAGTATATCACAATATATCACAATAATATCTTGTATCTTTATTGTGTTTTTCGTTTTTATAATGACAAAATTAAAATCAGTCAGGAGTACATCTTGTCTGCTGTAAGGCTTGATGAAGATAAAGAAAGCATAGACGGGCAATGATAGTTTTTAGGGACAATACAAACTATTGGTTTTTTCTCACAGACGCATAGATTTTGGGGCAGGATATTAAGGAGACCCAAAAGTGGAGAAGCTGACATTTCTCTGCCAAATAGTTTTTTCCAGAAACATTGCCATCCAGAGTTTGTTAATGCAGGAGCCGGACCACCATACATGTAGCATGGTACCCACGTTGCCGCATTGTCTCCGGCATAAATTACTAGTGTTTGGATATATCTTGGCCAGTTTGGAAGGAACAAGGTACCATCTCATGAGGACTTTAACTCGGGTTTCCATACGAGTAGAACGACGAGTGGGAATGTCGACAAACCCCAACTAATCATATAAGATAATTTATCTGTGTTTGATGTAGAAGAATGTGAAGAAATAAGTAAGTTTGTAGCAGACTGTTAGCTCTTTAGTACGGTGCAGATCTGTTTCAGAATAGGGGTTGGAGGACCCCTGTCACCTGTCACCTGTCTATACTGACTGTCTAACTCACCGTGACAGCGGCTTGTTTACTGCGCTGCTGTTGTGACATCACTATCCTTGTAGCTTGTAGTTTATGATGTCATGCAGCTGGAGATGTTAAAGTGATATTACCAGCAGTAATAGTTCTAGGTTCATCGCTTATTAACCTTTAAATGTCTCTGTGCTTTGACTCCATCTTCTGTTGGACCAACACAGCTTTATCCTTTTCCCAAAGCAGTACGTGATATTGTAGCGGCTCCCTGACTAATATCACAGAAACATAGACTTTCATGGCGGATCAGGCCCCTTTGGCCCATTATTCCTGGTGTAAAGACTCTGACCTCAATCAGTCCTTGGACTTGTCTTAGAGCCATATGCTTATCCCATGCATGTTTAAAACTCTTTACCACCACTGATGGGTGGCTGTTCCACTTATCTAATCTCAGCAGGAATATATATGACAGTGGAAGTTTTAAATGAAAAGCATTTCTACAACAAAACACATATCTGCAAATGAAGTCAAATCAGTCTTTGTAAAATCTACAACAGTGACATGTTTGAATATTTAAATTGTAAGCTGCTTACTAATCGTTACGTCCTGATTACCCATTGTACAGCGCCGCGAAATATGATGGTGTTGCATAAAACAATACATAATATAATTTTAATTTTGCTGAACAGAACCCACAGGTCCTCTTAGTCTCGATTTGTCTGCTGAAATGTGATTTAAAGCCAGTGGCCCGTCGCCGTATATATTTATTTACTTGCACAACATCTCACTAAACAGAATGATAAGTGATAAGGCAATTAATGCCTATCGAGGGCTAACAGCGCTATTTACCGAATGATTAATCTGCGGGTATAAATAACCTGCAAACGTAACTGGAATATTAATAACAGATCTATACCTTTAATGCTGAGTTTTTATGTCAATTCCAATTGATTTATACATGCAAATCTTTTTTCACTATAAAGTATATTGGCAACAGGGTCTAATATTTATATATATATATTTGCAGCAGGGTGTAATATTTCTATATATCGGCAGCAGGGGCTAATATTAAAGAATGAAAAATAACTGCCAGTTTAGCTATTATTTTGAAATCATATTTCAATCACGGTCTTTACTTCAAAGAGATAAATACATATTATGTAGTTAAAATATATATATATATATATATATATATATATATAGTAAAACTGCTAGAAAGGCAAGGGCTCGTAATATTACATTTATTTAAGAAGGAGCTGATGCCGATACTCCTGGTTTAACTCTTTATCTCTGCTCCGTTCTCTTCCTTCCTGAATCGATGTTAACGCACTGAGCTTGTTCTGACTGTATTTCTGACAATATCAGCACATTTGTCGAATTCCAGCTATTGTTTGGCTTTCATTGTGTTGCACATTTTGGCTTTCCTCCCACCATTTGAAAAGAAAAATAGGAAACCAGAGTTAACTAAGGGTGGGCAAAATGAGGGAAAATAGCTGTAGGGTTTTCTATTAAATAATAGAATATGGCAGATCAAACTCCTGTAATGGGATCATTTTTGCCAAATCAAATTATTATATGGATTTTATGACATGTTGAGAATAACGCCACTTGTGTGCAACATGTAGGCATCATTTACCCCTAAAGTTTTTTATATTGTAGGTGTGTATAATACCCACGTAGTCTTCCAGTCCGGAAAAAATGTCAGTATTATTTTGGGGGAATTTTAGTAATTTGACAGTTCTCCATTTTTATCATTATGCTTATTAATAGATCAGTGGGGCTTAATTTAATGTATTTCTCCTTATTTTCTATAAAATACTTTGATTGCCTCCATCCATCAGGATTAGCGGTATATGTCATTTTCAGGCAAAATGGACAAAATAGACTCAACCATGTCAGGACGTTCCCTAACCCCTAAAAAACTTTTGTGATGCAGCCCTTACATCTATGAAAATAATAGATTAGTAGATAAAGTCTTTCCAAAGGTTAACATTTGTAATACTTTAGCACTGTGCAATAACCTATTTCAACGTTTCTATGTGTAATGTTAATACCATCAATTTTGTACCTAACCCAACTGAAAGCGACTTTATTGGTCGATCGTACAGACTTTTAACTGTTGCAGCAGGGAGACCAGTGGTCTCTGCCGGCCAAGTTGCACCAAGTTAACCCCTGACGGCGAACCTAGGGATTTCCGCTGCCGTTATCTATGCAGCATCGCAGGGGTTAACGGGATCGGAAATCTGTAGGTTCACCGTCAGAAGTTAAAAAGGCTGTGCGAGTGAGCCTATTGGTCGCCTGCAGGGTCCTCCTCTGGCATCAACAAGATGATCAATTGGTTGATGCCAGAGGAGGACCCTGCAGGCGACCAATAGAGTCGTTCGCACAGCCCCTTAACCCCTCACGGGAAACCTACGGGTTTCTGTCAACCCCTGCGATGCCGCGTAGATAAGGTAGGCTAGATGGGGAAGGGACCAGGGAGATTAGTAGACGAACACAAAGATTCTTCGTGTTGAGTGTCTTCGTCTTTGTCTACGTTTTGCCGACGCCACCGTTTTTCGGTTTGAACGATGAAAACGCACTATTCGTGTTCTTTTTCATGTTCGCCTGAAAAAGAATGCACAAGTCTAATGAATACCCCCTCAGTGTTGTGGACTGGTATAAAAAAAAAGAAAAGATTGAGAAATACTGGTCCAAACCAAAAATCTCTACCCATTAACTTTAGTAAGGCTCTGGACCATATAGGTGGCTGAAGTCCATGCAAGAAGGAGGCATTGGACACATAGACTGCCTGTGGTGAACCCCTAGCACACACTCGTGTTGAGTATACTTACCTGTAACGTGTAGGATAAGAAAAACAGACACGCTTTAGTCCGGTTCCTGCTTTACTTTCAGCCGAGCTTCTCGATGCTGGGTTTGTATTGGAAACATCTCTGAAGAGCATTAATAATGCAAATATTGTCTGCCAAGTTGAGGTCATTGTAAGAACCGTAACCTCTGGGGCCTTATAAAGAGCTAATTACAAAAGTCATCTTAAAGTGAACCTAAAGCAATGTGTTTTTTTTTTATCGTACCGGGCAAAAGTAACTAACAACATGGCAATGCGCAGAATGAATATGCTTGCTTTATTCATTCACACAAATCCTCAAGGCTTCACACACTGCAGGCCTAAAGACAGAAAACTGCTGCGTGTTCTTTTTTTTACTTATTTTTCTTATTACTTTTGGCTGTAATGCCAAATCCAGCCGAGTCTCCCTTTATCGCTACAATAGTCATGTGCTCTTTTTTTCTGTGTTATTTAAGGTTAAGTATTTCCACATATCTTTGAAAATAAAGCTAGGTTTCCCTCTTATTTGTTTGCATGGGTTGTATAGTACAATGGCTAAAGTGGACGTAATGGGCAATGTGACGTTTAATAATATGAATTATTATTGTTGTGTAATACAGGCTCTTGTAGGGGGGTCAAGAATTTTTGCTAACACATCTGGGCTCTTTGAAGTTGACTCTACTGAAAGCGGCTGCTAATGGCTTTTGTATTTATTTCCATGGTGGTTATCATCGCATCACAAGATTATTAATTCCAAAATTGGCACCTTGCATTCACAAAGACATAGAAAGTGAAGGCAGATAAGAACCATTCGACCCATCCAGTCTGCCCAACCTCTGAATACTTTCCTTAGTCCCTGGCCTTATCTTATATCTAAAAAACAAAAACTGTCTGCGCTTCTTACCCTAATAAAGTTGGCAACAAATATATAAACATAATATAGATGAGAGGTTTTGGTTATATGAATTGGCCAAAGCATAATTAAGCTCACCCGCCACGTCAAGGCACACTCTCAATAGGGTGAGAACCTACTCTCACCTCCTACATAGTGGGCACACAAAGCAGTTTATACTGCTACCAAAACCTTATTAATGTGTTGGGGGAGGTGCAATTAAACCTCCTCCCTATTAACCCCTGGACAGCAAGCTGCAACCAGACTGATGAGGAGCCAACAACCTCAAATATGTGCAAACAGGGAAAAGAAAAAATGTCGGTGCGCTAAGCTAGTCACAGGCTGAAATAATACAAATGTGTAATACGAGGCCTACCAAACAGGTGTAAGCATGCAGCAAGAAACAGTGTATTGGCTGTACAATGTATACAAAAAACAAAAACTGCCTGCGCTTCTTACCCTAATAAAGTTGGCAACAAATATATAAACATAATATAGATGAGAGGCCTGTGACTAGCTTAGCGCACCGACATTTTTTCTTTTCCCTTATCTTATATCTAGCTTACGTATGTCTATACCATGTATGTTGAAACCCCTTCACTGCATTGCCTCTTCCTCTGGAAGCCTATTCCATGCATACACTACCCTTTCTGATATTCCTTTTAAACCTTGGCCCTTTTAGCTTAAGACTATGTCCTCCTGTTTTTGTCGTATTTCTTCTTTTAAATAAAATCTCTTCCTCTATCACGTTGAATCCTTTAGTATTTCTCTTTCTTCCAAGCTATATACGTTTTAATCTTTCCTAGTGAGTTTTATCCTGCAATCCATGAACCAGTTCAGTAGCCCTTCTCTGAACTCTCGGAGATACGGTCTCCAGTACTGTACACAATAACCCAAGTGAGGTCTCACCAGTGCTCAAGAGACGCAGTTCAACCGTTTGAACTGTTTTAAATCACAGTGAATCAGCCACAGGAAAAGCATGGAGTGTCAAATGGATGGGTTGCCCTGACTTAAGGATTTTGGGCAATGACCAAAAGCGTTTCCTTATTTTACTTGAAATTCCACACATAACCTCCAGGGTGCCTACAATACCAAGGACTTGGACAGCATTTGCATCCTGGCTGGATACTTTATGTGCTTCTTCTAAGGGTTTTCCACGCAGTCTGGATAGTTCATATTGTGTCATTTGCCAAATGGGTTTGGGACTTTTTATTACTGATAAACCTGTGTTGCTCTAGTGTAGCCCATGCCTAGATATTATTATATACCAATTTCTGGCTACCATCCTGTTATACTAAACATGAAAATGTCTCTTATTACAGTGTCAATAACTACCCCATTTCTGTATCAGAGCAGATGCATTTTTTAGTGTAGATTAGAAAATCATTGAAATAATCAGTTGAATTAAAACTATAATAATTGCTAGTCATAACATTAAAAATGCATACATTATCTTTTTCCATTCATTCAGCAAATCTCCATGCGATAGTATTAATTTACCGCCATGCTTCGACTCCCATTTATCATATTCTTGAAATAAAAACGTTATTATGACATTTATTTGTTTAAATATTTTATGAAGACACGATTGTCATTAAAGTCCATTAAGGTGCAGGGGTTGAAGTAAGTGGCTTGGCTGATGTCCCAGATTATGTGATAATCTCACTTACCTGTATCCAGTTACATTGTCTGACTCTCTCTGCGCTTCCGGATGATCTCTTAATGGATACATTATATGATATACGATAAAGTCAGGTCAGTTATATCACACGATGAGCTGTACACACTTCCCGTAATCAAATAAAGATGTAATTATGTGCCAGTTATTTTGGATAAAATCCACCTTGATGCCATTTTTGTTTACAAAGTGGTTTTTGCAAAGTACAGATTTAATCAGATAAAAATCATTTCTACCGAAGGCGGAAAACCTTTTTTTTTTTGAAGACCAAATCTATAAAAATGGCTGACAGCAATGACAATGAATGCATAACTTGTATCTCTATTAAGTTAATTAATGTGAATATGTTTTATTGATACATTGATCAGCATTTTTATTAGTTAGCCTTTTTAACTGTTTACAGTCGGCCAACAACCCTACTGCAGGAACAGGAGAGGCGGTCTAAGGGCCAGAGCCTGAATTGGCGCTCAGGTTCCTCCAGGCATTTGAATGACTTAAGGCCAAAGGCCTGAGCGGAAAGTTCATGTTCGCTTTTGGGGAAAAAATCTTCCTAGCCACGAAATTGGTCTTCTGTTCGGACGATATTGGTCCAACATTTTCATTTTCGGATATCCCATTCGTCTGTCTAGGTTGCCATGGAAACAAGAAATAAACGTCTAGAAGAAGTTAAATTAAATTGGCGTGATTCTCCTCCTCTTAGTGTAGTTAAAATGGCAGCCGCGGCGCTGAAAGAATGAAAGAAGATTTCGGCATTGTGCACATTTGTTTTTCACTTACCAAAATGGTAAAATTTGACATGAAAACACATTCGTACAGAAAGGAATGTGAAACTAGAAGCTCTATACAACTGAAAAGAATAGACCCAGGCATAATGGCTCCCTGGAATTTGGCCTATCTGTTCCATGGCCAGTCCGGGCCTGCTGGGGCATACTGTGTGTAGGAAGCAGCTGCACCAACCTGCAGTAGGGACCCCGGCAAAATGTCTACCTATGTAGACAGATTCTGCCTGGAGCACCACTCCGAGCACACACAGCCAAGAGGGGATTGCAAAACTTGCATGTCCATATCCATAACTAATGACAGTGGATCTCCCTCAAGCCAAGAAGCTGAAGGGGGGCAGGGAAACAGTATAAACATAGAAGGTTATTCTTATGAATCTCTTCATGTTCTTGCAAGGGGGGGAAATGTTAATGCCAGTTGGCTGGAGTGTCCCTTTAAGTAGGTCCTAGTAACAGGCTCCATGCTATCTTGATTTAGAGAAAACAATAATTAGTAATTTCTTCTCATAATAATCTTATCATGGAAAATCTGATGCTTAAAAACCATTTTAAGGCATCCTGTCGGCTTCCGGAGAGGTCTTCTTTACGAGCATTTTTTACATTCTTGAAAGTCATTTATTTGACTGTAAATAGAAAGAACAAAATATCCGCTTCAAAAACAAAAAATGTTATCAGTTCTTACTTCTACTTGAGAGGCTTTCAACCATAACCACTCGCGCATGATAACAGTGAGAAAAGCATAATAATTACCGGTAAATGAAACCATAAATCATACAGTATCTGCATATAGAAAAATATATCATGGCAACAGTAACTGCCGGAATACAAAGCAATCCTTTGACACAAAGGAATCAGGCTGGCCTTAAGGTAGATGGCTCCATGCCTAGAATGGGGCATTTCCAAGGGTCCCTAGGGTTGCTATATGTTAACCCTTCCCATGTCAGCTTAGTCTTTTAGCCAACGTTACCATATTCCCTCAAAATCCTATCTATGCCTCACCCACAAAGATGAAGTGCCACTTTTCCTGCATAACTTAATCATGCATTAATAATAAAAAGAACATCTAAATTTGAAATGTTTTTGTTTTGCGATCATGTTTTGGATATGTAATTTGGGTATATTTGGTTATTAGGTTTTTGGGGCCTTAAACAAAACATTCAGATGTGGTCCCCTCCATCTCTAAAAACTAGCCTTGCAGGCATACCTGGGATCTCCGGTAGATTATCCCAAACCTCCCCTCTTCCGGGGCTTCATTCAGGGAGAAGGGCTAGTTACTTGTAGGGGCATGAAGTGGGTTGAAGCACACTGATGCTGATGCCACTCCACTGCTTATATCATTGCTTTGGTTGTGCTATAAAAAAGTAACTCAGTGGCCTGGCTATTGACTGGATCTATATATCTAACGCTACATCTGAATCCCTCCTGTTACTAGACTGCAATATCCACAATGCTTAACCACTTCCAGACTTAGAGTGTGGGAGTTGCAGTCCAAAGTTATGATGCAGGGCAAAGGCTTACAATGTATGCAGCCTGATGGTGGTAATAGTTGCCATCCAAAAACAAGATTTGTCCAAACCAACATTTCACATAATGACATTTCTGAAAGCATCTCTTGTTGTTTGCCGGGGATCTAGTTGACTGATTTCTATAGCAGGCCCCGCTAGAACCTAGTTTGACAAACCGATCACACAGCAACTCACTGTGAGAATCCGCAGCAAATACTTTGGCAAAATGAACCGATGGCAAGAAAAACGGACTTTGCCTGTTTTCTTTGGATATTATGTATGTGAATGGAGCCAAATAATGTCAGAACTGCATTTATTCTGATGGCATTTGCCAATTTCTAGTGGTTCCATGTTTCCAGAGTCCTAACATTTAATACTTAACTTCCAATGTTTAACCTTTCCAAATCTACATTATATAATTATATAATGTTTTAGAAAGATTAAAGTAAGGAATGCATATGTTCAGAAGCCTATCTTGGTTGGCTGAGTCCCCCTTTCACACAGAGCCCAGTGTAAGCTGCAGCCAGCGTCAGGTGAGAAACAAACTGTGTGTGTATTATATGTATGTGTATGACTGCGTGTATATGTGACTCTGTTTGTTAGACTGTGTGTGTAATGTCTGGTAATAGAGGGGTTAATTCCCTGAAACTGCTCATGTTTGGTAATAGAAGGATTAATTCACTGAAACTGCTCATGTTTGGTAAAAGAGGGGTCAATTCTATGAAATTGGTGCTGTCTGGTAATAGACAGGTTAATTCTTTGAAACTGCTCCTGCCTGAGAATGGAGGGGTTAGTTCCCGAAACTGTGCATGTCTAGTAAAAGAGGGGTTAATTCCCTGAAACTGCGCTGAGCAAGCAAACTTTCCAAAGCAAAGTTATAGGTGACAAAAATCTTGACAAAATGAAGAGAAATTAATATTTGGCATGGTTTAAGAAACATAGAAACAAGTGTGGAATTCTTAACACCATAACATGACAATCATGACAATGCTCTGTGTGAGAGCTTTGAGTCACTTTAAATATATTATAACGACTGCACCTTTCTTTCTCAATGAAATATTAGACTTTAGCACTTTACATTACTTACTGCATATATCATGTTACATACATATTAGATTGGGATCCGATTTGATTCTGGTGTACTGTGCATTTTATTTTGCCATTGCCGGAAGTCTATAGTCCTTCTGGGTGAAAAGCAAAATTGTATGTAAGGATTAGAAAGTTCACCTATCTTGTTGATAATAATAGATCCTGCATTTTAATTTTATCTTTTTTATATACAAATCAAATATCCCACAAGCGCCATATACACTCAGCATAGAGGAACAAAAATTGGGAAAAAAACTATTTGGAGAATTTTGCCCACACAGAAGGGCAATGGCACAATCACTTACATCTTCCCGTTTATTTCATCTAACTTCAAAGCCCCATCTTGCCCCTGCCTGTGGGCACTCAGGTAAACATTGCCCCATAAAACTAACTGAAATTGAGATAGTTCAACCTTTCTCTAATTCAGAACCCAAATTATTTTTCTGAGATTTTCACTCCTGATAAGTTAGATGCCTGCTGGGTTCCGTTTCTGAATTCATTGACAGGATAACAAAATAAGCAAGAGTACTACTGAGGTGTGAAGTATATTTTGCTCTGGAGAAACCAACTTAGAGGTTTTTTAGTCGGGTGAGTTCATAAGTCCACTTAAAGTAGAAAGGAACAAAAAACTCTTTCCCTCACTTGTATCTCTGAAACCAATAATCAATGGGTAACAAAGCTCCAAGATTGCAATATTACTCAAGATGTTTACTATAGCGATCTTAACCCTTACCCTAAAAAAACATACTTGCATTGAGATCCCAGTAACCTAACATTATCACATAGAAAATGTGCTTTTAAACTATCCATAAACCTTAAGCATACTGATTGATTTAGTATATGCTACATTTATACAACAAATACCCTGAAACACAATTATATGTTGGTTCACCCATGCCCCAAGCAGACTAAATAGAGAAAACATTTTGTGGGAGAAATGTTTGCTGGAAGTAGGTGGTAGAACCTGTTAAACCATGACCCCCTGCCTCCAGTATAAGTAAAACACTTAATTCCTTGATGCATGACTCACGTGCCCTATGTAGAGCCCAAACCTAGTTCTACTGGTCTCCATACCTCAAACAAATGCATACTGACCTCTCCTTCCCCTGCAGCAACACAAAAGGCATTTTTTCCCCATTGACTCTTTTCCTCCAGGTAAACTCTACTGCTTCTGCCCACACAATTAAAATAATGATGACCCACCCAGAACTCTTTTGTCACCAAAGGCTATGTACTGTTTCTTTCTGTTTCATATTTCAAGAGTGAAATAAAGATAATGTTTTGAAAGCATGGCATTCATGATTTCATTCTACTAGACGTAGGACTAGTGAGCAAGGCCGGAGGGGGTCAGAAAACTGGGAGCAACTTCAGCAAAATCAGTAGAGAAAGTGTGGGTCTGGTCAAAGTCTCAAGCAGAGGACAAAAGGGGCTATTTCTAAATCACAAATGCATAAGTCACAAAGCTAGTGGGGTCAAGGCCTAGTGTTAAAATAGGAAGTCCGGGTCAAAAAGGAGGTCATACCAGGTTACAAACGCACAGTCAGCAGTCAGTGACTTTATGTGAGTGCGCGACCTGCTACCCCAGAAGACTCACTGGCTGAGGGAGACCTCCATTACCACCTCCAATGGAGACCTCCATTACCACTGGAAGCAGTCCAACGGTGAGGACATCGCAGGGAACCCCCACAAAGATGGAGGTAAGTCACTCATATCTTAATTGGTCCTTGATATTGACATAGATTTAGGATAGCTTTATGTTTGTAACATGTATATTTAAAATCCCTCACTGTATTAACTTCTACCACTTCGGATTGAAGGATGTTCCATTTATCTTACACAATCTTCCATTACATCTAAACCTCTGCCCCTCCTGTACTTTGTTACTTCATCTCCTCTCTCTCTTCTTTTCTCCAACCTATACATATTCAGAACCCTTTGTTTTTTTCTGATAATTTCCTTTAATAATCTTGAATAACTTTTCACCATTTTTGTAGCCCTCCTCTGAACTTTTTCCAAGATGTCGATATCCTTCTGTAGGTCTCCAGAACTGTACGCAATACTCTATGTGGAGTCTGACCGGAGATCTGTAAAGTGGCAGAATCACCTCCGTCTTCCTGCTACTAACGCCTCTCATTACACAACCCAGCACCCTGCTTACTTTTTGCAACACTTTATTCCATTTTGATATATGTTTCAATAAATTGTGAGCACACAAAAAATGATACAATTTGTGTGCAGATTTTACTGCAAATGCAAGTACAACAAAGGCTGAAGAACTATTCACAATTGCCAACGTCAATTTGTATTTTGCATTTTTGCTTGCAAATTTCCTTACACAATGTAATGACTATGGCGCTTATTTGTACATGCCCAGTAATTATTTATTAATGTCGTCATAATGACTTAGTTTCCCTGCTGCTTTTTGGTAGGATTATATTACTTTGTTATTTGTGTAGATTTTCCATTTTCATCTTTCCGAAAAAAATCTAACTTTTGTATGCTTTATTTTTGGCTGCCCTGTGTTATTATTTTATACAAAAGCTTTTGTTCAAATGAATTTACTATTAAGAACTATCTGAACAAAGAACACTTTCAGTCTGCTCCTAAACTCTACAGAAACATTTCTTTATTCCTTGTGGTTGGAAATAGTAATTTCCAAAAACCCTAAAGCAATGAATCGTTCTGGCATTTACAAATGGTAGGTTTCCACTTGGGCATTTTCATGGCCTTCCAGAAATATTACAGGAGGCTGGTAATTGTTTGAAAAAAAGAGAATTGTATGTTTAGCATTTGCGATTATCCCCGGAGAAGACATGTTAAATATCAAGCAAAGCTAGAACAGATGTAGAGATATATAGGGATTGCCTGATGCTTAATCGGGAGATATTTACTTTTAAATACGAGGAAAATGTATAGGAATATAGAATATAGAATTTCAGGATATGTAAAAGCAATTTGGCCCATCTAGTCTGCTCAGTATATAATGCTCTATAAGGTGATGAGACTCCCTGGTGGATCGCTGCTCCGTGTGCCGATTACCAGGAAGATCCCTGACCTCCCTCACCAGCCCATTCACACTATGGAGGTCTGCAGCCAGCACGCTAGTATGTAGTACATAATGGTCTCTCTGAGATGGCGCGCCAGGACGTGATGCCAAACCCCAACGCTCAGTAGAGAAGACATTCGTCGTGAAGGTTGTTCTTGAGGGGTGGAGGCTTTGCCCTGAGTCAGGTCTAAGACAGCACACAATTATTATACATCACTGCTTATCCACCATGCAGGCAATGAAAGTGAAAAGCAACACAAGAATTACGTGTTTTGCCTCCTGAAGAACACGGTCAGAGGTTGGTAGCAGGCATTTCATGCATTTCCTCATGTAGCATAAAGAACGGCTGCATTACACCTACTATCCAATTGCCCCTCAACACCTGCTCTTTTAATATAGATTTGTGGGGAAAGAGAAGCGTTTCTGCACCTGTGCGAATCTACCTATCCGGCCTCCTGTAAAGAGCCATCAGGTACAGCCTCTGCCCCGTTCCCCTGTTCGAGGGACATGGTGTGCCGGAAGCTCCATCCTTTTGGAGAAGCGCATCAGGAGCAGTGAGAGAGCATGAGTGAAAATGCAAGGGAGTGCATTTATTAACCATGCTATAACAATGGATGTTGGTCTGGTTTTGGTGGACGTGGTTGGAGGAGGGGGGCATTTTATCCTTGAACCCAGGTGGCCGACCCAGTTTTGGATTACTGGGATGACTATAATGTCTTGATTTACTATTGCCCTATAGATAGAGAGTAACAACCACAAGGAGATGACACAAAAGGGTTTATTCTCTAAAGCGGGAAGTTGGAAGGAGCTTTGTGGTTTCAGCTCTCTGAATTCACTATGCATTGCAAAGGGCCATATTTCTGGTAAATTCCTCTGCGAGGAGGGCGGTGCGGGCCCTGCATAACACATAGGTCATTTAGTCAGGTGCCTTTCGAGAAATCCTTTTGAGATTTAAATATGATTCACACAGTGTAAACCAAGCTATTCATGGACCTGAACTCACTGGGGTAGGGCCTTCATTCTGTAAATATAAGTCCCTGGGTTGAAAATGCAGTTCTCCGGCCAACACCCTCCTCAGTGCAAATAAATCCCATTATCTAGCTATGTGGTCGGCGGAATTAAATTAGGGTTTGGATCCAGGGGCAGAGTAACATGTTGCGGTTGGTCCTTCTTCAGTGTAGCAATTTGCATAGAGTGGATTTTCCGTGTGTTTTTACTGCCAGTCCTGGGTTATGTAGGTATGAGAATACAACAAACAAACAAATAGAAGCCGCACATTTGGAGGTTGTGCCTTTACATGACAATAATACCCACTGCACAGTCATTTTTTTTTTACTGTAATGGATTTTGTGTTGATTGCAATTTAGGCTTCAAAAAATCATACATAAATTGTAATTTTTGGACTTCTATTCAACCTATTAGTGAATTTACCAATAACCATACCTGGGAACTTGTGGGCTGCAGCTATCCAGAGCCTACCCTTGCGGGATGCGGCCATGACTGTCCACTGATGTTGGTGGGCATTCCCGGTGACATCGGGGAAAACACCCCCGTTTAAAGGGCAAATGGGCAAGAAGTGGGGCGTGTCAAGACCTGCTCCCGCGACCCGGAGGATTCAGGTGTTGACCCAGAGAAGTGGAAAAGATGTGCTTCCTGGGCCAAACCTGGAGAGTTCCCAGGTATGCTAATAACTTCATAATTAACTGTAACCATAGAAACAAAATAAAACAAACGTAATTCCTCTTACTGTTGAATGTAACGTTTGCCCCATAATTCATATTTTTTTAGGGAACACTTTCCATGTGACACAATATCAGGAACTAACGTGTCGTTACATCTTAAAGGTTTCTTTACTTTCTTCTATACATTTAAACCTTCATTGGTGAGAATGAAATCACAAATCTGTTAAGGGATATTCACTGAACATACTGGAGAGCTCAATAAATGTTCAGTCCAAGTGTAACTGTGCCTTTAAATTGTACTAATGCCTCTAGGAATGTCCCAAGCGGTGGAAAGCCAATAAAAGACAGGCAAAGAGAGCTATCAGTCCCTGCAGTGACCTATACAATGCAGCTGGTCTAGTTTATTGCCCGAGGATCAGCGAAAGTCATAAAGTATGACTGGCTGTTTATTTACAGGGAAGGGGAAGATATATGAGCAGCATGAGATATTGTTTGATGCTCTAAATACCATGCGATATGCAGCAAACAGAAATAAAACAGACTCAGACGGTGTTCTTTTTACTTACGTCACTAATTTCTTGATAGCGGGATCTATTCACTAAAGGAAGAGTTGGAAGGAGGATTGTGATTTCATCTCCTTGACGTCACCATTCCTTTAGAAGGGCCAACCCCAGCGAGCTCCTGTTGCGGATCACCTAATGAACTATGCATTATACAGGGCCAGCTAGGACCACCTTATTGCAAAAAAAGTTGCCAGTATTGACTGTTCTTTATGAATAGGGAAGTGAAGTCATGAAAAGCTCAACTCAAACCTGAAAATTCTCCCTTTAGTGAATAAACCCCACTAATTTAAGGGGAAATGTTAAGTGCTGAAATTGTACTTCCTGGGTGGTAAGCTCTAGTGTAAAGAACCCTACCATGACATTTCAGCGAAACTAAACAAAGCAAAAGATCAGCAAATATTATGTAACAGAACCTGAGGCATAAATATCGGGTACTCCGTCACACTACATGGCCGCATATTGCTTAGGCCAGTACTACTTCAAAGTACCTCAATGTTGGCGAGTCCTATCTAACTTAACATGGCTATGTGACAAAATCTCCACTATTTATGGCTCAGATTTTAGGGCATGCTTCCCTTTCTGTGTTTTTAGTGTTACGTTCCACATTAAACTCGGTAGGAACTTGCGGCTTCTCCAAGGTCTTCTCTACTAAACTAGGAGGTAGGATGGCAGTGCATTTTCTGTTGGAACCAGCGTGGACTCGTGGAATGGAGGCATCCACACATTAGAGGAACATCTCTTTCCGCTTAATGGCCTCCTAAGCCAAAGGTCAGCCCGAACAAGCATTCTTTATCTTGTTGTTTCCTGCTTATTATCACCAGGAGCTGGAGGGAAACTGCCATACCCGCTCTCGCCTTTGTTTCTCTCTCTTATTCCTGTAACTCAAATAAACCTCTTATTTCTGGAACTCTGACATACTGCGTCTAGCAACTTGGCTGAGCTATTTTTGCAGGAGATAGTCAAATTTTCCATAGCTTTACTCTTGTGATTCAATTGCTTTGTATGTACATATAATATGCATGTACGTTTTATATAACAGCCGCTCCCAGTGAATTGACGTTTTCCTTTAACCCTTACGTCATTCCTCATGATACCAGTTTTGATCTTTCTAGAAACCACACTTGATCCCAAAAGGCATTGTTACTTTCACTGTTAAAGGGAATCTATCAACTTAACAGTGTTCATTAGTGTTTAGCCACACATGAACAATACATTTAGTGGTCTGTTTTCTAAACGGAGAGTTTTCCCCAGTGTCAAGGACTGAGCTTACCCAATATAATGTAATCAATGTTTAAAAGGAGTCTATATACTATACTGGGCCAGCCATGCACTTGCTGTAGGAGAAGCTCACTTAGGTAGGCCCTTTATAATGTATAGTTAAGTCAAGGGAGCAGAAACACAACTCTCCCTTTAGTGAATAAACTCCTATAATAATAATACCGTATTTGCTTGATTATAAGACGACCCCCCAAAATCTGAATATTAATTTATGACAAAAAGAAAAAGCCTGAATATAAGACGACCCTATAGGAAAAAAGTTTTACCAGCAAATGTTAATTCATCTAAACTATGTGAACAATTGTTTGTTAATAAAAGCTATGGTTGAGAAAAATACCGTATTGGCCCGAATATAGGCCGCACTTTTTTCCCCCACTTTAAGTCTTTAAAGTGGGGGTGCGGCCTATATTCGGGGTCTAGCGCCAGGCAGGCAGCGGGGTTAGGATACAGATCCCCCGCAGAGGTGCATTTTAACCCCCCCCGACTTACCAGAGCAGACTCCCGGGTGTCTTGCAGGGCCGGCGGAAGACATCTACGCAATACGCGTATACAACTTCCGGTGCCGGCACTTCCGCTGAGTGTCGGCACCGGGAGTTGTATACACGATGTGCATAGATGTCCCCCTCTGGCCCCGTAAGACACCCGGGAGTCTACTCTGGTAAGTCGGGGGGGGGGGAGGACAGAGTGGCAGCATATCGAGGGGGAGGACAGAGTGGCAGCATATCGAGGGGGGGGACAGAGTGGCAGCATATCGAGGGGGGGACACAGAGTGGCAGCATATCTTGGGGGGAGGAGAGGACAGAGTGTCAGCATATCTCGGGGAGGGAGGACAGTGGTAGCATATCTCGGGGGGGGGACAGAGTGGCAGCATGTTTTTGGTGCTTGTTTAAAGAAAAAAACTTTTTCTTTAAAAAAGCACCAAACGTTTAGGGTGCGGCCTATATACGGGGGCGGCCTATATCCGAGCCAATACGGTATTTTGTTTTTGTTTTTATTTCCTTTTTTCAACCTGCCCCCCCCCAGTTATGCACATCTACCCCCAGGCTTGCCACTCTGCCCCAGAAATGCCTTATACCCTCTAAATGCCACTGTGCCCCATGATATCCCTTTTAACCCTCTATATGCCACTGTGCCCCATGATATGCCTTTTGACCCCCCTATGTGCCACTCTGCCTCCAGAATTGCCTTATACCCCTATATGCCACTCTGGCATTTAGGGGGTTAAAGGCATATTATGGGGCAGAGTGGCATATAGGGAGGTGTAAGGCATTTCAGGAGGCAGAGTGGCGCATAGAGGGTTAAAAGGCATTTCTGGAGGCAGAGTGGCATTAAGGGGGTTAAAAGGCATTTCACAGAGCACTCTGCCTCCAGAAATGCATTATGCCCCCCCCCCATTTAACACTCCCTCCCCCTCCCTCCTCCAAACTTACCGGTGCTTCTGATTCCCCGGTGCTTAGTCCGGGCAGCGTGTAGAGCGGAAGTTGTCTACGTGAATCCGTAGAGCTCTACACGCTGCCCGGACTAAGCACCGGGGACTCAGAAGCTCCGGTAAGTTGGGGGGGGGGGGATAACACAGGAGGATCCAGGTCCCCTGTATCTGAGTCCCCGGTGCTTAGTCCAGGCAGCGTGTAGAGCTCTAACTGGTAAGTTGGCAGGGGGCATAACACAGGAGGATCCAGGTCCCCTGCATCTGAGTCCCCAGTGCTTAGTCTGGGCAGCGTGTAGAGCTCTACGCGAATCGCATAGAGCTCTACACGCTGCCCGGACTAAGCACCGGGGACTCAGAAGCTCAGAAGCACCGGTAAGTTTGGGGGAGGGGCATAACACAGGAGGAAGATCCAGGTCCCCTGCATCGCTGCGGGCGATCTGGATCTTAGTCTCATAGTCAGACCTATTTGAGGTCTGATTATAAGACGACCCCGATTATAAGACGAGGGGTATTTTTCAAAAACCTTTTGGAAAAAACCTTGTCTTATAATCGGGCAAAAAATACGGTAATAATAAATACACGAACAAGGATACCACATCAATACCCCTTGAACGCATCACTATTCTAGTTCCACTTTCACAGTTTTTGATAAACTAACGTGAAATAAAATCATTTCCATTCCAAGATTGTTCATGATGTTACGACAGTTTGAATTCATTTATAATGGACCTTTAAGTTGATGCTTTTATAGACAAGGTCCACTACATGCAAGCGAAACATTGACAACCGGGGTGCTGTTTGCATCAAGGAGCGGATTCCTTTCTAACACAAAATGATTCATTAGTTGGGGCAAGTGCCTGACCCATACATGTAACTTAAAACTGTGTTTATAATAAGTCATAAACCAATGTTGGCTATAGACCGTGACGCCAGGGGATTTGTTTTACACCAAAAGTATTCTGCAATCCGAAAAGTTATATAGAATGTGAGAATCCTGATAAATTATTCTAATATACAGTGTGAAAAGATGAATTTAAAGGTCTACATGTTTCTAGACATTTTACTTGATATTTTACTAGATATGTGGAACAGCCTCCTGGCAGAAGTGGTAGCCGATATGACACGCCAATGACAATCCTTAATCTAAGATGAGACCATCAATGTATTTAAGTTTGAGTCCTTAAACAAGGATAAATGGGCAAACTAAATTGGTGGAATGATTCTACTCTGCTGTCAAATTCTGTTTCTATATGAAAATAAACTTGATATTTACATGTTCTTTAACCAGAAGGGAGAGCAACAACAATGGCTTACAGTAAACTCTTGTTAGCGGTACAATGCATTATTTTACATATGCAAATACATATTTGCTAATGTTTCATGACTTTCCATGTAAAAAATGCTGCAGATCTTGCATGATTTATCTAATCTGTTAATTTTGTATCTGTATAAACATCAAGTACACTTACCTTCCGCAGCCCTGTTGTGTACACGTGCGCTACAAACACACAACTCCATGTATCACACTCCATGTATCAACTTGAAGACCGCCTTGAAGGTCCATGCAATACGGACTTCAGCTTCTTGGAGACAAACTCCCAACATTCTCAGTATCTTAACAGGGGATCTGGAGCACCTAATGTGGTTACAATTACATTTTCTAACTATGGAAAAAATATTCAACTGGTGCCATTTACTTTGTTTTCCGGCGTTCCAACAGATCAGACGTTGGCTCTGGGTATATAAATTCCTCATGCCGGTTTTGGAAAAGTCACATAATGCTATCCTGCCTTGTAATACTTAAAGAGGATTAACACAATGTTGCCAAGGACCATATGATCACCAGTAATTGGATCTACTTTTTCTCCTGTAGTTTTAAAACATGGTTTAACGGCTGTGAATAGCAGTGTGTTAAATACCAAACACGCAGCACAGAGATTAAATTACAATATCGTATAGATTTAGTAAAGAATTATATTTCTTTTTTGATGCAGCATTTAAATTAGATGGAAAATATTTTAGTGGAGCCTGTGGCATGGTAGAAAGATTAAGCAAACTATGCTCAAAACATTAAAAAAAAGTCTCCATCTGGTGTATTTGGTATAATAAAGCACATCCCCTTTAGTATGTATTTTAAGCTACAGAACCTACTCATTTTTTACTTTTTTTTTTTTTACTCAGTTTATTTTTTTTTTACTGATTTTCTAAAACCAGGAAAAAAAACCTCAAACCAGCTTAACATTGGTCAAAACTGCCATTGGTGTTTATTCATTAAATAAAAGGTTTTAAAGGCAGAGCAGCTCATCCGCAATCAGCCGTTCCATCAAGAAGGACCGGGCTGTGCAGACTGCATGAGAAATATACAGAAATTTCTCGATAATCTTGTAATTTATATAAACATGAATTATGCCCAGCGCCACACTTCTCATAGGATGAGTTTGATGGGATTGGCCAACGCCAGAAACGTTGAACAGAACAGCTTTGCAGTTATAGACCTCCTAGGCTTAAAAATTTGCCAACAGTTGGATCTTAGGTCCAATTTTACGTAATATGTAAAAATACATTGCTGATGCAGTGAGATAATTGTCCAAATGAATAAAAAGGTAAGACACAATAAATATAGCAATATAGCATCTTTTTGACAGACCTTGAGGACAGGTGCCAGACACTGGCTTCCTATTTGATCCATAAGGAGGATGCTATGGAAGAATCTACTCAAGTCTTGGATTGTGCATATCAGGGGAAATTCTTTGGAAATATTGTAGGACGGAGAGTACATACACATAGCTACTAAACTGACCTACATGACCCCCATGTGCACCTTAGGTTGGGTAAACGTCTTGATTTGTTTGGAAGATGTCATTCCCTTTTTTTAAAATGCAAATGGACCACGAGAACTAATAATTCCTGACCATACACATGACATAAAATAATCAGACCTTTTCCAACACAAACCTGGATCTAGTAAATTCAATGCAGTCATTTGTGAAATGGGGAATTTACCTAATCAGCCCCCATCATTAACTAGAATGATGGAACGGATGTAAAACAGTCACACACACACAGGCTGGTTACACACTTAGCAGATCCATGCAGAATGTCACACAGCTCACGGATCGTTACGTTTTTGTTACATCTGGAGAAGCGCTCGTTCACTTAAAGAAGCAAAACATACACAAACAAGGCAGTTCTAGAAAAAAGGAGGAAGTCGCCTTTACTTGTGTGCAAGACAAACAGAATTGAGAAATCTCAACATTCCTGGTGAATGTAAACATACAAAACATAAAAGGAAGAAAATAAAATAAACATGCGCAGATGCAAGCATTGTTGGATTTTTAATTACCATTGGAAATGTTACCACATTAATCACACAATGTAACAAGTGGAAAGTGTTAATTACAGAATGAAATAAGAAGCACATGCCAGTTAGCTTAGACGTTCTATTCAAACTCTTTAGTTGTTTAAAAAGAAAAAAAAAAATAGGAAAGTTTCACATAACACTTAAGGTCCACTCCATGCGTATTTTACGGCCAAGGTAGGATGCTAGAAACATGAATCTGCATGTAATACTGCAGGGAATAAAGTGAGGATATAGCAGCTGAATTTATTATACAACACGTGTCAAACCCTGCCCCCGTGGAGCATAATATGCCTGAGTATTAGGATTTCTCAAAAAAAAAAAAAAAAAAAAATGTTAGAAAATGTATGAGAACAAGCCGTCTGGCTTGTACAACCCTTAGAGGCTTACTAACAGACCCAGTAGATCGTGGGGGGATTACATATTAAAGTCTCAAGACACAGACTTGTATCATGCTTTACTAGGTCTCCAACAGTCCACGTGGACCATTCAAGTCATTGAGTTTCATTGCTGTGAAAGTTTAAAAACTAGACAGCAGGGCGTTGTGTCCAAGCCTTTATTATCAGAATGGGATACTTTCCATATCAAATGGTATGTCGCTGTATACTCGACATTCTCAGCCCATATCCCCAACGATCCTTCCAGAAAGGAAACATTCCATATCATAATATGGAAACACAAACTGTTCCAGGCTGTACAGCGGCTCTACATTTGCTATAATGTAACGGGAGGGTATGAGTGTCCTCTCTCATAAGTACAGAACGATACACTTATAATATATAAGCAAACGGTGGCCTTGAGTCTTCAGATAATCAGGGTTCATTCCCCATAAGGCACGTTAGGTGTTTTTTGTTGAAGATTTCAGTTGCGTGTAGCTGCTATTCCCACCCACAGCCCCTATAACACCAATGGCTTAGAATAGAGGGACACCTAGATCATTTGGGATGGAAATCTAGTGTTAAGTGCGCTGGTGTTATTCCCCTTCCACGCTGTAAAGTGAAAAAGGAAGCGCTCTAAAAAGTTATGCATATAAATAATTGTTTCTATAAAACATGCATTAAAAGCTCCAGCTAGCACCACCATGTGTGGTAGCGATACACTGGAGTGGTCTGAGACACAAAAAATAAAAGCAGATTATTGCGAAATGTAAATATTCAAAAAAAAAAAAAAAAAAAAAGAGGTCAATGCAAAAAAAAATAAAAAATAATAATATATATGTATATATAAAGGTTGGTTACTAAAATAAATAAAAATTAAAGCATTAAATAGAATTGTGCTCATACCCAATAACGGTTTGCCTCGAACTCTGCACTTGAAATAAGATGTAAACACAGTGCTACCGTTAGTCTCTACCGCCGCCGACCAAACTCATTAAGTAGCTGATAATTGTGTCATCTCCCGGTTAACAGCTGAGCCATCATTCCAAGTCACATCAAACTGTTAACGAGTAAGTCACCTTTACACTTTAATATTATACTCTTTTAACCCATTCATTTACCGGCATGCATGTAAACAACTTCTAGAAACCAAGGGAGGAGAGGGTAGCCAGCATTTCTACATCCACCTGCGATATTTCACTTTTCCATGTTTTATCAGTTTCCCGTATGCCTCCACTTGCAGTAACGTACGATCCATGATTTAGCGCCCCTCTGACACTGCCAAACAACCTTTCCTTGAGCAAGCAGAATGTGAAGGAACGCTGCCCAGATGTTAAAAGAAACAAAATGTGCTGCGCTCAGTACTGGAATGATACTCCATGATAAAATATGAATTTATTACTAGAAAAAAAAATGCTAAAGAAGGCACAAAATAGAATAGTTGCTCAAGTAGAAGTTTTGTAAACAGAGGATCTGTTAAATCCAGATATAAGAGTATAAAAAGGCAACAAAGTGTTACATGTGTTAATCAGAGTCTGATTGGAAGTATGCACCGTAATAATATACGTCGCGTGAACGTGATACTTAGCATTCCAGAACACAGGTACAACGGTAGTGTAGGGAAAGATAATATAATTTAAATACAAATGTGCTATGCTGGAACTATATGGAACGGACGTACAGTTCCATGTTTCTGCATCACAGTATGCCAAAAGATATTTGTACGACTATTCGTGTACCAACGCCAATTATTGGCAACAGATTGTTTCTTTTGCAGGGGTGGATACGGCCCCAAGTTCAATAAACCATCCCCTAAATGGGGAGAATAAGTTCAGAGTCCCCACGGACGTCCTAAGCCGCATCGTATTTGTGAAGAGCTTCCTCCAGTTTTTGTGTCACCTTCTGAAAGAAACCGATCTGTTGCTGTAAGAAATGCTGCATTTGCGACTTGAAGTCCCTCACTCGGATTTTGTGAAAGTGATGTATTTCCGCCAGGGTGGCGTAGGAAATAACGTTACAGCGTTCCTGGATGTCGCTAGCTTTCTGAAGCTCCATCTTGCCTTCTTCCACGTGCTTCTTACTCTCTCGGACTTTGGTGAGCGCCCCTGAAACGAAGCCAAAGAGGATGATCCTTTAATAATACAGCACATAGAATAAAGCAAGCTAGGCATTTTATTCCCCAGACCAGTTTATTTAAGAATATAACAGCTTTTTCTACCTCAACGACCAGTTCAGGGTCATAACACTGAACTCCAGACCCCAAGGGGCCACAAACAAACAAGGATTTAGGCAAATGCTTCCTTTGCTATTTAATCAGTTCCAAGCGTTTTTGATTCCAGATATTGCGGTCTGGTTACAAAACATAAAGCGGGCCTTCTAATATTTACCTGGAAATTCCAAGTATAAATAGAAATCACAGGCATACGGAGGGTTTCCAAAAAACAAGACTAATATTTTGAGTTTGTCCCTCGACATAAAACGGCGAGCCAGACGCGTCCACAACGTGAATATACGTTAAAGGAGATGAAGGGTTATACGACAGCAACTCAAGCGTATATTTCCATGCTTCTCCCATCAACATCAGACGGATCACTCCCAAAACTGAAGCGAACAACCGACCCCAGATACACACACCTGCCTCTCCTGGGGGACAGTAACTCAGATCAGGCAAAGGATATACAACCGTTATGATTAAATGCCATTAAATGATTAAATGTATTCTCACATTTTTATGTTATGCTCCGATACAATCTATTGCAGCATAGATTAAAACTGGATTATAGATTTCTCTCTCTGCTAAATCGCCAACCGTGCATTAAATCATTAGCATTGAAACGAACGCCATAAAGACCATCTAAAGTGTTGCTTCACTTAACGCTGAACTGCGCGGCGATGGGGTCAGATTCACCATGAGTAAGCAGGGCCGTGTCCAAGAGGATATGAATAACTATGACGACTGCTGGTCTGTTAACATGGAATTTGCACTTCAGCAAAAAAAAAGGAAGCACCACAACCACAAAATCGTTTGATTTTTGTGTTAATCAGCACCAGCATAATAAAAACACAATACACAAATATGGTGTACATACAATGGGCTGGGGAGACGCACATAGATGAAACTTATAACCACCGAAAGACAATCATTCATATTTCTTTAATGGATGCATAATCGTAGCCTGTGGGCACGCGGGGTAAGACGGGGCATTGTAAGTCCCGCAGTAACACAAGAAAGCTGCGTTCATTCTGTATAATCAAACAAATGTAGTACTGGACATGTCTGAAGATATGTCACTCCCCCCAAATAGTGTTAGATAAAGCTATGTAATGATGTATACACACCTAAGTAACCAAAATATACATTTAGGAAAACCCCTTACGCATACAGCTCCAGGAGAAACATAAGTTTATGTTCTCGGAATTCAGTTACTTCAAGGACTTCAGGACAAAAAATTCCTGGTTAGTTAAGATAAAAATAACACCTTACGTTTAAAAGAAATCTCTCCAAAGCAGTAACGGAATTAAGAAACCAATAGCCCAAGTTATATAGGAAGCCTTAATAAATGACTTCAGTAATTTTAAAAGACGTGTGGGGGGGGGGTTGTCGCTTGCCCCTCTATGTTGGGTCTTTATCTACATGGGACAGCACCTTGGACAGAACGCAAGTCTGCAGTGATCTGGTCATACATATACATATATATATATATATATATATATATTACCGTATTTGCTCGATTATAAGACGACCCTGATTATAAAACGACCCCCCAAAATCTGATTATTAACTTAGGAAAAAAAAGAAAAAGCCTGAATATAAGACGACCCCAAAGGAAAAAAGTTTTACCAGTAAATGTTAATTCATGTAAACTATTTTTTTTAATAAAAGCTATGATTGAGAAAAATATTTTTTTTGTTTTTATTTCTTGTATTTTCCAACCTGTCCCCCAGTTACACACATCTGCCCCCAGGCTTGCCACTCCAATATGGCTATGTGGCCCATGATATGCCTTTTAACCCTCTATATGCCAATGTGCCCCATGGTATGCTTTTTGACCCCCTATGTGCCACTCTGCCTCCAGAAATGCCTTATTCCCCTATATCCCATTCTGGCATTTAGGGGGTTAAAATGCATATTATGGGGCAGAGTGGCATATAGGGAGGTATAAGGCATTCCAGGAAGCAGAGTGGCATTAAGGGAGTTAAAAGGCATTGTATAGAGCACTCTGCCTCCAGAAATGCCTTATACCCCTATATGCCACTCTGGCATTTAGGGGGTTAAAAGGCATATTATGGGGCAGAGTGGCATATAGGGAGGTATAAGGCATTTCAGGAGGCAGAGTGCTCTATTAAATGCCCCCTTAACGCCACTCCAGAAATGTCCTATGCCCCCATTTAACACACACACACCCTATACCCCCATTTAACACACACACATACTCTCTCTCTCCCCCCCTCTCTCACCCCCCTTCCCCCTCTCAGCCCTCTCTTACCGGTGCGTCCAGCCGGGGCAGCAGGTTGACGTCGCCTTCCGCTGCAGCCGGAAGGAGGTGGAGTTGGCAGCGGGGGTTTGTATGCGTCCGTTGCGTATACTTTCCCCGGCTGTCAGAGATCAGAGTTCCCCGCACCGGTGCAGGGAACTCTGATCTCTGACAGTCGGGGAAGGTCTACGCGACGGACGCAGACAACCCCCGCTGCTAGCCACACCTCCTTCCGGCTGCAGCGGACGTTGTCAACGCGGATCGCGTAGACGTCAACCCGCTGCACTGGCAATAAAGCAAGAAGCACCGGTAAGTGTGTGTATGATGGGGGGGTGAGACTGGAGGATCCAGGTCCCCTGCAGCGGTGCGGGGGATCTGGATCTTAGTCTCCTAATCAGACCTCTATTTGAGGTCTGATTAGAAGACGACCCCGATTAGAAGACGAGGGGTATTTTTCAGAGCATTTGCTCTAAAAAAAAAACCTCGTCTTATAATCGAGCAAATACGGTATGTAAGACACACTGGTATAGATGAATGGAAACAATCTTTCCAGCTACTGATTATGGGTTTAAGACCGAACTTGGGAAACTGCGATCCCTATGGTGACCTACTACATACGAGGCCAAGTAGAACTGTTGAGACATTCTATTATAGGTGTCCATGTGTGGCAAACAACTTTTTCACATACACAATACTATAAACTCATAATTAAAAAAAAAATAGAAGTTCCGCGGTAAGTGGAGAAATGACAATATAGCCATAAAACGTAACCGACTATCGAGGATGAACGATATACCGGGATATCTAGAGAATCTGCAGTGCTTTGTGTCTGCCGAGGACTGGGTTAGAAGCATTGGTTTAAAATACAAACTGATTTCTGTATGAAGCGGGAAAACGTAAATTTATCATCTCGTGTTCTTTGCTTGGGGTGACAGCACTGTATAACCCGGCAGCCACCGGCGGTGTGTTTGTCACGGCTGCTACAGCCACAATAAAGCACAGGCATCATTACCAGGTGTCGGCCAAATACTAAGGCAGCTGTGTTTGCCGTAAACAGAGTGGATCGGCTCTTCTGTAATTATTTATTTCCTGTACAATTTCAACAGTCATTAGACCCGCTACGCTGCCATCTTTAGAATCAGTGTGGGGCGTGGATGCTAGGCTGAACTTCTATTAGTCTAATGGAATCTGGTGTCAAGGATAGTATATACTCACCCCCACCCCCAAATGGATCCAATATGAATCATGAAAAATGATCAAAGACAATTAAATGGTTAAAGAAGAACACCAAGATTCCTCCACATTCCCACATCCCAGCAACTGAACCCCAAGCAAACCGCTCCACATCTGCAAACGGTATCCAGACTGCACCAGGAGATCTCCATATTCATCTAGAAGTTTTGTATAGTATTTTTCTGCTTCTGTGCAAAGTTAACCCTTTGGCCCTTGGTTTCCAGTATGGGCATTCTCTTACAGTTTTCATTTGGTACAGTTTGTCACATCCGTCTTCTCTTATATCTTTATTTTCTATTTTCTGCTCCACTAACCCCTTATCTCCTATATCTGCCCTCTTACCGCACCCTGTCCACTCCAATGGTATATTTAACAGTCTCTCTTACAGCCCTCATTATCCTGCCCTCCCTCCTGTCTTACGATATAGAGACCGCTTATCCCCGGATCTATTCACACCTTAATCTCTTAACCAGTCGAGAGCACCGGCCCTTGGTGTCCCTGCCCTACCCGCTGGTAGTCCAAACCTTCCCATTCTGTCTTTTCTCTACCTTTCTTTTACGTCCGCGGACATCTCTCATATTCCTGGCCCCTACACATCCATCTACAGCACTCTCGCCATGTTTCTCTTGACCCCATTCCCTCTACATTGTAAACGTGCGAGCAGTGCCCTCGTTACCTAATGTTTCACTTTGTCTGCCAGTTCTAGTTCTGTCAGACCCTTTGAATGTACATACATACATACATATTTAAGCGCTGTGTACACTGGCACCATATAAACCAAAGGCAATCATTACAGGTATGTTTGCTTCAGGGTTCAAGAAACCACCAGGTTGCCATGGTGACCAGAAATCCCTTCCTGGCACCCAGGGTTTTCAGGAGAAGTAGTAGCACTGACCAGGGCCGCCATGGGGACAATTTAGTTTATTATCTTATATTTTAACATGTTTACTTATTTATCAATTCGTAAACAGATCATTTGACAAATAGTTAATGTTTTGATCAATAGTTTGAGTTTATTTTCTATTACATATATTTTATGCAATATCCATTAATCATCTCTAGAATAATAGAGACTTGGCGACCCCTGGTTTCCTTGCATTCATATTGTATGGAAGCACAGAAACCGGAAGTTTAAGATTGCTACAGACCAAAAAAAAGTCTCCTTTTTCAAGTAACATCACGAAAGCCAATAAAATACATTTCCATTTCACCTCAGGCTCTACTTCATCGCATGCAACGTGTAAGGAAATAAGTGTGTGCTGTGTGGTTTCACAGGCCGATTTCAGCACGCAGTTTAATGGCGGTGGGAGGATGTACACGAATACTGGTGAATATCTCTTCAGCATCAACTCTTCTTCTCAGTACCTGCTGTTCTTTCTGTCCATACATCCCAAAAATGCAGCATGTTTTATATAAATGTTATGTATGTGTTTTTAATGGTTTGGGGCATATACACAGTTTCAGGGTAAGCGGTGCTTGGGATTCTTGTAACCCAGGGATCTATTCACTAAATAGGGCAATGGAAAAAGTTTGCGTTCACTATGCATTATAAAGGGGGCCATTCCTGGCCTAGTTTAATCAATAAGAAGATTTCCAAGTGCTCTTACTGCTTTAACTATGCAGGGGCAGCTAAGCGCTACTTGGAGCAGAAACATACGGAGGCTGGGCCTTAGTGCAGTATAATGTATATAACTCAGTGCAGTATAATGTATAATGTATATTGTATAGAATATAACTCTCCTGCCAACCCTGCCTATAGTTACTAAGCCCTGAAAGTACTTGTAATGCTAGAAGCACGGAGGGCACACCAGGCTGTCCAATCTTGTGTGTGATCTGTTCTCAAGGGCCAACTCTTAACCCAGGACATCCTATATATGCCATTGGTTCTATAAGTTATGCTGTTTGTAACATACCTGGTATGCTGGGGTCACATGGCTCCCCGCTGTATACACAGAATGCGGATGTCTAATACATATTTCTTACTGTAATCTGTAAACACCAAGGGTGCACAAAAACTTTGACAAAAACCTGTATTCATCTACAAATGTTTCCCAGCACTGAAGTTAATATACGTGGCAGCTGGGAATATCTATTTCTATATTATTTATACACCCGAGTAGGAGTTGAAAACAAGGTCACTGAGAACAGCAAAAGCTGTTAAACAGGTAGCTCAGTCATTTAGACAGACGGCGAGGAGCAGTCAGAGGTCTCTAATAAATATTATTGCGCTCTCACATTGTAAAAGCCAGGGGCCAATACACGGCTATAAACAAACCTACCACATAAACGTTTCATTCCTTCCCTGCGTGCCAATTGCCCTAAACACATACCCCGTGTGAGGATTTGGGAGCAGTTTAATGACGTTCTGCATCCTTTATCCGTCACGCTAGACATTTCTCACTGCCGTCTATCGCTCCATACAGACGAGGAAAGTGCAGAATCATTGCAAGCAGTGAGCTGTAATTACCGGGACCCGAGGGGACGTCTATCATTGCAGTCCTCTAACAATCATCATCCACACCTTAGAAAGTGTGAAATCTACTAATAGTTGTAGCAACATTTACAGGACCAGAACCCGGATATTAGATGGAAGACGAGGTCAGACTGAAAACTATGAAAGGCTTCTCTGTGATGGAATGCAGGAATAAGGCCGCTCAAGTCACTATTCAGAGGGGAAAAAGGCAACTGCCAAGGACTTTGTGACAAGATGCCCTTCTGATTTGGCAACAATGTGTTTTCAGTGTGATCATAAACAGTACAATTGCAATATTATTCCACACACAATACATTTAGCTTCTCTGTATACATGAAGTGCCCCCCGTGTTGCATTTCTAAGGAGATCGCTCACCTTCCCCTCCCCAACGCCGGAATAAACAGAAAGTGGGAACCTTCAAAACATGTTTTATCACAGCACCCATGAGTACATATATTCTATTCAGAAAAGAAGAAAAAAATACTTCTCTCACAATAACAACTCTTACTCCAGAGCGTCTCAAACTGAAACTGCAGCTCCAATTCTCCAAGGAGGAATCTTCTATTTATACAGCGCCGGCAATTCACGCAGCACTTCTTACAGTCCGTACATTCAAAGGGAATGACAACGCTAGAACGAACAGACCAAGACGAGCCGATACATTGCACTTTATAGATTTTCAGTGATTTTTATATTTATAGTGCAAAGTGTGAAAATATGTCCAATTACCCTAGAAATAAACCCAACTGGTTGCCATGGTAAGACCACCACCTTTCAAACTTTGCTCCAAAATCCCTTTTTCTACAGAATACCCACAATATGCAAATTTAAAATATCGTTCCATATGGTTGACCTTGATACTTAATCTTTAACATATATTGAAATCTGCCACCAACATGGACACATTAGCTTTCTGAACAGTAGCTCTCCTCTAATAGACACATCACAGCGGACACTGGCGAGAGAGAAAGCCCACGAGGCTCTCCAATAGTTTCAATAACCAACATACGTATCAAGAGCTAAATGTACACATGAACCAGCTAATCGCGCCTCCTCCCATAAATGGCTTATCATGGATATTTTCCATACATTTACCTATATACATATATCAAAAGTACCTTCTCGCCCCTGGTATTCCTCAACCACGGGCCCTGGGGGTTTGAGGGTCCTGCATGGTATCTGTTCCTATCTATATAAATAAATGTAATGCTGTCCCTGGAATCTGATGGAGCCACTCTCCCAGCCCTGAGCGATGGGTAGATATATCTCTATCTATCGGCTTTACTGAGACAAACACTGCTTGTTTTACGTAAAGAGTTAGTATGACTATCCTTGCGCCTGACCGGTCCCCCTTATGGGATCAAAATCCAATTTTTTTTTTTTTTCTTTGACCACAAACACAATAAAACCCCTGGTGTGTTAATCCTGCAGACTAACGACCAAACGCTTACATCATAATAAAACACCACTGTTGCAGAACAGTAAATTATGCAAGACCATAACCGTAAAATAATCTGATTCTGATTACACTAAAGACTGCAGAATAACCGGGTGCTTCATAGAAAAAGTGTGACTTTTACACAGCGCTCATCAGACGCGGCAATAAACTTCTTACAATAATCAATGCTGCTCTTCCCACACGCCGACATGGGGCATAATTAAGACTTTCACACATATCTCATATCATTTTGGGTAATCTACACATTATTTACATGGAACAATAGAAGAATTTTAAACTGTTCTACAGAAGAATAACCTCTAATTTCTAAGATGTTAGGTATGCATTAAGAAGGTACAGTTATAGAAGACTGAATATTAAATGAGCCTATAAGCACTTAAATATGCATTCTTCGAAAAAAGGAAAGAAAACCCATAAGAGGAAGCTGCAGCCCCTGTAACAACCAGTGGCAGGAAAGGGACCCCTTTGAAATTATTTGTAGCACATTAGGCAGAGGGGTTTAAACAGGACCCCTGCCCGGGGTGTTTGCCGAGCCAGCACCGGAGCTAACGGAGGGATGTATATGGATGCAGTGTGGGGGCAGAGGGGCAAACATATATACGGAAGGCTACTGCAGCACCCTCCCCATGCATTTGCAAGCGGGACCCCAGAAAAATGTATATAACGGCTGGAAGGCAACTTTAAAATGACTAGTGCAAAGTTTGAAAAGTTGTCACACTGCCACGGTAACCAGTGGCTCCTGCTGACTGGCCCATTCCATTGGTTGCTATGGTTATAAGACTACTTTTGAATCACTTTACAAATAACCTCCATAAAGGGCGGAATTTGTTATATTGTGATGTGCTGATCCATCATCTGGCAATGAAATGATTACGGCGTATGCACGGGACGAGGTTTATTCAGTGGCTGCATGCAATGTGGCTTAATACAAAAAAAGGTAACAATTACGATCTCCTTTGAGCCATTTATTTTTATTAAAGATTATTGCTTAATAAACGCAAGACATTTAGCAAAACCATTTACAATAAGAAAAGCCGGGTAAGGCAGGGGCGAGAGCCTCAGGAGCCCGACCTGGTCCTACTCACGCTTTCATTGGGACCTTAAAGTCAATGTGAGTTTATTGCTGTAACAGGGGTATTAACCAGCGAAGGGGGGGGTGGAGATAAAAGTTACCCCAGCAGGACCAGACCCACTCCACAATATGTATAAAGAGATATGCCGGTAAGCGGATTTACCAAATAACCAATAGATTGGCTCAACAAACGTAACCATCCCTTCGGCTCGTATGATAGTAAGAGCAATTCTCAACCAAAAACCACTTATTGAGATGTTCCTCCCTAATCATAACAAAACACTGAACCCTGTCTGCGCTATTAAAAAAAATAATAATAATCCAGCTATCTGGACAGTCCTGTTAAACGTCACCAACTGTGTTTTCACAATTCGGCCATAGTAGTATAACTAAAACAGACGATTCTCCATAGGCCAAACTCCTGTCCCCCCCCATACAAATTGAATATCTCTGTATGCATGAGTTACCACATCACTTTAAATTGTACATTCTGTTTAAGTGACATTAGGGGTAGACCCTTCATGAGCTTAAGGATGTACAGTTTGCGCAATAGACTCTGTGCTAAACAGGCCAGTAAGAAAGGATGACTTATACCGGTCACAGTATATCAGTGTATTTCTGACACTCATCACGCCCTATTCTCTGTACGTTTGGGGCAGATACCCAGCACTGCATTTCTAAAGAAAGCTGCGGGTCACGCTTTAAATGTCTCGCTCTATATGTCTAAGACGTCACTTGGGACATCAAGATGTAAACTCACCAATACGGAAACTGAAAATCAAAACCACCAACAGTGAATTTAAAAATAGCCCCGTCTTCATATAGCACGGTCTCAAGCGGTTGGGTTTATACCAATTACCAGTAACTGCTTTTTAAAGAACTAGCTCCAAACCTACATTTTTAGTGCACTTTTCATAATATATGTATATTTTGTTTAGCACTTGGGCACTCCCCTGCCGTACATATTGGTGCCCGCGCCCGCTATTCAGGTTTTCTTTTTAAAAGATGGAAATCTTCAGAACAGAACCCTACTATTTGCTACAACTTCAAAACATTGAACCACGTATTGTGTTTTAACTTGTGAACATCCTATCCCTAATCAAGCCTTATCGCTAAGCCAAAAAGAAAGACATTTGGCAGTCAACATTCTCACGGACCGCTACCAGTGCCCACATTCACCAAAACCCACAGAAATAGCACAGTCACTGGGCAAACCTGGCATAATTTCCATCAAAGGCATGAGAAACAAAATATTAAGTCATGTGACTCCATGAGGGGTAAGTAGCACTGTTACAAAACTTTGAGAGGAGGCTGGTGAGTCAAAGTACAGATCGACTTCCCATAACAAGAAAAAAAAAAATATTATAAGTCATAAAATATTGAGCCTGTATATACCGTAGCTGTGAAAACCATATAGGCCAATGATATACATTGCGTTCTACAGGCCACCAGTAGTACCTGGACACCGAGATAAGGAGTGTGAAAGAGCAGAAGAAAAAACATTAAATATGAGCAGAAATAAGTTTCTTCGTTAAAACGTAGACTGTGTAGTAAAGTTAAGCGGTTATTCGAGCAAGGCATTCAAATTCTTGAGGAACGCAAAAAGGCCACCGGGAAGGGAGAGTGTCCTGTATGCCCAAAGCCTTTCAAAAATGTTCAAAGTGATGAAGAAGGGAAGCTCTAAGCCTAGCAATGACTTAATCGCAAGCGTTTGGATCGCAGGGCATCTGTCCACAGCTTCCCCAGCCTAATTTTAGCCATAAACCATGCGAAACTATTTTCCAGCGTTCACCTCCGCCTCCCAGCCAGCACGCTATGTGTATGTATGTGCATGCAATGAAACGGCAGGAGGCAAAACGACGTTGAAAAATTATCACGGAAGATAAAACCTTTTACCATTTTAGGTTCTGTAGCTCATACTGAAATATCCTAATACGCAGGTAACAACGATGATTGCAGGTATCTTTATAGGATGGCCATCAACTCACTTCCTGGAGGCTTCCAACGCCTCCAAAAGGTCTTAAGATGATTTTAAAGGCATTACACCCATGGCCTACTTTTGATATTTTAAAAGCAGCCTCATAATTATTGTTCTTATCTAAATGACTCACTGCTCTGTCCAGTAAGAAGCTATAAGTCATGTCTTAAAAGGGACTTTTACAGTTAAATACAGAGTGATGAAGCAATATAACCAGCTACAACTGTGAGAGGAACATGTGGCATATTTTCACTGCTGTAAGAAGAGTTAAAATGAATGATGCATCAGAGACCAGCCTAGCAGACAAGACCTGATGTTCTGAACACACACTGCCTGCTAAACACATTTACTTTCCCTTTAACCCCCCCCCCCCTCCAGAAAACTCAGTTACCTCTCTGGACATGGATGATGTCTGGGAAGTTAGCCAGGTGGCCCTGGTAGACTGCCAGCAGGTCCATAATGGGATCCAGATCCTGACGTGGCTGCTCAGCAAACATTTCTCCAATGGCATCATAAGCCTCTCCAGTGAAGGCCATGGCCCGATTGAGTCCAGCTGAGAAGGCTTGCTGGTCTATCTCAAAAGCCTGTCCCAAACCCTTGAAGGCCATACCAACCTTCTGGTACTCCTTCTTGAACCCAGAGGCTTGCTTACGGGCAAATTCCCCAGCTGTCTGGTTCAGATGGAGGACCCCTTCATCCATCCTCTTGGCGAACGACTTGAAAGAGTCCAGTTTGGCTTCCACATCATGAGGGTCCAGAACAACTGCCCCTGGGGGGGTGCTGAGGGTCAGAAAGAAGTTGGCTCCCACCATCTCGTCCTTCTCGCACTTTCTCTTGCCCTGTTTCCAAGCCTTCTCGTCCGTGCAGGTCAGGAAGTGCTGGAAGGCGTCACACCGGGACAGCACCGGGTGGCTGCACATATGGTCCATCCACCACACCAAGCCCTTCCTGCGCTTGGAGATGAAGTCCTCCTCGAAACGCCCGGTCGCCTGCTTTTCTGGGATGCGGGGCACCGAAATCACCGGGAACTTCTCCAGCAGGCGGGCGTATAGCCAGTCGAAGTGCTTGTACCGGCGGTAGACCTGCAGGCCGGTGTGGTTGGGCAGCAGGCGGTAGGAGATGTAGCTCTTCATGCCCTTGAACTTGGTCTGCTTGGTGGGCTCGTCAATGGTGCAGCCGAACGGGTAGGGGTTCTCCTGCCACTCGGGACCGTGAGGGCCCTGTACCACGCACAGCTTGTCCCCATCCCGGACAAAACCGGCCGCCTCCCCCAGCACAAACGCTTCACCGCCGGTTTTCACGAAGGCAGAGAATCTGTTGAGGTTGCGGCTGACCGTGGCCGAGCCCTTGCCCGCCTGAGAGGAGGCCAATGACGCGCTGGTGGCGTAGGAACCCGGGGGCAGCTCGGAGCGAGTGGACATTCGGTACCTGGAGCTGCCGGCGCCGTCGTAGTCATGGAAACCGCCATAGTATCCAGGAGTCGGGACCCCTCCGGGCTCATCGGCCGCCGTCGAGCTGCTGTCGTCCCATTCATCATCCCAGTCGTCGTCGCTGGGCTGGCTGGTCTGGTAGCTGAGTGAGGTCGGTCGGGGCTGTAGGGCACCCCCGGGGTAAGAGAAGCCCAGCGGGGGTGCAGCAGAGCTCTGCTGGAAGGTGTCCGCTCCCCGGTAAGGCTGGCCGTGGGACTGAGTCTCGTAGCCTCCAGTGGGGAGGTTGGCGTAGCGGTTATCCACGGGAGGAGGGGGCGGAGGAGGGGGGCTGTTAGGCTCAGTGTGGATCACTTCCACGTAGGAGGCCGGGAAAAGACCTCTTTCCCCCCGGCTGTTGACTCCTTCCAGCCAGCCCTCGATGTCCTGCTCGCTGCACAGAGTCAGCTGCTCGGCCTCCCGCAGGGACACCTCCCCCGGGTTCTCCGCTCGGAAGTCATAGAGGGCGCGGGCCCTCAGAGCCATAGTGAGCGCGGGGAGAGCAGACACCCCAGACAGGCTCTAGGCGAAGCCGCTATGGCACGGATCATCTAATGGTAGCGGCTAGTTCCGATCCTGCGAAAGGACCGTGTGACGTCATCTGGTCATGTGACCTCCCGTGGTCACATGGTGCTGAGGAGCGTTTCAAACTTTGATACGTGTACCCCCCCTAGGGGCATCTGTGCTGCGTGTGTGAGTGGTACTTTAATACAGAAAGAGCCCCTTCCTCGCCGCCCCTGGTCTACCACCCTCTTCTCCTGTGATTCCCCAACTAGTCCCATCTGGACTATCCTCCTGTTTCTGCCCCTCACTCTCCCAGTCTCACAGTTCTGGTCATGCCTGTCATAAATACCTGTCCTTCTTTATGGACCACTATTTAATCTGTGACTCTTCTCCCTCTTGCTGCCTCACTGTCCCCCCTGGTTGGTCCTTCTGATGGACCCAGTGCCCCTGGTTGGTCCTTCTGATGGACACAGTGCCCCTGTTTCATCCTTCTGATGGACCCAGTGCCTCTGGTTGATCCTTCTGATGGACCCAGTGCCCCTGGTTGATCCTTCTGATGGACCCAGTGCCCCTGGTTGATCCTTCTGATGGACCCAGTGCCCCTGGTTGATCCTTCTGATGGACCCAGTGCCCCTGGTTGATCCTTCTGATGGACCCAGTGCCCCTGGTTGATCCTTCTGATGGACCCAGTGCCTCTGGTTGGTCCTTCTGATGGACCCAGTGCCTCTGGTTGGTCCTTCTGATGGACCCAGTGCCCCTGGTTGGTCCTTCTGATGGACCCAGTGCCCCTGGTTGGTCCTTCTGATGGACCCAGTGCCCATGGTTGATCCTTCTGATGGACCCAGTGCCTCTGGTTGATCCTTCTGATGGACCCAGTGGCTCGGTGCCTCTGACTTAAATCCCTCTTCCAGGTATCCCCAAAAGCTGATAGCTTTTCTTGGACTGATATTCTCTGAGGACGCAGATAGAGGAGCTTTATATAAGAGCTTTAAATGTTTCGTGGGTATGACCAAGTGAGCTACATCGCTGAACGCCTCAATGTGTTCGTAAACACGGGACTCATCTCTCCACGACTTTGATGGTGGACATAAATAGAACTATTTAAGAGATACTCTGCTAAAGGCTGCAGAAGGTTGCATTAAACTTGTTAGTAAGACTAAAAGGAAACCACTGCGGTACTCAGGAGAAGAAGCTAGCTTTTAGGAACTATAAACAGACTCAAAATGAGGAAGATGGGAGCAAAAATACAGCTAAGTTTACGGAGGCAAAAAGCATTAATAGACGCTCAAAAACAAAAACTAAAATATAAGCGAGAAATTAGAAAAGAAGGGAATTATATTAACGAGGATAAAGGTCTAGCTGACTTTCAATAAATACAAGAGGTTCTGACACCTTACAGATCTCACCTAGAGTATTGGGGACAGTTCTGGAGACCCCCATCTACAGATTGATATCGACACATTGGAGAGAGTTCAGAGGGGACCTGTAAATATGTGCGTAGTTTGCAGGAGGAGATGTAATAGAAACATTCAAATACTTAAAGGGATTTAACAATGTACAGGAGGGAAGATTATTTGAAAGCAGGACAAATGTTAGAACAAGAGGTCATAATCTAAAACTAATCTAAAATCTAAAGAGATTTAGATGTAAGGAAGTTCTATATTGAGAGAGTAGTAGATTACTGGAACAGTCTTCCAGCAGAAGTGGTGGAGGCTAATATAGCATGGGTCACCCATACAGCTATCCTCACTATGGGTAAAATGCTTCTTAGCTGCTGTCAAATTCATTCATGTTTCATTAAAATTGTGTGTATAATAAAAAACATTTTTCTGAATGCCGTAATTATTTAAAGTAACTATTAACAGGTCAAAGTCACATAGATGGTCACACTTAATTCATGCTTTATTAAAAAGAACTTTTGGACGCTGCTGGGAGTTTTCCTTTTTATGAGTTCTGATGTTTGTGAATCCTCTTAATTAGAAATGGGCAGAAATTCTGACTTTCTTTCCATAGGTTGATTTTTGTCCTATGGGAGTATTTGTGAAAATACTTTTCAGAAAGCCACCCAGAGGAACGTGACGTTTGTGGACGCAGGGCAGACTCGTCTCCTTCAGCAGAGAGTAGGGCTATTAAAGCGTTGACTGTTCTTGGATCAACTCGTCTCACACCAACCGTTGGCAGGATAACATTCCCACTGAAATCAAATATATAGATATACTACACACACACACACACACATATATATATATATATATATATATATATATATATTATACAGTATATAAATATACTATATAGAATGAGTTTTATATAGTGCTGGATGGATGTCTCACTGCCGAGCATTAGGTGCATTTGCCAAAATCCATCACATGCAAGGCCCATGCAGACAGAATTCCTCTATGCATTTTAATTCATAAAAGTCAATAACCAGGTAACACTCCAGCCTCCATATACACGTTCATGCAAAATCATGGTGCAAAATCTCTATCACGTAAGTGCTATGTTTTATTTTTTTGTTTTAGTAGAATTTACGTTGTGCACACAGGGTTAAGTTTACTCACAGAGCACTTTAATATGCATTCTTCTATGGTATGGATGTCACGGATGTTAGACCGTCCCTTAACATGTTAGCGTGTTCCCAGCTCATTCATACAGTGACACCTAGTGTCTTTCAGCTGAAAAAAACATTAAAGTAAATTAATACATGAAAAGAATTGCTAAAGGGGAGCTCCCGTCACTTTGTTGGTGTCCTATGGAATATACAGTATATGCCCAAAAGTATGTGGACACCTGAAGATCGCACCTATGTGAGCTTGTTGGACATCACATCCCAAAACCATGGGCATTAGTATGTATTTGCCCCCTCCCCCACTTATGGCTATAACAGCCTCCACTCTTCCAGGAAGGATTTCAACAAGATTTTGGAGTGTATCTGTAAGCGTTTGTGTCCATTCAGCCAAAGGAGCATTTGTGCGGTCAGGCACTGATGTTGGACAAGATGGCCTTGCTCGCAATTGGAGTTTCAATCCCAAAGGTGTTCAATAGGGTTAACACCCAGCCTCTGTGCTGGCCAGTCAAACCGTTTCTTTATGGAGCTTGGTTGCAGCATCAACATCACCCTTCACTGGAACTAAGCGGCCCCAACCCTGAAAAACAGCCCCAGACCATTATCCCTCTTTGACCGAACTTTATGGTAGGCACTATGGATTCCGATAGGTAGAGTTCTCCTGGCATCCACTAAACACAGATTCGTCCATCAGACACCCACATAGTGTAGTGTAACTCATCGCTCCAGAGAACACGCTTCCACTGCTCCAGAGTCCAGTGGCGGTGTGCTTTACACCACTCCAGCCGACGCTTGGCATTGTGCATAGTGATCTACGGCTTGTGTGCACCACCTCAAGGGGCATTTGCATATTTGTATAATCCAATACTGCATGCAAGGAACCTAGACTAATAAAGCCAACTCCAAGAGCCATCATTTTAAAATAAAAGCAAAAAACTTGGCAGTTCTGCCATTTGTTACCTCTGAAGATGAATCACATAAAAAGCTGATCACTCATTATTGTAGATAATTGCTTATCATGGGCGAATTTCAACAGCCAAAATCCCATCATGACAGAAGACAGCAAACAAGTCCTTCGTCCGAATTCCAGTGGGTAACTTGTATGACCTTGTAAAACTTCTTGAGATGAACCCATGTTCGTCCATTCTCCGTCCATGCTCTCCTTTGATTATGAGCCATCCTTCAAAGATCTGAATTATTATGTCTTCTGGCCGGAATTGGACCACATCCAGCAAAATCTTAAATTCGTCTCGCACTTTTGCTTTGTTTTCTGGTTCTGTAGCAGGCTTTTCAGAGCACGGTGGGCCTGGAAGTGCATATAGAGAATGATCCAGAACGCAATCATCCAGGTCTCTAGTCGCAAACGCCTCCTGATAACGTACAGGACTTTCCACCCAGAGCCGAATTCCCACTCCTTCCATGTTGTGAAGCTCGGAGGTCTGTGTTTGTTCTGGTCTCTGTGAAATTAAAAATAAACTGGCTTTAGCTCTTTGGCCGGATTATATACTGTTGCACGCTGCTATATTTGTCCTGGCTAATCCCTTGTCTTGTTCAGCTCTGTTACTTTCCCATTTGGATCAGGATTGATAACATTTAGAAAACAAATAGAATTTTGTTATTATTATTTTAACGAAGGGCTGCTTTAATATTGAGATAAAGCATTAGGTTGATTGTGGTTCTGACCTTTGGATGTTTTCCCCTATACCAGTGATTTTATCATACTCAAACAATTCTGTTATCAGTTTTTCAATGTGCCAATTTAAACTTTTATTTGTCTGGGTTTCGCTGGCATTATGTCATAGTTCTCCGCTCTGGAGCGTGTTTGACCTTTATACTGGCAGATAAAGTTTCCATTCAGTCATCCACCACTGGCTTGGAGCCGTGCACACCCAGTAGCGTAGTGTAAAATACAATAAGAATTAAAGTAATTGTGTCAAAAAATCAGTACATTATTACATTATGTGTATGTATTATTAAAATATGAAAATTATATTATTTGCTTATTTGGTGGAAGCACATAATAACATAGAATTTGATGGCAGATAAGAACCATTCTGCCCATCTAGTCTGCTGAGTTTCCTGGCACTTTAATCAGTTCTTGGTCTTTTCTTAGATAATCATATGGCTGCCCTATGCATGTTTAAATTCTTTTACTCTATTAACCTCGAACACTTCTGCTGTTAAACAAATATATCACCCCCTGAGTGTCCTTACATTACATCTAAGCCTCTGACCCTCTAGTTTCAGATTATGGCCTCTTGTAACATTTCCTCTTTTTGACATAAACGTCTCTCCTGTACTTTGTTAAATCATTTTATATATACTTAAACATTTCTATCACACCCCCCCCTCTCCTCTCTGCCCAGCTTTCATATATTTAAATATATCACTGTACTTCCATCTATGGCGAGGCTCTAATTCTTCTATAACATATTTACATACCACATGATTCTGTTTCTGCCCACACGCTCCTGGTATGACATCCAGTTACCAGCCCCTCTAATTCTAGCACCCTCTCACTTCCCCAAACTTTCCATTTACAGTTCTATGCACTAAATAAACTAGTTAATAAAAAAAAACATGTATGTATGTATTTAAAAGTCATATTATGTGTATATGACGGAAATGTATCTGAACTTCAGGATCTGCATGATTACTTTTTCAGTAACTGATTTTTTTTATGTAAAAACCTTTAACAATAAAATATGGTTCTGGGTGTGTATATTAAAGATAATACAATAATTTACAGAGTGATAATCAGAAAACACAGGAAAAGTCACAGCAGACCTTTCTGACTGTTAAAGTAATATGTGGCAACTAAATTCTACGTTAGTCTCTGTGCTGAGGAAGTATCCACTGTATACCCTTCTGAAATTTTCTCTAATGATATTGTGTTTAGCTACTTTAACATCCATTGATGACCACAAACAGATGCGATGATCACAGCCTTAGTGGTCCTAATGAAAAAGTCTCTATAATTACATGTGATGAACTATCCCCCCTGCCCCTTCTAACTATCCCCTCCTCTGCCCCTTCTCACTATCCCCCCCGCCCCTTCTAACTATCTACTCCCTCTCCCTACTTCTCATTATCCTCCCTTACCTTGTTGCCGGAGTCCTGAAGTGGGAGCGGGAGGCATCAGTCTTCCTGTGGTGCCGGTATTTCATGTTGAGCGCCGGAATATGATGTCATATTCCGGTGCTCAACATGAAATGCCGGCACTGCGACGGAGTCACGGAGAGTGAGTGGCGCCGAGCGGTTGAAAACTTCACGAGCAACCGATCGGTGCCCCTGCCCGGGACTTAAATTAAAGCATCGTTTTTTTTTTGTTTTTTTTTACATTATTTAACATGAAGGATGTTATATAAAGTTTAAAAACAAAAAAAACACACCCCTAAGGTCGCACACCCCTAAGGCCGGCCCTGATCGCATTCCACATAAATAAAATAAATATATTTATATATTTAAATAAATATTAGACTTGTGCATTCGTCTTCGGGCGAACATGGAAACGAACACGAAGAGTGCGTTTTCGTGTTCGTTCCGAAGACACGCCGAAGAGAAGACGGCGGCGGTAAAACGTAGGCGAAGACGAAGACACACACCACGAAGATCTTCGTGATTGTCTTCGTCTTCGTCTACCATTCCCCCCCTTCATCTTACCTTGTCTTGGCGGCATCGCGGCTTCGCGGCTTCGCGGCATCGCGGCAGTTCCCGGAAGTGGAAATCCGCAGGTTCGCCGTCACGGGTTACAGGGCAGTGCGAATGAGCCTATTGGTCGCCTACAGGGACCTCCTCTGGCATCAACCAATTGGTTGATGCCAGAGAAAGACCCTGCAGGTGACCAATAGGCTCACTCGCACGGTCTTTCTAGCCCCTGACAGCGAACCTATGGATTTCCGCTCCCGTTAACCCCTTCGATGCTGCGTTATCTAACACAGCATCGAAGGGGTTAACGGGAGCGGAAATCCATAGGTTAAAGGGCCGTGCAAGCGACCAATAGGCTCACTTGCACGGCCCTTTAACCCTTTAAAATAAAGTTAACCCCTAACTAATTGAACAGGGAGGGAGACCAGTGGCATCGGCAGTGCCGATGTCACTGGTCTCCCTCCCTGTTCAATTAGTTAAATGTCCGTACGAGCGACTTTATTGGTCGCTCGTACGGACATTTAACCCCGCACGGACTAACTAATTGAACAGGGAGGGAGACCAGTGACATCGGTCTCCCTCCCTGTTCAATTAGTTAAAGACCAGTGGCATCGGCAGGGTAAGTTGCAGCTGCAACTCACCCTGCCGATGCCACTGGTCTCCCTCTCTGTACAGAGTTAAATGTCCGTACGAGCGACTTTATTGGTCGCTCGTACGGACATTTAACCCCGCACGGACTAACTAATTGAACAGGGAGGGAGACCAGTGGCATCGGTCTCCCTCCCTGTTCAATTAGTTAAAGACCAGTGGCATCGGCAGGGCAAGTTGCAGCATTGGGGTTTTAAAACCTCAATGCTGCAACTTACCACGCCGATGCCACTGGTCTCCCTCCCTGTTCAGATAGTTAAATGTCCGTACGGGGGACTTTATTGGTCGCTCGTACGGACATTTAATTAATTGAACAGGGAGGGAGACCAGTGGGATGTGCCGGGTAAATTGTAGCATTGGGGTTTTAAAAGTCAGACTTTTAAAATCCCAATGCTGCAACTTACCCAGCAGATCCCGCTGGTCTCCCTGTTCTATCAGTTAATAAATGATAGAACAGGGAGACCAGCGGGATCTGCCGAACAATTACGGCACCAGGAGTATAACAGTCTGTACGAGCGACCCTATTGGTCGCCAGCAGGGGGCTCGTCTGCCATCAACCAATGGCAGACGAGCCCCCTGCTGACGACCAATAGAGTTGCTCATACGGACATTTAAACTCCTGGCGCCAGAGCGGCTTTAACTCCGTTTTAACCCCTTAACCGGGGAAAACGAAGAAAACCCGAGCACGAAGAATGTCCGCGAATATTCGCCCGAAGAGAAGACAGGACCAGGCGAATATTCGCGGAATACGAAGTTTTTTTTTTTGCCGAAGACGAGCACGAAGACGAACACGAAGAGCCCCCTGGTGCCCAAGTCTAATAAATATCTTTAAGGCTATGTGCACCATATGTTTATTTTTTATTTTTTATCATCTCTGTAGTTTCCTTTGCTATGTTTCTGGAATTCATGTCACCTTATAATGAAGCATGTCTGCTCTTATCTAATTAACGAGCATGTTAATTGTGGATTTATTCAATAAAATTGCTTAGTCCTTCCTACGGGAAAAGCTTGCTGGCGTTGGCCCTTCATACCGGAGAGCAAGATCACAAAGTTAAAATCCTACTTTAACAAATAAACCCCATGATCTACCAAGCTAAACACTTGGGTAGCATTATACTACTTTAATGCTGATATCAAAAGTAGATTAAGCAACATAATACAGTTTGCTGTTAGAATGGTTGGATTCCTGTTTTTTATGAATAAAGTTAAATTACAGATTTTCAGCTGTCCTTAATCATTTTATCTGGAACTCCAACCCCAGCCCTTCTGCTAAAGAGCCTTCCCTGTTAATGGATTTTGACAATATATATATTTACAACATTTAAGGCTGTCTTGCTGGCAAATATTTGGGTCATTTAATTAAATGTCTGTCACTCTATCCATCCCTCTGGTTAAGCACAACTCATTTTAATTACAGGTGGTAATAGCTACTTTTTGCCAATAATATAAAAGACCACAACAGAGACAAATAGCCATTAAATTAAATGTTATTTGTTCATTATTTATCAGATAAAAAGCTGAAAAGTCCAATTAATTGGGATTCGGAGCTGACCATGGTGACAGCTACCTCTGGACTCGGAAAGAGTCACCCTTCACCACGCAGGAGAGGAAAACCATGGCTTAAAGGACTGTCCATCCCTCTGGACATTAAGAGGTTAACCGTTTATACCCATAGAGAAGAAAAAGCTAAACAAATTTCACCAGAAAATCTCTCCACATATTATAGCTGTCCCTTAAAAAAAATGAGTATATAGAAGCCCTTATTTTCCTGCACACTTTGGGCCCCTCATTTACCATGACTTCTAACTCATTTTCATGTTAATGCATTCTGTATTAATATATATTTATATTAATAATTTCCTTTAATTTTCAATTTTGCGTGCTTGTAATACTATAAGAGAAACAAAATATTCTGGTGCTCGATAGGAGAACAGTGGTAATTAAGACTTGGTCCACAGAGGCCTACAGAGACTGAAGCCACAAGCATTAACCCCTTCAATGCCCCAATTGTGTCATTGAAAATACAGCATTGAATGGGTTAAATCTGCACAGTCGCACTCATGATCTTGTGCAGTAAGAGGCGGTAAGTGATGGTCCCCATACTTGTGTTGCATTTATCTATTACTATATGTTATTTATGAAAGATTATGGAAATATAGAATATTACTATTATTGTAATCAATAATTAATATAAACTAACACAGTGTTCAAGGATTGTTATAAATAATCATTACTATATACATTGTGATTAATAAATACATTATCATGTACTAGCTACATACTGATTAATAAGGTATATAAAAACATTTTAATGACATAATTAAATTGTGCATAATTAATTAAAACAATATCATAATTTATCATGTATCACAATTTGTAAAAAGAAACAGTTTAGGTCATATTCTGTGTTCATCCTCTGGGGATTCTGTGAATGCATTCAATAAATTCAAGAAAAATATTTGAAGTTACCTGAATTACAAGCCTGAAAGTGTTAACTTACTGGAGTATTGGAATCATTAGTGATATTATTGAGGTGTTCTCGTTTGCGTGACTTTATTGTCTATATGCACGTCCTATATCGTAGAACACTTGAAGGTCAATATAATTCCAATGCGTAAAAAAACACGTGATGAAAGAAGGGTTGCTTATATCATTATTAACCATTATAAGGGGTTTATAAGGTGCAAATTGTGTGATGGGAGGATTCAATTTATTAATTTAATTAATTTAATAATTTTTCTCTTTGTGGGCTGAAATATTAAATGCTTAAGAGAGAAAGATCACAAGTTGGGCAACATTCTAGAAAGCTAGTACCAAAACATTAGTTTTACTGAGAGGGTGGTTGATACATGGCACAACCTTTCAGATGAAGTAGTAGAAGCTTAATCAAGGATTGATTCATTTTAATAATAAGTTATATAGACACCTGGGAACTAGCTTGGCACTCAAATACAACACTTCTGAATAAAGTCACCTGTACTCAAGGAGGGGTATGTTTCATTAATGTTCGTGAGCTCAGGTGTTCTGAGAAAAGTTAAAATGTACGCTAATTCACTTACATAATAAAACTTTTTATAATTATGTAAAATAGTGGACTTTGAGCCAAAAGGTTTCTGACTATGCTTGGCTTGATGTGTACTTTTTGAACTCAGGAGTGCAGGGGCTTCGATATTCTTTTTCTTTGTAAAAGGTCATATTTGGAACTTACTCTTGAGAGGCAGTACGTGAAGAGAAAAATTACTACTTTTTTATGCCCTTTCTTTAGCAGATTATACAAACAGGACCTATGAGATCATCATGGTATCTACCGTAGGAAGTATTATGCTGGTATGTGGCGTTATCTTATTTCTGGCAATCATGAAAAGGTAATCTTGGAGTACCAGGACATCACTTCACGTAATAACGCCGCCAAAGGTCACACAGGTTGGCCGAAGGGGTATTAGGGAGGGTCTGTGCTTGCTGAGATCACCAATACATAGAAAAGCCTAGATCTAGTCTAGTTTTTAGGTTACAGTCTTATTTAGTGAGTGCTGATGTGTGATAAGACTGTCAAGCGAGCATTGAGAGTCTTCATAATGTGCTTTTACTCAGCCCAACAGTTGCGAGGGTGATATTGGGTTATTACGTCAAAGCCAATACTTTATTGGGCAACATACAAAACAATGTAAAGTTACAAGGGTTTTCAGAAAGGTATGGGTCTCTTCTTCAGATGTAACATTTTACCTGAATATCACTTGTTTAAATGGTTCTTTGTCCTTCGTACAGGCCTTGGGGTGGCTGTGACTCCTCTTACAAAGAGTACCCAGAAGAAACAGGAGTCTCAAGTGTCAACGTGAATCGGAACACACATGACAACTTCTCCACAACTGACTTTAAAGGCCCGGTGCATATAACTTATGTTACAGAGTAGGAGAAACCACACTCAGAGATTCCCATCAGTAGGGTGAAGTTATTCAGAGTTGCTCTTCTCCATGTTTCTCTGATAACCTGTATGAACCTTCCCCAAGGACATTGATTTAGAAGAAACTCTTTGAAGATGACAATGCATCAACATGATTCTAAGAATCGTTCCTAGAATCCTGACTTGGTTGGCCAAAAACCACTTGTTATGGCCACATGAAACCACCAAGCCGTTGAAGGACACTGGGATGGTGTGTACTGTATATATGTCTAGAGGAACTCTCAAATTATCCGGTACCTAGTTACCACCTACCACGTCTTAAACCATTTTGAAAACATAGCAAACATAATGAATGATATCATTAATTAGAGAGAAAAAAACATTGAAAAAGGTGAAAAAAGTGCATTGATATTCAATAAATGAATAAGAAAGAGTTAAATTAAGAGTTCACACTAGAATACTCCTTCAAGGCGCCACAATATAATAATATCTCCATTTGTCGGGCCTTTGTACTGGATCCGCTTGCCATGGCAGATAAAATTGAAGATCTGTAATCAATGTGATGAAAACCTGGAATACATTTCTCATAATGGGATTCAGATTGAATTAATGTATTTTTAATTATGTATATTTTGAAGAAGCCAGTTCCATTTTGTCAGTTCCATTGTACAGTTGTGCCTATGTTAAGTATCTATTGTGTATTTAAAATATTTGAAATAAAATTAAATCGTGTATCGTGTCCAGAAAGCTTATGTGCCTATACCATGGAACAGGTTAATAAAGTATAAAGATCAGTGGGTGCTGGGTTATGTAGCAAGAAGGAAAAATAGGAAACTAGAAATGTATGTACCTTTGGAATCCAGGTAGATAATTCCGATACCAGCCTGGAGTTGTTTAATTTTTTATATATGACACTCCAGACTAAAAAGCTTCTCTCTACCAATTGGTGTACCCAATTCTGGCCAGAATGAAGACATTCTGGCTCTTAGGTACCCAGCCAGACATGTAGAGTATGTTCTCTCCTCCATACACAATGAAAGTGCACGTCAGGCATTTCCATAATCTAAAAAAACATTTACTGGATTTCTCTACCATAACACATAACCTGTGCCAAAAAATTCTAAACAACACAGATGCATTGGTGAAAAAAGTTCAGGAACTTATTTCTACAGATTATTTTAGCAGTGATAGGTGGCCAAATGCCTGCCTGGCATGTGTGTCCTGAAGCCACTAGTGACATATCCTAGATTGGGTGGTATTTTTGGCTTCTTTGTTTAACATTTCCAGTTACAAACCCAACATACTAAATGTAAAAAAACAACAGTTCCAAAATGGCAATATACACCTTAAAAGCACTGTTAAAATGCTCAAAATGCATATAAAGTCTGGACACCTGAATTGTTGTTGAGGGTATGTTCTGTCAATTTAACTGATTTAGTGACAGATTAGATAAATATATGAAAATATGGTGTTTTATAATTTTTATAGCATTACTAATGCTAAATGTTTAACTATGATGTGTGTGGAGATGCAAACTACTTCTGTACATCAGAAAAAAGACGCACTGATGCAACTTTGTAACCTTTTAAATTCATACATTGTCCTTTTTTGTACACCTGTGCATTGGTGTTTTTAATAAAGCATGAAATGCCTGGCTAAGAGCCCTAAGGAAGCCAGCCCTGCAGCTCTAGCGTACACACTGGTTGGGCCCCATCCACTGGTCTGGATAAACTCCGTTCATTTTTGTTATTACATATGGTTACTTTGAGTCAATAGTATCAAAAACCACAACAGACAAAAATGGTCATTTAATCTATTTATTATTAATTTAATAGTCCAAATTAATTAGGCCACAAAGAGCTGATCATGGTGACAGCTACCTCTGGACTCACGTAGAGTCACCTTTCAGCACACAGGAGAGGAAAACCCCCATTAGGGGAAACCTCTGGGGAACCATGGCTTGAAAGATTGTCCTTCCCTCTGGACACTAAGAGGTTGTGTATTTATACCTGTAGAGAAGAAATGGCAAAAAGTAACTGACAAATGTTGTAAGTGACAAATAGTCATAATCAGCCTCTGTGGATGATTATGCCTCCACCGCAAGCTCATTCTCTTGATAATAAGCCTGCCTTAACACCATCAGTTCAATATAAATTGACATAGCATTAAACATGGACATAGCATTAAACATGGACATAGCATTAAACATGGACATAGCATTAAATATAGACATAGCATTAAACATGGACATGGCACTTCTCATGTACATAGCATTAAATATAGACATAGCATTACACATGGATGTAGCATTGCACATGGAGGTAGCACTAAATATTGAGATACCAATGAACATGGATATAGAAATACACACTGATATAGCACTACATATGGAGAAAGCACTACACAAAGACATAGCATTACACATAGACATAACATTAAACATGGACAAAGCAGTAAACATAGACATAGCATTAAAAAACAGACATAGCGTTACCAATCGACGTAGCATTACACATAAAGATAACAATACACATGGAGATAGCATTAAACATGTACATTGGATTAAACATCGACATCACATTGCACATGAAGATAGCATTAAACATCGACATGGCATTACATATGGAGATAGGATTAAACATGGATATAGCAATAAACATGGATATAGCATTAAACATGGATATAGCGTTAAACATGGATATAGCACTACATGTGGACATAGAAGTACACAAGGACATAGCATTACACATGGACATAACATTAAACATGCACATAGCATTTCACATGAAGATAGTATTAAACATGGACATAGCATTCACACATTGTCAGGGTCCGTACACCAGACCCCGACGCAGTGACTCACCTGAGTACCCGCTTATCGCAGGTACAGGGTCCAGCGCTGCGTCTTTGGTCCTCTCCGTCTCCTCTGCATTCCGCATGACTGCAGCTGGGAGGGGGCGTGCGCCCTCACTCAACTTTACGAGTCCCCACTCAGAAATGGCGGGGAACATGCTTCGGTGACATCACGCCAGGGGGTGTGGCGTTCTTCAGAAAGCAAGTTTAAAACCGAGCACTGAACATTGCTCAGTTATTGTGCTTCCTCTACTAAGAGCCTTGTGCATTTACTTACCTTAATTCCTGTGGACCAGACCCGCCTATTCCTTGGACTCTGCTCACCTACCTTTATTCCTGTGCGCCAGACCCAGCTATTCCTTGGACTCTGCTCACCTACCTTGATTCCTGTGCACCAGACCTTGCTATTCCTTGGACTCTGCTCACCTACCTTGATTCCTGTCACGGAGCTGGCTAGTCCGACCGACTACCTCTGCTGACTTGTTCTCCCTTAGCCCGGGACACACTCTTTTCCCAGTTTCCCAGTCACTAGCCGAGACAATAGGGTCCCAACCTCCACCATTTATTACTGGCCCAAATCAGTTCCAAGGTTTCGCCTGGGTAAATGTCTGTAGTGGTGGAACTAGGGGAGGCGGGGGAGACCGACTTATACAGCATTAAACTGAAACAATGCTGGTTACAGATGCTGGCTATCTGCCAGAGATAATCCTGTCAGCAAGTGATAACATGAAATACTGCTTGTGGTAGCCACAGAAGTCTTTACGAAGTCAGGGCCCATAGTCAACAGGGAGGAGGCTGGCTGTCAGGCCTCTCCAGTGGCACCAGTGATGGAGGGTTCTGTCACAATTCCTGTGTACCAGAGAAACCAGACTGTTGTTTGGACTCTGCTCACCTGCCTTAATTCCTGTGTCCCGGTCCCGACTGTTCCTGGGTCTCTGCTAACCTGCCTGGAATCCTGTGTGTCGGACCCGGGTGTTCCTTGGCCTCTACTCACCTACCTGGATTCTTGTGTGCCGAACCCGGCTGTTCCTTGGTTTCTGCTCACTTACCTAGATTCCTGTGTGCAGGACCCGGCTGTTCCTTTAACTCTGCTCACCTACCTTGTTTACTGTGCGCCAGACCCGCCGACTCCTTGGACTCTGCTCACCTACCTTGATTCCTGTGCGCCAGACCCGCCGACTCCTTGGATTCTGCTCACCTACCTTGATTCCTGTGCGCCAGACCCGCAGAATCCTTGGACTCTGTCACCTACCTTGATTCCTGTGGGCCAAACCTCCCAACTCCTTGTACTCTATCAACCTACCTTGATTCCTGTGGGCTGACTCCTTGACCCAGACCCTGAATTCTGCTCATCTACCTTGCTTCCAGTGCGCCAGACCCGCCGATTCCTTGGACTCTGCTCACCTACCTTGATTCCTGTGCACCGACTCCTTGGACTCTGCTCACCTACATTGATTCCTGTGCGCCAGGCCCGCCGACTCCTTGGACTCTGCTCACCTACCTTGATTCCTGTACGCCAGACCCACCGACTCCTTGGACTCTGCTCACCTACCTTGATACCTGTGCGCCAGACCCGCAGAATCCTTGGACTCTGTCACCTACCTTGATTCCTGTGGGCCTAACCTCCCAACTCCTTGTACTCTATTAACCTACCTTGATTCCTGTGGGCTGACTCCTTGACCCAGACCCTGGATTCTGCTCATCTACCTTGCTTCCAGTGCGCCAGACCCACCGACTCCATGGACTCTGCTCACCTACCTTGATTCCTGTGCGCCAGACCCACCGACTCCTTGGACTCTGCTCACCTACCATGATTCCTGTGCGCCGACTCCTTGGACTCTGCTTACCTTCCTTGATTCCTGTGCGCTGACTCCTTGGACTCTGCTTACCTTCCTTGATTCCTGTGCGTCGACTCTCTGGACTCTGCTCACCTACATTGTTTCCTGTGTGCCAGACCCACTGACTGCTTGGACTCTGCTCAACTACCTTGATTCCTGTGCGTCAGACCGGCCGACTCCTTGGACTCTGCTCACCTACCTTGATTCCTGTGCGCCAGACCCGCCGACTCCTTGGACTCTGCTCACCTACCTTGATTCCTGTGCGCCGACTCCTTGGACTCTGCTCACCTACATTGATTCCTGTACGCCAGGAACGCCGACTCCTTGGACTCTGCTCACCTACCTTGATTCCTGTGCGCCAGGCCCGCCGACTCCTTGGACTCTGCTCACCTACCTTGATTCCTGTGTGCCAGATCCACCGACCCCTTGGACTCTGCTCATCTACCTTGATTCCTGTGCGCCAGACCCGTAGAATCCTTGGACTCTGTCACCTACCTTGATTCCTGTGGGCCAGACCCCCCAACTCCTTGGCCTCTGATCACCTACCTTGATTCCTGTGGGCTGACTCCTTGACCAAGACCCTGGATTCTGCTCATCTACCTTGCTTCCTGTGCGCCAGACCCGCCGACTCCTTGGATTCTGCTCACCTACCTTGATTCCTGTGCGCCGACTCCTTGGACTCTGCTTACCTTCCTTGATTCCTGTGCGCTGACTCCTTGGACTCTGCTCACCTACATTGTTTCCTGTGTGCCAGACCCACTGACTCCTTGGACTCTGCTCAACTACCTTGATTCCTGTGCGTCAGACCGGCCGACTCCTTGGACTCTGCTCACCTACCTTAATTCCTGTGCGCCAGACCCGCCGACTCCTTGGACTCTGCTCACCTACATTGATTCCTGTACGCCAGGAACGCCGACTCCTTGGACTCTGCTCACCTACCTTGATTCCTGTGCGCCAGGCCCGCCGACTCCTTGGACTCTGCTCACCTACCTTGATTCCTGTGTGCCAGATCCACCGACCCCTTGGACTCTGCTCATCTACCTTGATTCCTGTGCGCCAGACCCGTAGAATTCTTGGACTCTGTCACCTACCTTGATTCCTGTGGGCCAGACCCCCCAACTCCTTGGCCTCTGATCACCTACCTTGATTCCTGTGGGCTGACTCCTTGACCAAGACCCTGGATTCTGCTCATCTACCTTACTTCCTGTGCGCCAGACCCGCCGACTCCTTGGATTCTGCTCACCTACCTTGATTCCTGTGCGCCGACTCCTTGGACTCTGCTCACCTACCTTGATTCCTGTACGCCAGGCCCACCGACTCCTTGGACTCTGCTCACCTACCTTGATTCGTGTGCGCCAGACCCGTAGAATCCTTGGACTCTGTCACCTACCATGATTCCTGTGCGCCGACTCCTTGGACTCTGCTTACCTTCCTTGATTCCTGTGCGCTGACTCCTTGGACTCTGCTTACCTTCCTTGATCCCTGTGCGTCAACTCTCTGGACTCTGCTCACCTACATTGTTTCCTGTGTGCCAGACCCACTGACTCCTTGGACTCTGCTCAACTACCTTGATTCCTGTGCGTCAGACCGGCCGACTCCTTGGACTCTGCTCACCTACCTTGATTCCTGTGCGCCAGACCCGCCGACTCCTTGGACTCTGCTCACCTACCTTGATTCCTGTGCGCCGACTCCTTGGTCTCTGCTCACCTACATTGATTCCTGTACGCCTGGAACGCCGACTCCTTGGACTCTGCTCACCTACCTTGATTCCTGTGCGCCAGGCCCGCCGACTCCTTGGACTCTGCTCACCTACCTTGATTCCTGTGTGCCAGATCCACCGACCCCTTGGACTCTGCTCATCTACCTTGATTCCTGTGCGCCAGACCCGTAGAATCCTTGGACTCTGTCACCTACCTTGATTCCTGTGGGCCAGACCCCCCAACTCCTTGGCCTCTGATCACCTACCTTGATTCCTGTGGGCTGACTCCTTGACCAAGACCCTGGATTCTGCTCATCTACCTTGCTTCCTGTGCGCCAGACCCGCCAACTCCTTGGATTCTGCTCACCTACCTTGATTCCTGTGCGCCGACTCCTTGGACTCTGCTCACCTACCTTGATTCCTGTACACCAGGCCCACCGACTCCTTGGACTCTGCTCACCTACCATGATTCGTGTGCGCCAGACCCATAGAATCCTTGGACTCTGTCATCTACCTTGATTCCTGTGGGCCAGACCCCCCGACTCCTTGGCCTCTGATCACCTACCTTGATTCCTGTGGGCTGACTCCTTGACCCAGACCCTGGATTCTGCTCATCTACCTTGATTCCTGTAAGCCAGACCCACCGACTCCTTGGACTCTGCTCACCTACCTTGATTCCTGTGCGCCAGACCCACCGACTCCTTGGACTCTGCTCACCTACCATGATTCCTGTGCGCCGACTCCTTGGACTCTGCTTACCTTCCTTGATTCCTGTGCGCTGACTCCTTGGACTCTGCTTACCTTCCTTGATTCCTGTACGTCGACTCTCTGGACTCTGCTCACCTACATTCTTTCCTGTGTGCCAGACCCACTGACTCCTTGGACTCTGCTCACCTACATTGATAACTGTTCGCCATACCCGCTGACTCCTTGGACTCTGCTCACCTACCTTGTTTCCTGTGCGCCAGACCCGCCGACTCCTTGGACTCTGCTCACCTACCATGATTCGTGTGCGCCAGACCCATAGAATCCTTGGACTCTGTCATCTACCTTGATTCCTGTGGGCCAGACCCCCCAACTCCTTGGCCTCTGATCACCTACCTTGATTCCTGTGGGCTGACTCCTTGACCAAGACCCTGGATTCTGCTCATCTACCTTGCTTCCTGTGCGCCAGACCCGCCAACTCCTTGGACTCTGCTCACCTACCTTGATTCCTGTGCGCCGACTCCTTGGACTCTGCTCACCTACCTTGAGTCCTGTACGCGAGGCCCACCGACTCCTTGGACTCTGCTCACCTACCTTGATTCGTGTGCGCCAGACCCGTAGAATCCTTGGACTCTGTCATCTACCTTGATTCCTGTGGGTCAGACCCCCCGACTCCTTGGCCTCTGATCACCTACCTTGATTCCTGTGGGCTGACTCCTTGACCCAGACCCTGGATTCTGCTCATCTACCTTGATTCCTGTAAGCCAGACCCACCGACTACTTGGACTCTGCTCACCTACCTTGATTCCTGTGCGCCAGACCCACCGACTCCTTGGACTCTGCTCACCTACCTTGATTCCTGTGTGCCAGACCAGGCGACTCTTTGGACTCTGCTCACCTACCTTGATTCCTGTGCGCTAGAACCTGGACTCTGCTCACCCACCTTGATTCCTGTGCGCCAGACCAGCCGACTCTTTGGACTCTGCTCACCCACCTTGATTCCTGTGCGTCAGACCCACCGACTCCTTGGACTCTGCTCACCTACATTGTTTACTGTGCGCCAGACCTGCAGACTCCTTGGACTCTGCTCACCTACCTTGATTCCTGTGCGCCAGATCCGCCGACTCCTTGGACTCTGCTCACCTACCTTGATTCCTGTGCGCCAGACCCACCGACTCCTTGGACTCTGCTCACCTACCATGATTCCTGTGCGCCGACTCCTTGGACTCTGCTTACCTTCCTTGATTCCTGTGCGCTGACTCCTTGGACTCTGCTTACCTTCCTTGATTCCTGTACGTCGACTCTCTGGACTCTGCTCACCTACATTCTTTCCTGTGTGCCAGACCCACTGACTCCTTGGACTCTGCTCACCTACATTGATAACTGTTCGCCATACCCGCTGACTCCTTGGACTCTGCTCACCTACCTTGTTTCCTGTGCGCCAGACCCGCCGACTCCTTGGACTCTGCTCACCTACCTTGATTCCTGTGCGCCAGACCAGCCGACTCTTTGGACTCTGCTCACCCACCTTGATTCCTGTGCGTCAGACCCACCGACTCCTTGGACTCTGTCACCTACCTTGATTCCTTTGCGCCAGACCCGTCGACTCCTTGGACTCTGCTCACCTACCTTGATTCCTGTGCGCCGACTCCTTGGACTCTGCTCACCTACATTGTTTACTGTGCGCCAGACCTGCAGACTCCTTGGACTCTGCTCACCTACCTTGATTCCTGTGCGCCAGATCCGCCGACTCCTTGGACTCTGCTCACCTACCTTGATTCCTGTGCGCCGACTCATTGGACTCTGCTCACCTACCTTGATTACTGTTCGCCAGACCCGCTGACTCCTTGGACTCTGCTCACCTACCTTGATTACTGTTCGCCAGACCCGCTGACTCCTTGGACTCTGCTCACCTACCTTGATTCCTGTGCGCCAGATCCGCCGACTCCTTGGACTCTGCTCACCTACCTTGATTCCTGTGCGCCGACTCATTGGACTCTGCTCACCTACCTTGATTACTGTTCGCCAGGCCCACCGACTCATTGGACTCTGCTCACCTACCTTGATTACTGTTCGCCAGGCCCACCGACTCCTTGGACTCTGCTCACCTACCTTGATTCCTGTGGGCCAGACCCCCCAACTCCTTGGCCTCTGATCACCTACCTTGATTCCTGTGGGCTGACTCCTTGACCAAGACCCTGGATTCTGCTCATCTACCTTGCTTCCTGTGCGCCAGACCCGCCAACTCCTTGGACTCTGCTCACCTACCTTGATTCCTGTGGGCTGACTCCTTGACCCAGACCCTGGATTCTGCTCATCTACCTTGATTCCTGTAAGCCAGACCCACCGACTCCTTGGACTCTGCTCACCTACCTTGATTCCTGTGCGCCAGACCCACCGACTCCTTGGACTCTGCTCACCTACCATGATTCCTGTGCGCCGACTCCTTGGACTCTGCTTACCTTCCTTGATTCCTGTGCGCTGACTCCTTGGACTCTGCTTACCTTCCTTGATTCCTGTACGTCGACTCTCTGGACTCTGCTCACCTACATTCTTTCCTGTGTGCCAGACCCACTGACTCCTTGGACTCTGCTCACCTACATTGATAACTGTTCGCCATACCCGCTGACTCCTTGGACTCTGCTCACCTACCTTGTTTCCTGTGCGCCAGACCGGCCGACTCCTTGGACTCTGCTCACCTACCTTGATTCCTGTGCGCCAGACCAGCCGACTCTTTGGACTCTGCTCACCCACCTTGATTCCTGTGCGTCAGACCCACCGACTCCTTGGACTCTGTCACCTACCTTGATTCCTTTGCGCCAGACCCGCCGACTCCTTGGACTCTGCTCACCTACCTTGATTCCTGTGCGCCGACTCCTTGGACTCTGCTCACCTACATTGTTTACTGTGCGCCAGACCTGCAGACTCCTTGGACTCTGCTCACCTACCTTGATTCCTGTGCGTCAGACCCACCGACTCCTTGGACTCTGTCACCTACTTTGATTCCTTTGCGCCAGACCCGCCGACTCCTTGGACTCTGCTCACCTACCTTGATTCCTGTGCGCCGACTCCTTGGACTCTGCTCACCTACATTGTTTACTGTGCGCCAGACCTGCAGACTCCTTGGACTCTGCTCACCTACCTTGATTCCTGTGCGCCAGATCCGCCGACTCCTTGGACTCTGCTCACCTACCTTGATTCCTGTGCGCCGACTCATTGGACTCTGCTCACCTACCTTGATTACTGTTCGCCAGACCCGCTGACTCCTTGGACTCTGCTCACCTACCTTGATTACTGTTCGCCAGACCCGCTGACTCCTTGGACTCTGCTCACCTACCTTGTTTCCTGTGCGCCAGACCCGCCGACTCCTTGGACTCTGCTCACCTACCTTGATTCCTGTGTGCCAGACCAGGCGACTCTTTGGACTCTGCTCACCTACCTTGATTCCTGTGCGCTAGAACCTGGACTCTGCTCACCCACCTTGATTCCTGTGCGCCAGAACCGCCGACTCCTTGGACTCTGCTTTCTTTCCATGTTGCCTCTGCGCCAGACCCGCCGACTCCTTGGACTCTGCTCAGCTACCTTGTTCCTGTGCGTCAGACACGGCGACTCTATGGACTCTGCTCACCTACCTTGATTCCAGTGTGCCGACTCCTTGGACTCTGCTCACCAACCCTGATTCCTGTGTGCCAGACCCGCCGACTCCATGGACTCTGCTCACCTACCTTGGTTCCTGTGCGCCAGACCCGCCGACTCCTTGGACTCTGCTCACCTACCTTGATTCCTGTGCGCCAGACCCGCGGACTCCTTGGACTCTGCTCACCTAAATTGATTCCTGTGCGCCAGACCCGCGGACTCCTTGGACTCTGCTCACCTACCTTGATTCCTGTGCGCAGACTCCTTGAACTCTATAATTGATTTATTACCATCAAATTCTACAGAGCTGTAAATTTTGTGTTATCATTACTTATATATCGCCACCATACTCTGCAGAGCTGTACAATATCTGTTAATATAATTTATATATCGCCATCATATTCCACAGCGCTGTACAATATCTGTTACTATTATTATTATTATTTATATAAAGTCACCATATTCTGCAGCGCTGTTTAATGTGTGTTATTATTATTGATTTATATAGCGCCATCATATTCCGCAGTGCTGTATAATGTGCGTTATTATTATTGCTATATGGCCATCAAATTCCGTAGCGCTGTACAATGTGTGTTATTATTATTGATTTATATAGCGCCACCACATTCCTTAGCGCTGTACAATGCGTGTTATTATTGGACTCTGCTCACCTACCTTGATTCCTGTGCGCCAGACCCGCCGACTCCTTGGACTCTGCTCACCTACCTCGATTCCTGTGCGCCGACTCCTTGGACTCTGCTCACCTACATTGATACCTGTACGCCAGGAACGCCGACTCCTTGGACTCTGCTCACCTACCTTGATTCCTGTGCGCCAGGCACGCCGACTCCTTGGACTCTGCTCACCTACCTTGATTCCTGTGTTCCAAATCCACCGACCCCATGGACTCTGCTCATCTACCTTGATTCCTGTGCGCCAGACCCGTAGAATCCTTGGACTCTGTCACCTACCTTGATTCCTGTGGGCCAGACCCCCCAACTCCTTGGCCTCTGATCACCTATCTTGATTCCTGTGGGCTGACTCCTTGACCAAGACCCTGGATTCTGCTCATCTACCTTGCTTCCTGTGCGCCAAACCCGCCGACTCCTTGGATTCTGCTCACCTACCTTGATTCCTGTGCGCCGACTCCTTGGACTCTGCTCACCTACCTTGATTCCTGTGCGCCAGATCCGCCGACTCCTTGGACTCTGCTCACCTACCTTGATTCCTGTGCGCCGACTCATTGGACTCTGCTCACCTACCTTGATTACTGTTCGCCAGACCCACTGACTCCTTGGACTCTGCTCACCTACCTTGATTACTGTTCGCCAGACCCGCTGACTCCTTGGACTCTGCTCACCTACCTTGTTTCCTGTGCGCCAGACCCGCCGACTCCTTGGACTCTGCTCACCTACCTTGATTCCTGTGTGCCAGACCAGGCGACTCTTTGGACTCTGCTCACCTACCTTGATTCCTGTGCGCTAGAACCAGGACTCTGCTTACCCACCTTGATTCCTGTGCGCCAGACCAGCCGACTCTTTGGACTCTGCTCACCCACCTTGATTCCTGTGCGTCAGACCCACCGACTCCTTGGACTCTGTCACCTACCTTGATTCCTTTGCGCCAGACCCGCCGACTCCTTGGACTCTGCTCACCTACCTTGATTCCTGTGCGCCGACTCCTTGGACTCTGCTCACCTACATTGTTTACTGTGCGCCAGACCTGCAGACTCCTTGGACTCTGCTCACCTACCTTGATTCCTGTGCGCCAGATCCGCCGACTCCTTGGACTCTGCTCACCTACCTTGAATCCTGTGCGCCAACTCATTGGACTCTGCTCACCTACCTTGATTACTGTTCGCCAGACCCGCTGACTCCTTGGACTCTGCTCACCTACCTTGATTACTGTTCGCCAGACCCGCTGACTCCTTGGACTCTGCTCACCTACCTTGTTTCTGTGCGTCAGACACGGCGACTCTATGGACTCTGCTCACCTACCTTGATTCCAGTGTGCCGACTCCTTGGACTCTGCTCACCAACCCTGATTCCTGTGTGCCAGACCCGCCGACTCCATGGACTCTGCTCACCTACCTTGGTTCCTGTGCGCCAGACCCGCCGACTCCTTGGACTCTGCTCACCCACCTTGATTCCTGTGTGCCAGACCCGCGGACTCCTTGGACTCTGCTCACCAACCCTGATTCCTGTGTGCCAGACCCGCCGACTCCATGGACTCTGCTCACCTACCTTGGTTCCTGTGCGCCAGACCCGCCGACTCCTTGGACTCTGCTCACCTACCTTGATTCCTGTGCCCCAGACCTGCGGACTCCTTGGACTCTGCTCACCTACCTTGATTCCTGTGCGCCAGACCAGCCGACTCTTTGGACTCTACTCACCCACCTTGATTCCTGTGCGTCAGACCCTCACCTACCTTGATTACTGTTCGCCAGACCCGCTGACTCCTTGGACTCTGCTCACCTACCTTGATTACTGTTCGCCAGACCCGCTGACTCCTTGGACTCTGCTCACCTACCTTGTTCCTGTGCGTCAGACACGGCGACTCTATGGACTCTGCTCACCTACCTTGATTCCAGTGTGCCGACTCCTTGGACTCTGCTCACCAACCCTGATTCCTGTGCGCCAGACCCGCCGACTCCTTGGACTCTGCTCACCTACCTTGATTCCTGTGCGCCAGACCCGCGGACTCCTTGGACTCTGCTCACCTACCTTGATTCCTGTGCGCCAGACCCGCGGACTCCTTGGACTCTGCTCACCTACCTTGATTCCTGTGCGCCAGACCCGCGGACTCCTTGGACTCTGCTCACCTAAATTGATTCCTGTGCGCCAGACCCGCGGACTCCTTGGACTCTGCTCACCTACCTTGATTCCTGTGCGCAGACTCCTTGAACTCTATAATTGATTTATTACCATCAAATTCTACAGAGCTGTAAATTTTGTGTTATCATTACTTATATATCGCCACCATACTCTGCAGAGCTGTACAATATCTGCTAATATTATTTATATATCGCCATCATATTCCACAGCGCTGTACAATATCTGTTACTATTATTATTATTATTTATATAAAGTCACCATATTCTGCAGCGCTGTATAATGTGTGTAATTATTATTGATTTATATAGCGCCATCATATTCCGCAGTGCTGTATAATGTGCGTTATTATTATTGCTATATGGCCATCAAATTCCGTAGCGCTGTACAATGTGTGTTATTATTATTGATTTATATAGAGCCACCACATTCCTTAGCGCTGTACAATGCGTGTTATTATTGGACTCTGCTCACCTACCTTGATTCCTGTGCGCCAGACCCGCCGACTCCTTGGACTCTGCTCACCTACCTCGATTCCTGTGCGCCGACTCCTTGGACTCTGCTCACCTACATTGATTCCTGTACGCCAGGAACGCCGACTCCTTGGACTCTGCTCACCTACCTTGATTCCTGTGCGGCAGGCACGCCGACTCCTTGGACTCTGCTCACCTACCTTGATTCCTGTGTGCCAGATCCACCGACCCCTTGGACTCTGCTCATCTACCTTGATTCCTGTGCGCCAGACCCGTAGAATCCTTGGACTCTGTCACCTACCTTGATTCCTGTGGGCCAGACCCCCCAACTCCTTGGCCTCTGATCACCTATCTTGATTCCTGTGGGCTGACTCCTTGACCAAGACCCTGGATTCTGCTCATCTACCTTGCTTCCTGTGCGCCAAACCCGCCGACTCCTTGGATTCTGCTCACCTACCTTGATTCCTGTGCGCCGACTCCTTGGACTTTGCTCACCTACCTTGATTCCTGTGCGCCAGATCCGCCGACTCCTTGGACTCTGCTCACCTACCTTGATTCCTGTGCGCCGACTCATTGGACTCTGCTCACCTACTTTGATTACTGTTCGCCAGACCCGCTGACTCCTTGGACTCTGCTCACCTACCTTGATTACTGTTCGCCAGACCCGCTGACTCCTTGGACTCTGCTCACCTACCTTGTTTCCTGTGCGCCAGACCCACCGACTCCTTGGACTCTGCTCACCTACCTTGATTCCTGTGTGCCAGACCAGGCGACTCTTTGGACTCTGCTCACCTACCTTGATTCCTGTGCGCTAGAACCTGGACTCTGCTCACCCACCTTGATTCCTGTGCGCCAGACCAGCCGACTCCTTGGACTCTGCTCACCTACCTTGTTTCCTGTGTGCCAGACCCGCCGACTCCTTGGACTCTGCTCACCCACCTTGATTCCTGTGCGTCAGACCCACCGACTCCTTGGACTCTGTCACCTACCTTGATTCCTTTGCGCCAGACCCGCCGACTCCTTGGACTCTGCTCACCTACCTTGATTACTGTTCGCCATACCCGCTGACTCCTTGGACTCTGCTCACCTACCTTGTTCCTGTGCGTCAGACACGGCGACTCTATGGACTCTGCTCACCTACCTTGATTCCAGTGTGCCGACTCCTTGGACTCTGCTCACCAACCCTGATTCCTGTGTGCCAGACCCGCCGACTCCATGGACTCTGCTCACCTACCTTGGTTCCTGTGCGCCAGACCCGCCGACTCCTTGGACTCTGCTCACCTACCTTGATTCCTGTGCGCCAGACCCGCGGACTCCTTGGACTCTGCTCACCTAAATTGATTCCTGTTCGCCAGACCCGCGGACTCCTTGGACTCTGCTCACCTACCTTGATTCCTGTGCGCAGACTCCTTGACCTAGACCCCGGATTCTGCTCATCTACCTTGATTCCTGTAAGCCAGACCCACCGACTCCTTGGACTCTGCTCACCTACCTTGATTCCTGTGCGCCAGACCCACCGACTCCTTGGACTCTGCTCACCTACCATGATTCCTGTGCGCCGACTCCTTGGACTCTGCTTACCTTCCTTGATTCCTGTACGTCGACTCTCTGGACTCTGCTCACCTACATTCTTTCCTGTGTGCCAGACCCACTGACTCCTTGGACTCTGCTCACCTACCTTGATTACTGTTCGCCATACCCGCTGACTCCTTGGACTCTGCTCACCTACCTTGTTTCCTGTGTGCCAGACCCGCCGACTCCTTGGACTCTGCTCACCCACCTTGATTCCTGTGCGTCAGACCCACCGACTCCTTGGACTCTGTCACCTACCTTGATTCCTTTGCGCCAGACCCGCCGACTCCTTGGACTCTGCTCACCTACCTTGATTACTGTTCGCCATACCCGCTGACTCCTTGGACTCTGCTCACCTACCTTGTTTCCTGTGTGTCAGACACGGCGACTCTATGGACTCTGCTCACCTACCTTGATTCCTGTGCGTCAGACCCACCGACTCCTTGGACTCTGTCACCTACCTTGATTCCTTTGCGCCAGACCCGCCGACTCCTTGGACTCTGCTCACCTACCTTGATTCCTGTGCGCCGACTCCTTGGACTCTGCTCACCTACATTGTTTACTGTGCGCCAGACCTGCAGACTCCTTGGACTCTGCTCACCTACCTTGATTCCTGTGCGCCAGATCCGCCGACTCCTTGGACTCTGCTCACCTACCTTGATTCCTGTGCGCCGACTCATTGGACTCTGCTCACCTACCTTGATTACTGTTCGCCAGACCCGCTGACTCCTTGGACTCTGCTCACCTACCTTGATTACTGTTCGCCAGACCCGCTGACTCCTTGGACTCTGCTCACCTACCTTGTTCCTGTGCGTCAGACACGGCGACTCTATGGACTCTGCTCACCTACCTTGATTCCAGTGTGCCGACTCCTTGGACTCTGCTCACCAACCCTGATTCCTGTGTGCCAGACCCGCCGACTCCATGGACTCTGCTCACCTACCTTGGTTCCTGTGCGCCAGACCCGCCGACTCCTTGGACTCTGCTCACCTACCTTGATTCCTGTGCGCCGACTCCTTGGACTCTGCTCACCTACATTGTTTACTGTGCGCCAGACCTGCAGACTCCTTGGACTCTGCTCACCTACCTTGATTCCTGTGCGCCAGATCCGCCGACTCCTTGGACTCTGCTCACCTACCTTGATTCCTGTGCGCCGACTCATTGGACTCTGCTCACCTACCTTGATTACTGTTCGCCAGACCCGCTGACTCCTTGGACTCTGCTCACCTACCTTGATTACTGTTCGCCAGACCCGCTGACTCCTTGGACTCTGCTCACCTACCTTGTTCCTGTGCGTCAGACACGGCGACTCTATGGACTCTGCTCACCTACCTTGATTCCAGTGTGCCGACTCCTTGGACTCTGCTCACCAACCCTGATTCCTGTGTGCCAGACCCGCCGACTCCATGGACTCTGCTCACCTACCTTGGTTCCTGTGCGCCAGACCCGCCGACTCCTTGGACTCTGCTCACCTACCTTGATTCCTGTGCGCCAGACCCGCGGACTCCTTGGACTCTGCTCACCTACCTTGATTCCTGTGCGCCAGACCCGCGGACTCCTTGGACTCTGCTCACCTACCTTGATTCCTGTGCGCCAGACCCGCGGACTCCTTGGACTCTGCTCACCTACCTTGATTCCTGTGGGCCGACTCCTTGGACTCTGCTCACCTACATTGTTTACTGTGCGCCAGACCTGCAGACTCCTTGGACTCTGCTCACCTACCTTGATTCCTGTTCGCCAGACCCGCGGACTCCTTGGACTCTGCTCACCTACCTTGATTCCTGTGCGCAGACTCCTTGAACTCTATAATTGATTTATTACCATCAAATTCTACAGAGCTGTAAATTTTGTGTTATCATTACTTATATATCGCCACCATACTCTGCAGAGCTGTACAATATCTGTTAATATTATTTATATATCGCCATCATATTCCACAGCGCTGTACAATATCTGTTACTATTATTATTATTATTTATATAAAGTCACCATATTCTGCAGCGCTGTATAATGTGTGTTATTATTATTGATTTATATAGCGCCATCATATTCCGCAGTGCTGTATAATGTGCGTTATTATTATTGCTATATGGCCATCAAATTCCGTAGCGCTGTACAATGTGTGTTATTATTATTGATTTATATAGAGCCACCACATTCCTTAGCGCTGTACAATGCGTGTTATTATTGGACTCTGCTCACCTACCTTGATTCCTGTGCGCCAGACCCGCCGACTCCTTGGACTCTGCTCACCTACCTCGATTCCTGTGCGCCGACTCCTTGGACTCTGCTCACCTACATTGATTCCTGTACGCCAGGAACGCCGACTCCTTGGACTCTGCTCACCTACCTTGATTCCTGTGCGCCAGATCCGTAGAATCCTTGGACTCTGTCACCTACCTTGATTCCTGTGGGCCAGACCCCCCAACTCCTTGGCCTCTGATCACCTATCTTGATTCCTGTGGGCTGACTCCTTGACCAAGACCCTGGATTCTGCTCATCTACCTTGCTTCCTGTGCGCCAAACCCGCCGACTCCTTGGATTCTGCTCACCTACCTTGATTCCTGTGCGCCGACTCCTTGGACTTTGCTCACCTACCTTGATTCCTGTACGCCAGGCCCACCGACTCCTTGGACTCTGCTCACCTACCTTGATTCGTGTGCGCCAGACCCGTAGAATCCTTGGACTCTGTCATCTACCTTGATTCCTGTGGGCCAGACCCCCCAACTCCTTGGCCTCTGATCACCTACCTTGATTCCTGTGGGCTGACTCCTTGACCAAGACCCTGGATTCTGCTCATCTACCTTGCTTCCTGTGCGCCAGACCCGCCAACTCCTTGGACTCTGCTCACCTACCTTGATTCCTGTGCGCCGACTCCTTGGACTCTGCTCACCTACCTTGATTCCTGTACGCCAGGCCCACCGACTCCTTGGACTCTGCTCACCTACCTTGATTCGTGTGCGCCAGACCCGTAGAATCCTTGGACTCTGTCATCTACCTTGATTCCTGTGGGTCAGACCCCCCGACTCCTTGGCCTCTGATCACCTACCTTGATTCCTGTGGGCTGACTCCTTGACCCAGACCCCGGATTCTGCTCATCTACCTTGATTCCTGTAAGCCAGACCCACCGACTCCTTGGACTCTGCTCACCTACCTTGATTCCTGTGCGCCAGACCCACCGACTCCTTGGACTCTGCTCACCTACCATGATTCCTGTGCGCCGACTCCTTGGACTCTGCTTACCTTCCTTGATTCCTGTACGTCGACTCTCTGGACTCTGCTCACCTACATTCTTTCCTGTGTGCCAGACCCACTGACTCCTTGGACTCTGCTCACCTACCTTGATTACTGTTCGCCATACCCGCTGACTCCTTGGACTCTGCTCACCTACCTTGTTTCCTGTGTGCCAGACCCGCCGACTCCTTGGACTCTGCTCACCTACCTTGATTCCTGTGCGCCAGACCAGCCGACTCTTTGGACTCTGCTCACCCACCTTGATTCCTGTGCATCAGACCCACCGACTCCTTGGACTCTGTCACCTACCTTGATTCCTTTGCGCCAGACCCGCCGACTCCTTGGACTCTGCTCACCTACATTGTTTACGGTGCGCCAGACCCGCAGACTCCTGGACTCTGCTCACCTACCTTGATTCCTGTGCGCCAGATCCGCCGACTCCTTGGACTCTGCTCACCTACCTTGATTCCTGTGCGCCGACTCATTGGACTCTGCTCACCTACCTTGATTACTGTTCGCCAGACCCGCTGACTCCTTGGACTCTGCTCACCTAACTTGTTTCCTGTGCGCCAGACACGCCGACTCCTTGGACTCTGCTCACCTACCTTGATTCCTGTGTGCCAGACCAGGCGACTCTTTGGACTCTGCTCACCTACCTTGATTCCTGTGCGCTAGAACCTGGACTCTGCTCACCCACCTTGATTCCTGTGCGCCAGAACCGCCGACTCCTTGGACTCTGCTCCCTTTCCATGTTGCCTCTGCGCCAGACCCGCCGACTCCTTGGACTCTGCTCAGCTACCTTGTTCCTGTGCGTCAGACCCGGCTACTCTTTGGACTCTGCTCACCTACCTTGATTCCAGTGTGCCGACTCCTTGGACTCTGCTCACCAACCCTGATTCCTGTGTGCCAGACCCGCCGACTCCATGGACTCTGCTCACCTACCTTGGTTCCTGTGCGCCAGACCCGCCGACTCCTTGGACTCTGCTCACCTACCTTGATTCCTGTGCGCCAGACCGGCGGACTCCTTGGACTCTGCTCACCTACCTTGATTCCTGTGCGCCAGACCCGCGGACTCCTTGGACTCTGCTCACCTACCTTGATTCCTGTGCGCAGACTCCTTGAACTCTATAATTGATTTATTACCATCAAATTCTACAGAGCTGTAAATTTTGTGTTATCATTACTTATATATCGCCAACATACTGTGCAGAGCTGTACAATATCTGTTAATATAATTTATATATCGCCATCATATTCCACAGCGCTGTACAATATCTGTTACTATTATTATTATTATTTATATATAGTCACCATATTCTGCAGCGCTGTATAATGTGTGTTATTATTATTGATTTATATAGCGCCATCAAATTCCGTAGCGCTGTACAATGTGTGTTATTATTATTGATTTACCGTATTGGCTCGGATATAGGCCGCCCCCTTATATAGGCCGCACCCTAAAAGTTTGGTGCTTTTTTAAAGAAAAAGTTTTTTTTCTTTAAAAAAGCACCAAAAAAAACATGCTGCCACTCTGTCCCCCCCCCGAGATATGCTGCCACTGTCCTCCCTCCCCGAGATACGCTGCCACTGTCCTCCCTCCCCGAGATACGCTGCCGCTGTCCTCCCTCCCCGAGATACGCTGCCGCTGTCCTCCCTCCCCGAGATACGCTGCCGCTGTCCTCCCTCCCCGAGATCCGCTGCCGCTGTCCTCCCTCCCCGAGATCCGCTGCCGCTGTCCTCCCTCCCCGCGATACGCTGCCGCTGTCCTCCCTCCCCGCGATACGCTGCCGCTGTCGCTGTCCTCCTCTGCCCCCCCCCTCCTCGACTTACCGGAGCAGACTCCCGGGTGTCTTGCGGGGCCGGCGAGGGACATCTACGCAATACGCGTATGCAACTTCCGGTACCGGAAGTTGCATGCGCGTATTGCGTAAATGTCTCCCGCCGGCCCCGCAAGACACCCGGGAGTCTGCTCCGGTAAGTCGAGGAGGGGGGGGCAGAGGTAAAACGCTTAGATAACCTCCCGTGCCGGCACCCCCCCCCCCGTGGGAAGTGCTGGCAGGGGAGGCTGTCTGAGCGTATCGGGGAGAAGGATGCAGGTCCCCTGCACCGCTGCGGGGGATCTGTATCTTAACCCCGCTGCCTGCCCGGCGCCCGGGACTGCATGTCCCGGGCGTCGGGCGCTAGAGCCCGAATATAGGCCGCACCCCCACTTTAAAAACTTAAAGTGGGGGAAAAAAGTGCGGCCTATATTCGAGCCAATACGGTATATAGAGCCACCACATTCCTTAGCGCTGTACAATGCGTGTTATTATTATTTCTTATATATCTCCATCCTACTCTGCAGCGCTGTAGAATGTGTTATTATTATTAGTTATATAGCACCATCATATTCCACAACTCTGTACAATGTGTGTTTTTATTATTCATATAGTGCCATCCTATTCTGCAGCACTGTAAAATGTGTTATTATTATTGATTAATATAGCGCCAACATAATCCGCAGCCAGGGGAAGGCTGGCAGCCTAAGTCCTGGGGGGCAAGTCAAGTGAAGTGGCTCCGCCCCCTCGCACTCACCTTTCACCCCTCACACTGCTCCCATCACTATGCGGCCATCAGACTGCTGGAAAACTTATCTAAACGGCCGCTGGGTGCTGATGCCACCGGCCAGAGCTACTTTAATCCTTTTTTTATTTATTTAATACGCTGGATCGACTTGCCATATTAAAAATAAATAAAGTATTAAAGTAGCGCCGGCCGGCGGCATCAGCACCCAGCGGCCGTTTAGATTAGATTTCTATCAGTCCGCAGCACTGTACAATGTTGTATGATTATTGGTATTGATTTATATAGCGCCATCATATACCGTCGCATTGTACAATGTGTTATTATTATTATTGATTTATATTTCGTCATCATATTCTTCAGCACTGTATAATGTGTATTATTATTTTTTATTTATATAGCACCATCATACTGACATTTTGTAAAAGCAAGTGTTGCTATAAAGGGAATAAGGTCAATAAATTAATCACAAATAAACGTCAAAAAGAAAACAGCAAAGAGGTTAATCACTAAAATTATAGATACTGATAAAAAAGTTATGAACCCTGATAAAATTGGCTTACGTTTTTGAAAATTTTAGCAAACTCTGTACAATCTCCTATCAATACTTCACCGAGGAATATTTTAAAGATAAAAATGGGATGAAAATTATAGTTCAGTCGTTGATTCATTCAAACCAAGTAGGTTTCGGTGAATAATAGAAGAGTATTAGACACGTTAGACTTCAGCCTTTGACAGATTCAGATGGAATCTCTTCTTAAAATCTCTAGAAACCTTTGGATTTAATGCTAGAATGATAGTCGCTATAGGCTTTATATACAATCCCTACTGCTACAGTAACGAGAACAGGTTTCTCCTCATCACCACTCTTATATATTGTCTCATTGGGACCCTTGGCCATCTTGAATAGAGAAAACCCAAGCATTAAATGCTTCACTACTGCACACAGGGAGCCTTTATGCCGATGATATACTAATCGCCAAGGGAAAGAAATAGTGAAAGCTATAGACGAATACGCCATATATTCAGAATACAAGCTCCATTTAGAAAAACATTCCAAACCATGTGAAATGCAAATTGATAAACAAACTTTGTTTTCACCGGGGCTAAAGATGACATTAAACACTTAGGAATAAATATGTTAAATAAGTGGTGGAGGATAACTTCCTACCACAACTACAACAAACTAATAAAAATCTGAAAGAGTGGAAAACGCTGGAGATTAACGGTGAGGAAAAATAAATTCTATTAAAGCCAATAATCTCCCAAAATTTACATATCTTATTCAGATGATCTCTTGTTTCTAAACCCTGATTAAAACTATTACAAACAGCATTCTCTAAATGTATTTTATTAGGTAGAAAAGCGTGATATAAAATATTATAATGCTAGCAGGTTGGTCCATGCTCTCATTACCCAAAAATACAAAGTAGAGATGTGACAGATGGCCCCATATATAGCTGGATATCGCTAGTATTAAAAATGTACTCACTTTGTATGGCATCCTGATAAAACTAATGCCTCAATGCTAGATACGGTTTCAACTCTTTAGTCTTAAGCAATATATTAAAATTCTGGTTCAGGAAAGTGTTCCAATTTGGAAAATAGGGTGATTTCATCTCAACTAATCGGGATACTTGCTAAAAATATAATCGATTTTAACATTACAATGAGAGAGGGTGCGTGAGAGGAAATGTGGGCTTCTGACAATGAATTTGTTTCTGAATTTAAATTGGCCCACCGGAAACAAGCAAAAGGTATTCTTACCTAACACTCCCTGAACCTGAGAAAAAAAAGGCTAGAGTTATTATTAGGCTTTTACCCATTGTTGCCCAAATCAGGATGTTTTCAGTCGTTTTAGGTTTTTCGGCATCCGCTACGCTCTTCCTCTGTATGTCTCCGTGTTTGAGGAGCTGCGTGTTATTGGTGTGATTGTTAATATTTGTGTTTTGCCCAAAGATCAGTAATACATGTGTTAGAGAGAGCTACATATATGTTTTCTCTGGAAGATGAATAGTGTATGTGTGTTACAGAGAGCTGTCGTTGTGTCTGTGTGCAGGAGTGTCTGTGTGTCAGAACTATGACATCATAAGACATGAGAGTTGCTGGAGATCAGCCTGCTGGAAAGCAAAAAAACAATCTCCCACGAGGCAGATAAATAGCTAAAACTGTATTAAAGATTGTAATGTGTATTTTTGTGTAATAAATAGTTTTATGAATTCCCGGCTGTTGTGTGTTTATTACCGGGTTTGTGTTAAGTGTATAAGCGGAGAGAGGACGATGCTCACTGGTAAAATGTCTTTTTTTTGAACGGGTTCTGAAAACTAGAGACATAACGGATTTTGTTAAACTGTCACACTGTGTGCGGAGGAACCGCGGTCAGCACGCATCTATCCTAAATCGTCTTAAAAAACATCGGGTTTTTTTGTTTGTTTTAACTTTATTTAAAATCCTCCATGTTAAATAAAGTAAAAAAAAACACTATATTTAACATGGAGGATGTTAAATAAAGTTAAAATACAAACAAAAAAAACAATGTTTTAATTTAAGTCCCGGACAGGCACCCCTGTTGCCATGGCGCCCTGTGCTGCCGCACAGGTCACACACCCCTAAGGCCGGCCCTGTTCCAATGGATGTGCCTCATATAGTAGGAAATATGTTCTTCGTGCTGGGTTATTATGTTACAAGGTCCTGTGGCTTTCTCTTTAGCAGTGATGGTTTTCTGTCTGGGCGTCCTGTGCTGTCTGCCAGGAAACCACTTCTGAATGTCCTGTCTGTACGTTAGTTTCATATGTTTTCTAAAGCAATGATATGAGGCTCACCAAACACACACGACATGAATGTCACGTATCCACAACAATGCTGACTAGTGTTAGCATCTATGGTTTTATCTAAAATGTAGTTAATATCTCATTGAATGGGAAGGGACCTTTTGGAAGGAATTTGGAGACTCCTCTATGTTGTGTCTCTTCAATTGTGGGTCGGGAAATGCAAATATTTTAAACATGAAGCGACCATGGAACATTAGAATGAATCAAATGAATCGATTTTGAAAGACAGGGACCTTTTGGAAATAACCATGGACCACCCTGGTTCTTGTAAGACCCATATCATAGAGGAGCAGGAGCTTGTGGGGGTTCACCTATTTTGAAAAATTAACAGTGTTTGAGGTGCAGCACATAGATGCATGAAAACGAAATTGAAGTGTTTGAGAAAAAAGGAACCGGAGGACTGTCTGGTCCACTTATTTTGAATGTGACCCAGCATCCCCAAGCACAAGACGAAGCCATGAGCTAGAGGAGCCTAACGGAAGGATAATAATCTCACACAATACGGATGGAAAGAAAAAAATACCCAAAGCTGCAAAGAAGGGGGGTGATTTGGAAATAACCTTGGTAGCAGAATGTACGAAAAAATATAAGAATTAGAAGATTAGATTGAACTAGAATATTATTGTCACCCGTGTTCTAATAGTGTATATATAGTGATAAAATAGATCAGCTAACAGTAATACTGCGCAACAGGCCCAACAAAATGTATTTCCCTTAAGAACCATAATGATTACATTCCGATTTTCTAACAGAAGTATAAATCTTATAGTTTGCTCAGTATCAGCAGTGATTTATTCTTTAAAACTTGGTGCATTGCACCTACTGTGTCTCACGCATCATTCTGACAACTCCCAGCTCCAAAGGTTCCAGGCACTATTTATAATTTTACAGATATCGGGATAAAGTAGCGCTCACAGCCAAACTGTAGCCACGCGTACCCGCATGTCTGCATTGCTGGCGTGCTAATACACATTCCACATATTCACTGTTCTTCCAACTGGATTCAGCGCTGCTCGCACTTTCTAGTCCAAGTCATATTGCATGCAAGTTAGAGGTATCCTGCTTTAAGTATCTGTGGTGCTCCGAATCAGTAATTGTTGGTTTTGTGACATAAATTCCTGTTGTGGTGATACTGGCTGGCACCTCTGTGCCCTGCAGGGGTTTCTTTGCATCATGCGGGGGTTTCTTTTCTTTGCCGTACGGGGGTTTCTATTCCTACTGGCCACCTAAATCCTAAACTAAATGACTACATTTCTGTGCTTCTCCCTTTCACGTGATCTCTCTAATCATCCCGACAAGCAGCCCACTGCAGGGGTGGCAAGGACCAATTTCAATGTTATTTAAATAAATATCTGAATTTTGTGTTTAGTTCAGCAAAATTTGCTGGAGCTCTATAAATAGAATGCAATAGTAATAAAAACATGCATTTTAATTGTTTCATGCTTACCTTAATTTACCTTTTATTGCTTAATTTAGCTTTGTTCCCCCACTCGCAAATATTTGTCGTTAGCAAAAAGGCATACTATAGCTTCAAGACGTTTTCTTGGTATTTTTAAGCACATTTTTTGAATTTCCATAACAAAGGAAAAGCAGTACATAGCATTAAAGTGGTATTTGAACTGTGAGAACACGCTATCAGCTACCAACACAACCCACAGATTCAACACCCCTTTCTCCGATAATTGACTTGATGTGGAGCAGCAGAACTCCCAACAACTCTCGAATTGTGGTATTGCCACTCCATAATTTAGGGTCACCCCCAAGTGTTACCGGGTCTTTCAGAGAAGGGAAGAACCCAATCCACCCCCGTTACCTACAGGAAGGTTAGGGAAGGAGGACAGGAACTTTCCTTCAAGACATTTTCTAATCTCATACAAAAAATAGATGGTTCCAGTTCTGTTCCATAAGTAACTTGACCTGCTTCAGAATATGCTCCAGTAACTATAAACTTATTGGCTATTACTTGGACACTGTAGACAGCTATTTTAACGTACAAACCCAAAAACTGCAGCTTATAAAATTATGTAGCTCCTTAAAATGTTTGTGGTATCCCCCTTACAAATCTCCAGAATCCCCTCATATGTATTTGCCTCTTTGCCTGCCTGCTATTTTCTGTGCGGGGGATATTTTCGTCGGAACACATCTATTTGCACGTGATATACTTCTTACCAGTCACCTCCAGCGCTGGTTTAGTTAAGGCTGTGGGTGAGGATCTATTGAGACCTCTGCATGCATGTGTGGTCACATTGATTTCAGTGGGAGCGCTTTCCTACCAATGATTGACTACTTCCAGCCCTTCACAGAACATATGCATTCATTAAAACTCAAAACAGTAGAAATTCACAGGGAAAAATGCAGAAAATAATAGTTTAATCTAAGTAGAAATTCAAATAACACATTAAACGTGTCATGTCTAGATATGTTCAATTTAATAGTTCATTGCATTCAAACTTACAACTGATAAATGGTCCAGATTGCATATATTTAATAATGTGTTATATGACAATGTGTATAATAGTAAATGGAACAGATGCATCAATAAATATTTTAAGATTACATTGTAGGAGTGTAAAAAAAGCATGGCGTTTCTTTCTATTTACTGCCATCTAGTGGAGCAGTGTAGTATTGTACACAAATATTCAGGGCTGGGTTGGGGTGGCACCTATGTTGCTGTATGCTGTAAAATGCTAGTAATACTTTGTGCTACATTATATACTAACTGTTGCTATTATTGAAACAATATCATTATGCAGCAGAACGATCTATAAAGGTATCCATTTCTTATTTACTGAAGATAGTAAAAGTCTCACTTTAATGTAGAAGACAACTCATAGGTTTATTCACTAACTTGATCATGCATTATGAAGGGCCGTCAGCATCCACAGAAATGTACTATGTGGGAGGGATATTAGCCCTGCACAAGGGGTAGCCTGCATTACCCACTCAATGGTTGGGCATCAGAAGCATAAGGTGGAGTTTTGTAAGAGCTAATATTTTGCCATGCTCATAAAAAATTGTAACAGCAAGCAGGTGCTTCCATATAAATTGGTTTGACAACTGCTTCGAGCCCCCAGCAGTCCAAGGGGCACCTTTTAGGATAAAGTGACACAAAGCAAGTGTAATGAAGATTACTCATGGAGTTATATCACTGTAATAGAAATGTATGGTCATAAATATTGCGCATGTGAGTTTATGAATAATTATTATTTTCATTACTATTGTTGATGGGACCCAGGACCCCTTTTTTCTTTAGGATGCTGAAAATCTAGAACCACCCCTGTGGAACGGATCTGTTTCTCACTGTCTCTCAGTGTTTCTGAAGGTGTGAGAAATGTGTGGTGCTGGGAAATGAGATCATGTCTTGTCATGGGAAGGCTGGCAGCATTTAGCCCAGGGGGGCATATCCAGCCGGAAGGATACTATAATAAGACAGCTCAAAAGTGATCTAGCAGAGAATGTGCTCAATGTGTGCTATCCAACCCTGTCCAAAATACATTTTCAGAAATTTACATTTTCAGGTAATATACAGAAAACTCATAAAAGGTGCAGCAAATGGATCTGGTCATCTCATTACTCTACAACATCCTAACGGTTATGTGTAGAATTGCAATGATCAAAATTTAGAAATGCTTTGGGAAATGGCCCAAAATCTCAGAGCAGCCCAAGGGCAATTTCCCCCCTGCACCCCTTGACAGCCCTCCTGTATGATCCAGAGCTGCCACCCAGAAAACTCCCCAGAGGTTGTGAGGCAACAGGAGTGGCACTGATGGCAGGCAGATCCCTCACAGCCATCCCTGGTATTTATGTGGCCTTGTCAGAGCATTTCCAGGGGGCTTCTGTGAAAAGCCAACCCCAGACAGCTTCTGTTGCAGGAAGGACTTATGTAAAGCATCATGGAAAGGTGTTTGGTTGCTGATTTCTTTACTGCTTGAGATTTCTTTACTTTTCATCCTGCTTGTGGTAGCAGAGGATTTCACCGAATGTAAAGAACAAGCAATTGTGACCCAAGACCTTGTAGGACTCAATCCATGGCCTCCCCAATACAGACCATGCTGGAAATGTTTACAAAGTACCCTTTCCAGAACAAGTACATGTAGTGTAAAGCTAAAAAAACACCAAAGGTTATGCTTGTGATGGTCAATATCCCTCCAGAATTTGTAGGGTATATCCAACCTTCTGATATACACCTCAGCAGAAAAAAAACAAAACTGTGAAGGATGCATGAACAATCCTATTTCTGGAAAATGGAGTTTTGCCAAGTTGAAAAATATTGTCTTTGGAATAACTTTACATTATGCTGAGAAGGAGAATATTGTCGACCTTGAAAAACAGAACGACCCAAAGTCTATGAGAAACCATTTGTAATGCCGATTAGCCTGACCACCATATACCTGCCTAGGAACATGTTAAAGACTTGATTTAACACAATTGTCCATGGGGTGGGTTTATCTGCAGATAGGTGGGCAGACTGAATGGGGCAAAAACAAACAAAAACACCCATGTGAGAGCACATCAACTCACGGAACAAAGTATACAGAAAATACATTTTCCTAAGAAGCTGGTGACATTTAATACTAATCTTCTTACCAACAACAAAAGTAAAAAACATTAAGTTGTAAGTATAAGAAGGCTCCCTTGCGCTTATCTTACTGATGGAATTACACTTTTACTGTAGTATGGAAAAGTTTCTGTGTTGTTTTTTTATGATATTGAGAAAATAAAATAAAATGATAGACTTGTTAAAATAAATTTGTTTCATGTGGTATGAAGCACATTTTAAATAATATACTTTCAAATGGATAAAACCCCATATTTGGCGTTTTGAGAAAAACAAACGCCATGGGCATCCTTTAGTATGTAAACAGCTCCTTCTAATTGCAGCCAGGGGAGCAGCAGTAACCTTATAACCGAACCTGGCCAGAAACTGATCTAAGTCCAAAGATAACGTGGACGTTATTTCCAAAACCAACAAACAATGGCTATGAGACTTCTTTAACAAAGGCTTGGCCTAAAGTCCAGTTCCCCCCGGGGTTCCTACTGTGCCCAGTCCTAATAACGCACTTTCCCCCCTGTCCTTCCAACTCTATGGATCGTTGGAATTGTTTTGATGCAGTAATAAGCCCTGTATGAATTGTTTTTCCTCTCTTTTTGAAAAGGTAGTCACGCAGCATAAAATCTGCCTTATAAGCACCAGATCATTTGGAGCCAACATACAGTCTTATCCAAAACAGAATCGCTTCAAAGAATCAAAAGATAGAATCAGCACTTTAAAGCAACTTATCCATAAATGGAAAATTCACGCTAAATCTTTCACCAGAGGAGAAATATATGTTGCGTGGCAATTGTTGACCATGTTCCAGGTTTATACATACTTGAATGCCTCAGAAAGTTCTTGCAATTAAATAGTTAACCAACAATTAATTTATAGCACATTATCTTGTACAAAGCTCAAACAAGTTCCCAAAGAGCTGTAGCCTTGAAAACAGCAGATTTTCATCTAGATGAAGGCTTCCAGCCAGAACGAGGTTCCATTCAGTGGAAAATGTTGCAGTTTCCCATAAAAGATTAGCAACTATCCGTGGGGTCCTATGTCCCATATCCCCCGAGGAGTCATGCGCACAAACAAAGCGATAGGGGTCTATTCATACAGCAGGAAAACAAGCTCTGCCACATATCGCTATTCATTCAACAGCCCTTGCGTTCTCCATTATAATGAAAGACAATTACTGGAGGCTCGTAGTTTGTAGGTTCAGCTCAATATATTGCCAACCCGACAAAAGCATTTGGAAATACATATGGGGTTCTCTTACTTAAATACATTAATTACACTGTCTAGTATCTTGAGCAAATGAGTACATCGGTCTTTGTTTTTCTTTCCATTGAAGGTTTAATCACATAAAAACATTACAGAAAGCCTTAAGAAGCTTTTTCTGCTTCTATGGCAACAACCTATAAGTGCTTGCTTTTGTGCCCCAAATATTCCTGGCACAATGAATGAGGGGAGGGGGTGTTAAATATAACAGATCCATTAACTAAAATCAAGTATGTTATTGTATTTTCTTTGATCTGGGCACTAATTCATTGCATATCATCATTGGTTTTGGTTTCTTTAAATTACATTTATTTATAGACCACCAGATTCTGTTGCGGGATTGCAATATGACGACGTAAAGAATAACACTAACATTGACAATATACAAGTGGACAATAACATTTACAAATGTGAAGACAGATGGAGAAGAGGGCCCTGCTCTTCCGAGCTCCGTCTGGGCCTGCTGGCCACGGCTATTCTTTGTGACTCGTGTTAGAATGTCCTCTTCTGTCTGCTGTTATGGGAAGTAGCAGTTTACTTTCCTGGAAGAAAGGAACCGGTTTTCTGACGTCATCAAAGTTTATTTCCCATCCAAATGAAGGGTATACCACGGGAACGTCTCGTTCTGGGTCTGCACGATTAACTTATAATTGCCTTATTGTTATTATTAAGTTGCTGATTATTGTTGTTTGGTTGAGGCAGCCTTTGTAAGAGTAGAGTGAGGAGAAAGAAGGAACATTTAGGAAGGAAACAGATGCAGTAACATGGGGTAAAATCCTTAAATGTAACTAAATATCTGTAAAAAAGAAAAAAAAAAAACCCACACACATTGAAAAACGAAAGCTACAAGCTATAAGTAATTCTTATGCCTCAACATAGGGTCGATCATCGATTAACCCCAACACAGTACCTTGTTGGGTTTCTGTTATGTTCCCACTAAAAGCTTTACAATAGTTTGTAAGATTACACATATATACTATGTTTGCACGTGATTAGAATTTTTATAATGTTGTACTATGTCAAATGATCCAAAAAATAGCTTAGTTTTTATAGAGATTTTATATTTCCTGATGGAAATTAAGGAGAAAATAAACAGAAACCCAGGCAGGATTAATATTGGACTTGTAGCGGGGCTGTACATGACTTGAATAATTTCCTTTCATAGTTAGTGTTGATGTCTCTGCTGCAGAACATTCACACTGGATTAAGTTTTTGGAGCTGTTGTAAGTAGCGATGCTGGCTTCTTATGAAAGGAACATATGCATGGGAATCCAAGCAGACGTACGCACAGCTGGTATTCTTTCTATAGGTTGAATTGTGGAACCCTAGATAGCTGTTATAAGCGAGTTTCCCCTGGGAGACTCTTTACAGAAAGTATTATCACATTACATTTCTTTCTTCAGTCTGAATTGATACAAGTAAAAAAAAAGCAAAAAATCTTTAAAAAGACAAATATTACAAATGTAACTTACTAAGCTAAATAAGAAGTGATAGTTCAATTATACTCCTGTGTACTTTTCAAAATGATTTCACAAATATATCCTCCCAATTTATTCTGGGGAGTCCTCGTGCAACTAAAAACATCCTTGTACATACAGTTAACTCCCTTTGGCTATCTGTCTCGGGTAGAACAAGTGCCCAGTATTCTGCTGTTTCAAAAGAATAGAAATTCCACATTAATGGAGGTTTATTCACTAAAGGGAGAGTTGACAGGAGAGTTGTGGTTTCACCTTGTTTAATTCACTATATATATTATGAAGGGGCAACACCTGTAACCTTAAGTAAAGAAGTCAAATTTCTTCTAGGTCTCCTCGCCTATTGAATTATGCATTTTGCAGGGCCTGCTCAGGAGAGGCCTGTCAATGTTGGCCCTTGATAATGAGTGGAAAAACAAGGAAGTTGAAACCAACAATGTGAGTTTCTCCAGCCACTTGGAAGATTTTAGTTGGATGGGGACTCCCCGGGATGCCATCATATAAAAGTGTTAGTAAATAAGTGCAGCAGACTTTACTACCATCTCTACTAACATAATACTTTGAGTAATTGTTTCCTGCTTATACGTCACCCTTTTTTATTGGCATGAGCTATTGACATTGATTTTTTTCCAGGACACACGTATCATTCACATGCTGCCAATTCCCTTTAAAAAATTAATTTCATCATGAATTAAACCATGTCAAAACTAGTGATGTTCTCATGGCAGGTAGTGTCCATAATAACCAGTTTTACAGATTAGGGTTCAAATGGAATACAGTTAGCAGTAAACTCAGACCCACTGGCGTAACTACAAGGGTAGCAGCGGTCTCAGTTGCATTGGCCCCGGTGCGACCCCTGCGACCCCTCTCTCCGTGCCAATTCAAAATAATTTAGAAAGGGCCCATCCGACCTGGATCGTTGTGTGACCCCACGGTGAAACCAAGGCTGCTCGCACAGTGTGTACACAAGCAGCCAGAGGGAAGCCTGCAGGAGCGGTGGGAAGTATGCAGGGGCGGGAGGTGGGATATATATATATATATGTGTGTACTTGTGTGTGTGAGCATGCATGTGCACTTGTGTGTGAACATGGATGTGTACTTGTGTGTGTTTGATCATGGATGCGTACTTGTGTGTGTGTGTGATCATGGATGTGTACATGTGTGTGTCTTTTACGTGTGTGTGTTTCCATGGATGTGTAGGTGTCTGTGTGTGATCATGGATGTGGACTTGTGTGTGAGCATGGATGTGGACTTGTGTGTCATCATGGATGTGTATATATGTGTGTGAGCATGGGTGTGTACTTTGTGTGTGTGTGTGTGAGCATGGATGTGTACTTGTGTGTGACAATGGATGTGTACCTGTATGTGAAAATGGATGTGTACTTGTGTGTTTGTATGAATATGGATGTGTAATTGTATGTGTATGAGCATGGTGTAAGTGGGGTAAGATCAAGTGTGTGTAGTGCATATGAGTAAGTGTGTAATTTGTGTAAGTGTGTTTACATACGTTGTATGTTGGAAGAGGGCAAGGGACAAAGAAGGCACAGGCCAGTTGTGTGGGGCAATGATGGCACAGACCTGCTGTTGAAGATTAGGGGCCTGGGGGCGATGTTTCGCACCAGGACCCAGTGGTTTCTAGTTATACCCCTGGTCAGAACATACACGGAACTCCAAAAGATATGTAAAGTAGCGAGATTATTCACGATCAAACACAGGTAAGAGAATTGGTATATGCAGGACACAGGGCTGACCTTTTTGATCTCTCTCCTTCAACATATCTCATCTTTATTTAATGCATATATTTGCAAGGACACATTAGACAGAACTTTTGCTTAAGGTTTACCCTTAAACCCTACTAGGCATTGGCAAGTCAAGTAAGAAAATAAATATTAATCCAAAGATTACCGCAGAGACATAAGTATTAGACTTTATTTAACAAATATAATTCTGGTTTTGCCCTGTTTTGCAGCAATTCACAACCTGCCTCCATCTGGTTCTCTCATTCTTCCTTAAAGCCCCTTACTTTACTTTTTCTAAAAATATTCCTTCTTTATTCTCCGTTTCTTTATTTTCATGCTCATTTACATATCTATTATTTGTAGAAAGCGACTAATTATCTCCGGCCCTTTTGTTCTTAGTTCTTTGCAGATGACCTAATTAGCTTTCTTTCTTTAGTACCTTTTTTTCATAAATTAGCTGCTTCATTCGTATCCAGAAGACAGGTCAGACCTGCTCTACTTCCCACTCTGATTATATAAGTAGACATTTTTGTAACTCCATTGAACCCGAAGTTAATCTTTGCTTCAAACTATTTCAGCGTATTTAGTCAAAATGTGTAAGAGTGTAACAGATTGGGTGTAAAAGCCAGGAATGAAACCACATGAAGGTCACAGCTAAAATGTAATACGAACAGGATTGTGTTATAGATATCCGGACATATCCAACCGGAGAGCTATATGCCTATCCCATGCATGTTTAAATTCACTTACTGTGCTAACATCTGCCAGTTCTGCTGAGAGGCTGTTCCACTTGTCTCCTACCCTAAGCCTCCTTTTATTACATCTAAGTCTCTGACCCTCTAGTTCTAGATAATGATCTCTTGTTCTAACATTTCTCATCCTTTGAAATGAACTTCCCTCCTGTATTTTGTTAAATTCATTTAATTATTGAAAAGTTTCTATCACCCCCCCTCTCCAAGCTATACCTATTGAGGTCTCTCAGTCTTTCCTGATTTTTTTTTTATCCCCAAACAATTCACAATTTTAGTAGCGCTCCTCTGAACTCCGATGTATCAATGTCCCTCTGGAGATGGGGTCTTCAGAACGTTACACAATGGGGACTGACCAGAGATCTCTTCATTCTACTAATGCCTCTTGCTATAAAACCCAGCACCCTGCTTGCTTTTTCGGATGCTTTATTGCATTGCCTACTTACATTTAGTTCCTCAGCACAGCATTGAGGGAACTGTGCTAAGTTCCCCCAATACTATATTTTGCCTTGGATTTTTTTTTTAGGTTTCAAGTGCATTATTTTACATTTATCAACATTAAAAAATAATATTTAGAAGGGTCAATACTTTTAATATACCATCAGTGATATTACTCAGGGTATGAAAGGACTTTTCCTTGGTCACCTCCTCTTTGTTATATGGATAGAAGGTACTGCACTGTTAAATTATAAGAAAAGCAGGTCCCACCGAGATTTGAACTCGGATCGCTGGATTCAGAGTCCAGAGTGCTAACCATTACACCATGGAACCGCACATGAGTGTAAGTGCTAGGTGGTGTCACACACCAACCCCCCCCTCACCATTTAGTCTTTTGACCGAGTGACTGACATAACAGACCAGCTGCTGCTATCTAGACACCTAGATTTAAGTAAGGCATTTGACACTGTCCCCTAATGAAAATAAATTGCAGTCTTTGGGCTTGGATGCCAGAATAGTTTAATGGATAAGGCAATGGTTGAGTGATAGATGGCAGAAGGCTGTAGTTAATTGCTTATATTCAGAGGTAGGACTTATTACTCGTGGGGTACTTCACTGTTCAGTATTGGGATATATACTTCTAATATTTTTATTAGTGAAAGAAGGTCTTAAGGGTATGTCTTTTTGCAGATGATACAAAGATCTGCAACAGGGTAGACATTCCAGGTGGAACAACTCAAATGGCGAATGACTTAAGTAAATTGTTGGAGTGTGGCAGCGGCAGTTTAATATTGATAAATGTAAAATAAAGCATTTGAGACTCAAAAATCCCAAGGCAGAATATAGCTTTGGGGGCAGTGTACTGTTAGTAACAACGGAAGAGGGGGACTTGGAAGTAATTATTTATGATCACTTAAAGGTAAACAGAGAACGCAATAAAGCATCTCAAAAAGCGAGCAGGGTGATGGGTTTTATAGCAAGAGGCGTTAGTAGCAGAAAGAGAGAGGTGTTTATGCTTCTTTACAGATCTCTGGTCAAACCTCACCTAGAGTATTGCGTACAGTTCTGGAGACCCCATCTACAAATTGGAGAGAGTTCAGAGGAAGAATGGTAAGTGGTCTGCAGGACAGAAATTATTAAGGATCTTAATATGTATAACTTGGAAGAAAGAAGAGAGAGGAGATTGAACAGAAACATTTAAATACTTAAAAGGATTCAAAGTACAGGAGGGAAGCTTATCTGAAAGGAGGAGTAGTGTTAGAACAAGAGGTCATGGTCTAAAACTAGAGGGTCAGAGGCCGTTGAATACCTTTTTTCTATCTTGCAAGGAGCCTGGCCAGGATTCCTTTTTACACTGTTTTTTAAACTTTTTTTTATTTCAAAACAAATTACACCAAAAAGAAGTTGCCTTCCTTTGTGATGCAATTTTCGCAACATCGTACTAACGTTTTCCCAGAAGTCAACATCAACTTTCCTTCTGACGGTTGCATCTTGAATTTCTTTGCAACAGGAGGTGATGGATGCTTCCACTGCATACTCTGCCGCTTGCTTTCAGCCTTGTATTGGTGAACCCATGTTTCATTACAGAAAATCATCACCTTCTTCACGATAACGGGCCATGTGTCGAGAACAAACGTCTAAACATTTGCGCTTATGCTCCTTTGTATATGTAAACTACCATTTAAAAGTTTGGGGTCACTTTCCTTGTTCTAAAAAAAAATTCACAAATGCATCAGAAATCCATTAGTACCAATTGAGCATTGTTTAAACACAGCAGCCTACCTCAGTATTGTTGATGACCATGTCCATCCCTTTATGAGCACAGTGTACCCATCTTCTGATGGCTACTTCCAGCAGGATAATGCACCATGTCACAAAGCTCACATCATCTCAAAATGGTTTCTTGAACATGACAATGAGTTCACTGAACTCCAATGGCCTCCACAGTCACCAGATCTCAATCCAGTAGAGCACCTTTGGGATGTGGTGGAGCGGGAGATTTGAATCATGGATGTGCAGCCGACAAATCTGCAGCAACTGCATGATGCCATCATCTCCATATGGACCAAAATCTCTGAGGAATGTTTCCAGCACCTTGTAGAAAGTATGCCTCAAAGAATGAAGGCAGGTCTGAAGGCAAAAGGGGGTCCAACCCGGTACTAGCAAGGTGTACCTAATAAAGTGGCCAGTGAGTGTAAATTCCCATATCTGAACAGGATGCATTCCACTTGTTTTGGCTAAGAGAGCTTTTGTATATGAGAGAAAATGGTGTTAAGTAATTTCCTGTATTTTTGGCAGCAAGTGAAATATTTTATTATCAGCACAGTTATTTCCACCCTGTGACCTTCAAGCTGGGAATACCGGATGCATTTAGAGCAGTTGCTGTAGGCACCCAAAGAAAGTATAACTTATGGCTTTTATTTTGGGTAAAGGAAAATAGTGATCACTCAGAAAAAAATAACAAATTGGGGAAATAATGTACACCTCACTATAAAAGACACAAACTATGTGTAAACCCTTCCCCCATACCCCTCAACATGTATACAATGGCTTAAAGGGACACTCCAGCCATCATTTGCTCTCAAATGCATATAATAGCTAGGTGGTCACTTTAACGCCATGTGGTGTCCCCCTTTGCCCTTTCTGAAGAATTCCCCCGTAAGCATTTCCCCCGCACTATTTGCCATGCACATTATTAAGTCAAATGTTTCTCTCCATGGCTGTTGGTAGCTATGGCCAATATTGGGCTAATCCTAATATTACTGCATCTCATAGAACTGACCTTTTTCCCCAATGACAATTGTGAATAAAACAGATAAACATTGCTGTAAAAATGTATATATTTATCTACAGGATGCTAAAAGGAGTAGGAAATAAGTTAAGTGTGATTCATAATTTTTTTTGTTTATTTTGGCCTGGAACATGAACACACCACAAAAATGTAACAGGAAAAACATTTCCCACGGAATTAACAAGCCGTCACAGATATGTGGCAGAGTGAAATATAACAAAGGGTTATTTACGGTCAGAAAATATTTTTTATTATATTCAGGCCAGTATTTTATATGAAACTGAAAGATTTTGTTTAAATCTCTACTTTTACCTCTGTCATCAGTGATAAAAGTTGGTAACTATGAAGGTCAGAGTTTTAGAAAGGTCAGAGGTCATAGAAACTAATACAGCGAGGGAATGTAAACAGGCGCACATACCTCCCAACTTTTATTCCCGCCAGGGGACACCAGAGGGCGGAGTTTGGGATATTGTATGCATTTTCCGGCGGTCCCGAATATCACCATCCCGCTGGGCTCTACCCCTGTCCCGAAAAGCTGGATATAGGTAGAGCTCATTGGGACAGCAGGATAGAGAGGCAAAATCAGGACCGTCCTGTGCGTGGGATAAACATAAAATGAGACCAATGACTGGTTATCTACATCAGGAGAAATGGGCAGATATGTTTCTATCATATGTTAAGTTTCATGAAATGCTTCACTGTATGTCAGCTCACACTTGTTTTCTCCATCAAATCATTCGGTGTTGCGGAATATATTTCAAACCTTTTTGTTTTATAAACTGATAAGTAGCAGCCGGAACAAAAGCAACCACTTTCCATTTCCCCAACAAGTCTTGAATCCCCCCGGCTCCCTAAACACACATATATCGACTCTTTGGGGTCCAGATAAAATATTTACTGGCTGGTTTAACACGTTAACTAAACAAAATAAATAGCATTTTTATTCTTTCCCTGATAAACACACACAAGGCAGGAAGCTTGTCTTTTATTTGTGTTTATTGTAAAAAAAGAATAAAAATGCAGAATCCCCTGGATACGTTTGCCCCTTTGCTCGGCCTGGAGCTCCTACTTCAGCTGCACTATCGTTCAAAAGTTTGGGGTCACTTTCCTCGGTTTTCAAAGAAAAGCACATTTTGTCCATTAAAATGTTTAATAGGTGTACAGAGGCTCTTTATCAATCCCATCACTCCTGTGTTCCAATAGCACATTGTGTTCGCTAATCTAAGTTTAAAAGGCTAATTGATCGTTAGAAAACCATTTTTTCCTTGTTTTTTCATGAAAACAGTCAACTGACCCTAAACTTTTGAATGGTTGTGTTTGTGCTTTATTATTTTTTTGTTCAATATTAAAAAAATATTTAGAATAAATAAACGGGCTGTCGGGGCAGCAAACTGTCCCTTTAAGTTGGAGGACTTATTTTTTTTCTGACATCAATCAGCTATATGTCTAATGTAAATATTTAATTAAGACCAAAATAACATAAACCTAACTGCATACCATGTGTGTCCATTTTATACTAAAACATAAATATTACCAACAGCAAATGGTATTTTTAAACATTCGAGGCCTAAGGAAATGGATATTTAAATAAAAATGCATACATTTAGTTAAAAGAGGAGAGACAAAAGATCTAATCAGTGCAAAATGTACACTAAAAACCACTGTGTTTGCAAACTAAATAAATACATTTCCTGATAAGTAGAATGGTTTGTAGATATTCAGTGGAAAAGTTCTCCTCGAGGAAGCTGAGATCAGTGGCTTCTTGCGGCAGAGAAAGCATTATTTAACCAAATTCCTACCCCTCAGCAATCATTACGCAGGTTACATCAACCAATCAAAAATAGCCAGCAACTTAACAACAGGAAAGGAATGATGAGGTACATGGCAGGAGCAGGAAATAAAGATGGCTGTTCCCATGGTGGAAACTTTAGTTGAGTTTCTATTACACATACACTGCTTATTTTAAGGGTTAAGCACAATTACATATGCATCCAATGTTGGGGAGGGATAGCGATGGAAGGATTTGAGTCCCAGAGATGTTTTTCTTAATTACAAAGGGAACAGGTATGCCATAGCATAATTGCCAACTTTTGCTCTAGGCAAGGGCAGGTCCAGAGGCTTCGGGAGGGGCACTCACAATAACACACACCAATACAGCTGCAACAACACAACTACACACTCAGCACTAACACACATAAAGACTCAGTATTAAAGCACACACAGACACATGTCACACATTAACATATCCAAATATACATGCTAACATACATACCCAGACACATACTAACATACAGACACACATGGTAGCAGGGTCGCCTGCCCGGGACTTTGAAAGGGCATGGGGGGGTGTAGTTTGAAGGGGCATGGGGGGGTGTAGTTTGAAGGGGCAGAGGGGGGTGTAGTTTGAAGGGGCAGAGGGGGGTGTAGTTTGAAGGGGCAGGGGGGGTAGTTTGAAGGGGCAGAGGGGGGATAGTTTGAAGGGGCAGAGGGGAGGGGTAGTTTGAGGGGGGGTAGCTTGAAGGGGCAGAGAGGGGGGGTAGTTTGAAGGGGCAGAGAGGGGGGCGCCAGAGGAGTAGTCCACACAGGGCGCCACAACGCCTAAGGCCGGCTCTGTACCCAGTCACACATACCCAGACATACATACCAAGGCAGGCACACACTAGCATACATGCAGCTCACTTACCCCACAAAGCCTCAGCCTATGCTTGATGTGAGCTGCCACACTTACCCTTGTCCTGGAAGTTAGAGAAATAAAGAGGTAAGCCCAGTTGTCAATGTATAGGTTGCACTTTTATTATTTTTACCATAATGCATAACTTTGCATTTATCTATGTCGAACCTCATCTGCCACTTGCATGCCCAGTCCCCAACTCTGTCTAAATTAGATAAATCTGAATTACCCTGCCTTGTTTTGTGTTATCTGCAAAAACTGTGACATGGCTATCAATGCAGCTTGGGAGATCATTTATAAAAAAAAATAAAAGAAGAGGACTCTGGACAGACCCCTGGGGCACTCCACTTGTGATGCATTGTGTATAGGCAGTATTTTTACGTCGGGGCAGACCCGAATTTGACGGATAGGACAAGCAAATTCGGGACTGTTGGCAGGTATGACAGTAGAATTATAGAGGTATTACTGTGAGTTATCAAAAACTCTTTTTTCTCGTAATAGAAGTCTCCTTTATGAAAGACGGGGATACAGTTGCCTGTCCATTCTAAGATGTAGGCAGCAAAAATAACTTTAAAGTGATATATAATTTCCAGGTTTTCATAGTAATAAACAAGTTATTGCTTTTTTCCCACAAAAACCTTTGCAGATGGATTTGGAAATCCTTTTTTTATGCAAAAAAAAGGAATGATTTATCACTTTTTACTTATTCCAAACATTATTTGATCTGCGGGCTGCTTACAATATGATCTCTATCAGTCAGATAGGAGAATACAAGGTCATCTTTAACTCCTTCTTTACTGAGGAAGAGACTTTTTCAGCATTTTTACACTACGTTTCTTTAGTCATAATTTTTTTTATTTTTTGTGCACCCACACAAATTATATACATGCCACTCTCATTTCACTGCGCAACAGCACAAAAAATTCGGCAAGGTAGACACATTAAAAATAAATGTTCATTGATAATATGCTAAACAAATACAGTTTAGATTAAAAAAAGATACATTTTCACAAGTATGCCACCCTTTTGCTTTTCTCATGCACCCCCTGTAGTGGGTCAAAACTCATCACCCTTATCATTAGTTTGGCTAGGAGGTGACAAAAGTACTCTACAAACGTGGGTGCATGAGAAAAGCAAAAGGCTGGAATCAGCGCATTTCTAAAAATAATAATAATATGTGAGTGTGGAATACTTTTTTTCATATTTGTGTATTTTATGTGTGTAAATGTTATCGATTTTATTTGCAGGTGGGGTGGATGCCTGTCTGTTCCATAATGTCCATGAGAGCAGGGATCAGACAGTATTTCTTCCGAGGCACTTTACATGAAGAGTGCATCCATTCATAGGGAAGTGTTGCGTAGTCGTGCAAGACATCTGGGACTAGGAGGGCCAAGCCCGGATGCTTATATATTATTTTTACCATATGTTTGTGAAACAAAAAAAAACACGATTCCCCGTTTCCATATTTGATCAATCCACACAAATTTGACATAGTTTTGTTAAGGACCATAAGATGGCAGGAGCACCCCTTAATCGTGTCTATATGGAACACAACAATAATACATTATTTTCACCACACCACTCCCAAGCATTCCTGTATCTAGCGGATGGGTCTTGAACCCTAGTACCCTTGAATTCTACTGACTTATGTGTTTACTCCAGTATGTAATGCGTTTGTAACACTGGAATTATGTTAACTAAAACCGCACCCCAAGCAAACAAGAGTACCTAACAGCCCACTTAACTATTGCTAGCATTCTGTGGACAAATAGGTGTTCTGCTTGTGCACTATACATGATACACTGTGCATGGTGTGGGTCGACCTCACACGGTCCTTGCACTTCACTCCTAAATGTAAGGGGCAATGTAAATAATGTAAATAGAATACTGATGTATACATTTGCTTTCATTTTGTCATGTGGTGTGATGACAGGTAGCGGTTTACATATAAACAAGGTCAGAGGTGGTGTGTCACTCAAGTCCACCAACCTAAAGGTCCACCTTACAGCTGTGTCAACGTGTCATTTAACCTTGGGGCCGCCCTCTCCCATTAATCCCTAAATGCCTTGGGCCACTAAAACATCCCATTCCACAGACTTATACATAACCACTTTAATGGCCCATCATGAAGATTCTGTTCTATGTTACCCAACGGCTCTAACACCAGTCCTTGTGGATCTCTGATCCACTGTTTATTACAAATCAGCGGCTATTTTCCTACAGGAATGGCCAAGCATACTGCAAAGTTCTATGAGTGAGATGATTTTTGCTGCTTTAAACATGTTTTATGCAGGCCATACAAGCTATTTTTGGAACAGAAGCTCACTTATTATGCTGCATGCTGTTTGCTCTGCTTTATTTTTAGTGAATAACACCAACTTTGAAGCAGGAAAGCGTTAGGCACACAATTTGACACACTTCTTTTAACATTTCAGTTTTAATGAATAAACTGCTAAAATCAACGTTGACTTTCTTGTGGTGGAGTGTAAACACTACCAACAGTGGCAAACAGCATCATTTACAAAAATGTTTCTAATAAGGGATTCTTCCTTAGGCATGTGCCAGCCTTGAACTCTAAATACTGGTGGCAGTTTGTAGATAAAACATATGGTGCCATATAACGGCCCTCTGAAAAGAGGATGGGGAAGGTAGCGGCTGAAATGCTGCCCTTGGTCACCCCAGCCAACTTCATCCCCATTGTGGAGCCTCTGCACATGACAGCTTATTCTTGTGCTCCGCAACGGGAGTAACAGAGATGGCCATTGGGGATATGCCCCGGGTCAGCCCTAGAGCAGAGAACACTGTAAATATGCTGCTGCCTTCGCCCATTGTCGTAACTACACTCCTAAACCAAAATGATCCCCCTCAAGCAGGGGGTTGCCCTTTAAAGATGAATTTTTTAAAATAAAATGTTAGAACTTGGTAGTCCAAAGGAGAATGTTCATTAGCACATAAGTGCAGCCTTAAGGAAATAATATATTTTAACTGAAAGTGATACTTATTTTATGATTATAAGAACAGTCAAAGCTTTATTATATAATTTAAAATATTGCATGAATAGGTGATGTGGGGCACAGTATAGGGTCCCTCTTGTACAGTAGATTTTTGGAGTATAATCAGTGATGGGAGACAGAGCTTCCGACAGGATAAGCTAGTGAGAAGATCAGGGTTCCTTGCAAGGAACAGTCAAAGCTCAGAGGTACTGTGCAATAATCCTCTAGCTACCAGTCATACAATTTAGATTGTGTGCAGGTAGAAGCTGGGATCTGTCTTTGAAAGTCAGAGTATATGCATGAGTGTTTATGTGGGGATTTATCAATATGAATGTGACTGTGCCTCTTATGTTGCTGTCTATGTGTGTGTGTTTTTTGGGGGGATAGCAAGAGGTGAGGAGGAATAGGACCAGCCCCAGAAGTAGGCAGGGCATGGCCATCCACCTTCTTTACCTGAATAGCCACCTCTCAACACTAGCATCATTAGGAGGCAAAGTGGGAGCTGTAGTGGATGTCTGTGCTGCAACAGCCAGTCCTTCATTGCTTTTTCACCTCCTGGAACATGCTCTCTGTTGCCTGAAAAAGCAGGCCAGTTGGGCAGGCCAGTGCTGCAAAAAGTTGGGAGTCGTCTATATGCATTGGATTTGTGTATCTGTTTGGCAGTACTGAAGAAGAAACAGTATCACCATGTCAAGATCTTGTATATTTGAGTTAGTTGTTAAAAAAACCATCTGCCCACTTCCTGTAATGTGTCTTGGCTCGTTTGTGGGGGCAGTAGTACAGATAATGGCAGTGTCCATATCTGTTTTGATCCGTGTCACACAGAAAGTGGTGACAAAGGTGTTCCTTTATCTTTTCTTATTGAACACCTTTAGCTAATGGCTGTAAATGCATTTTTTTAATACATGTGTTATTTCAGTTTAATGTGTTTTTTTCAATAAATAAGTAAAATGCTTAGTACCAAATTTAAAAATTAAATTACGTGTCCCAAAAAGAAGGTTCATTAGCACATCAGTGCAGACTTTTTGAAATAATACATTTTAACTGAAGGTGATTAATGTCTTTAGTGTTCTGAAAGAATTACTCATAGACAGCAACAATTATGTGAACAACCAAAGCTTTATTATTTAATACAAAAAATTGTATAAATTGGAGTGGATGGAGAAAGAAGGAGCTACCTCTGGACACATGAAGAGTCAGTCTTCAGCACACAGGAGAGGAAACCCCCCCATTTATTGGGGGAAACCTCTAGGAAACCATGGCTCGAAGAACTACCCTTTCCTCTGGGCACTAAGAGGTTAACTCTGACTAGAACTAAAACAGAAAAAAGAACAAAACAGAATCATTCATTTGGATACTTATAGTTGAAAGCCTTGGATTTTAAGACGTCAGATGTAGTGATGGGAAGTTCGGATCATTAAAGTGAATCGGATCATTTCGATTCGTTCACTGAAATGATCCGATTCATGATCCGGATCTTCGGATCACTCAGTGTGTCTGCACGGAGTTACTGTTTTCCAGTAACTCCGTGCAGGCACACTAACGATTGGCCCCGCCCCTTTCATTATGAATCCTCCCCCCTGCCTCCAGTGATGTCAATGAAGGCAGAGAGTCGTTCAAAGATTCGGATCTTACAGGGATCCGAATCTTACAGTGATCCGGATCACTGTAAGATCCGGATCATTGTAAGATCCGGATCATTGTAAGATCCGGATCTTTGAACGACTCTCTGCCTTCATTGGCATTCTAATCATTAAGAGAATGTCACCATACTGTTATAAATAATACATTAATAATCACTGCCCCCAGGATTTACATTCCCCTTTACCTGCAACTGCACCTTAAGCTAACTTTATTAAATGAATTAAATTAACCCTCACCATTAAATTAACCCTAAACACCCCATCAACCATGACTGCCCTAAAATTAACCCTTAACACCCCATCAACCATGACTGCCCCTAAAATTAACCCTTAACACCCCATTAAGCATAACTGCCCCCAAATTAACCCTAAACACCCCATTAAGCATAACTGTCCCTAAATTAACCCTAAACACCCCGTTAAGCATAACTGCCCCCAAATTAACCCTAAACACCTCATTAAGCATAACTGCCCCTAAATTAACACTAATGACCCATTAAGCATAACTGCCCCCAAATTAACCCTAAACACCTCATTAAGCATAACTGCCCCTAAATTAACACTAAAGACCCCATTAAGCATAACTGCCCCTAAATTATCCTTAAACACCCCATTAAGCATAACTGCCCCCAAATTAACACTAAAGACCCCATCAACCATACCAATTTATTAGGTAATTTATCTGGAGTACATGCAATTAATTTAGGGGCAGTTATGGTTAATGGAGTATTTAGGGTTAATTTCAGGGGCCGTTATGGTTAATGGGGTCTTTAGGGTTAATTTCAGGGGCCGTTATGGTTAATGGGATCTTTACGGTTAATTTCAGGGGCAGTTATGGTTGATGGGGTATAAGGGTTAATTTTATGCTGATGACTGAGGGTTAATTTAATTAATTTAATAAAGTTAACTGTAGGTGCAGTTATAGGTAAAGGGGGGCAAACTCAGGGGAATCTAAATCCTGGGGGCAGTGTGAACATTATTAATGTATTTATTTATAAAAGTATGGTATCAGTGATATTCTCTGAATGATTCGAATCTCTGTAAGATTCGGATCCTTGTAAGATCCGGATCCCTGTAAGATTCGAATCATTCGACTCTTCGGTTCATTCGACTCTTCGGTTCATTCGACTCTTCGGTTCATTCGACTCTTCGGATCATTCGACTCTTTGAACGACTCTCTGACTCTATGAGTCATCGTTCCTGTGAGAATTAATGAGCTGTAACCTGACCCCAGAGTGCTCTGCAGATGACTCACAGCTCTAGGATCAGGTTACAGCTGCATGATGATTCACAGACTGAACCGCTACAAACGAATCGTTCAGTCTAGTGAACCGACTCATCCGGATCACTAAAAAGAACCGGATCAAATGAACGATTCGTTCATGATCCGGACATCACTAGTCAGATGAACAAATTCTAATCTTCATATATGTTGAATTGCAGTTCACAGTCTTCAGATCTGTTGCTGGAATCCTGACACTCTGCCAATCTCTTTGCCGGGTAGCCGGCATTCCGCAGATCTCTTTGCCAGGTAGCCAGCTCCCTTGGGTGATCTTTCAATACTGTTTGCACTCTGTATGTGATGAATCTGTGTATTATATGTAACTTCTATTATCATATCACAATGATAGCTGGCTGGGGAGGTTCCATTGACAACAAAGCACATTTAACCCTTTCACTGCCAGAGTACTGTGATCAACAGCTTTATTTAAAAACATTTTGTGAACATCACCAAAATATGAATCCATTAATTTTGTTAAATAAAAATATAAATTACAATACTGTGCCTCCCATCCTGATGTTGAAACTCTATGCCCCTGAGCTCTGTCTGTCGCTTTTCAGGACAGAGGAAGAGCTCTGTAGGACAGTGGGATTTGGGACCACAATCCAGATTTTGTTGTGTGCATGCTCAGTAATGGTGCCAGTTTAAGTGATGCCGGGGGTAGAAGCTGGGTGGTACTATTTAAAAGTGACATTGTAATGTGATACTTGAAACTAACACTGATCCTCATGTAAACCTTGACTTGTCATTACTACACCTTATTACTTCAGCTGCAGATATGTCAACTGTGGCATAGTGGTAGCAAAAACACTAATTAGGAATCATAAATATCATCAGATCAATGCACGGTACGTATGAGTCAGCTGCAGACTGTGTGGCCCTGACATTTTGCCTCTTCACCCTGGCATATTCTGGCCAATTAGGCCTAGGCTTGGGAGGCAGGTCTGAGGTGGTAGCAGCCCCTCTACTGCTTAACTGGGGACAAGTTGCCCTATTGGGCGATCAGGCACTCCAGCACACCTCTTACTCTGTGGCCAGCCGGGCACTATGGAAGTCCGTGCCTAGTGGGAACAGGCTCCACATTATGCTGTATCTGGTGCCGCAGGACGTCAAGGAGGAGAACTGGAAGAACGGTTACTGCTGAAGCAAGTAGTGAGGGTCCGCGGGGGCAGTCATCTGGCTCAGGAGCCAGGACTAGAGTCAAAACACATCACTGCATGTAGTTATCGACTATATTAATATGACGTGATCAATTATTTATTTGTAGAAAACGACAAGGAAAAGGGTGGGGACTGTGCTACTATCTGAAAAAGACATAATACACTATATGCCTACGTGAAACGAGATCTGTAATGCTTTTCCATTAAGACATTCTTCTGGTTACTATGGTGATAAAGCCGCTCAATAATCATTTTTTGTACATAATTGTCAGTCACGATTATGGAGCATAAACCCCCCGACCCTAAACATCTGTCACTACTACCCAATTCCCGTTCTTCTCAGCCATCTCGGAACGGGCTAGTGGATTTAAACTTCAACAATAACTGCAAGAGCCTGGGAGTGGTGGGAGCTATAGTTTGGCGACAGCTAGAGGGGGGGGAGAGAGACAAGCATTGCCCCGGTAAACCTGGTTCTTCAGGAGCGCAGCCATAACAGACAGGAAGACGTTAAACCATACAGCACCCTCGCCGATCACGTGACTCGTGACGAAGGGGGGGTGGATGACCAGCGGCTGGGAGTATTTTATTGGGCGTGACCGCCTGGCCTACGGGGGCTTGGCTAGGCAACCATTGCCGGCAACTTTCCCTCTTCCTGCTTAGTCCTTAAAGGGGCGGGGCGAATGCTCGGCTTCCTGTGTGTGCACGCGGCTCTGCCTCCTCTCGGGGCGGGGAGCACAGGTCGTCAGGCATGTGAGAGGGCCGGGGGAGGAGGGAGTGGAGGAAAGGGGCAGTCCGAGGCGCTCCAGACCTGAGCCCTTTACCACAGTGTTATTATTCAACGAGCAGCGGCAGCAGTGGACCCGCCTGGGCGCCCGGTACAGAAACAGGTGACCCAAGACAGCAGCCGGGCACTTATCACTGGAACAGGGCGCCTCTCCCGCTGCATGAGTCCATGGATTACATGGTATGTTCACACGCGCTGCTGGCACTGCTCACGGGCATAGCTTTGTGTTTTGTATTACCTGCCCTGACTCCTGTCACCCGCTTCCTATGGTCTCAGTATTATGCTTTTATCTGATTGCTGGGGCTATTAAAGGCCAATAAGGCAAGCTCCAGCCCAGGCCATTTGGCTGCTATTAGATGCCTAAAGATATGTTTAAGGCTGTTAGTTGGGAATGTGGTGCCATAAACCATGCTCCACTGAGCTAAAGTGCCTTCTGGGGCAGAGTGATTTGCCATTCAGCAGCAGGCATAATGAATGGGTAATGAGGGCAGTGGCTGCCTTACTGTCACCGGTGTCTGCAGTGGGGGCTCGGCTTGGGAATTCCTGCATGCACACAGAACATGCATTACCTGTGTTACCAGGTGTAAGGGTGCATGCCTCCCGGCTCGCTCTATGACTTTCTTCAGTGCTTGGCCTTATTTTTCCAATTCTCGCACCCCGTATTGGTGGCAGAGTAACGTGGTACCTGCTGATTTGCGCGTTCAGCTGACAGTTTATATACTTTTAACACATACTATGACTTTTACAAATAATCCTGCAAATAAGAAAACATCCATGAACATTCCATTCCATGTGTGTGTTAACGTTTCTATTTCTCCTTTAATGTTGTTGCTTGTTGTGAAATGATATATGGGTAGTTTACATGTTGCATCTGTTTGTCGTATGTGAATGGTTACAATCAGTTTTTTACGTTTGTGTTTATGGTTTGAAGTCTCTGTGTAGCAGGCGTAAGTAACTTTTACTGCTGTTATTAAAATTGATTTTATAGAACCAACATATTCTGCAGAATGGCATTTTTAAGCGAAATGAACAGAAGAAGTGATCATATTACAACATGCATAAATGTAGCCCATAGAACTTACTGTACTTGCATTACATGTACATACATTAATCAGAAAGTTGGAGCAAGTGTATGTATTTACATGACGTTTATATAAGCTTTTGGGTCCTCCAGAGTCTGATAGAAGAGCCATTTGAAGAATTGGCCTCTAAGGTCCCAAAAGCTTGTGCACAGCTTATTGGGCCAATGTACATTGACCCAATAAAACGTATCATCTTTGATTAAAAACTCCAGTTACTCTTTGGTTAATATGGATATATCCTTTGACCCAAATGTGAAGAACAGCCCTGTTCTAACGAAATTACAATCTAAAATATCATTTTGGACTATAATGCCCAGCATCCGTAGAAACCCACTCAAAGGTTTACTTTGTGACATGCATTGGTCAGTTTCATGAAAAAATCTTATAAGCCTTTAGCTTAATGTATGTTTTTGGAATGAATGGTGGCATGTTTAATAACCACAATAAATTATTTGGGCTACTCTTTTGCATGTTGTAATATAATCAGTCGCTTCTTTCATTCATTTCACTTAAAATGCCTTTATTCACATACATAATCGTAGAATGCATATTTGTCTCTTATTATATTTAAAGAATAGATTGGCTTTAAAAAATTATATTTGTATGTTGAGGGTCTCATTGTTTGAGTTTGCAGGAAGGTTGTGGTTCCAACTCACTGAATACATAACGCATTATAAGGACCAACCCTGTCCAGTTGCTCCTGCAAGAATCAGGGAAGCTGCCCCTGCATGTGTATCCAGTTTGAGGTTCGAAATCTATGTAACTATACATTATGCTGGGTCAACAAAGCTCTTCTTGCAGGACAATCTCAGTGACGTTGGCTCTTTGTAATGTATATATGTCAACAAGTTGAAAAGGCAACTCCTGCTTCAGTGAATAAACCCTGTTGAGTAAAGCAAGGCATCAGTGGGCCAAACATATCTCAACGTCCCTCAATGTGTACATCCACATAGTTATTGCTTTATCGCAAATGCTCAGTAAATCACTGGAATATGTCATATGGGCGAGTTGCATATATATTCACAATGTAGCAAAACTGACCACGTGATGCTGTTAGCCCTTTGCCAGTGAGATATGGGTCTTCTCGCTGAAGGATTGACAGGAGTGTTTGTTGGAGAGTTCTGGTTCGCATTTGGGTTTGTACCAGAAAAAAACTTCCTCTGCGTGTTTAATATGCAGCGTTGGTACTTTGAGGTCTGCAACTTGGTTTGATGCAGAAAGTTGGGCACTTGGGCCCAAAAACGTTCTCCATCATTGCCCTAGGTGCTTCCGCTGCAGGAAGAGCATGATTGGCCTTGTGTAATTAATCAAGAGGATTTCTTTGTCTTCTCGTCCGTTGAATTTTACATTATACGGGCCCAGCTCAGCCCTTCTTGCTGGAGAATCGTGCCAGTCCTTCATAAGGAAAAGAGAGAGTTGAAACCAGCAAGCCCTTCCTTTAATGATTGGACCCTAATGTGTTTAACTATGGAGAGTTGTAGCATTTCAAAAGCAAAAGAATTAACACAGTTAGACTGGTAAGAAAACCAGAGGGGATCTTTGGAATGGAGGTCAATCAAGTCAGAACTCTCCCCGGAATACTGCCTCTAGCAGTACAAGTGCAGCTAAATTATGTGGTCCTTGGTGTCTTTTAAGGTTGATTTGTTTTACTTATTTTTTTTCCTACAAAATTAATGTTCTGGCTTCCAGCCTGTGCTACATAATGGCAGGACTGAAAAAGTCTCAGAGCTGGATAACTAACTTTATTTTTCTATTATATGGAGCTCTATGGATATATATATGTATATAATCTCTTACTCCATTCCTCCCTGATGTTATGCGAGTCTGACATCTGTAAATGTACATCCAGCACTACCTGCACATGGAGGGTGTCTTTTGAGACCCCAGCATCTCGTGCACATGTAAGATCCTGGCTTATGGTGAGAATACTGTACATGCGCGGTAGCAAGCAGTAAATGTGTTCAGCACTTTTCCTGGAAGCATAGGAGAGGGGGTTGGAAACAGTAATTTTAAGTGGACACTGAAATCCTCTGCATTAAATTGACATGACAGATGGAGTGCCCCTTTAATGTTATACGCGATCAGATTAGCGGTTGTGTACCGTTTAAGTAAGCAGGTACATTTATTTGAGTGCTATGGCACCTTGCGTATTGTGCTGTTCCTGTTTGCAGATCCAGGAAGTTTAATCTGTTATTTACATTACTAAGGCTCCATTCACAATAATTAGGCTGTAATGCTAACTTGACAGAGGTTCTCTATAACAAACAAATCACAGTGCCCTACAGGCAACTTGCAAAGGGCACTTAATCAAATTTAAATTGTGGTTATAGTGAAGTAGATAAAATGCCCCGTGAAGTACGCAACTACAACCGTAGCAAAAGACCACTCTGAGAAGCTGTTTCTCTACGTTTATGGACAGCGCTAATGGCTGCTTTACTCTTTCAGTAACTAAAATATTCATGTTTCTTTCACCTGGTACTTTTGATAGCATTTCTTCTACAACCATTAGCTTCTGACATTGCAGCGGCATTGAACTACTTCATATAACATACCACACGATGAACCACATTTTAAAAGAAAATATAAGAAGTGGGGTTTATCCTGTATATGCACATCTGTCATGATGATTGAGTCCTCAACCTGGTTAGGTGAGAGAAGAGGTAAAATGGAAAAAAAGGAAACAAAGATTGGCTATAAAAATACATGCTTGCCTGTTTGTGGTGTCCTGCTGAGTGTGTTTGTGTGATACATTGTAGAGCAGCTAATCATTCTACCTCTGACTGTCACATTAGTAGGCTGACATCCCAATGGCATGGACAGGTTTCAGCAGGGATCTTTTCTGAGTCCAACCATCACTGTAGAGAGCAATGACGTCATGCAGATACATGTCACTGATGATGCACAGTTGTAGGGGGAAGCTGCTGGGAAAGATCGTCTCGTGAATGAAATATTTGCACGAAATTCTGATTCCTAAAAACAAATGTAGCTGTCCAGTGATGCCAACTTACATGGGTTTTAGCTGCATTTGCATGGCTTTTATATTTTATTGTGCGCATGTTTCTCGTTTAGAAAGGATGGTATTTTTATGAACCAGTGTTTTCGCAGCTGCTTTGTTCCTTTCTTGCAGCTTATGGCATGTCTCAGGAAACCCAAGTATTTGTCAGTCCGTAAAGGTATCCTGATTGTATTCCGTAATGCATCTCGGGTTGATGTTGAAGCTTTAGAACCTTTGTGATATTGTACGGAAGAAAAATACTTTTCTCGGTGTTAAATAAGAGTGTGCAGGCTAGGCATGTATTCCATGAAAAATATATAATTTTAAGGATAGTAACCCTATTACCTTGTTGCAAGGCACTAATAGTTTGGAAAATCCATTAGGCAAGGCATTTCTATTTTTGGTAAGTTAAAAAGCAACCATCTAAAGAGAGGCTATTAATAGAAATCCTGTTTGATATACGTGTTGCCCACTTGGTAACTATTGTACTAATTTTCCTGCTGTCTCTCGTGGTTTGATAACTACAGCTTTCGTGTTTGATAAATAGAACTCACACCGGCAATGCATATGTTCACTATGATAAAAATATTTTTAGTGCTCAATAGATAGCCGTGTCCCAAAACACATTACAACTAATCAAATAAAACAATATCTAGAACACCATATCATGTTATACTATATTTTATAGAATGAATCCTAAACGATAAGCTTAACGATTCCACAAATAAAGAATCCGGTGTATATATTGGAATAAAATCTCAATCCACAGCATGGAATATGAGAGTGGAGACCTGGAATCTCTCCCGTTTCTGCTAAAAGAGTGTGTGCTCTGGATATTAATTTATTTGATTTTTGTACTTTATATTGTCATTGGAATCTGTTAATTTAAATACACTGACAGGAGAGCTCTTCACCATAAGTTACAAACGAGTGAGCTTCAGTTGCAGGAGAAGCTTTACTGGCCCTGTATAATGTATAGTTAAATCGGTAATCACCCTTTAAATTATGCATTATGCTGAACCTGTATTTCTTGATGGAGAAACTTTCCAGAATGGACCTTGCCTAGCGAATAGTGAAATGAGATAATTAAAACCACAACTCTCCTGCAAACTCTGTCAACTGCCCCTTTAGTTGAGCTCTTGACAATAATTAATGTGCCAAGCATGTCACAGAAACACACACCCTTACGTCTGGCATATCATCATGGGGTTCAACAAGAGTAGAAAACAATCGAGTGCTTTCTTCACTCAGCTGGTGTTGGTGCAATGCCTCAACATTGAGGCATCCAGCAACACCAAATATGTACGGTTCACCGTATTCACCATATTGAAAGGCTATATGTCTTTCAATTATGGCAGCTGCCAGTCGCTAAAAACTAAAAAAGTAGTTTTAGCCTCCTAACGATCACCTCCTAAGCTCAGCTAGTGTTGCTGAAGTGCCTCTATATAGAGGCACTTGCTACACAAAAAAAGTCAGGGGGCTGTTTGATCGCTCTAGGAGTGTTTTAAAGCGCTACCTGTTAAAGACGTGCTGCCTCTAACAAGATTCACCCATTCAAAACAAAATACCAAATATCACATGGGGCAGGATGACCAGATGTCAAAATTCCAAACTGAAATGGAAATGCACACCTCCCAAATGTGGCCTTTTAGCCCCAAACAACCCAAGAAACCTGAGCATGTATCACTGTACTCAGGATGTGTTGCTCCTGGTTTGACAGTGACGTATACCAGGAGCTATAAATTCATACCCAAGATACAATTTGTGTGTGTGTGTACATAAAAGAAACTGCTACCGCAAAGTTTGACAAAAACTGATAACAGAATTAGTGCATGGAAAAACACTTTGTATTCTGAACTCAAGACAAAAAGTATAATCTATGTAGCAGTTTTTTTTCATTAGCGTTTGTAGATGAGTACAAGATTTTGCAAATAAAATAAAACATTTATATACGTTTTTGTAAATTAGATGATATCATAATGATGCTATCTAGAAAAAGCCCTTCTTGTCCTGGGGAAAAAACCCAATATATATAATTTGTATGGGTTCAGTAAATGAGAGAATAACATTACAGCTAAACACGAGCCCCGCAGAAATGTTAAAACAAAAATAAAATAAAAAATATATATATATATAGTCTGTCCTTAAAGGGTTAATAAAGCCCAATATTTTGGAGATAAATCTGGTATTCAGTTACTGTACTTTCTTATGGCAGTGCACTATATGCATTATCACTACGCAAATTGCCAGTGCTATATTTATAGAATGCTCTTAACTGTATGCAGTAAGTAGTATAAGGAGCTCTAAACCCCTGTTTACAAGTACATTCCTTTTCACTTTAGCAAACATTGCTTCTTGTTCCTCTTGGAAGGCGACTCCTAAATGAATTTGGGCCATTGGAAAACAGAAACATGCTCCCTGGGATAGAACAACATGAGAGCCTTAGATGAAGCTGTGATTCCAGTCCCTCATTGTTTGGATAGAAAATAAACAGAATCATGGGGGACCGCAAAGAACTCTGAGAGAGGAAATAACACAAAGTACACTTAAAGATTAAAATAGGAATCTCGGGGTTGCTTGTGTGTGGGTTAATGGAGCGCTAACCTAGTTTGCCATTAAATTTACATTACAGTTTTCTACACTTGTATATCACATGCCTAAAATAACAGGAGGGGACAGCTTCTCCCAGCTAATGGTTTTGGAATGTACAATCACTCGCGTGTGTTTTCTCTGATTAGGGCCGGTTCTAGACCAAAGAGTACCACAGGCAAGAAGCCCCTTTGTTGCCCCTACACAAACCTTTTTTTTCTTCTACCTTTAGCAACCCATGGCATAGATCTCTTATGCATGCCCCCCTCTCATGTTGGAGGTTCGTTTTGCACTCTTGTCAGTGAGTAGTATATCTTTTTAGGGATGTTGTCATTATATTGAAGGATGGAAGAATTGAATTCATGTCATTATGTTTTTGTCTGGCCGTTATATATGTCCTATATTATTCATATTTTCATGCTTCAATGTGTGGGTAGATTTGGAACACCTTTAATCCTGTTGTGGTACTTGGTCATCTGGTAATAATGGGCAATATGCAGCGATGGAGCATTTTTGGTGTATAGTTTTAAATATGTTGTGTTACCTTGTAATCCGGTTACACAAGCAGTTTGCATTTGTAGTGTAAAACGTGCCCTTGCTTTATACAAGTAATATCTAAAAGTTCTTATGATAATGCAGCCACGATCTCAATTCTTGCTGTCGGCTAAAGGCACCAAAGAGCCTGATGCGGATCCAATAAAAGAATAAGTCCCATTTCTCTAAAGTGCTGGACTCAGAGGCATGTTTGTGTTAGCTGCGTCATATAAAGAAGCCTATTAGTACTGTCGTTTAGGTCTTGGTTTATTTATTTATTTATTTTGAAGGGTCAGTGCTGGTGGAGTTTTTTTCTCGATCAATGGGATGAGAATATCCCTGCTTTAAATCACTCTTACCAAATGGAATCTGCTTATAGTTACTAAAGTAACACCGAATCGATTTTAGATAAACCCGTATTGATCAGTGGGGTCAGATCCACTATCTTGATGTGTAGAAGTTGGGTTTTTTTTGTGAATAAACCTTGAATGTTAGGCAGACTTTTGGATGTACAAACAGCAAAGGTAAACTTCCTTCTTCCCTACCTGTTTGTGTTTAAACAAGAATAAGAGCATTTGTGTTTTTGTATGTGTAACGGGATGCTGTAGTACTTAATCTTCCAGTTCAATGTAGCTTAAGCCGTAGCAATAATGGTTCATTGTTCTTTCCTATTTCATTAAACCCATGGTTTCAGTCTGTAGCAGTATATTCAGATAAGATAATCGAGGTTCTGTGTTTTGGTGTCACCTGTGTCAATATGACCTGTTATTGCACTTTTGATATTCCTAGAAGTCACCTTGGAAATCTGATTCTTACATGAGTGGTTGTGTATAGCGAGCATATCAAACCTCCTCTGCATGTTCTCAAAGTAAGACCCAATCTAGTAGACGAGCACGCTTGCACCTTATGGTAGACATCCCGGTTTCCCAGCTGGGGCCAAAATGAATGAGCTAGAGCTGTCCGATCGAATGTGACAGCGCTCTAATCGAGCGCCGTTACATTCTGCAGGGATTTAAATGTTCGGGCATATCCTTCCAGCGACGCCATCACTGACCTCTCCAGGGAATCCTCTTGATGCGGCAGGGACTTAAGGGGTCTGTAGAGACCCCAATCGGGTCTCCTGCTAAATATTTCACTGACTAATTACACAACATCCTGGGCTGCCTTCTTTTCAGTTACATTTACTTTTATGGGGTCATTTTGATATCTGAGACCAGTATTAAAGTCTCACCCATGCTAAATCTGGGAAAAGGGAAACAAAAGGAATGTGCAACCTGTATTATTTGCCCTATAATGGACAACATTTTCCAAATCAGGACAACATAATGTATTTTGCATGTTTTTCCCCTTGGTTGTAGCTTTATACAGATTATATATATTCATTTTATTACAAAATAAATTACATTTATTAATATGGTTTGAAAAGAAAGCCCTACTTGTGCCAGAAACCCACCCCCCGTTATATAATTTGTGTGGTTGCACTAATATGGGGGGGGGGCAGAGACATAGTAAAAACATGAAAATTGCTCCTATCCTGTAATGTAGAAAGAGCCCTGGATTTTAAGGGGTTAAAGGTAAAGCATTCTTTTTTTGATCGGTGTAGACATTGGACTGTAGGCAATTGCCAAACTTTACATTGCATGGAAAGACAATTTACAGCGCTTTTACACCACAACGGTATGGCATGGAAAGGGTTATTACCCAATAGAAGTTACGTATCTGTTGGTAGCAGAATACAGCTCTGGAATTAATTTTGAAGCATTCTTATGTGTTCTATATTTCACTTTTTTGTATTCTGTGTATTTTCTGTCAATGCGTTCACGCGCCGGCCTGCCTGGTCACCGTAGAATGTCTGCGTGTTCAGGATGATTAAAAAATACACAATAACAATACAGCCATTTATATGTTGTGCTGCCGGTCGCAGTGTTTGTGTTTGGGGACTGACATAATACACGGTTAGTTCCTGTATTGCTTCAGATTTGTTGGGAAAGGATTATACCGCATTTACAAAGTGTCTCTTTATTCAGACAGGTGTGTGATGTGTTCAGAATCGGAGTGGCTAAAGCCACATGATACATAAGCTGCCTTAGTATGTTCATCGGCAGGGGATGAACACTGTAAAGGTCATAAGGTGTTTAGGGATAATCCTCTCAAAGGTTTCTCACATGTTCATACAGTATGTGTACATGCAAATCTCAACATGTCCGTTAAGACCACATAGAGATTCTGCCCCGTCGTGCCATTCAGATCCCTGATGTAATGCGTAGTAGGGGGAAAACCACCGCTGCTTATTGTAGTCTTTAAACACCCTTTTTATTTGGTTTATTAAACTGAAAAATGTATGCATTTCAAAAGCTACACAGCAAATCGGGTCTCGTGTACCTTTTAGTATTTAAAGAACATGTTCACTTCATTTTGTAATGGGTGCATTTTAAAAGTAGTTCTAGTTGTCAAACAGTCTTAAGAAGTACTTTGACAAACTCGTACACAAGTCCATGTTGATTTGGTGGCTCTCAGCTGTTTGCCCTCAAAGGCCATGTCAAGACTTCTAACCTTTACAAAGTCCTTGCAGTGTTCTGAGAACACCTGCATTGTCAGCATATAGAGGCCGCAAGACAAGTTTCCAGAAGGGTTCTTCTACTTTTTTTGGAAGGATCTATTTTGCTTTGTTATTGACAGTTGTCAGCATGGCAAGGGCACAATGTCCTCTGTCGTTTGATTCTCAGTGTGGTTGCCTGAGTGATACCCCCAGATTTTTTGTTGCTACTCTATAACATTAATCATTTTATGAAGACCTGTGTAATGGTTGTCCTTAATGGTTCTGTGCATGTTGATAGGCGATATTCTTAGTAGCATAAAGAAGTGTGACTGAGCTTCTGTTCTTCTTTCAATCCATCAATACATCCTCTTAAGGCCTACTTTCATTGAGCTTAGAATGAATAATATTGTAAGCTTGCGAGCAGGGGCCCCTTTACATAATCAGTCTGCATTAGTCTGTCTTATTCTAGATGTGTGTATATTATAAGAAGAGCTGTGTAAATTGTCGCGCTGGATAAATAAAAGATGATGATAATGTTGATTTGACTTATTTTCAAGATTCATTTCTGATCTAAGCATCCTGTTTATCGTCTTGCAAAGCATATCATCTAATAGCACCCGAAAGATTGGACCAACATATGGTTTTACTAGAACAGTAAAGATTCATGACGGGCTCTGTAAAATGTAGGACGTATGCAGGTAACATACTTTGTACTGTATGGGGGGCCAGTCTAGTCTCTGGGATACTGGAGATATTACCGAGACTTGTTTCATATGCATCACTAATTTTCTTCTTTCTTCTGTTTGGAATACGGACAGCCTCAAGGATGGGTTTCAGATAAGATGCATAAAGCCCACGTTTTCTATGAATGGGCATCCTGCTTTATAACAAAGGCAGCCCCTAGCAGTTACCGTAGTGCTCACTCTTAAAGCTCTAGATGTCCGCGGTGCTGCTGCAGAACCCATTGTTTAATGGATCATGATTGCTTAAGGCACTCGTGTAAGGAACAATGTTTTGTACACAAGACCTTTATGTTGTTAATGATTACATTCAGGGTACGTTGGATTACCTAAGGGTCCTTTGCTAGGTTTCATTGGTTTTAATTTGTTTACTAAGATTATCACATGCAGGCTAGTATTGCGAAATTGAACAAGGGTGCGTCCTTTGTGTGACAGTCTTATAAATATTTTTTTATCTTTTTTGCTGATTTATGGTTTATTTGTATGCTTTCTCTTATCGATGGGAATCTGGGCAGACTTTATGCAGCGGGGCACAACAAAAAGTAAAGAGTGATTAAAATATTCAAATTCAATTCAAATGTACACGTAGATTTTACAACATACAAAGAAAGTGCTTGGTAAAAGAAGAGAAGGATCGCTTGAACTAAGTTATACTCTACGTTAAATATGCAGGTAAGATCTTGTAACGTTATTTCATTTGAACTCTCACAAGGCAGCTCTCTCTCTGTATGGAAATTTTAAATGTATTATTATAACCTAATTCCGCCTGTCTCTGGGTCACTCGCTGATGGTTGTGTTACTGATCAAGGTATATACGGGTGTATGGACTGCACGCTAATGACGCTGCATGGAAAACTCCTTCAAAAAGCTCCAGTGCTGCTTCTTTAGGCTTCTTTTCTATGGACCTTACAGGCCACTTACAGACATCTAGAGATTATTAGTACAAAAATTACCGGAGGAGGTAACACAGCCCTATTGTTTTACTGAAACAACAGTGGTATTCTTCTTACATTAAGGGTTGCTTGTAGTGGATGTTGTGGTAGTGCTTACAGTTCTAGTTTGACCATTGTGACCGGTTTGAACTGTAAGCTCTGTTATTGAATCCTGTGTCCAATTCTGTGCTTCCTCTGCGTCTTCCTTTAAAAGAATGTGATATCGCCTAATGTCTGTGTGACACTTTAACTCAGAATGGACTTTGATTTCAATGGTCCATCTGACCTCCTGGCCAGTAGACATGGACATCCCACTGGGCAGTTTGGCGCGTCACTTAAATGTAAGAAGGTTGTGTGTTCGTATTCACTTTCCGTACAGTGTGTTGTATCTGTCCTGTCCGACATGTGCACCTGAATTGACCAATGATCGTTTTATTTCTCTCTATACGTTTTCATAGACTTTATAACCGTGTGCTGCTCCTTTACGTGTCACCTTAGTAGAATTGCTTCAATACGTTAGCATGTGTGGATTTGCACGTGGTCAGTCGTCTGTTCTCTTATCTGTTGACCCGTTTTTATTGAGCGCGTCGTCTCACGAGTTACTATGGGAAACCAGCTCATCTCTAAGTTGCAGAAGCAAAGACTGTTTTGAAGGTTTATATTACGCAGCCCTTATTGATGTAGGTTATGTTTAGAACTCCTGGTACAGTTTGTATTTTTAATGTCATTCATCTGTATACTGCATGGAAAACATATACCAGACCTATGTTTCATCTTTCCTTCTCCATATAGAACAATCTTTATGCTTGAATCTTTTCTTCCAGGATTGCCGATGGATAGATATCTGGTTACGTTAGGTAACCATCTTCTGTCTTTTAACTTGTAGACAGTGTCAGAATGCACCCAGATCACATTTGCCGTTTGTAGAATTGCCGCTTACACGGTAAGCTCTTACTTCCGTACCACGCTTGTGGCAAAAAACGTGCCTCATCGCTATTTTTGCTCATGGCATGAATTGAACAAGCATGTTTTTTTTTTTTGTTTTTTTTTTTGAAGTGAGAATCCCATCCAATCCAAAGTCTGCATTTTATTTTAATAATGTGTGTTTCATTTTTTTCTTTTAAATGGCATCATCCATTTCAATTGCTGGCTTTTGTTTTTAAGTTTATAAACAAGGCTGGGCCGATTAATGTGCAATTTATCAAACTTTTTTTTTTTTTCTTTTTTTACAAAGAAAAAAAAATAATGGAAAAACAAAATAAGACAAAATTAATTCAGGCCAGCATTTGCCAAGCCCTGCTTAAAACAAGCATATGTGATTTGTATATACATGTCCTTGTGTTGCATTTTAAAACAAAGTTCATGAAGAGTTTCCAGAATTTTACCTTTTACTTCTGATGTTTGTGGTGGCTACTAATATATTACTGTTCTAGAGATGCATGGCTCAACGCTTGATAAATTGGTGGTATAATACATAACATGGTGCATCCAAACCCTCTGGTTCTTAATGGAATGCTTCCTTTGTTTAAATGTTGATGCAGGGGTTTATTCTCATGGGTGTATTCCATGTAGCTGGGTATAGCAAGTGGTAATAACTGGTCAGGATAAGGGGTTTATCCTAGACGGTAAACGAAAATCTTGACATTATTTGGGGGCAGCCAATGGGTTGCTTTTCAGTAACTCTTTTTTTGATGAGTCTAAGCTCCGTGGACAGGGTGGGTTCTGCTACCTGCGGCTGCTCTCGCTGTGTGTCGCCGGTACACAAATAACAATATTAGGAAAACATCTGAATGCATTTACTCTGTCCTCTCGCAGAGCATATGAGATCTTTCTGCATGTGCTCTGACTTTTTTATTTTCATTTTTTTTTTTTTTTTTTTTTTTTTACTGTGTAACTGTTCACACGCACATGCACACCCGCGTTCGCGTACACCCACGCACGCACGTATAATATATACATTTTTATTTTTTTATTTTTAGCAACATATTTACAACTGGTGCAGGAAACAGGATATAGGTGGAGGGTTGTGTGAATGCCAAAATCTTCCATACTGTATTATTGTTTATTATGATATAATTTGTTTTATTAATATAAAGTATTTTCTGATCTGTTCAGGGAAACCTTTTGATGTAATATGTCTTAGAAACACATAAACTTCCTCTATAGTTGCAATCCTTTATTCTCCTCCTTTATTCTAGATTAAATGTTGGCAAACTGTGTCCTCTTCCTTTTTCTTACAGAAATGTGTAAACTGCTTTTAAATCATTAATGCCTATATCACTGGAGTTTGAATGAGTTTTGGTCTAAATAGCAAAATAAATGATATAGGGCCCTGTGTGAAAATTATTTAATTTTTTGTTCCTTCTCAATGTTAATACTGTGTATTCTCACTGACTGTACATTATGAAGGCTGATCCCTAGCAAGTTTCTCCAGCAAGAATGGCTTCTCTGGCCCTGTATAAATCATAATCCGATGGATAAATCCCACTAATTTAACTATACATTATACAGGGCCTGCAAACTCTTCCTGCTGCAGAAGCTCCCTTGGACGAGCCGAAACATAACTCGTTATTGTAATTTGAGGCAGATTGGTTCACAGTGCTCTTATTTCCACGCAATCCTTATTTTATGGAGGAGGTCAGCCAAGGTGGGCAAGGGATCATGATATGTGTGTTGCTAATGCCCCAAAGATGATGAGGCAGGTAAGTGGAAACGAGGGAAATGCTATGAGATCTAAGCAAATGTAGAAGCTTGTGAGTAACTCACGACACAGAACAATCTCATCAATAATTACATGACTGAACTGAAGGCTACCAATTACATTGAAGGAAAGAGTTAAATGCACTAACAGTATGGGTTGTGGTAAATTGGAAATTTTTCCCATTGTTTGCAGCAACGTCACCTCTGCCAAAAGTGATCACTGGGCCCACCAGGGACGATTTCCGTTGCCTGTTTTTGGGGACCAGTTGGACCTGAAAATCCGAGGTCTTGCTAATTATTGCGTTTTACACCAGGTCGATGATGGGAAATGATTGGAATGTTCCAGTTATGATTACTCTCGGCATCCCGCCTGTTGGTTTATACCTTCTGTTATACATTGGAAAGTTAATTTCCCCCATGTACAGATGTGTCCTGCTTGGCACTATCAAAGCCATCAAAACAAATGGAAAATAATAAAAGTAAAAAAAAAAATGAAAAGGACAGTGGGTTGTAAATGCAAACATGGTCAATCTTACACCAAATAACCCCAGCCTTGCCATTTGCCTTGTGGGAATACGTGTTGTGTAACTACCATTGCAGCTTAAAGTCATATGAATCATAAAGTCTGTTAAACGATAACATGAAACTCAATTAACCGAATACGACTGCTGCGGTATAAAGATAGGGTAAAACGTAGCATCGAACCACAGAAACAGTGCTTACTTTATTATTATTGTTTTATATAGCGCCATCAAATTCCGTAGCGCTGTACAATGGGTGGACAGGACATAACAAGTAGTATGTAACTTAACAAATTGACTTACAGAGACAACAGGTGAGGAGGGCCCTGCTCAAACGAGCTTACAGTCTAGAGACGTTGTTCATGGTATTGTTTGTGTGGCGTGTTTAACCCTTGTTTAAATGATGATAGGAACTTGCACCCAAGATCACTAAAACGTATTTGTGTATATGATCGGGGATCTAGAATTACCCCACTTTTTGCAGCTTTTTAAATATTTTCATCCCTGTTCATGCTTAAGATCGCCCCCTAGTGACTGATTCTGTGAGGTTCCACGGCTTACTGTACATTCACACTGGATAGCCAATGTTACCTGCTAGTATGGGTGATATCACTGATGTTTTGAATCCTTTATTAATTCATAATGAATCTAGCAGCACTAGGAATGGTGTTTCAAAAGCTACATTTTATAACAAGACACGGAGGCTCCTATTGCTTAACTCTTTCTTTACTGGAACAAATAGCAGCAAGAAAATTTAACAGAAAAAATAAGAACAGTACATGGCCCCAACAGCCAATCATCACACAGTATACAGTATAACACAGGTCTCCTCCCGGAAATCCGCCTCTTTCTTTGCTGCTCACTGGATCAGATAAGTATCATCCAGTGTATTTGCTCTACAATTGCTCTGTATACCGTTTTTATTTGGTTATATATATTTTCTGCTTGTTTCCTGGTCTTGGTTTTGATTTATCGTATTTATTTTATCGTATTTATTCATTTTTATGCTCGTTATTTCCTTGGTTTCCATTCGGTTGCGATTATTTTAGGTGTCCTTCCCCCGTTTCGGGTTATTATTCCAACTTATTTTACTTACCTTGGTCTCCCGATATGTTCTACCTTACTGCTTCCCTCGTTATGTGGCCGGCGTAGTTCAGCCGCGGTTTGTTCTCTTTGCTCGCGTCTCTCTGAGACGTTTTTCTTGTTTGACCGCGCATGCGCGCGGCTGCCGTCTTCTCCTCAGGATCTTCGCGGTTTTCATTTACACGCGGTTAGCTATTGCTCGGCGGTCTTGCGGTCGTTTCTCTTCCTCCGGTCAGTGTTTTTTGGTGCACCTAGGCAGGGGTAAGCTCCCAACCTAGTGCTCTTGTCCGGACAGTTTGTTTTATCTTCTTTTTTCCCCGAATTTTCATTTAAATCCCGTCCACAATATTATTTAAATATTATTTAAATATATATTTAAATATATACTTTATTATTTCTTTATTGCCGGCTGTTACCATGCCCAAACCTGTTAAAGATGTGCCTTCTCAGGCAGATAATGATCTCTCCTTCAGTGAGTTTGATTCAGAGCCTAATATGCCTGTGGCCAGTGGGAGTAGTGATCCCCATCCTTCTTCTGGGCCTCATTTAGATTTACAAAAATCCGTTTCTGATGCCATTTTGGCAGCTATGGGGTCTATGACTTCTACTCTATCGCAGTCAATTGCCCAAGCAATCAATACATGTGCCCACCAAGGTATTTCGGCACCTCAAAAAGTGACAGTTCATAAAAAGGCTGTCGCTAAACAAAAGCACCTTGACCCCCCGACCTCCAGAACCACTGAACATGGCGATGTCCATACCGCCCTAGATAGCGTGACATTAGCACGCAAGAGAGCCTATCCGCGCCAGGCAGAACGGGCACGGCGGTGGAAGTGTGCTAAGACACTCCCCGAGGACTCGGATTCGGAGCTTGACTCCGCTGAGGAGGTCGTATCACCTGAGGATTCCTCTGATTTCAATGAGGATTTGGAGGAGGAATCTTTTGATTCCTTGGAACCAGGTTCCCCCAAACAAGAGGACCCTAGGGTCTCTCACCCTTCATCCTCACCAGGGATTCTTGATCCTCAGGGTGACTGCCTTTTTGACCCGGAGAGTCTTCACCACCCTCGCTCCTCAGAATGGGTACCATCTTCCCATATTGCCCAATATCTCGAAAAATGGGTCAGGCGCCCTTTATCTAAATCAGCGAGAAATAAATTACGGGCAGAATGCCCACGCCCCATTGTCCCTAATAAAGTTTGTGAAACCCCTTCCGTGGACCCAAAAATGGTCCAATATTTGGCCAAATCTGGCTGGAACCCTAGGAAGGGTTTAGAGTCTGCCCTTAAATCATGCCAGGATAAACACTTGGATGTGTTTGGCCCATTAACTAAACTATTTGAATTGGCTTCCCATGCCAAAGAGAAAGGGGAATCTGTTGACCCAGACACCCTCTTGGGGTGGATCCAACGGGCTATTTGCATTGCGGGGAATGTGAACACGTCGTTCTGCATTGAGAGACGTAAGGCCATCCTGTTAAAGGTAGAACCAAAATTGGCCAATCTCGCTTTGTCAGAGGCAGGAAAAGATGCACAAGGCCTCCTGTTTGGAGATTCTTTCATCAAAGAACTGGGACAATTTGTTGGGGCTTTCACTGCGCTAGACAAAGCCCAGTCATCAATGAAAAGAGTTTTTGACCCTCGGGTTTCCTCCAGGGCCGGCAGATTCAGGGGCCGTCTGGCCGGCCGTAATGCATTCAGTTCTTCCAGAACTTCCAGAGGCGCCTTCACACAACTCCCTCCTCGTCGGGAGTTCAAACAACCCTCACCGTTCTTCCCTTCCCGAGCCAGACCGTGGCGATCCAGGGGTTCCGGAAGAGGTCATCGACGTCCCTATGGTGAGTACACGACTAACCATCCCTTTTTTCCCTCTTCAAGTGGGCGGTCGTCTCCGTCATTTTTTCCAATCTTGGAAGGAGCTTACGGCAGATACGTGGGTTCTAAATTGTGTCCGAGGTTACACGATAGAACTGACCTCTTACCCGCATCAGCGGATACTTCCCTCTCCTATTGTGTTTTCCCAGCAGGATCAACTGCTCGTAGACGCCGAATTGACCTCTCTGAGGAACAAAGGCGCTATAGAGGTGGCCTCCGACGAAAGTCCAGGTTATGTCAGCAACATATTTCTTGTCCAAAAGAAGGGCGGCGGGTTCCGTCCGGTAATCAATTTAAGATCATTAAACCTGTTGGTTCGTTACAGGCATTTCAAGATGGAGGGGATTCATCTCCTTCGCGATTTGTTGCTACGGAACGATTGGATGGTGAAATTGGATCTGCAGGATGCCTACCTCACGGTCCCCATGGCGGAGCGGTCGAGAGATCTCCTTCAATTTTACTGGAAAGCGCGGAAATGGCGCTTTACATGTCTTCCGTTTGGGCTCTCGTCGGCTCCTTGGTGTTTCACCAAGTTGCTTCGTCCTGTGGTATCGTGGCTTCGCACGCAAGGGGTGAGACTCATCATTTACTTGGACGACATCCTGATCATGGCTCAGGATCGTCATACTCTACTATCTCATCTCCACTTGTCAATTTCCTTCCTTTCGGAACTAGGTTTCCTCATAAACGAGGAGAAATCCTGTATGACACCTTCCCACAGGATGGAGTTTCTGGGATTCATGGTGGACGCAGATCTAGAGATGCTCAGTCTCCCGACTTCCAAGATTCGGTCTATTCGCAAGGAACTGACTCGTGCTCTACGGCGCCCGGCCATCTCGCTTCGTTTCCTGGCCAGGATTGTGGGTTTGCTCACATCTTCGATCCAAGCGATCTTTCCGGCTCCGCTCCACTATCGGGCTCTCCAACGTTTGAAAATCGCTCATCTTCGCGAAGGAGCCTCCTATGCAGACCTGGTTTCTCTGGACGCGGATTCGAAGGTCGAGTTGCGATGGTGGATACGGAATCTGGAAGCGTGGAATGGCAAGGCCATTGTCGGGCCTCGTCCGGATTTCACCATCGATTCGGATGCCAGCCTTCACGGTTGGGGTGCTCATTGCGAAGGTCTCACTACGGGAGGCAGGTGGTCTCCGGAAGAAGCCGGTCTTCATATCAACTCTCTGGAGTTACTGGCCGGGTCCTTCGCAGTCCGCAGTTTCTCCAAGGATCATGCCAACGTCTGCATCAGACTCCGGATGGACAATGTTTCGGCAGTGCGGTACGTCAATCATTTCGGCGGAACCCACTCCAAGTCCCTGGCAGATCTGGCTCGACACTTCTGGGACTTCTGCCTCAGCAGGAACATTGTGGTCCAAGCGGAGTACCTACCTGGTTTGCACAACTCGGTGGCCGATTGGTTTTCTCGATATCTACGGGACTCCAGCGATTGGAGATTGGATCCAGAGGTGTTCCGTTCTATCGCTTCGATCTGGGGTCCTTTTTGTACGGACCTGTTCGCGTCCAGACTCAACACGCAGCTTCCACATTATTTCAGCTGGAGACCCGATCCAGAAGCGTTGGCGGTGGATGCGTTCGCACAGGATTGGGCCGGGGGCACCCAATATGCGTTTCCCCCGTTTTCCATGATACCACGTACCTTACTGCAGATTCGACGCCAGGGTGTTCGTCTGGTGCTCATCACCCCGCTTTGGAGGTCTCAGCCATGGTTTCCTCCACTGTTGGAGTTGTCGGTCGATCCTCCCAGGTTGTTACCCCACTCACCTCTTCTTCTGCTGAGTCCGGAGGGTCATTCTCATCCTTTGATTCTGGACGGGTCGCTACGCCTGGTGGCGTGGCTGCTTTCCGGGGACCTTGGTCATTCCACGGTCTTTCGGACACGACTTCGCGACTCTTGGCAGAGTCATGGGCCCCAGGAACCAGGAAGGCGTATGGATCAGCTTGGAGAGTTTGGTCTGGTTGGTGCTTGGCTAGGGACTTGGATCCCTCTTCTGCACCTCTGAATGCGGTTCTTCAGTTTCTTTCGTCTCTCTTTGATGAAGGCAGGGCTTACCGTACCATCAACGTCTACCGGTCGGCGATTTCAGCGTCTCATGATGGCTTCAATGGTGGTCCGGTAGGACAACATCCGCTGGTTTGTCGATTGATGAAGGGCGCCAGGCTTAGCAGGCCTCCCCGCCCTCGGTATTCGACTACGTGGGATGTTTCTTGTGTCCTTTCCTTTTTAGCTTCTTGGCCGCGGAATGAGGACCTTTCTCTGAAGGACTTGTCGGCTAAATTACTTACCCTGCTATGTCTAATTTCCTGTAAGAGGGTAGCGGATGTTCGTGCCTTGGATATTGACAGTCGCTCTTTTGACCCTTCGGGGGTTACTTTTAATATTTCCAGGCGTACTAAGACCTCTATCAAGTCTGTTTCTTACCCGGCGTTTCCATCTTCTCCTTCATTGTGTCCTGTTGCCTGTCTTAAGGAATATGAACTTCGCACAGCTCCATTGCGTTCGGGCTCTTCTCCCAACCTTTTTATTTCCTTCAAGGCTCCTTTCGCTCCAGTTTCCTCTACGACCTTGGCCCGATGGTTGAAGAGAGTCCTGGGTCTGGCTGGAGTAGACACCTCTGTGTTTGGGGCTCATTCCTCTAGATGTGCGGTGGCCACGAAAGTCATCAGTCTTGGTGGCCGCCTAGAGGATTTAATGAAGGCGGCGGACTGGTCCAGGCCGTCTACTTTTAAGGAGTTTTATTTTCGACCTTCGTCACACATGTTTGCTCCTATTGTTGATCAGCTTTGAACTTGCAATAGGAGCCTCCGTGTCTTGTTATAAAATTGCATGATTTTACTATTACCATGACGTAAAGTCATGATTTTATTAAAGACACGGAGGCGAGTATTGCTTCCCCCCCTTTTTTCCGCTACGTGGGACTCGCTCCCGCCCGATTGTTATGGTTTGTATGCTGGTAATGTTATTTATGCCTTCTTTATTGCTTATTTATTGCTGATTTTATCTCGTTTTATTCGAGGCTGTCTGGTCATGTATTTCCTTTGTTCTTCTTCAACTATGGTTTATGCCATTTATGTGTTATTGGATGTCCTGCTATCCATTTATGGACACTGGAATTAACCTGTAGATTCTTGTTTTTTCTTATGCCCCTACAGCTTGACCTACTTGTGAGAGTTCTTCGTTCCCACTTTGTTCTACGGATGTTCCGGTTTTTGGTCTTCTCTTACGGCGGATGTTTCGTATTGTGGTTCTGACCCAGTTCGCCTATCAAAGAAAGAGGAGGATTTCCGGGAGGAGACCTGTGTTATACTGTATACTGTGTGATGATTGGCTGTTGGGGCCATGTACTGTTCTTATTTTTTCTGTTAAATTTTCTTGCTGCTATTTGTTCCAGTAAAGAAAGAGTTAAGCAATACTCGCCTCCGTGTCTTTAATAAAATCATGACTTTACGTCATGGTAATAGTAAAATCATGCAATTTAGTTACAAAACTGTTTTTATCAACACTGAACATTTATGGAAGCTCATCACGCACATGCTTAGTTTTCTATGTCCAAAGGAACGATTATGTATGTGTATATACTGTAGGTTTGTGTATATGTATATATGAAATATATTCTGGTTGTAAAGTCTCTATACATATGTAGATGTACAAATGCCTCTGCTAGTTGCATCCTGCAAACAGAGAATACCAGCAAGGACACAAAAAACTTAATGTCATAACCCTGTCCCTTGAGTCCTTTGCACCAGTATCTTTTCAGCTGACCTAAACAATAATGTATCTTTTAATTTGTTCAAAGACCTTTTTAAAGGGACAGTCTAGTGTCATACACCCTAACCCTTCAGTACTGTATGGACGTACCGGAATATCCTAAAAAAACAGCGGCCTGATGCCCATTAAGATCTACCGGTGGTTTTTATTACAGTGGCACCTCTCTGCCAATGCATGGGAGGCATACCTGGGAGCTCTCCATGTTTTGCCTGGATACTCCGGGTGAAGGGCCACTTTCTCCAGGCTGCAGGAGCAGCGTTGTGGCCCACCCAAATGCTCTTATATTCTGATTGTGTGACCACTGCAGGTACCACCATTATGGCCCTAGTAACGCAGGAAAAGTTTTTGACTTTAGCCTTTGTTGGCGTTTGTATTGTGGAACATTTATAGACTTAATAAAATCTTTGTGTGAATTGCAGGATATGAGTTCGGGGTCCTCCCTGCCTTAAAATTCTATGGTTTTGCAAGTGGACAGATTATACAATTCTGGGACCAGCCTTAACAGGATACAGTTATTTGTACATATTTATGTTGCTTTTCTCAGTGTTTAAGGGGGGGAATACGGCTGTTGTGGGAACTTAAAGATGTTTAACAGAGTAAGTGGGCAATTGATTGGGCCGACAAGTCGAGAGCCAGTATATTTTAAAGTGGATCTGTATTTAAGATATGTAATAATCAAGGGTTCTAGGTAAAGGTTCCAGCAGTGATATTTCTGTGAGCCATGGCTACTTGGCTTCTGCAGTTTTATATTATATATAATGTATATGTAAGTGCTACATAAATTGTTGGCACATTAAAAATATCACTGGCAATTTTTTTTTTTAATATAGAATCCCATTGTTTATGAATGAGTTAAACAGGTTATCTGGTTGGTCTATGACCTTGCATGTAAATCATTACAGGGTTGTGTCTGCTTCTTGTAAGATCTCTTGGGATTGGTTTATTTACGGAGAAGAAATGTACATATCCTGGAATGCACTGCTTTGCTCCTTCCAGTCGCTCATTGTTAATGAAATGTCTGGGATTACATGACCAAAGGAAACCTGCAAACACGCCATATGGAGTTCCTGATTGCCGTTCAAATAATGTAATTATTTCCAATTGATGACAATAGATATTAGACAATTTCATGGCGAGCAAAATTGCTTCAGACAAAGTTTTCGTTTCAGTCTTTGCTGCATTTGTTTTTCGGGCAACAAATTTTGTTTCCAGGCCGTTCGGCTCTGACGAAATTTCATGGGGTGCCTTTTTTAAATTCTGAATGACATCCGTGGGGCCTTTCCAAAGGAGGAGATTCCCGACACCTTCTGAACTCTCCTTTCATAATAGAAATTAAAAGAGATGGGGAAGGAGGTGCAGCAACAGCAGCGAACAGGGCAGACAGACACTGGCAGATGGTGCATGCAGCTCTGTGGAGCAGGACTGAATTTCCCCAATATTATATATTCATATATCGTCACCAATATTTATCAATGAAGAATCACAAATTATACGGTACAAACATACCGTATTTGCTCGATTATACCACAAGGTTTTTTCCAGAGCAAATGCTCTGGAAAAATACCCCTCGTCTTATAATCGGGGTCGTCTTATAATCAGACCTCAACTAGGTCTGCAGGGGACCTGGATCCTCCGGTCTTATGCCCCCAACTTACCGGTGCTTCTGAGTCCCTGGTGTGTAGCAGTCTACGCGATTCGCATGGGCAACTTCCACTGCAGCCGGAAGGAGGTGCGGGGAATTCTCTCTGACAGTCGGAGGGTGTATGCGCGATGGACGCAGACGACCCCCGCTGCTAACCGCACCTCCTTCCGGCTGCAGCGGGAGTTACCCACGCAAATCGCGTAGATGTCTATCTGCTGCCCGGGCAACACAACGGGAGTCGGTTTTTGGGGGAGAGTGTTAAATGGGGGGCATAAGGTATTTCTGTAGGCAGAGTGCTCTATGAAATGCCTTTTTGTCACTCTGCCTCCAGAAATGCCTTTTAACCCACTATACGCCACTCTGCCTCCTGAAATGCCTTATACCTCCCTATATGCCACTCTGCCCCATAATATGCCTTTTAACCCCCTAAATGCCAGAGTGGCATATAGGGGTATAAGGCATTTCTGGAGGCAGAGTGGCACATAGGGGGGTCAAAAGGTATATCATGGGGCACAGTGGCATATAGTGTTAAAAGGCATATCATGGGACACTGGCATTCAGAAGGTTAAAATGCACATCATGGGGCAGAGTGGCACGCCTGGGGGCAGATGTGCATAACAGGGGGGGCAGGTTGGAAAATAAAAGGAAACAAAAACAAAATATTTTTCTCAATCATAGCTTTTATTAAAAAAAAATAGTTTACATGAATTAACATTTACTGGCAAAACTTTTTTCCTATAGAGTCATCTTATATTCAGGCTTTTTCCTTTTTTCCTAAATTAATATTCAGATTTTGGGGAGTCGTCTTATAATCGAGCAAATAGGGTAATAAATAAAATGTATTACAGGTTTGGCTGGTCGTATAAAAGTCAATTAAACTCTACTCAGCAACAGGGGAAAATGTCTGCTGCAGTCGCTGTAATACAGGAATCACTACTCCAATCCACCCCGCAACAGGACATTTTCTGCAGTAAAATAAGCTATTCATTAACGTGCGGTATTGTATATGAGTAATGAGCGTCAGTCTCAGCCTCTGATAACCTATCACTGTGTCACACTCCAACTCCCATCAGTCTGTAACTGCTGCTACTGATGAGTTAAAATAGTGTCAGCACATTTATATATCTAATGATTGGCCCCTCCCCCTGTAAATGCTGATTGGCCAGACTGAAAAAGTAAGGGTCCTGTGAAACCCATCAACAGCTGTGATTGATGGGTCCCACAGCCCTTACCATCAATGAGACCACCACCCGTTTTGTTGTTGGCCACTTCAACCTATCAGTCATTGATATGAACCCTCCTGCACACACAGTCCCTCCCACTTTACCTCATCAACGAGCGCCAAAACGGCTAGTAATGGTGGCGGCTACACGTGAAGGCTAATGGACGAATCCTGACGAATTTTCTGATTTGTAAAAATGCACGAAATTTTCATAAAAAAAAAAAGGTTTGTACGAAAACGAAGGCACAAGTCTAATAGATATGTTTTCTATATAAAGAAGATATACTAGAGAAATCCAGTATATAGTTAAACATATTTGAAGGGACACACCGGCCATAAAATGCACCTTTCCGCTTTGAACAAATCTCCCTGAACGTGATTCTTCCAGTCAGCTGGGGTCTGTTCATCGCGGCCATTCACCGGGAGCGCATCACAGATGGATCCTCGGTCTAAGATAACTGAGGAGAAGTTCTTCCACCTAAAACAATCGTGTTCCTTTTTTGATTGGGCTCCTGGTGCTGTGACTGCTTTAGAGGGGTAAATTTATCTCAGTCCGTTACAGCCCAAAGGGTTTGGGGCAGATAAGAGTTTTTCAAAGTCATGGCAAGCGGAGTACGAGGAAAGGTCAAAACAGTAAATGAAACGGCAACATCGCGCACCCAGAGCTCAGTCACGCTGTGTATATAGAACGATGCGCTGAGACTCCTCGAATGATGGCCGACGTGTATACCTGCAAGCCAGGGGCTGGGTACGAGGACCTGGAAGACGGCTCAGAGCGTAAACTGATAACCAATGCCGCCAACAGCGCCGGCATGAGGCAAGTTCTTGACAGCGGGCAGCGTAAATGCCCAATAATAGAGCTCTGCATCGCCACTGTGTTGGGGGCAGAACCTGCTAAATGATGGCACCTAGTATGGTCTCCTAAGTCAGGTGCCCATAGATGCACATTTATTTCAGATGTTGTAGATGTTCCATTACGGCATCAAAAGAGCTGGTGACCCAAAATTTGGTGAGAGGAATTCCTAAATAAAACCCAAACTGGTATACCAGCACCAAGCATTTAAGAGCTCAAGATATCTGCTGCATGTCCAGCTCCATACATATATGCTTTTAAGCGAGTTAAAGTGTGTGCCAATAATAAGCATGCAAATACTCAGGTGTTCAACTGTGTCTTTTATTGGTGTAATTGTCATTTTAGGCTATAAAACCTGATCGCTGCACGTTTCCATAGAGCCGTTCCAGAAATGCAGTCATAAAAATATTGGACCTTGTCGTTTTGCTTTTTATGCTGCCTTTATAACTGCTGCGCAGGATGTATACGTGTTATATTTGTTCCTATAGTGTTTTGGCAGGGGCTTTTAAATAGTTAAAGGGGATTTCAGTCTGTTCCATTCTTATAGTTTTTCACTTTTGTCCCTTTTTTTTTTTTTTCCTGTGTTGCCCCCGAACGATTTTCACAGAGTAAGGCAAGGGGTGCAACTGTACAGCTCTGCGGAATATGATGGTGCTATATAAAAAAATAACTGTGATCATCATTTATCTATGGCCTGCTAACCTCTTTCAGGCATCGGCTCTGTCTCTTACATGCGCGTACCTTCCTACTAAATCAGATGTGAAAACCCTGCAATCGGCTGAAACTTTATCCACGTTGATGGGAATATATAATATAATAATATAAATATTATACGATGTTATACTTTGCACTTCGGTCTAATTTTGTCCCCCCGCTGCTTGTTTCTACAAGCATATAATGGAGCTGGAATGTTCCATGAAATTAGATATTCTAATTTACGTTTCCTTCCTGGACTCCCTACTGCATTGTAGCTAGTAGGCGCTTTACATAAAAAGCAGCGATGAAAGTATAATTATTAGGGAGTCGCACCCTTACCCTGGCTGTCGTGTCAGCGCTTTATTGCCAGTTATGTAACAATGAATTTGCTTTTACCCAACATCTTGTGGTTTTATGTATATATTTGTTTGCATTGTGCAATAAGTATACACGTGCAATAAAATCCCAAGTTGTTCATTCTTGTTTTTGATGAAGTGCCATTTGGGACTACAAGTTTCACATGTGCCCTTCTACTTGATTAATTAAATATTTTCTTTCAAGATAAAGTTTGGAAAAGTCTGCATGAAGTGGAAATGAATAGCAAATCAGTTTTATGTTGAGACCTCAGCATTTCTGCAAGCATAAAAACAACTGTAAAGGAGCTGTTCCACTCTTTGGACTTAACACTTTATTAACTTAGTTGTCACGAGACACAAAAGCCAGCGAAAAAATTCTCAATGTTAAAGCAAATAAAATACTAGAGTATAATAAAGATTTTGTGTAACACCTGTTTAAAGCAAGCACGTTTAGTTCCATTGGTGACAATGTACGTTCAGCTTGCAGGTCGCGAAGTAGTGTGCTCAGTGCACACACATGTAAATATATACAGGCAAGTGATGCACACATGAATTGACATGTTAAAATGCAGTGGAGCACATGTAAAATGTTTTAAATGTACATGTTTATAATTAGGGCATTGCCATTCCTTCATAGGGGAATGACAAAGGACGGCTGTTTGGTTATTGAAGCTATAATGTTCAGCCAGCTATTAGCATATTTTTGTTGTGTTGACCGAGAAAAGTGTAGTTCTGCAATAATAATCAGGCTTGTGCTTGTGTATTCTCTTTCTGCCACTAGATGGCAGTGCTGCTTAAGACAAAACCAGCAGGTGAGTATATCAAGTACCGTACTCGTGGATGTACCGCAGCCAATCACAAAAGGCCTGTAATTGTGCATTTAAATTAAATATTCTGGGGAGAGATAAACCAATTTTGTTCATTTGGTTGAAGATGTTCTAATTAAATACTTGTAAAATTATATTCTGCATCATAGAACTTTTTTTGTTGGGTAGAGTCAATTACATTCAATAAAAACTAAATAGAAAAGAGTGGATTATAATATTAAAGGGTCCGCAATTTACTATTGTGAAGGAATATAGTGTATGTATCTGCTGGGGCATATCACACACTTCCATTTTACAGTATTGTGTTTTTACAACATGTTAAGGTGATTGGCTGTGTTACCTGGTAGAAGGGTACATATATACTGAATGTGTATCAAACTGGAGCAAAATTTTACTACCAAAAAAAATAAATGCTCCTGTTCCTTGCTGCAGTTAACATTTTACAGAATTGTTCTGACTTCAGCATCCTAAAAAAAATTAAATACTAACCATTGTGTTTTTTTTCCTCCCTCCAAATCAGGTAATATAAATGTTTCTTGGATTAGTATGGTGTGGATATTATAATAAATGCCTATGACCAGGGTGGCTATTTTTGCATATGATGCAGTCTGCTGGCGCCCCCCCCCCCTTTTACCTGGGGTGCATTTTCTTTATGTGGGCTTCTGTGCCTTACTTGCCATATTACGCAGCGAGATGCCTGATGTCTCTTATGCCCCATGCACACACTTGGGGAAGAACGGTCTGTTCTTCAGCTGTGACTCCTGCAGACTTGGAGAAAGAAACGTTTCTGCACCTCTCTCCGCGAATCAGTTTGTAATATTCTGGCGTGCTTCTTGGAGTACTTCTGCAAAACGACAGAGCCACGACGCACATTTTGAGGACAGTCAACCCCCCCAACCTCATTCCTCAACTCGGGGGAAAGGCTTTCTGCGGAGGATCCTACCCTTTTGCGGAAGTACCTGGATAGCAGAGTCGATACAGGACGAAGAAAAAAAAAAAACAGAACAAGAAGTGGCAAGAGAAGGATCAGAGCTGCGGAAAAGGAGACGGACAGAGAAGCGGATGTTGAAGACAATGACACATGGACAGAGAGCTTAAGAGTGTTAAGAGCAACAAAAGCAAAAACAATGTTTTTGGTTTTTCACAATGGTTATTTTATATTAAGGCAAATTATTTTTTTTTTTTCTTTTCTTAAGCTCCAAAGTTTGGGGGTCGTCTTATAATTAAACAAATATGGTAAAACGCTGTGATAGCTTTTTTAATTGAACATACTAAGTAAAACCAATTTATGCAGTGCGCTGCCCACTAAAATGCTGATTACATGCTGCTTTTTACAGATTACCCCCTACTTGGGTTACTCTTTGAACTGGCTGATGGTGGGCTCTGGCTAGCAGTCTGTGTTTGAGGGTTGTTTCTCTGTGGATGGTGTATTTTACTGTGGGGGAGGTGGGCCGTGGGGCTGATACTCCCTTTTTGAGTCATTATTGTAATATGGATGGCATAAATGCCCTGAAACGTCTGGCTTCAATAGATGAACTCTTTCTACTCCAGCTTTTACTTATCTGCTGGCACGGCCTCTGTGGGAAACAAGTCATTCACTTGTTTTGTGTTACAAAGATAAGTCTGTTTGCCGAGTTGCGCCTTAGTTTTGTCTGGAGTTGCTTCCCAGTAGAAAGAATGGAATCTTCTGCGTCCCACTTGATTTTTTTTAAATCAGTAACGGGAAATGCTACATTTGAAGGCATTATCCATTTTTCTAATGTGACATGGATGAAATTGCTTACGTATATGACCTCCTGATTGCAAAACATTAATAATGTTATCGGAATATTTTACTGTCCCTGCCAAAAAAAATGAACTGGTTAGGCTACCAATCCTCAAAATATTACATACCCCACAGTGTTATAATATTATATATATTCAAAAAATAATAATAATAATAAATATAGATATCTATATCTCGATTTCTGGAGTATCATTTTTACAACTTTTGGGCACATCTGAGGCTGAGTTATTCTTGTGTGATTTTCTGTGTTGTCCTCCCAGCTTGGTTTTGTATTTAGTATGTATTAAAAATAATAATAATAAAAAAAAGCACATTGTTTTGTTTGCATTTTGGTGCAAAACTGGATTTTGATTTGACTCCTGTACAAAAAGAGATTATAGAGTTGGAAAGCATTTGGTGGGATGGGGGTGGGGATTCCTGGCTTCTATGCCAGACTCTTATGTTTGCTATACGTAAAGAAGTTCAATAGAGGGGCCCCCGTTGCTTTGATGTAAAGCGGGGACAGATCTTAATGGAAGACCGAGCAGGCGGAATACACTTTGCACTTTCTGATGGAGTGCGCTGAATGCCAATGCAAGAGTCACACCACTGTGTCTCCGTGCAAGGCATGGGTTAACTCTTGCCGTCTGAGGTTTGCGGGGGCCCCGGTGGCAGCAAAAGGTTACGGAGCAGGTATTAGAAGCCCTTTCTGTTTCATTTCATGCCCCCGTTCTCATCCCTTTCAGTTCACGGTTTGCTAAGTGCTTACAAAGTCTGAGGGTTTTCTTCGTTAAGGCCTTCAGAAAATTGCTCGGAGATCTCTGATTGAATTTTCTGTGTGTAGGACTTCATGATGGCATTTGAATGCGCTTTGATCCTATTTGTGAATGGCGCTGGGTAGGCTCTTATTGCTATTTCCAGATGGTGTTACAAGGAACAAACAGTTGTGTTTTTAGGATTTCTCAATAGACTGTCTAGACTGGTCTTGGAGCAGACAGATACAGCCACCCATCAAATTAGCGTTTGTCAGATTTATGGTAATTCCTTCCCGAAGTCCCTTCCTGTCACTGACGTTAAGATTTATGTGTCCAGAATTTTTATGCTGCTCAGATTGACGTTACTTAACGTAACCTGTATTATTATTAATTATTATTATTTTTATTTTATTTTAATTCCTCTGTGTACTTACGACTCCTGAGAAACCCAATCCCTGACACCAGTGGATTCTCAGTCTGCCAGGAAAGGAAACATATTTTTTTTGTGGCTTTTTTAGAAAATTTGCATTTTCATGCTACGCCGAGTAATTCGAACCGCTCTCCTCAGTGGGAATCACCTTTTGACAGACACCAGTGCCTTTGTTTTTCCAAGTCTGACCCCTAACAACTTTGATCATGTTCTCATTTACAGGCCTGTCTGCGCGCATATTTTAAAATATAGGTAGAAGCAAGTGTGAGAACCGGCGAGTCTAATCTGGGCTAAAAGAGCAGGAGCAGCTTCGAAATATTAACTTGCCCTTTTTTAACATAAAACGTTTGGAAGTGAGGGGCAGTATACCTTGACTTTGGACAAAATGAATGCTTGTAGCAGACGTCCTTAGATTCTATAGCCTGGCTATACAATGTTAGGGCGGTAAATTTAATAATTTTTCTTAAAAAAAACATATTCACTTACTTTCTGGTGTTTACCTTTTGTTATATTGGAGTCTTTTCTGACTCGATCCAAGCAGTCCTCTCCTACTGTTGCATTTCACCCCCAACAGACTAGATTGTAAGCTCCCAAGGTCAGAGCCCTCTTCTCCTTTTGTACGAGTTAATGGCTTTGATTTTAAATTTGTCCTACCGCCTCTGATCGTAAAGCGCTACGGAATTTGCTGGCGCGATATAAATAAATGTAACGTAATCTTACATGACGGTTACCCCATTGAGTAGGGCCGTTTAGTCCTATGGTATAAATGAGTATTGCAGTCCTTTTTATTGGACTTTCTAAACAAATTTAGGACGAGTAACAAGATAGTCTTCTTGACCTTTAGTTACTCGCAGTTTATAGGTTTTGTTTTTACTATTTATCTACTTGTACCGTATCTAAAGTCCATTTTTTTCATGCTCCATGAAATCATTTGTTTTTATATTGTTTTTTGTATAAGCCTCATTACTTGGTGTGGCCTACCGAACGCGTGATTATAAACAAGAATGGAAGAATGAACTATAGGGGTTCTCTTTATTCAACGCTATCAAATAGTTAACCTCTTCTTGTCAGTAACAATGATTCAGAATGCATTGTGCAGCCTTGAAAACCAAAAAAAAAAGCCAGACGATCAAATGGACTCTGCCTCTGAAGCATAATATTTAGTTCACATACGTACTTCAGAAGCGTAACAAAGCAGCCCCAGCCGCCATGTGTGAAATACATTAATGATGGTTTTCGCTTTTCTTCCGAGGGATAACTTTTCTTGTCTCCATTGCCTTGCGATGCATCACACAGTCCCTGCTGAGTAGAAGAACATTGGCTTGTGTGCAGGGCTTGTAAAATACTGGTTAATTTCACTTATATTAGGTTAATAGGTCATCTAATATTTATAATAAAGTATGTTTTTACCTGTTTTGTTTTGTTTTGTTTTTTGGTTACAAACGACTTACTAAATCATTTCTGTGTTAATATCCCCTAAACTCAAGAATTACCTACAGCGTGTTAAGAATTCCTTGACGTTGTCTCAATAAGATCCTGGGTTTAGGCTTCATGTTATGGCAATTATTTATTGCTTGTTTTTTTTTGTGTTGATTTATTTTATTGTCATAGCTTTTAATGTGGCCAAATATTTAATTATGTTCTTTGAAAGGGTATATATTCACATGAACACTACAGTTTTACACAACAGAGAACTCTAAAACTTTATTTTCTGTATGTCGGTTATATTTGGCTCAAATATTCTATTTTATTTTTTTATTATAATTATTTTACAGGCATAGCCCAAATATCCAAAAAATATTTGAATATGAGAACTCATTGACATTGATATTTCTTTGTTGCAGTGTTTTCGAGCTTTGTGTTGTAAAGGACCGCCACCGCAGAGGCCTGAATATGATATTGTCTGTATAGGGCTGACGGGCTCCGGGAAGACCAGCCTTCTCTCTCACCTCTGCAGCGAGAGCCAAGATAATATTGTGCCTACCACAGGTAACGTATGCCTTTTATTGTGGAGATTCCGCCGCATGCAGGTCCGCACGGAATTGCTGCTCAGAGTTTTTGGGGTTCTTCTATAAGAATTAACATATAAGAAAATACTTTTACTTAGAGGCTGGCAAAGCGATGAGCGATACGGCAGAATGCTTCTTTCATAAAGGGTGATAGATCTCTAGAAAGACTTCGTGGGCTACTGGGTTCTTTTCTGACGTGTATTGGTAGCTATTTGTGTAACTGAAGTATTGAGAAAGTTATTTTATTTGATTTACTCAGTTTAATTTATACACCTAATTGGGACATTTGGAACTATAAAACATTGGATCCAAAAGGGTAACTGACATCCTGAAAGAATGGATACTTTACAGCGGGCAACATGTAATTATAAACAGTCAATTTCACGGTGTAAAAAATATTGCATACAGTCGGTTAAGTTATAAGCAGCTTAAGCTGTACTGCAATACATTGTATTAATATGTTGGTGATGGTTCTAGTTATGGCTGACGTTGCCAAAATGGTAAAAGCTAGCAATTGCAGTATCCAGCGCAGTTTTAGGCACCCTTATAGGGTTGTTGTCCCTCATACCCCACTGTAGAAGATTGCATATTAAAGTACTCTGTGAGGACTATAATACACATTCTTCAAAAACAAAATAATTCAAATGAGGTAAAAGCTGAAGCCCTGCAGCTGCCCTCCTCCGAAGTCTCTTCGTTCTAGCCATTGATTAGCTGCTTCAAGTGGCCAGTTGGTGGTAGGATCTCACTCACATTGAAATCAATGGGCATGTTTTCTATGCATATGCATACGTAAGCATATGATGTGCATGGAGATGTGTCTGGAAGAACACAACTCCTCCACAGAAATTATCTTGGGCATTGGGGAAAGGGACAAGTGCATTTGGAGGGATTCTGCAGATTCCTTGCGTGCATTTAAAGGAACCATCGTGCACATTAAAGTTGGCTGGAGTGTCCCTTTAATGTGGTTTATTGCCAGAATCTGGTATTAATAAGTGATGGTGGGCGTGTGATTGGACATCATTGGAGATCACCCTTTAAAACAAAGAATTCCCTTTAAAAAAACAAGAACAGAGCAAAATGTACATCATGTACATCACCAAGAGTTATTTGCTGACAGGATTCTGGAATTCAAGTACTTGATGATCTTTGTAATGCGACTTTTAATTACGTGGTTTATTTAGGAGAATAAGTGAAGCAACATTTCTAACATTCTTATAACAAAACAGGTTTCATCTTTTTTACATAACTGAGGTATTTACTTTCCAGAGGGATTAACACTAATAGTTTGAATTGTTTGCCCTTTCCTTTTAAAGACCGTTGCAATTTTAGGGGTTCTGGCAGTAGTTCCAATGTCGTTTAATGTAGTCCTTTATTTTATATCATTTTATCACTCGAGTTCAGAATCTCTTTTTTTTGTCAGTATTGTTTGGGGGGGGATATCTTGGGGTCATGTAATCCTGCAGATCTGGAGGGTGAGATCCTATGAGCTTCTATAAATTTAGAAGCATGAATTTCCTACAGACCTAATTGTATTAAATGAGGTCTTTAAGCCCTTCCTGAAATTATCATTATTATTATATTTCTGAAGATAAAGACTTCCGGTGTCAGCAATGACTGATAAAAATCAAGGTGCGAGCCCATTATGTTTGATCAGTTCTTGTTGCAGAAATCTCAGTATGCTCAGCAATTATCCCAAAAAACAAAATGTTTCAATGTCAAACTCAGTTTAATTTTTTTACTCTTGCAATAGCGTCTGTTGCCGGTAGACCTTGGTATACTTTATGAGTGGGGTATAGCTTCTATGTTAGCAGTCTGTAAGGCTCTTATACCTCGCATAAAGTAAGGATTCGAAGGATGCATTGATTATGGGAGACATTGTACCATCGCTTGGACTTTGACAGATGTCAAAAGCACTATATAAGCATGACGGAGCCTTTCTCTAAGACTCGTGGGTTCCTTGCATAATGGGAGGTGAAAGGGTCAAAGATCTTATCAAAGGTAAAAAAAAAAAGAGTATCGGATAGTATGAACATGTACAAATGTTAGAGCTCTCTTGCCCTGGAGTCTTAATCATCAAGTCATGGGTGAACCATACCTTTACAGCGGGTAGAAAAATCCAGCATTTGCCTGGTAGTGTGCTGACCAGCGTACCCCCCCCCCCCACCAATTGACTACCAGAATATTTTGGACGCAATGCTTGGTAAATATGAAGATTTTTGTGAAGTCTGTATTCTCATTCCCATATGTTTGATGCAGATATGTAAGAATATAGAAAATCTTTTTCCCCCTAGCACTTTTCATTTCTTGGACTACTTAGACGTCAGATTTTGTCATCCCCAGGCTAGTCGAACAACAAAGGTGTGGAAGTCTGGAGGGAGATTTAACTTCTAGGAGATTACTGTTTTTTTCCCCGTTGAACTGGAAGTGCTTGATATTTATTTGTCACTTTTGCAAATGTGTTTACTGCTCAGTTAAGCCATATTACACAATTATCTTATTATTGTAAACCAATTAAACCAGAATTATCACCTGCGGCTTCTGTAAATCACAGCCGTTCAGGTCACTTCTCCCATACCTTACATATTACAGCTCTATACACTAAATACATCTGTGTATTATAAACCCACCTTATGTGTATAACATGGGAGTAGGATCGGCATGATTATTCCTCCCCATTACCTTATATCTGCCTTATTGTAAAGTTGCTGATTGTTCCTGGATGGTTCAGGCAGTCTTTGTAAGGATCGGGAGGAGAAGGGAGAGCTCTTATGGTGTGGCTTCCAGATAAAAGGCTCCAGCTCTTAATAGATTTGGTAAACTCATGGATTTAGGTTTAATGCTGTCAAGGCGACAGTTTACCATTTAATTTTAGAAATGCTTGTTTTGGGTGATGTGTTTAATCCTTTTTTTGTAATTTTTTTGTAATTTTTTTCTTTTTTATATATTTTACCTCTGTTTAAAAATGTGCATTGACTAAGGTGACAAAACTTTAAGTCTAGGGAACTAAAGTGACTGGGAAACAATCACCAAATATTTTTATTTAGCATCAACTCAAAAGCAAACACTTCGAATATACGTATTGATACATATCTATATTATATAGATATGGATTATAGACATGTAGATATATATTTATCTTTTTTTTCTGTTTTTGCATACGTTTTTTTGGGCAGCTGCATGATGTTAGTATTGTATGCGTTCTCTCTAACCCAATCTATTAGAACAACACCTCAACTTCTTATCACACTGCCTGTGCAAATGCAAATTTGTAAGACTAAGATCCAGATCCCCCGTAACGCTACAGGGCACCTGGATCCTCCTCTCTGGCAGCCGGTGGACATCTGCATGGGGCTTCTATGAAGGAGCACCAGTGTGACATGACCTTCCGGGGCTCTGCCATGGCTCCAACAGAAATGCCGGGCAGCAGCAGGGGTTGTCTATTCGCATCGCGCAGATGTCTGCCAGCTCTCCCGACTAGACACCAGGGAGTCTGGAGCATGGGGGGCAAGTCTGGGGATGCATTGGTAAGTCTTGGGGGGCAGAGTGACATGTCTGGGGTGCAGAATGGCAAGCATGGGAACAAATGCGCGTAACTGGGGTCAGGTTGGCAAAAGGAAATAAAACCATAGTTTTTATTAAATGTGTGTTTTACGTGTGAATTATTTACTAGTTAAACTCTTTTTCCTATAGGCTGTTCTTATATTAAGGCTTTTTCTTTTTTAGCCCAAATCAATATTCAAATATTGGGGGGTCGTCTTATAATGAGGGTGGTCTTATATTCGAGCAACAATGGTATCTGAGAATTAAAGCCTCAGTCATTGGGTGTGTGTGTCTAGGTCTAATCCAGGCATAAACTGACCAGGCAGATTTGGTGGATTCTAAGGTACTATTGTTATAGACTCTTACGCGGCAAATATATTTACAACGTATTAGTCAATACATTTTGAGTAATAAGATTATTATAGCTGGAGCAAGAAAGACTTCATGGGGGACGGTAGACCTCAAGCAATGTTTATTTTTTTTATTTTTATTAAAGCTATGAATTTCTAATGCTATGAATGAATATTCTTTACTCTTGGCATGCATCTGTTTGCCACATATATATTAAAAAGTAGGTAATTTTTAATATTTGGAACTTGCCACTAGCATTGTTTTTCTTTGTTGTTTTTTTTTATTGGTTAAAACACTTGCACGCAGTTCTGTTTACTGACCTCTAGTTAACATTTCATTTACAATTTTTTTTTCTCTTTAAATTCTAGGTTTTAGCATAAAAGCAGTTCCATTCCAGAATGCCATCTTGAATGTGAAAGAACTTGGAGGTACCATTTCTTATTCTTTTATTATTTGCCAGCTAAAATTAGTTTTTAGATTTTTGGTTTATTTGTGCATAATTATGTATTACCTAAAAGGATAAAATAATTGTCTGGGAACTTGGTAACTTCACCCATCACAATCTCTACTGTTTATTTTTGAGTTTTTAGCCACCAAGGTTCCTGATAATAGTGTAAGAACAGGACCAATGCATTCGTTTTTCTTAATGTTTATGTGTAAATTATTGCTTTAACAATCATTGCTTTATGAATGAGAAAATAATTGATTGTATTAAAACAATGGGTTGATAATAGATTTAACATTAGTAACATGGTTTGCCTCGTTATACTGAATAAAGATTCATGCTTAGCTCAGGTTTCTATAGAATATGTTGTGTTAGAGGATGGGGACTTTTTCTTGTCATCATACTTTGCTATTTTATTGCCACGTCAAGTGTTGCTAACAGACTTGGCAGCAGGGAAAGGTGGCGGAATAGTGATGACATCACAAAGATGGCAGGATCCATTACTGAGGAGACGTGACGTCTAATTAGTATTCCAGAGGAGTTTTAGTTTTTTCTTCTGAAGATCAGACATACGCTTTCCATTAATACTAACAAAAAAGTTATATATGTCTTTAGCAACCTGTTTTATGTGTTTTTTTAATGTTTGGTGTTTTTTTTGTGTTTTATGAAATTACCTGGGGTTTATTGTTTTCTTCGCTCATTTCTTGCCTGTGTTTAGATAAGACATCGGACACAATTTCAGTTGTATTTTAGTCGCAGAGCAACTTGTAAAAATGTTGCAAAAATTGTTATTACTGGCTTTGCGAATATGAGTTTGGGCGTATATCTTGCTACCGTATTTCTGCGTTCCTGCAATGTGCTAAGCAGCCATTTATTGTTTCCAGTTATCACTTGAACTTCTGAATTCTCATGTAATTTACTCATTTAAATTTTTAACACTTGTCAAAATGTTTAATATATCTTGCTTTTATTGTGGTTTATTCTTTATTAAAGAAATAACGACAGATAATTACATCTGAAATGTAATGCCTGGTAGTTAAAAAAATATATGTGAAAAACACATATCTAACATTTTAACATAATTATGGGATGAGAAGATAGATTGACCGGTCGCTCAGTTATTAGTCAATATCTTTGAATGTGTCAGTAGAGAACAACATTAGACTTTGGACTTGAAGATGAGGAGGGCCCTGCTCAAACAAGCTTCCAACCTCTGGGGCCGACATGAGCATTTACTTTTGTATGTTGTTGTTGTTTTGTGTTATAGTTCCAAATGGCTTGGAACACGGCTGCTAGCCACGCATTGCCTTTCTTGCATGCTCTTGAAATTCTCCATCCATTATGTAGCCATGTCAAAGTTACGGCTCGCGGAGAGAGCCAAGTGATGGTAATGTGATGGTAAAATTATAGTGTAGAATATTTCAATGTGTAAAATACAAAGCAGAAGTAGTGTACGTCAACATGCCAAGACCAGCAGCCCTTAAAGGTAGTGAATTGGAGATATTGCTGCTTTGAATGCTGTGGTGTATTTATCCAAGGGGCTGCCCTGACGCCACCAACCTCTTCCCACGGGGGCCGCATCCTTCACTGTCCCTGACTCTGCATCTCTCACCGAGAAGCCCTTCCTTGTTGCTTACCAGCGTCAGTGTCGTCAATGTGAAGAATGCGCAGGTACTGGGAGAGCTGCTCCACTGGCTCCCAGTGCTCTTGTCATATGGTTTAGAAATGTGCCATGAGCACGGTAGGCAGGCATTTTTTTTTTTTTTATAAATACATTGAGAAAACTATTATCGTTTTATTTATATAGCGCTAACAATTTGCACAGCACAGACAAATACAGAACTGACATACTAAGACAAACCGATACATTAGGTGGAGAGGGTCCTGCTTGCAAGCTTACCACCTGGATTTTTCCCCCCTATATTTGTTCATATATTTGTACATTTGAATTCCACATTGTCCAGCTAGCTATATGTTCCCTCGCATGTCTGTTACGGAGACTGAGACAGGCTGTATTGTTCCAGGCAGAACATGCCCCAGCTTGCCTATAATTAACAAAACCTTCTTGACATCAAATCCAGACTCCCACAGAAGATCAGGTTTGCTGTAATGATTTCTGATTGCAGTGTCATTTTTATTTTTTCACCTATGCTTGATAGTGTTGGACTTTCTTTTATCTTGCTATCTGTTCATATACAATATAATATGAAAAATAAAAAAAAATAAAAGTAGGGACATATAGTTACGAAAGGAACTTACGTTGATTTTAAAATACCGTACATAGAGGAAGTTTTTTTAAAATTTCCGTCAAGTCATCAGTTTCTATTTTATAAAAAAAAAAAAGGCAAAATTGTTCATATCAATTGGGGATCAGCGGCATCCTTTTCTGGTATAGAGAAGTCTGGCTAAGCTCTGCAAACGGCACCCAGGATTCAACCGCTACCAAGAAAGAAGCATGAGGATGTGGGAGAAATGGCGAATGTCATAAAGCCAGCTTCTACATACAGTGATTATATAATATAATATTTTTTTTTTCTTTTAAATATTTCCTTAAGGAGTGATATTTTTCAATCGCCATCATACTATTCTTCTCTTTATGTCTATAGCTGAGAACCACACATTTTTAATTTTAAAAGCATTTTTCCTTTTCTTTGTTTATTTTAAATATACTTGGTGACCCGGGGCATGTCGACATGCCCTTCAGAGACCGCAAAATTAAGTTGTGCGGTCTGGTGACAAACCACACAATTGAACCTCATAGACCTCTGCTTTCATTTGGGTTTCTCAGTGTGGCTAATGAGTTTTAAACTATCTAGCATGCACGACGGGAAGAATAAGGACAGTGCTGAACATGTTTGATTTTTTATTTTTTTATTTTAGGATGTCCCCTTCAAGGGTCTCAAACTTCGCAACGTCAATCTTGCAACATTTTTGTGATATGGGTGAATTTTAGAACTTTAGTTTTTCAGTTGGGAATAACATTTTCTTGGTTAAGTCTATTTAAAAAATAAATAGGTACAGTTAAGACCTCACGTAAGTAGAAATCCTTTTGAAGACGATTCTATTATGTTACCCAGGAGCACCCAGGAGGCATGGCAGGTATTTTTAAATAATTTGTTACTGTCTGCAAATTTACTAATGAATGCAAAGCCTAGAGTGTTGGGTTACTCTTTGATCTTGAGGTGGACTCAAAGGTCTATAATTTAAATAAAGCCAACCCAAAATGACCTGTGTTCCAAGTCGAAAAAAAAGATGTTGGATAAGGCTTTAGCCCAAATATTACCATTATAGCGTTGCTGGATCGTACCGTGTTTGAAGAAGAAAATTAAGATTCTTAAGGACAGAGTGGAAATCTTCTGATTATGACATTCTTGCATCAAACAACGAGTTTTGAGGTTCGTAGCCAGTCAATCAACCTGGTAGCCCTCCCACTCCGCACCATCTGACAGCTGACTCCTTGGATTTGAAGACCCAGGAATAGATGGATGAGTCAGCCTCGGCGCTGTGAGGCTAGTTGGGACACGCCAGCCTCCACTGCGGACCAAATTTCCTATCCTGATCTCTCATGAGACACAGACTGCCTTAACATAGTTTTAGGCAATTTGTCACAAGATCAGTAGTGGCTTAATGAGCATGAAGACTCTTGATGGAGCGTTCAGCAGTTGCTGTGTCATGGAGGTTAACCCAAAATTGGCTTTGGTGATAGAAAATAATTGGGGGGAAAAAGCAAAGTTTACACAGAATCTTTGAGCGTCGTGCTTTCCTTTGAACTGTCAATGATTCATAGTAGCAGTGTTTAGTTAATTTCTCTTGAGACCATGGTAGTGTTTACATTTCATTATTTAGATTTTATTCATGAATGGCTACTTTACCACAAATAGTAATTTGTTTTGGGCCAAACGAGCAAATAAACAAGAGAAAACTGTTATTGTTCACAATGCCGTGCTCTGTTGACAAATCGGGCTTTAGGCTTTGATCCATCATGTAGTATGTTTTTGTTAATAATTTTAGCATATCCATAATATAGGAGTTTATTTTCCCTAGTAAAACAGAGATTAGGTTAATATTTAATGTTTGTGTTGGACAATTTACAGATGTAAATTTAGGATACACTCTATTTGAATTTAGTGAGCCAAACGTTGTATATCCAGGTATCCAGTAGAATGTTACAGAAATTTGCCATCTAAAGAGACTTATTGTTTGAGACGACATCTCTCCAAGCAATATCTGAAGCGTTCTAAGCTTCATTGTAAAGTTCTAATTATAATATATCACTTTTGTGATGTTGGCTTCCTTCTGTACGCTTGTGATAGTTTAGATAATATTTAATATTTTTTCCTGTTTTAATGCCAGCAATCCTTATTTAATATACATGCCTGCCTGGTTGTGTGATTGTATTTCTTAATGTTAATAGTATGGTTAGATAATGATTAAAAACATTCACACCAGGACACATAGCTTGACTGCAGTTTACATCAACTGGGTGTTTCGCTGGAGAATTCTTCTCGAAGAAGAACTTGATGACCATGTATGATAAATTAAAGCTGAAGTGTCATGGAAAAATTAATCTCCCCCAAGCATGCATCTGGCTTTTTCATTTTGTTGCCATTGTGGTCAGTTGTGATATTTTGGGTCACTTTCCCTGCTCGGACACCTCACTGAAGTAGTTGTTCACGGCAGTGTCAACCATAATGAATCCCGGCTTGTACAATGAAGTCCTCCGTTCCATAGGCCTGCTGGGTAATTAAAACTGAGCTGTTCTGTTACTTACCACAGTATGATTATGGTGTCATTGAGTTTATTTAGCAGATTGGGCAGATTTTTATTTATTTATATAAACGTAGCATAATAGTTCTGAAAACTCATTTTTAATGTGGTAATGGTCATCATCATTTTGCGGGCGTTCTTTAAACGTTTTGCTCCACCTCACCGGTATAACATCGCATTAAGATGCTCTGCGGTCTTCTCGCAAGGGAAATGTTAACCATTTTAATCCATAATGGAAACTGCAACCCTCCTGCCAGCCCCCGTTTTAGGACTCCCCACCATTGTGTGCCTATTTCTTGGCTGAGGACAATTGCGGTTTCAGCCCAATAAAGGCTGGAGGTTGCACAATTCTGTCTATAATACTCGCTTTGTCTTTTTGTATCAGAAAACTTGTTAAAATATCAGTTTAAACCTTTAGCAATTGCAGCTCGAAGACAGTGTTTCGGATTTGTTTTGTACACTTTGTAAGTGTGATAACGTCTGGTGAGTGTAAAGGAATGTTTGACGCAGGCAGGAGAGTTTGGGGCTGAGATTACAGCAGAGTCTATTGTTTTTTGCCAATTTCTCAAGTTCTATTATTTTTTTTATTTTTTTTTTTACTTTTAAGAATGTTTCAGCAATCCATATACCACCTCTCTCCCTCACCTTCTTTTTAAACCTAATACCTATAT